>NC_083344.1:123763099-125039575 GCF_019175385.1 Lycium barbarum
CTGCTCTTCAGGTTTAAACAAAAGATTCTTTTTTGTTTGTGTCTGCGTTTTTAGGGTTTAATTGAGAATTTGAAACATCTTTACAGAAAGCCGAAACAGCTGTTAATCAGAAAAATAGAGCATCTGTTGTCGCGATCAATGCTGAGATTAAAAATAAAGATTCTTTTTTTTTTTTTTTTGTGTTTTAAAGTTTAATTGAGAATTTGAAAGATCTTTATTTGGGGTTACAGAAAGCTGAAACAGCTACTATTTACAAAAATAGAGCATCTGTTGTTGCGATCAATGCGGAGTTTTTTTTTTTTTTTTTTTTTTTTAAAAAAAGATTCACATTTTTAAAGATTTTTTTTTTGTTTTGGCGGTTACAGAAAGCGGAAACAGCAGCTAATGAGAAGAATAGAGCATCTGTTGTGGCGATCAATGCGGAGATTAGGAGAACTAAAGCTAAGTTACTTGAGGAAGTTCCGAAATTGCAGAGATTGGCTGTGAGGAAGGTGTGTGGTTTTTTTTTTTTTTACTTTGACTTTGATTTAGCTTATTTGTGTTTTGTAATTATGTTGAAATTAGCTGATGGGTTGTTTATTGTACTTGGATTTGTTTTATTCTTTTAAAATGTTCTGTTAGTCTTTAGCGGGGATGAGATCATACCAGCACTAATGCACCGGATCCCATCAGAACTCTGAAGTTAAGCGTGCTTGGGTGAGAGTAGTACCAGGGGTGATTCCCCAGGAAGTACTCGTGTTGCATCCCTCCTTCCTAGACCCCACTTGTGGGATTACACTGGGTATGTTGTTATTAGTCTTTAGTGGTTATGTTAATTTGGTTGATTGGTTCGGGATTTTGATGAAAAGCAAGATAAAGTACTGAGTTGGGAGGAGAGGAGGGTGTGTAAAAATTGTACTTTTGGATTTGTAAGTTATTGATATGTGGGTTTTACAAACCATAGGTGGTCATAAGTACGGAGAAAAGAGGAGCTTTGCATAGATTGATAATTAGGGGACAAGTAATCTATCTATGATGATAAATCCAAAAACTGTACTTTCGGATTTATTTTTTGCTTGATTTGGTTCTGTAATCATGTTGAAATTACCTGATGGGTTATATTGTACTTGGATTTTGTTGTGGTGTTTTTTTTAATCTGTTCTGTTAGTCTTTAGTGGCTGTGTTAATTTGGTTGATTTGCTCTGGAATTTGATGAAAAGCAATATGGAAAAGAGTTGGGGGGAGGCGTACGAGAAGTGTGTGTAAAGTTGTACCTTTGGATTTGTAAGTGAGTGATATGTGAGTTTTGAAAACTATAGGTGATCATAACTATGGAGAAATGAGGAGGGTTGCATAGATTGATAATTAGCAGAAAAGTAATTTACCTATGATGAACTCTAAGGATGTTGAATTGGTTGGAACGTGCCTACATAGATGTGTTTGAATAATGGGTAATGGATATATAGGATTGATATAGCCAATGTTGTCAGAGGCGCGCTTAAGCCCTGAAGCGAGGCTCAAAACATGTTGAGCACTTCGCCTCGCTTTATGTGCGCTTCAGTGTCATCATCAAGGCTCTAAGACATATTTTTCCTTGCCAATAAGCCTCTCTTGAAGAGGTGACACTAGATAATTGCTATTTCACTTTATTGTAATGTTTTTACAATTTCTTTGTCCATATATTTGTTATTCACGCTTATTATTATTAACAAAGAAATTGTAAAAACATTACAATAAAGTGAAATAGCAATTATCTAGTGTCACCTCTTACCTCTTCAAGAGAGGCTTATTGGCAAGGAAGTTTATATATATATGGGTCTTGCTAGCAGCTAACCTACTACATGAAGGTAGTAGGTTAGCAATGTACTCACTTTTTATTTCTCCAAAATGCCTTTTTTATTTTTTATCAAAGCATTAAAATTAGGGACGTTTCTATCATTTCATAGGGAAAACCCAATTCCTTTCTTTTTCCCACCCAAACTCCCGCCATCAAATTTCTGTGGTGAAAGCAGATCCATTAGATTTGGCTTCCAAAAGGTTTTGAAACTTTCTTCTCCATTTGATTTCCGGTGAACTCCACTACTCTAGTTTTTTTTTTCCCTTCTCTGCCTTTTTTTCCCCTTTTTCTTAGTATACAACTTCACCTTTTGGATGATAAATAGGTTGTTACAAATTACAATAAGTAGTGCTAGAAATTCACAATACTACTGTCATTCAGCGGAACTTCATAAGAATCACCACTATTGGCTTCAATTTCTGACTAGTAGTGAATCTCATGCCTAAACTGGTTGGGTTAGCAGAAAAAAGAAGCATCTTTTTGGAGAAAGATGGACTGTTTGGACAAAATATGTGAGAAGAGATCTGGTGGTATATTCTTTCCTGAAAGAGAATGATTTCGTGTAAATTTCTACGAGTGAAATATTTTTCTTTAGATGTGGAAGAAGGGAATAAGAAAGGCAAAATATCTTAATATGGTCTTTTTTGGAATTTTTATTTCCAATCCAGGGATATGTTGAGATTCAAGAGTATACAAAAAAAAAATTACAATTGGTCATGCAATTATCTTACTTAAGTCTTGAGGAAGAGAGATTATATCTATGAGAGCGCGCCCGAGAGAGAGAGAGAGAGCGTGAGAGAGATGAAGATGATGCTGCATTGGGCTGCTGGCTTGGCATTTGCAGCTTGAGAGACTTGAAATTCTAAGAACAATCTGAGAGAGGCCGTCAAGCTTATGAGAAAGAGTCAAAGGGAGTGGAAGAGTTTGAGACAAGATTGGAAATAGAGCACAAAGAAGTAAAGTTGAGTGTTTGAATAAGGGGAAACAAAAACCCAGTTACTCAAAAGAGACTCGGGAACTTTAATATTGAACAGCTGTAGTAGTTTCAAAAAAAATAAAAAATTGAACAGCCGTAGTAGTTTCAAAAAAAATAAAAAATTGAACAGCCGTAGTACAAAAGAAAAACTTTGGGGAAGAAAATAAATAGGGTCCTTTTTATTGCAAGGAAATTTATGAAAACTTAGAATCCACATTACTCTTATTTGACTAAGTGGCAGCCTAAGTTGCGCGGACTCTTCATTTTTGCTGCCGCACCCGTCTCAACGCAGTGCGGGTGTGGGATACGTCTCGGATACAGTCAACCAACTTCGGATACTTTGACCGGAGTCCATGGACAAATTTGGGGAAAAATTGAGATTTTGATTTCTCAAAATGATAGATAAAACAGAATTAAGACATGGGAAATGGCATACCTTCAATATTATAGTCCGTTTGTCTCATATTTGGTGCTTCATGTTTCAGACCAAACAGAGACAAGCAAGAATTCAAGGGGTTGTGTTCTGAGTTCTGACTTCTGGTAGACAGTAGCAGCGATTTGTAATGAGAATTGGTGGAAGGCCTTGAATGGCTTTCTTTTTCTCTTTTGAGGGGAAGAACCAGAGAGGCGAGAGCTTGAAAGAAGAAGTTGGGGTTGTTATAGCTCTATTTTTATAATTTGAATTTTCTTAGCCGAATCCCCGCACCCGTATCCATATCTGGATCCGCACCCTCGAATCTTAAAATTTAGATTTTGCCGTATCGGTTACCCGCACCCAAGTCCGAGCAACTTAGGCGGCAGGAAGAGACGAGATTGGTGAAATTAGCTAATAAATTTAGATAGCCAGTATGCCGTTTTTATCCTTTATTCAGAATGTTAAAATTTGTTCTTCTGATTCTTCAGAATAACTTGATCTATGAGATTGATGAATTATACCCTGAATATGTCCCCTTGGCAGTCAATTTCTTTTCTTGCTTATGTTTCCTGGGCCCTGGGGTAGATTGAAGCTACATAAACATTTGCATATACATTATATAGCTTCCAGGAGATTTTGTATTGTGACTTATAATCAATTGTTTTTCTGATTTCATGTTCGTGCTACTTAAAAGTAGCTGAAGATAATTAGGAAGGTACTGAGCAAAGTGACTTAAGTATGGGAGTGAGTGATAAAATGCCAAATCGCTGGATTAAGATGTACTGAACCAATGGTACTCCATCAGATTGAGGGATTAATAGTTTGAGAGCTTCCGTTTGTATATCCAGAAATAATTAGATAGATAGAGGTGAGGATACACCCCCTCCCAAAACAAACTAAGAAGCTTTTGATTGTATTTGATTATTTGACCAGAAAAGTTTGTGACTCATCTGGAGATGGTTGGGGTAGACATTACCAAAATGAGGTTGTGGATGCTGATGCTCTGGTGATCTAGCCTCATACATGTTTCTTAACCTAGTCATTGCAGCACATTTCCTTTGTAGAGTGCATAAGGACTCGGGTGAAAACTTGCATTATTCTACCTCTACTTATTAATGCTAGAGCATTTGTCTTTATGAGCCTGTGCTGCCTCAGTTGACTGGCGTGGCCGAGTTATTAACCTTAATCTGCAAAACTGGTGTTTGCAGCTTGCTTCATTTATATAGTATACAAGGACACAAGGGCAAAGACGGGCTAATGTAGCTCAGAATGCTTTGGTTGTTGACACTTTGAACTCTGTTCATCTTTAGTTACGTGATAACTAATATCTCTTTCAATCTTCACTACTTTGCTGCTCTCCCGCCTCACCAAAAGAGTAAATCTGTGTTTATACGGTAATCTGCGGTAGTAAATAGTTGCCTTGGTACTAAAACTCCCCCAATTTCAGGTCAAAGGTCTTTCGGGTGAAGAACTTGCTGCCCGTAATGATTTGGTTCTTGCACTGCCAGATAGAATAAATTCCATACCAGATGGCTCTGCAGCTCCACCCAAGCAATCTGGGGGATGGAGAGCTTCAGGTTCTCGCACGGAAATTAAATTTGATTCAGGTGATTGATAATTTCTGCCATTTGACTGATTTTCCTGTAAGTTGTTCTCTGCATGTGTATTCAGTGTTGTCAAGGGTGAAAAGCGCCCAAGGTCTGCTGGGGCTCTAAGCGTGCCACAATTAAAGCACGAGCTTCAGGAGAGAAAGACGCAATGAAGAAATAAATAGAAGTATTTATTTAGTGCAAGGAAATGTAATTACAAACACAAACCAAAAATAACTGAAAAAACTATATATTTATGTAGTAAAACATGTACATTAAGTTCAAAATCCAACTTAATCTTTTGTTTAGATGCAAAGATGCAGTTTTAAGTTTCTAATGCAGCTTAAGTGACTAGTTTTCCTATATTGAAGGTCTTATTCCTTTTCCTAAGAAGTAACATATTCACTCATAACATTTCTTTAACAATTAATGTATCTCTTTTTCAGTTATAATTATTGTTCAGTACCACCCTCTTCAAGATAGAGCCTATAGCCGATAAGGCGCACACCTGTGCTAAAGCGCTTTCTAAACGCGAACCACCTAGCCTGAGCTTCGCCTAGCTTAAGGGTTTTAATTGTGCCTAAAATGAGCCTTAACAACACAATTTATGATGAAATAAAAGTATCTTTTAATCCATCATCATTCTTGTAGGTTAGAGTTGATTATTAGATTACTTACAGAGTGTATTTGGATTACAGATGGACAATTTGACAACGAATATTTTCAACAAACCGAAGAGTCAAGTCAATTCAGGGGAGAGTATGAAATGCGGAAAATGAGACAGGCATGTGCTCTTTTGGGTAGTTTATCATGAAATTCTTTGAATGAGGCTTTTCCCCCCTTAATAGAGGTTATGTTTGCACTTCTTTGCTGCTTCCTGGACTATGTTTAAGATTTAGTTTGCACGTCACTCAGGACCAAGGTTTGGAGGTCATAGGAGAAGGCTTGGAAACTTTGAAAAACATGGCCGGCGATATGAACGAGGTTTGCTGCATTTATGGTTTCTATTTTTTATCATTCCAATTGACATAGGCACTAAAGATATCGTGCAATGCTTGCAGGAGTTGGATAGACAAGTTCCTCTGATGGATGAGATTGACACAAAGGTTGGTAACTTAACTGGTTTATGTAATACATGATATGGAAAGGGCAGCCCGGTGCACTAAGCTCCCGCTATGCGCGGGGTCCGGGGAAGGGCCGGACCACAAGGGTCTATTGTACGCATCTTTACCTTGCATTTCTGCAAGAGGCTGTTTTCACGGCTCGAACCCGTGACCTGCTGGTCACATGGCAGCAACTTTACCAGTTACGCCAAGGCTCCCCTTCTATACATGATATGGAAGGAATTACAGTTAATTGATATGGTTTGACTTCTCAATAGGTGGACAGGGCAACCTCGGACTTGAAGAATAC
Organism: Lycium barbarum; assembly: GCF_019175385.1. Taxonomy (NCBI): domain Eukaryota; kingdom Viridiplantae; phylum Streptophyta; class Magnoliopsida; order Solanales; family Solanaceae; genus Lycium; species Lycium barbarum. Next base: position 123,769,309 of record NC_083344.1, read on the forward strand.
CAACGTTAGGCTTAAGCATACTGTTAACCAGGTAAACTGAATTACCGCTGTCTTCAGCTGCCGTAAGTGATCTGCACACAAGGATTACTCATGAGCTTTGTTTGTCAAACTTTGGTTGTTTCCAGCTGAGATCTAGTCGGAACTTTTGCATCGACATCATTTTGTTGTGCATTATTCTTGGAATTGCAGCCTATTTGTACAAGTGAGTTTCCAGATCATGTCTTGTCCTTTTCTTTTTGTTTCATTATTTCATCTTATGTTGTCAGCACGTCATTTACATGTAATGTATTGATCCTTTTTCGTAGTTACTACTAGTATAAATATTCTAGCTAACTGGTGACTCTCATCAATTGCAGTGTCTTGAAGAAGTAAAACTCCGCTAAAGTCCTGTTGGATCGACTTGTATGTTGGCCTTCACGATCCGTTTAGTTTTTTCTGTGTGTGCATGTAAAACAAGTTAATATTGGTGATTAATTAAGCCTAGCATATTCTGCTTGCTTGTGTGTTTAACTTGTTCGAGATTGAGATGTAGTTATTGTTGTTTTCTATCTTGCTTGTGTGTTTAACTAGTTCGAGATTGAGATGTAGTTGTTGTTTATTTTCCAAGTAATGCCAATTGAACGAGATTGTCATTTTACTCTCTGCCTTCATGTTCTGTATATTTAAGTGTTCTACATTTTCAGCCATTTGGAAACTTTCGGGAAGAAGTCTTTGAAATATTTTATTGGAAAAGTACTGTGTATATGTCTCGACTTTTTGAAGACTTGATCAATGCATTTGATAGAATTTGAAAACATATTTTTCCCATATATTTAAGTACATCTATTAGTTAATTTTCCAAATTTTTACTTAAAATTTATAAAAAGAAATCAGCGACATACCTAATGTAATCTCATAAGTGAGTTTTAGTAAGGTAGAGCGTATGCAGACCTTATACCTTAGGAGGTAGAGAGCCTATCCGATAGACCCTCGGTGCAAGGAGAAAAAAACATTTCAAAGTCGGCTGGAAAAAGAAATAACGGAAGTGAAGAAGCCATGATAAAATACTACGAAAAGCTTGGCAACACATTTTGAAAAAGGAACAATAACTACAAAAAAATAGTGCAACAATCAAAGTATAAGAAATAATATATTGTAACAACAATTAAAAGAGCAGAAACTACAAAAAAAAATGCGACAATCAAAGTATAAGAAATAATAGATGGTAATAGCAATCAAAAGACACGAAATTACAGAGTAATATTACAATCCGAGGCAGAGATTTATATACAAAGTTAAAATTATTTTTTATGAATATATAGTAGATGTGGAACCCCGTTGATTTATTCTTGTGTTTAATTCTTTATATTTTAGAAATTCCCTAGTAAAAATTCTGGCTCCGCTCCGCCACTGATTATGACTATTAGTGTGGAAGGATAAGGGAGACAACGATCTATTACTGACTAACCTTCTACCCTTATCCATATCTTCCATGACTTAAAGGTCATGTTCTCGAAAAACTGAAATTGCGTCATATCATGTCTAAATAATTTTATAAAAAGAAATATGTTGAAATAATTCAGAGCAACTTTTTTCGAGAGAGAATTACGTTTAAAAAGATTGGAGGATCGTGAATAAAAAAGTTAGCTAAAGTTTTACAAAGGCTTAATGCATGTGCAGCCCCCTAAACTTGTTCTTTTTTCCATTTTGGCACCTCAACTAAGTGTTGTTCTCATTGAATCTCTAAACTTGGCATCAAGTGTGTCAATCAAACACAATCTAACTTACATAACATATATGGTGAGTTTCATTTTCTTTAGCCTTGCGCGTGAACATCAATCGCATCATACGTGGAAAATTCAATCAATTAAAACTCTCCACGCATTTTAATTATACACATCATTAAAATATGTGTATAACGATCTTTTTTCAAGAGCCAAGCAATTCAGCCAATCGGAAATTGAAGATCAGCCTTTTGAGATTGATTTTGAAGTTTTTTGGGATTCTGGAATAACATAATAGGATGGTGTTGCTTAATATTTTGGCTTCTTATTTTCTAGTTTTGGTTTCTTATTTTTCAGTTTTCAGTTTTAGTTTCCAATTTTGTAATTTGATTAGTTTAAGTGGTGGTTCTTCACTTGTATAATACAGTAGCACACTTCTTCTTATCTGATGTGTATAACTAAAATGGGTGCGGCATTTTAATTGGTTAAATTTTCCACGTAGGATGCGATTGACATTCAATGTAAGTTGGATTGTGTTTGATAGACACAGTTGAGGCCAAGTTCAGGGGTTCAATAGGAACAAAACTTAGTTGAGGTGTCAAAATGGAAAAAAGGATACGTATAAGGGGCTGCATATATGTAATCCTGGGCTAAAAGGTATTCATTTATTATCCAACAATACAACAAGCCCGTCTAGCTCAGTTGGTAGAGCGCAAGGCTCTTAACCTTGTGGTCGTGGGTTCTCGAGCCCCACGGTGGGCGTTTTTGATATTTTTGTACTTTTCTCTTTTAGCTAAAGAATACAATAGATGAAAACTATCTATATAAATTTTTAATATTATTATTCTACTTATTATTAAGGATAATTTCAAGGACACTCATTTACATTTGGCTTCATAAAACTAAATTTTGTTTTTTGATAATTGCGGAGAACAATTTTATTTTACATTTTGCATGTATGCAAAAAAATGCAATCAAGATAAAAGATCCGTTAATGAAGCTACATTCTTGCTAATTGCTGATAGTTATTTGAGGTGGATGTTGGTTTTTCCATATTCTATGAGACACATCATATCATTCACTTTGTGATTCAAATAATGTCTTAATATATACTTTGTATATATCAAAACTAGGAGAAATTTATTTTACATAATAAATGAAACATTCTAACAACAGTGTGACCCTTATGTGATGCTTTAAGGATAAAATACTGAAAATTAACCAAGGAGAAGAGAAGCCCACATGGTTAGAAGTTATAAGAAAGTCCAATTTAATTATAAATAATAGAGTAACTGAAAAATTGGCATGGTGTAATTTTTTTGAAATAATTTGTTGAACTAGACCCATTAACACCCCTAGTACTCAGCGTGCAAATAATGTTAAAGTATAAAATTTCAAATTTAAAAGATTATCATGCTAAAACATATTCGATAATGTTTGTTACGTCGGGCTAAGTCACTCTTAACATGATATATACATTCAACCCTATAACACTGATTGCTTTAGGTTGATTTATATGTTTTTTCGAAAAGACTTCACATCATAAACATATCTTTATAATTTTATAAGAAAAATTAATCAATTTTCAATGTAAAACTTTGCTTGCATATCCATTACGTTTACTACAAACATATTTTAAATCTTTTTCTTGGAGCTTAAAACTCATGAAATTTGCTTTTATGAAATCTAACTTCGAAATTTATCTTATTTTAACTTCTTCTTTTCTTATAAATGCAATCTTTTCTTTTTCGAGGTACAAATGAAATCTACAAATGTATTCTATATATGGTAGCATTGGATCCCATAGATTGTATAGCAAGACAGCCCATGTGTTGGTTAGTCCCATAAAACAACGGAGATGTTTTCCTTCTGGGGAACGTGCCTTGTGTTTGGTCACTGTTTTATGTAATTGAAAAAGCCATCTGCCTTTTTCCAAAAAAAAAAAAAAAAAAAAAACACCATGGATTAATTATGGAAAACACGAAACGAAAAGAAAAAAGAACTTATCGATTAATTACTCTTTCAGATCTCGATTTGGAGAGTTCAAATATAATGGAGTTTGTGCAAAACTATTCCAGATTTAATTATTTTTGTCATCAAATTTACTTTGCAAGAATTAAACTTTAAAAAGAAGAAGGTTTTGAGCCATTCTAATCCCAGATGGTGGCCAAATTCGGAATTTTGAGGAATAATCTATGATTTTTTGAAGGAAAAAAAGGAGTATTATCTTCAAGTTTCAACTTAAAATAATACTTGCAATAGATTTTTTTAACTAGGAAAAAAAAAATCTTGAACAACAAATTAAACCACATCTAGTTATACTGAGGATACAAGAAGTTATAAAACATTAGTATAATATAAGACGATACCTTAATCAAATGACAAATCTCGTCCCCAAACAATGATTATTACTACAATATAAGATTTTGCGTGCATAGGGGAGTGAAGAAAGGAATCTATGCGAAGTAATATTCGTACGTGGTCGGATATTATAATCAAATCTCATCCCATGCACACACTACCATATCCTTAATCATAGGTCTCAGTCCGAGTCTCGAAAATAAAAAAAAATCGTGCTATGAAGAGCTTCATCCTTCAATGGACTTTAAGTGACGCGAATTCGAATTAGTCAGAGTCCCAAATCAGGGAGGAAATCAGTAATCTCATCCTCCCGTAGCCCCAAGTCGATAATCAGCTTAATTACTAACTTACATAAATATACAAGGGGAATTTTGGGAACATATTGTAACACCCCGTACCTTTAACGAAAGTTTTGATCACGATCCTAGACTTAGAAAATCAGATAAAGAATGTGGGAATTGAAATTTTCCTTTTCAGTTGTGATATGGTGGTTTACGCCCATGAACAGTGGTCGTATTCCAATTTACGCCCATGAACAGTGATCGTAAACTGAAACCAAGAATTTCTGAACATTCTGGAATTTGACATTTTGAGGTCATATGGTTAAATACGGACCGTATTCCACTTTACGGCCCGTATTTCAAAACGTATTTGGAATTTGGGAAAACTTCCTTGATGAAAGTTGTAGAACTTTGAAATACCTTTCCAACGGTATCCTACGGGGGTCAAACGGACATCTGTGCAAAGAGTTATGGTCATTTTACTGAAGAGACGCAGTGCAGTCCGTATTGCAAAATACGACCCGTAAACTCAAAATACGACCCGTAAACTGAAATACGGCCAGTATTTTGCTGGACGTAAATTGCAATTTTCCAGAACACTATATATTCGTCCATATCAGTTCAACTCATTATTTTTCACTCCCTCAAACCCTAGAACGACTTCCTACTCTCCTCCAACATCAAGAACACCAAGGCAAGTCCATTCTAATTATTCCAACTCAATTCTAACATATATCCTTGTAATGTAAACAAGAAATCATCATTCCTAATCTAGGGTTTTCAAGAAAACCCATCTCAAGATTCAAGAATCAAGATTTAGGAAATCTTCTCCAAAATTCAAGTCTTTAATTCAAGTTTTGGAGCAATTAAGGTATGTAGAACTTCCATCCACATGAGGGAATCTCTATGTTCTTCCCCATGCTTCGTTTCCTTGATATCCATGAAGTTCTAATCTTAGGGCATTAAACCCAACATATTGGTAGCCCGTATTTAAGTATTTATGTACATGAATTTTGTATCTATATTCGTTGTTGTATTCCTAATCTTCCATTACGGTTATTAGGAGCCCTAGCTTAATCCATGAATCATGAATTCTTCCTCATGTGTTCTCATCATGTTCATATGAAACTTTATGATTTTATTTTGCAAGTTACAAGCATGTTTTCAAATCAATTACAAATATATGATTATGAACTATTGTATTACTCATAAATCAAGAACATGTTTACAAGCTATTTCATGAAACTATGTTTACAAGTTATTTCGTGAAATCATGATTACAAGACAAGTACAAGTTAATTCACGAAAGTCATGGGCTTCTTAGCCAACTATATTATGTTCATGTTTTTGGGAGTTGCACGAATTACCGAGAAGGCTCAGATAGCCTAAAACTATGTAGCCACCATAGGACAAGGATCGCTCCGCCCAGTTAGGACGATACCTTAATTTTACACTGAATGGATCTATCAGGCATGTTACCACCTTATACCCTGGCAAGGTATAAGGGCTCTGCTGGTCCGGCGAGGTACCAGACTCCACGTATCCACGTGGTGATATCATGTGTCGGTTTATGAAATGCTCTCCCTACTTATCATGTTTTTACTTATGTTATATATATACGTATGTACACATGCTCATGTTCATGTCCAGGTTTTCAGTTTCAGTTCTTATCATGTTACTCCATGTCTCATGTTGTTTCTTTCAGTTACTTTACATACCAATACATTCAATGTGCTGACGTCCCCTTTTATTGCCCGGGGGCCTGCATTTCACGATGCAGGTACGGATTTACAGGACGACGCTTCTGCTCATTAGGATTTGCACGTACCATCTTATTGGTGAGCCCCATCTCATTCGGGGTTTAGACATTGTATTTCTTTATTTAGTTTTGCATCTAAAGGTATGCTGGGGGCCTTGTCCCAGTAAATATGTTTTCCAGTCAGACTCATGATAGAGGTTTCATAGACTAGACAAGTCAGTTATGTCATGTCAGACATTTGGAGTCGTATAGCCAATTTGGCTCACTCATGTTTAAACAAGTATTCTATTAAGTATTATGACTTACCATGTTTTATAAAGGCTCATCATGCATTCACGTTATATTCCGTTTATGTTATGTATCATGATGATTCAGCAGGCCATGTGGTTCGCTCGGTCACATGCAGTCAGGCACCGAGTGTCGTGTTACGTCCAGGCCATGGTTCGGGGCGTGACACATATATCCCTACGTGTAATGATACGTTAATTAGAGTTTAAGTCATCTACACAGTTAATATAAAGAACTTTTATGCAATCAGATCACTGGTGGAAAACATGTTCTCTTTGAAACATTGGAAACTTTCTAATTTTTCCGTATGAAAGTACTACCCACTAATTCAATCAAAATATCTGTGGGACTGAACCTTTTTTAGTGGAAAAATAATGATTTTTTAGTAGTGAAATATTTTTGTGTAAACATCAAATGCTATATCTAGAGGAAGAAAGAATAATTCAGTTTGCAGTAGGATCCGAGTGCATGGAGCCAAAAGCTAGCTAGCAGTTGAATTATGTATTGTATATTGTGAGCTCATCATAATACCATATTGTGTAATAATGTCAACTACGCTCCTTATTTTAATAGTGGATTATGCTAGTGCAAGGACCACTTTAATTGAGCTGCATGCAATTGTTTTATAATGGTGAAACAAAGGATTGAAGAGAAAATGAACTCCCATCAAAGATTGCAGTGGAATGATAAGTATATCGTCTTCTCGGTCTTAATCAATTGTATTGTCTTGGGTTCAATTTGAGCCCTGAGAAAGGAATTACCTTTTGTAGAGAGCATTTTATCAAAATTAGTTTAATGTCAAAATAAACACAGTACACCGAGTAGGAAACAAAAAATTAACGGATAATTTGAACTAGGAAAATGCAATATATTGGTAAGTTGCAATTCTTCTCATGTGAATATGATGAAAAAAATACATTTTAAAAAATATATCGATTAAAATTCATATAATTTGAATCTCGAGAAGCAAAAAATATCATATAAATTGAGATGGAGGGTGTATGAGTTAATTAAATGTTGCAACCACAGGAGAGTTTGAAAAAATGGAGTGCAAGTTATTCCTTGCAATCCATTATTTCTTCGAAGTTCAAACTGTTCTATCAATATATTAGAGCACATTTCTCAAAGGCCATGATGGGTACTAGACTACGTACTGTAGTAGAATTAGGTTTTTGTATTTGCTTGACTAATTTTCAAAGGTACAACTACAAGAATCACAACATGATTGACGAAATAGGATGCGACAAACGTCTTAAATCAAATCATTTCAACAAAATAAAATAAAATTGGAGACTAGTCATGTAATATCTGTCACGTCCAGCGAAAAGGAAGAATTAAAAGATTGAAAATGTGCATTAAAATTAGTGCTGCTTGAATTTTTGGGACGAGCTATGGGCCATACATAATATTTTGCTAAATCTAATTCAATCATGCGAGTATATAAAACACCCAACTATTTGATGTCACAGTTATTTATTTCAAATCTGGTATAATTCTGCAGTTAGAAAAGATGATGAACTTGCCAACCAGGAAGCCAGAAAAAGCGAGTGCTGACAAATTTAAAAGAAGTTGTTATTTTCAAAAGTGCTATCATATATAAAATGAAATTGTTTTCTGAAAATGATAGCTAACAAATTTGACTGTTTTTTGTGATTATTTCTTTCTTGTAAAAAATGTGTATATGAACTTAAAATTTCTTCACATGTTCCTCTCGTACGTGTTCCAACTTTATGTCGTCCAGCTAATGAAAAATTGCCTTTCAATAGTCTATCGTAACCATCGACAACCCAATCGACGTCTACCATAGGCTTGGCGAGTTGCCTTTCTAGATTTTCTGAAGGTAATGCTAGGCCTTTGAAAACATTATATAGAGCTATATATGGTGTCTAAACTTTTTTCGCTTTATATTCAGATTATCAAGTAATTAGAGCGAAGAAAAATAAAAAGATACATAGTTTTTTAGTTTATCCATCCAGTGTCGAAACTAATGTCAGATTAATTTAAATTCGTGCCACGTATAATCCATACTGGAAGAAGTGCTCCCTGCTAAAGAAAATTAATTTTCAAAGTTCAGATCCAAAACCTCTTTAGGGAACTATTTTGTGATATGAAAATTAAAGCACAGGATTCTAAAAGCATGCACTTATGTATCAACAATATTTTCTCTTTATACGCTTTAATTTGTTTCACAGTTATATACTATTGGTATATAATTATTACTCGATTTGTTGAGTCCTCACATAGATGGTGAGTGTTTATTTGGTCTCTTTGTCTGATTTTAGGTAATTCTTACCTCATGAGCTAACTTTTAAGGTTGAGTTAGACTTGTTAGCGCGGAAACGAAAAAAAATATATAGTAATTAACGTGGTTCGGATAGATGTGATCCTAGTCCACGGAGAACGACTGACACGTTTATTAATATCAAGGGAGAAAGTAAGTTACAAGATTGAATACTCTTAGGTTTTATATTCTGACCTACTTAATAAATCCTAGCTAGCATGTATTTATACTACTAGGTTTAATCCTTTCCTAGAAAGGATCTAAATCCCAATAACACTCGAAAAATCAACAAAGAAAAAAAAAATCCTTTTATTTCTTTCCTCTTTTGAGGTAGGAATTGGCTTTAATATCTTCTCAACTTCACAATCTCCACCTTAAGATGAATTTCGAGCTTCCATATGAGTGTCATTCAGTCCAGTGTCTCTAAGCCTACGTGAGCTAACTCCGTGTAGGAAACAAGAGACACTAACCGAAACCTTGTACATTTTAGTAGCTCTACCTTGCCCTACCGTTCTCCATCCTGACGCATCAGTTGATGCGAACTCCTGCCAAATTCATACAATGACTGAACTTGACTAGAGGAACCACCTTGGTCAACATATCCGCTACGTTGTCCTTTTTGTCAACCTTCAAGACCTTAACTATGCCTTGTTCAACAACATCACGAATAAAATGGAATCTGATATCAATGTCTTTGGTGCGATCATGAAATTTTTGATTTTTTATCAAGTGAATAGCACTTTGGCTATCACATTTTAAAGTTGGTTCATGTTGAACCCTACTCAATTCTGACACCAAACCTTTCAACCATATAGTCTCCTTTACTGCTTCTGCTGTTGCCATATATTCAGCTTCTGTTGTGGACAAAGCAACTATAGACTGGAGAGTTGCCTTCCAACTTATGGCACTACCTACAAAAGTAAAGATATAGCCTGTTGTTGATCTCCTTCTATCAAGAACACCTGCAAAATCAGAATCCATATAACCAAGGGTCGAGAAGCCTTCATTTCTCATCCCATAAAAAGTTAGACCAACATTCGAAGAACCTTTAAGATATCTCAATATTCGCTTAATTGCTTCCCAATGCATCTTACCCAGATTAGACATGAATCTACTTACCACACTCACTGCTTGAGCAATATCAGGCCGAGTGCAAACCATAGGATACATAATGCTACCAACTGCACTAGAATAAGGAAATTTTGACATGTACTCCACCTCTTCCTTTCATTGCGGTGCCATCAAAGAAGAAAGTCTGAAATGTTGTGCTAACGGTAAAGTAACGGGTTTACATTTATTCATGCCAAACCTCTGAACTACCTTCTCAATATACTTTTTCTGTGAGAGATGTACCTCACCGTTCTTCCTATGAATCTTCATTCCAAGGATTTCTTTGATTCACCTAAATTCTTCATGTCAAACTCCTTACTTAGCAGTTTCTTCAAATCATTTATCTTTGTCATACTATTAGCAGCAATAAGCATATCATCAACATATAACAGTAAATAAATATTTGAATTACCAGATATCGTTATGTGATACATGCAGCTATCAAATGCACTTCTCGAGAAACCTTTAGTAATCATGAACACATCAAATCTTGTGCACCACTATCGTGGTGACTGTTTCAAACCATACAAAAATTTCTTCAATTGACAAACCCGTTCTTCTTTTCCTTCAATAAGGAAACTCTCGGGCTGATTCATGAAGATCACCTCTTCAAGTTCACCATATAAGAATGCAGTCTTGACATCAAGTTGATGAAGCTTCAAGTCATAATGGGTAACCAAAGTTAGTGACAAACGAATTGAGCTATGCTTCACAACTGGTGAGAAAATCTCATTGTAGTCGATTCCCTCCTTCTAACAAAATCCCTTAGCAACTAATCTCGCTTTGTATCTAGCATCTTCTACACCCGAATGCTATCCTTTTTTATGAAGACCAATTTGCAACCAACAGTTCTCTTTCCCTTTGGTAGACTCACCAAATGCTATGTCTGGTTCTTGTGCAGAGACTCCATCTCTTCGGTCATGGATAAACGCCATTAATCAGCTTCACCACACATAGTAGCTTCTGTATAGCTTGAGGGTTGCAGATCCTTTATTTCCTCCTCGGTAGTAGCTAATGCATAGGCCATAAGATTAGTTTGCGAAGGCTGAGGATAATATTTTGGATTAGGCATCGGAGTTCGTTTGTCCCTTCCAGTAGCTATACTGTAAGGTTCACCTTCAGGCACTGCTGTGTGAGCTTTTTTCATTATCTGACTCCACTTGAGTCACTTGATCCTCCTGCTCGGTGAGATTCATATTTTCCTCTACCATTTTTGTTGTAAGAACTTTATGTCCTACAAACTCAATAAAAGTCTTTCCAGGATTAAGCACAGAGGCCTCATCAAAAGTAACATCTCTACTGATTACAGACTTAAGAGGATCTAAACTCCATATTCTATATCCTTTTACCCCTTCAGCATATCCCATAAATAAACCTTTTCGAGTTGTAGGTTCTAGTTTTCCATCACTTACATGATAATATGCGGGACATCCAAAGATTCTTAATTATGAGTAATCAGTCGGTTTACCTGACCATACCTCATTTGGAGTTTTGAAGTCAATCGCCGATGCTGGAGAACGATTAACAACATAACAAGCAATATTTAGTGCTTCCGCCCAGAATTTCTTAGGCACCTTGGCATTAGAGCATACATCGTGCTTTCTCAAGAAAAGTGCGGTTCATCCTTTCAGCTACTCCATTCTGTTGTGGTGTATGCCTAACAGTTCTATGTCTCAATACACCATGAATCTTGTAGAAATTATCAAACTCTTCATTGCAAAACTCCAAGCCATTATCTGTTCGAAGACACTTAATCTTTCTACCACGTTGATTTTCAATTTATGTCTTCCAATTTTTGAAATTCTCAAAGACATCACTTTTAGCCTTTAAGAAGTATACCGAAACCTTGTGTGAAAAATCATCAATGAAAGTAAGAAGATACCTCGTTCTACCCTTGGATGGAACCTGAGATGGACCCCATAAATCTGAATGAATGTAGTCAAGTACCCCTTCGATTTTGTGCTTGCCCATGCTAAAGCTGACCCGTTTCTGCTTTCCAAGGATACAATGCTCACAAAAATCAAGCGTACTAATACTGTCATCTTTCAAAAGGTTTCGGTTGCTCAAAATTGCCAACCCCCTCTCGCTCATGTGACCTAAGCTCATATGCCACATTTAATCCTTGTTATCATCTGATAACTGTGAGGTTGCAGCATTCACAGTACCTAGAATGGTGCTACCCATAAGTACATAAAGACCACTCTCCGTTTTGCCTTTATCATGACCAAAGAACCCTTGGTCACTGTTGACACCCAATTTTGTCCCACCTTTCCTCCAAAATACCTATTTTTCACTTCTAATATTTTGGCAACTTTAAAAAAATAATTATTTGCATTTCTACTATAATTAGCTTTTATTAATACCGGTATTTCATTATCCTGTCATTATCTTTTACTACCGTCATTACTACCATTATTACTATTATTATTATTATTATTATTATTATTATTATTATTATTATTATTATTTTGTTACTATTTTATTTATTTATTACTAGTATTATCATAATTATCATTTCAACATTTTTTACCGTCTTACGCACACGCATCGCATTTATCTTCGCATAATTAAATAACAGCATTTACTTACTGTTGAATTTCAAAGATTATTGCACTGCTATTATGACGACATATAATTTATTATCCGAGTATTAGTAATCGCACATTTTATATTAAGTAATTTAAATTGGTCTTTTATTTAAATGTAGTAGTCCAATCAACTCATAAATATTTTGACCAGCCCATATTTTGATCCCAAGTTTTTTAGACCAGTCTATGTTTTAATTCTAGCCCATTCTTTCAATACTCAGTCCAAAATTTGACCCAGTCCACAAATGGACTGGGTCCGGCCCATTTCCGCTCAAAATGAGGGAAACCCTTTTAGGGTTTCCCCTTCATTCTTTTCCTTTTCTTTCCCTCCTCTCCGCCGCACACCCCATCTCCCTCACTGCTCCCCCCATCGCCACCCCACTCGTTCTCTCTCCTCCGTCTCCCTCTGTCCTCTCCACTTACCTCTGACACCCCCACTTCCCCTCTGCTCCACACCTTCCTGTTCCCCACGCTCTTCCCTCGCTCGCTTCCTTCAAACAACTATAAAGAAAGGGGAAAGATTCGAAAGAGGGGCGGCTTCTTCGATCGGTAAAACCCCCCATAGAATCTAGATTTTTTTGGGTATTGAAAAAATTCCCCAAGAACTAAGTTCTGAAACCACACAAAAAAACCTTAAAAATAATTGATCCCTTTAGCCGGAAAATTGGGTATAAATCGAAAAGCTTTCATTTTATCGCCAAAAATCCCCCGGAAAGCATTAAGTTCGCAGCAGTCCTAACATTTTTATATCGATTTAACATACTAAATCGATCTTCTGCTTTATTTTTTCCCTTGGTATTGCGTTGGATCCGAGAATATACAAGTTTGATTCGGGTTTGGATCGAAGTAGATTCGAAGTGTTCGAGCGTAGGTTTGAGACTCCGCCTCACTTCGCTGCACCCGAAGAAGGTCCGTAATTACTCCTTCTCTGTTTTGACATTTTCTGGTCCTGTATAATCGATTATATGACAGTTTAGTGCAGTTGTTAGCATATTTTTTTTATTTTGTTAGTTGTGTGCTTGTTTTAGTCATTTGTGATTATATGTTAGTTTTAGTTGACTGTGCTTGTCCGTGAATCATTGCCCAGCTGTAGTTTGACAAGTAGTCATTAAGTATAATGTTGTTAATTAATTTCTTTGTTTAGTTTAATTAAGCAGGTTGTTAATGCAGCCATAGTGTTGATAGTAAATGCATGATGAATTATTAGTACGGCTAAATCATGTCCCTTTACTCTAACTCAAGTATACTCTTAATTAAAGTCTAAAATACCAGAGGTCAGTTAATACAGACATTGTCTACTGCTACGAGATTAGTCATGTGTTTGGTATAGATTGAATGCCTTCTAATCATGTTTGCATGCCTAACTTCCTGATGATTTGCCTGCTGGAGTTTAAATCACTTAAATCCTATTTAGCAATATGTAACATGAAGTCTGAAGAGGGTCAAATGTGCTGTCAAGATCCATCTTGCTTTAGATAACCCATTGATAATTTACTTAGGTCTTCACATGCCAGCTCCCTGTGCTCCCTGTGAGTTGAGAATCTAAAGCCATGCTAATACTTTGTATGCTTAAACCCTGGTTATAGTCAGTGAATTCATGGCATTTTGTCCAAATGATATAATTCAATGTTCTCAAGTCGCTATCTAGTTGCTGTAGTCAAATATTGCCTAACAAGTTGTTTTTAAGGCCAAGTCATGTATGATTGAAATTCTCTGTGCTTGAACCAAATCTGTTTAAACCTTTGAATGCCTTTTGAACCTTAAGTGTTGTACTGTTTTATATGCTTGGGCCTGCGACTTGTTTAAAAATGGAGTTAGCATGATTTAACCTGTCATTAGTAAGTCCATGGGTCTTGTTTGATATCAGAAGTTACTTGGAAATATATGTGTCTTGAGTGTATTTCCTCTTTGTTCCCTAATGTCCAGTTTTGAAACCTCTTTATTTGGACTTGCCAATAGTTTTACTCTTTAGTGATAACAAATTGAATTGGATAATCTTTCCTTGTGTTGACATTAAGTATCAACTACATGTTTGGTTGTTTCAGAACTGTGGTGGGCTGGAATTTGGTTTAGTTGGATATGCTTCTGTGATAGTTTGAATTGATTTATACAGCTAAGTCATGCTCCTCGTAGGATGCTTTTAGCTTAGTTTGTCTAGTTGTTGTATTGATTCAAGCCTAATCTGTCTCAGTATGTCTCATGCTTTAACTTAAAGCGACCCTTTTAATCCAAAGTATGCTTTTAAAGTAGTTGCATGGTATTTGGATTTGTTGGTCAAACTATAGCCTAATGTGTCCTAAAACTTATTGCTCCAATTCCCCTTCTCTTCTAAATTTTCTGCATTTTTTTCTTCTTTAAGTTGGTCTATGTAGTTTAGTTGACAGCATTGGTATGCTGCTGTTCAAATTATGTAGATTAGCATAGGTTGAATTGTCCCAGTTGTTTATTCGAAAAAATAGAATTACATATGCTAGTCTGGTTGGCTATTAAGCATGGTTTAATTGTTGTTTGATCTGTTTAGTTAAACATGCATTAGGGGGGCTATTTCAGGCTTTGGCAGCTGTGCAAAAAGAAAAATATATACTTATTATACATGGATTTTTGCCCTGGTTGATCACAATAGATACCTATTGTGCTAGTTGTTTTTTTTTGCTGAAAGTTACCATTGGTTGAACTTTGAATCTATTTCCTCTTATTATGGGTCTATGCGAAAAATATGATTAGTATAAGTCATTATATGTTAGAATTCTTGCGCCTCTAAGTGTGGCTATTCTGTTTCTATCTGAGCTTTAGAGGATATATGTTTACATGTTGGACATATACATGAGATATACCTCAATATATACAATAATATACATAACTTATTGATTTTTTTTTGGAGTCTAATATTTACATGTTTAACCTCATTCGTTGATCAGTTACTAATCATTTTCCTTTTGTTTTACGCATGATCACCGCATACGAGTCTGGGGGACTCGTTTTTCTCCTGTATGCGCTATTGGGCTAAGCCCACCACAATCTATTCGGGTCATCCCTCATCAGCCCTCTGTCCGCAGCAATACAATAATTTTTTTTGGGCTGAAGCCCAACAGCAGCCGATCATAACAGCCTTTAAAATGGGCTGAGTCCGTTCCTGATCACAGCAGTCCTAAAATGGGCTGAGCCCATTTAAATTCATCTACTCCTCGATTTTACTTGTTTGTGTATTTAATTCGTATATCCGACTAACATTTTGTGTTTTGTTGATTTAAATTGAACCTTAGTAAAATTAGCGGGTTTTGCTTTACTATAACGGGTAGTAAATTTAAGAAAGATATTAACATTAGTTCCATAAATTTCATTCCCTTTCTGACGTCAAAAATATTTATAGTATTTACTTTTTTTTTTCTTTAGAATAATTGATTTGCAAAAATGCATATGGAACAATGACTATATATTTCAAGTAAAAGGGAATCATATTTTCAAAACGTCATTAATGCACAAATATGAATGTAAGTATACTTTTTAAATAACTCTTTAAGTTTGAATCAATCATAAATTGTAGCGAAGCACAGTTAATAAGAAGTAATGAAAAGGATAAAAAGAGCTTTCACTAGTTATTCCAAATATTCATTAAACATTGCACAAATCCGCATTTTCTTCTACTTGTATATTTCATGCAATCTTATTCTAAATGACATTATTATTTGAAGCCTTTGCAGCATTTATAAGTCTATTTTAAATGACATCTGAAGTCTCCTTATATGCAAATTATTACATTCTCCACAAAATCTCATTCTAAAATAGCATTTTATTTTAAGCCTTATCAACTTTTATAAATTTTATTTTAAATGGCATTTAAAAATTTTCTTTTATGCAAATTATTATATTTTTCTCTAAATCTTATCTTAAAGCATCATTTTTATATTTTTTCTTTAAAAAAGCTAAGCGACATTTCTTTACTCTCTTTTCTTAAAATTTCAAGCATCTTATTTAGCTTTGATTAATTGACCTAAGTTTTGGCCGGATAACCGTAGTTAACGGATTCTAAAGGATGCATAATCCCTTCCCTTTAGGATAATATAGAACCCTTACCTAGAATCACACTGATTAAGCAGACTATTAACGAGGTTTAGCTATCTTTATCTTAGTTAATAAGTTAGGTGTCCTAATTCACCGTTAAATTAATTAGGTGGCGACTCCTTAAAATGAAATGATTTAGGAATCTCCAATATGTTGTACTCCGCTTCAACCCGGTTAAAATAGGGTATAACAGCTTGGTGACTCCGCTGGGGAACTTAGGTTCTAACCATAACAAATTTAGGTTAATAATTAATTTGTTGGATGTTTGGTTGTTTTTCTTTATTTTTTGCCTTTATTGTTGCTTTATTTGTTTCTTTTATGTTCTTTTAAGTGATTGTTTTATTATGTGAAATTTTCTATGTAATAATATGTTACTGCTTTCTTTAACTGGCATTCCGTTCATATTTCTTCCACTCCTGGAAAACTCACACATATTCACACACTTAAAGCGGCTTCGCGGTTCGCGCCCGTGCACTACTAAATTACCCTTTACTTGGATTGGTCTAGTGGATTTAGTCGATCGGCGGTGCAGTCGACGGCCACGGACTTTCCACTCCCAAGTTGTCCGCTTGGGGGAGCCTTGTGTCATAGAAAAACAACTCCTAGTCAGCTTAAGATAGAGCTAAACCAAAACCCTCTTAAGGACATGCACGAGCCTAAGAGGCTTAATACCCAAGGTGTATTAAGTCCATTAGTAAACGTTACCAAAATGTCCAAGTGGGTTCATGACCCCAAGCGACGCTTATCATGTTATGTGTGCATTATTTGAAGTTGATTGGGCCAAATATCGACCATTGCTCTGATTAATTAAACTTTAGGATGGTGGGGTTTAACTAACCTTTTGTGATGCAGATAGCCATGAAGATCGCAAGTTTTGAATGAAGCTTGAACGCAATGGAACTTAGCTTATTTTTAGGAATATTTTTTCTTTTCTTATTTGGCATGTAATAAAGCTTAAAAATATTTATGTACTTCATTTTGGGAATAGACTCGCTTAATTAATTAAAGAGCAAATGGGATGACATATAATGGCACCTTCATCTTTCAAGTACACGCTAGGCCTACCTCGGGCATAAGGAGGTCCCCTACGTATTAACACGCGTGGCTGTTATTTTATATACTTGTGTTATAAGCTTTTAAGTTGCGTGCTGGTTTGCTAAGTGGTTTACTTGAATTTATTTGCGATTATCACCTGATGCCAAGCTCATTACTTAAGTTTATTTGCAGGCTCTTATTTGAATTTATTTATGAAAAGTTATTACTTGATATTTACTAACATCATCTTTGTTTCAGAAGAAAAGTAAAATTCATATTTGCTTTGCCGCACAATTGCATATTATTCATTAATTATTTTTGCATCATCTTCACTTCAAAAAAAAAAAACTATTTATTCCGCGGTTAGCGCACTTTAGCCACTCTAGAGCACTTTTAAGATCGTTCGCATTCTTAGCATGACTCCCGACAAATTCTAATCGTCGGAGGAAATTTCCTTATTTTCGCATACATGAACCAGCCTTGAAAATCCTTAAAGTTAACTCTTATCATTCAACTTTGTTTTAATAGGCATTCTCTTATCATTATTTGCTTAGTTACTCAAATCTATTAGTGTCGAACAATTTGTCTTGCATCAAACTGCAAATTCTAGAGCTTTTTTTTGTGTCCTTCTTTTACGGGTATGATCTTCTGTCTCAAACGACGAAACATTTGACCCGTTAGCTCCACGCCTCGTAGAATCCATTTTGCACTCGGTTTACGTCATGGAACTTTTACTTTCAAATTCTATCATTTTCAGCATTTATCGTTTCTTAAATTGGTAGATGTCCGAATTTATTGGTCCAATCTATCAAATGGCACTTCTCGATTGCTCGATTTTTGCCATCAAGTTGTTCAAGAATGACTGTTCAAGTACCTTGCTTCTGCGGAGTCTTCGCTCAGTCAATCGCGTTATTCTGGGTCGCTGAAATTTATCTTCGCGTACCCATTAATTTTAATTTTTTGGCATACAAGTCGAAGGACAATCTCATAGGTCTCCTGTCCTTGACATTTTGCAACCCGCCAGTGCTTCGTAACTCTCGGGTATTTTAAATTCAACTGTCTTGCGCCCGATCAATCATGATCTTCTCTAAGCTAATCTCTTGCATCATTAAAAAAAAAAAACTTTTTACACACCGCCCGAACTACGTTTGACCTGATTTCCTGTCGGATACAGGATACGTAGGCAGCCTATATAAGGCCCGATCTTATTTACTACAAATTTTAGTATTCCCCAAACGAAGGAGCATGAGACCGAGACAACTTTGGAATGCAACCCAAGACATCTTTTCAAAACGTCCTAAAACTGGGACAAATTTTTAAAAAATATGCTGAAATTAGTAAGAATTAACTCAGAACCAAGCTTTGGCGTTCGATATAAGTCAACCTTTCTTCAAATGGCATGTTCTACTCCAATGTAGTTTTCTTTTCTTTCGATTCATTCTCAACCGTCAGAGCTAAATAGCTGATGATTCATTTTCGTCCATTCGTTTCCTTTATATGACTCAAGTCATCTCTAATCTAGAGCCTGCTTAATTAGATCACGAACAAATCTAACTTTAAAAGGGATATATATATATATATATATTATTTTGGGCATTTTCTTCATGTACTAACATTTTATTTTGTTTATGAAGTTTTACTTTTCTCTTTAAAAGGTTGTCTGGCATTGAACATTGTTTTGGCGGCGAATCTGCATTAAGGACGAGACACAATGGCAAAAAGATTTGAATCATTCGACATCGGTGTGGGATTGGCGCAAGCGCAAAATGAGGATAGCGAGAAGAATGTAGTACAAAGAAGCGTGTTGGTCAATTTGGGAGATACCTTCAGCCTTCTTCCTAACACAAGTTCAGCTTCCAGCTCAACCCAAAACATTTCCTTCACTATTTCTCCTCACCCAGCTCCTACATATATACCACCAAGATTCTCTATTAAACCAGAAGCTTTGCAAGTCACGTTGGTGCCTAATGTTCAAAAGCCTGCACTTGCAGCACCCTTCACAGAAAACCAGCAAAATCAGCTAGCGGTATGCCCATACAAGAGATTGAGAAATGAAACAAATGCAATCAATTGGGATGACTCGGATAGAGAGCTTCACAATTTAAGGAGAGTTGTCGAAGAAGAGATGCGGGCAAGAAATGTCCAAAGTTTAAGATACGAAATCTTGCGCATGCTTCCAAACATTGAGTTGCCGCCGGGATACAAAGTGCCAAAATTCAACACCTTCAATGGCAGAGGAAATCCTGTTACGCACTTGAAGGACTATTGTAGCAGATTAATGGGAATTGGACAAGATGAAACCATACGAATGAAATTGTTCATTCAGAGCCTATCGGGGTTAGCATTAGATTGGTACATAGAACAAGACTTTCGCAAATGGTACACATGGGAGGACATGGCCCGCGACTTTGTAGAACATTTCAATTTTAACATCGGGGTTAGTCCGAATCTTTATGATATGCTTGAGATAGAAAGAATGCCACATGAGTGTTTTCAGGGATATGCCATCCGATGGAGATTGGAAGCTTCAAAAATATGTCCTCCATTACCTGAGAATGAGTTGATTTCAACTTTCATCCACATGCAAAAGGGCATATATTATGAAAAGTTGTTATGTGCGCGGTTACATGACTTCTCTGATCTAATTCAAATTGGAAAGCAAGTAGAAGCGGGCATTCAAGCAGGAAGAATTGTTGACACTTCATCAGTACAAGCTGAGACATTCAACAACTTGCAAGGCGAAAAGAGAGAAACCGACTCAGCTGCCAGGTCTACATATCAGCCGCAATCACGACAGAACTATCAAGTTTCGCGTGATCATATATCTCTTCACCAACGAGGCTTCCAATATCAACCCGATCAAGCACAGTCTAGCTTACGACAGTCAGAGCACGTAAAATTCCGCACTTTTACTCCTCTTGAAGAGTCATTAACCAGCATATTTGAGAGAATGAAAGTCAAGGGACTCCTGAAGCCAAAGAAAGGATGGATCCCTAAAAGCCTACCGCCAGATTTTGATTGGTCCAAGAGTTGTGCTTACCACTCTAATATTCCAGGTCATGACACAGAAAATTGTCCGGCACTTAAGCATAAGATCCAGAACATGATCGAAAAGGATAAGATAAGCGTGCAACAAAATAAATTGTGCGACAATGATGACCCTCCAGTTGCAAATGCAATTATTGTTACCGGTGATTCATCAAAATTGGCACCAAGACATTTGAAAAGGAAGCGCGGAACTAAGTAAGATGATTGAAAGGATCTACTGTCACTAGCATTCTTCACCCACGTGCTTAATGATAAGCTTTCCTTCTTGTAATTTTGCTAAAACTTTGTATGAACTACTTTTGACCTGGTTCCTCCGGGATATGTAGGCAGTCCATTCTTGGACACGGTCTTAATATAGTGGAAAATTCCATTTTTTCCACGAAGCAACACTGGGGCAGCTTTGCAAATGGCCTATCATTATTCGACAAAAGCATGAATCGAAATTTCGAGCAATGTATTAGCGTCACCAGATTGTTGCAATGACATCACCTCAAGAAATGCAGATTCAACGCCAAAGCTTTGGTGTTCAATGCAAGGCAACCATTTTATTTTACACTAACAAATTTTCTTTGAGTAACGCAGGGGCATATTTTAGCTATTTTTGAAGGATATCGCACAGTATCAAGTCGGCAATTGCAAGATTCAGATAGAGCAAAGGGCAAAGTCAACTTAATACTAATTAAATTTGAAACTTACAAATTTCTTTGAGTGCAGGAACTTTTTTAGATGCAAATTTTGGCAGGGTAGAAGGTCCCCAAATCTTCGGCATTACGTCATGAACATTTGATGCTGCAAATTACGCACTGCGTCAAACTCGTCTCACCGCATACAAATAAAGCATCGCAAAAGCTCCTCTCTCCACACTAATTTTAGTAATCATAAATCAAGCACTGCATTTAGGCTAGTCCGCCTTTAATAGGACATTTTAGGCTCGTCCGCCTTTAATAGGACATTTTAGGCTCGTCCGCCTTTAATAAGACATTTTAGGCCCGTCCGCCTTTAATAGGACATTTTGGGCTTGACCGCCTTTTATATATCGCATGGGTTGTGCACCACCCCTTTGAAATTTCTGCATAAGGCTGAGCACCGCCTTTTATATGTTGCGTGGGCTGTGCACCGCCCCTTTGAAATTTTAGCATAAGACCGAGCACCGCCTTCTATTTCAATTTTATTCTGCTTTGTAATTTGAACTACGCTTGACCTAATTCCCTTAGTGGGATACATAGGCAGCCTATGTCAGGCTCGGTCTCATCACTGCAAAAGCTCAATATCCTCCTATACCAGAAACTGGGACAGTTTTAAGGGGCATCATCGCAAAACGACACCCTCTTATGCGAGTAACTGGGACAATTTTTAAGGGCATCATCGCAAGCGACATCGAGAAACAGGAAAGAGAATATGGCCAACAGAGTCATCAGGCAAAAAGAAGACTTGGGAGAAAGGACGCTCGCTTTGTTTCACGGTTCCCAAGTTGCAGAAGCCAAAATATATAATGTTCGCAGCCTTGCAAGGATTGCACGTCGAACGGTTTGATCTTTATTATAACAATTATGCCTCTCGAGTATCAATAATTTGCGAGATTCGCAACAAATTAATGCTTGAGTCTTGCAAATGATTTTTCAAACATGTCGACGCACAAATATTATTGCTTTCAAATGCTCTCAAATGCACTGCGCATGCACTACTATTTTAAATACCACACACTGCTGCTTTAAATTCCCCGCACTGCATGCACTATTATTTTTAATACCACGCACTGCATATGCACTATTGCTTTAAATTCGCCGCACTGCATGCACTACTATTTTAAATACCATGCACTGCGGCTTTAAATTCCCCGCACTGCATGCACTATTATTTTTAATACCACGCACTGCATATGCACTATTGCTTTAAATTCCCCGCACTGCATGCACTACTATTTTAAATACCACGCACTGCTGCTTTAAATTTCCCGCACTGCATGCACTATTATTTTTAATACCACGCACTGCATATGCACTATTGCTTTAAACTCCCCGCACCGCATGCACTACTATTTTAAATACCACGCACTGCATACGCACTACTGTTTTCAAATGCCCCGCACTGCAAAAGCAACCGCACCTGCATTACATTATTACTTTCAAATGCCCTGCAAAGGCACATCATCATTGTTCGCAAAAGCACCACATTTTAGGCCCGTCCGCCTTCAATAGGACATTTAGGCTTGTCCGCCTTTAATAGGACATTTAGGCTTGTCCGCCTTTAATTGGACATTTGGGCTTGTCCGCCTTTAATATGACATTAGGCTTGTCCGCCTTTAATTGGACATTTTAGGCTAGTCCGCCTTTAATAGGACATTTTAAGCTCGTCCGCCTTTTATATGTCGCATGGGTTGTGCACCGCCCTTTTAAATTTCTGTATAAGGCTGTGCACCGCCTTTCATATGATGCATGGGCTGCGCACCGCCCTTTGCATCGCTTTCATATATTGCTTGGGCCATGCACTGTCCTTTAAAATTTTCGCATAAGGCTGCGCACCGCCTTTCATATGATGCATGGGCTGCGCACCGCTCTTTGCATCGCTTTCATATATTGCCTGGGCCATGCACCGCCCTTTTAAATTTCTGCATAAGGCTGTGTACCGCCTTTCATATGAGGCATGGGCTGCGCACCGCCCTTTGCATCGCTTTCATATATTGTCTGGGCCATGCACCGCCCTTTTAAATTCCTGCATAAGGCTGTGCACCGCCTTTCGTATGATGCATGGGCTGCGCACCGCCCTTTGCATCGCTTTCATATATTTCCTGGGCCATGCACCGCCCTTTTAAATTTCTGCATAAGGCTGAGCACCGCCTTTCATATGATGCATGGGCTGCGCACCGCCCTTTGCATCGCTTTCATATATTGCTTGGGCCATGCACCGCCCTGTTAAAATTCTGCATAAAAGGCTGTGCACCGCTTTTCATATGATGCATGGGCTGCGCACCGCCCTTTGCATCGTTTTCATATATTGCTTGGTCCATGCACCGTCCTTTTATAATTTCTGCACAAGGCTGCGCACCGCCTTTCATATGATGCATGGGCTGCGCACCGCCCTTTGCATCGCTTTCATATGTTGCACGGGCTGCGCATCGCCCTTTGGAAATTTTCTGCATAAGACACCGCACCACACTTGCCTTGATTTATTATTATTCTCTTAATGCCTCTGCATATGCTCGCAGCCGCGTTGCACCGCACTCGCATGGCTTTACTTCAATATTTATTTTTACTGACTATTTTTGTCTAGTTTAAAGTTTCGCAAGAGCTTTAGCGCAACGTGGAACTATTTCTTCGGCAGCGAACTGGGGCAATACGTCGGGAAGGATGAGCAGACTTCCCGACAAGGGTCAAAGATCTACCTCGAACACTCGGCTCCAATTCCAAATATCTCACCCGCGTTCCAGCATACTCAATTTTCAGAGTTCTATCACAATACCCAGTGTCATCATAACTCGACACTGGGACAATATTTTGCGAAGGTTCGCGCCAAGCGTGAGTTTTCCAGTCATAGGTATCGTAGTCATCCCAAAACTACACACGGCCTGATTTCTCGTGCAACCCGAGATATGTAGGCGATTCAGAGACCAGAGTTCGACCGTAAATTTTCTTTACCCTTAGTCCTCCATAATACTTTAGCCGGGACAAAATAGGCTACTAAGTCAACGTCTTTGCCCGACAACTCTTTTCATCATTACCGGGCAAAGAGGGACAAGTTGTTGACACCCAATTTTGTCCCACCTTTCCTCCAAAATACCTATTTTTCACTTCTAATATTTTGGCAACTTTAAAAAAATAATTATTTGCATTTCTACTATAATTAGCTTTTATTAATACCGGTATTTCATTATCCTGTCATTATCTTTTACTACCGTCATTACTACCATTATTACTATTATTATTATTATTATTATTATTATTATTATTTTGTTACTATTTTATTTATTTATTACTAGTATTATCATAATTATCATTTCAACATTTTTTACCGTCTTACGCACACGCATCGCATTTATCTTCGCATAATTAAATAACAGCATTTACTTACTGTTGAATTTCAAAGATTATTGCACTGCTATTATGACGACATATAATTTATTATCCGAGTATTAGTAATCGCACATTTTATATTAAGTAATTTAAATTGGTCTTTTATTTAAATGTAGTAGTCCAATCAACTCATAAATATTTTGACCAGCCCATATTTTGATCCCAAGTTTTTTAGACCAGTCTATGTTTTAATTCTAGCCCATTCTTTCAATACTCAGTCCAAAATTTGACCCAGTCCACAAATGGACTGGGTCCGGCCCATTTCCGCTCAAAATGAGGGAAACCCTTTTAGGGTTTCCCCTTCATTCTTTTCCTTTTCTTTCCCTCCTCTCCGCCGCACACCCCATCTCCCTCACCGCTTCCCCCATCGCCACCCCACTCGTTCTCTCTCCTCCGTCTCCCTCTGTCCTCTCCACTTACCTCTGACACCCCCACTTCCCCTCTGCTCCACTCCTTCCTGTTCCCCACGCTCTTCCCTCGCTCGCTTCCTTCAAACAACTATAAAGAAAGGGGAAAGATTCGAAAGAGGGGTGGCTTCTTCGATCGGTAAAACCCCCCATAGAATCTGGATTTTTTTGGGTATTGAGAAAATTCCGCAAGAACTAAGTTCTGAAACCACACAAAAAAACCTTTAAAAAAATTGATCCCTTTAGCCGGAAAATTGGGTAGAAATCGAAAAGCTTTCATTTTATCGCCAAAAATCCCCCGGAAAGCATTAAGTTTGCAGCAGTCCTAACATTTTTATATCGATTTAACATACTAAATCGATCTTCTGCTTTATTTTTTCCCTTGGTATTGCGTCGGATCCGAGAATATACAAGTTTGATTCGGGTTTGGATCGAAGTAGATTCGAAGTGTTCGAGCGTAGGTTTGAGACTCCGCCTCACTTCGCTGCACCCGAAGAAGGTCCGTAATTACTCCTTCTACTCCTTCTCTGTTTTGACATTTTCTGGTCCTGTATAATCGATTATATGACAGTTTAGTGCAGTTGTTAGCATATTTTTTTTATTTTGTTAGTTGTGTGCTTGTTTTAGTCATTTGTGATTATCTGTTAGTTTTAGTTGACTGTGCTTGTCCGTGAATCATTGCCCAGCTGTAGTTTGACAAGTAGTCATTAAGTATAATGTTGTTAATTAATTTCTTTGTTTAGTTTAATTAAGCAGGTTGTTAATGCAGCCATAGTGTTGATAGTAAATGCATGATGAATTATTAGTACGGCTAAATCATGTCCCTTTACTCTAACTCAAGTATACTCTTAATTAAAGTCTAAAATACCAGAGGTCAGTTAATACAGACATTGTCTACTGCTACGAGATTAGTCATGTGTTTGGTATAGATTGAATGCCTTCTAATCATGTTTGCATGCCTAAATTCCTGATGATTTGCCTGCTGGAGTTTAAATCACTTAAATCCTATTTAGCAATATGTAACATGAAGTCTGAAGAGGGTCAAATGTGCTGTCAAGATCCATCTTGCTTTAGATAACCCATTGATAATTTACTTAGGTCTTCACATGCCAGCTCCCTGTGCTCCCTGTGAGTTGAGAATCTAAAGACATGCTAATACTTTGTATGCTTAAACCCTGGTTATAGTCAGTGAATTCATGGCATTTTGTCCAAATGATATAATTCAATGTTCTCAAGTCGCTATCTAGTTGTTGCAGTCAAATATTGCCTAACAAGTTGTTTTTAAGGCCAAGTCATGTATGATTGAAATTCTATGTGCTTGAACCAAATCTGTTTAAACCTTTGAATGCCTTTTGAACCTTAAGTGTTGTACTGTTTTATATGCTTGGGCCTGCGACTTGTTTAAAAATGGAGTTAGCATGATTTAACCTGTCATTAGTAAGTCCATGGGTCTTGTTTGATATCAGAAGTTACTTGGAAATATATGTGTCTTGAGTGTATTTCCTCTTTGTTCCCTAATGTCCAGTTTTGAAACCTCTTTATTTGGACTTGCCAATAGTTTTACTCTTTAGTGATAACAAATTGAATTGGATAATCTTTCCTTGTGTTGACATTAAGTATCAACTGCATGTTTGGTTGTTTCAGAACTGTGGTGGGCTGGAATTTGGTTTAGTTGGATATGCTTCTGTGATAGTTTGAATTGATTTATACAGCTAAGTCATGCTCCTCGTAGGATGCTTTTAGCTTAGTTTGTCTAGTTGTTGTATTGATTCAAGCCTAATCTGTCTCAGTATGTCTCATGCTTTAACTTAAAGCGACCCTTTTAATCCAAAGTATGCTTTTAAAGTAGTTGCATGGTATTTGGATTTGTTGGTCAAACTATAGCCTAATGTGTCCTAAAACTTATTGCTCCAATTCCCCTTCTCTTCTAAATTTTCTGCATTTTTTTCTTCTTTAAGTTGGTCTATGTAGTTT
This sequence comes from Lycium barbarum, assembly GCF_019175385.1. Taxonomy (NCBI): domain Eukaryota; kingdom Viridiplantae; phylum Streptophyta; class Magnoliopsida; order Solanales; family Solanaceae; genus Lycium; species Lycium barbarum. The sequence continues at coordinate 123,796,276 of NC_083344.1, forward strand.
AGTTGACAGCATTGGTATGCTGCTGTTCAAATTATGTAGATTAGCATAGGTTGAATTGTCCCAGTTGTTTATTCGAAAAAATAGAATTACATATGCTAGTCTGGTTGGCTATTAAGCATGGTTTAATTGTTGTTTGATCTGTTTAGTTAAACATGCATTAGGGGGGCTATTTCAGGCTTTGGCAGCTGTGCAAAAAGAAAAATATATACTTATTATACATGGATTTTTGCCCTGGTTGATCACAATAGATACCTATTGTGCTAGTTGTTTTTTTTTGCTGAAAGTTACCATTGGTTGAACTTTGAATCTATTTCCTCTTATTATGGGTCTATGCGAAAAATATGATTAGTATAAGTCATTATATGTTAGAATTCTTGCGCCTCTAAGTGTGGCTATTCTGTTTCTATCTGAGCTTTAGAAGATATATGTTTACATGTTGGACATATACATGAGATATACCTAAATATATACAATAATATACATAACTTATTGATTTTTTTTTGGAGTCTAATATTTACATGTTTAACCTCATTCGTTGATCAGTTACTAATCATTTTCCTTTTGTTTTACGCATGATCACCGCATACGAGTCTGGGGGACTCGTTTTTCTCCTGTATGCGCTATTGGGCTAAGCCCACCACAATCTATTTGGGTCATCCCTCATCAGCCCTCTGTCCGCAGCAATACAATAATTTTTTTTGGGCTGAAGCCCAACAACAGCCGATCATAACAGCCTTTAAAATGGGCTGAGTCCGTTCCTGATCACAGCAGTCCTAAAATGGGCTGAGCCCATTTAAATTCATCTACTCCTCGATTTTACTTGTTTGTGTATTTAATTCGTATATCCGACTAACATTTTGTGTTTTGTTGATTTAAATTGAACCTTAGTAAAATTAGCGGGTTTTGCTTTACTATAACGGGTAGTAAATTTAAGAAAGATATTAACATTAGTTCCATAAATTTCATTCCCTTTCTGACGTCAAAAATATTTATAGTATTTACTTTTTTTTTCTTTAGAATAATTGATTTGCAAAAATGCATATGGAACAATGACTATATATTTCAAGTAAAAGGGAATCATATTTTCAAAACGTCATTAATGCACAAATATGAACGTAAGTATACTTTTTAAATAACTCTTTAAGTTTGAATCAATCATAAATTGTAGTGAAGCACAGTTAATAAGAAGTAATGAAAAGGATAAAAAGAGCTTTCACTAGTTATTCCAAATATTCATTAAACATTGCACAAATCCGCATTTTCTTCTACTTGTATATTTCATGCAATCTTATTCTAAATGACATTATTATTTGAAGCCTTTGCAGCATTTATAAGTCTATTTTAAATTACATCTGAAGTCTCCTTATATGCAAATTATTACATTCTCCACAAAATCTCATTCTAAAATAGCATTTTATTTTAAGCCTTATCAACTTTTATAAATTTTATTTTAAATGGCATTTAAAAATTTTCTTTTATGCAAATTATTATATTTTCTCTAAATCTTATCTTAAAGCATCATTTTTATATTTTTTCTTTAAAAAAGCTAAGCGACATTTCTTTACTCTCTTTTCTTAAAATTTCAAGCATCTTATTTAGCTTTGATTAATTGACCTAAGTTTTGGCCGGATAACCGTAGTTAACGGATTCTAAAGGATGCCTAATCCCTTCCCTTTAGGATAATATAGAACCCTTACCTAGAATCACACTGATTAAGCAGACTATTAACGAGGTTTAGCTATCTTTATCTTAGTTAATAAGTTAGGTGTCCTAATTCACCGTTAAATTAATTAGGTGGCGACTCCTTAAAACGAAATGATGTGGGAATCTCCAATATGTTGTACTCCGCTTCAACCCGGTTAAAATAGGGTATAACAGTCACCTTACAGATTCCACCTTTACCCGCATGCTTATATTCGAGCTTATCAAGAGTACCAAGAGAGGTCAGATTCTTTTTCATATCAGGAACATGTCGAACATTAGATAATGTTCTTATGATGCCGTCATGACACCGTATACGGGCTAAATCAATGCCTGCTATTTCACATACTACATCGTTATCCATAAGTACAGTCCCACTCGTCTGCTTGTAGCTAGTAAACCAATCTTTTCTGAAGCACATGTGAAAGGTACAAGCTGAATCTAAAATCCATTTGTGTGTCTGAATGCCTTCTGTTGAAGTAGTTAGCACATAATCTTCTCCAGATGTTTGAGCTATCTGAACCATAGATGCACTGGCTGTTGTTTTATCAATCTTCTTATTTGGGCAATTCCTATCAAAGTGACCCTTCTGATGACAACCCTAATATTCAACATCCTTCCTACTCACTCTTTTCCTAGACTTTGACTTAGCTACTGATTTGCCTCTCCCTCTTTGGCTCGAGCGATCTCTAACCTTCAAACCCTCACCATGGTCCTCTTTCTCGCCATTGTTGATATGATTTCTTAATTCATCCGAATTCAATGCATGTCTTACCATCTGTAATGTGGCCACCTCATTACTGTACATTATTGAATTAACTACGTCTTTGTACGCCGGTGATAATAAAAACAATAGAGTGCACGCTAGTTCTTCATCTCCCACTTTAATATCGACATGAGTAAGATCCATAGCCAATTTATTAAAAGCATCAAGATGACCCTGTAAAGTTGTACCTGTCTTCATCTTGAAGGTGTGTAAACACTGCCGTAACAATATTTTAGTTGTTACTGATTTCTTCTGGTAGAGATCTTCAAGTTTCTTCCACAAACTCGCAACTGTTTTGTCGGTACTAAATTCACATAACACGCTTTCTGATAAGGATAATTGAATTGCACTAAACACATCCATCTCAATCTTCTGCTTCTCGACCTCTTTCGTATTTTCGGGATACGAGTCTTCCAAAGCATAGATTGATCCTTCTCTCCGTAACAACGCCATGATCTTGATCTTATAGAGGTTGAAGTTATTACTTCGCCCATCAAAACTTCATAGATGCCATAGTCTCCTCGTCTTCTAGATCTCACGACCTGTAGGCTCTTGATACCAATTGTTAGCGCGGAAACGAAAAAAAAAACACAGTAATTAACGTGGTTCGAATCGATGTGATCCTAGTCCACAGAGAACGACCGACACTTTTATTAATATCAAGGGAAAAACTAAGTTACAAGATTGAATACTCTTAGATTCTATGTCCTGTCCTAATTAATAAATCCTAGTTAGCATGTATTTATACTACTAGGTCTAATCCTTTCCTAGAAAGGACCTAAATTCCAATAATGCTCAAAAACCAACAAAGAAAAAAAGTTTCCTTTTATTTCTTTCCTCTTTGGAGCAGGAATTGGCTTGAATATCTTCTCAACTTCACGAGACTTAATATCCATTTATTGTATCACAATTCATGATTTACTCGATATTGACTGCGAGCAATATGTTGCCCACACTCCAGATTACGTGGTGGGTAATATAGTCTCATTATATGGTTTTGGGCATCCTCGTGAGCTAATTTTTAGAGTTGAGTTAAACTCAATTTCAATTTCTAATAACAATTAATAAGTATTTCAATATTCTAGAACGCCTATTAAAATACCATTTAATTGTAATAATCATAAATATTATTTCATTATGTTATCCTTTTTTTTTAAATCGGATATCCCCGAAGGGGCCATTAATTTATCCTTTATATCTTCTCAAATTAACCTATATTACTCATACCTATTAGATTATTTAGTAGAGTAAGAGTAAATAAAAAATAATTAATTTTTTTGAAATTTTGAAATTACATTTCTGTTAAACCAAATTAATTTAATTAAAACAACACATATTCTTAACCAAAGAGAGAGAATATATAAAAGGGAAAGAAGCACAAAAACGGTGGGTGAGTGCTATCATCATAGGTTACCGTGGAGTGACAAATACTCATACATTTTTAATTAAATATTTAGATTCGAGTTTTAGATATGAAATTAACTTTAATAAAAAGCATTTTACCCATAAGTATAACTTGTTAACGTAAATTTAAATTAATCGAGCTCAAAACAAATAAAGGATTCTGAGTGAGAAAAACAAAAACAAGTATACATCAAGATGAGACGTACAGAAAATTACAGGGGAACCCCACACGCTCAGTGTAGAGTGACACACGTGACTGAAAGAGTATCACAGATTCACGGACTACCCCTTGGGAATTGCAAAACAACAGAACTGGTCCCCCTAATTTTTTTGAATCAGACACATGTAGGTCCAAAAAAGATTAATTATTTTGTAATCATTTTATTCCTGATGTCTTTCTTAGAATAAGTAATGAAAAGGTCTCAAACTTTTCTACTTTCACTTTCTCACTTTTAATTCTAAGAAAAAATTTATAGTTAGAGTAATTTCTTCGCAGGTTTGTTAAATAGTTAAATCACAATCCCATTAATTTACAACTTTCCCCTCACTTTCTTGTAGGATGTTTTAATCAGTAAATAATACTTTCAGTCATGACTGTCTATTTTCAAATCAAAATAATTGTGAAATAAGTACTTTTTCGTTTCAAAATAAGTTTTGTTTTAGCTCAATTCACGTCTAGAAAAATAATAAATATAAGTTTACTAAGTTATCCCTATTTATTAGATGTTTCTTGAGAATTTAACACTATCAAGAAGAAGTAGTTCTTTAATACAGAAAAAGCTCAAATATGTCATCGAACTGTCAGAAATGACTCATTTATGTCATTCGTCAATAGTTTGGCTCATTTATGCAATCGCGGTTATCAAAATGGCTCATCCATGCCATTTTTTATTAATACAGGTTTTACAATACCAGATATGACACTTGATCTCCAATTAGAGGTCCACGTCATTTAATTAAACCAATACAAATTTATGGGTCGGGTTTTAGTTTAATTTAGGATTTAATTTTTGCTAGATTAATTAAAAAACGTGGACCTCTAATTGGAGGCCACGTGTCATATCTGGTATTGTAAAGCCGGTGTTAGTGAAAAATGGCACGGATGAGCCATTTTGGTAACGTCAATGGCATAAATGAACCAAACTATTGACGACTGACATAAATGAGCCAAACTATTGACGACTGGCATAAATGAGCCATTTCTAATAGTTCGATGACATATTTGAGCCTTTTCCGTCTTTAATATAACTGTATAGATGGAACCAATCACTACTATTTTTTGTCTTGAATTCCTAAAACGATACTTGTTTTGGGATACATTTTTTTGTTAAATTGCCACTTATTTTAGAACGGAGGGAATATCATTTTACTTAACTTTAAAAAAAATCACCTTAAATGTGTGTTAAATTTCTTCATATAAGAGGTAAATATCATCACTTCCTTTATTAGAAAGAAAAAGGTAAGTAGAGAGGTTAAAAGTAAAGTGCATAAGTTTGTTTTGATCTCTTTAATTAAACAAAGAAATTAAATATATTATCGTTGGTCGCGTCTTTGATAACAGGAATATTTTAGCTCGAAAAACTACAAATGACACACAGCTCTACACATTCTTGTTACAAGCAGCATACAGCCAATACATAGACAACATTTTTCTAATATATATATATATACGTTTAGTATAGATCTTAATTAAGCTATATACGCTGATAATATAAAAAATTTAGTCACGCTATCAAATCACTTATTACTTCTATAATATAAGGTAATTACATGTAAATTCTTGGTCTTGGTCACTACCCAGTGTAATCCCACAATAGTGGGGTCTGGGGAGGGTAAGATGTACGCAGCCTTACCCCTACCTGGGTAGGGAGGCTGTTTCCGATTGACCCTCGGCAACCCTACTCCTTTATCCGGGCTTGGGACCGGCAATGTGAGCGAGCTCACACAGACGGAGTTAATTACATGTAAATTCTATAACAAAATATTAATTTGCCAGTGACTTGATAAAAATGATAATTAGTATGTTATAGTTGGTTAAACTACACCAATAATATAAAGAAAACTACATATCAGTGTATATAATTTAAAGTTATAATTTATAGAGAAGGAAATATAGGTGGCCCAGCTGCTAAATCTATGGCTGACCGACTTCGAAAAAACAAGAGGTAAAGATAACGTTGAAAGGAGAGTTGTGTAGAAAAAGAGAGGAAATATTCTCCTTAGCTTTCAAGGTCTTTTTTGGTGTTTTCTTTTGAAATCAAACAAACTTCCAGCTCCCAAATTGAAGTGATTAATATTGTATTCTCTTGATGTTTTAAGATTTTTGTGTTTCTGAGTGTTGCTGTGCGCTACTGTTGTTTGCTTGCTACTACTACTTATGTTTCTGTTCTTTTGGCAAAATCTGAAAAAAAAAAACTTGTGAGATTTGAATACCACCAAGGTTTTCTTATCTGTTTGTATTTGGAAAAAACACTTTGTTTTCTAGCTTAGACAAAACCAAACTATTAACAAAATGATGTCTGGAGATGTGTTTTCATTTCCTTCTTCTGTCAAAGCAGTACTTCCTCACCAAGAACTTCAAACAAACCCTAACCCTAAACCTAATCCTCCTTCCAAGAAAAGAAGAAACCTTCCCGGAACACCAGGTATATTATTTAGCTTCAAAAGTTCATTTATTGCTATTATTATATATACATCGATTTGCATGCAGTGGCGGATGTATAGTTAAAGCTACGAGTTCAAGTGAAAATCTTGAAAAATAGGAGTAAAGGGGATATGAGATAAACAGATGCGTCTGATGAACGTCAAGTGGTTTAATACCATGCTTTGATGAGCTCATATTTTCTAAGAACTCAAAATCTTGAACTCATAAAGATCAAATCTAGGATCCGCCTCTGAACTGTATATATAGAAGACTTGCTTTGTTGATTTTATTCTTTAGCTTTTATCTGAGTTTTGATTTATGTCTTGACAGATCCAGATGCTGATGTTATTGCTCTATCACCACAGTCACTTATGGCAACAAACAGATTCATATGTGAGATTTGCAACAAAGGTTTTCAAAGGGACCAGAATTTGCAACTTCATAGAAGAGGACACAATCTTCCATGGAAGCTAAAGCAAAGGAATAAACTAGAAATAGTGAAGAAGAAAGTGTACATATGCCCAGAAAAGACTTGTATTCATCATGATCCATCACGTGCACTTGGAGACCTTACTGGAATAAAGAAACATTTTAGTAGGAAACATGGAGAGAAGAAGTGGAAGTGTGAAAAGTGTTCAAAGAAATATGCAGTTCAATCAGATTGGAAAGCTCATAGTAAAACTTGTGGAACTAGAGAGTACAAATGTGACTGTGGCACACTCTTTTCCAGGTATTTAATTCAATTTCTAGTATATACCATGTAGCATGTATTTTGTTGGAGAATATTTGTTCCAAGTACAATAAATGCTCTTCCCTTCATGGAAGTAAAATAAATGCTCATCCATCCATACACAATACTTATTTCATTACTGTATTTGCAAATACTCAAGTTCAATATTTGCAAATACTGAGGAATGCGCCGTTTGACCAGAATCATCTTATTAGCTTTTAGAGTCATTCTGGAATCTTTGGGTTATTCATCCATACTTGAAGTCAACTTCCTTTTTTCATCAACACATCTGATTCTCACTCAAGAAACTGGTGAAAGTCAAGAATAAACGATGCAGTATTTGAAGTGAAAATTCACTCACAAAACCTTAACTTTCTTTTTCAAGTGCAATTCAAGAATAAACACAACTTCAAAATCGTTCCAAATACTCTTTTGCGATTTCAACTTCAAATACACGTTTTTGTTCAACTTCAAGCAACTTACTATTGGTTTTTAATTATTTTTTCTTGCAGAAAAGATAGTTTTATCACACACAGAGCTTTCTGTGATGCTTTAGCTGATGAGACTTCAAGAATCACTTCAGTTGGGGTTAACAATTTGAACTTCCCAAATAACCATACATTGTTGAACCAGCAATCAAATTTGCATGGTGGGTTCACAGGATTTAGACCAGATTTTAGTAGTTTTTCAACTGGGAATAATTCTCTTCATCATCAGCAGCAAAAACTAAGATTATCACTCTGGTTAGATCAACAACTTCAACCAAGTTCAAATCTTTTTGATTCATCAAACACAAATGGATTTCAAGAAATGATACAAATGCCATCTCAACATGTATTTGGAGCATCTTCAACAGCTCCAAACTTTTCATTATCTTCACCACAAGGCACATCAATGACTGATCAAACTTTAAGTTCTTTATATTCTGATAGTCACCAAAACAGCCAATTAACCAAATCTTCTTCGACACCAATGTCTGCCACTGCACTTCTACAAAAAGCAGCTCAAATGGGTTCTACAAAAAGCAACCAAAGTAGTACTTTCTTTAGCAACAATTTCAGCAAACTGAACACTTCTTCTTCTACTACTTCACCAAATACACCAACCTTTACCAGTTTGCATAGTTGCGAAACAACGGATCAAATGTTACAGGGCAATAATGGACTCATTGGGTGTACAAATTTTAGTTCATCCGGAATTACTAAGGCAATTATGCAAACTCCAGCAGTTTCAATGAATGGCATGGATAATAGCTTAACGAGAGATTTTTTGGGAATTAGACATGAAGGGAATTGCCAGTTTATGCCACAAGATATGGTTAAGTTTGCTAATTCGATGAGTAATTCAGCTATGGGGTTGAGCCATTTACAGTAGTAGTCACTAGCAATGGCGTTCTTTTCGTATTTTTCTTTTTGTAACGCAGTACAATAATGTAAAATGTCACCTTATCTTCAAGCTATTGCTGGCTCAGCTAGCCTATTGGCTATGTTTCTTTTCATTTTTACACAAATTTTGATGCATTTGGCCGTTTGAAAAGAAACCAATCCCCTCGCCCCCACCCACCCCCGTAAGTTTTTTCTACCGCCATTCAGTAAGAAATTTGTGTTATAAAATATGATTTTCCCGGTTCATTCCTACTGAACCAGTTCAATGGGAAAACGTAAGGTGGAAATAGGTTCCTAATGAAACACTGAGAAACTTCCTACTTTTTCTGTGTGAAAACATTATTATTTAGGTTTTTTCCACCGACATTCAGTGGGAAATCTAAACATTTTTCAGTGGGAAAATATAGATTTTTTAGTAGTGCTCCCGACCCGCCACCTTTTAAAAAAAACAATAAAAACACTAGTAGAAAACTTTCTTGGTTAATGCAGATAATTTTCTTCCATGAAACTAGAGTAGTGGCCTCTAATTTCCCTCTAATTTCATGTTTGATCAATAAACTTTCTTGGTTGCTTTATTAAAATTTTCGTCTTGAATTAAAAAAATAAAAAATCAATTCCCGGCAAATATTTTCGATGGAAATCTTAGTTAATTGAAAATTCTTGTGACTAGTACATTTTCGACTGAAAATCCGTGAAATTTGATTCTTTAGTTGCGAAGAATAATCGTTGCATAGCTAATGCTCAACGTTTGATTAATAATATGAGGGAATACTCACTTTAAATCGTGAGAGATATCTATGTTACTAGTTTATGTTGGATATAATGTGGTAATTAATTATAATCCATTTCAAATGATATTGACGAAATAAAAAAAATGTTCGTGAAGTTAAGGCGTGCAAGTGCTTTTTTGGGATAAGTTTAAGTGCAAGTTTATGTATTTTCCATAATAGAAGTTGTGGTCATGAACCGATACACATTTACTTTTGGTATGCCGAGTTACCTAAGTTCTTGTTATTGGGAGAAATTAGAATCAGACCTGATGATCAATAGACCGCATATGATTAACATCGTCTAACTTCGTTTGTAACCGACTACACTAGCTTAATCATACTAAACAAGGCCAGATATAGTAAAGAAAGAGTTTAAATTTAATGCTCTAATGATGTAAAAAGTATTTATACAATTAAGTCACTATATATATAACGTAATAAAACGATATATTTTATAATAAGCAATAATTAATAACCCGATAAAAATGAAAATGAACTTAAGCAATGGAGTAAAAAGCAAATTATGAGTATATATAATTTAAATCTTGAAAGAAAAAGCGGAAAAAATCTTAATTACTCATTTTAAGTCTAATTTATCGGCTAAGAATAAAACAAGAAAAATATTACAACTTTGGTCCCAAGTTCATAATTCTGATTTCAGATCTCTTGATATTCCTATACGGTATCGGTTTCTCCATTATTAATTTTTTCATGAATCTAACATATTCTAACTAATCAGATAATTTATTTACTCCTTATTTTTAAGTTAAGATCCCTTAAATTATATTTGCCAGCTGAGGGAGGAACTAAAATACAAAAACTACAATAATCTATAGTTAAACGTGTTTGATCGGAGATATCAGGAGGATCAAATATAAATGTCCCACTAATAATAAGGGACCACAAACTTTATAACAATCTTAAAAACAAACTTAAAGATTAGGCTAATTTCAAGATTTGTGGGGTCTTTGAAAATTCGAGTACGACCATTTGTGTTGGGGGGATAAAATTACTAAAGGGTTGCCATGCATATTTGTGTTTTCTATTGTTGGTGTTATTTTTTAATTATTATATTTATATGATAAAGTCTGATCTGTGACCTTCAATCTTTCTACTCTTAATTTTTTTACTCCTATGTAACATCACACTTTGTTTTGTAACATTCTGTTGTCATTTTCTGTAAAATAAAAAGTGGCACGGAAAATTACGAGAAAGTATGTAGAGTAGTGTCAAAGTAATCAGGCTATTTTAGTCAACGTTGGTTGGCTTTGCAGAACCTTTGGATAGTTTGATTGGATTAGCTTCTTTTTTTCTTTCTTTTTACATATATAATATACATATACGTTATATACACTATTAACATAAATATATCAGATTATTTCTATGCTATTTAAGAAATTAAATCATATCATTTTTCAATTGTAAAGTCACCTCTATTGTTATAGGTCGACTTAATCTGATATTAAATTATACATAAAATATAAGCACTTTTAATTGTATGATATATATTCAAAGTTTATTGACCCTGACTAATTCGGGTTTGGATCCATAAATTCAATAAAAGAGGTAAAATATTCCTATCGAAAGAAAATGACATTTACGGATGGTGCACGCATAAGAAAACATGAGAAAACAGAATTGTGAAAGCTGAGAGTAATTTAGTTGCCTAGCCACAGAATATCACTTGTGCAAAGAAGGAAAAGAATAATAAAGAGAAGTATACAGGATCTATATTAGATGTGGTTTCTACCTGTCATACATACTCTTACACACTTTTTCATTTTTTTTTTCTTTTTGTGGGGTTAATGGGGAGGGGTTGTTTCTCTAGAGCTGTTGTCAATTTTAGGTGTTACTAGATATTTTTAGGAGATAATTGCTCATCATACAGCTCAGCAACTAAAACGAAGTTGCACATGCATTAGCAAAGGAAGCTTCCCAAATATCCAGCTCTACTGCTGTTCATCGTTTTGTTATCCCCTCTTGTTCTGTTAAGAAGCAACTAGACAATGATATCAATAGTATTACTGTCTTTAGGAAAGAAGTTGATGCTAAGTATTGTAATATTCTAGCTAGTTTTGGCAACCAAAGTGTTCTAAGTGACACTTTGATCTACGGCTTGTAATGACTTTATTACATAGATAATATAATATTATTGTTATAAAATAATAAAAATTAAAATGCAAGAGAACACATAAGAGAGGAGGGACTTGAAGATTGATATGATTTCTTTCACTTCTGTATATCTTCCATAGGACATATGGTCCTATTTATAGAAAAACTAAATTAGTAATACATTTAGTGATCACTAACTAAAAGATAACTTTACTTTGGTGATCACTAACTAAAAGATAACTTTATTTTGGTGATCACTAACTAAAAAATAACTTTACTTTAGTGATCACTAACTAAAAGATAACTTACTTTGGTGATCACCAAAGTACTTGAATGATACATGAACATTCACTATTAAATATTATTTACAACACTCCCCCTTGAATGTCCATTAATAGATAATGTATCTCGTTAAAACCTTACTAGGAAAAACCCTGTGAGAAAAAGTCCTAGTGAAGGAAAAAGAGTACACATATCTAGTAATACGTTTTGATAGCTGCCTCATTAAAAACCTTACCAGGAAAACCCAATTGGGACAAAAACCTTGGTTAAGGGAAAAAGAGTGCAGCGCGTATTTTACTCCCCCTGATCAAAACTTCACTTGCTTCTCGGAGACGACGCATTTCAATTTTGTATCTCAGCTTCTCAAATGTTGAGGTTGGAATGTTTCAATGGACAGATTCGCCATATTATCTATCAATCGAGCGAATTTATTGAATATTTATTTCACCTTCTGTTGAAGATTGTTTCTGAAAAGAAATCTAACAAAATGCTTTATCCTGTCTTCTTTGATATATCCTTCTTTCAAATGAGCTATGCAAGCTTTGTATAATATTATTGGAATCTTCATCTCCAAATAAATATCGCATGATTGCAGAATGTGCTGAGGTATTGATCTCAGCCAGATACATTCCTGACTTGCTTCCAGATACATTCCTGTCTTGCTTTAAAAGTTGCTGATATCCTGGCAGACTTGAATGAGTATAATTGACTGTCATGTAGAACGTCATATTATGGCAACATCCTCACATGCTCACATAATTTGTTTGAGATCTAACTTTATAGAGATCGTATGAATGTCCTGCATTTCATAACCAACAAATCTTGATAATATTGGTTAGAATCAATGAATTCATATTATTATTTGATTCATTCTGATGTCTCCACGAATAAAAGTGAGGCTAGATCTTGCCTGCATATCAATAAAAGCATTATCTCATGGATAGTAATAGCAGGATACGTTAGTGCATCAATTGCACTAAGACATGATACTTTCTAACCATTTCAGTGAGATCCAAAATTGATCTTTCTTTACTTTAAGCGATCTTACAGCCATTGGGGTACTCAATGGAATCGCTTTAAGGCCTTTTCAATCCTTTAAGAATTTTCATATAAACTTCACTGTCTAGCTAGACATGAAAATATTTCAGTATACGCATTCAAGTTTTCATATACTGCCAGACTGTATGAAACCTCATTGCATCCACCACAGGAGAACACATCTCCGTACAATAATGTCAGGACTTTTGCAAAAAACCTTTATACCACAAGGCACGAGCCGTATTTTATATCTTACGGATTAATAATTCATTTCACTTTTCGCTCAAAAGTTTCTTTATACCCCACTGACATTATATCTTCAAATGTTTGGACTATAGATCCAAAATATTTCATATTTACCACGTGAAATCAAAAATACTTGCGTATTTTCATTTGGTCAATCATCTATCTGTCCACATTTCTTGACAGATTTGAATTCAAGATCCTCGTTACCATTTATAATGTTGAGCGCTACATTATATCAAAGATGCCGTCGACGGTCATTTGATATCGGTTCCCATGTGATATAACTTATTGAGATCTCTTCATTTTTCACCATTTTCAGGTACATGAACCTTTCCCAAGGTTTCATGAAGTGTTATGTCGTGGTGCTCTTTTAAAGCACTTGCCTCATTATTATGGTCATTTTTATCATTTGCTCCTCTCGAGATTTACCTTTGGAACCGATTGGTCTATCACGCTTCAGGCGTGCCATAGACTCTATCCTTAAAGGATTTTAATTTTAGTAGGAGCATTTGCAGCTAGAATATGATTTTCACTTTGGTCAGCAAATGTGTCTGGCAGTTAACTTGAATTATATTTTACACGAGGATCATACTAGTGATAATTCATTATATATAATTTATTTTTCTAGCTGCTTATCATCTCTCCCCCTAATGTTAGGAAATCTAACATTTACCCGCAACCTTATTTGGGGGACCCATCTTTGTGCGTTTTGGTGGAGCAATTGAATCATATACCGCACATTCACATTTTTAGATGGGAATTATTTGGTTCCTGACCTTGAACCAATTGTAATGGGGGAACCTTGTTGGCTTGATGCATATAAGCTGCTACATATTAAATAACACATCTCATACCAAAACTTTGTTTGGGAGATTTGTTCTCATAACCAATTGTTTAGCTATAATTAGAGGCATGCAATTTCGGCTAAACCAACTTGGATGTAAACCAGCATTATCAATATAATTTCATAGTTTGGAACCATGGTCTTAATTTAACAATTTGAGCAAACAACCTTGCAAAAAACCAAACTGCAAGTTGATACCAAATGCACATGTGACCATAACATAGATGCATCTGTTAAAATCATATAATAGCAAACGGTCTACATGGCAGGTGAACGGGCCCATATTCGCCTTTTTATGTTCCAGAATTATTGAGGGATTCAATCCCATCTTTAGCTGGTATAATGTTCAATTTATCATGAGAACAGGTAGCACAAGAGAATTCTTGAAGAAACTTTTATTTCTTCAATATATAATAATGTGAATTCTCAATTATTTTGCATCACATTAGAACCGGAATGGCCAACCGGTCATGCCAACTGATATTTATTTCAATAAACTTCTAGTTTACCATCGCATGTGATTCCATCATCATGCTCATATTTGTGTAGTGCAAACAGGAGGGAAGCAGGGTAACATTTCACATTTATATTTCCTACCCGTTATATGACTGTAGTAATATAAAGATACTAAATCTTTTCATCATTTATAGTCTCAATATGAATGGCCACTTTGGCGAATCTTTGAAACTCAATAAGTTTCTTTGAGACTTACTATAGTATAATGCTTTCTTGATAATCAATTTAATTCCTTCAAAGTAGTAATAAATTGGCTCTTCTAGAGCTCCCAATTAATTGTGTACTACCACATATTTCATAACACCATCCGTATGGTGAACATATCCTTTAAAGGAGAAATTTATATCATTCTGATCAAATTATTATAGGCAAGACTCATTTCTCTTTAACCTTTTCCTGTCAATAATCATAATCGACAAGATGATCAATGACTACTTATTCCACAATAACGATTTCTCTCAAACCTCCCCTAGAGGTGAGTTGTGGTATTAGCATATACATACATAAGCACATATTTACCCATATCTTTTATCATATCTTGCCACATTCACCTTCAAGAATGGGCCAACATCCACGATGCTCATCACAAGTCGCATTCTCTTCAAGGATGGACTATAATTATATATGTGTTTCATAAATTTGATATAACTCATTGTCATGTCTTAATATTTATATGATCCACCTCGACATCACTTTGAAAGGTCAAGTGTGCCTCCACTTTGTATTCCTTTCTTTTGATGGAGGATTTATATAATTTATCAAATTAGGTCGCAAGGAATCGCGTTCCCAATGACTTTTCATACCACATTGATGGCAAAAATTACCTTCACCTTTTGAAGGACCATTTTGAGAACCCATAATGTTCTTCCCTTTTATAATTATCATAATGATGACTATTATTATATTGTACTTTATCACGCCCATGTTCATTCATATAGCCATAACAAATATTTTGTCATCTTTCAGACTTATCATATACTGCTACCACATTCACTTCAGGGAATGGAGCAAAGTCAGTGGGGTGGGCTTCACAAGAGCATATTAATTTGCTCAGTCATAATCATATCATCAAAACCGTGTATTGGGACTTAAACCCAATGTCTTATTCATATAAAGGCGTTTTTAAGCCATAACGCGATGGGACTTGAACCCAACTTTTTATATTATCATCATAGTGCACCGGGACTCAAACTCGAGTCTTTTAAATAAAGTACCACTCTATGATTTTACGCATCACTAAATTAAGTTTTACCAAGACATGAAATATACCAATTCATGTGGTCGAACATTTCTTGTAACCTATATTTCAGTTCAAAGTGGACCATAAAATCATGTCATAATATCTCTCGAATTTTTCATATTGCTCTTCGGGAGCAATTTTGTGACATGATATAAATAATATTTCTCATATACATATCTTCAATTGTAGCCACAACAGACTTATGAAAATATTACCACTTCTGGTGGTTATAGATATAAATAAGTTTAGACACAACGAGGTATAGAAAATATTGTCACTTCTGATGACCATGTATTTCTTGCAAGCTCTCATTTAGCCATTAAGGGATATGAGATTAGCATCATAATCCCTTTTAACAATATTGTTCTTCAGGAATAAAATTTGAGGCATAAATGATCCAGAACCATTTAGGTTCCCATGGACCCGATAAATCTAACGACTTGTAATAGCCATATATACTCCTTGTGAGGCCATCCTTATCATGTGAAAGCATGAGTTAAATAACTTAAAATATTGCATACCTGAATTTCCTTTAGAGGTGATGAATTCTGCAGATGCTCAAAGGCAAATGTCATTCGCAAACAATTTTAAGATATTTTCATTGCATAACAAGTAAGAAACTCTTTCTAAATCTCATCATATAAAAAGGGTAATCCTCCACAACCAAAATTCTTGTATTAGTGAAATAATCAATTTGGTCATCATGTTTACAGTAACTTCGTGTAAACATCAATATGCATATTAGCGAATTAAAGCTATGCAGTGAGCAAAGGACCTATATTTTATGTCAGAGTAGTGCATAGTATATATATATATCATGGTGAAGCAATATGGCTTCTACCTTATATATATATATATATATATATATATATATATATATATATATTAGAAATAGCATAAACAAGAACAGAGAAAAGAAATTTTGATCTTGTACTACTTTATCAACAAACCCTCAGAATAAAAGCATGATACTTACCTGGAAATTGCTTTAATCTTTTCAAAATCTTTGTCCAAGATGGCAAAGTCTCGTGCTGATAACGTGTTATAAAATAATAAAAATTAAAATGCAAGAGAACACATAAGAGAGGGACTTGAAGATTGATATGATTTCTTTCACTTCTGTATATCTTCCATAGGACATGAGTGGTCCTATTTATAGAAAACTAAATTAGTAATACATTTGGTGATCACTAACTAAAAGATAACTTTACTTTGGTGATCACTAACTAAAAGATAACTTACTTTGGTGATCACCAAAATACTTGAATGATACGTAGACATTCACTATTAAATATTATTTACAACAATTATCTTGGATGTTCAAAAAACTTTAATTATTTGACAGACTCGGATTACTCATACATAGTGGTTGGAGACAAATTTTTAACTAGAATTCAAAATATAAAAAATAGACACGCGAAAATATTAAAGAGATCCGGGTGAACCTTTGAGTGCCATAGTTTCCTTAATGTTTATGCGCCCTAAAGATTATGAAGCACATTTATTTGGGAGCATTTCTAAAATGATACTTCTCCCATAATAGATAAGAAAAGCAAGTTCTCTCCTATTTAACAAGTTGCAACGCTAAGCATAAAGCCCGTTTGAATTAGCTAATTGAGATACGATAAACATTAAATGCTGAAAAACACTTTTGAATGGTTAAACTGGTCTTATAACTAAGAAACATTTACGTGTTTGAACTAAAGTATTAAGCTGAAAAGTCATAAGTATTGACCAACTTATGACTTTTAGTTGATTTTGGCATATGGTGCTTACTTTTGAAGTTTACTGAACTCGTAAATAAATTAAAAATGATTTTTAAGCTTGTTTACCAGCTTAAAAGCTTAATGACTTTTCTATTATCCTTATAAGACCTTAAGAAGAAAAACATAAACTACTGGAGCTTCAAACTAAGAAAATTCTATCCCACCAAATCACTATCTACCAAGGGGTGGTCCAAGTTTAATATCAAGGACAAGAACACATAAAAGGATAAAATAGTCTATGACATTGACTTCGTTCATACTATTTCTACTTAAAAATGCCATCTTGGATTCGGACTAATTAAAGCAGAATGTTAATAATCCAACAAACATTCTTGAAAACTGTAGTTCTTTTCCCAAGTCTCATGTTTAGGACACAGGAATTCTAGGAGGCAGACAACTTTCACAGATCTTTCTTTAACCTTTTTACTGTCCTTAATTAGTGTGCAAAGTGATTACAAAAAAGATGTTTGCTTGAAATATGAGGGTAATTTTCTCCATATACAATAAAACTAGAGTCCTAGGATTACTTTTACACCCTTCCATTGAACAGTTTTTGACTTTTCAAGGTAGGCCTTATTGCTATAGGCTTGGGAAGCTCTGTTGAATGTAGTTAGCCACTTAACTGGAACTTTATGATATTTGTAGTTCATCTAAGAAGTTGTATATATTGAACTTTACAGGACTAATTTTTTGGGGGTCAAAGGTATGTTAATCTCTTGCTCACTCTTCAGTTCTCACTCTCTAAAATGAATCAAACATCTATTAATAAAAGTATATCAGCTAAATAATATCTTCATTGTTTAATTAATCCCATACTAGTCTATCACAAGAATACTATCTGAATTCACAGTCTAGTTGTACTGATAAAATCTTGAATAAAAATGTGTGAGTTCAATTCTCATCATCTCACTATCTCAAACCTTATCATGTATTTTTCAAAAAAAAAAAAAAAAAAAGGAAAAAAAAAAAGGGAGACAAATATATCAAGATAATAGGCAGTGATGGATCTAGAGAACAGTTTATGAGTTCATGAGAATTCAATAGAATTTGTGCAGACTTTGTATATGTATTAAGAAATCCATTAAATATCATATCTATAATATGTAACTATGAATCCAATTATTATTGTATATTATCTTGAGGTTGATCTAGGAACTAAAAAACTTTAAATCCTAAATCTGCCTATGATAATAAGGAAAGAAGATGCAATCATATTAAAGAAATTAAAGTGGTCAAACATTGTACCTAGTTTTAAAGATCCTAATGCGTATTCTCAATAATAGTTTATAGTTTTGCGATTTTTTTCTTTTGACATGGAACAACAAAGTAAAGAAAAGAGTAACTTAATATAACAAGGTCTTATTTCTATCTTTAGGCAGCCAACTGAAATTGTGGAAAGAAATCTAATAAACCACACACCTAAAATCATAGCTTATTTTTATTACTGGAGGAGATCCAAATCCAAATTTTATAGCGTTTGTAGTGTTTTCTTTACAATCTTTTTGTTCCTAGTTGTGCTTGTACCTAGTTCTTTTCCTTACTTTTTCTCTCAGGCGGTCTTAAACAAACCAGCTCAATCAATGGGCACACATTGACCAGCTCTGGCCACCGGTAGCAGAGGCTATTTTAGTATATGTCACGATCTTAGAGGCTCTGATACCATGCAAAGAATGAAAAAAAAAAAAGAGATGTCAGGTATGAATTGCTTGATTATTCCCTCAAACATGTCGGGTTTATATAGTGCTTACAAGTAATTCGAAAAAGGAAGGATGCAACTAATCGTAAAACAGAAAGGAAAGTAATTCCTGATACCATGCAAAGAATGAAAAAAAGAAGAGATGTCAGGTATGAATTGCTTGATTATTCCCTCAAACATGTCGGGTTTATATAGTGCTTACAAGTAATTCCAAAAAGGAAAGGATGCAACTAATCTTAAAAAAGAAAGGAAAGTAATTCCCGATAACTCCCGTTTATATTTACAAAATTATCGGGATTGTAAGCCTTTACCATATATACAAGGAACATGTTCTTGCCATATTAACAATTTCCTAATCTCTAACCTTTTCAATCCTTGTTTTCTCAAGGTTAACAATGAGTTTGTTCAAGTTGGAGATCTTTTCGTCTCTTCGGCTTAGTTCTTTCTTCAGTCCCTCAATCTCCTTCAAGTGAGTTTTACAATGATTACAACCTGCACTAGTAGCGTCCTTCAACTCTGTACAATGATTTTCTGTCCAGAGTTTCTTTGGCTCTCCCACGCCCTTGTCGTCTTCTAATAACCTCTTCATTGGGACAGGAAACTCTTTGGAATAATTATTGGCAGTCATCTTAACAACACACAGAACTCCTGATATACTGGAATCAAGATGAAACGAAACGAGCTTCTGAAATCGTCCGCCAGTGTCCTAACAAAGACATAAACAATAAGTTATGACATGCCTGGTAAATTAGAGCATATGCCTCTCTCATGTACACATTTGGTTTCTCTATAAGGCAGTGAAATCGGCATTTATACAAAGAAATCCGGAAAGAATACCAACCTTCTCTAGGTTGCCTTCAAGCTTATCAAATGCCTCATTTGCCTCTTGCTGATTTTTGAAATTGGCAAAGGCAGAATACTTGTCTGCTTGCACTTTTTTATTAGCCTGCCAGCAGATCATAAATGGACAAATTAAGTACATTGAAGCTAAATTCAGCCTTGAAAGTGATGAGAACTGTGCCGATTGTTACTCAAACATCATTCGCGTGCAAATATCTTGATTACTATAACTGTTCTAAAGGAACAACAGCTACTCTTAAATGCAGAAGCACATAAAAATGTAAGGAAACTTCAAATTTCTCATAAGGAATGACTACAAAGTAGATCATTAAAAAAACAACCAAACAAGTAAGGAATACAAGTAATGAATGTGATTCTTCGATGATTGAATGTCGATATATGCTTTTATAAACTAATCAGCATAAACTAATGCAGACTGCATTAGAATTTGTGTCATGAAGAATTAACCACCCAATAGCTTAAATTAAAATTAGCCAGCAGATGTATAATATATGTATAATTCATATATAATGTGTATATGTGTGTAATCAGTGTATAAACTATGTATACTGGCCCGAAAAGTAAATAGTGAATTCGGCCAGCTCTTTGTGTAAAGATCCCTGTCATGAAGAATTACGTCATGGGAAAGAAAAAGCGTGAGATTCTCCAAACCTTAATTTCTACGGTGTAGTCTCCAGGAATAAATTTGTGCAGATCTTGGCTAGAAACAGCCACTGGTATCCTATGGACAAGCAGCTTTGCCATCTCGGACTGTTGCACCTAAATTTAAAAGAATAGATGACCATTTTATTAATCAGTAAACAAGGAAGAATGATTTTCTTAAAAAAAAAAAATCTATGGTATTACCTCCTCATGAACCTAGGGTATAATATTATCAGCTCCAAGTTCGACTATGGCAAGAACAAGTTTCATCGCAGTACATGCATCATCTAAACAATTATGTGGAGAGTCCTTTTTTCGAAGTTCAAAACCTAAAACAGACTATTTGGGAACTATTGTAAGTAACAACAGCATTCATCAACCATTCAACATGCTGGACATTACATGGGAAAGAGTATCAAATATGAAAAATCAAAGCTTACCTTAGACAGGCTATTTAAAGAAGGCCTTCTATACGAAGGCTGATCCCGATATTTGAAGACATATGATGTATCAATCACTCTAGCATGATCTAGCTTCAAAGCTGTAAAACGAAAGACATAACAGAGAAATAGCATGATGGAATCTCTACAGGAAAGGGAAAGAACAGAGAAAAAACAGTAGAATAGCATCAGAAGCTAAGGATATTAAGAAAGAGGCATATGATCATGAAAGTCAGGTCATTTCTAATTACCAGTAGATGTGCACCAAACTTTTGAATTTTTATTAAATGGGAACCAAAAACTTATAATGCACGAATGTAGCTTACCACAAAGGTCATGGTGTAAACTGTGGCCGATCAATATTGTTCCATGTGATAATAGCTTCTTCATGGACATCTGAATCGTAACACACAGAAGTTCGATACGGAAATTGCAATGTCTAGTACTAGACAACCAAAAGTGAACCATTTATACCTGTACATCAACCAATGAGCAAGTAACTCCATCTAAATCTTCAGCAGTTATTCCAGTAATCTCAGTTCTGTAATCTGCAATTGGTTTGTCAGGATTCACAAATTCATCGAGTTTAACCTGCAATTTTCAAAACTTCAAACTTATAACGACATGGAGAAAAAACAAGGTGAACTTAAGTCAGAGACATATCTATGTGTGTGCGCGTGTGTTTAAGTACGAGATATACCTCTAAATTACGGTCCACTGCACAGATTCTGACTAAAGCTTCAGTATGATCTTGGCAAAGAACCATTTCGCAATCAACTGCAACCATTGCCTTTGAGTGAATGAAATTAGACTTTTCACTCCTTCCAGTGACAAACCACCCCTGTACCCATGGATGTATATTGTAGCAAGAGAGGTTTAGTTTTACGGTAGAACTTCCAATTATACAAATGAAAGATTCCAGTGCCACATAATTTATTCCTGGATGGACTATAACCACTAAAGCTAAACTAAAATGCACCTAAAATTTCCCGCAGGGGATCATGACATGCATTTATAGAAGGAAACCATGCAAACTTTTTGTGAAAAAAACTCTTCATTTCTAAACAAAGAGGCTGAAGCTTGTGACACTATACATCTTGTAAATTTGTGGCAGAACACCAAATTTAGGACATGTTTTCTAGAGATTAAACTTCTTAATAGACAATAAGAGAAGACTAAAGCTAGTAACGAACCTCTTCATGTGATGGAAATGAGTAATCTGCGGGATATTGATGGTGCTCAAAAGTTAAATAAACCAATCTCTGCACTGCCACAATGTCAACTTATTGAGCATCAAAGTGATTGATATGAGTGATCATGAATATCGACTCCTATTTGCTATATGAAAAGTCAGAATATCGACTCCATTTTTTTTATATCGGTTGTACCAACTGTTTTAGCTGGTTTTCGAGCTTGGGATCTCCGGGTTGTTACTCGCTAGACATTTACTGACTATGTCTCAACTACTAGACCATCCCTTTGGGGGTGTTTAAAACTTGAAGAAAAAGGTGATTAACTATATTTCTAACAAGTTATAACTGCAATTTAATATTAACAGAAGAGGTTATAAGACCTATTAGCAGCTTACTGAAAATGAATTAGCTACTTTCAACCCACATAAGTAGATTTCCTAGCTATCTTCCAACAAATTAAACCTAATGTTGCAGTTATGATTCGGAATACCCAAAAGTAGAAGTGAGAAATTAGCCCATAAAAACATGACCCCTCTGATCCATTGACCCGTCTAATTCAGCCCATCTAAAAGCTCGGCGGATATGTAGCTCAGATTGATCCACAAGAAACTTTTTTTTTTGTTTGATATGTTATATATAGCCAATGAAAATAATTATTAGATAATTAAAAAAATTATAAGAAGACAAATAAAGATATTAAAACTTGGCAAGAGTTGAGCTGGTCCAGTTATAGCTCATTGTTTAACCCCTTTTGACCCTATCCATTTTCGCCCGAGCAACCTTTGGGCAGGTTAGTGACCTGCAAAAACTCAGCTCAATCCGCCTATTTAACACGCCTACCCAAAAGCCCAGGGGCCGAGGGAGAGTATTAGTTACCGGTTCAAACAAATAGAGTAACTTTTGTTTAAATGTATCAGAAAATTCATCAAATATGCATAGATATTTAATTGCGAACCTAGTAACTATTAATTCTGGCTCAGCCTCTGCAAAAGCCAAAATACAATATTGTTCACCTGTTTGGCGGATTCACTGTGTAGGGAACTTTTCCGGAGCTGCTCAACAGAATCACGATTCGAATGACATTGAAACACCTTGTCAAAAAAAAAAAAAAAAAAAACAGGGAGCATTTTGCGATTCGCATTAACAGAAATCAACCAAATGAAAACTAGAGTCCATCGATTCGATAACAAACCTTTAAGTCATCCTCTTGGCTAAATGTCTTCAAGAAAGCAAGCAGTACATCAGTGGACCTCTTCGATGGATCATTCAAGCTAGTCCCAAACTTGTCATATGATCCCAAAAAATCTTTCCACCCTCCTTTACTTCCTTTCAACTGTCGCTTTTGAGCTAACTTCACCATTTCAACTAGAACCTTTAACATTCAATATCAGAAAAATATTATACAGTCAGATGTCTCTATAACAATCATTTTCTATAACAACATTTCACTATATAACTTTGGTCTTTTCTTTTTAGTAACTTTTTCATGTCATGTTCAATGTTCTTCTCTATAACAGCATTTCGTTATAGCAACCAAAAGAAACGGTATCATAGTATGATTACGGAGAGGTTTGATTGTACAAATCTATTATACATCATTCCAAAAGAAAACAGTACATAATATCACACTTCTTTTAGTAGGAAAAGCTCATTTTGTGAGCAATTGGACAAAAAGTTACCTCTTTCTTGGCTGAGGCAAACTTCGAATCCATTCCGAACTACTCGAAAATTGAAGAACGTGGAAATCTTTGCCAAAATGAATTGATGAATTTTCAAATGAGAATGAAGGGAGCAGCTTGTGCAGGTGGAATGAATTGGATATCCGTGCACGCCACTCTACGGTTTATATATAGTTAGTTGAAAACAACCTCGACAAGACAAATAGAAGTAGACGACCTTTTATTTTCTTTTAAATTTATTTTTGAGTGAGAATATTTGGTTGTCACTTTCCAATAGTCAACGACTATGTTGTACATAAAGAACAATAATAATATTGAAAAACAAAGGACTTGTCATTCACGCTTGGTTTGCCTTTGAAAATAACTAACCTTTTTAAGTTACTAAGCTAGATATTTGCCATGTTACCCTCAAAGTTTATTACCCTATCTAGTCCTTTTCAGTTAAATGTTACCTTTACACGCTCCTAATTCCTAAACTTGATAATAGTAATATTCACTTAACCATCTCAACTGAGACGTACACCTAATGACGAATACATGAACAAGTCGAATTGTACCTATTAGGCAACTTGTGACTAATTACTGGTACAAGAAACATTTTATAACGTTAGAGACACTAGTGTGAGGCTCCTCCACCTTTTCTAGTGTTCTGAAATATGAGAGAAAAAATGGTGAATTTTGGTGAAGTGAAGATTTTGCAAACATCTCATGAAGATGTCTAAAATATTTCAAAGAGATGCTCGGAGCATTTCCAGGATGTTCGAAAGATGTTTGAATTTCAAACATTCTGGAGAGAGCACAAAAATAAATAAGGTAAGGAGACACACACAAAAATCAAATAACATAGAGATAATTGGAAACGAGTGAGAAAGTTCATAAGCTTAAAGAGATGGAAGAAATCAAGGTGAAAACACCGTTACAATTGATCTTGCCAGCAATTCAGGAGGAAAAAATCAAATAAGTGAAAAAACTTCTAACATCAGCCCTTCTTGTATGACTCTTGGCTGCAATTGCTGTCATCATATTCGACGTCCTAGACGGCCTCCATTAACAACGAGGGATATTGTTCTTTCTTCTCACCCTTTTCTTTGTGGCAGTCCTAAATGATACTTCTTAATCACAAGCTATTAAACAATAGCTTCTCTTTGACCTTCATGAAGTAAGCATAGGCCTTTGGTGTCAAAATTGTACTCTTATCTAGTTTCCAGTAGGATGTTTGCCCAATAAATCCATCCAAGTTAAAATCCTTGTTTTCTTACAAGGTTAACGATGAGTTTGTTCAAGTTGGAGATTTCTTCATCTCTGTGGCTTAATTCTTTCTTTAGTCTCTCAATCTCCTTCAAGTGAGTTTCACACTGATTACAACCTGCACCAGAAGCCTCCTTGAACTCTATGCTTTGGTCTTCTGTCCTCGGTTTCTTTGACTCTCCCACGGCCTCTTCATCTTCAACTGGCCTCTTCTTTGGGGTAACTTCTTTAAAATAATTATCGGCCATCTTACGAACATATAAAGACCCTGATTTAGTGCATAGTGACTTAGTTGATCATCTGTCATGACTCAAAATACCATCAAATTGATTAGGTATATATATATATTGATCACTAAATATTATTAATTTCCTTTGTTTATCACTAAATATCATTGATTCTCTTTGTTGATCACTAAATATGGGTGAATCATATCATAGTTGTTGCAACAATTGCAATACCTGTTACAACAGTTGCAGTATCTGTTGCAGAAAGTAACATAGCTGTTGAACAATACATGTCACTTGTTGGATAAAACACAACAAGTTACCTAGTTTCTGCAACAAGTCATTCCACTTGTTGGAAAAATTCAAACAACCAACCTAGTTGTTGTAACAAGTCGTGTCACTTGTTGGACAAACCCCAACAAGCTAGTAACTTAGTTGCTGCAACAGATTTGTTAATTACAACCAGTCTTATCACTTATTGGATAAAGTCCAACAGATAAATGGTTGTTTCAACTCCTATTTGTTGTGATATGTTCAATAACTAAGTAGTTGTTGCAACAAGTCCTGTTACTTGTTGGAAAAACCCCAACATGTTACAGAGCTGTTGCAACATATTTATTACTTGTTGAAAAATTTTCAGCAATTTATTAACAACAAAACATACATTGGTGATTTGAATAAGATCAACATATCACTTGAGTGTGTTGTTGCAACTGATCACTTAGTTGTTGGTGACAACTTCGGTTGTCTCTGTTTCATCCAACAACTGTAAAATATATCCAAAAACTAATGTAGTTGTTGCAACAAGAAGTCTACTTGTTGCGACAAGTCAGTGAGTTGTTGGAAAGAATAGAAGATGTCCAACAGCTTTCACAGTTGTTACAACAAGTAGGCTAGATTATTTATACACATTTTAGCAATTGTTGCAACAGATTAGTACAGAAGTTGCAACAATTGCCTAAAAGTGTTGCAAAAACTACAACAGTTGTTGCAATAAATTCAGAAGCTCTTATACAACATCTTTAGCATTTGTTGTAGCAACTGTAACTGCTATTATAAATTGTTGAAAAATCAGCAGCTATACCTAGATGAATAATTGAAATAAAAAACATTTTTTTACTTGCCAAATGAACAGAAATAATCCATGAAGTAATGCCCAGTGCTACACGAATGAAATCCGGTCCGACAATTACGTAAATCAGGTGAGTTTTTTTTTTCTTGAGCAATTTTTTTCTAAATAAAAGAAGAAAGCAGCAGCAGAGGAGGAGGGCGAGGGGGTGGCAGGGTGGGTGGGTGGAGTAAGAAACCAAAAAAAAAAAAAAAAAAGTTCAAAACTTCTTTTCAAGGAATTTTTTTTTGTTGGGGTGGGGGGGGGGGGGGGGGAACCAAAAATAAAAACTTTTCAATTTTTTCTAAAAAACCAAATTTTTTTTTTTTTTTTAGGGTGGAGGTCGTGGAGTGTTGGGTCGAGGGGTGAGTGGTGGGAGGAGGAGGGGGCGCTGGTGAAAAAACAAAAAATTTCAAAACTTTTTTTTTTTTTTGGGGGGGGGGGGGGTGGGAGGGGTGAGGGGTGGGAGGAGAGAGGGGCGTTGATGTAAAAAAAAAAAAATTGGGGGAGTTGGTGAAAAAACAAACAAAAAAAAATATCAAAACTTTTTTTAAAAAATTTGGGGGGGGGGGGTGAGGAGGAGGGGTGGGGGCTGGTGTGTTTTTTGAGATTTTTTCCCCACCAATTTTACTTAATTAAGATTTTATTAAGTTGAGCTAAAGTGTAAAAAATAAAACTTAAGGGCAAAATGTTAAAAATAAAACTTAGGGCTAAAATATTAAAAAAAAAAAAAAAAAAAAACTGTTGGACAAGTCCAAAACTCCTTAATCAATAATCAAAAAATTATACCTCTACTCAATAAAAAAAACTTGAGTTACTTCCACTCAATTTTAAATATTTTTAATCACCTATAATTAAATGCAAACGCCTAAAAAAATATACTCAGCAGCACCTAGAAAAAAAATAAAAAAGAACATATTTTTCTCACCCTTTTCTCCGTAGCATAATACCAGAAACAAGCATGGACACCTAAAAAATTTCACTCTTAGGTCGAGGTTCGAAGTCGGAGTCAAAGTTGAGGTCAATATGAATGAATCTATATGACGAAAATATATTTTAATGGCTTAGTTTGATATAAAGGTTAGTTGTTTCTCCATTCTTATTTCATCAATTTTATTTACTTCCAGTCTATTGTTCATGAGGATGACTTTGTTTGTGCCGCCTTCATTTCAGTTCATATATAAATAAATGTGTTGGAATTTTCGTTAGTCTACTGAGGAGCTTTTATTTTTATTTTTGATTGAGTCTAATACTTTTTCCTTCTTGTGTTTTTGATTTAGCTCTCTGTAGGTTTTACTGGGTTTCCTCTTAAATTCTTAACTTGTTTGCTTAGTTAAAATTGATGAGATATAGGCTTATCCATTTAGTTGAATTACAAGCCACGGTTTTGTTGGTATCTGAAAGTTAATGAGCAAATTCATGTGCAAATGCAGTAGATATTTTCAATTAAGTTGCCTTCATTTAGTAAAAATACGTCTTCAATTCCCTTTCTTCGATTTTTTGTAGGTTTAATTATAACCAAGTATAAGTCGATAAAAGCGATCGTGCTAAAACCACGGGACTCGGGGAATGCCTAACACTTTCTCCCCGGTCAACAGAATTCCTTACCCGGAATTTTGTTTTCGCGGACCAAAAATGAAGAGTCATTTCCTTTTGATTAGGGATTCAATAAGGTGACTTGGAACACCAAAACTCAATTCCAAGTGACGACTCTGTAAATAAATAATCCCTATTCAAAACAGTGACTTCAAATGGAAAAACCCTTTAAACAATAAAAACCCGTATGCGTTCATCGCGCGGGGGGCGAAAATCCAATGACACCTTACTTAGAGAATAAAATTGATGAAGGAAAAGTTAATCACCATAATTTACAATTTATTCACAAATGAACAGAGTCAATGATAAAGATAAAACCAGAAGTCTCATTTAGTTTTGGGAATATTGTGAACTAAATCAAACAACAATGAAATCCAAATCTAAAACTTTAACTATTATAGAGTAGAGATTCCTTCCCTGACCCTTCAAAGAATATATAGACACCAATCATCACATCCATGACAATGGCAGTTTTTTTTTTGCGAGCCTGCATGAATAACTGAAGTTTGGTTATGTGATGCTTCTTCAAGGCAGTGTCGTAAATTCGCAAGTTTCACTGTGAAAGTCAAATGGCATCTTCCGAGTTCGATCCAAATATTGGAATTGTAGTATTCGCAATTTAAAGAACTTGGAGAGATAATTCATATAAAATCAAGAAACAACAACGAAGTTAATTGGTTGATGGAGAAGAAAGCGGGAGTAAGAAGTGGAAGAGAGAGGCGGATTTTAGAGGTTTAAATTAAATGAAGAGATGTTAACAACGGTTCACGTGAATGTTGAAAACCAAAAATGAGGTAACGGTGTCTGTTGGGCACAAGTCGTGATGTTTGAGTTTGTTTTAATTAATTAGGAGATGAATTTTAATTTAGACATCTAAAATGTCCAAAAAAGGGAGAAAATAGATAAATAGGAATTCTAATCAATGAGGCGCCACCTCACCGGGCCTATGTCCTGCAATTATATAGATATATTGATAGACAGATTAAATACAAATAAATTGTTTTTATCTCGAAAAAGAAGGATTTTTATGGGAGTGGGGGTAGTGTTACAAGTTTTATCTTGTTTGGTTATTGGGAAGATAATTGGTTGGGGTCAAGTGTGAACTAGTTACCTTGCCGTCCCAAGCCGGTCGGAATTCTGCCGAAAAGGAAAAGGATGTACTCTATCTAACATCACAAATTTCAGCCCTAATTGCAAGTAAATAGAATGGAGCAGAAGCTGTCTTCAGTAGCGAAAAGGCTAACATCGTCACCCATACAGCAACTCTCTTATCTTGCGGAAAGATGCAATGCCATCAACCTTGCTGAAGGTTTCCCTGATTTCCCTGCACCTTCCTACCTCAAACATGCTGCCATTTCCGCTATCTGCTCCGACTTCAATCAGTACAGGTTCAATTAATTAATGAATTTCCTTTCTATTACCCCAACAATGTCTGTTTACATAAACTAGTGGTGGTACATCTACATGCCTTTTTAATTGGATTGACTGAATCGCAGGCATGTTCAAGGAATATGTGACTACCTGGCTAATCAAGTCAAACAAATGCATGGCCTTCATGTCGACCCCCTAACTGATATTGTCGTATGCTGTGGTCAATCTGAGGCTTTTGCTGCCGCAATGTTTGCAAGTATGAATGATTTCCTTTACAAACAAACTCAATTATTATCTCCGGCAGAGATAGATCATGTTACTGTTTTGTTTGTTCAGTAATAAATCAGGGTGATGAAGTCATCTTATTCGATCCATCCTATGAAACTTATGAAACTTGCATTACATTGGCTGGTGGGGTCCCAGTAAGCTTTCATAACTAGTATACTAGGTTCTTCTACTTAAGCTAGTCAGGTTTGTCACATCTAGATTGATAACTTCTGTTGAAACATGGACAGGTGTATGTAGCACTTGATCCCCCTCATTGGAGTCTGGATTCTGATAAACTAGCAAAGTCATTTACTGGCAGGACAAAAGCTATTGTCCTCAACAGGTAAAACAGAAAAGTTTCTGATTCAATATGAGACAATTCTTGAATGGGTTGACATCTGAGTGGAGTATTCTACCAAGTTAGGCAGAACTCTGAGCAACTAATTCTTGTGGACTTCCGCTTATTTTTTCTACATTCTGCCACCAATTCCACCAAGCTGTTAGTCCTTCAGTTATAAGCTTTGAGAACAATGTGGAAAAAAACCTTTAGCGATTACATTTCCACAGGAAAGCTAATGACTTCATTGACTTGAGTACTAAAAGTCATCTTGGTTAAACAAAAATGATTTCTTGTACTTTTATAAGTGTCACATCAGAATGTACTCTTTGATCTATGATGTCAAATTATTCTGTTTGCTGCTATAAGACTAATCAGAGAGAAACTAATGTAGACAACGCATAGCAATATAGCATGTACTCCTTGTTTATTTCTGGTTTCTGCAATGGCCTTTAGTTATGCATGGTTTTGACTCCGAGGAGCACTGACGTATATAAATGGAGCAATAGACACCAATGGTAGAGTTTTGTTGCAATGCAACCCAGGTTGACACACTTGATCATTCAGATAGCACAATACTATTGTGCAAAAGATGTTTAGATTTTCATTAACTGATTTTCTGTCTCAGGAAATCATAAGCTTTTCATTTTTTTAGTCGAACCAATAATTGAGAAGGTTCAGTTTTGTAGTTGCACATATAGTGTACAATATGCTAGACGAAGAGGTTTTAAACTGATAATCCATTTTAGCATTGAATATGTATGTTCTGATACAAAGTGCTGCAGCCCTCACAATCCAACTGGAAAGGTTTTCACTAAGGATGAGCTTGAGATTATTGCTGGAGCTTGCCGAACCTGGGATATTCTAGCTGTAACGGACGAGGTTTGCTACACTTTGTCACATCTTCTTGCGCTTTTCAAAGAAAAAGAAAAGCAACATAATAAGTATATTTAGTCCCTTGATGAAGCTAATCTGCAGAATGCATTTTATATTTACTACTACACCGTGAACCCCAAAAGTAAAGAGACGAAGAATTAAAAGAGAGATGCAATTTGCAGTTCTAAAATTTTTCACTCCTAAAAAACGTATGGTGAAGTATCTAGAGAACAATATTTTTATTTTGTTTCCTTTTTGCCTTAATACGCGCGTTTCTTTTGCACCCTACCTTTTCTCTACCTTCTCAATTTAGGTTGACATTATCCCCTTGACTGATGCCTTTGCGTGTAAGCTAAGATTGTAATATATTTATACATAAATGGTTACCTGGATCTGGAAACAAACATATCCAACGTGGCACTTTATATTTCTCTACAGGTATATGAGCATATAACCTTTGATGGGGAGAGGCACACAACAATTGCCACATTTCCAGGAATGCAGAAGCGGACCATCATCACATCTTCCTTGTCAAAAAGTTTTAGTGTGACTGGTAAGCATTTGATATCCTGCTCCAATGCCAGCATGTTCAAGTCGTTCCTACCTCTCTAAGTACGTTGATTTATTAAATTCTCATTTATCTTCATGCTTTTAATTTCAGGATGGAGGATTGGCTGGGCAATTGGCCCGGCTTGCTTCGCATCTGCAATCAGGAACATCCATGTTAAAATTACAGACTCTGCTCCTGCACCTTTCCAGGAAGCTGCCCTGACAGCTTTGAGAAGTTCCCCTGAGTACTTTGATGCATTGAGACAAGTGAATTTTCTCGCAATTTAGTAGCTCTATTGGTTTTTCCTTTTCCAACTTATTAGTTAATCTCTTTTCACGTCTTTGGTGCTCAGGACTATGAATCAAAAAGAGATTACTTGTCTCAGGTGCTTACAAAAATTGGTTTCCAGGTCCCCTTCAAGCCTAAGGGTTCCTTTTTCCTATTCATGGAGCTTCCCCGGACATGCACTCTTTCTGATGTAAATACTCAAAAAGATTTTTCTTCAATTATCATCTCAAGCATGAATACCTATTTGCCCTAATAGAATTCCTTACATTAGGACTGTCCAATTTAATTGGTATCAGATGGTTAAAAAAGGACAACAAATCTTCGTTTTACTTTCTTTCTTTCTTTTTGACGGGGGTGGGGTGTTGGAGGAAGAAGGCAGGGTGATAGGATTTAACTTTGTTAAGATCTGGAACTTAGCTCAACCAAGAAAAGCTACTTGAACTTTGTCCACCTAAAGAGGATCTTAATCTTTACTTAAAAATTAGCGGAGCTTGAACTGAAGTGTATTTGGCTCCATAATATCAATTTATTTACCTTAGCTTGTGTTTTGAGATCCCTTGAAGAAACATTAGATGGTCCCTGCTTGTATGATGATTCTACTTTCTGGAGATTTTTTAATTTTGTAGAGATTTGGAGAAAGGTTGTTTGGGTTTAGTTGATCATTCCTAGATCATCAAAGTTTAGAAACTTATTTGGAAGTATAGAACTTTAACGATACATGTACATTGAGTGTGATAACTGCCGGCTGTGCCAGCAATAGGTTCAGTATTTTGGATGAAGTTTTTACATCTCAGAATGGCTTGCAAGAACTTCACAAAGCATTTTATTTGGCGTGCTTTAAATATGGTGGAACTGATGAACTAAAGGAATTCCAGGTTGACTTTGTGGAGGGATTGATTAAACAAGCTGGGGTGGTGGCTGTACCAGGCCGTGTATTCTTCCACACCGATTCCTCAAAAGAGGACCTTTCTCCGACTGCTATTAGCTACCACAGGAGGTATATCAGGTTTGCGTTCTGCAAAAGTGAGGAAACGTTAGCTGCTGCTTCTCAAAAGTTAACCGAGCTTATCGATGGTTCAAGGAGACTGGAGCTATTTTAAAAATTGAATAGCTTTCATTAGCCTTTCCAGTCCACGTCGATGTGAAGTGGGCTTCAAGTTGATTGACATGCAACAGGAAAGATAAGGGGAAAATTTCATAAATGACTACATTTTAAGGGTTAAAAATCTGGAGTAGCAACATTTTACTTATTTACAGCTTGTAGCTACTTTTTTATTTGCTGTATTCATTTTTTTTCACTGTATTCAATTTTTGTTTTCGCTGTATTCATGACTAAAATAATTTTTTTTCCCACTGTATTCATGAAATATTTATCTGTATTCATAAATTGGCTTATTTTATTCATGAATACAACAAGTAAAAAACTGAATACATATACACCAATAATTACACAAATGCATCATATTTTCTGATATGTATACAACAGATACATGCGAAAAATACTGTATACAACATAGATACACCAAAAAATTAACAAATACAAGCGAAAAACATTGTATACACGGCAAATATACAACAAATATAACGAAAAAATTAATGAATACAATGAATTGTATGCTAAAAAATTAATGAATACACTGAAAAAGAAACGTGATTTTTCAGATCCGGTACCGGAATTTGACCGGAAAAGCCACCGGCGGTATGACAACGATTTTCGCCAGATCTGCCGGAAATTTCGCAACAACAACAACAACCCTTAAAATACATCCAGATCTAAGATACAAAAAATAAAATATGCTTAGATCTGAGAAAATACACTCAGATCTTAAAAAATCTGATTTGACGATGGTGAGACGATGGTGGCGGTGGCCATGGATTCATTCCACCATGTCGAATCTTTGATTGAAGAAAAAGTGAAGAAAAAAAAAACACTTTCCTACAAGCTTTGATTGAAGAAAAAGTGATTTTAGCTTCAATTGCTTTGCTCCAATGGCGAAGAAGGGAAAAGGAGAGAAAGTTGTGGGAGAAGAGAGATGGGCGAGAGAGGAAAGAGGGAAGAGAGCAGTGAAGAGAGAAGGAGAGGAGAGATGGGCGAGAGAGAAAAGAGGGAAGAGAGCAGCGAAGAGAGAAGCATATTTCATTGATGATGGGGTATTTTACTTTTTATAGATATATAGCTATAAGTTGTATTTAACATATAATTATTAGCTATGGAATGTAATTATTTTAAACTATAGCTACTATATAAATATATAGTAATGTTAGTTATGCTATGTAGTTATCCCAAAGATAAGCAGCTGCAATAGAAGATGTGTTTGTTCTTTGTTGCATGAGAAGAATGCTCCCACCTCTATTGCTATCGAAGCGAATGGGGTTTTGCAATGTGTATTAAAAGATGAAGTTCATGAAACTAAATAAGAAGGATAATCATTCATTTTCTCAAATCTTTTGCGTTTGACTAACCCCAATTACTTGTCTAAACCAGAATCGTGCAACTATTTAGAAAGTTCGTTGTCCATGTTATGAGACGAAGAATGAGACTAATTTGCACTAAAACGCTACACCTCATTTTATGTTGTAGAGTAATATTAGCCATTGTGAAAACTTAATGATGAAACACAGTTCAAAGGAGAATGGCAACAAACATATGCTGAAGCTATTAGACGTGTTGGTGTGCTTATATACACGGTGGGATGAATAACCTCCAAGACGCTGATGTTTGTATGTAGAGGATGGAACTTGTGCAAACCATCTATCTACTTGGAAACAAAAGAATGTCCATATAGTAAAACCTTATTGAACACATAGGCAATTAGTGACGTCGGATGGAAAAAAAAAAAAGAGAAAAAAAAAGAAAAATATCTTATTTTATCTATATATATAATAAAGCTAGACATAAACAAGGTAATGTCGCACTTCTCTTTGTCCAAGAATTTTATTTATTTTATTCTTCTTTTTTTGACTTTTTTCTCTCATTTTTCTCAATTATTTTATTTAAAATATCATCTCCATTACTCAGATCTATTTATCTTCATAAAATTCTACTCTTAATTAGCATAAATTATATTCATAACTATCAAGCCTTTTATGTTCATAACCCCCAATTATTAATTTTGCATTATCAAATCATGTTCATTAGTGAGAAACTGAGAATGTATAAAGGCACCTATTTTGTATCTGCAACGTTGGGGGAGACCTTTGAGTCTCCAGATTATTGGTATATTCAAATTTCCATTTTGTGCAACTATTCATTCTACTATTTTCTTACTTATTAATACATCATAACAATTCAATTTGGAAACGCAATTCTTTCACTATATATGGAGAAGAAAAAATGAAGATCATAGTATGAATTTCTCTTAGTCACGCAGATACCAAAAAATCCAAGGATCTTGACGTCTTGTAATAGATTCAGAGGAAATGAAATATTCTACATTGCTTTAGTATATCTTTTTCAGTTCTCTTTGCATTTTGATTGCTTATCAAATTTTTTTGGATTGCCTAGCATATTTTACTTTTAGCCTGACTCTCTTTTACTTAATTTACTGGGTTCTCATCTACTCTTTCCCCCCTCAATTTTTTATCTTTCATTTATGGCTTTTATGAAATAGGAGAATCGAGAGGGAGGTTAGTTAAAGAATACAAAAGGAGATAAAGGAAGAATAAAAAATGAAAACGGAAACGAATTGGAGAAGAAATAGATAACAGTAATACTATTCAATGGATAAACGCCACAATTTGCAATGTCACTAATTGTTTCTCATTTTTCTTCATGTTTATAAGTTTTATACTTTTATTTAATGTTTTCTTTTAATAGAAGAAATAATTTTCAAGTACAAAATTACTATCTAATTAAAGAAATATAGAAAATATAATGTTGGTGTTTCTTTTGCTAATGTATTAGTCAAAGAGTACTAATAATGTGTATGCACTAACAAACGCCACAGCAACAACAACAACATACTCAGTGAATCCCATAGTGTGGGGTCTGGGGAGGGTAGAGTATACGCAGATCTTACCACCACCTTAGGTAGGGAGGTTGTTTCCCGAAAACCCTCGGCTCAAGAAAAAGCATAGGAAAGGTCAGATACGGGCAAACAAATCAAAGCAATTATGAAAATGAAAACAATGAAAGTAAATAAGCCATTATAAACCAACAGATACTCGCAGAAATCAAGAGACAAGAAATTATAGAGCAATATCACTACTCGTAAGAAATGATAAACGCGACTACCTACTAGCCTTCTACCCTAATATGAGTCCTCCATACCCTCCTATCTAAGGTCATGTCCTCGCTAAGCAGGAAATGCGCCATGTCCTGTCTAATCACCTCCCCCAATACTTCTTCGGCCTACCTCTACCTCTTCTGAAACCATCGCTAGTCAGCCTCTCGCACCTCCGCACTGGGGCATTTGTATCTCTCCGCATCACATGCCCAAACGATCTCAACCTCGTTTCCAGCATCTTGTCTTCCACTGAGGCTACTCTAATCTTGTCTCGGATGACTTTATTCCTAATCCTATCACTCCTAGTGTGCCCACACATCCATCGCAACATTCTCATTTTTGCCACTTTCATCTTCTGAACATGAGATTTCTTGACTGGCCAACACTCCGCCCCATACAACATAGTTGGTCTAACCACCACTTTGTAGAACTTGCCTTTAAGTTTTGGTGGCACCTTCTTGTCACACAACACTCCAGAGGCAAGCCTCCATTTCATCCACCCTGCACCAATACGGTGTATGACGTCATCATCAATCTCCCCATTTCCTTGTTTAATAGACCTAAGATACTTGAAACTATCTTTCTTCTGTATGACCTGGGTGCCAAGCTTCACTTCCACGTCAGCCTCATACACTATATCACTGTACTTGCACTCCAAGTACTCTATCTTGGTCCTACTCAACTTGAACTCTTTAGACTCCAGAGTTTGTCTCCAAACCTCCGGCTTAGCGTTAAACCCGCTGCGAGACTCGTCAATCAGGACTATGTCATCCGCAAATAACATACAAACAAACGCCACAGCCTCAAACATATATGTGTAAAACAAAGTTATATTTTTTTTAAGTTGTATAAAAAAGAGAATTTTTTTTCTTAAGAAATCCTTTTAAATAAATAAATAAAATATTACCTATCTAAGCTCTAACTCTAATGAAAATATTTATAAATATAATATATTTTTTTTTATTTATGTACATGAAAATAATCTCTTCTGTCTTCCATCAAATTATTAAAAAAATCTATTCTCAAATTCTACAACCGCGCGAAGCAGATAAATTCACTAGTGTATATATATATATATATATATATATATATATATAAGCAAGACATAGACCCGGTGACGTGGTGCTCTAAAAAACTAAGAAATCTATTTATCTTTTTCCTCATTTTTTTGCTTTTTACCTTATTTTTCTAATTTTTCTAATAAAAAAAAGTTAGCGCGGAGCTACAACTCTTTAACAGTCACAACTTTTCGTTCAAGTTGCCATAGTAATAGTCACTTCTTTCCGTTGATCAACATGGAAAACCACTTTCCTCCGTTATGAGTTTTTCTTTGCCCATTAAACTATCACTACTTAGTTACTCCTTCAATTGTAAGTATCTCTCATTTAATCCATTGAATCAGTTAAGTTTCTTTGTCCACGAAATTCTGTCCGTTCAACATGGAAAACCACTTTCCTCCGTTATGAGTATTTATTTTCCCATTAAACTACCATTACTTAATTACTCATTCAATTGTAAGTATATCTCATTTAATCCATTGAACTGCTTTAATTTCTTTGACTAAGAGATTTATTCATAAAAACAATGGAAAATTCTGTATACTCTGAAAAGAGCAAAGGAGATAGTGGAGTACATGAGAGAAGTGGTGGAATCTGTGAGTTCAATAGGAACGAGGCCAGATTCTAGAAGTGTTAATAGTGTCACTAGTCCAGAATCCTTCTGTGAAGGTAAATGTTGCGGTCCCTACAATTGATAATGTTGTTCATTATTTACGGAAACTTGAATGACATTATCAATGATCAGTCGTTGCGGAATCTTTTCGGTCCATTTGTATTCTAATTAGTAGTCTTTTTGTTCTTGTGCCTCACCACCAAAAAGAAAATGCAAATACGCTATCAGTTTATCCACGGCGTGGAGCAACATTTTTTTATGATATTCTACTCTGAGCATGTGATTAAGCTGTAGAATATAATATCGCAGCTTTTGGCCGGACGGTAATTTAGTGCTTAATAGTTTTTGCACTAGATACAGTAAAAGTTGTGACCCTATAGAATATGTTCTCTGGGTTTTGGAGGGTGTAGCTTTGATCTTCTTGTTAACATGCATCAGTGTATGGCTTGTTCATATTTCACTTGCAAAAGTTGAAAGTCATTAGGCAGAAGATTTAGTGCAAAAAGATAATCATTGTATGACTTCTTCTTCATTATTTGAGAAGACTTGCTCTATCCCTCAGGCTGAAAACTCTATTTTCCTTGTCTTGGAGTTTTGTGCTGGAGGGGATCTGGCTTCTTATATTCGGAATCATGGTAGAGTTCAAGAATGTGTAGCTAGAAACTTTATGAGACAGATTGATAAATGTTTGTTTAGAATTCTTTTTATTATCATGCTGTCCTTGCTCAATATTTGTACAACTGATGCCATTCTGGTTGCGATACTCTAGGAGCTGGCCTAGAGGTACTAAGCATGCACCAAATCATCCACCGTGACTTGAAGCCGGAGGTATAAGTTTTTTGTTTCTTATGATCATAAAGTGAATGCATTTCAATATGCACAATCTAGATATTGTAACCGGGTTTAGCTTCTTCCAGCACAGAGAATGTTGTTAGGTTTTGGTCTTATGCAACAAAGCCTAAGGGCCGTTGAAGCATGTGGGATATACTTGTGAACATGCATAAAATAAACAAACTTAAACTTTAAGTGGTATCAACAAATCTGAATAATACTTGGAATAGAGTATACTCACTATTTTTCTCCCAAGACATATCTATACATCTTTGAATCAATTTCCTCTTGCACCATATCTTTATGCAATTTTGTATTGCTGATTTCTTAGAGGTTAGCTAGTTGCACGGAAAGGTGGATAAGCCCGAAGCTTTTTTTTTTTTGGTCATTTATTTTGCATAAGTTGATTGAAAAAATGTTTTCTTCAACTGACATTTCACAGTCCTATTATTGTCTTGAGCTGATATTCAAACCACTTTCGTCGGCTGAGGAGCTGAATGTGTATGATCTACATGTAATTTAGAAATGCTAGGTGTACTTCAGCTTTGGAATTAAAATAATGTAACTCAGGATTAAAATAATGTAACTCAGGAAAAGGAAGTTTGAGAGATAAAATAGGGCCTAATTCTTGAGATATGGTGAAGAAGGAAATGAAGAAGCATGAAAATGCATAGAGTCGGAGAAATTGTGTCCGAAAGAGAAGAAAAATAGCATTAGATATCTATGAGAAGAAATGATTAAAGGAGTCTCCTAACACAGAACCCACAAAAATTTAGTACACCGGCATAACAAATCTACAAGTGGGCCACATGACTTACAATTCTTTACCTGGTAATCTTTTTGTTTTTGTTTTTGCAACTTTCTATTCGTTATTGCTTCATAATAAAAAGGTTCTATTCAGCATTGTTCTCTTCTTTTTGTCTTGTTGAATTTTGTTCACCTTTGAATACTTATGCTCATATTACATGATGTTTATCTTATTTATTTATTTATATGTCTGATATTTTTATAATTTAGTTTTGGTTCAGAACATTCTGTTATCTAGCATAGAGGATGACCTGATTCTTAAGATTGCTGATTTTGGTCTCTCAAGGTAAAGAAACGTGATATGGAATTTTCTAACAGGGAATGTCAAATGCTTGGCAACATTAACAATCTCTTTATCTTATTCTTGGAGCAGAATGTTAAATCCGAACGACCTTGCAGAAACAGTTTGTGGGTCCCCTTTTTACA
Organism: Lycium barbarum; assembly: GCF_019175385.1. Taxonomy (NCBI): domain Eukaryota; kingdom Viridiplantae; phylum Streptophyta; class Magnoliopsida; order Solanales; family Solanaceae; genus Lycium; species Lycium barbarum. Next base: position 123,836,060 of record NC_083344.1, read on the forward strand.
TGGCTCCAGAAATTCTACAATTTAAAAATATGATAAGGTAAGAATTAATCATTAAAACTATATTTTACACAGATTGGACAAACTGCTGACACATTCTTCTGAATAGGTTGATATGTGAAGTCTTGGTGCTGTTCTTTTTGAACTACTTAATGGTTACCCTCCCTTCTGCGGTAGAACTAGTGTTCAGGTAATAGCATTTCTTCGATGCAAAGGCCTTATTCTGTTTGTTAGTTCACCGTCTTCAATTATTTATATTTTAAAAAAATAGATTCTGTAGAATATCAAGGCATCTCTACGTCTTCCTTTATTTGAGATTCTGCAGAATATCAAGGCATCTCTACGTCTTCCTTTATTTGAGATTCTGCAGAATATCAAGGCATCTCTACGTCTTCCTTTCTTTGAGCCGATTCTTCCTCCGTTGCACCCGGATTGTGTTGAATTGTGCTCAAGACTATTGTCTATCGATCCAAGTCTGCGGATTTCTGTACTCAATATCATTTGTATTGCCTACCTAGCTCATTAAATTTTGATAAATCTCCTTATATCTGCAGAGAAACGGATCTCTTTTAAAGAGTTTTGTCAACATGACTTTTTGAAGATGGACGAAAGATTCTTTGGCTATATTTCTTATTGTGGTGTACTTTTAATATTATTTTATAACACATATTTATAATTTTGGCTATATCTTTAAGTAGCAGTCCTCTATGCGGCTATATGTCTGTACTTTGTTTAGCCTAAATTACGTTTATTAGTTCACCTTTTTGCACAGATTGTCCTTCAAAGGCGCTGGTCTTTAATTTTTGCCCTTCGCCTAAAATATCCCGAGGTTCTGAGTTCAAACCTGGCTCAATAATAAAAAATAAATTCGCAAGGCAGAGTTTCATAGTAAAATTAGGCTTATTCAAGCAAAAGTTAGGTCTTAAGGCAGAGGTTTGCAAAATTCTAGCTGAGTAAAATAAAATAAAAAATTGCCTTAAGGTAAAACTATGCCTTAAGGTAGAGTTTGCAGTAAAACTATGCCTTAAGGTAGAGTTTGCAGTCAAACTCTGCCTTACAATGCAGAGTTGTAGAGTTTTACAGGGAAACTCGATCGTGCGATTTTTTAAAAAAATTTTGACTGAGCCGAATTCGAACCCGAAACCCAGAAGTTTTAAGCGAAGGGAAAAAATTAAAGATTTTCAATTTGATGGGTAAAAATTAAAGACCACCTCGAAATAAGTGCATTCCTGCGAATTGCCCTTATTAGTTCAACTAGTTAAATTATTTCGAAACAAGTCACAAGCAATGTAATTAATTCAAATCGTGTTAATTCCTTTAATAACGTGAATAAAATGAGAGCAAAGTAATAAGGACAACGATACGAATAATTAAAAGTAATTAATTGACTAAACAAAAAAGAGACATATTCTTATCGATTCTCCAGATCATATTATAAATATTGCTAAATTTAATAATTAACTAAAGAAAAGAGAGAGATATTCTTATTGATTCTCCAGATTATATTATAAATATATTGCTAACACTCGTGTTTACGGAGAACAATTACAAGAGTTGCGTAATCAGGTGAAAATTCGATACATACAATCGTCAACAATGAGAATGAGGAGCTCAGGCTGGGCAGACAACGCTGGAGCAAAGAGTTGAGGAAGCTATTCAACGCTTAGAGAAGGACAGCAGGAGCTTGAAGTTCGAACGGCGAGCTTCAACCTTGAGTTGTCCGAGGCAACCAAGAGAGTCCATGACCTTGAGCGGTGGTATTAACTCAGAAGGAAGTGTATGCGAGTCAGTTGGCTGACAACACCCAATTGGCTCAAGTGTGGAACCACTATGTTTACTAGGGGATTAAAAAATATATAAAAATAAACACATGAAATAAGTCAGGGTTGAATATCTACTATAAATATATGGGTGAATATCATTTTCACCTCTCAACTTGCTTTAAAAAATAAATTCTCCCCTCAATTTTGAACAATGGTCATTCTACCCCTTTTATCCTAACTGACTTTTCTAAATTCCTATTTTACCCTTACATTATTAGCTTCTCTTTTTTTTTTCCTTTTACTTCTTTAAAATCATGATTTGTTTATCTCGTTAATCTATGTAACAAATTTCCTATAAAAAATAAATATTTTTTTCGAGACGGAAAAAGAAAAGTGAGAAATACTAGTTGAGTATATAACTTAATGCCGTTGTATAATGAAATAAATGAGAAGAATAGGATTTTTTTTTTATTAATAATAATCAAAACTCCGATATCTATATATACAAGTAAAAATAATAGGTAATAATAAATTTATAAATATATTTTGATGCATGTAATACAGAATAATTAATGAAAATAGAGGTATATTCTATAACAAATTCCTAAATGATTTTATTTTTTATTGTAAATGAATTTTAAATTGTAATTTAAAGTATTCCATTAATGACAACCAAACTCATTTATATCATATCATTATACTAAAAGTGGGAAGGCTCTAAGCCTAAAGTTGGATTACTAAAATGCCCATTAAATATTGAACAACAAGTTTATCCTTTTCTTGAATCCTAATCCTACAATATCCTTGTACCAAAAAGTAAATTTACCTTCCAATAAATGATAAATTAATACGACAATAGACAAAGCAAATGCGAAGACATTATTCATTTAATTACTTACTCTAAATAAATATTTATACAGAAAATTATTTCTTCAAACGTTTTTATTTACCTCCCAATAAATGATGAATTAGTACCACAACAGACTAAGTAAATGAAAAGACAATTCATTTATTTACTCTAAATCAATGATTATACAGAAAATTCTATCTTCAAACGTTTTATTCATGTACATCATTTAAGATCTAGCTTCTGCAATTTTCATGCATGCATCACAATTTAAGACTAGCTTTTATAACTTTATGTTGGCTGTACATAATAAATGCCATTAGAAACTTAATTATATTAACCAATGCTCTTTTCATTGCTAGAGAATTTGAGGAGTTGGTTTGAATATCTTATCTTGGACCATTCATTTGCCAAATTTCGGTTCAACTCATTCCTTTGCTTTGCTCTCATTCTTTTATCAATTCCATTCACGACAAGATGGTTTTTGGTTCTGGTTTTGTAGAAAATGTTCACTCTTTTCCTCTCTTACTCTTATTTCTATTTTCATTTATAAATTGAATTTGTGTAAAGGGCAACCCGATACACAAAGCATCCCGCGTTAGCACGGTTCGGGGCATAATTTGAGTTTCTGTGGTATTGTTTTTCCTAATTTCGTTTCTCTTTTTTTTTTCTTTTTTTTTTTTTTAAAAAAAAAAAGAAGCGTGAAGTAAAAAACGAGCCAAAACATCAAGCTCAAACCCCGCGCAGAATCATCAAATATCAGAACATGTTCCCTCAATGAGTTGCAAGAGGTTTGATTATTTTTACAACTCATATTATTTTGCAAAAAGGAAAAATTACTTTCACAGTCTTTAGAGATGCAAATCCAATTCTTATAGTGCATCTTACACGGATTGGTTTATTGATTCTTTTTCAAGATATAATATTGAAAGCTTCTCCGTAGATTGCAGGGATCGACAAATTGAATTCATGAGAAATGCATATCCTTATGAATGCTTATTTTACCAGTACATCTTTCCAAATTGTTTATATCTTTTTTATTTTTAATTTATCAAAATAACGATAGTCCTCCTTAAAAGAGAGTACTGCGAATACGTAATTAGGCATTTTGGTTTTTCTCTTCAATATTAAAATGATGGTGTGGACTTGAGTTAGCTAAATAGGATAAATATTTATCGTTTGCAAGAATTTAATTACACTTTGATATGGGTACACGTGCAACGCGTGTTCTAGATACTAGTATTGATAATAGAGATTAAGACAGAAGTGAAACTTAAATATACATATTCATATATATGTAAAAATAACAGGTAATATGTGTGTGGATATATAAATGCATGTACATACATCATATATACTTAATGCATGTAATATTAAAATATCAATCATAAAAAGTAACATTAGATTTTGTGATAATTCATAAAAGGATTATTCTACTTATTATGAATTTAATTACATAGATGGAGAATTGAAATGAGAAGAGTAAAATAGACATTGTATAGGATAAAGGGGGGAGATTGTCTATTGTTCACGGGGTTTGATTTTTAAAGCAAAATTGAGAGCGAAAATCATTTTCGCCCTAAATACATAAAAAAAAAAAAAAATTAACGTTATACATACAATATAATTTTTCGCCCACAAGAATGCACCGCAGGCCGCACTAGTGAAATCCAAATAGATTAACCGGGCTAATGATGTTGCTAGGGCACATTTGCAGGCCCAATGTGATGACTTGGGTTGACAGCCCAAGAATTCCGAAGATTACGGAGTTGGATGCCATGTAGATGTAATAAAAAATAAAAATATACTTCTGTTTGAATTTCTTAAAAATAAAACTAATGATACTAGTATTACTTAAGGGAGGCACATATTAATTTGTCCTTTTGAACAGATTGAATGAATCAACATCTAGATTACTTAGTAAAATACAGATGTTATTTGGTGGGATCAAGCAGAGTGTTGCTCCCAAACGCACACGCAAGTATACGTGGTCGTACAAGTAATATAGACTGTTAAGTCCAGATATCGATCCCACAGAGACTTAGATTCTACTGTCAAACTAATTCAAATTCGAATGAAACTATTCAAGAAAGTGAAAATCAAGATTGTTTGTTGTACTAAACTAAAACTTGAAAAGTAAACAATTTATGATGGGTGTTTTTATGACTGAGACTATGTTGACAAGGACTGTAAGAATTATTAGATGAGAGAAAGATCTAGGGTTATGGCTTTTGACAATCCAGTTGATCTTCAGACAATTCCATCTATTTTATTTCCTGGGTTACTAGTTGACGGGTTAATTATGTTTTATGATATTCTCTCGAACTTCTCACAAGCCTGTAGATGTTACCTTAATGCCTATATCTCTATGGTCATCAGTTGTAACAAGAACGCCTTTATTTTACCGTATTCAACTAAGTAGGGCTAAAGGGTATATCTCTATCCTCAGTAGCGAAACGATTTAAATCGAACAAACTCTATTTATTCTTATTACGTACGTGAATTCCCTTTCTCAAGTTCAATTCACGTACCACAGATAGTGTCTAGCTATTGGCCAGATAATCAAACAATTAAAACCAAGAATAAATAAGCAACCCACAATATGGAAAATCAATAGATAATAATTGTCATCAAATCAACTTTCAAGTCTTTCGCCACAACCCTAGAACTAGGAGATTTAGCTACTCATGATTCGATCATAGACAATAGAAGCCATGAATAAACTAGGGTTGAAAAAGATGAAAAATAAAATAACCTAGAGAGAGAAAAAGGAGAACGGTGGCTTACAAATCCTTCTCTAATCCCCGAATACCGTTCTCAGCGATAAAAACGTGTATATATAGGCTAGGGTAAAAATAATAAATAAGGAATCCAAATCCTAGTCTAATCGGGAAAACATCCGCAGAGTCCCGCTTTCCTTCCGCATCGCGGACGGATCGCGCAACCTGATGTCTGAGTTTGGTTGTTCTGCTTTCTTCACGCGATGCGGATCGATAGCCTGAAGTTCTGAAGCTTCTCGCGATCCTTCCGCGATGCGGAAGGAAAGCGAGGTTCCTTCAGTAGTTAACTCTTATTTTTCTTCTTTGTTCGTCCTTTGCGGTCATCGACTCGTCACCTCAGCCAATCGACATATGCTACGAATTCCAATCACTTCAAGCGCATTTTCCCTCGTTTGTCGTCATCGTACCTATACACATGAAAATGTAACGACATAAGTTCAAATACGACGGTTACGTCATGAATTAAGCGATAAAAGTCATAAGAAGAAGTTGTAATACGACACAAAATATGATATTTGTGCCAAATATCAAAGAGTTTTATGTATAAATAGAACAGGAGAAAGAATAAATCCATCAGTGTAGCTGTGATTAGAATGTCATTAAAATACGGGAGTACTATATAATGATGCCAAAATTATAAAGGGTTATACCACTGATTAAGGTAATTAACTGACCGTTTTGTTGAATTTAACTCTTTGCCACCTAAGGGATAATTATATGCTCTATGATTCTTGAAGAGACATTGTTAGGCTTTGATACAAACTCCTATATTCATTTCTGGGTGCAGTTTTCGAGAGAGTACTACCTTTGTCCTCCAACATCATATAATAGCAATTAAGATCATTTTGTTATTGCGTTAAAAGTCATATTCGGTGGAGAAAGTAAGTTATTCGGCCATAGTTATTTTATTAAAAATATAGTATAAGTTGACGGACTTTACTGATATAAAGATAAGATAAGTAGTTCTACCAGATAATTTCACTAAGTTGAGTGATCATTTGAGATATTTACCCAGAGAACACTCATCAAATCTGGTACAAATATGGCGTCCATTGTGGTTATTCTTCCTGTTTCCATTGTCTTTTCTTCTTTTCTTTTTTACTTTTTTTAGTTATCAGATTAGAGAGGATTTTAGATTCAAATTCATGGTCATCTAAAACATTTTTCTTCGAGCTCAAATGTTTGTTTGTTCGAGCAAAAGGTAGTGACCCTTCATACAAGCTTGCGCATCTGAACAAGTTTATTCTTTTCTCTAACTTTCATACAGGCATGGCTGATCATACAGGTCAATTATCAATCATCTAATTTGCGACGGTAGTTTTAAATGCCAAAAGTGTGTGCCTTTGTCTATCCAATTCCAAATTGTACATTCATTAAGATGAAGGCTTTCTAGCTAGATACTTCCAAAAGTACCTCATAGAAATATATGGGGAAAGGGAAAGAAAGTTGAGGACTTCCAAGCAGTCAAGAATAGTCACTTAAAAAAATTGGAGCATCTTTCTTATTAATTTAATCAACCCAAAAAGAAAAAGTTATCCAACCCAAGTCATATGCCACTACCAAAATGCAGATAACAATAACAAAGCAATTAATTAATTAAATAATAAGGAATAAGGAAAGAAGGGACAAAAGTAGCTGGTTATGGAAAAATGAAAATCATGTTGAGAGATTCTCTCTTGTAATTTGCATCTCCAACTTCCATCCATGGCTGTTGACCAATCATCTAATTGTCAGCCTTCACTTCCAGTTCGTCCTTGGAAATATGACGTCTTCTTGAGTTGTACAAGTAATGATACTTCAAAAGCCTTTGTAGATCATCTTTACTCAACACTTTTCCATGTTGGGATCAACACATTCAGAGGTGGTGATGAGCAGCTCTCTGAAGTCGCGATTAATGCAATTGAAGGATCAATTATTTTTATTAGTATTCTCTCAAAAAACTATGCCTCATCTACAAGGTGTCTGAATGAGCTTTTGCATATCCTTGAACTCAAGAACAATTCCAAACGGTTAGTTCTTCCAATATTCTATGATGTTGACCCTTCTGATGTGCGCAAGCAAAGTGGAATCTTTGCTGAAGCCTTTGCAAGACACGAAACATGTTCCCAAGAGGAAAACAAAATTCTACTCTGGAAAGCTGCACTCAATAAAGTTGGTAATTTATCAGGATGGGATCTCCGGCATATTGCTCAAGGGTAATATTTCCTTTTTATAATTTCGTTCCTATGTTCTATAACTGTAAACTACATAGAGGAAGAATGAAGGGAATATCTTATCGAGTGGGAATCCAATCAGTGGCAGACTCAGGATTTTGAGTTCGGGGTGCTTGATAATAATAGAGAAGAAAAAATAATCTAGCATTTAAAAAAATAAAGTTCCTAGTGAGATTTGAACTCTGTACCCTTTAGTAACAAAGCCTCCAAGCACCCTCCCCTAACCAAATTACCTATCAGACTTATCACTTCATAGGTGCTCTATTATCTATTTAAATCTGTTTCCTTTATATTTTCTATACAGATATACACTCCGTGACTAAGTTCAATGGGTATTGGAGCACCCAAAATTTGCTAGTGGGTCCGCCCCTGAATCCAATAGGGATTTGGTTCCTCCTCTCTCAAGTGCTTAAGTTCCCTATCTCCATGACCACCTCACATAAAAGCTTATGATGTTAGAGAGAACATAATTTTATTTAACAAATTATATCTCTAACAAGAGAATCAGGTGATACAATTTTTTTATTTAGCTAAAGCAGACGACAATGTCTTGCAAGTAGTATCTTTTTTAACAATACGAAGTATTTGATACTAGATTCATCAGTCTATCAAATGTATAGTTCAACTTGAAGTTCCTGCTCAGGTTAATTTGATTCCCAATGCAATTCTTCAAGTAGGTTTCACCAAATGATACTTGCTTGAAGATTGAATTTTTAACCATACGCTTGGAGACGATTATTTTGTTAGCTCTGTCCCTTTCTATTGCATTTTCTAGTTGCAAAATGGCAATTCCTGTTATTGTTCAAGAAGAAAATGAACCAAAGCATCTGTTGAATGGTGTTTTTTTTTTTTTTTCCCTTTTGCTGTGTTTCGCTGAACCAACTTATCCACCTTGCAGGTTTGAATCAAAATTTATCCGTATAATTATTAAGGAAGTCTTACATGAAGTCAAATCTCAAATACCACTTGATATTACCGAGCACCCTGTGGCACTTTTCCCCCGTGTTAATCAAATAGAGAAGTTATTGTTCAAAGGAAGTTGTGATGATATTCGAATTATTGGGATTCATGGCATGGGTGGAATCGGCAAAACAACTCTTGCAAAAGCTCTGTTCAACCAAGTTCTTCAGCATTTTGAAGCAAGTTGTTTTCTTGAAAATGTGAAAATAGAGGCTTCTGAAAGTCAAAATGGATTAGTTCATTTACAAGAGGAACTTCTTGAAAAAGTTCTTAGGAAAAAAATCAAAGTGTACAGTGTTGATGAGGGCATTACATTGATCAAAGAAAGGCTTTGGCAGAAAAAGGTTTTCATCGTCCTTGATGATTTGGACGATCAATGCCAGTTAAATGCATTGCTTGGAGAACGTGATTGGCTTCGCCCGGGTAGTAGAGTTATCATAACAACTCGAGACAAGCATTTGCTCAAAGAACTACAAATGAATGAGCAATACGAAGCAATGAAATTGGATCACAAAAGCTCTTTACAGCTCTTCACATTCCATGCTTCCAGAAAGGCAATACCCCCTGAAGACTGTACTGAGCTTTTGAAAGGAATTGTAACTTACTGTGGAGGAGTTCCACTAGCTCTTAAGGTTTTGGGCGATTATTTGTCTGATAAAGAGATCACAGAATGGAAGAGTGCCTTGGAGAAATTAAAGACAATTCCTTCTAACGATCTCCATACAAAACTCAGAATAAGCTTTGATGGACTTCCGGATGATTTTACTAAGGCTGTTTTCCTTGACATTGCTTGTTTCTTCTCCAAAATCCAGAAGAGTGGGCTCGTAGGTATATTCACAGCTTGTGGTTTCTACCCTGAGGTTGAAATATGCGAATTGATTGACAAATCGTTGTTAACAATTGATGAAAATAAGCAGCTGAACATGCACAATGTGATCCGGGATATGGGACGAGAAATTGTTCATAGGGAATCACCCGATAACCCAGGCAAGCGTAGCAGATTATGGCACCCTAACGACATTTTTGATGTGCTCACTGGAGAGAAGGTAACAATATTTCATTTTGTTTGTTCCATTTTTAATAATTCTCTCTCCCCATAGAAGCCATGAGTATACATTAGTGTTACTTAATCCTTGCTTACAGGGTACAAGAGCGGTTGAAGCGATAGTCCTTGAATCTCCGGTTTTGAAGGGTGTACCTTTGACTACTAAAACATTTGAAAAGATGGAAAAGCTAAGAGTCTTGCAAATCAATCATGTGCAGCTGTATGGAAGTTTCCAGTATCTACCAGAGTCTTTAAAATGTTTGCATTGGTACTGCTGTCCTTTGAAATGCTTGCCATCTGATTTTTGTCTGGAGAATCTTGTTATTCTCGATATGAGTTTTAGCAAATTCAATGAATGCCAAGCGCCTTTAAAGGTTTGACATGTCTTCTAGCAGTACTGAATTCTTTCTTCATTTTAATGTAGAAATTGAACACGCAAAATCTTACTTACCTTCTTCTTTGTGTTCTACTTTTGGAATCAGTATTTTAAGTCTTTGAAGAGATTGATATTCTACAGTTGTGAGGACCTCAAGAAAACCCCGGAGTTAGTTGGTTTGGATAGTCTTGAGGAGTTATCATTTGGTTACTGCTCAAATTTAATGGACCTGGACTCAACAATTGGAGACTTGAAGAGACTTCGTATTTTAGACGTGTCTGATTGCGAGAAACTACTGAAACTCCCAAGTAGAATCTGTGAGTTAAAATCACTTGAAAAGTTATATCTCGATCGCTGCTCAAAACTGGAAGAATTGCCTGATGATTTGGGAAAGTTGGAAGGTCTAAAACAATTGAATGCACTTGCAACAGCTATCAAAAGAGTACCTGGTTCTGTTGAACATCTAAAGAACTTGGAGAGGCTACTGCTATCACATGACTTCCTATTTAAAAGACAATTTAAATTTTCTGACATATTTCGAACTTGGTTCCAGCCAGAAAGAAGCCTTAGTCAAGGGGGGTATATACCTTCGTCATTTTCAAGTTTAAGTGCTTTAAAAGTTCTACAAATTGAGAACTGCAATATGTCTGAAGATGATATTCCTTTGTCTCTTGCGAGTTTATCTTCTTTACAGAGTCTATGTTTTAGCAATAATAAGTTTCATTCCATACCTTTCGACCTTTGTGACCTTTCTAGTCTCAAGTATCTCAATTTAAGTGAATGTCCAAATCTTAAAGGCATCCCTGAAATTCCTCTCACTCTACAGAAACTCGTTGCTTATAAGTGCAAGTCATTAGAAAGACTTCCCAATCTGTCCCAATTGAAAAGGTTGGAGGAATTGGAATTGTATCGTTGTGAAATGTTGACGGAGATTCAAGGCTTGGAGAATCTTGATTCTATTAGACGAGTATACTTATGGAGCTGCAAGACTTTTGGAAGAACACTAGATGTATCTAACTTGAGTCAATTGAAGAACTTGGATCTTAGTCACTGCGAAAGATTGATTGAGATTCGAGGCTTGGAGAACATTCATTCCATTCGCTACATCAACCTATTCAATTGCAAAGCTCTTGGAAATCCTTTCACTGAAGACTTCTTCAGAGTAAGTAGTATAGAGCTTTACTAACTCTGCACTTTCTAGTTTTCGACATTTAAAATGTTTTAAAGAAGTTCATTTTGATGTTGTCCCCACGTATCCTAAAAACTTATAGTGTTACTTATTATATTTTGCATGAAACAGGCCCATTATGTACATGGCAGTGAGCTCCAACTAGGGCTTTGCAATAGCAAGGTTCCGAATTGGTTTAGCTACCAAGTAGATGGATGTTCAATGTGCTTCAATATGCCACTACAGGTTGAGAGGACATTCTTAGGCATGTTCCTTTGGATTGTTTATGGTACCGTGGATGAAACTAAGAATGTTTATCCTAAAGCCACCATAGTCGATCTAACAAATGGCGTTGAGTTTAACCATCGTCTGTGGACAACCATATCCTTTGCAGAAAATTCGTCCATCCATTACATACGACCAGACTACTTCAAATGCCCAGTTAAAGGCGGAGAAAAGATGAGCATTCATATTGAATGCTATGACTTCCCAACTGAAGATTTTGTGAAGATATGTGGAGTTCATCTATTGTATAAAGACAAGAATGGCCAGGTTCATTCTGTGCCTGTGAGTTCTTCTCCTTGTTTTGACAGTGGAAATGAAGTGGCAATCAACCATTCTTGTAGAGATAAGAGTGGAATCTGATTCAGCACAGCTAGGATTGAGAAGACAATCATTTTGTTCTAAGCAATTTCAGGCTAGTTTTCTGCATGCTTTGTCCTGCTTTCAAAGATCGTTGCATCCTGTCAACTATATTGCTGATTGGTTCTGTCATGTACTTTTGCATCCCCTTGCTTACTCAAGATTAAGAATTATCCATAAAATAAGGTCAACAGGTTGAACTCTCTGTTCATGTATTATGCAGTACATGTCTAATGTAGTTAAACATCTGCAGTAGAGTCCTACTAAAGCCAGTACTATCTATATATATTTTGTAGTATATGTCACTGATAATACTTATACGTGTCCAAACACGAGTACACATAAACTCTTATCTCTTAACAAATGACAAGAGTCACCCTTAACACTAGGATTGGTCTTTGACACCTACACGACTGAACCATATTGTCTAACATCCCCCATCAAGTTGGGGGTGGGGTTTTCCATCACTCCCAGCTTGGATTTAAAGAAGCGAAATTGAGACTTAGTCAGCGGCTTTGTATCTACGACCTGGGGCCCTATCGCGGCCTAGATGCCAGATTTGGGTCGTGACAATTATACAGTAAATAGATTGCATGGTGAGAAGTCGTGAGTTTTCAATAGATACACCTAATCTAATCCGCCTTCACCCCCTAAATTAAAGGCGTTTCACAATGCTATTTTTTTTTCCTTGATGATTTGAGCTCCTTCTGAGTTGGTTTTTAACTCAAAATGACCAAGGACGGGGGAATTCGTATGACGAATAGAGGATTGAATTGTTGATTCCGAGTGGTAAGAAAGTGAATGCTCCTTGTCATGTGTTTCTTCCATTTTTTCAAACAAAATTAGCTATAGTACCCTGCTTTGGCTCTTTATTTCTTGTGAATTTACTAAATCAACATTCTTTTTAATTTGTTATTTGAGTCGTGGAAATAGCTTCTTCCAGAAATGCAAGGTAAGACTGCGTACGGTAGACCCTTGTGGTCCGACTTTTTCCTGGACCCCTACATGGCGGGAACTTGGTGCACTGGACAGCCTTTTTTTTTAGGCTTTCATTTGAATTTACTTCCTGCTGTGAGCTTTATGTTTGATAGAATAGCAGTGGTTGTGTTTTTTGTTTAATGTAGAACATCTTGCGGAAAGTATCCAAATTGCACTTTGGGCAGTTAACAATCCGTTTAGCTTTGTTCAGACCCGTTAGCAATTGGACCAAAACCACCCATATATTGTTTAATTAAAAGTTAAATACGCTATCTATGATAACACATAGACTAAAAGAGGAATTATGCAATAATACCGGGGATTAAAAATGTTATTTTCCTTCTAAAAATGGGGAATGTTTTCTGAAACAACTACACGAGGCTTCAAAATGAAAATGAATCTAGTTATTACCAACGTACCCTTTATTTCAAAGATCGTTATCGATTATTTGTACCACGCACTATGAGTATTGAGTAATATATTTAACTTTCTCCTTTCGAATTCATTTCTTAAATATTAACCTTGAATAATAACGTTGAAACAACTTTTGTATATTTATATGAATTATCTTCAATTACTATTTAGTTTTGGTTTTGATTTTGAAATAATTTGAATTAATAAATATAGCTGTAGTAGGAATGAAAGGAAACTTAACTGCATAATTGATCACAAACAATGGTAATCAAAAGCCAGATTGCTCAAATTTATTGTAAGCAACCAAGATAGTTTCCTAAGGGATATATGGTTGCTTATTATATATTACACCAAAGAGGAAACAAAAGTAAACATTGACGAACACAACGTTTTACCAGTGAACTTAACAAACATGCATAAAGCAGTGAAATTTTACTTTCCAGCAACTGACTGAGCTTGACGGAGCATTGAGAAATAACCTTGTCCAGAAGAAGTAAACTTGTCGCAATACTTTCCACCTTGATCCAGTGGCGGAGCCACACTATGCCTATGCCGAGGGTGTTCATTCGAACCCCCTCGGCGAAAAAAAAATACTGTTTTTACAAGGTTAAAATTATTTTTTATGTATATATAGTAAATGTTGAATCCCCCTTAGGCTTCTTCGTATTTTTTACATTTTGAACCCCTAAAAAGAAATCCTGGCTCCGCCACTGCGTTGATCAAATGCATCATTTGCGCAATCTGTACAAAGCCAACCATCACTGCAATCACTCTGCACGTAACATGTCTTTAAGCAAGTTATTATAGCTCCAACTGGAACTAATTTCTGTTCAATCGCTACAATATCCAGAGACATATCCCGCGAAGCCATAGCAACTGCATATCATGAATATAATTGCCAATACTAGTATAGCGACATACTAGGAATGTAAATACATGAATACTATGCATTTAAACATAAAGATTAGCACACATATATTAATATACTAGTTTCTGAACACGTGCGTTGCACATGTATCCCATATTAGTTGGTACAAACTTATCAATTAGATATTATTCAAACATGTGCGAGATACCAAGCATTTAAAGGGGAAAAAAATGTAAGCTCTAAATAATGAATAAGGATTTTATTAAAGCAAAACGTAGTACGTATAATCGATCTGAACTCACGGAGAAGAAAAAAAATTTAGTTAGGGAGGTATAGTTTGTAGTTACATTACTTTTGATGAAGCAAGAAAATAGGTGATATGGTCAAATCTCACCTAATACTTCTTTATAAACGACATTTCGTGTAATTGAAAGCAATAATAATAGGTCGCATAGTTAGTTTTTAGTGATCAAATGTCTCATTTACTATAACTATATATAGCCCAAAAAATATCGCTGGACTCTAATAGAGGCTATATCAAATCTATCGCTGCTAAGAGGAAGATTAAGCCACCTAAGATCTGATGAGAAAAAATGTATAAGACCAATCATCAGGTTGGACTAACAACAATACATATAATTAGATAAAGAAAGATAAATAGAATGACCGAGGTCAAACGTACCATTGTGAAGACAATTAAAATGAAAAAATAACAGATAAGTCGAAATATTTCTTGAAAATCATGCCTCTATGTTTCTCAAAAATCATGCTTCCAATCAATCAAATCTTTCCTCTCCGACTCGGATCAATATCAGCTACTGCAAAAAATATGTAAGCGACTTTTCTCCAATTATTATATTATTAAACGTGTCTTGCATTCAAATTTTGTAGAGTGGAATAACCATTTTATTGTTACCCTGGAAAAACAAAAATGATAATTACGCATTCGTAGTACTCTCTTGTCGAAATAATAAGGGAAAGTAATATTGCTTGAAGGCCCAACTATAGGTGAAAAATAGTTAACTGGTGGGTTTAGATAGGCCCACCAGCCTAACTCTCTCCTTATATATTTTGTGTATTTAAGTGTAATATAGTTGTATATTGTAAACAACACTTGTAAATATTAAAACCCTTATGAATGCCTAGAACTTAGGATAAACGCTAGTATTTTTAGGAAGTCGCCCAAATGATTTTCAAATTCGCCTAACTCTAACCCATGCACGAAATTGGTATCAAATCCGCCTAACTCTTAACACATGCATGAAATTGGTATTTACTTTCAAAGTGTTTGCTTTAAGTGTAGAATCGGTCTTTTGACAAGTATGGACTAAGTTGATCAGAAAATTGTTTTAAAACTAAGTTATAAAGTTTTTTTTGGGTTTTCCCCTTGCAGAAATCTGGAAAACGAATGGATAAAAGATAGAAAATCAATTGTTGGGCCTTCAGCCCATTTAAGGACTGTTTCCAAGATAAATTATAACTGTCCCGTCCTTTGGGCCTTGGTATTTAAATTGGACTGAAATTGAACTACAATAATGTTTGGGCTTAGGATTTATTTATGAAAAGGAATAACTTGGTAATTTCAGAGCTAAATTTTCAGATTTCTCACCATGTTAAAAGGAATTTTATGTCAATGTTGTTTTGGACCTAAGAAAAAGGGATTTTCAGGAAAGTAGAAAGGCTTTTGAGGCCATAAGGCCCAAGTTTAAAGAGATAAAACAAAGGTGATATACTTGGACCAATTTGAGGATAAGATGGATTTTTGGAAATTAAAGTATGGTTGATTATGAGCTTCAAATGAAATTAAAAGGACTTAATAAAATTATATGATACTATAGGAGGCTACTCCACTTACTTTCTTATAAAATAAAAACCTATAAGAACTAAACTCATATCATTAGACCAAAATAGTAGTGACTCTAGTTAGGAGAAATTGCGAGTGTGTCTTGATCCGACAATGAAGTGAGTTGAACACTTATATGGATTTTAAAACCAAAAATTCCTTTTCCTAAGGGGGTATTTTGCCGGAATTTCAAATTTTATGATAAGCATGACAATTAGCAAGAAAGAAAAAAAAATTAGCAAATATTCACACTTAATCACACATTGAAGTTGGAAGGTCAACCGTATTCTACCGATCCTTAATACTCGGGTGCTTAAAACCTTCTCTAGGGGATCACCAGAACCCTTACCTCGAACTCTGGTTTAAAAGGTTTTTCCTCTTGTCTGACAAAACTCTTTTACCTTAGTTTTCCTAATTTTCATTATAAAATTAGGTAGCTTCTCTAAAAAGTAGAAAATCCATTTAGAGCACCAACAATCTCGTACTAGCTTTTATGCACCTGCGTAAAAGTGAACCGCAGTTGGCATGCCATATCACATATATTTTTTTTAATAATAAATTTAATTAATTCAACAAATTCATTTAACTCAACCCAACCCAAACTCATTTTACTAATCAACTCATTTCTTATACCCATTTAACCTTGTTAGAAAACATTAAAGAAGTGCAACTTTTACACCCAATTTTGAATTTTTTGCATTTTGCACCCTTAACATACTTCCTTTTATGATTTTCATCCTATCCTATTTTTTTTTAACGATATCCACCCTAATATTTGTATTTTATTACAAAACCATAAAAGACTTATGTTGTTTTATTATTTACAAGGATAAAAATAGGAAAATACTCATACTTCCTTTATATGCTAATGGTGTTTTCTATTAACTCTTCAAGCATTAATGTCTTGTGATGGTGTACAACATTACTTGTGCCTTAATACCATTACTTTACTTGGAAAAGAAAATAGAGGTCAGGAAAAGAGTTAATAGCAACAATTTGGGTCATTAAATCCATCTAATAGCTTGAGCTAGGAATAAGAAAGCTAGTTGAGGCTACATGGGTGTTCTCTTATAAAACATTCTAGGGCTTGGAAAAGCCTAGGATGAAATTTGTCAATTTGGTTGGAAAACTTTTAGCAAGATTCGCGTGACCCTTGGTTTAATGCATCTAAGGCATATAAATAAGTTGAATTGATACCCAAGCGCATTACTTTCCATTGGAACCACAACCTTGGTCCCATTTACCAATAGTTTACATCTTATAGCCACTCTTAGTCTTTAATGAACAAACAACAACCAAACTACTATTATTCTCCCCTCTCCCTTGAAATATAGACTAATAGTCGGGTGTTACACTTGACAAGTATATTTATTCATTGTATTCTCTGTGGGATTCGACCCAACCTCGTTGGGTTCTATGTTTGACAACAATCGCTTACTCCTGATATTAAAGGTATAATTTGGGCGTATCAAATTTTGGTGCCGTTGCCGGGAAACAATTTGGCGTATTTGGGTTAGTTTGGGATTTTAGCTTACTTGCTTTGGTCCAAACTTGTGAATATTTGTGAAAATGTGTCTGTGATTTTTTATTTTTTTTTGTGTGTGTGTTTTGTGTTTAGTTTTTATTTTATTTTTACTTTTATCTATGGCATCTTGGAATGAAAATGGATTTGATGGTTGCAATCCATATTTTGATGACCCATGTCCATACTGTGGAGGACCCCACTTTTGGCAAGATTGTGAAAATGCTCCCGGGAGAGAGATGTGTGCACCGTGTCAATCCTATGATGCGAATATTTATAATATATGTGGTGGTCATGGTAGACATTGGGGTGATTGTCCCAATTATTTTGCTTCCCCTCCCCCAAGTTGTTCTAACGAAAATGCTAGTTGTGCTTTTGAGTTTGACATGGACAATGACATGGCAAGTGAAGGACAAAGTGCCGGATTTGAAGGCATCATGGCAATGGTCCAAACTATTACATCTCGTGCTTTTGTATGTTAAGATAAGTCATAAGTACTATGTATGCTCAGAGAGAATTATTATTCTTAATATTGTAAGTATTTAAAACCATGTTTGGTATGTGTTGGAAAGATTAGAGGTTAAGCTAAATATTTTTGGACCATTATTAATGTGATCAGTAGCAACATGGGATAGTTCCACATAAGGACGCATACATGCAATGAAAGTAATAATTTTTTTGTTTCGTTGGAGACTTCGAGTGTGCAAGCTGGCACACATATTCAAAACCAAATGACAATCCTTACATTTCATACATGTGTATTACTTGGTCATAAAAGGGAATTATGAGATCAACTTTTATCATTTAGCAGAAAGCCACTTTACTTTAACTTGTATTAAAGAAAACAAAGGCCATTTTATGTGTCAAAGTCCTCATTTTTTTTAAGACACAGACAAAACAAAGGACTAGGTGACAATAGTTGAGAGGGATCACGACCAGACCCGAGCCTTGAGGATTTGGTCATATTAAGTATGGGGATCAACAGATCAATGTGTAAAAGGAATGACGTCCCAAAATTATTTAAGACTCGAAAGTGGAATGATGGTGATTGAAAATAATATTTGGTGTGTGTATAAAGAGGCTATGGACTATGTTTTACTACATGATTATGATAATGAGTGTAGGAAGTGTGTTAAAATTATTGCTATTTAAATAAATTGTGATTAAGAATTTATCTTGGATTGTGGAGTAAATAATATAAATAGGGTCCATGCATGATGGGCAAGTGCCAGCAATGTATTTAATTGCATGACACATAAGGATGTTGTTGCTTGGTATAGTGATAAAGTTTGCATGAGTAATTATGATGAGTTACACGTGCCTAGGGGGAGTATTATTAAAGATATCTACTTTTTATTTTCTTTGTCCCTTTCTTATAAAATATGGGCTGCTACACATGTTCTACGTTGGGGACCTTCCCTTTAAGGTTGTAAAGCAAAACCAATATACAACAGCCTCTCAATTGAGTTCTTACAACATTAAAAAAAAAAAGACACATGAGAATAACGCATATCTCCCTCTCGGAATGCCCGTGATGCTAGTTAGCTTGATTATCTCATTGTGATTGTAAAGTAGAAGTTGATCAAAGGGGAAGGAAGATTTGGAAGGGCCGGCTCTGGTTATCAAAGGTAATATTTTTATTTTCCATTATGTGGTTAAGCTTATCTGAGTCATGGCCATATTTTGGATGGAAACTTACGGGGTGACAATTGGGAGTTGTTAAATTAATTGTTGTTGTTGTTTATTATCGTGTGGGCTATTTTGGAAGTAATTTAAGAATGGATTTAATTATAGTTTGATATGGAATTATTGGTATTGTTGTTGTTGGTATTTTTATTGATGTTTGGCTAAGTTGGGATTTCGAGGATTGTTAAGTTTACAGGGGAAATGCTGCCCGAATTTTGTTAAGTTTCATTCGTACTTGGATTGGTTAGTAAGTGATGTGGATAATCTAACTATGGCCTATGTTATCTTAATTTTAGACCTGCGAGCTCGAGAAGTAGACGTTGGACATTAAATAGAGTTCAAGGTATGTGAGGCTAGTCCTTTCTTTCTATGGCATGAATCTTATAGCTTGACTCTCTTTTTATCCATGAGTTCCCTTAAGTTCCGGAGAATATGAGTCTATGTCCATAATTAGCCACACAAGGTAATGAGTAAAGTATAGAAATCCCAATACTCATGTTGTGATGATCCTATGATGTTAATGATGCTATTTATTGCTTACACTCACCTTATATGCTAATTCCTTCAAGGTGAGGCAGGATGTCAATGAATCTTCCATAATGATGTCGGAAGCCACCGACCTTACGTCACTCCGATATAGTTATGGCTTTTGATTGGGCTCTTATACATGCTATATATATATATATATATATATATATATATATATATATATATATATATATATATATATACGTATGTATTTTCTCACACCGCGCCGCGCTATAGTCGGCCGGGCAGGCACGTAGATGTGCACACCACTATAGTGGGCAGCTTATACCCCGGACGCGGGAGGCCTGGACGCAGGCTATGATTATCACACCGCTCCTACATGGACGGGCAGCTTATACATTATCACACCGTAGCTATATGGACGGGCAGCTTATATGTGTATATATGTATGACATGATAATGATTATGAGTAAGTCAACATGCATTATTTCAGTTATATTTGATAGCCAGTACATATTGCTCTTTCTTGATGCCTCCTTATCTCATTGATGCCTTCATATTTCATTGATATATTGTTACTATTTATTCCTCTCATACTCAGTACAATATTCGTACTGACGTCCGTTTTCTTTGGACGTTGTGTTCATGCCCACAGGTAGACAGGGAGGTGAGCTTGATCCGGATTCTTAGTAGCTGTTAGCTTATTGAGAGCACTCCATTGTTCGGAAGTGCTTATGTTTATTCTTTTGGTTCCTTTATGTATTTCGCGCACGACGGAGTCTTGTTCTGTCTATATGTATAATATGTCAGTAGAGGCTCGTAGACACGCAGTGTGGGTTAGATGGTCTCACAAGATTACTATGTTATATTTGTATATGTTATTTTGATGGCCTAAGGGGCACATGTATAATAAAATCATTTGTGTTGTCAAATGAAAAATGGTTGTCTTATGATTATGAGATTATGAATGATAAAGAAATGTAAAATGGTTATGACTAGTGAGGAAACGAGCGGTGCTCGGTGGTTAGTCCCGGGTACCCGTCGCGGCCCTAGTCGGGTCGTGACACAAACATACTTAGATCGAGAAGCTAAAATGGAGGAAGAACGAAAGCTCGTCTAACAATCCATTTAGAAAATGGAGAAGCTATGAAAAGAATGAATGATTCATTTGAGGATGTCAATTCTTCAATTGTCATGGAAGTGTCTACTCCTCAAAATGAATTGGTTGAAGAAGAGATTTCAAATTTGAAAGATGAGCCCGATAATTCTTGTGACCACAACGAAAGTTGTGAAAGTGAGGAAGTGGTTCAACTTGAAGAAGAGCAAAATATTGATGAAGAAATCTCCAATTCTCAAAAAGACGAAGTTGAGAAAATTTTGAAAAGCATAATGGGGAGGAACAAAAACTATGAGCAAGTCTTGACCAAATTGTGGGAAGAAGTTCAACATGGAGATGACGAAACTATCCAAAAGGTATATCTCACTGCAATGTTTGTAGTTGGGGGTGGCATGTGGTAGCACATTATATTTTGGAACTTGCTCAAATTTTTGAAAATTTCGTTCTTTTGACATGTTGTGGATTAGTCACTTTTATTAGTTTATTTTCTTTCTTAGCTTCTTTAATTAGTCTTGTAGTTTAGGTGTAGGTGATCCTTTGAGAAAAAATTGTAGAAACTCTTGGCTTGTTCGGTACTAATAAAGTTAGTCTCTTGCATGTGAAGCGTTTAATTGAGCATATCCCTCCAAGTGGAATTTTAAGTGAAAAGAGAAGCAAGATGCATAGAAGGAATAATCTTTGTGACAACTTTTTGGCTCATTTTGTGACTCTTTACCTACTAGATGAGTTTTACTTGGGATGATGAGATATTACTCTATTTGTTCTTGCTTAAGAAGTAAAATTGATCCATCTTGACTAGTTCATATGCCATGTGTAGTGAGTGTTTGTTGAATAATTCTTGTGCTTACTTTTATCATCTAAAACTTGCCTGGTTAGTCTTTCAATGCTAATTTTGATTATGTTGGTTGGAGAGATGACCTTGGGCTATCTTTGTGATTTTTGAAAAAGCCTCTCTAGCCTTTCTAGCCTGCCATTGCATAAATAATATCACTAGTAACCCATTTGAGCCTATGATCTTTTCTTTGATTGTCACATTACAAGCCTTTACCCTTTTTTATGAAAAGTCTATCTTTTGAACCTTTTCCTCTTTAAACATGAAATTGTGAATTTGAGGCCAACAGCCTAAGTTGGGGGTGTTAGTGTTGCTTGAGAAGTGGTGAAGATTGATGTTGTGGAAAAGTCAAAAGAAATGAAGAAAATTTGAAAAATTCAAAAAGGTTGCAAACTTTTTGTGCAAAAAAATGTATCTTTGTGAAAGAAAAAAATAATAATTTAGAAATCAAGAAAATGGTTGCACAAAAAGAAGTTGGAATAATTGGGGAAACTAGTATGCAAAGGAAGGAGTGATATTTTGAAATGAAGAGGAAAGTGGACAAAAGGTATTGTGTAGTGTTCAAGGAGGGCGTAGTCACTTTTATCCCATATACTTATGCTATCCTTCCCTAATCCTACATTACAAGCTTAAAAAGTCCCTATGTGATCTCCAACCGAATGTTCTTGAGTTAGTGATGATTGAAAATAAGGGCAAGCTTATGGTGTGATATTTGTTAGCACTAAAATTTCTTTGTTGAGTGTGAGTGACTTTGTATATATGTCCCTTGTGTTGTTGTTGTTGTTGTGAATATAGTGATTTTGTGACTTTCTTTCTTGTGAGGGCATATGGATTACGATAGATTGGTGATGTTGAAAATTCAAAGTTGAGTTAAATGAGCATATCTAGTAAGCTAGTGGTTTTGAGTCACTTATTGAGGCTTGAGTGTTGTCGCTTGATTGTTTTGAAACTCCATTGCATTCTTGAAATTGTATTTTGAAATGAGGGAGTTATTTGGTTCAAGTTTCATATGCTTGTAGACTAATTATTTGTATCAATCAAAGTCATGTTTTTGTGCTTAAAGTGGATCCTCATTGAGATTTTGGTTTTGATTTGCTTGAGGACAAGCAAAGACTTTAAGTTGGCCGCCTCTGATGTGCCGTGAAATTACGGGATATTCGATGCTTAACTTCTTAAGCTTTTGTAACTCTTCAAGCACTTTTGGTGTTACTTTTTGTGTATTAATGTTATTTTGTAGGATAAGATGTCCGGAGAGCATAATGGAGCAAAACGGAGCAAAATGGCGCAAAAATAGAACAAGCAGCACTTTCTGGCAGCATATGCTAGCAGCACTTGCTGCAGCATATTGTGCATGCGAGCAGCACTTGCTGCAGCATATTGTGCATGCGAGCAGCACTTGCTGCAGCATGTGCTGCACGCAGGGCATTTTTGTCCACAATTTGATCCCGTTTTGGAATGTTATAAATACTCTTTTAGGGTTTGTAAAACATTATCTTTGGCCATTTCATATAAGTTTTGGAGACTAGGTTCCTACACCACACTTTGGGGTTGAAGATTTGAAGATTTGGTTGAGTATTTCTTAAACCTTTAATTCATTTCTTCAATTCCTTACTTTGTATTGTATATCTAAGTGTGTAGTATTTATTTTCTTCACTTGAATCTTGTTTATGGAAATATTCTATGATTAAAGTGTTGGATGAAACTCTTGTTTTGCTTATGTATTGAATGATTTTTATTGCTATTGAAGTGGGTCTTTGTTGATTTAATTAATCTTGTTCTTTAATGTTTCTTAATGGATTAGTTAACCCTAAGACTCGTCCATTTACTTTGATTGAGCTCGGAAGAGGAAATCTAGGTTGGGAAAGATTAATTAATAAGAATTTGGGTCATTAAACCCATCTAATAACTTGAGCTACGAATAGAAAAGTTACTTGAGATTCAATTGGTTGTGCTTGATATCACACTCTAAGGCTTGAAAAATCTTAGAGTGAAATTCATTGATTTGGTTGGAAGAATTTCAATGAGATTGTAGAAACTATTATCTATTAACATAAACCTGCTCTTAGTTGTAAAATCATGAAATACATTGGATCATTACTTGAGTGTAATTTCCTTTGTATCCAAACTTGTGGCCATTGATCATTTTACCCGCTTTCTAGTTAGTTTCATATTTGTTAGTTTTTAAATCAAAAACCAAATATTGAAAAAGTGTTTGGCTTAGCTTAGTTGGTGATAATTCCTTACTTGTTTAAATCGCCTAGTATATTGTTTCCTGTGGGATCGACCCCGACTCATAGTTGGGTAAATTATATTGTGACGACCGTGTACACTTTCTCTTTGAGGAGTGGATTTGGACGTTATCAGCCTCCTCGAACAGTAGCTCGTCCCCTGGTGCTAGCCGCAGTTGTGGGCTCCGGCACCTGCTCTCTAGCGATCGTGGCATGAGTCCTCACTATCTGTGAGAGAATAGACATGAATCAGATACCAATTAGAATAAAGTAGCACAAAAGAATGAAAGAATGCGAATTTTCCTAAATGTCCTATAGCCTCTCGCAGATAGATACGGAGCTCATCGTACTGATCCGCAAGACTCTACTAGACACACTCTTGTATTATAGACTGGGTAAATTAGGGCTCTGATAACAACTTGTCACAGCCCATTTTACTAAGTGGCGAGGGCACCTATCTTTCCCACCTCGATAGGCAAACCCTTATCTCATTCATTACCAATTTAAGTAAAAGCGGAAGAAAGATAATAAATATAAGTCTTAAATCATCATAATAGGGAAGAAAAAAAAAACGGAAGTAGCGGAAATACAACCCCAAAATTTTGTCTGGTCATACAAGAGCACTAACTAAATACTACAAGTCTGAATAAATACATAAAAATCTGAAATAATATCTTGAATGTAAAATAAGACATGATAAATAAAGAAGAGTCCTTGGGCAGCGACGGCATCAGTGCTCACCCTAAAAGACTCGATCAGCAATCCTCGGGATCTCAGCCATGGGGGGAAGAAGTGGAACCTGTCAAGTACTCTGCATCCATAAAGAATGCAGCAAGCGTAGGTCATACAACACAACAGTTTACTTGTAGGTATCATAAGCCGACTAGAATTAGTTGACGTATATAAAGACAATAAAGCAAGAAAACATGTAAATAATAGAGGACAAGTCATCAATAATCATGAATCAACGAATCAAGTCCCAGCCTAGGTTATAGCAGCTAAACCCAATCGTTCAAAGTTCAATAGTACATTCGAATCTGACCAATAGTCATAACACATGATCCCAAAATAGCCAAATACAATCATCCAACCATAAGTCATATTGCAAATACGGTACCCAGTCACCAAACATATCAACATTCAAAATCAGAAAACTATTAGTCATATCTCGTCGTACAACAGTCATCTATAACAACATTTCAATATAATGATTGAGTTTCTTTTAACAAACATTACTCCACATGTTATGTTATAATTCTCTACAACAGCATTTCGTTACAACAGTCAAAAACTATCCGGCGCAAATGATATCGTTATAGAGAGGTTTGAGTGTACTAATTTGTTATACATAATCTCAAAAGAAAACAGTACATAATATTACACTTCTTTTAGTAGAAAAGCTAATTTTGTGAGCATTGGGAAAAAAAATTGTCACTTTGCACGGCTAAGGCTAACCTCTTTCTTGGCTGAGGCAATCTTGGAATCCATTCCGAACTACTCAAAAATTGAACAAATTTGAAATCTTTGCAAAAATAAATTAACAAATTTTTCAAATGAGAATGAAGAGAGCAGCTTGTGCAGGTGGAATGAATTGTAAATCCTTGTACGCCACTCTACGGTTTATATATAATGAATAAGCTAGTTGAAAACAACTTGTACAAGACAAATAGAAGTCAACAACCCTTTATTTTCTTTCAAATTTATTTTTGAATGAGAATGTTTGGTTGTCAGTTGCCGCTTTCCATTTTAAAAAAGTCAGACTAATTTGTAAAGAAAGAATGAATAAGAAAAATTCAAAACAGATCCCATTCATACATGGCTTGGCATTGAAAATAATAAACCTTTGAAAGTTGTTCTCTCTGTTTCTAAGCTATACATTTACTATGTTACCTTCAAAGATTATTACTCTCTAGTCCTTTTTAGTATAATATTGCCTTTTGCATGCTCCTAAACTATGCCGCTTATGACTAATTACGTGAAGCTCCTCCACCTTTTCTAGTGCTTTGAAATATGAGAAAAAATGGTGAATTTTGGTGAAGTGAGGATTCTGCAAACATCCCAAGAACATGTCTGAAGCATTTCAAGGATGTTCGAAAGATGTTTGACACATACGGAGAAGCATTCAAACATCCTCGAGAGTAAAAAAAATAAGCAAAGAGACAAAAATCAAACAATATAGAGATAATTAAAAAAGTGACAAACGTTCATAAGCTTAAAAAGAGACATCGGGTGAAATTACTGATACAATTGATCTTACCTGCAATTCAGGAGGAAAAAAAATCAAATAAGTGAAAAAAAAAAAAAAAAAAAAAAAACACCTAACATCAGCTCTTCTTGTATGACTCTTGGCTGCAATTGTTGTTATCAGATTCGACGTCCTAGACAGCCTCCATTAACAATGAGGGAAACTGTTCTTTCTTCTTACCCTTTCTTTTTGGCAGTCCCAAAATGATACAGCTTAATCACAAGCTATTAAACAATAGCTTCGCTTTGACCTTCATACAGTAAGCATAGGCCTTTGGTGTCAAAATTGTACTCTCATCTGTTTTCCTGTAGGGTGTTGTGCCCAATAGATCCATCCGAGTTAGAATCCTTGTTTTCTCACAAGGTTAACGATGAGTTTGTTCAAGGTGGAGATTTCTTCATCTCTGTAGCTTAATTCTTTCTTTAGTCTCTCAATCTCCTTCAAGTGAGTTTCACACTGATCACAACCTGCACCAGCAGCCTCCTTGAGCTCTGTATTTTGGTCTTCCGTCCTCAGTTTCTTTGACTCTCCAACGGCCTCCTCATCTTCAGCTGACCTCTTCTTCGGGGTAACCTCTTTAGAATAATTATTGGCAGCCATCTTACGAACATACAAAGACCCTGCGATACCAGAATCAAGACGAAATGAAACGAGCTTTTGTGGTCGTCCGCCAGTATCCTAACAAAGATGGATAAACAAAAGTCACTACACGCCAGGTAAATTAAAACATTTGCCTCTCATGTACACACTTGTTTTATCTGATAGGGGACAGTGAAAGCCCTCTTATACAAAGAAATCCTGAAAGTGTACCAACCTTCTCCTGTTTGCCTTCAAGCTTATCAAATGCCTCATTTGCCTCATGCTGATTTTTGAAATTGGCAAAGGCAGTATACTTGTCTGCTTGCCCTTTTTTATTAGCCTGCCAGCAGAACATAAATGGACAAATCAAGTAAAATGAAGCAATGTTCAAACTGGAAAGTAATGAAGAACCATGCAGACTGTTACTCAAACATCATTCACTTGCAAATATCTTGATTACTACCATCATTTCTAAAGAGAGAACAGTTACTCTTAAATACAGATCTGTGCACGCACTCTTTTCTCCATTTGCTACTTTTTACATCAAAGCTCATGCTTTCATTGAGCTTAGCATTTCAAGGCTCAACTGACAATAAGTGTTTAGCCACATGTTTGCCTTTAACAATACTGCCTTTAACTTGCATCAATTGTTGCTTTGCTTTAAATAACGCTGGCAATGACCCATGTCAATGGACTTGCTTACAAGTACGAATCAGGTGTGGGTAACTGTAAACATTTGACAGGTGCATGAGTAGCTTCTTACAAATATTAATGAATTTGGAAGAATTGGCACAAAACACAAATACTCATGTCACACCAGGTTGACACGGGTATGTTAAGGCAATTGAAGGATCCATTTAACATAAGGAATGACTATAGCATGGACCATTACAAACACAACCAACAAGAATGTGACTCTTCGCTGATTGAAATTCATCATATGCTTTTACAAACTAGTTCAGACTGCATAAAGAAATCATTCATCATTGATATGAGATGAGAGAAAAACAACATGAGATTCTCCTAACCTTAACTTCCACAGTAAAGTCTCCAGGAATGACTTTGTGCAACTCTTGGCTATGAACAGCCGCTGGTATTCTGTGGACAAGTAGCTTCGCCGCATCGGGCTCTTGCACCTAAATTCAGAGTAGATGACCATTTTATCAGCCAGGAAACAAGAAAGGAAAGGAAATTTAAAATAACAGGCTCTAGACATTACCTCCTCAGAAACCACTGGTATGATATCAACTCCACGTTCAATCTTGGCAAGAACAAGTTTCATTGCAGTACATGCATCATCTAGACAATTATGTGGAGAGCCCATCTTTCGAAGTTCAAACCCTAACACAGACTACTTGGAAACTATTGTAAGTAAAATAGCATTGATGAAGCAGAGCTTGCGATAAATAGTTAATTACTTGTTAAAATCTTCATCTTGTAAAGGAACCATAGTTAGAAAAAGAATAACAGCGAGAAAGTGAGAGTTGGTATGGCCAACCATTCAACAGAGGGGACATATTGTAGCATGGAAAGATGTACCAAACTAAAAAAATAAAAAGCACGGCTTACCTTACACAAGTTACTTAAAGAAGGTCTTCTATTAGAAGCCTGACCCTGATATTTGAAGACATATGATGTGTCAATTACTCTTGCATGATCTATCTTCAAAGCTGTTAAGAATGACATAACAGAGCAAAAAGCATGTTGTAATTCTCTAATGGACAGGGAAAGAAAAGAGAAAAGCGAATAGAAATAACATAAAAACCTGGGGTATTAAAAAGAGACATATGATCATACAATCATGTCATTTCCAGTTACCAATAGATAAGCACAATGTTTATAAAAAGGTCCAACGCTTATGATTCAAGATGTGGCGTACCATGAAGATCATTGTGTAAACTATGGCCAATCAATATGGTTCCATGCGATAACAGCTTCTTCATGGACGTCTGGATCATAACACATAAAAGTTCAGACAAAAAAATTGTTAATGGCTATTGGACAACCTAAAGTGAACAACTTTACCTGTACATCAGCCAATGAACAAGAAACTCCATCTAAATCTCCAGCAGTTATTCCAGTAATCTCAGTTCTGTAATCTGCAATTGGTTTGTTGGGGTTCACAAATTCATTGAGTTTAACCTGCAATTTTCAGAAGTTGAGAAAAAATAATAACTTATGGTGAAAAAAGAGTTTAACTACATTAGAAATAAAGAGGCCAGCCAGGTGGCTCTTTTCATTATTTGTCATATATGTTGATGTCGCATAAAGGTACAAGTAAAAAATACCTCTAAATTACGGTCCACAGCACAGATTCTGACTAAAGCTTCAGTTCCATCTTCGCAGAGGACCATTTCACAATCAATTGCAACCATGGCCTTTGATTGAGTGAAATTAGACTTTTTACTCCTTTTGGTGACTAACCAGTCCTGTTCCCGTGGATGTAAGTTGTAGTAAGAGAAGCTTAGTTTTACAATAGAACAGTCAATTATACAACTGACAGATTCTGGTGCCACGGAATTAATTCAAGAAAGGACTATCACCAGTTCAGTAAACAAGCTAAAACTAAAATGCACCTAAAATTTCCTGCAGAGGATCAAGATATGCAAGTATAGACAGAAAACATGAAAAGTATTCTCAAAACAAACAAGCTGAAGCTTGGGACGCTATATCTCCTATAAACTGTCAGAGAAAACACTTCATTTAGGACAAGTTTTCTAGAGATTGAACTTCTAAAGTAGACAATAATAGAAGAAAATAAAAGGTAGTAACAAACCTCCTCGTGTGATGGAAATGAGTAATCTGTTGGATATTGAGGGTGCTCAAAAGTTAAACGAACCAGTCTCTGCACTGCCACAATGTCAAATTACTAAGTACCAAAGTGGTAAGATACATTTGATCATAAAGCTTCATAAGCAGATACCAACTAGCCTCTTCCTGGAAAAAAGAGAGGCCGAGGATCCGAATAGGAAAGATTGCGAGTTTTTGCTATACAACTTCTCTGAATATCACTTTCATTTTTCTTTAGTTTTATTTACTTTATTTGGATATTAATGGTGTTTGGACTATTTTGCGACTATAATTCACCTAGCATAAGACTTATAACACCCAAAAGCCAAAATCTCTTGTTCACCTGTTCAACAGTTTCATTGTCTGGGGAACTTTTCTGGAGGTGCTCAACAGCATCTCGGTTGGAATGACATTCAAACACCTTGTCAAAAAACTGCACAAGAAAAGAACATTCCAGTATTCACATTAACAGAATTACTTTATGCCAATTAACCAAATGAAAACCAGAGTCAATCTATAACCACCTTTAAGTCATCTTCGCTAAACGTCTTTAAAAATGCAAGAAGCACATCAATGGACCTCTTGGATGGGTCACTCAAGCTAACTCCAAACTTCTTGTCGTGTGATCTCAAAAAATCTTTCCAGCCTCCACTACTTCCTTTCATCTCCCGCTTTTGAGCTAACTTGACGATTTCAGCAAGTACCTTTTAACATTCAAAATGAGAAAGTACATCATCATCTTCTCAAGCCTAGTGTTACAATCTATTAAGCATAATTTTGAATTTGCGCACTTGGAGAGCCTTAATTATTACTCCCTCAGTCCCAATTTATGTGGGACATTTTCCTTTTTAATATGTCCCAAAAAGAATATCACATTTCTATAACTAGAAACAACTTAACTTTAAAACCTCCCCTTTTACCCTAATGAAATGATTTATAGCCACACAAATGTGTGCAAGCTTTATTTTAGACCACAAAATTTCAAAAGTTTCTTTCTTTCTGAAACTTTGTATCAAGTCAAACAGTGCCACATAAATTGGGATGGAGGAGGTATATCTAATTTTAGAAAAAATAAATGCAAAACCAGCTCTAAAATACGCATGGCATAAGTATTACTCCCTCTGTTTCAATTTATGTGTATTACTTTCCTTTATCAATAATTCTTTCCTTTTTTAGCAACTCTTTAATTCCAACTTTCTACGTGGCATTTTTAACACCACAAGATTAAAGGGCATTTGGATACATTCTACATATCTTTAAATTTAAGACCACAAGTTTCAAAAGTGTTCTTTAATTTCTTAAACTAGGTGTCATGTCAAAACCTGACAAACATTTTGAAGCAGAGTGAGTCTAATAATTGCCCAATTCTACAGATTATGGCTACTTTGATAGAAGTAAACAAACCATTTAACAAGATTTTGGTATCTAACTACTTATACAAAAACAATCATATTGACAGTTTACTATGTAATTAAAAGGAAAAATTGCTACTTTTATTTTGGGTGAACAGTTTACCTCTTTCTTGGCTGATTCAAGCTTTGATTCCATTTTGAATTACTGTTAAGTTGGGAGATTTTTGAGAAGAAGAAAAAAGATAAAATTTTCCAAGAGAAGAAGGAGCAGTGTGTGCAGGTGGAAGGGAAGTAATTTTAGGGTTTATGGATTGGGGGTTTTAGGATATAGCCCAAGCCCTAATTCGAGAGCTAAAATGTGAAATTACGCTTTTGACTTTGCACCTTAACTTTTGTTTTTTATACACTTGCCGGCACACGGACTAACTTACGCTAGTATTATAGTCATGAGATTATAATTTCTCGGCTAATTTATCTCATTTAGGGGTCGTTTGGTACAAAGGATAAACATAAATAGTTTAGGGATAAGAATTTAGCTATTTGTTATCTCTTTTTTTGGTTAGTAATCATGGGATAAGTTATCCCACGAGTGAAAATAGTACTCGGATAACTTATAGCTGCCATAGGATGGAATAAGTTATCCTAGGATAAATTATCCCGGAATAAGGAAGAAACTTTTTTTTTTAGAAATTATCCAATGTATAATACTTTTAGTCCAACATACCAAACAGTCAGTAAAAAATAACTCCAGAATAACTAATCTCAACATAACGTATCCCAACGTAATTAATCGTAGCATAACTTATCCCAGCGTAATTTGTTTTTGAACCAAACGACCCCTTAAGGGTCATTTGGTTGGAAACAAGTTATTCCGAAATTAGTTATTTCATCCTCTTACCTGTATAAAAAAACACTACAATCCCGAGATAACTAATCTCGGGATTAATTATACTGTGATTTTATCCCAACCAAACGTGAGATAAACTCATCTCAAATATAATCTCGGGACTATTTATCCTTATCCCTCATACCGTATGAACCCTTAGAGATGGGATAAAAAAATACTAAGATAGATGAGATAAGATAAGATGGGTTATCCTAAACTATGTTTGGGATAAATTTTATACCTTGTTTGATTAAAGGTATAAATTTATCACCTTCAATCAAATAAGGTATAAATTTTATCCCGGACATCCCAGTTTATCCCATGTACCATGGTGTTATAAGTTTCTTTTATTGTAAAATCTTCACATGACATTTAAGAGTTTATCAGCCAAAATAACATCTCGATTGAAGATTATGGTTCTTGGGCTTTTGGAATTGACCTTCGCTCGGCCTAGGTAAAAAGTTGTTTTTTTTGGGTCGTTTGCACCTTTGGTCCTATTTTGTGCTAGTTTTTAATTTTTAGCCTTTAAAATCAAACTTATGTCTAAAAGTGATCGTTTGGTGCATGGCCAAAATTATCCCGGGACTAATTTATCCCATATCTTGAGACTATTTTATACCATTTAGGAGATGGGATAAAATAGTCACAGGATAAGTGATATAAGAAGGTATATCCCAGCTTATACCAGGGGATGCATTTTATATTTTGTTTGGTACAAGGTATAAATTTATCCCAGGATAAATTTATACTTTATACCAAACATGGTATAAAAATTAGTGCTGGAATATCCCAGCTTATACCTTCTACCAAACGACCCCAAAGGGTATTAGTTACGCATCATAATATCCACAAGTTATGCCCGGCCCCTTAAAAAATCTATGTCTGCTAAGTATAAGTTCAATTTTAAAGGAAAAAAATTAAAGACCAGCCCATTTGGAGGACAAAAACTAAAGACCAGTCCATGGTCATTTGAAGCACACACATGCAATTTACTTCTTGTTTTTCATTGGGAAAAGGACATATAAGACCACTCGGCCATAAATAATCCCATCTTCTAGCCCAATTTTTCTCAAATCCAAAATGTAGCAATTAAACAAATCCCATCCATTTGCCAAAACTTAAATAAGACAATTTTCAAATAAAAATCCAAACACAAAAATGTTTGAGGCGATTTTTATATATAATATATGTCATTTGTGTATAAACTATGTATCAGTACCTATCTGTAATGTATAAAAACTGTATAAAATATGAATCACTAAAGTATGTATCATTTTTGTATATAATATGTATAATTTTTGTATATAATATGTATAATTTGTGTATATAATGTGTATCAGCACAGTGCAACTGCATGTATAGAATAGAAAATTGTATCATTTTTATATATAATATGTATCATTTTTGTATAGAAAGTGTATATATAGGGTGTGTTCGGTATGGAGGAAAACATCGGAAAATGTTTTCCAATTTTTCCATGTTCGTTTGGTCAAAAATTCTGGAAAACAAGTTCTTCAAAAATTGGGAAAATGACTTCCCTAATAAAAGTAGGGAAAACAAGTCTATAAGTGCATTCCACCAACCACCCAACGAACCCCCCAACCACTCCAACCACCCCACCCCTTCCCCCACCCTCATGCCTACCCAACCCAACCCACCTCTGCCCCACCCCCTGGCAAAAAAAAAAAAAATTTGTTTTGAAAAAAAAGTTTTGATTTTTTTTGTTTGTTTTTTGCACCACCCCACCCACCCACCCCCCTCAAAATTAATTTTGTTTTGAAAAAAAGTTTTGATTTTTTTTTGGTTTTTTGCTTTGGTTTTTTGCACTACCCACCCCACCCCACCCACCCTGCCCCACTCCACCCCCTCCCAAAAAAAATTAATTTTGTTTTGAAAAGAGAGTTTTGAATTTATTTATTTTTTGTTTTTTTGCACCACCCCACCCCACCCACCCCTGCCTCACCCACACCCACCGAAAAAACATTAATTTTGTTTTGAAAAAAAAAATTGAATATATTTTTTTCCGTTTTTGCACCACCCCCACCCCACCTCACGTACCCCTGGCTCACCCTACCCCCCCCCCCCCCCAAAAAAAATTAATTTAGTTTGAAAAAAAAGTTTTGATTTTTTTTTTTGGTTTTTTTCCACAGCCCCACCACACCCCCTTTTCCCGACACCCCACCTACCCCTTCGAAAAAAATTGAGGGGGGTGGCAGGTGGGTGGTTGTGGGGGTTGGTGTGGTATGGGTCCACACCGGGGGGGGGGGGAGAAGAGGGGGGATGTGGTGGTTTAGAAAATCCAGAAAAAAATTAAATACTTCAAAAAAAAATTGGAGGTGGGGGGGGTGGGGAGGGGGGATGTGGAGGTTTAGAAAATCCAGAAAAAAATTAAATACTTCAAAAACAAATTGGGGGTAGGGGAGGGGGGATGTGGAGGTTTAGAAAATCCAGAAAAAAATTAAATACTTCAAAAAAAAAAAATGGGGTGGGGGTGGGGGAGGGGGATGTGGTGGTTTAGAAAATTCAAAAAAAATTAAATACTTCAAAAAAAAAATTGAGGGTGAGGGTGGCGTGGGGTTTGGGGTGGGGGTGGGTTGGGTGGAGTTGTGGGGCTTGGGTGGATATTTTTCTGAAAATGTTTTCTACCAACTAAACGAACATGAGAAAATAAGTAAGAAATTCACTTATTTTCTGCTACCCAAACGAACATGAGAAACACAAGTAGAAATTCACTTATTTTCTAAGAACACATTTTCCAGGAAAATATTTTCCTTGGAAAACATTTTCCTTCATACCGAACACACCCATAATTCCAGCATGTGTATATAAACTGTATCAATCTTGTATAGAAAGTGTACCATACGTATAAAAAATGTATTATAGAAACCGTATCATTGTGATATATAATATGTATCACTATTCTATATGTAAAAAAAAAAAAATATCATTATTGTATAATATGTGTATAATAAATGTATAATTAACGTATAGTTTATGTATAATAAATGTATGATTAATTCCAGCATATGTATATAAACTGTATCATTCTTGTATATAAAGTATATATATGATTCCAACATATGTATATATGTTGTAGCAGCCCTTTAGTGGCGACTTTTTTTTTTTAAGCGTCTGGGCTGTTGGGCCGGCTAGCCTTGGCATTATTTTGGGCCGGCCGGCCATTTTTTGGCATTAATTTGGGCCGACCGGACTCCTGGTGGGATTAAGCCCAAACAGTGATTAAATATGGGATTAGTTTGGCTGAGTGAATACACAGTGTGCTTTTCCCTTTTTCATATACGACAGTTAACAGTGAGCCCAACTATCTTATCAAGATAATTAGGAGAAATCTACATCACTTAACGAAAATATGATGTAAAATGTATGAACATTTGGCATCATATATTTGCACAAGCATTTTAATATTTGTGCTTGACAAATATGTTTAGCTAGTGTACTGTTCAAGCAGTTTGTTTAGTGAATCCAATTCTTATACATCTATATGAGCGATTATTAGATGTCTGTCCATCTTCTTTTTTTTCTCACAGTTCGTTCTTTAGAATAAATTGATTGAGATATCAAGTGAGGAATGAAATAATATCCTATCTGTTTACCTGTCATGTTAAGCTTGGAAAGAACCATCATTAAATTTTAGCACACCGGTATTTGGTTCCTTTGACTTCATGTAATGTGTGTACTTAATAAATATGTAGCAGTGAAAAAAAAAACAGGTTTTTTTATTCATTAGATTTTCTTTTACCTCTGATATGATAAATATTAATATAAAAGTACAATACTTGATGATCTTTTATTGAATTAACAACTTTTCTAAACGAGCTCCTCTGATGGAGAACTAACAACTTAGCTAACCTAACCCTTTGGAGTTTGGACAAGGAGATTTACTTAAAATTTGAAATAAAAAGAAAAGAAGGAAGAAATTAAGTACCAAAATACACATACACTAATCCTAATCAGCTAGAACAATGAGCATGTGCTAACAGCTATAACATATGTTCAACTTAATTGGGAGGTCATGTCAGTCCTAAAAGTTCATACACTTTCCTATACTTCCTACTACGTTGTTAATATAATTATTATCTGCCTAAAATATCCTCTGTTTTCGATTGCCAGAAGGGATAACTTTGTTATAGTAGTGGCCCAGGTCCAAATATTGTCCAATTTGGCCCAACATCGGGGGTCTCACGGTTTTGTCCTCCTAAATTTTAGCCTCTTTAATCATAGATTCTAACTTTCCCCTCTCATTTAGATATGAAATTTGCCTAAAATAAGCTTTAAAATGCATCCCTTTTCGAGTGCAAGCGTCAAAGGTCCATGTAGTGTTACCCTCACCTGTTAGGGATGCAACACCCTCGTTGAAATTTGTTCCTCCATTGTACTAGATGAGTATGTCGGCTCTAATACCCCTCAATCATGAATAGACCCAATTACCAAGCTATTAGTAGCTCTACATCTCTGGGGCCTTATGGGTTTATCCTGATGGGCTTTAACCCATAAGGCCAATGGTAGGCCTGCATTGGGGTCACTGGGTGCTCAAGCACCCGTTTTGTTTTTACCCAAACACTATATTTTTGTATTAATTCTAAATTAAAAAAAGAAAGCACCTTGATTATTGAATTATGAACTTGTCTTATATGATTTCTAACCATCCCCTCACACTCCGATGTAGAATTTGCCTAAAGCAAGTTCATAGGTGAACCTCTTTTCGAGTTCAAGTGTTAGCTTTCGTGGATTGGTATAGTTAATTCCATACATACATACACATGTGTTTGAGAGAGAGAAAGAGAGAGTGCGCGCACGCTTAAGTGATTATCATTTGTTTTAGTAGGATCTGCATCTGAACCTATAAGAGATCAACATGCTTTTCACGGAAATAGTAGCGGACCCAAGATTTTCACCAAGCGGGTTTAATATATTAAAAAAATAAATACGCAAAGAAGCTAACAAATCTGTTAGTTTTTTTCTGCAGTGGTTAAATGCTTAAAAGAAAAAGAAAGCTCATTTGTTGTAGGGCAGGCTCGAACTTGGGATCCGTTCCAAAGTTTGAACCCACTTTGCCAATGGGCTGAGCGATGCCTTTAGTTCAAGTGGAGTCAAAATTTAGAATTTATCTTGTATTATTTCAAAAACAGATTAAATATACATATATATATATATATATCGTGTAATTTTTTGATGAAATGGGTTCATATGAATCCGCTTGAAACCGTAGCTCGAACTCTGGTCCCGAGCTAATAAATTTTCCTCCTCTGAAGTCTGAAATTGTTGCGATCCCCTTTTAAGTCTAATATAATATGCTCTCCCCCCCCCCCCCCCCCCCCCCTTTTTAAAA
This sequence comes from Lycium barbarum, assembly GCF_019175385.1. Taxonomy (NCBI): domain Eukaryota; kingdom Viridiplantae; phylum Streptophyta; class Magnoliopsida; order Solanales; family Solanaceae; genus Lycium; species Lycium barbarum. Next base: position 123,873,030 of record NC_083344.1, read on the forward strand.
AGGGCTCCTCATATGCCAACAGTCCTTTTGTGAAGTCTTCGTTTATACCTTACTCCTCATCTTTCTTTCCAACTCTGTGCATAACATATCGAAACGTCTTACCATAAGTTTTTCTTTCATTTTGCGTCTATATCATCATTCTTGTTAATATTCCCATATCTTCCTATCCACTATTAGTCCCTTTCACCCATTTAGCTCACTTATTGAAATTGGTTCTCAACCCTCATACACTCCTCCTTTTGTTCCATACTACCATACTTTATCCTTTTCGCGTGCCTACCTTTGAATCTTTTACCCAAGTAGCCTCGTGCTTTGCCGGTAGTTTCTCTTGAGGGCTTCACTCACTGAGGTTTCTTACCTTTTACCTTTTTTCTGACATTTTGATCTCCTTGCCTTCCATTTACTCACTCACTTTCTTTTCCAAATATCGTTGTATTAGAATTTTCCAACCTTAACCTGTAGTGAAAATGACATCAATTTACCTTGTAACACTTGTATCATTTATTGCTGTTGTCACAACTTCGGTACCCTTACTCTATTGATGCCTTCCTTACCGTAGCGCCGGTTGCTGGGACACACATGTCCACCAATACAATCATATGTGGAATATCCTACGCATTCGTACATATGTATGTATAGTTACTATTACTCGCCCACAAAATACTTCCAAACTCTATTCAAGCCTATCCTAATTCCAGAGCTGTGATGCACTTTCTTTCTCTTCACCGGTCTAGTCTGCCTCGTCCTACGCGTCCTCTTATGGTCTCCAACCATTCCGTATACTTTAGTTTCCCTTAGGCTACTCTAGCTTCTCACTTGTCTCTTATGTCTAAATCTATAGGATTTCTTACACACTTCCCAGGGGGTCACCCATCCTAAAATTTCTCCCACCTTAGCACGCTTAACCTCGAAACTTCGATGGAATCCGGTGCCTTAATGCTGATATAATCGCGTCCACTTCCTCGCATGACCTGCATTACATGATCTGGAGCAAGTCGAAGTCTTACAGATTCCGAGACATTCTCGTAACACGTCTTTCCCTTTACAATTACTATTTTACCCTTTTCAGTCCTCAATATTCACCTTTCACTTCCATGTATGACTACCTTTCGTCCTAGATTCCCAGATTCCCGATGGTAACGAATATACCTTTGTTGCCGTTACTTATGAATACTTTGGGTATCAGCCTGTTCGGATTTCCACTCACCATTCTTATATCATAATCTACTGTAAAACCGATTGTCGACTTTCCCTAAATCATCCAATAGACCTTGCTTCTGCTAAGCCTCGAATGTTATCCATTGCAATCCTTCAGACTGTTAATCGTCCTTCTCGCTATTATTCTTCATGTTATGCCAAATCCATAGCTCCTCTAAAATATCACATCACACTTATTGTCTTTTTACGATATTTTCTTTCCACGCTCCTTCCCATTTGGCATACCTAACTAAATAACCTGATTAACAATTTCGGCAGAATCTCTTTTACCATTCTTACTATTCAATATCTGTACGCAACAAATATCAACAATGCCTCACAGAACATGCGGCTATATGACACATTCCAGTCATCCAGTGCCCCCAGTTTCAGGTAACCGAACAAATATATTAAGACTTACCTTTATGACTTTCCATATCATCATTCACCTCCTTCCGTCGTATGTAAGGCTTATGTAAGGAATTTCATTTTCCTGTGACTTGGCTCTGTCGCATGATCTAAGATAGAAAGAAGGTCAACAATTCCTAGATGCCCTGCAGCCTCCTGTTTATAAATGTGGCCGGCTTCACACCCATAAACAGGACTCTACTGGACACGACTTTGCAGACAACCCCTAGGACAACCTGCTCTGATACCACTTTGTCACACCCTAATCTCACTAGGGTGTGATGGGCACCCGACCCTTATTTAGGGCCGAGCGAACCCGCAGACTCTTAGTACATACATAACCTCTTTGGACTTCTAAATCAAATAAACATGAAATACATAGTAAGGCTTTCAAATTCTTCCTTTCCATCGTACTCAAATCAGATAGAATCTGTAATCACATGGACTTTATAACATAACACAAAATGACACATCGGCTGATGGAGCCGCTTCCAAGACTGACTTCTGATACCCACAACTCTGTCTGCAAAGTCTCTAACTTCGACCAAGACATTATAGCTTAATACTCTGACCCGACAACACTCCAGAGGAAAATGGAGTTGCCATCTTTGCTGGAACATCTTCTATAGTGACTGCTACTCATCTGGGTGTACTTGCGTGGCATGAAACGCAGCGTCCACAAGAAAGGACGTCAGTACAAGCAATGTAATGAGTATGTAAGGCATGAATAGTAACATAGTAAGGGATGTAATTATGAATAATAACAGGATGGAACTATAGAGCATATCATGGGGTAAAAGAGTAACCTGTACATCTGAGTGCCTTTTAGGTGGGTACCATGCATGCTTAGTGCTGCGGAACGTGCAGCCCGATCCATATATATATATATATATATATATATATATATATATATATATATATATATATCATATTTTACCTTCTTTGAAAACATTTCTTTTTCATATATATGGAAAATAGAACATATCATATTGCCGAGGCGTCGGCTCCGATCCATTTAGCCACATATATCCTGCATCCGGGACGATATTAACCGATGTGGGATTTGCCTGAACCAATGTGGGATTTGCCTAAACCAATGTGGGATTCGCCTAAACCAATGTGGGATTCGCCTAAGGCAAGCCTTACACTCACCCCCCTTTGGAACTCAGCGTTCTTGCTGAGGTTTTCCCCACTACTGGGTTCGCCCCACCATTGGGTTTGCCTCATCACTGGGTTTGCCCCACCACCGGCTCTGACACCAACTGATCAGGTGGCTATGCGTCTATAGCGCCTCACCTTTTCCCTTACCCCATATACATATACACATATCATGTTCATGTATCATATACATATATCATGCAAGCAGCATGCAGGAGAGCCCAAAGAATGTTATGTCTTTATCGGAGTGACGTAAAGTCGGTAACCTCCGAATATATTATGGAATAATCATCATGGCTTCGTCTCACTTTGAAGGAACAATTTTTTTTATAAGATGAGACTAGCAACGAATGACAGCGTTAAGAGAACATGGAACAAGATCATAAATCTCATAAGGCGTCACTTCATATACATATGCACATAGAACAAATTTTTAAGACTCGATGGGTACGTACATAAATCGACACCTGAAGGCTCAGAAACAAGTTTTGGGTCAATCCGATTTAGTATAAGAAAGTTATGAGCGTTTGAAGTACAGAACCTTCTACGAACGTTTCAGAAGCCATTTTTGGAAAATCATAGCAATAATCATATCAAGTACCTTTCGGAGATCGCTATGAATCTAATCAACACAAGGCTTTTGGAACCACACACTTGCATCAAGACATAGCAAAATAGTTCTTCGGAAGTCAAGAACATTAGCCATCCTAGTGGCTCTAAGAATAGGAATTTCTTTAAAATCATACATATACGTCATCAGCTCGTTTCATAAGGATCATGCCAAAGAAAGAAAGGGTAAGCCTTGCATACCTGTTCCACGTCCTATTAGCTACGCTTATTTATCCAAGCTTGCTAGTCTACATTCAAAAGAATTCACACAATCATTAGATTCGTCGTCATACACTTGCCTTAATCTTTCAAATGAATTCATTTATAATCTGCCGGAATTTCGGCAGCATCTCCCCTGTAAATACACCATCCCCGAGAATCTAACTCGGCCAATTCATCAACAACAATCCGAGAATTCAACTCGGCCAAATTATCACAACAATACCAACAATCATATCTCCAACTTCAACAATCAATCCAAAATATATTCTAACATGGTTCAAGAACTTTCAAACAATTCAACCAACATACCACTTCACCCGAAACCTTCCAAATTCAACAAGAACAATAACAACACATTTCCTCTCTTCCAAGTTCATGAACTACACTAACAATCTACACACTAACAACTTCATCAATTATCTACCAACAATTTCCACTTCATTTCAAACCAGTAAATCTTCATTTTTATTATGGAATTCACAGCATCAACAATCAAACTACTAAATGAAATCAATTCATCATATCCACACAATATGGCCCTATTCGGCCACCACCTCCACACATATATATCATGAATTTCATCCATTTCCACATACTACGACACTTCACAAATCATCTATAACACATGAAATAGAAGATTGAGCACATACCTTCTTCATCTAACTTCTTGGCTTAGCTAGGGTTTATAACTTGCAAGAATGGATGTTCCGCTTGCTCCAATAAATACTCCACGTTAAAGAGAACGTTCCAATTGGTTGGAATACTAGAGGAAAATACTTTTTCCTTGATCACTTTCCATGGTTCATGTTCGGCCAACCATGGCCGAACACCCCCTTCTCTCTCTCTTTTTCTTTTCTCTCCAAGCTTCTTTATTTAGAGGATAGAATATGCCTTATTTAGTCATCCATTGTATATATATATATGGCTTCTACCAACACAAGGTGGACACATGTTCCCTTCTCCCTTTTTCTTGAACTTTCTTAAATTAAACAAATATGACCACTTGTCTTATTATATAAGCTTTGGTCCATATATGTATTTATAATTAGCCCCATTTAATAAAAATATGGGCATATGCCACACGGCCAACATGGCCCCCTTCAAGGACCTTCTTGAATATTTTGTGAAATTCACATTTTGCCCCTAGCCTTCCACAATATTACCATGAACCACTTTGTGAATTTCCCTTTTTACCCTTAGCCTTTCTCAACATTTCCATACTAATAAACAACTTGTTCATTAAAATAATTTTGAAAAATAGTCTTGCCCTTAACTTACCACGACTTCCTTGAAATGTCCGAATGTACGAAATACGGGATATAACATAAGCGGTCGTTGTCAAATATAGAACCCAACGAGGTTGGGGTCGAATGTCACAGAGAATACAATGAAAAAATATACTTGTCAAGTGTAACGCCCGACTATTAGTCTATATTTCAAGGGAGAGGGGAGTATAATAGTGGTTTGGTTGTTGTTTGTTCATTAAAGACTAAGAGTGGTTATAAGATGTAAACTATTGGTAAATGAGACCAAGGTTGTGGTTCCAATGGAAAGTAATGCGCTTGGGTATCAATTCAACTTATTTATGTGCCTAGATGCATTAAACCAAGGGTCACGCGAATCTTGCTAAAAGTTTTCCAACCAAATTAGCAAATTTCATCCTAGGCTTTTCTAAGCCCTAGAATGTTTTATAAGAGAACACCCATGTAGCCTCAACTAGCTTTCCTATTCCTAGCTCAAGCTATTAGATGGATTTAATGACCCAAATTGTTGCTATTAACTCTTTTCCTAACCTCTACTTTTTTTTCCAAGCAAACTAATAGTATTAAGACACAAGTAATGTTGTACACCATCACAAGACATTAATGCTTGAAGAGTTAATAGAAAATAACATTAGCATATAAATGAAGTATGAGTATGAAACCCAATCACATAACTAACACATTCGGTCCCATAACCTTAGCTAAAAAGATTAGCTACTAATATTCATTAAAGGTAAAGCAATAATGTAAAGTGTATTCATAAAGCTTACAAAAGTATTGAATGGGGAAGATGACAAAAGCAAAAGGAATCTCTTAAAAGCTTCACCAACCAATAATAAATGAGCTCCACAAAAAAGACAACTAAAAATCTGTTGAATAATTGAGTCCAAAATCCTAAAAAATCTATTTATAGAATGTCCAAAACGGGAACAATTTCCAGACAAAAATACCCCTGCGCATCTCGTGCGAATCGCACTTGGTGTCGCATGTGCAACCTGCGAGTCGCAGGTTGCACCAAATCTTCGCAGGTACTGCATCTTCAATCAGCTGTGGTGCAGCATCTGCCGCATCAGGTGCGACTCGCATGTACCACATGCGACTCGCATGTGGTGCTCGCATGTGTTGCACCACTGTCTTCCCTTTTAGCCATCTCTGTCAATAGATGTTGCAGCACCTGCGACTCGCATGCAGTACATGCGATTCGTAGGTGATGTTCTGGTTCATTTCAGCTGGTTTTGCTTCATTTTGCCTCAAGTCGCTTCCAACATATGTTATTCTACAAATTAACACAAAAACACCAAAAACGACATCAAAAGTACTTGGGGATTTACAAAAGACTAAGCAGTTGGCGTCGAATGTGCCGTAATTTCACGGCACATCACCCCCCCACACCACCGCTCTATCTAACCCACCCACCCCTCCCAAATTTTCTTCATATATTTTATTTCAGTTTTATAAAAAATTGGAAAAAAAAAATTATCCACCCCACCACCACTCACATCTACCCCCACACCACACCAAATTTAACCACATAAACTTTTCATTTTTATAAATTTTTCATAAAGGTAAAATTAAATATGAAGTACAAAATTCGGGAAGGGGTAAGGGGTTGGGGGAGGGGGGGGGGGGTGTTGAGTGGGTTTAGAAAATCAAAAAAGAAACTTTTTTCAAAACTTTAAAAAAAATTAATTTTTTTGAAGAACCAAAATAAATAAAAACATTTTTTAAGAAGAAAATAATATTTTTTGGACGGTGGCCGGGGGGGGGGGGGGGCATGGGACCGGGGGTGAGTGTTTAATTGTGGACTTGTTTCCCCTATTTTGCTTAATAAAGTCATTCTCCCCATTTTTAGTGAAGTTGTTTTCCTAAACAAAATGTTTTTCAAAAAATTTGATTAAACAAACATGAGAAAAATAGAAACCCTAATAGTATTAAGACACAAGTAATGTTGTACACCATCACAAGACATTAATGCTTGAAGAGTTAATAGAAAACACCATTAGCATATAAATGAAGTATGAGTATGAAATCCAATCACATAACTAACACATTTGGTCCCACAACCTTAGCTAAAAAGATTAGCTACTAATATTCATTAAAGGTAAAGCAATAATGTAAAGTGTATTCATAAAGCTTACAAAAGTATTGAATGGGGAAGATGACAAAAGCAAAAGGAATCTCTTAAAAGCTTCACCAACCAATAATAAATGAGCTCCACAAAAAAGACAACTAAAAATCTGTTGAATAATTGAGTCCAAAACCCTAAAAAATCTATTTATAGAATGTCCAAAACGGGAACAATTTCCAGACAAAAATACCCCTGCGCATCTCGTGCGAATCGCACTTGGTGTCGCATGTGCAACCTGCGAGTCGCAGGTTGCACCAAATCTTCGCAGGTACTGCATCTTCAATCAGCTGTGGTGCAGCATCTGCCGCATCAGGTGCGACTCGCATGTGGTGCTCGCATGTGTTGCACCACTGTCTTCCCTTTTAGCCATCTCTGTCAATAGATGCTGCAGCACCTGCGACTCGCATGCAGTACATGCGATTCGCAGGTGATGTTCTGGTTCATTTTAGCTTGTTTTGCTTCATTTTCCCTCAAGTCGCTTCCAGCACATGTTATTCTACAAATTAACACAAAAACACGAGAAACGACATCAAAAGTACTTGGGGATTTACAAAAGACTAAGCAGTTGGTGTCGAATGTCCCGTAATTTCACGGCACATCAACACCCCCAAACTTATACTTTTGCTTGTCCTCAAGCAGTTAAAGCAAAACTACAATATATCTTGGCCCTGTGAGGCATTGTTGGTATTTTCTGCGTGCAGGTTTTGGGATAGTAAGAAATATAGAGGAAATTCTGCCGAAATTTTCCTAGAATCCAAAGGAGATAAGATATAAGCTTGTAATATGTCCTAACAAGAAAAGATGATGTGCAAAAGAGTAATGGCAGAATGAGATTAAGTTAGGAGTATCGTTAATGACTACAAGAGTTGAGTTAGATACTATTGAATTGATAGTAATGGCAGTTATAAGAGTGGCATTGATACGGTAAAGAGAAATGATAGAGTGAACAAAGGAGATTAGTAGCACTAAAACATGACATGGAGGAAAAAGTGTAACTCTAATAGAGTACGATACTGGAGTAGCGATTGGATGTATAAGCACGAGTAAAATATGATAAGTTTATTAGCAAAATAAAATAACAGCATCATGGAGACAGAGATACGAATATGAAGGGCTATAATGAATGTGAACACATTGCTGAAATGACTTATGTGGTAAGTGAAATAGGGATATATGAAGTAAAGATTTGAAAGTGAGACGACGGATTTGAGAATGGTACAAGTAGAACCCTAAAAGGGGGGAAGCGAGTAAAGATAATATAAGTATAGAGATTGAAATGATAGACTCCAAGATGTGACAGATATAGACTCTAAAACAAAGAGTGAGAGTTGTGCAGAAATAAGTCTAATGATGGGTAAATGAGTACGATTACGAATACGAATATGAATACAAATGTAGATACTTGTATATGTATAGAAATGTATGTACACAAATCATGCAAGAAGGATTGTGTAACTTGCAAGTATTTATGCGTCGCCGATGAAACCAAGTGGGTACTCAAAAAGAGGAATAAGAGGTAAGCAAGAATAGTGTGGTCATGGTACTCCGAGTCAGTTAAAGGAAAATATATGGAGAAATTTCGTAGAATCCCGAATAGTTTAACATTCGAGGACGAATGTTCCCAAGGGGGGAAGAATGTTACACCTCAGAAAAAAAAAATTGAGTCCATAAAATAATTCTGCGGATGAACAGTAACACGGGAACAGTAGACGCGGATGAACAGTACTCGGTGAACAGTAAATCTGGAAAGTAAAAACCGAAAAATCTGATTTTTTTTTCTTCATTTTTACCTCTCTCTCTCACCCTAAATTCTCTCTAAACCCTCCCAAACCCTCCTAAAATCTCTCTAAATTTTTCAAGTTGAAGTCCTCCAAATCAAACCAAGATTTCATCTTAGGAATTGGAAACTAGTTAAGAAAGGATTATAGTATTTGGTGCTTGATGTGTGGCTGATTATTGAAGCTTGGAGCTAGGATTTTAGTTGAGTATTCTGGGCAATAAGGTATGTAATATACTCTATTCTTGTTAATTAAGTTATTCATGGGAGAATTCCCTAGTTTAAAGTGGAGGGAATTATGTTATGAAGTCATAGATTAGTTGGTTGATATGATTGCCTTGAGGGTTGTTTTTTTATTGGAACTTTGAGAGATTTCTAGGTGATTATATTGCTATATGAGGTTGTTGATATTGTTGTTGATGTTGTTCTTGAATTTGGAAGAATAAAGTGTATAAAGATATTGTATACAAAGCGTATACCGGGCTGTTTTGTGCCGATACTTGGGGCTGTTTTATGTAATTTTCGTGGTTATTTTGTGACTATATTTTGGGGCTGTTTGGTATAATATTTGTGGTTGTTTTGCGATGATATTTTGGGGACTGTTTTATGGTCGTTATAGATTGTTTTGAGGGCTGGAATATCGGAGGATTGGCTATAGTTGTTGTTGTTATATTATGAATATACGGAAATAAAGAAGTGTATACAAGCATTGGCATCCGAATGTATATTGGGCTGTTTTGGGAGTAATTTAAGAATGAATTTAAGTCTAGTTTGATATGAAATTGTTGGTATTGTTGTTGTTGGTATTTTGATTGACGTTTGTCTAAGTTGGAATTTCGAGGATTGTTAAGTTTACAGGGGAAATGCTGCCCAATTTTCTCTAGAATTTACGACGCGTTCTTATAGTCGATTAACTAATGTTAATACAAATTCTCCCGTGAAGGTAACGACGTGACATTGGGGGATAGCAAGTGAACGATGACATAGCTAAACGACAAAGGTATGTGAGGCTAGTCCTTTCTTTCTAATGGCATGAATCCTATAGCATAAGTTCTTTTCCTCTTCATGAGTTCCTATTTTCCGGAAAGCTAGAAGCCTAAGTCCATAAATGTCTATATAAGATAAGAGATAAGAGATATGATATGATGATGCCATATTGATAATGATGCTATTTATTTCTTACACTCACCTTATGTACTAATTCCTTCAAGGTGAGGCAGAATGTCAATAATTGCTCCATAATGAAATCGGGGGATCACGACCTTACGCCACCCCGACAGAGTATAGTTGATCTTGAGTCTTATGCATGTACTATGATAAGCATATTGTGATAAGCATATTATTACAAGTATTTTTGATGAGCATGTCATGATCATATTACACCGCGCCTAGTTGGCCGGGCAGTCACCGCCAAGGCGGGCAGCTATACGGATACACCATGACTTTTTGGCATGGGCAGACACCACTAGTGGGCGGCATGAGATGGTACCCCGGACGCGGGAGGCCTGGACGCGGGCTAATGTTATTGATTATCACACCGTTCCGATATGGACGGGCAGCTTGCATATTATACATATATGAAATTATGATGAGTATGAGTAAGACAACATGCATTACTTCTTTTATGATTGTCATTCAGATTCAGATGTTTCATATTGATGATCACATTATATTATTACTGTCTTTCTTTATTATTTATGCCTCTCATACTCAGTACAATGTTCGTACTGACGTCCGTTTTCTTTGGACGCTGTGTTCATGCCCACAGGTAGGCAGGGAGGTGAGCTTGGTCCAGACCCTTAGTAGCTGTCAGCTGATTGAGAGCACTCCATTGTCCGGAGGTGCTTATGATTCTTCTTTGGTATATATGCATATTTTGGACACGAGGGAGTCTTGTTCCGTCTATATGTTTAGTATGTCAGTAGAGGCTCGTAGATACGCAGTGTGGGTCAGATGGTCTCACAAGATGTTATTATTATGTATATATTATTTTGATGGCCGAGAGGCAAATGTATATAAGTATTTATGTTTCTATATAAAATATGATTTTCCTACAATTCGTGTATAAAATTGGTAAAAGGGCATTAAATGAGTAAGATGAGTATTAGAACGAGTGGTGCTCGGTGGCTAGCCCCGGGTACCCGTCACGGCCCCTAGCTGGGTCGTGACATTTCCCCATTTATTTCTTACGTCACAACCATTATTCACACCCTCGTGTTCACAACTAAACATAAAATTTATATGTACAAATACACACTTTTCTATACACATATGTCTACATTTACACTCCTTTTTTTTGTGTGTGTGTCCTCTACTTTCCATCACATACCATGCCTTTTCTTGCCAGCTACCACCCCCAAACTTAAGCGCTTTAGCCTATTTTAGCGTTTTCGACTTGCTTAGGGAGATAGGGTGCCAAAAGGTGGGTAAACAAGGGCAAAAAGAACAGGGCTTGTCACAAAGTTGTAATAAAAGAAAAGAAAAACAAAGTTAAGGATCAAAAATGGGTTAACTAGGATATAAATGCAATGGGTAGGAATTTTTACGTTTAGTGGCGGTCCAAAGAGCCTAATATCCTCTTTCAAACAAGTGTAGTTTAGGATTTCACCTTGAGACACTTTCCGGGCAAGTTCTAGATCACAATTATGCACAAGACTAAAACAATAACCTCTCACACACATGGCACATGGATTACTTTGCTATTTTCTAACTACTTCTCAACCCATCATTCTAGGCTTTGCACAACATTTGTGTGTCACCAAACGAGTCATGTTAGTGTTTCTCCTTCCCTCTGAGTACATATGCAAAAAATTTGGGAGAGGAGTGTTATTAAAATACAATGGAAAAACGAAACAAGACAAAAACATTTATGCTATAAACTGATCAATCATCACTATTATACTTGGCAATGAAAAACTACAAGTGCACAAACTTAAACATGAGCTATCCTACAACAACAAAAATAAACATATGAAGCGTGAGCCTTCCCACTCCCAGCAAAAGGAATATACAGTGTCCCCAATGCATCGAATGTAGTACAAGAGATGAGTAACTCACGATGGACGCGTCAGGCGTCCGATGGTGTCTGGTCAGCAGGGAGGACCTCCAACGGAGGTACTATCAATGGAGGCGGCGCAGTATCACCCTCGATCGTTGCCTCCGGCCTAGGTCTCACTATCTCAGGACCCACAGACGGGGGCAATAGTGTGTCAGCTGGAGGGGCGGCGGATGAACTATCCTCACCCGCCCTAGGGGGTCGGTAGGCCCCCCTTGATTTCCTGCTTGCCTCATAGGACTGCTGCATGGCCACATATGTGTCAATCTCGTCCTCAGGAATATCAGCAGCCCGAGCGGAAGTACGTGCCTCCTCAAAACGCTCTCTCTCCCGGACCTCCTGCTCTGTCTCAACAACCCGAGACGGCTGTACCCTCTCAACAGCTGGGTCACCCTTAAGATCCTCGTCGAACTCTTCCTCACTTTCTTCCTCCTCTTCTTCCTCATTTTCTTCTTCCTCCCCAGCTGGCTCCTCAACCCCTTTCCCCGAAGGCTTGGCAGGTGCTGTGGGCCCAGTGGAGAATAAGGAGGCATCGGATGGTAGAATGGGTGCACTGAGCTCAATGTCTAGGACTTTCAATACTCGAATATCCTCCTTGACCTTAGCCAGGTCCGCCCGAATAGCTGGAAGTCCGCCTTCACCACCCTCCTCAATACGCTCCAACCAACGATCGATTTGGCGTACATGCTCCTTAATTTTGTCCTGCTCTTTCCTAATATCTGTGACCGTATGAGTGTATGGTTCCATTGCTGCCTCAATAGCCTCTTCCACAAAATTAAGAAGCTTCTCAACCAACCAATTGACCTTAGCATCCGCTGCCCGAAGCACTCGCATACCCTCGTTAGACACTCCACGAGCTGCTGTGGTGGATGGTCGAAAGGGGCAGAGGGAACTGTAGTAGAAGAATTCGGAGGGTCAGGCCCCGGAGCTTGAGGCACAAAACCAGGAGCTGTCGCATCATCGTCTGTGGCCAAGTCCTCGGGCTCAAGAATGTGAGCATCAAGTACTGTCGCCGAGGCTCTTGGCTCTGGGCTCACCCGCTTTCTCTTTCTAGTCCCCGATTCTAACTTGGTGTAATCTATCGTTTGGTCAGCCTTTAACATCCTGTCCACCCGAGGAATATCACGAACCTTCTTTCGTCGGCATAATTCAGTGATCAAGCAAGGAAAAGGGAATGATATGCCCTTTTGAGTAGACTTATTCTTGATCTCGTGTCGGATAATTACCCCCACATTGACGAGGTACCCGGACATAAGTGAAGCAATGAGAATACACTTTGCAATGGGTATGTCGGTGTTATTCTTGGAGGGAATCACCCGCGATGATACTAGGGATAGCCAAAACTTGGCTTCGCGGTTGAAAGTGTTCTTCTCAATGGAGACAGATGGATCTAGCCATGGTGGAGTCCCTGAGGCAATCACCGAAGCAACCCACTCCCGCTGCTCCTCCAGGTTCTCCATCCTTAAATCATATTTAGAACTCACCGGAGGCCAACCTTCAATAAGGTTTGTTTCGCTTCGTTGCCCTTATATGATAGAAGTTATGGTATCGGCAGCACAATCAATATCCTTCCCCCGAACCGGAACCCAACAGAAGTGTTCCATATTTTTCTTTGGTTGGCGGCGCGAGATCTTTACATTCAACTTGGCCGCATAAGCCACATAGAATTCCATCACAAGGGATGGGTAGTATTCAGCCGGCTGCATGAAATAGGTCCATCTCAAGGCCTCGAGCTTACGAATGATGCCCGGGCATTGGTCTTGTAGACCATGCAAAGTGACCCTCTTTTCTACAATGAAGCCCCGGACTGGATTTCCATCGGGCTTAATGATGCTTCAAGCCTTGTACAGGTCCCTAGATCCAGGAACGGTGAACTGTTGTTCCATTGCTTCCCTTCTTTCACCTCTTGTGATGGCATCCTCGGGCTCAGGTGAGGAAGCCTCATGTGTCCCCTCTTCAGATTGGGGGATGGGATCCGCAATTGCCTTTTCTTTTCTTCTAGAGGTGGAGGCTTGTCGTGTTGCTCTTTTTTCCACTATTTATGGTGTTCTTTAAGCAACAAGAAAGAGGTATGGGAAAAAAACATAGCATTGCAGGGTGGCATCACCTGCGAAACACCACATGCGACTCGCAGGTAGTGTCGCAGGTGCTACACAATGAGGCCCAGATTCTTGTTCTTCACTGTCAACACCTGCTGCAGCAGGTGAGGCACTGAAGGAATTTATTTGTTGTTGTTGTTGGTTTTTTTTTTAAATATAAACACACAACACAGATGCACACACACAAGAACATACTCATGTAACTATTTCCCTTAAGAGGGCTGTCACCCCGTCTATGATTGGGAAAAACTATTTAATTACTCGCGCCTATGTTCGATAGTCATCCCTCATAAAAGACAATGTTAATTTTACAAATCAGAGGGCATCATGAGTCCTATTCTACAGGTAATGTGCCGTGGGTACTCAAGAATTCCCCATTGTTGGCGAATGATCATATTTCCACTACATCCAAACACTCACAGGATCATTTAGGCATTTCATCAATCGAGTTCCGAGCATGCATCAACTATCAATTCTTACAACAATGGGTACTCAAGAATTCCCCAGCTGCTATCTAATTATGCATCAACAACCACTTACTAGAAAGGACTACACAAGCATGGGTACTCAAGAATTCCCCATTGTTCATAAATTTCCAACAACCCACACAATGCATAAGATAAATCTACCCAACTAACTAATTACACCAAGTAGTAGGGCATGGTAATAATATTGGATTGAGCAATTCGTAGATACCACCTAATGTAAAGAAGAGAAGAGTTGACAGACCTTGAGAGTTGATGACAGTTGGAACCCTTGAAATCTTTGTCAAGGTAAAAGAAAAGGAAACACTATTTAAGATTTGTGATGTGATTAAGAATGATTGGAGTGAAGTGGGATTATGGGATGATATAGGAGGAAATAAGGAGGAGGGGGAGAGGGAAAATGAAGAGTGTAACTGATGAAAACATCAGTTGCGTTTCTTTTATTTAAAAAGAAAAAAATTCGAGTCGGGTCGGTCCGACCCGTGAATCACACTTACCTGCACAACATGCGACTCGCATGTGGTGCAGCATGTGTAACATGCGAGTCGCATGTATTGCCAGTTCTTCGCATCTGCTAACAAAGAATTTGGCTTTTTTGGCCTGAAATGTTGCATCACCTGTGAGGCGCAGGTGCTGCAGCAGGCACGACATGCGAGTGGCATGTGCTGCAGCATGTTATGCCTGTTGGCATTTTCCCAGCTCTTCTTCTTGATGCACACAATTTATTCCTACACACTTAGACACACATCAAAAACATTGCGAAAGTAAAAACAACAAACACATGAAAATGAAACTTGGGTTGCCTTCCAAGAAACGCTTGATTTTACATCGCAGCACGACGTTGGTACCTATTCAGCCTATTCATGGCTCATTGAGGAGGAAGACCTCGATAATCTTTGCTTCATTCTGAGATCCCAAGTAATGTTTCGCCCTTTGCCCGTTCACTTTAATTTTATTTCCACTTGGGCAAACAAGTTCAATTGCTCTATGTGGGAACACTTGTGTGATTTCAAACGGGCCGGACCATTTGGATTTCAACTTTTTCAGAAACAACCGGAGCCTTGAGTTGAACAACAATACGCGATCCCCGAGGCTAAATTCTCTTTGCAAAATATTCTTATCATGAAAGTGCTTCATGCGGGCCTTGTAGAGTGAAGAACTAGTGTAAGCTCTAAGTCTAAATTCATCAAGCTCATTGAGTTGTTCCGTCCTCAAGTTTGAGGCATCACTCCAATCCAGATTCAACTTTTCCAAGGCCCACAATGCCTTATGTTCAAGTTCCACGGGAAGATGACAAGCTTTGCCAAACACCAGCTGATAAAGAGACATACCAATTGGTGTTTTATAAGCCGTTCGGTAGGCCCATAACGTATCATCCAATTTCTTTGACCAGTCGGTCCGGTTAGCATTCACTGTTATAGAAAGTATGCTCTTGATCTCCCTGTTTGAGACTTCAACTTTTCCACTCGTTTGGGGATGATATGGGGTGGAAACTTTATGCTTTACTCCATACTTCTCAAGAAGAGTCTTGAATACCCGGTTGCAAAAATGAGAGCCCTCATCACTAGTGATTGCCCTTGGGGTTCCAAATTTTGAGAAAATATGCCTCTTCAAGAATATGGTGACACTTCTTCTTTCATTATTAGGGAGCGCAACGGCTTCCACCCATTTAGACACGTATTCCACCGCCACAAGAATGTACTTGTTGTTGTAGGAACTCACAAATGGACCCATAGAGTCAATACCCCATACATCAAATAATTCAACCTCAAGAATCGGGGTCATCGGTAGCTCATGTCTCCTCGAGATGCCTCCATGCCTTTGACATTGATCAAAGGATTTCACAAAGTCATGTGCATCTTGATAGATTGTAGGACAATAAAAGCCACTTTGAAGAACCTGAGCCACCGTTCTTGCTCTACTACGGTGTACACCAACAGGTGATGAGTGACAAGCTTCGATGATGGGCATCATTTCTACTTCGGGTATGCACCTCCTTATGATGTTGTCGGCACAAACCCGGAATAGATATGGCTCATCCCAATAGAATCTCCGGGCATCTCTCAAAAACTTCTTCTTTTGGTGGAAGTTCAAATTCTCCAGCATGATGTCACTTGCGTGGAAGTTAGCAAAATCGGCATACCAAGGGATTATGTCATGCGATCCCGCCATTACTTGCTCATCCGGAAATGACTCATTGATTTCTAGGCCATCCAGTGGACGCTCACCATCTTCAAGACGAGACAAGTGGTCCACCACTTGATTTTCACAACCCTGTCTATCTTTGACTTCAAAGTCAAACTCTTGCAAGAGAAGGACCCAACGTATAAACCTCGGTTTTGCATCATTCTTTGTCATAAGGTAATATAGAGCTGCATGATCGGTGTGAACAATCACATGGGTTCCCAACAAATAAGCCTGAAACTTCTCGAAAGCAAACACAATAGCAAACAACTCTTGTTCTGTGACAGTGTAATTCATTTGGGCACCGTTTAGAGTCTTGCTTGCATAGTATATTGGGTAGAAGATCTTATCACGCTTTGGGCCAAGAACAGCCCCCATGGCAAATCCACTTGCATCACACATCAACTCAAAGGGTTGAGACCAATCCGGAGCAATGATGATAGGAGCCGATGTGAGTCTTTCTTTCAAACCCTCTAATGCCTTCAAACAAGCATCATCAAACACAAACTTTGACTCCCTCTCTAATAATTTGCATAAAGGGTTGGCTATTTTCGAGAAATCCTTGATGAATCTTCTATAAAACCCGGCATGCCTGAGGAAGCTACGAACACCTTTAACGGAGTTTGGGGGAGGAAGCTGAACAATAACCTCAATTTTAGCTTGATAAACCTCAAGCCCCTTTTCTGAAATCTTATGACCTAAGACAATGCCTTCTCTAACCATTGATGTGCCGCGAAATTACGGGATATTCGATGCTAATTCCTTAAGCTTTTGTGACTCTTCAAGCACTTTTGTTGTTACTTTTTGTGTATTTATGTCGTTTTGTAGGATAAGATGCCCGGAGAGCATAACGAAGCAAAATAGAGAAAAAATAGAACAATTAGCACTTTCTGGCAGCACTTGCTGCAGCATCTGCGAGTAGCACTTGCTGCAGCATCTGCGAGTAGCACTTGCTGCAGCATGTACTGCACGCAGGGCATTTTTGTCCACAATTTGTTCCCGTTTTGGAATGTTATAAATACTCTTTTAGGGTTTGTAAAACATTATCTTTGGCCATTCAACACAAGTTTTGGAGATTAGGGTTCCTACACCACACTTGGGGATTGAAGATTTGAAGTTTTGATAAGAAATTTCTTAACCCTTCACTCATTTATTCAATTCCTTGCTTTGTATTGTATATCTAAGCGTGTAGAATTTTATTCCATAACTTTAATCTTGTTTATGAAAATATTCATTTGCAAAGTTGGATGAAACCTCTTGTTATGCTTATGTATTGAATGATCTTTATTGCTATTGAAGTGGGTCTTTGTTGTTTTAATTAATCTTGTTCTTCAATGTTTCTTAAGGGATTAGCTAACCCTAAGACTCGCCTATTTACTTTGATTGAGCTCGGAAGAGGAAATCTAGGTTGGAAAAGATTAATTAACAAGAATTTGAGTCATTAAACCCATCTAATAACTTGAGCTCGGAAGAGGATAGTTACTTGAGGTTAAATTGATTATGCCTAATATCTCACTCTAAGGCTTGGAAAAGCTTAGAGTGAAATTCATTGATTTGGTTGGAAGACTTTCAATGAGATTTTAGAAATCATTATCTATCAACACAAACCGGCTCTTAGTTGTAAAATCATAAAATACATTAGATCGTTACTCGAGAGTTTCTTGTATCCATGCTTGTGGCCATTGATCATTTTAATTGCTTTCTAGGTTAGTTTACATTTCTGCATTAGTTATAGTTTTCTCAAAAATCAAAATATTATCTATCGTTTGGCTTAGCTTGGTAAGTGAAAGTTCCTTACTTTCTTAATCGCCTAGTATATTGTTCCCCGTGGGATCGATCCCGACTCATTGCGGGTGCATTACATAACCCAAAGGGCATTCTCTTGAAAGAAAAGGTCCCGTAAGGACAAGTGAGAGTGGTTTTCTCTTGATCCTCGGGGGCAATGGTGATTTGGTTGTACCCGGAATACCCATCAAGGAAACAATAATAAACCCTTCCCGCAAGCCTATCAAGCATTTGATCCATAAATGGCATTGGGAAGTGGTCCTTTTTGGTTCACTTATTCAACTTCCGATAATCCATGCAGACTCGCCATCCGGTGACCTTGCGAGTGGGAATCAACTCATTTTTAGCATTTGTGACAACGGTGATTCCACCCTTTTTAGGCACGCATTGAACCGGATTCACCCAAGAGCTATTCGATATCGGATACACTACACCGACTTCTAACCACTTGATGATCTCATTCTTTACAACCTTTTGCATAAGAGGATTTAACCTCCTTTGATGTTCAACGCTTGGCTCACATTTTTCATCAAGTTGAATTTTATGAGTACACACACCGGGCGGAATCCCTTGAATATCTGCAATACACCACCCAATAGCTTTTTTGTATCTTCTCAAGATCACTATCAACCTCTCTCTTTGCTCATCCGTCAACCGGGCGGATATAATCACGGGAAATGTGTTGTTGGGTCCAAGAAACTCATACCTCAAATGTGAAGAAAGAGGTTTGAGTTCCAAAGTAGGAGGCTCAATAATGGAAGGCTTTGCAGGAGGATTTTCTCGGTTTTCTAAGTCAAGATCAAGTTTCTTTGGATTGAGGTGGTAAGACCCCATTCAAATCAATGCATTAACCGTCTCCTCAAATTCTTTTTCATTGTCCCCTTCATAGTTCATTATCACCGCCACCAACATATCACCTATATGCTCATGTTCTATGGTTGTCTCCATTGCTTCATCAATTGTATCAATAACCGACACAACACTCATATCCACCGATTGTTTCATTGACTTGCAAATATAGAAAGTGATCTCTTCATCATTCATCCTAAATTTTAGATCACCTCTCTCCACATCCACGAGGGCACGCCCCGTAGCTAAGAATGGTCTTCCCAAGATTATGGGAACTTCGAAGTCAACTTCACAATCCAAGATCACAAAATCGGCCGGAAAAATAAATCGATCCACTCTCACAAGCACATCATAAAGAATACCAATAGGCCTCTTTACGGTCCTATCCGCCATAAGTGATCTCATCGTGGTGGGACGGGGAGTGCCCAATCCTAACTTGTTGAATATAGATAGTGGCATCAAATTGATGCTTGCTCCAAAATCACAAAAAGCTTTTGCAAACTTGTATTTACCGATGGTGCATGGAATTGTGAACGCTCCGGGGTCTTCTTTTTTGTGTACCAAAGCTTTGGTAACGATTGCACTACAGTGATGAGTTCCCCCCAATGTTTCAATGCCAGGACTCCTTCTTTTGGTCACAAGATATTTCATGAACTTCGCATAACCGGGCATTTGCTCAAGTGCCTCAACCAATGGAATATTTATTAAGAGCCTCTTTAATAATTCGATAAACTTGAGGAATTTTCCATCATCCGTTTTCTTTGCCAATCGTTGAGGAAAAGGAGGGGGTGGCCTCATAATGGGCGGTGAAGCCCTTAGTACCTCCTCCGCCACTTCCTTGCTTTTTGAAGCATCATTAATTTCCGGAAGGTCCTCAATAACAATGGGCTTTTCAATACTGGCCCGCATATTCTTTGGGTTCACTTCTTCTTCAACAACCATGGGTTCTTCAACCATTTTCTCATCGTCACCCAACACATCCTCTTTCACCAACGCCTCTTCCCCAATTGTTTTGCCACTCCTAGTAGTAATTGCATTGCATTTATGATCACCATCATTCTTTGGATTTGCAATTGTATCACTAGGGAGTGAGCCTTTTTGCCTTTTGGTTTAGGATAGCCAAGATTTGGCCAAGTTGAGACTCAAATTGTTTAATGGAGGTGGAGTGTGAACTCACAACTTGACCCATGGATTTAACCTCATCTCTAGTCTCCTTGCAAAAGGTGTCGGTGGATTCCACTTTCTTCAACACCCTTGACAACATATCTTCAATTTTTGAACTAGCGGGATCGCTAGTGGGCGGTTGACTAGAGCTTGGTTGATTTCCCTTTTGAGGGACATACGGATTTGGGCTCCGATGATTGTTGTAATTATTGTTGTAACCCCCTTGATTGTTGTCACGGTTATCTCTCCAATTAGAGTGACCTTGTTCTTTGTTCCAACCTTGATTCCCTTGACCTTGCCGCCAAGATCCTTGACTCGAACCTTGGTAGTTCGGACGGGAACCCTCCCTTATATTGTTGACATAACTGGCCTCCTCATCATACATTTGGAAACATTGCTCATCCAGAGAACCCCCTTCACAGGATTCTACCGCATTCACCTTTTTGCTTCCGCCACCCATGACATGTTTTGTAAGAAGGTCCATTTGGGTGACAAGTTTGGTAATGGACTCATCTATCTCTTCCTCCTTCTTAATCATCTCACGAGTGAGCACATTTTTGGAGGAACTTCCTCCACCTACTTCCGAATCCCTAGTGTGCCATGCTTCATTAGTCTCGGTCAATTTATCCAACAGTTCACAAACGGTGGCATAAGAATTATCTATAATAGACCCCTCTGCAATGTTGTTCGCCACTGATTTGTTGACCGAATCTAAAGACCTATAAAATTTTTGTAGAAGCACACTATCGGGCAACCCATGCTTGGGACAACTTTTCACTTTCTTTGTAAAACAAATCCAAGTTTCATGGAGAGCCTCATCAGGAAGTTGACGAAAGTTGTTGATTTCGTCACAGAGTTGTAACATCCGTGATGGAGGGAAGAACTTCTTGAGGAATACTTCGGTCAATTCCTCCCAAGTAGTGATGGATCCGGACGGGAGATCATCTAACCAAGTAGTGGCTTCCCCCGTTAGGGAGTACGGGAAAAGCCGTAGCTTGACTGTTTCAATTGAGACAGCCGAATGTACATTGATAGAACAGACCCCAAGAAAGTTCCTAAGGTGCCTATTCGGGTCATCTTTGGGTAGACCACCAAACAGGCCCTTAGAGTTGAGCAGGTGCAGCATTGTGTTGGTCACGTGGAAACTCGAGTTTCCAATTAGAGGCGGGGGCTGAATTGCGGCTGCATAGCCTGCCCTTGCAGCTTCTTCACTGACCGCTACTGGTGGATTTTGGATGGGATCACCAGCCTTGTCCATATTGCCTGCACAACACACAACAACAAAACGAAAATAAGAAAAGAAATAAAGACTAAAAGTAAAGTTTTACACTAGTTAGTAAATTTCTAGACCGTATTCCCCGGCAACGGCGCCAAAATTTGATACGCCCAAATTACACCTTTAATATTAGGAGTAAGCGGTCGTTGTCAAATATAGAACCCAACGAGGTTGGGGTCGAATGTCACAGAGAATACAATGAAAAAATATACTTGTCAAGTGTAACGCCCGACTATTAGTCTATATTTCAAGGGAGAGGGGAGTATAATAGTGGTTTGGTTGTTGTTTGTTCATTAAAGACTAAGAGTGGTTATAAGATGTAAACTATTGGTAAATGAGACCAAGGTTGTGGTTCCAATGGAAAGTAATGCGCTTGGGTATCAATTCAACTTATTTATGTGCCTAGATGCATTAAACCAAGGGTCACGCGAATCTTGCTAAAAGTTTTCCAACCAAATTAGCAAATTTCATCCTAGGCTTTTCCAAGCCCTAGAATGTTTTATAAGAGAACACCCATGTAGCCTCAACTAGCTTTCCTATTCCTAGCTCAAGCTATTAGATGGATTTAATGACCCAAATTGTTGCTATTAACTCTTTTCCTAACCTCTACTTTTTTTTCCAAGCAAACTAATAGTATTAAGACACAAGTAATGTTGTACACCATCACAAGACATTAATGCTTGAAGAGTTAATAGAAAATAACATTAGCATATAAATGAAGTATGAGTATGAAACCCAATCACATAACTAACACATTCGGTCCCATAACCTTAGCTAAAAAGATTAGCTACTAATATTCATTAAAGGTAAAGCAATAATGTAAAGTGTATTCATAAAGCTTACAAAAGTATTGAATGGGGAAGATGACAAAAGCAAAAGGAATCTCTTAAAAGCTTCACCAACCAATAATAAATGAGCTCCACAAAAAAGACAACTAAAAATCTGTTGAATAATTGAGTCCAAAACCCTAAAAAATCTATTTATAGAATGTCCAAAACGGGAACAATTTCCAGACAAAAATACCCCTGCGCATCTCGTGCGAATCGCACTTGGTGTCGCATGTGCAACCTGCGAGTCGCAGGTTGCACCAAATCTTCGCAGCTACTGCATCTTCAATCAGCTGTGGTGCAGCATCTGCCGCATCAGGTGCGACTCGCATGTGGTGCTCGCATGTGTTGCACCACTGTCTTCCCTTTTAGCCATCTCTGTCAATAGATGCTGCAGCACCTGCGACTCGCATGCAGTACATGCGATTCGTAGGTGATGTTCTGGTTCATTTCAGCTGGTTTTGCTTCATTTTGCCTCAAGTCGCTTCCAACATATGTTATTCTACAAATTAACACAAAAACACCAAAAACGACATCAAAAGTACTTGGGGATTTACAAGACTAAGCAGTTGGTGTCGAATGTGCCGTAATTTCACGGCACATCACCCCCCCACACCACCGCTCTATCTAACCCACCCACCCCTCCCAAATTTTCTTCATATATTTTATTTCAGTTTTATAAAAAATTGGAAAAAAAAAATTATCCACCCCACCACCACTCACATCTACCCCCACACCACACCAAATTTAACCACATAAACTTTTCATTTTTATAAATTTTTCATAAAGGTAAAATTAAATATGAAGTACAAAATTCGGGAAGGGGTAAGGGGTTGGGGGAGGGGGGGGGGTGTTGAGTGGGTTTAGAAAATCAAAAAAGAAACTTTTTTCAAAACTTTAAAAAAAATTAATTTTTTTGAAGAACCAAAATAAATAAAAACATTTTTTAAGAAGAAAATAATATTTTTTGGACGGTGGCCGGGGGGGGGGGGGGGCATGGGACCGGGGGTGAGTGTTTAATTGTGGACTTGTTTCCCCTATTTTGCTTAATAAAGTCATTCTCCCCATTTTTAGTGAAGTTGTTTTCCTAAACAAAATGTTTTTCAAAAAATTTGATTAAACAAACATGAGAAAAATAGAAACCCTAAACTAATTTTAACTCTTAAGATTTGACCAGAAGGTTCTAATTGAATAAAAAGCCTATAATTTAGAGTGCTTCATTGCCTAATGATTATGTCGTTCATTAGTTCCAAGTCCTTGGCTTCTGCAAGTGTTAGAACCATTTTAAACAAGTCTAATTAAGTTGTGACACTAATCATTTCTAAGAGAATTTTCACTTTCATAGTTATCTTTCATTGAAGTCACCACTCACGACAGCAAAATATTGTCACGTAAGGTAGTAGACAACTAATCATGGTCTTTCACGTGGGATAAAAATGCAAGATTATCAAAGTTTTACTTTATAGACTTTAACTTAATTATGTTCTCTAATACCGAATAAGGTAAGGTTAATAGTTCAACATTTACACTGTCATATTACTATTTAATAACCAAAAAATATTTAACCCAATAATGTGCTCTTCAAACCAAGCTAGATATATGTATAGCATCTCCTATCATTAAGCCGGTAAGGAAAGAAGCCATTGGCTACAAGTGAACCGATAATCTAAAAAATAAAATAGACAACATGCTACAACAGATTAAATAATAAATAATGCAGATAATGTAAGATTTTACCTTATTAGAAATAAGTGTATATAAATAAAATCCAATTCTACAAGACTCACTTTCATGTCTTGAATCATAATTTGATTTGAAACTTCATCCTTTTTTTTTTTTTTTTTTTTTTTGCTATTTGTCAAATATGTTGTTTGGTCAAGAAATTGTGGTTACTTGTTCGGTAAATTTGGAGTCAATTCCTTGTGTGGTCACTCAACTTGAGGAAATTATCTAGTAAAGTCATTTTTTTTTTTGGTTCCTCATATGGTCATTCAAGTTTATGCAATTGTCTTACAAAGTAACAAGGGCCAAAAGTGACTTTAAAGTAAAAGAAAAAGGGTCAAAGTAGTCCCTTAAGTTTGGACTTTAAGTTAAAACATCCCTTATTTTTTAACACCGAACAATAATAGTCCTCTAACTATTTTTCACTTTCTCACTTTGTAAATTCGATTGTGTTTGTCCTATAGATTAGTTCATAATACATATTAAAAAAAAACAAATCATAATGTTAAAAAGTAAAAAGAAATGAAGTGTTAACATACAGGGTAAAATATATAGGTACTAAAATTTTTAAATGAGATAAGGAGAGGAACAACTATTGTTCAAAGTTGGGGGAGATATTTAATTTTTTAAGCGGGGTTGGAAGGGAAATAATTTCCACCCAAATAATATTACAAGATCGACAAAATAATAGTTAAAAACATTTAGACACAATGATGATATAAAATCTTCTCATTTTATGTGATGTCGAATGATTTAAATTATTATGATGATTTTGTTCTTCAATATACCTATGTGTTTTTTTCTTTACGAAAACCCTTTATGATTAATCTTTACATATGAATTTTTTTCCTATTAGGACCTAGTTTTTTTTTTCCCCGTTTGAAGGAATTCATCCTCTTCCTTATTAATTATGAATTTTCTGGGTATAATCTCTACGTTGAAGCTAACAACTAATTTAGACTATTTTATCAAAACAAAGATTACTCATAAAATGAATACATAAAGAATATTATTTTATTGTTGAACTCCTAAGTTTCCAAGAAAATATAGTACATATAGGCTATTTCATATTCTTTTTTTAGCAATGATAATGAAAAAATTCTTTTTCATTTCTAAAGTTATTAGTCACAATTTTTGTGTGTTTCGTTACTTTTAATACCATAATTAGAGTTGACTGTGGTATTTAATTGAAAACTAAGGACTATTTAATTGAAATTTAAACTTAAGGGACTACTTTAACCCTTTTTCTTTTATTTTTAAAGGGACTTTTGATCCTTTTTACTTTGTAAGGCAAATCTATAAACCTAGATGACCATATGAACGAAAAAAAAAAAGATAAATGACTTTACTAGATAATTTACTTAAGTTGAGTGACCATTTGAGGAATTGACTCGTGAATTTATTACCGACAGATTTGAGTGATTGTTTTTTTTTTTTTTTTGAACAATTAAATTTCATCAGACATATTTCTAGGCTTTATGCTTACTGAAATCACGGCTTAAAAATAACATCATTTGTCACTTTCATGATTTCCCTTTCACTGTATTCACAATATTTTGCCATATCAAGTATGTTTCGTAGGTCCAAAGAATGAGAACTTGGGAAAATGGAGCATAAACTTATTTGTCCTTGAGCAATTGAAGAATCAACTTTGTGACGGAGGTTGCGTATACACGGTCTTTTACTCATATAATGCAAGCTAAATAATTAGCGGTTTAAGTTAATATACATCGTTAGTGTAGGAAAATTTACACTATTAGATCAACCTTATATGTTGTTGCAAGTAATTTTTTATGTTTAAGATAAATTCTCACATTTAAAAAGTTTACTAATAAATGTCTTTTGGATAACTTGATCAATATAAATAATTCATCGCACTGATGAAATATATAACTAAACTCAATAATTATTCATACTTTATTCACACTCATTGTTACAAGAGAATAATTATAACACACATAAATGACAATCTCTCCATTTATGTGATATTATTTTCTTTATTATTTTGTTTTTAAAAACTTGTTACTATAATTAAAAATAATTTAATTAAAAAAATTCATTTACTTTTTGTAGCATCATTATAATCGTAGAGTTAAAGACCATAATTTTGTTTTTCCTTAAACTTTGCAGCCCGTCAACCATCACGAATTCAAATGGAGCAGTATGCACCTACTGATTTAATTTTTAGGACATATACTTATGCATGTGCACCTGGTACTAATACCAAAGTATGTAATATTATAGTTATGTAACTTAATAAGGTGAATTGCATGTTAATTAACTATGTTAACTAACTAAAAGTCTACGTACAATTATATATTATGTATTTATTGATCTGATGTAAATATCGGACGCGAATAAGTTTTTACAAAATTCTAAATATGTCTCTCAAAGGTGGTGAGTGGTGAGAGTCAGGCAAGGAAGATAATTAGTAGCTTAGCTTTAAACTTTATGCGTGCTTTAATTTATCCAAACAGGATGTGAATTGCCAATTTACCAAAATCACCATGATTTGAATTTAAAAGTTGATAGACAAAATAAAAAAGGGCACATCATCGCATGAAAAAGGTGGACTTTCCATGAGAACCAATTAGTTCAAGGAAAGAAGTGGATCGGGTCAAAATGATATGCTTGGTGGACACTAGACAAGCACATGAGCTTCAGACATAAATAGCTTCATAAAGAGAAACAAACAAACATCGCTAAAGTAGGAAACTTGTATGGGCCCTTTTGAGGGACTGTTTGGTAACAGGGATTCGGGGTTATCTCAACATAAAATTTGAGATTAAGCTAGCGTTTGATCATAGATTTTGGATCAGATTTTGAAAATTTATCTTTAAATATCTGTTTGGCCATAGATTTTAGATCAAATTTTAAAAATCTATCTTCAAAGAATTTTCAAGTTCCAAAAATTGGTCCAGTTCAGTTTTTGGGACTTCGACTCACAAAACTTCTAATGTTTTCCAACTAAAATGCATGTCCAAACACAACTTCAAGTTCGGAAAATCACAACTTCAAAAACTCAAATTTTCAAGTTTCAAGTTTCAACTTCAAAATTTATGGTTGAACGGGAGCTAACTTTGTTCAGTATTTGATTATATATTATCTAAAATCAAGATAAAGTTTATATTGAAATCGTGGGATTATCTAGTTCATATTGAAGGTTGGATTGTCTATTCAGGTAATAATCTCACAATGAGTGTAAGTTATATACACTGTTAGTATTAGAATTATTTTACACTTATCAAGTTATCAACTAATATCTACAGATAAACCTCCTTGAAATGAGGATTTATATCTTGAAAATAAGACATGTACCCTACTAACACAGATAAAGGTAATTTTGATAGTGTAAAGTTTCTTGCCAGCGATATATATAACCTAAATCCTGTCAAAATTATAATTGTGACATAACCTTATTTTGAACAAAACGATGTTAGTTCCTTCATATTCTTCAAATTTGTTTTCTGAATAAAAAGAGAAAGGGCGAGAGTTCTTGTTCTTGCCATATATGTACTCAGAAACCCCTTTCGGTGGTTAACTTTTTTCATATTAGTCAGCTGAAAGAGGCCCACTTTGACTAAAATGCCTTTTGTTTGAACTTCTGCAAAAATATAAATAAATAAATTTGTAAGCTTGGTTTTTGAGTTTGTAGAAAAGAGTATAATGAATCGAACGATTTGGAACAAGTGACCTTTTTATACGCATTACAATAACTAGCTACTCTATAATTCTTTTAATTGTATTTAATAGTGTAAAATTCTTTGTACATTAGTGTGTACAACAAAATTCTTTGTACATTAGTGTTAGTGTGTATAACTCAAACTCTTTCGAGGTTATTTTTTATCTTCTAAATAGACTTGGTATAACTAGTTATAGTATTTTCTTATTCTCTATAGAGGATGCATGTGAAGAGTCTCTAACTCCCTATAATTAATTGACTTGTATCGACTTCTAATTTACCAATAAGGGATGTGGTGGAGTGATATGTACTCTCTCATCCTTAATAAGAAATTTCGGGTTCGATTTTTCATGGGTGCGGAGTCGCTTTTGTCATAAAGCGTTTTCCCCCCGCCCCCTCCCCGACGTGGGACTTTCTGTCCAATCCAAATTTAGTTGGGCTCTAATACGAATACCAGACACTGGGTGGAAAACAAAAAAAAAACTTCTAATTTAACAATAGCAATAGTGATAATTAACAATAATTCTAAAGTAAAAGAAAGGTGTACCTTTTTTATAGGCTCTAGTCAGTCGTCTCATGTGAGAATGTTTTTGTTTGACTTGCTAACGATATTAACTGCCAATATTCCAGTCAAACCTTCAGAGCAAAATTTGAAAATTCAAAAAGTGATGAGCATTCTTAGAGCCACATATCCTCCAATCTCCAAACACATAATTCCAAGAAAATCCAAAAGTAAAGGTATAATTATTTTTCTAACTAAAGTGGACATTCACTTTAATTAATTACGTTTTTCAAAAAAAAAAAAAAATCCTTATGCTTTTGAGTTTTGGTACCCTGATAACAGAAGTTTTTATAGAGCTTCTTTTGTGCTTTATTTTTAACTTTAACCATTTTTTTTTTTTAAGATGCATCAGTTAGGAGGTGTGAGAGATTGACGGTCGCAAAAGTTAAGAGAGATTGAGGTAGGCCGAAGAAGAACTAGGAGGAGGTGATTAGATAAGACGTGGCACAACTTCAGCTGACTGAAGATATGGCCTTAGATAGAAAGATTTGGAGATTGAAGATTATAATAGAAGGTTAGTAGGTAGTATGAGAGAGAGGTTGTAAGTCCATTTTATCCTCTTCCATCTTCTGGAAAGTATAGAAAACTCATAGCCAAACATTAACAGAAATTGGAATAAATAGCTACCCTTTAAAATAATAGCTAATAAATATATATGTTTTGTATATTAATGTATGATATACATAAAACATACAGTTTTAACACACAATAGTGTATATATTTTTTTATATTTGGATAGCGATTGTCATTATTTTGGCCGTCCGGCCAAATATGTAAGCTGGCGAAATATTAATTAACAGTCCTAAATATGGCTATTTGTATTTGTAAAAGAAAGAGATCATGTCCCTTTAGAGTGGGCTTAGAAATGACCTCCATTCGGCCCAGGCAAATTAAGCTAGTATTCATAGGGTCATTTGCACGATTTCCTTCAAAAGCAGTGGTCTTTAATTTTTGTCCTTCAAATTATTGGTCTCTCCGAGGTTCTGGGTTAGAACCTCAACTCAGTTAAAAAAAAAAAAAAATCAAGGCAGAGGTTTATAGTAAAATTAGACATATTCAGGCAGAGGCTTACTTTAAGGCAAACTTTTACCCAAAATTGAGCCTTAACCTCTGCCTTAAGACCTAACTTTTGGGGCAAAGTTAGCCTACTTAGGAAAGGCAAACCTCTGCTTGAACAGGCCTCACTTTGTCCAAATAAGCCTAATTTTGCTACAAATCTCTGCCTTGCATTTTTTTAAAAAAATATTTGATTGAGTAATGGTTCGAACCCAGAACCCATGGATTTTGAGGCGAAGGGTAAAAAATTAGAGATTTCAAATTTGAGGGGTAAAAATTAAAGACCCCGGGCCTTTGAAGGGTATTCCGCACAAAAAATGTTATTCATACACGCAGTTGACAGAGACCCCAAGTATCTTGACAAGATACTTCGGACAAAGCTACACCACTTAACGAAAATATGATGTAAAAATTATGAACATTTGGCATCATTCATCTGCACAAGCATGCTAATGTTTGGTCTTAACAGAAATGTTTAGCTAGTATAGTCTTCAAGGAGTTCGTTTAGTGAACAAAATTTAACATTTACATGCACAAATCCTTGCAATTCATGCAATGCCTGAGCATTATTGAAGTAAGATCGACTTACTTTTCAAGAAAAGCAGCACCAAAGGGTCAAAATATGTCGTCCACATTTGAATATGGTGAAAGGGGAACCAAAATAGTATCATTGTGACAAAATTCCTAGTCTTACTTTAGTATTAACTCCTTGAACTTTTTCCACCAACGGATGTAGTGAAATGATTGGGATTAAGCTCTCGAAATGAAGAACTTTATCTCCTTAGTGAACCTACCTGACACAAATTCAAATTAATCGGGCTAGTAGACTTTGGTTACGGAATAACTAACTGAAAAAAGTAGG
The DNA here is from genome assembly GCF_019175385.1 of Lycium barbarum. Taxonomy (NCBI): domain Eukaryota; kingdom Viridiplantae; phylum Streptophyta; class Magnoliopsida; order Solanales; family Solanaceae; genus Lycium; species Lycium barbarum. Next base: position 123,903,399 of record NC_083344.1, read on the forward strand.
TTGTTGTACCTTTTTTATTCCTTTGTTTTGCTTTATCTCGAAGATGTATAGTAGAGAAAAAATTAAATGGGTTCAGAGCAATCTGAACAATTGTGTTTTACAGTTACTAACTCTATGGCAAATGAGGTCATTGGATTGTTAATTCACTTCTAATAACTTCATGTATAGGGGATTAAAATACGTAACTTGAGGTCTTTTTAGCTCTCTCCCAGTTTACTGAGTGCAGTATATGAACGCTTAATACATTTTTCTCACTAAAACCATTGAAATTGAATGTATATTTGTGCTTCCAATTTCATGAGAATAGTAAAAGAGCTTTGCTAAAAATTTGAATCCTATTCGCGCTGAAGAGAAAAGTTGACTTGATCAAACTTGACCCCATAACTTCTGGAGATAACTCTTAAAGTGAAAAAGGTACGTACTAACACATTTCACCCAGAAGGTTCTAATTGAGGGGGGGGGGGGGGGGGGGGGAAAGGGCCTATAATTTAGAGTGCTTCATTGCCTAATAATTATTACGTTCATTTGTACAAACTCGTTGGCTTCTGCGAGTGTTTGAATCGTTTTAAAGAAGTCTAAAGTTGTGACGCTAACATTTCTTAGAGACTTTTAACAAACAGGAATATGTTGTGAAATAAGACAGTAGACAATTAATCATGATCTTTCACGTAGGATGAAAATGCAAGATTCTCAAAGTTTGTATATAGACTTTAACTTAATTATTTATACTCTAATACCGAACAAGTAGGGTCAACAGTTCAGCATTTGCACCGTAACACTTAGCTAACAACAAGTAATGATCCAACAAGTGCATTTAGAACCAAGCTAGATAGTCTTCTATTACTAGCTAGGGTCACCAACCAACCTAGTTTCATTGTCCACAAGAAAGAAGCCATTGGTTGCAAGTGAATTATTTACAAAATTAAAAATAAAGTAGATGACTCGGTAGGTAGATACAAGGTTAAATTAATAGCTAAAGATCGCTGCACATAATGGGTGAATCGATAATATAAAAAATAGATTAGACAACTTGTTACAACAAATTAAATAATAATACTTGAGAATGTAAAGTTTTAAGACTATGTAGTAAAATCCTTTTTTACAAGACTCACTTTCTTGTCTTGATTGATCAGACTTGATTTGAAAACTTCTTTTTTCTTTTAGTCAAATCTGTTGTTTGGTGAAGAAATGGTGGTTACTGGTTCAGTGAATTTGTTACCGACAGACAATCATAAAGACGGATTTTTAGTGACTGTTTTTTGAACAATTTAGATTTCATCAGACATATTTCTGGCTTTATGGTTACTGAAATCACGGCTTAAATTAACATCATTTGTCACTTTTACGATTTCCTTTCATTGTATTCACAATATTTTGCTATATCTAGTATGTTTTGTAGGTCAAAAGAATGAGAACTTGGAAAATGGAGCATAAAATTAAATAATTGTCTTTGAGCTATTGAAGAATGAACTGTGTGCTGGAGGTTGTATACACCGTCTTTGACTCACGTATATAATATAAACTAAATAATTAACAGTTTAAGTTAGTAATACATTATTAGTGTAGAGAATTTTTACACCATTAGGTTGTCTTTATCTATTGTAGCAAGTAATTTTTTATGTTCAAGAAAAATTCTCACATTTTAAGGATTGAAGGTTTACCTATAGATATTTTTTGAATGACTTGATCGTGTAAAAAACTCCTCACACTGACTGAATATAAAACTTAAACTTAATAACTGTTTGTTATTTATTTACACTCATTGTTATAAGAGAATACGTTTACGCTTATTGTTATAAGAGAATACACACATAATGTGATAATCTCTCTATTCCATTTATATGACATTGTTTTAAAAAATACGTTATTATATTTAAAAAATAATTTAATTTAAACTTTTCATTTACTTTTTTATAGCATCTTTATAATTGTAGAGTTAAAGAATATAAGGTTTTTTTTCTTCTTAAACTTTGCATACCGTCAAACGCCATGAATTAAAATAGGAGCAATATGCACCTACGGATTTAATTTTCGGATAGATACTTATGTGCAACGGGTACTAACAATGCAATATATATAGTTAGGCGATTTGATAAGGTGAATGTATGCTAATTAAAATAATTAATCACTAAAAGTCTATGTGCAAATATATGTAATGCATCTATTGATCTAGTGTAAATACTGGATGCGAGTAAGTTTTTATCAAATTCAAAATATGTCTCTCAAAGGTGGTGACCGGTGACATTCAGGCAAGAAAGATAATTAGCTGCTTAGCTTTAAACTTTATGCATGCTTTAATTGATCCAAGCGGGATGTGAATTGTCAATTTACCAGAATCACCATGATTAATTAAAAAGTTGATAGACAAAATAAAAAAGGTTCCATCATCTCATGAAGAAGAAGGTGGACTTTCCATGAGAATCAATTAGTTCAAAGAAAGAAGTGGAAAGGGTCAAAATGATATGCTTGGTGGACACTGGACAAGCTCATGAGCTTCAGACATAAAATAGCTTCATAAAGAGAAACAAACTAACATCACTACAGTAGGAAACTTGCATGGGCCCTTTTAAGTATTGCCATCTAAAATCAAGATAAAGGGTGTGTTCGGTACGAAGGAACATGTTTTTCTAAATTTCCACTTATTTTTTCATTTTCGTTTGAGTATTGAAAAATAAGTGAATTTCTTATTTATTTTCTCATGTTCGTTTGGTTGATAGAAAACGTTTTCCAAAAAATACTCATCCAAGCCTCACCAACTCCAACCCAACCCCATATCCCCACTCCTACCCACACCCCACTCCCACACATCCCTTATGCTCCCACCCCCTAAAAAAAGTCTTTTGATTTTTGTTTTTGTTTTTTGCAGCCTCACCCCCACACCTCACCAACTCAAACCCAACCCCATACCCCCCACCCCACCCCACCCACACCCATTCCCACGCACCCACCACTACCCCCCACATTCCCTCTATTTTTTTATTTTTTGCACCCCCACCCCCAACCACTCCCGTAACACATACACCTCCCTCCCCCCGCACCCTATCCCCTACCTACCCCCCACAACATTTTTTTTGAAGTTTGTAATTTTGTTTTCTGAATTTTCTACACTGCCACATCCCCCATCACCCCCCTCTCCCCTTACATGGAACCCATACCACACCAACACCCTCTCCCCCAACCCCTAACATTTTTTTTGAAGTTTTTTATTGTCTTTTACAGGTTTCTACACCCCCGGACATCCCCTACCCAAAAAAAAAAATCTTTTCACCAGCCACCCCCACCCCATCACCCCCTCCAAAAGCTTTATTTTTAACCACACAAACATTCAATTTTTATAATTGTCAACTTTTTTTTTGGAGGGGGGGAGGGGGGGTTGGGGTGCAAAAAATCAAAACAAATGTCAAAATTTTTTTTTTCAAATTATTTTTTTTAGGGGGGGGGGGGTAGGGTGGGGGTTGGGCTGTGCAAAAAACAAAAAAAAAATGTCAAAACTTTTTTTTTTCAAAAACTTTTTTTTTTTTTGCTGGGGGGTTGGGGGTCCAAAAAACCAAAAAAAAAATGTCAAAACTTTTTTTTCAAAAATATTAATTTTTTTTGCGGGGGTGGAGGGGTAGGGGTGCGGGGGTGGGGGAGTGGTAGGGTGACGGGTGGAGTGGGGGTGCAAAAAAAAAAGTTTTGACTTTTTTCCAAAGAAAATAATTTTTTTGGGGTGGGGGGGTGGGGGGGGGGGGGTAGGGTGCGAGTTTTGGGTGAGGCAGTGCAAAAAATCAAAAAAAATGTATTTCAAAATTTTTGACCAAACGAACATGAGAAATTTTTTCCTCGATATCGAATACACCCAAAATTTATACTAAAATTATGGGATTAATCTATTTCATTATTTATATAGAAGGTTGGATTGTTTGTTCTGATTATAATTTCAGAATGAATTTAAATTATATGTACTGGCAGTATAAGAATTTTTTTTTACACAATCAAATTACCAAATAATATTACGTACAAATAAATCTTCTCTAAATGTGGAATTCATAATCTCGAAAATAAGATATGTACCTTATCTGATTTTGATTGTGAAACTTTCTTATACCGATAACATATATATAACCAAAATTCTCTCAAACTTATCTCAAAATAATAATTTTGGCATAACCTTGTTGTTTTGAACCAAACGATGTTAGTTCCTTCCTTTACGTCCTACAAATTTGTTTTCCGAATAAAAAGAGAATAGCATGAAGTGATGAGTTCTTGTCATATTACTCAGAAGCCCTTTCGGTGGTTAATCTTTTTATTTTAGTCAGCTGAAAGAGGCCCACTTTGACTAAAATGCCTTTTGTTTGGACTTTTGCAAAAAAAATAAACATAAAGAAATTTGTAAGTTTGGTTTTTAAGTTTGTAGAAAAGAGTATATAAATTTTGGGGTCGACAGATTTGGAATATATTATTTTTTTAATATGTTAGTAACCTGTTATTACAATAGCTACCTACCAATTTTTGTTTTTTGAAACTGCATTCTTTAAAGGGATCCCTTCTTTAAATTATATTAAATGGGTCAAATTCTTTAATTATAGTATTTTCTTATCTTCTAAAGGGTCTCTAATTCGCCATGGTTAATTGACTTGTATGGACTTCTAATTTAAAAGTGATATGAATTAATAATAGCAATAGTAATAATTAACAATAATTCGAAAGCAAAAGAGAGGTGTGTACCTTTTTTATAGGCTCGTAGTCTCGTGTGAGAATGTTTTGGTTTGACTTGCTAACGATATTAACTGCCATATAGTCAAATCTTCAGAGCAAAATTTGAAAATTCAAAAAAGTAATGAGCTTTTTATTTTTTTTCAAAATCAAAGGGTATAATTATTTTTTCTAACTAAGGTGTACATTCACTTTATTTCTTCTCTCAAAAAAAAAAAAAAAAAACTTTATGCTTTTGAGTTTTGGTACACTGATAACAGAAATTTCTAAAGAGCTTTTTTCTTGTGCCTTTATTCTTAACTTTAAAGAAAAATCCTTTCTCTAAATAGGTTAAATTAGGAGATAAATTAATATTCTGAAAATATAATATGCCTCATCATTATTGGAACCAAAAAATATGCGTTGTTTTCAAAATGTGTGTCTCATCATGGGATATACCTTTTAATTGGCCTTTGCAAAAGGATTGTGAAGACTGAAGACACAAAAGCATTGCAACCAGTGGCTCAATCCCTTGAAATTAGGCTTTGCTAACTTTTAAATCCTTGAGCACAAATAAAAAAACTTTCTCTTACTAAAAGTTAGATAAATTTCTCCTAAAGCTGACCGGCCAAGTTTTATTTCTGTTATTTTGTTATTTTTATTTTCAAAAACAAATACTAAGAGGTAGGACGAGTCCATGAATAATATATACGAATTACTATCAATTAAGGAAGACAAAAGAGGACAAAACTTTCTCACGGGGTATCATGAGTAAAATTATTTTTTAATATTATTTTACTCATGATATCTGTTTCAAATTCTGTAAAAAAATCCCTCAAGTTTGAGCTTATGAAAACTTCATATAGTTTATACTGGAGTTTAACTGTATTTGTAACTTCAAGAATTTTTTGAACTTCACGTGTTAGGTGTTGGAGTAGTTCCATGTTTTAGCAAGGCGTATTTTTTGCGAGTGTAATTTTTGCATTAAATATTGATTAGTATTGCTCAATTACATTTTAAAATGGTGGCTAGATATTAATAAAGGTTTCAAAACTCCCACACACACGTCACCACCCCTACGAAATTTTATGTGATGCGTTTTAAAAATAAAATCTTTTTTGACTATTGAGAAGTTAAATAAGACAATGCATTGTGGAAGAAGAGATGATGTGACAAAGGAAAAATTACAATTGAAAAGTGACCAAAACAAATCACATAAAATTTGGTTAATTTCTTCACTAAGAAAGTTAATTTGCAAAATAGTTACCCACCAAAAAAGATTCTTCAATTCCAAAGTTCGACAAAAAAGTGTCACTCATGTTAGTTACGAAAAGGAAAATTTGAAGGGTCATAATCAATTAAGACTTTGGTAAAATAACAACACTATCTTATTGAACAATTTAGGAAACACGGCAACGTTCTTGATTATTTTTGTTGTCTAATTTGAGGCATTAGACAAATATATGATGAGATTTTTTACAGTTTGGTAAGTTGTCGAGTCTCAGTTGATCAATAGTCACATAAAGCTATAATTATTCATGTCGTTTTCACAATTTTAGCAGTTCTTTGTTTTTCTACCTCCGAATTATGCTTTGTTTTACATTGCACCTAGCCTTTTTCTTTTGCAACTCCCCCCCCCCCCCCCCCCCCCCCCCCCAAAAAAAAAAACCCCCTCCCTAAATCTCATGAAATTTTTCAGTTACACCATGATATATGCTCTCTTTGTCTTTTGTAATTTGAGGAAATGATCTCTTATGCTCACACAATAGAAGAAATCACCTAGCAAATTCTCTTATATTTTATTTAGACATCTCCTATATTTTTTTATTTTTTATTAATCTCATGTAAAAAGAATCATATCACTGAAATAACATTTGTAATGGATAAAAGTTAATGCGAAAATTGTCATGCTTATATTTTCTCAATCATCAAACTATTTTTAAACCTCCCATGATAATGAATTGACTATCTATGGGCGACAAATTGTTTTTGGTGAATGGTGATAACGATAGCTAATTAATTGTGTTGGCATCAATCGAGTCTATCACTTTACATAATTCAATTTTTCTACTTGATCTTGTTAAAAAAGTGGTTTCATCTTTTATGTTTTCTTGTTATTTGCATTTTGTTAAATAGGAGTTTCACTTACTTTTGGTCTGTATGCAATCACAAGGTTAATGTTTGGGTCATTCCGATTTCATGTATGAAACAGAGAGGAAAGAGTGGATTGTCGAAATTGGAGCACTTGTCTTTTTATGTTTCATCTTTCTGAGACCAAAGGTTTGAAAATATTAGAAACAAGTCCTTCTACTTGGTTTTAGATAGCATAGTTTCTTTTAAATCGGTTTAAAGAGGTAAAAGGTCCAAATTTGCCCTTGAATTATGTAAAATGGTTCAGATTTGTCATCCGTCAGTATAGCTGGAGTCAAATCTACCCTTATTGTTACCAAATTGGGATGATTTGTTCTTATTGACTAATGAGGGAAGTTTAGTCTTTAATATATACCTTTGTTTAACACCCGATGATGTTGTGTGTTTTACACGTGCGTTTTTTTATCAAGGAGAAAGGATTCATATTTCTCATACTGAGCCAAATATTTTATATTTGTCCTTGATTTTTGAAGAACATGATCACTCTTTCGGCGAAAGCACCACTATTATTTTTCAACGCTTAGAACCTCTAACAACCAGATTTCTATCTCCCAAACTCAAATTAATCACCCACTAATCTCATATAAGCTTAAGTGGAACTCCACATGGGCCTTTTGTCAAGGAGAAATGGTTCATATTTTCTTGAACTATGATATAAATTTCATACGTGCCCCTGAATTTTGAAAAATGTGGTCACTATGTCAATGCCGGTGTTACCATTTTTTTCAACACTTAGAATCTCCAACGATCATATTTTTGTATCCCAAACTCAAATTAATCACTCATAAGCCTCAAATAAGCTTGAATAGAACTCAAATAATAATTAATTGCACCACAAAATTCAAATCTTTATATACTTCCTTTGAGTATCGTGCGAGAATGAGGTGGTTGCGGAATAACGTACAAATTGTTATAAAATGAAGCTAAAAGAGTAATAATATTAAAGGATGAAAACTATAAACATAGAGTGACAAAGAGGAGAGATTTTATTATTCTTCCAAAATGTGTTTCAAGTACATTACATATGAAAACTTATGCCTCTATTTATAGTGCTACATATACATTCAATATATGAGATAATGGAAGAACCATTAATATGGTGGAAGATAATGGAAGAACCATTAATATGGTGGAAAATAATGGAAGAGGCATTATATTTGTGTAGTGGACATCCATTCTATATTTCATAACACTCCCCCTTGGATGTCCATAGATGATGTGTATCGTTAAAAACCTTATTAGGAAAAACCCTGTGGGAAAAAGCCTCAATGAAGGAAAAAGAGTACACGTATCTAGTAATACGCTTTGAGAGCTGCCTCATTAAAAACCTTACCAAGAAAACCCAATGGGACAAAACTTGGTTAAGGAAAAAAGAGTACAACGCGTATTTCACTCTCCCTGACGAAGACCAATATTCAGATGTCGGAGTCTTCGCATTCCAATCTTGAATATCATCTTCTCAAGAGTTGAAGTTGGCAAAGATTTGGTGAACAAATCTGCAGGATTGTCACTTGAACGAATTTGTTGCACATCAATATTACCTTTCTTCTGGAGATCATGTGTGAAAAATAACTTTGGTGAAATGTGCTTCGTTCTATCTCCTTTTATAAATCCTCCTTTTAATAGAGTTATGCATGTAGCATTATCTTCATATAATACTATGGGTAATTTTGTATCACACTTCACGCCACATCTTTCTCTGATGAAATGTATCACTGATCTCAACCACACACATTCTCTACTTGCTTCATGAATAGCTATTATCTCAGCATGATTCGAAGAAGTAGCAACAATGGACTGCTTTGTGGATCGCCATGATATAGCAGTACCTCCGCATGTAAACAGATAGCCTGTTTGAGATCGAGCTTTATGTGGATCAGATAAATAACCTGCATCTGCATAACCAACAAGATCTGTACTACCTTTGTTAGTATAAAACAGACCCATATCGCTAGTTCCCTTCAGATATCGCAATATATGCTTAACTCCGTTCCAATGTCTTCGTGTAGGAGAAGAGCTATATCTTGCTAGCAAATTAACAGAGAACGCTATGTCAGGTCTTGTAGCGTTAGCAAGATACATAAGTGCACCAATTGCACTAAGATATGGTACTTCAGGACCAAGAAGCTTTTCATTTTCTTCTTGAGGTCGGAACGGATCTTTACTCACTTCAAGTGAGCGAACAATCATTGGAGTACTTAAAGGATGCGCATTGTCCATGTAAAATCGTTTTAAAGCCTTTTCAGTATAAGCAGATTGATGGATAAAGATCCCATCTGTCAAATGTTCAATCTGCAAACCAAGACAAAGTTTTGCTTTTCCCAGATCTTTCATCTCAAATTCTTTCTTTAAATATTCAATCGCCTTTTGGAGCTCTTCTGGAGTTCCAATTAGGTTTATGTCATCAACATAAACAGCGATTATAATGAACTCTGATTTTGTTTTCTTAATAAAAACACATGGACAAATGACATCATTTATATAACCTTCTTTTACAAAGTATTCACTGAGGCGATTGTACCACATGCGCCCTGATTGTATTAGACCATACAACGATCTTTGTAATCTGATTGAATACATCTCCCGAGACTTTGAGTTAATTACTTCAGGCATTTTAAATCCTTCAGGAATTTTCATATAGACTTCATTATCAAGTGAGCCATAAAGGTAAGCTGTAACCACATCCATCAGATGTATTTCAAGGTTTTCATGTACAGCTAAACTGATGAGATATCGAAATGTTATGCCATCCATAACGGGTGAATATGTTTCTTCATAGTCGATACCGGGCCGTTGAGAGAATCCTTGTGCAACAAGGCGTGCCTTGTATCTCACAATTTCATTTCTCTCATTCCTTTTTCGCACAAAAACCCATTTATGGCCAATTGGTTTTACACTATTAGGCGTTTGGACTACAGGTCCAAAAACCTCACGTTTGACAAGTGAATTCAATTCTGATTGAACTGCCTCTTGCCATTTTGGCCAATCATATCTTCGTCGACATTCTTCGACAGATTGGGGTTCCTGATCGTCAATGTCTTTCATAATATTTAGTGCAACATTATATGCAAAAACATTATCCACCATAATCTTCGATCGATTCAAATTTATCCCATCACCAGAAGAACTCAATGATAGTTCTTTATTTACTTGAGTCTCGGGTTCCCTAATATCTTCAGGAGTATCAGGATTAGTCAGATCTTGAATATCTTCATGATATTCTTTCATAGTGTCATTTTGATCATTTTTCGTGTTTCTTTTTCTAGGATTTTTATCCTTAGAACCCAATGGCCTACCACGCTTCAGGCGTGCATGAGATTCAGAGACTATGACACTAGTAGATTTTCCCTTTGGGACATCAATTCGGATAGGCACATTCTCTGCAGGGATATGTGACTTCGTTATCCTTTTCAAATCAGTAAAGGCGTCTGGCACTTGATTTGCTATTTTTTGCAAGTGAATGATCTTCTGGATCTCCTGTTCACATATGGGGGCACGTGGATCAAAATGAGATAGTGATGAAACTTTCCACACAATTTCTCTTTTGATTTCTTTTCTCTCTCCCCCTAATTGTTGAAAATTTGTTTCATCAAATCGACAATCTGCAAATCGGGCAGTGAATAAATCTCCCGTCAATGGCTCAAGATAGCGAATAATAGAGGGTGATTCAAACGCAACATATATACCTAACCTTCTTTGGGGGCCCATCTTAGTACGTTGTGGTGGTGCTACAGGCACATATACAGCACAACCAAAGATTTGGAGATGAGTAATATTTGGTTCATGACCAAATACTAATTGTGACGGGGAGTATTTATTATAATGAGTCGGTCTGAGACGAATAAGAGATGCTGCATGTAAGATAGCATGTCCCGAGACGGTAGTGGGCAACCGTGTTTTCATAAGTAGTGGTCTTGCTATCAATTGTAGTCGTTTAATAAATGACTCAGCAAGGCCGTTTTGGGTATGAACATGTGCTACAGGATGTTCAACTTTTATCCCAACTGATAAACAATAATCATCAAAAGACTGAGACGTAAATTCTCCGGCATTATCGAGGCGTATAGCCTTAATGGGATAATCCGGACACTGTTTCCTTAAGCGTATTATTTTTGCCAATAATTTCGCAAACGCCAGGTTTCGAGACGATAGGAGGCACACATGAGACCATCTTGAAGATGCGTCTATTAGGACCATAAAATATCTGAATGACCCACAAGGTGGATGATAGGTCCACATATATCCCCATGTATACGTTCTAGAAAAGCAGGGGATTCAATGTCAACTTTCATTGGTGATGGCTTAGCTATCAACTTACCCTGATAACAAGCAGCACATGAAAATTCACCATTTTCAAGAATCTTCAGGTTCTTAAGTGGATGCCCATTTGAATTTTTAATAATTCGTCTCATCATTATTGATCCAGGGTGACCTATTCGGTTATGCCAAAGCACAAAAATACTTGAATCATTAAACTTCTGGTTTATAATCGAGTGTGCTTCAATTGTACTAATTTTTGCATAATACAGACTAGAAGACAAAGTTGGCAATTTCTCCAAAACATATTTCTGGTCGGAGACATTCTTTTTAATGGCAAGATATTCATCATTTATTTCGTTTATGTCTCAGCGTGATATCCATTACGACGGATATCTTTGAAACTTAACAAGTTTCTTGGGGATTTAGAAGAGAATAATGCATCTTCTATAACAAGTTTCGTCCCCTTAGTCAGAAATATAGTAGCTCTTCCGGAGCCTTCAATCAATTTCGAATTGCCAGAAATTGTATTAATATTTCCCCTTTTTCTACGCAAGTGAGAAAAGTATTTCTCATCTTTGAATATGGCATGTGTTGTTCCACTATCAATTACACAAATATCTTCATGATTGGTCATTGATCCAAATAAAATTTGAGGAATTTCCATAGATTCTTCAAAATGAAATAATAGATAAAGTGAATATCGAAGTAGATATTATGATTAGGCAAAGCATTACACACATTTTATTACATAAACATGGAAACATAACCACATACAAACGACACGTATGAAATATCTAAGTTTTTACAGATCCATCACCGATCAAATGATCTATTTTTCCTTCAGGGAGTTCAAAGAAATCTGCCACATCTAGATGCATGGGCTCAACATTATCTTCAGAAATAAAATTTGCTTCGGCATCCTTTTCTGCCCTTTTGAGAGGGGCTTGATACAGCACAATTAAGTGCTTTGGCGTACGACAGGTACGTGACCAGTGCCCCTTTCCTCCACATCGGAAGCATTTATTTTCTGAATTTTTCTTTTGCCTAGTTTCATACTTTTCATCTTTCCTTTTACACTGCTGGTGGTGAAGGGTATTATTTGATGCAAGACGAGAATCATGATTAAAATTTCTTCCTTGACCACGGCTATGACCACGACTGGGGCCACGACCTCTTCCACGCCTAGAATGGCGAAAATTTGCCTCATTCACTTCAGGGAATGGGGCAGTACCAGTGGGTCGGCTTTCATGATTTTTCATTAATAATTCATTATGTTGTTCAGCCACTAGAAGATGTGCGATTAGATCAGAATATTTCTTGAACTTCATTTCTCGGTATTGCTGCTGCAGGAGCATACTCGAGGCAGGAAAAGTGGAGAATGTTTTCTCCAGCATATCATGATCAGTGATATTTTCACCACATAATTTCAACTGAGAAATAATTTTAAACATGACAGAATTATATGCTTTAATAGATTTAAAATCTTGTAGCCTTAAATGGAGCCAATCAAAACGTGTTTGTGGAAGTATGACCATCTTTAGGTGGTCATATCTATCTTTTAAATTATTCCACAGAGTAAGAGGATCTTTAACAGTGAAATATTCCATTTTCAAGTCCTCATCAAGGTGATGGCGAAGGAATATCATTGCCTTGGCACGGTCTTGGTTTGATGCCTCATTTTTATCTTTGATGGTGTCTGCCAGACCCATCGCATTAAGGTGAATTTCGGCATCAAGAATCCAAGACATATAGCTATTGCCGGATATATCTAAGGCTACAAATTCACGTTTAGTAAGATTTGCCATTAGTAAAGAGAAATAGAAAGTCAATACCTTCGAGGCTTTTAAAGTATTTGCTCGGAACGGCAGAGTCTCGTGCTGATAACGTGTTATAAAATGAAGCTAAAAGAGTAATAATATTAAAGGATGAAAACTATAAACATAGAGTGACAAAGAGGAGAGATTTTATTATTCTTCCAAAATGTGTTTCAAGTACATTACATATGAAAACTTATGCCTCTATTTATAGTGCTACATATGCATTCAATATATGAGATAATGAAATAACCATTAATATGGTGGAAGATAATGGAAGAACCATTAATACGGTGAAAGATAATGGAAGAGGCATTATATTTGTGTAGTGAACATCCATTCTATATTTCATAACACAAATGATATTTTTTAGAATTGTCAAAATCACCTTTTACTATGGGTGATCGATTTAGAGAGATGAGATACTGTTGGTTGAGAATATGGTGGTCAAATTTGTACCATACTCTTCAAAGTTCAAAGGTGAATTTGGATCATTTCGCATTGTGATTCTTTTCTCTTGTTAAAAAGACCTATGTGCTAGACATATGACATCACCATATGCTAAAACTGTTATTAGAGGTAATAAACCGTTGCTGCCATTTAATAAGGACTTAAAGAGTCCCATTTTACAATAAAGACATGTTGAACTTAGGGACCCGTTAGGTCATGAGAATTTTTTTATTTTTAGATTTTTTTTTACTTTATATAAAAACTAACGTCTGGTCATGAAAATTTTAAGAATAATTTGAAGTCGTATTTAAAATTTGAAAAACACTTAAGACATTATCTTTTTTTTACTTTTTTCATTTTTAGTACATTCAAATAATCAAATATTTTTACAAAAATTATTACCAAACACTACTCCAACTTCAAAATTTTAAATAAAGTGAAAAATATCTGGTCTTCATGGCCAAACACCTACTTAGTTTTAAAAAATATCATGGTATTTTTAGGATCATAAATTATAACAATAGTTTAACATGTGTGGAGTTTTTTTTCTCCGTAAACTTTGAGTTCAATTAAACATTATTATTATTATTATTATCATATAAAATGATGGAAGAAAAGATATGATGAAAGAAAGACAAATAGGGGCCAAAAGTGTCACATCAGTTATGGGGACAAGGTTGCATGCAAGTGAAATGGGATTGGTGCAGAAGGTAATGAGTGTTTTTCATCCACAGTCCACAAAGCATAACTGATAAGCCTATGGGTCCAAGTGTTTTAACAGGGACTTCCCTCTTCTTTTTCACTGTTCATCACAGACAAAATAGCCTCTCCCTAGCCACTATCAAAGTCCTCGATTTTTATTTTCAGCTCGATATTCAATATCAATATTACTTGAATTGAGAATTTATCGAAAATAACTTTTCTAACGGTAAAAGTAGGGATAAAGTCTGAATATAATTTATCCTTTTAAGACCCTACTTATGAGATTATATTGTCTATGTTATTATATTTAGTATCCATATTAAGATCGACTAAATTCGAATTTGTGTTGAAAGTTCCACAATGGGGAGGCAAAGCGTTCCAAACGAAGTTGACTCTGTATCCGAGGGAATGTGAATTTGTGTTAAAACAAATCCATACGCAAAGGTTAGCAATGAATAAATCACGTTTAAGTTCCTATATATATACTCACAGAGAAAACTTAAATATACACCAAAAGGTTCATATCAAATGTACTTGGCTTAAGTCCTCATTCATGTTTATTCCTCGGGCTCCTTTAAATGGCCTCTTCCTAAATACCAAAAAGGAAAAGGGAATAAAGAAAAAGAACAATAACTTCAAAATAAAAACTATATTACTCAAAATTCACAGTTGACTTGACTCTCCAAATACAGAGAAATTATTAAGATTTTCTCGTTCACTTGTATCCAAGATTGCATTTACCTAAATGCAAAAAGAATATTATTTTGAAAAACAAAATGTTATTTAAATGTTAACGATCTATATATTTGAACGGACACACCTAACTTCACATTCACAAAAATCTTCAGTAGTCTCGTACCCCGCGGTAAAACATGTTGAAGGAAATTTGATTAATTTTAAAATTCTTTCTTATGCAGTAAGTGATGGAAAATAAACATTAAAATCGTAGGAACGATGACAAGGTGGCAATAATTATTAAACACAAAAGGGACATAAGGCACAACTATATCAACTAAATGCATAGGAACTCTTGTCTTACCTCGGCAGAGAATTATTCAGCAATATAAGTAGCAAACACTAAGCACAAACCCTTAGTTATTTTAGTCCGATTTGAGTAAAATCTTGTAACGTACGGGAGTAAGAATAGAAAGAGGAACATGGAATCTCAATAAAAAGAATAATAAGCTTAAGAAACTAACTTTATAGGAAAGTTGATATTTATTTATCTCCTTGTTTGACTTTTGCTAGCAAATTAAAGCATAAAACGCAAATTGACTATGAGCCCTTACTAACTATCGATCTCATGTTCCGGAGAGCCAATCAATTCAATAGCTGTAATACTTTCATGTGACCTCCAACCTCTTTGAAGGTGATAGAGTCCGGTTCAAACTAAAATTATGATTTGAAATGAGTAACTCCGGAAGTATCAAGTTGAAATTTTCTCTTCATTTCTTTTATCGACCAAATGACATCTACTTCCTGAGTCCAAAAAAAAAAAATACCAAACAAGAGAACAATCTAATGAGGTAAAATATAAGAAATGACATCCGTGGCTGATCAATTCGATTAGATGAATCACATATCTTCGTAACGTGACATGAATTTGATATATAATTAAAATCCACTTTCTTGGGATAAAAATTCAGGAAAAAGAAATTTCATGTGTATAAACTCTGCAAATGCATGTTCCTGGATGGACGAACTCAAATTATGTCTATATAGTTTGCCAATACTTTAATCTTGTTGCTGCCTATATAGTCTGCCAGTACTTGAGCTTATTCCACTTGAATTCGAAAAAAACAAATATAAGAGAAGAATATGAATATGAATATATGTTCTTTAACCTATTTATTAGTTAGAAAATCACAAAAAGCAGTGCGATAAAATTAATCACCTTCCAAGTAGAGGAAACATATTCCCTACTATTAATCTATCAGTAAAAGTACAAAAAAAAACTATTTATAATCACTTGTCTTGAGAGAAAACTGACCAAATCATTATGAAAATGCGAGAAATCCTTTCTGTAAGAGGCTTCATATTTGACCATTCATTTCTTCCCGAATGATAGTGCCTTCAAATAAGAGAAAGTCTTCTTTTAGTTGTTTATTGATTTTCTCACTTGAACTTTGCATTTTGCCTTTGTAACTTAAGTGGAAATGAACGAATTCTACCACTATATTTAAACGTGTTAACCGGTTTGAACTGGACCGGTAACCGGTTAATAAATTGGCTGGTTTCCGATTAAAAAATCGGAACCGGTCCGGTTCAAACACGTCCAAACCCTTTTTTTTTTTGTATAGTATATATATATTATAGTATTTATTAGTATATTTTAGGTATATTTACATATATTATATAAGTTTATAAGCAAAGTTTACATATTTACTGACTAATAGGCTAACAGCAAGGCAGCAATACAACATATACGTGTGTATATATATATATATATATATATATATATATATATATATTAAGTTATATGCTTAAGTTATACTACATATACCTAAAATATAGTAAGAATATACTTATATATCAATATACTTAGGTTATATAACTTATATATATATATATATATATATATATATATATGTGTGTGTGTGTGTGTTTAACTTATATATATATATATATATATAAGTTATATGTATACTATATATTATAAGTATATTCTTAGTATATTTTAGTTATTTTTCAAGTATATAACTTTCTAGTTTTTAATTTAAGTAGATGTATATTATAAGTATATTCTTAGTATATTTTAGGTATATTCGTAACTTAATATAAGTAAAAATATGAACACAAGTAAATAGAAGAAAGCTCAATGAGCCATATATTTTATTCATTCTTGGATAACATTTATTTGCAAGTTGTAGTTTTTTTTTAACTTGTAAATAATACATGAGTTGCAAAGAAATTGTAGAATAATATAATCACCAATTCTCAATCATTTGGTTAATTTCCCCCATATCATATTCGGCCATGGAGATATCTTCAAAGTCTTCCATTTGATCCGGTCCACTTGCTATCAAATCTTCAATCTCTTCTTCTTCGCCTTCCTCTGCTTCTAAGTTTTGGTTGCGTCGCTCCGATCTAATCCAATCGCGAATGCACACTAGTACTTGTAAGCTAAAGTCGGATAATGAGTGTCTATGGTCTCCAATTTGTTGTCTTCCTTGGCTAAATGCAATCTTCGAAGCCACGGTTGATACTTGAACCGTAAGGATATCTCGAGCCATTCTTGAGAGTATCAGATAACTTGCCTTGTATTTCTTCCACCATGCTAAGATGTCCAACTCGTCTAGTTCCTTGATATCCACATTTGGCTGCATCAAATAAAAGTGATATTCATCAAAGTTTTCACTACAAGAAGGAGTTGAATGTGAATGTAAAACTTTTAAACCCGACAAGCCCTTTTTGCTACTTTGAGAAGTAATAGGGCGTGGAACAACAGGTGTAGCATGTTCTTCCAAATTAGAATAATGAGTAAAAACTTTTCTAAACTCGTCATCAATAGCGAGTTCGGTTTCAGCTAAAGATGGTTGAACTCCCTCTTCAATTTCTAAAAATGTATAAATTTGACCAACTAATGCTTTAGTATAAGACACTTTTAAACAAGGTTTTAAAAGAGAACCCAATATAAATAAAGTTGGGATGGGAAAAAAATACTTCTGAAATTTTGTTACCATATCAAAAATAGCCGCTTGATAACCGGGTTTATATTTATACTCTTGTAAAACTCTAGCTATTTCCGCTAAGTAGGCTAAAATTTCGGTTACCGTGGGATAGAATTGTTTAGAAAAAGCAAGAGTTATATTATAAAAAAATTCTAAGAGTTCAACACATTCCTTAACATCTTCTCAATCCGTAAAATTTAACCAATCATCACTATTAATATTATATTTGTTGTGAACTTGTTGTATGGGAATCTTATACTCATATGCTTATTGTAGCATAATGTAAGTGTAGTTCCACCTAGTCTCAATTTCTACTTGAATTTTCCTAGGTCTAAGGTTATTTTCCACACAAACATTCTTAAAATCTCTAATTCTTCCCCTATTAGCATTACAAAAAAGAAACGCAACCGCATCTCTAACTTTTTGAATAGAATCGTCAAAACGCACAAGCCATCTTTAACAATTAAGTTTAAAATGTGACAACTACATCTTACATGAAAAATATTTTTTAGCGGTGGGTTTAATTCTCTTTTTAAAAGACCAATCGCCTTTGTATTATTAGAAGCATTATGTAAAGCAATACAAAGTGTTTTTCTATAAATGTTAAAAAATCTCATAATAGTAGACATTGAATCCGCTAAAAATTTTTCATCGTGACGACCCTTTCCTTCATCATATAAAGAAGCTATAATTTATTTTTGGATAACTCAATTGTCATCAACCCAATGACATGTAATAGCAAAAAAATCTAACTTGTTAAGACTAAGACCCAAATCAGCGGTAAGAGAAACATTACAATTTAAAGAATTAAATACATGGCGCAAATAAAATCTATATTTTTTATACAAATCTATAACATCCGCTCTACAAGTATTTCTAGGAATACCCTCAAATAACGGATTATAACAACGTTGAATGTAAGTAACAAACCCCAAACCCGAAAGAAAGGAAAATGGTAAACAATCATAAGCTACCATTTTAGCTATTTCTACACGCTCTTTTTTCTTGTCATACTTAAAATTTTTATCGGTTCGTGGGTCTATCGTCATTTGAATACCCTCACATTTGAACCCGTTTGCTCTCCCCAAACATCCATATGTTTCTTTCTCATATGAGCATTTAGTGTACCTGTTCCACCATCCTTACTAGTTTCTTGCTTAAAAGTAAATACTTGTCCACATAGGGTACATTTAGCTGTTTGGCTTTCCCTATCCTTAGTCATAAATTTCCAAATTTTAGCGGTTGGCTTACGAGTTCTAGGCGGTTTGTCTTGTGTATGTGATTGTGCAGGACATGTATCTCCTATGGGATTTTCGGGGGCTTGTGTTTCATCATCATCAATTTCATTAAAAGTGTCGGTATAATGTTGTTGCATTGCCTCATGACCTAAAAGTGGATTATTTCCACCAACATCAATACCTAAATTAGGTGTTTCTTCCACAAATGTTTCCTCATTAAGCCCACGCCTAACAATACCAGCACTACGTCTAAATCTCTTCGCCATTATTAAATAAAATTAATTTAAATCACACTCAAATAAATCACAAGAAAATAAATTGCAACAAATTAAATTGCGAAAAATAAAGATAGAGTTGGGTTTGGGACCGTTTGGCAATGGCCATTTTTGGGACCGTTTGGGACCGTTTGGCAATGGCCATTTTTGCAAATGGACCGTTGCCCAACGGTCTATTGGGCTGCCCTAACGGCTACAATTTTTTTTTTTAATTTCACCGGTTTAACCGGTCCGGTTTCGGTTTTATCGATTCCGATTCCAAAAAAATTGAAACCGGACCGGTATATAAACAAACGGTTAACCGGTTCAACCGGTCCGGTTACCGGTTTGAACCGGTTGACACGTTTAACTATATTGTACACTAAATTATACTCTTAGACTCTACCTTCCTATCATAAAGAGAAATGAAGCGGAGCAAAGTAACCGATTATTTCACTAAATACTTAAACTATAGTACTTCTCAAATAGTCAAATTATAGAAGAGTTGGCAATTGGGAAAATGAGTAAAGGAAAAGGGAAAAAAGTTATAGGAAACTCAAGAGACTCAAGTCATTATTTATGTAGAATTTAGTGTCATTTAAAACTTACAATGAAGCATTTGTAACTGAACATTTAATAAAAAATTATGTGAAGGTTTGAAAAGTAACGTCTCTAGTTTTCTTCTTTCATTTTTTGAGTAACTACCATCCTCTAATTAATTGAGTAATTATTTAGGCACTTTTAGACTTTTTAAATTAAGATTAACCAAAAAATAACGAGAAATAGGCCAAAAAGGGACAAAAAAGATAAATGTGTTTCTAAGCCATAGAGAGGTGACACATCACCTTGTCTATGCCTAGCTTTATATTATATAGATTAATGAAACTAAACATGCTTTTTGTAATACAAAAATGTAAATTTCCAATTTTCAAAAACCCGAATAACAATCTCTCATTACAGATGTAGAGATTTCATTCATCCCACAACATGACGTAACACAGCCTTTTACTTACCAATGACTAGCTGCTACTTATACACAAATTTGAGACCCTATATGCCCACTCTCAATTTGGAATTTTCCGTAAGAAATTATTTGGAAGTTTTCTGTTGTTTTAAACCGTTAGGGGTTGAGTGATTCTCTATTAAATTAAATTGTAAATTAAAAAAGAAAATGCCATATAAACCACAGTGTACCAACAAAGAAATGATATTATACACGTATTAATATTTTTCAAAATTAATAAATAAAAGAAATGACATTGCTTAACAAAGAGTGCTTTAATTTTGCTCACAGAGATCGGAGATTTGAAACCTCAACTTGGACTTTCTCCGTTTGGTAAAAATTTGACTGAACCTCTACACTAAAAAAAAAAAAAAAAAAAAGTAGTTTCTAACTTAAATCAACTAAATTAATTGGCCAAGGTTCTTCCTTGTATAAAAAAGTGATATTATAAATATTTATTTTATTCACTCATATAAATATTGACACTATATACTGAACTACTTTAAAATTATCCAAAATATCCTTGTTGCAACTTACAAGTTGATAAAACTTACACACTAAGAAAGACATGTACCTTCATTTCTTTCTTTCTATACTGAGATAAAGAAATAAAGGGAAAAAAATTAAAGAGATCTGAGTATGTTTGGTCAATTTTAGTTCTCCTATACTTGTGAGGATAATGAAGCTACTGCGGCGTTTGTCTCTCGTAAGTGCATTGAATATTTTGTTCTTTTGACCATATTTTAGAAAAATCTATTGTACATGCATGTATCTAAATTTAATTTGAGTATGTGAACTGAGCATACTGGTCACCTTAATTTTTCTTTCTTTTTGGCACTTGACATATGTGATGGATAGTCGCACCAAAAAATGAAATAAGTGAAAGTTTAAAAGGGAAAATGGTCAAATTTACCGTTGTACTTATCAAAATTCAGTAACTTTTCCATCTGTAAAATTTTTAGTCTAATATTGCCCACGACGTTAGAATAAAATCGCATTTTGCCTGAGACCCCTAACGGAACTTCAAGCTCAAGGTAATTTTAGATCATAGTTAAAGTTAAAGAGGTAAATTTGGACTTTTTTCTCGAAGAATTTGGACATACGTGGAGCCGTCTATTTCACGTTGGAGCTCTGTTAGTAGAAAGGGCAAATTAAATACAAGATCATTTGCCAACATCAAGGATATGAATGAACCAAAATATATCAATAATTTCGAATAGTTCAAGAACAAATTTATGCTTCTTGGTGATGGGATAAAGTTGTTTGTACAAGGACATATGTCGCCTAATTAAATACTATTTTATCTTTGCGCTCTAAGGTTGAGTAGTAGGCATTTCTTAGTCATGAAACTCTACTACAAAGGGATTGATATGATCCGTTCACATTTAATCAGATGTTTCAAATTTGAGTCTTGAGAATGAAAAGAAATTCTAATAGAGAGCACTTCCTTCTTTAATGAATTTTACGCGGTGCGAATTCAGAGTAGAAAACTAAAAGAAAAGAAAACCTACCACTCTTTGTCCTTCCCCCAATTCTTTTCCAAGAAAGGCAGTGAAGCCGAGGCCTGCGTAAATTCAAGAGAAATGCAACTTGTGACAGTGCCCATTTTTATGAATTTACCCCATTCACTAGTCATTTTCTAACAATAAATTGATAGTCGGGCTCATTAGTAACTTTTGTCTTCTTATTTATGTTCCCATTGTCCTGCCGCCTTTCTGGCCACCCCTTACTATTCAACATGTAGTCTGTAGCCTATATACCAAAACAAATTGAAGGTCAATTTGTTCTGCGACACAGCCTCTATTTGTTCTGCTACACAGCCCTTTAACATGGAGACACAAGCTGATTAACCATACACATTTAAACTCGCGTGCAAGCATCCACTTCTATTTTATGAGTATGCTATAGGGTACCCGGATGCCATATCATCAAACTCCACCTTCCCCCATCCCACTAAAGATATTAATTAAATTTGAATTTAAAGTATATACAATAACATTGTACAATATTGTTACTTATATTATTAGTGTTTTTAACCTGCTAAAATCAGTTGAAGTTTGTGACCGGTCGTATCTTCTAAAAGCTTAAGAAGTCAGTGAGAGAACAATTTCATTTACATAATTATATCTTCAATGTGCGCCTTCATGTGCGAGCTAAATTCTTTTTCTTGGGCTAAATACATGAAAATCCCTTTTATATAATGGGTGGCGGTGAGATTCGAACCCAAAATCTCTGTCTGCTCTGATGCCATATTGAAATGTGTCGACCATCTCATTTAAATGCTTAAGCTGTTAGAAAAGGCACACTTTCAAAAGTGGTTATTTATCATGTGTTGCATGTTGCCAATCCGTGCTTGAGGTGGAGCTAGCTTGAAGAAAGGGGATTCAATTGAATTATATTGGGCAAATAGAGAAAAATTCACACAACCCCAGGGCTATGGGGAAAGATGAGAAGTCATGGATCACGACTTGTTTCAATAGTCTTTCGGAGGAGTGAAACATCAGGCAGAATGGATACCAAGTTCGGGATTAGGTTATAGTTTTCGAGCAGGACAACTCATCAAAGATTGGTGCAGGATTGACCACTCAGCTATCCAAGTTACGTAAAAGACACATTTTAATAGAAGAAAAGACTCACTAGTCAGAGTCACTTGTTTTCATATTTATATAAAAGCTGTCGAATCCGTTGAACAGGGAAAATCTAATAAAGGTGCTAAAAACTACCTTAAATTACATGTTCAAATTCTAAGTATGACATTTTTAATAACCTTATATAAATTTGCACGATTGATTACCATAAAAAGGTTGCTTATAATTGACTTTTAAGTAATGAATTATACCGTCGTATATTAGTTAAGCACATTACACTGCAGAGTGGCTGTAATTCGGCAGACAAAACACAGAGAGAAGAAAGCCAAATATATAGGCCAACCTAGGGATTTGTCAATGCTCTTTATCATATATATTAGTTTAATTAAACGGCATGGGCTAACTTACTCTCAGTTCCTGAAAATTTTGCAATGACAAAATTATTTTTTCATGAAGAAATTGTACGGTTTCCCTTCAAAAGGGTTGGTCTTTAATTATTGCCCTTAACAATAGAACTTATAAGTTATACCTAGTAGGGCATAGTTCTTTAAGGGCGTGGGCCGTAACTTGTGGATATTATGATGTCAAAATATAAATTAATGCTCGCGAAAAAATTATTTGTTATAAAAGGCAAAAATTAAGATCATCACAAAATGGGAGCATAAGTGGAATAAATATCTTAAAATGTCATTCAATTATGAGAAATTATATAAATTATCGAGTGACCCATTTTTCATTAGTATGATAATAAAAGGCCAATAACAACTTAGAAGTTTGATAATGTACCTTTCTTATGCCCCCAAAAGTTGTACTACTGGTACTGTACAGTAATAATATTTGGTTTATAATTGCTTGTACTCACTCTATGTGACCTATCATTTAAAACTATATACTATAACGTTCTAATAGATGCAGAATTAGCATTTACAGTAGTACGAGTGGACATCCAACGTACCTCTACTCAAATGCAGATTCACGAGTTGATGACTACGGGTGCCACTATTATTAAAATATTATTTTTCCGAGAGATAAATATCAACGGACGGTCTACTATTCTGTTAATATAACTAACGGACACTATATAAAACCAAAGAAATAGTTTTTTTTTTAAAAAAAAAATTCTTAATGAAAATAGTGCCTTTAGGTTAATTTGCTCAAAAATGCGCAAAAAGTTATAATTTTTTTTTCTACTATCGTCTTGTTTTTAATTGAATTCCCAATAGAGGCTATCGAAAAAATCCAACGGAGTCCATTGATTTTTCTCTGAGATGATAATTTTTGATAAATAACTATCCGTCAATTTTGCCTCTCGGAAAAAGACTTGTTCTTAGTAGTGCACTATAGTTAATGCAAACTTTACCACTAGTTCATAAGATTGAATTAAGGTCTACGTTTAGTTGGCTCGATCCATTTTGAATTAACTCAGTTCAATTTAAGGACATCATTACTTATATTTGTAAATACATTATGCTCTATGTAGCAGCTTAAACAATACATAACAAAAAAGTCAAAATAATAATAACAAAACTTAGCGAGAACATCGAGATCCAATTAAATATAGCAGAAGCAAAGCAAGAATATATACTTGATGGAGGGGATAAAGGGAAATAGCCAAATAGGGCAAAGAAAAATGAGAGAATATCCAAAAAGAAACTTCCTAACTTTTTATTATAAGAAAATATGCTGAAGAAAATTTCTACTATATTATTTTATACTTAATTAAACAAATACAATGTCAATATGAAAATAGATGTCAACTATTATGTGTTGTAGTCCGTAGGTGTATTTGTGTAGAGACAAAATTGTTACAGTATGAAATTTATAAAACAATGCTCATCAGGGAGATTCGAACCCTGTAAAAATGGAAGGAATGTAAGCCCTCTGCCATTGGCATTGCAGACGCTTTGGTTACTGCGGGTGGCACTTTAGTTATTTTGACTATTTCTTATATAAATATACATACATATAGGGTTTTCGTTGAAGCTTGAGGAAGGCGTGGCATTCCGTACATTCTTAGTAAATCTGCCCCTCCTCAGCTTTTTTGTTATGACGGCTGCAAAACCTTTTTTATAACTATCTGATATTCAAAATTTATTGCTTCTGTAAATTCAAATGCACGTAGCGTAGGGTCCGTTGAAGGATGATGTGAGCCCTATTTTTTTATTTTTTTTTCATTACTAGCGCTAGAATCCGAAACTTCTAATTGAGAAAAGGAGTTTCCTTTATCCCACCACATGCCTCGGTGAAGTTAGTACAAGTAGAGAGACGTTTAGTAGTTATCATCTATGCATATTTAAATCGTGCTGAAAGTTAATGGTCTCTGCACTCTGCACTCATTGCTGCGGAATTGACCCCTACATCTGAATGTTGAAATACCCTAGTATTATTGTATATATTGCTATTACGAAAAAATTTATAGTACCAGTTTATATTTTACACTGGATATATTGGTATATATTTGAAAAAGAATGAAAAATCTTCTTGATAGATTAAAAACCTCAATTATTTTAGGCTTGCTTTTAGAGATTAAATCCTCAATTAGGAGTATTTTATGGGGAATGGGATTGGGGACAACATAGTAAGTGAAGTGATATGGGGATTATGAAATAAGAATGAAATGTTTCCCAAGAATGTAACAAATTTGTCTAGTGTATGAGGGTACAGGCCTGAAACACAAATATCCATATGTTTTCTTATTCAATCATCTTTCCACAGACCTCCATGGCTATTTCCACATGCCTCCATTGAGTTTTCCCATGTATTTATTGCCCATATAATTTGGTATTTATACATTACATTGCTTTGTAAAATTTGGAGTTCCAAGCTACTAGTATACTTTTTTTAATACCTATCCTCTTGCAATGTCCATTTGAAAAAACTTTTTTCAGGTTGAAAAGGTGCCAATCTTTTCAAGTTGCAGGTATAAAGGTAAGATTAAAGATCAAAGATTTGTATTCAAAGTCGAATTTATGATTTAAACTTTATGAGTTCGAGCTTTAAATTCTATCTCAGTTCATTATTTGATTCACTAGGTTTGAAATCTATTTTTAACACATACTATATAGAGTTCAAATCAAAATTATTCAGTTCGAATGAACCAGTAACTAATGCACTACGCCCAGCCCTGTCTACATACAAAGATGACATGAATTCTATTTATGACTTAAGTTGTATGATTGATAGTTATGAAAAGTATTTATTCAACGGAAAAGGGCCAAAATTACTCCCGAACTTTGAAAAAAGGTTCATTCATACCCTTCGTTATACTTTAGGGTCAATTATACCCTTACCGTTATACTATGGGGTCAATTATACCCTTATGTCTAACGGCTGCCACGTGGCATCATCCCATCCCTTCAAAATTATTTTACCCTCAAATAATTTTTTACCCGCTAAAATAACTCAACCCGAATTATTATTTTTTTCCAGCCAAACTAATACGATTTTTTTTTTTTGCTGGAAAAATTATCCCTATTAGTTTTGCTGGAAAATAATAATAATTCGGGTCGGGTTGAGTTATTTTAGTGGGTAAAAAATTATTTGAGGATAAAATAATTTTGAAGGGCTGGGATGATGCCACGTGGCAGCCGTTAGACATAAGGGTATAATTGACCCCATAGTATAACGGTAAGGGTATAATTGGCCCTAAAGTATAACGAAGGGTATGGATAAACTTTTTTTTAAAGTTCGGGGGTAATTTTGGCCCTTTTCCGTTTATTCAATCAAGTTATAAAGCGATCATCATGTAAATATTTACATTAATTAAGCATATGATCAGAAATTAAAAAAAAAATGGTGTAGAGTTGTTAGAGACTGTCAAATTAGTGTTTATGCTGTAAATAAATAAAAATTTAAATCATTATAGGTATTGATCACGTAATTCCTTTTCTTATGTGCTGTTTATATTCTAATTAAAGTTTCTCAAGACACTTTTAGAAAAGGAGCAGAAGACTGGAACTTGATCATTTTTTTTTTTTTTTGTTCAAAAGATCATAAGTGGTAGGACTAATATATTAATTATATGACTTGATCTTGTTATTTAGTATCAATTGAGATCCTTCTATATACGTGGGTGAAGGAATCTCTACGAATTTAGAACATGAGCGGTAATAAATAAGTACAAGTAAGCAATTTTTTTTTTTTTTTTTTTTTTGGGTTTAAAATATAGTAAGTAGGAGTAATATATTGATTATATGATTTGATTTTATTATTTACTCTTAATGGAGATCCTTCTATATACGTGGATGTAGAAATCTCTACGAAATTAGAACATGAGTGGTAATAAATAAGTGCAAGTAAGCAAAAAGAAAGAGTATTTTTGTTTTTGGTTCAAAAGATATATAGTAAGTGGGAGTAATTAATTAATAATATGACTTAGTTTTATTGTTTACTCTTAATTGAAATCCTGGATCAAGGAATATCCATGAATTTAGAACAAAAGTGGTAATAAATAAGTACAGGTAAGCAAAAAGAAACAATATTAGTAATGCACTTTATTTGTTCTTAAGGGGGAAAAAGTTAAAAATAAAAGAGACAAGGGTACATTGAAAACATTCCGGCAGATAGTATGTAATACTCTTATTAAAACGAGCACATGAAAAATTTAACATTGATGAGTCAAAGTGTAAAAATTATAAGGAATTATTTTTTGTGAAGATTCTTTAGAATGATCCAAGGAATTTAACAAAACAGAAGGAAAAAAGCAAACCGGATAATACTATTGAAAAAGTAGCATGTCATTGTGCCAACTAGGGTGTTTGGTAATATCTTTTGGAAAATATTTATAAAAATAATTTATTCTAAAAAATATTTGCAATGCCACATTGAAAAGTAAAAGCTAGTTTCGGAAAGATTGTATACATGAAAGACTGAATAATGTTAGTCAATCGGATATACTCCATCTGTTTCAATTTATGTGAACCTATTTTCTTATTAGTCTGTGTAAAAAAGAATGACGTATTTCTATATTTGAAAACAATTTACCTTTATGTAATGATTTATAGCCACACAAAGTATATGTGACTCATTTAACTCCACAAGTTTAAAAGTCTTCTCTACTTTCTTAAAACTCAGTGTCCAGTCAAATGGATTCACATAAATTGAAACGGAGAGAGTAGTATTTTATAAAAAAAAATTAGATATTAGAAATTGATAAATTTTGATTAATAATTACAGTTGACTATAGTCAACCACATTTAAGGAGAACTGTACATTGTGGAGTCCGTTGTGAACTTGTGACGGGACAACAGTTTTTATTGTGACATAAATTGGAAAACATACATCTCAATCTCCATAATATTCACATATAAAATTGTTGATTTTGAAGACATAACTATATAAATAAACTTATTTTTGTTTATTCCGGATTTGGATAATCAATTAAATTTGTGAGTCGATATAAGATATGTGGTCAAGTCTCAATCTGTTTGACGAAAGAAAGATATAAATATAGATGTAATATGACGAGAGCAATAATAATCTATGGTTTGCTAGATACTCGAATGTTTACTAATTTATGAGTGTTACTTGATTGAAGAAATGCAAGAAATAAACACAACAAATGTGACCGAAATCAGGTATTTGAGAGAGAGATTTTGTATATATTGCTATTACAAAGTGTTCTTGATGTGTGGAAGTCAACCCCCTAAGAGGAGGACAATGCCCCTTATTTATAGTAGTGCTCTATGGGCTTCATACAACATGAACAATAAAATAATGATGAAAAAGCTCTGAGTTGGATTAGGTTGGCCGTACGGTCTGACACCCGTACGATTGACAGTTGAGCATGACAGGACGCTATCGACGCGTGGCAACCGCGTAACGGATCTCCCGGACTAACGGTCACGATCAAACGGACTAACGGCCATGACCTAAACGGACTAACGAACAAGATCTCCCGGACTAACGGTCATGACCAAAACGGACCAACGGCCACGATCAATTCGGCTATGGAGAAATCGGACTAGATGATGATCTTCCCTCTTTTCCTTCGATCTCTGGTCTTACCGGTTCTAACATATGTCCGATTTTTACCATATACAATTTTCTCTTTAGAAGTTAAATCAATTAAAAAGGTAGTTACATAATCTAACATCTTTTCAGAACATACAAGAGATTTTAGGTCCTAATTCCATGGCTACCTTCATTTTTTTAAACAAAAAAAATTTTCTTAAGTTCTTAACTGAATATTACTTTTGAGCTACATCAATTAATTAGTTGTGCTATACGTATCTGCCTTTATATAAGATCAGATGATATCACTTTAGAACTTTAAACCAATAGTCCCATTTTAAAAAAAAGGTCACTTTCTAAATACAAAGTCACAAAAGTGACTATTCGTGTAAATTTATCGAGAAAAAGGAATCAAATTTACACGTGACGAGATATTTTTATTAATAACTCAAAAAATATTAAAATGTCCCTAGGATAAGTTGATCACACAATCTAACTTCGTCATTGATTTCAAGATATTGTAAAATCAACCTTTTTATTTAAATTTGGAGAAAGCCAAATTAAGTACCTGAAAAAATCCGTATTTTCTTCTTCATATTTGTCAGTCTTTTTCTTTCAATTTTAAAATTTTGATTTTCTTATAATTCCATATTCAATCATATCACGATAATAATACGACAACAAGATTACTAAGATACCTACATGAGTTGTGGTGTGGTAAGTCTTTCTTCATTCCTAACTAGAGGTTTCGCGAATAGTAGCAAAATAATTTTCTAAGGGTGTTCAAGATTTAATATCTATATCTATAAGAAGTAATTGTTTTACCTATATACATAGTATTGTTTTTTATATATACTATACAATCTTCTAGCAAAGGATGTTCAACGTATAATTTTTCGGTGAAGACTGTTTAACTGACTGTAACGACTAAGTTTTCGTTCCTGAAAATAATAATCAAGACAAGAAAATAGCAACAAAGAATAATATTTGATTTCAAGAATTTTTGCGGGGGTAATATTTGATTTCAAGAATTTGTGCGGGGGTTACAATCTTTATGAAATCTTAAATAAAAAGATGTAATTCTCTGATTCTTCTCCTAACGATACGGCCGTCAATCAAGGGCTCTGCTTGTTCTTGAATGGACAGATTACTTGTTGTCGAGATTTCACTACGAATGCAGAGCCGAGCTTTAATCACAAACATAGAGGTATGGAAACTTGCGGCTCACCACTTGGAGCGAAGACTTCTTAGTATGCGGAAGACTTGCGGATGAGAGCTTCTCTATGTATTTTTCTTCATCCCTTTTGGCTTTATGAAGACCCCTATTTATAGTTGCAGGGGATAGCTAGGGTATGCATGTGATTGGTTGAACCAAATCATTTGAACACTTGGCGACATTTGATTGGTTCTTCTATTGACTTGGCATACTGCGTCGCTTATACACCTGACTCGATTTTATTGGTCCTTGGCTGACTTGGGGCGCCATGTCATTTGATACGTGGCATTGACCTTGGGCTAATAGAGTGGGCTCATTATGTGAAGTCCGACAAGATAGACTAGCCCAATTGAATTGATCTTTCAATTAAATCCATACATGTTGGACTTAAAGCCTGTTTGGATGGGCTTAAAAAAATAGCTTATAAGTTGCTTCAGATAAGGTAAGCCAATCGGGCCAATTTTTTTTTTTTTTTGGGCTTATTTTAAGCACAAAATAGCTTATAAGCTAGCCAGCCAAACACTCAAAAAAGCTGAAAACAGCTTATAAGCTGTTTTCAGTAACTTATAAGCCAATCCTAATGGGCTGTTAAGCAATAAATTTGATTACATTAGCCCATAATATTTGTTTGAACCAATACATCTCGAATTTTGGAATATGATCCAAATTAATTTGCAAATTTAATTCCGACTAAATTTTCGTGTCTACCACTGACCATCTTTCAATTTATATAGTTTTTTCATTACTCGCTATGTGAGACTTTTCGGCGTGAATTCTCGGCCCCAATATATGCACCGGACATTGAATGGAAACAAAAAGAAAAGAAATAA
The DNA here is from genome assembly GCF_019175385.1 of Lycium barbarum. Classification (NCBI taxonomy): domain Eukaryota; kingdom Viridiplantae; phylum Streptophyta; class Magnoliopsida; order Solanales; family Solanaceae; genus Lycium; species Lycium barbarum. The sequence goes on from NC_083344.1 coordinate 123,934,202, forward strand.
AATGGTCCACTAGTGCTCACTATAGTGAGTATAAAACAAGTGTGTCGAGTATTCGTGACGTGGAATGCGGCTCGTACATAGAACCATTTGGTGAGTAGCCAGTGGAGTGGTCACGCTGAAAAGTTATCTAGGCACTGTTTAATTTCTTCTATGGTACATGTATATATAAGGATGCATATCTATAAAGCTAGGCTCCCTCTTTATATATATTACTCTCTCTCAGCATATGCAAAAAGAATAATAGCATAGAAACATTCTTACTTTATCATCTATTTTGCAAAACCCAAGAAGTGGTTCTTGTTTTACAACATAAAAGGAACAGTGTAAAAATATGGAGAGGGAAAGTGATGTAGTAAAGGGTTCAAAATTCAATAGGATTTGTGTGTTTTGTGGAAGTAGTCAAGGCAAAAAAAGTAGTTATCAAGATGCTGCCATTGAACTTGGCAAAGAATTGGTATATTACCTTCAAATATCAACAATGACCCCTTTTTTTTATTCATGATTTTATCTTTAACCCTTTTTTGCTTTTTTTCTTTCTCATTCTGCTGGTTTTTGCATAAAGATTGTTCCTTTTTTGTGTCCATGAAAATGGGGTTGTCTTACTTGGAAGTAAATACAAGTTCTTGATAATGATATTTACTTTTTTCAAGTTGTTCCCATGGTTCTTGATTGGAATTTTAGGTCTATTATCCCCTTTTTGTTCTAATTTTTTTCTATATTGGTCGGACTCTTCAAAAATATTGTCGCACCCATGTCGGATTCTCCAAAATTGCATTACTTTTGAAGAACCCCAGACGCACCCGTCGACATTTTTAAAGAGTCCGAGCAATATAGTGTTTTTGTTACATGCAGTGCTTATATTTCTCTAAAATGACAGAACACATCTGTTTTTCTCTCTGTTTCTTATATGTGTGTGTGTGTGGCAGTGTACCACTCATTTCAAGTTTCATTCTTTTCTGCAAGTTGCTTTGATTTTCACACATGTGAAATATAACAAGGTTTTCAGCTTTTAGTGCTAGTTTTTACAATTTTGTGTAATGTATACTTTCCAGTTACTTCCATCTACAGGATTTTTATTCTTCCGGGCCCTCTTTTCTGTCATAGTTTTCTCATTGCACAGTCTTTGTTTCTATGCCTTCTTATCTTCTTCACACCAAGCAAATGAAATAGTTGCACTTAAAAGTACATCTGTTTTTAGTAATAAATGGTATAATCCATTTTTAGCCTTCCCTCTTTATAATCATTAAACAATTTGAATGTGCTTTTAGACATAAAAGTGATTACTTTATACTTTAAATTATCATTCTTTTTTAAATTATGGGGTTGGTCTGGTGTTTGTCTTATGAAAGGTTTCAAGGAATATTGATTTGGTGTATGGAGGAGGTAGCATAGGCCTAATGGGCTTAGTTTCACAAGCAGTTCATGATGGTGGTCGCCATGTTATTGGGTGAGAAAAATATCTCAGTTTGTGTCTCTTGTGTTAATTAGTGCAAATGTTCTTTTTTTGTCTGTTAAAAATTTGAATTTTTGTCATGTTATTGTTTGTCTGCAGGGTCATTCCCAAGACACTCATGCCTCGGGAGGTATGTCTACTATGATCAAGAAAAGTATTAGTAGTGCCCTTTAATCTTTTATAAACCATGTTTAAAGAGTTGATACTTTTGAGTTTAAACTATTGGTTCTAATTTAAATATTGATTATGGTTCTGTCAGTTGACGTACCAAAGAGGGTATTTACAAAGTTCTATGCTGTGTTGTAGACACTGTTTTTTTTTCTTTTTCTTTCTTCTCCTTTGAGTGCCTTATCCATATACCATGGTGCTTTGACATCTGACTTTTCACTAGTATAATGTATTTTTAAGTTCCATACATGTTGTTTTTTTTTTACTTTCCTTCTCATACAGAGACCAGTATTAGCTCCTGTGTTTTTTTCCTTTGCTGTTTCTGCAACTTATATATGTATGTATATATCTTGAAGTGGTGGTGTATGATAAGGCTAAGGCTAATATTACTTTCTTCTGCACCTGCTGACCCTATGGACTTTTTTGGGATTAAGCCTTCTTTTTCTGAAATAGTACTCATCATTGCTTCACTGTGCAGCAACAGTCACTACACTACAATAACTTCTTTTATCTTTATTTCTACCAAATAATCTGATTCTTGAAAAAAAAGGTTTTTTTGGGGCTTTTGCCATTTTGGCCCGTCGGTCAAAAATTAATTTCGGGCGCTAGCCAAAACAATCAAAGCATAAACACTGATTACGTAAATTATATGTATATATTTATGAATATTGTATGCATAATATTTGTATATTTATATACTTAATATACAAAACATATACATTCACCGGCTATTATTTTTAGAACGATCCAAAAATGTAATAATTTTTTTTTCTGATATATGGTACTTGTTTTCACAGTTAACTGGTGAAACAGTAGGAGAAGTGAAGGCTGTTGCAGGGATGCATCAAAGGAAAGCAGAGATGGCTAGGCACTCTGATGCTTTTATTGCCTTACCAGGTTGGTAAAAGGCCTTACAGTCAAAGTTTAACTTTTGCACGCAAATTCCTATGCAAAAATACTTAAAAGAGTAAATGAGAAAAAAAAGATAATCAGTGGTTTAATATTTGCTATTTTGGGCATTGGATTCATTATATGTTTCCTGTTTTTTATTCTTCTGATAGTTCAGACAGTCATCTTCTTGGCTTAGGATTCCTCTTCTGTCCTCATAAGAGAAACTATGTATAAGTTCCTTTAAAAGGACACAAATAATAGAATTTTGGAGTTTTGCCGGATTTGTAATAACCTTGAATTGATATTCTTACTCTTGGATACAAATTCAAAACAAGTGATTGCCATAAAGAATAATTATGTGTATCAAGAATGTGAGGGGTTAGAGCTATGTTGCTGAAATTTTGGAGGTTTCCAGCAAACATACGTTAATGCTTGAATAAATCAGTACTAATTTACAAGCTCACTGGACCTTGAAGTTGTCACGATCTCCAAGACTCATGATTAAGGACCAACAGTTCAAACCATAGTTGTTGACCTATCAACATCTTGCACTGAAATTGGAGCTTATTCACTGTGAGAAAACCTACTATTGTGATTTGTTCTTTTCCTTTAATGTGCTTATAGCCACTTTGTTTTGGGGGGGGCGGTTGATAGAAAAAGGAGAAAAGTGTCATACTTTCACTGAATTGCTAATGCCAACTGGCTGCTGGACATAACAAGCCATCATGCTAACTCCACTTTAGGAGTCTCCAGTTACTTCAGAAATTCAAACTAGTCATATTATTCCTTTTGGTTGCATATTATTTAGTCACACACTGTATTTATGAGATTCATGCCCTGTATGTTTCCTCTGTTGTTCTTTGTTTATGTTTTCATTTTGCCACTTTGTTTTTTACATTTGACTAATTTGATCAACCTAAGTAGGATTTTAGGTTTTATTATCATTAAGCACTAACGATATTGTCTCTGTTCACATCTAGGTGGTTATGGAACTCTTGAGGAGCTGCTTGAAGTGATAACATGGGCGCAACTAGGCATCCATGATAAGCCGGTATATTTTTAATTTTTGATGTACTTTTAGATCATCAAGATTTTTTTGTTCTTGAACTTGATTTTCTAGCTTAATATTCATAATCAAGAAACATGAATTATGCAGGTAGGATTGCTGAATGTGGATGGATATTACAATTCATTATTGTCATTTATCGACAAAGCTGTTGAGGAAGGTTTCATCAGCCCAAATGCCCGCCACATCATCATATCAGCACCAACACCAAAGGAACTAGTCAAGAAACTGGAGGTAGACACAATGTTTTGGAAAAAAGAAACCAACTCCCTTTCTTGGATTGGCCATGCACATAATATTTTGTCATGTAAAGTCATTCTTATTCTTTATTGAAGTGTACATTTTCTTTGCGATTGTAGGAATATGTTCCTTGCCATGAAGGAGTTGCTTCTAAGTTGAGCTGGGAGACGGAGCAACTTGGTTACCCCCAAGCACAAGAAATTGCAAGATGAAAGCTGGATTTGCAGCATAGAATTGTGCGTTAGGACGTGGAAATACCGAATTACTGGGAGAAGCTAACTTGAAATTCATAATTTTTGTTATGGGGAAGGGTGTTCTTTTTTTGTGTTCATCCTCTAAATCACTCTAGAAATGACAACAATATCTCACCCCCTTCAAGTGGAAATTTGCTTATTTACTGTAAGCTGTAACTACTAAGATATGCATATGGACTTCTTCTTAATGTTTATTATAGTGTGCAGTTTAGTCCTTGTATTTTGAGTAAATTCTCTAAAAGATCACTCATGTATTGAGAATTGCTTATAAATATCACTTTTGTTTCTTTTCAGATTAGAATATTACCCAACTGTCACTATTTTCCTCAAAATATACTAAATAAACAAAATCCTCCTCTCATAGTTGACATGCAATGTCACATAAAATTTTATTTTTTAATAATAAATTCATTTAACTCATCATATCTATTTAATTCAATCCAACTTAAATTCATTTAACCAATCAACTCGTGTCTTATACACATTTAACCTGGTTAGAAAACATTTAAGAAGCATAACTTTTATATCCAATTTTGATTTTTTTGCATTTTGCACCTTAAACGTATACTCCCTTTTATGATTTGCACCTATCCTATTTTTAAAATTATATGCACCCTAATCTCTGTAGTTTCTTACAAAACCATGCATAAAAGACTTATTAGCAAAACTTAACTCACTCGGGTAACGAAAATAGAATTTAAAAAGTGACCTCAAGCGAAAAGTCACACGTACGGTGCAAATAATCCATCCTAAACAGCTCAAATGTAACACAACGTAACCTGCCATTGATACTCCTGTTGTATGAGTCTGCGACTTTTTTAGTATGAAAAAAAAAAACCAAAAATAACACAAAAATAAAATAAAATACATAACCAGGTTTCACGCACAGATTCTGTGCGTGAAAGGACCAAACTATAACTTTTTGAGTTTGGTCCTTTCACACACGAAATTTGTGCATGAAAGAGGGCAACAAAATCTACCCCCTATGTTCTTTGGCCAATTTTTTTAAAAAATTGACGTTTTTTCGGTACTTTGACTGAAGATTAGTCATGTTTAAAAATGCCAAAATATTAATATTTTATATAGAACTTAATATCTTTTTTTTGCGTACAATAATGTCGGCTCAGTACATTAAGTACACATAAACGTTTGGATCGTCGTTTTAGAGGTTCTAAAGTGCCCTGAAGTAAGTTTTCTTTGTTTGGAAACTTGTTAGTGTTATTTTGGTTCAACTTACATAGCAATAAAGATTCTAATTAATCATCATTGGGCGAAGGAACCGGAGGACCTAGAGCCAGTTTGCCAATAGGTATTGGCTTTCTCAAGCTAGATGCACCTTTCCTCGGAGGAGAGAAAACAACCGGAAGATATTTATTCTTGTCACATAGAAAATTCGAGCACGACTTAACAAAGCCACTAATATTAATTAAACCTTTGATACCATACAACACCCTTTCTCTTTCTTTTTCTCTTCTTGTTCTTATTTTAGCAATGACAACAGCAATTTCAGCTAAAAAACACTAAGCCTAGAGGCTGAAGAGTTCAAACCAACTTCCATGGAGAAAAATGGAGTGCCTTCTCTTCCCCACTTAGCCATTTTTGAGCAAACTCTTCTCCTTCATTTTCACCCCTTCAACACACTTTGCTATAGAACCCGATGTTTGTAAATGCGGTTATTATTGCTGAATTTTTTATGGATTATTAACTCTAGAAATTAATAATAGACTTAAACAATCAAAGCAAATTAAAAACTTACTAATTTTTTCTTATTGATGACTTCATCATAAACTAACAATACAAATTAACCGCATGAGTCAGAAATTTAAAAGAACTTAAATAACCCCTAATCTTCATCAGAATAAAAGTCCTCAATTTCGTCCTCAGAAAAATATTGGCAGTTTCTTAAGACACATCTTTTTTCAGTAGATGTTAGTTCTTTACCGGTTGATGATGTTTGTTCTTCGGCCAACTTTAGCATGTAAAATCTACAACGTCTTGCCAGCATTATGTTGTTTTCTTTTCTAATCCTTTGTACTTCAAGATCGCAAGTTTCTGCACCTACTCGAGGCATTGTTATTGAATACCTTGTTGGGATTGGAGCGTTGAGATTTTTCAAGTCACGAATAAGATGTTCTGATTCGGCAAGCCGATGTGACCATTCTCGGCGTAAACCGCAATAATATTCTCGCGGATCTGAATATTTCACACTGCAGAAATCATCATTACGCTCTATAAGAAGGTGGGGATTTAGCTTGTCTAGTTTGAAATCACTGTTATCACTCAAAAAACTGCTATGATTTCAACTCTCATCATCACTGCTATTTGGTTCTTTTGAAAGGAGTAAAGACCAAGCTGCGTTTCTACTACTCGACATTGAATACATTGTAGTCTAATAACAAAAGAAAGGGCTACTTATATAGTTGCAAACCCCCATGTACCCCTAGTTGGGAGGGGGGTGGTCTTTATGACCCTACCTACTTACTTTATATAAAAAAATGTTAATCTTCATCGGACATCTCACTGTTCAAATCCCACTTGGATCTAAATCTTGTGCTACCATGTACACCATATTCTACCCTAAGTAACGTGAATACGATTGTTCTCTTCGCAAAAACGGTTAATAGCAAAATTAAACTATTGTGGAGTTCCACGAGGCATTGACATAGCATGTTTTTTTGGGCGATTAAGCCCTACTGACGCTAAATTTTGCTCCAGTGCTGCAGCCTCTATAACACGCCAATCCCACTCCACTCTCATTTTATTATTGTATTCTCGATTGAATCTGTTGTTAGGGTTATTTGAGTATTGAAAATCATCATCTAGTTCCCATGTCCTACCCATTGCTTCGAATATGTTTCCTAGGGTAAAACATGTAATAGAATCAAGATTGCCAAATTGGGTGTAGAATGACATGAAAACTCGTTTTAATGTGAATGCTTCTAGAAATTGCCAATCATGTTATAAATAGTACTTCATTATTTGAACGTTTTAATATGACTCTCACTTATATTGCGCACCATTTTAATGCGCACTGTAAGTGTTGATTTGACAATGTACCACGCATGACAATTTCAGCAATCTATGACAGATAAAGACTTGATTTGACAATACAATGCTGCATTATTTGACCATTTTAATATGACTCTCACTTGTATTGTGCACCATTTTAATGCGCAATGTAAGTGTTGATTTGACAACACACCACACATGACAATTTCAGCAATCTATTTAACATGTATGTTGGACGAGTGAAAAACTCATCAATTTCACAAGTCTAAGTCTTACAAGTCATTGAAAAAAAAATCAAAGTTCATAGAAAAAATGTCTCAAAATGCTTCAACTGTTAGGGTTTCACTATTTTGGGATGGAGATATCGTTGAGGACAATTACTTCGTTCGTTATAGTATCAAACCAAAAGCCCATGTTAAATTTCCAAGAACTTTAAATTATGAAACACTAGTCAGTTATGTGCACCAAATAATGAAAACTACACTTACTAAGTTTTGAATCTCAATAACAGGCAGATATCCACAAACAATATCAAACGGTTTATTGTGTTATGGCATGCACAATATTAACGATGATGAATCTTTGAGTGATTATTTGGGATCACCGGAAGAATATAGTGATTTAGTATCCATTAAAGTTCTTGAGATATATGTTAAAAAGGTACCTCGAGAAAAAGTCCCTCAAGTCCAGCCTATTCATGGTAACACTTATGGGGACTTTAGTTCTTATGGAGCCATTTTGAGTGGTCAAGTGTCACTGGAAAATCTGAGCCAGCAATTTAATCAAGCTTACAATGAAAATTGGTAAATATGCATTATATTATTATTGTCTGTAGTGGCACGTGTTTGTTGTATGAATTGGTGAATAACCATTTTTCAAATCTTTATAGGAACTATTCTCAAAACTCGCCAGTGGTATCAAATATGGATATTGGTGAATCCTCTCAGTTCGATGGAGTTAATCATTCTCCACACCATGACAGTGCTTATGAACAACAATAAGTTCATCACCTTGATATTAAATAATTCGTGTGTATATATATATATATATATACGGTATTTAAAATATGTTACTTTTTGTGTAGGAGGAGGAATGCACTTGATAATGAAGATTTTCCAAAATCATCAAGTGATGACAATGAAATAGCTAATAATGCAGAGGTAACCGATGATGAAGATGATGATGATGTTCAAGTTGGTATGACCAACAGCATTCCTCAAAGCCAAAACCAACGAGAACCAATGCACCACCACCGATGGTGGAAAACCCAACTTCTGAAAGCCCGATTCAGTGGCATTCTAACAATATTACTTATCTTGACAACCTGCAAGGTCGTGATGATGCAGTTTTCTTCACAAGAGAAGATGATCACAGTCGCCTAAAAACCTGGATTGAACCAAAGGATCTCAACAGAGATCCATGCTACCTTGCAAAAGGAATGTTGTTCGCACCTAAAAAGGCATTGCAACAGGCTGTCAAAATTTATTGTTTTAAGGACATGAGGGAGTTTAAGGTTGATCAGTCAAACACAAAGATATGGAGGCTAGATTGTAGACGACGGTATGAAGGCTGTGAGTGGTTGCTTCGGGGAATTGTTAAGCCTGATGGTATGTGGGCTATCACAAAATTTCGCCAAAAACACACTTGTGATATGGAAGACAATCGAGCAAATCATTATAATTTAGATACAAACATGATTGCTCAAGTGTTACTTAATGACGTTGCCGCAACGCCAAAGTAACATATCCTACCTAGTACATTATATGTCTTATATCAATTAAAAGGTCATTACTAAATATTGTTTGTTTAAACTTGTGCAGGATTCCTATCAAAGATTGCATTAGAAACGTTCAAACTGCATAGGCTAAAACTATAAGCAACAGAAAGGGATTTCTCGGGTGTAGACGCGCTTTTGAGATGATCTTCGGAAATTGGCATACCTCTTTTCAATCGTTGCCAAGGTATATGGCGGCTCTATAACATTTTAATGCTGGTACTGTTGTAGTTTGGCAACTTATAGAGGGTAAAATTTTCAACTTCGTATTCTGGACATTCAAATGATTTATTGATGGGTTTGCTCACTGCGCGCCGGCTATATGGTGCATACGACATCAAGCTCCTAATTGCAGTAGGAATGGATGCCAATGGGTCAATATTCCCTCTTGCTTTCGCAATTGCCGCTAACGAGAGCAACAACACATGGGGTCTCTTTTTGACCCATTTGAAGACTTATGTTATTAAGGATCGTACGGGCATATGCGTGTTGTTTGATCGTCATAAAGGCATATTGCATTGTATGAATAATTTGCCGGGGTGGCAGCCTCCCCTTATTTACCATCTCTATTGCTTAAGGCACTTGAAGACAAATTTGCAATCAACGTTTCACAATGGCACTCTAAACAAATTGATGTGGGGGCTGCGATGGAGCATCAACAAAGAAAATAGGCTACAAAAATGGATCTGATCAGGGAAGTTAGTGAACCCGCGTACGTTTGGTTGATAAAGCTCGAAATTGAAAAATGGACGCTTCATGCTGGTGGTGGCAAAAGATGGGGCATGCTCACAGCAAACAACTTAGAATCTTTCAATGGCTTGCTGAAATCTGCTCGGGGACTATCTGTCACCGCAATGGTGAGAATGACTTTCAAGCAGGTTGTGGAGCGATTTGTGGTTAGGACAAGGCAGGCCGAAGCGATATTAGTCGAAGGCGGGACATGGATGCCAAAGCCCTACACTAAGATGGAGCATTATAGAAAAAAATGTGAGGTTCACCAAATGACCGAGTATGACCCCATTCAATGTGTGTATGAAGTTAGGACGGATTATTTCAATGGTAAGGTTGGAAACGTGTATACTGTTTATGAGGCAACAAGAACATGCACTTGTGGTAAGTGGCAAACGTACTACATGCCGTGTTCTCATGTTGTAAAGTGCTTTGAGAGAATGAAAAAAACGATAACAAATTATGTGGCATAGGACTACAAGGGCCACAGCTACCTTAGAGCATATTCTGGCCAATTCCACCCACTTGGTAATGAAGCTTATTGGCCAAACGAGCCGTTTTCGATGGTTGCTAACAAGGATTACATCAGGAAATTGGGCATTAACTCACGGAGTCGTAGACCCAATCAAATGGATATTAGTGAAATAACTTACTCTCGCAAGTGCTCTACATGTAAGCAATATGGCCATGACAAGCGTTCGTGTAGGCAATAAGGTCGTGGTGGTACAAGCACGTCTCGAATTAATAGAGCCTCTAGAATATGAAGATTGTATTGTTACTGTAATTTAGCATTGTATTGCTTTGAATTAGTACAGTAATTTAATGGAATGAATTATTTTTGAATAAGTATAAACCTCTCGTATTGGATGAATTATTATTAAATAAAATATTTTTATTTTTACATTCGATTTGACTAAATAATAAAACACTTAGATCAAAACCCTATAAAATATGACAAACCCTATAAAATATGACACTTAAACTTAAAGAAGACAAGTTAGCAAACAAAGAAAACTTACTTCGGGACACTTTAGAACCCCTAAAACGACCATCTAAACATTTAGTTATACTTGATGTAATGAGCCGACATTATTGTACGCAAAAAAAGATATTAAGTCCTATATAAAATATTGATATTACGGGGTTTTGAAACATGACTAATCTTTGTTCAAAGTATGGAAAAAACGTGATTTTGATAGGTTTAAAAAAAAAAAAAAAAAAAGTAGTCGTGAAAGGACCAAACTCAAAAAGTTACAGTTTGATTCTTTCACGCACATAATTTGTGCTTGAAACCTAGTTATGTATAAAAAAAAAAAAAATTGTGTTAGTTTTTTTTTTTTTTTTTTTCGTACTAAAAAAGTCGCGGACTTCCTGTTGTACATCATACTAGAGATATTTGGTTACGAGAAGTGTATAATTCCAACTTTGATAGTTTAACAATCTGAGAAGTATTAGTTGTAAAATTCCTACTGTGTCATTCAGTACCGATAGTCTCAGATGACGTTTTTTGATTGTTTATTTGCTATTCACTATTCAGTCTAGAAAAAGGATCCTTACATACTCTTTTCATTTTTGTTAGCCATTGAAGTAGCTTTGATAAATCAAGAGTTTGATATTAAAGTGACTTCCATATGTTGTAATAACATAACATTTGATAATAAAAAATGTAAAAACTTCTATGCCGTTAAGATATTAAATCAAAAAGAGAAAACCCGACTCTTGAATCCTTTTGGGAAGCCATAAAATAATTAAAGTTTCTATTAATGGAGAATATTTGAAAAATAATTCAATTTTAGTAAAAATAGAATTTTATTTGACAGGGCATGGCAGCTAGGAGAGGAGGAGAATACTATGTGTTTAGTATATTTTGAGAAAAATTGTGATATTTTAGTCCTAAAAGAAACAAAAGTGATCTTTGTAGGCAATTCTCAATACATGCGTAACTTTTTAGGGAATTTACTCTTGCTCTTCTGATTCAACCCAAGCTTTTAAAGCTTAAGTCCCCATTTGTTATATACTTAGTATGTGATTTCCTTTCGTATCAACCATGAATTAAAACCACATAACCAGAAAAAGTTAATAAAGAACTGAACATAGATCATCCAATTGTTGAAAAAGGATGCTTAAGGATTGATTCTTGAAAAAGTATATACAGAAAAATGTTAAACGGTGAAATAAATCAACTATGCATTGCTGCATCAACAAGTTGAATCATCCTCAAGTTCATTTACAGCAGCAACTGCTTGATAACAACTGATATGAATGAAGCCATTTCAATCTCTTTCGTCTTGCAACTTTATTGCATTAAAAAAACAGTCACAGCAGCAACAAGTTGTAATCATCTTCAAGTTCATTTACAGCAGCAATTTCTTGATAACAACTGATATGAATGAATCCATTTCGATCTCTTTTGTCTTGCAACTTTACTACACTAACAAAACAGTCGCATTTTCCACGATGCACTAGATCAGGACCAGCTAGTACAACTAAGCCAGAGACAATTGAATCGTCTGAACGATTTAAATTATATACACTGACGTTTTAAAGATTTACACACAATCAATATAGCTTACTGTTTTACCAGGTCAATTATCATTTTTATCAGGTTACTAATTAATGTTAGTGCACAAAACTTAAACTTTTTCCAAAAAGCAAAATATTGACACGTTTCATGAATGGGGAATGGTAAAGAGGGGCTGTACTCAGAGGCGGACTCAGGATTTTAAGACAGCGGGGGCACCACCATCTTAACATACACGGCAACAAAAATTTTAATGACGACTAAGGGATAATACTGTGTCGGACTGGTCACTAATAGCGTAGCAGTGGTAAAAATATAAGTATATAGGCAAAAAAAATTGTGTTGGAGCCGAGATTTGATCTCAGGTGGTGACCAGTGAGCACTCAAGGGCACTCCTATCAACTGACTACTTTCGCAATTATGTTTGAGGGGTCCTTTCAAAATATATTATAGTTTTTCAAGGTATATAAATATATATATACAGGGTTTTTTTCGAAGTTGGGGGCACGTGTCCTCCCACCCAACACGTTGGATCCGCCCTTGGCTGTACTGTGTAACAGATGGACACGTTCAGCTGATTTTTTGGTAGGTATTTGCTGTTAGGGTTTCAGTTAAGGGACAATTTTCCAAAAGGCAAAATATTGACACGTTTCGTGAATGGGGAATGGTAAAGATGGTCTATACTATGTAACAGATGGACATGTTTCAACTGATTTTTTTGATAGGTATTTGCTGTTAAGGTTTCAGGTACGGGACAACAACAACAATGCTATGGGCCTTGAACAAGACAGATAACAGAAGGGGGCCCAATAAGAGGGAGAAATTAAAAGAGGGGCCTCTGCTTCATATTCAAGGAATTGTAAGTGGTAGAGTGTACGTAGATCGAGTTGGTTTGGATTTTTAAAAGATCGAATCAAACCAATTGCGTCGAGTTTTTTAAATTTATACATCAAACCAAACCAATAAAATTTGAATTTTTTCCCGAAAAAGTCTTGATACAAAACATATAACTTTTACTTCAAATATTTTTTTAGTCCTAGTAAAATACAACGAACTATATAATTAAGGTGTTTCTTAAGAAAATAACACAAAACATGAGATGAGTGATGACATTGTATTAAAATATTTAATGAAAAGATAATAAAATCCGTTAAAATAAATATTACTAATTAATAAGCCATAAAGAAAATAACCATAATCTAAAAATACTAAGTCATGCTAAAATAAGTACGGCTAATAATTAAGTTTTAATTACAAGACAAAGGAAAAAATTAAGTTATGTATTTTCACTCTCTAAACCAATTATGCAAAACTAAAGAATAGATATCCAACATTATTGTCATTCCTAGTCGTAAAATTGAATTTGTTTTGTTAGCATTAGTGTTGAGTTGGTTTTGTTTGGACTTTGTTTGAGTTACTAACATCAATGGAATATAAAACTTATTGACATTCAAAATTTTAAGTTCAAGCTTGAAATAATATGATAATAGACAAAAAACTACGAAAAAATTTAAGAAATGTATAAATTACATTACAAATAAATATTTTTATGTATAAAACCAAACCAAACCAAACCAATTATGGTCGGGTTTTTTTTTTCAACACCAAACCAAGTCAAACCAAATCACTAGTCGGGTTTTTTCTCAGATTGATTCGGTTTATCGGTATGGTGCAGTTTGTCGGTTTACTTTGTACACCCTAGTAAGTGGTGCCTCTAGTCAAACAAATGAGATATATTGACACTGATATATCATGGAAGGGGTAATAATTAAGGTTAGCTGCAAAAGAGAAAGGAACAGACTCCGTGTGCACTATTTGATTGTTCTAGATAAAATGATAGTCACCATATTGTTGGTCCCCATTTTCATGCATAATAATGAGGAATACTCAACTGGTTTTAGTTTGGAGAATATATGGAGAAGCTGCAAAAAGGCATATGGTATTGGTGGTTGAAGAGTCTATTTTCTGTTTTAGCTTGGGCTTTATTGTGAAAATTCATCAAGGAATTCATTAGTGCAATGATGTTGAAACATGGGAAAGGCTTGCAAAGATTTTTCTTTTGCATATTTGATATTCGGAGCTTACTGGTCCAATTGATTAGGATTTACCTTAGGTAGATCTATTAAAAGAAGTAGCACTCTTTATCAAGAAGTTCTTCATATCCAGATATTTTTACATGTTTTCATTATCATTATGGGTGTGTTTCTTGGAGCCACAAATGGTCTATGAAGGAGAACCACTTCACATAGAAAACTTCGAGGATGCATGAACATAAACCCTATCTATTACTTGTATTTAATTTATAGATGTAAGTGACCACCCTAAATGAAAACAAAGGCTATTACTCACATGGTTTTTCTTCCCTTCCTTCTCTTACTATAATGTGGCTTTCTGCTACTGTTTCAATCGGCCTATTTATGGACGGTGTTTGATTTGATACAGAATTTAAGAAAGAAAAATATATTTTAGGATAAGTCACAGATATTTATGTGGCTAAAAATGAGAAGTTTAAAATTAAATTGTTTCTAAATAAAAAAAATACAACATTATTTTATAGACAAAATAGAAAAAAAGGAAAGGAGAACACATTAATTAAGACATGAGACTATAATAACATAATGTCGGCAAGGGACTTAGAAAAAAACATCTTATAACATAATATAACCTAAGTTCATTTGCTCTTCCAAGTGCCACGTGCTTATTTGTGTGCCAAGAATGTCAAATTATTATTATGATGAAAAAGGGGATGGGGTTAGAAAAATATTTGGTCTTAGCAAAGAGGTGGGGTTGGGGGTTTTGGGGGTGGGGGGTGGGGAAGGGAATTGGATGTTAATTATTTAAGTTCATTTATAGGTGAAGAATTTACAAAATGAAAAAGATGGGGTAAATCATCATTTTGCTTTTTTGAGTTTCCTACTTGGTATTCTATATCCGTTTTGAGATCTTGATTAATTCGGATTCATATCGCATATGACCTATTAAAAAGAAACAAGCTTCTTTTTAAGACTTTTTGCATTCCAGAGCTCAAACTCCAAAATCCGTTCATCTCACCACAACATTTGATGTCAAGGATCATTTACTTAGCTAGTGAAATAGACAGCCAAATGGGGCAGTGCACATCAAATTAAAGTAGCACTTGAAAATTGGTACTTCCATATGTTTGATATATAATAAGTACCCAGAGTTTTGATAATGAAAATGACGCGATCAGTAAGTAGTAATTATATTGCATTAAGTTGGTAGGTAGAAGAAATTAATATTTTAGACAACTCTTTCCATGCAAAGTGCAACAGAAAGCCAGAGATTAGATGTTTGCATAGTCCTTTGGTATTGTTTCCAACACTTCAAAATGGCAACTCATAGATGGTACAAGGAAAAAGAAAGTTAAATTATATACACTATCATTATATTTTTTTTTTAAACTATCAGATGAATATCTATAAGTAAATCTCTTTAAAATGTGATATTTGTAATCCTGAAAATAAATCATGTTACCATCAAAACATATAAAGGTGACTTGATGACATATTTTTTTTTGACATTGACGAGTGTAACTAAAAAAAAAAAAAAAAAAGGTATCATAACTTGCTTGCCATAATGATAATAATTCCTCAACTGGAAACATTTCTCTTAGGTGGGCTATTTCTTCTTGTCCCCCATTTAAGTTTTATTTTTTTAATTAGATAATAGTTGATTTTCAAGAGTAATGGTTTAACTTTTGGTCTCATGTCGACCAAATCATTCTCTCTCTTTTTTTTATTTTTTTTTATTTTTAGAAAACAAAGCTTATAGATATTAAACAGACATTAAGAAAAACACTATCGCCCAATAATTTAAGATTGTGATATCTACATGAACAGAAGGAAGAAAAAAAAAATCATTTACATCTGCAATCCTAAATATGTTTGATTTAGTAAAGTGGGATAAAATGATATGTTCTGAAGATTAAATCAAACGGAAGATATTGACAAATAATAGTCACTTTTAATACGAAAATATATTTGGATCTATACACGTATCAACGATACACGACCACTTCTTCTTTCA
This sequence comes from Lycium barbarum, assembly GCF_019175385.1. Classification (NCBI taxonomy): domain Eukaryota; kingdom Viridiplantae; phylum Streptophyta; class Magnoliopsida; order Solanales; family Solanaceae; genus Lycium; species Lycium barbarum. Next base: position 123,950,354 of record NC_083344.1, read on the forward strand.
GAACTTGTATAAGTGAAACTTCAGGATAATTTAACTTTTTGCAACCTAAAACTCCAGGAAAATATTCTGTCGGCATAATGATATATATTGGACATATTTTACTATAGTTTGATATTCACTTCAAAAAAATCTAGTTCTTTTTCAACGGAAGAATCCGTCAGACATAGGCGATTACCGACGTCGTTCATACAGAAAAGTCTCTATCGAAAAAACACCTTGTCGGAATCGGTAACGCAGGAAAAATATCATTAATCTATTTTTCACGTGTTAATTACACTGATAATATAAAAAGATCTTTACATTATTTTGTCAATTAATAAACTTAAATCCAAAATGGAATATCCAAGTGGGCATGTGATCAGCAACCAAGCCCTGACATCTAAAAGTGAAAATTAAAGGAAGGTGGAGGGGGGCCAGAGCTAACATTCTCAGTTGTGACAGACATGTGTCAACCAAATTTGACGTAGTTGTGATTTCTGCAAATGTATCTGTCTAAACTCTAAAGCATAACCACAAACTTAATCAAAGGATTAATGAGACGGAATGAAATGGTCCATCATGTTCGGGTCACTAATTAAAGAATCCAAAAATAGTGTGCTCAAATTCTTTAATGACTTTCACATACCATTTGGGGAAGTTGCAAAATGCAATGTTTCCATTCTTACACGGCTCTGCTAATTTGGGCTTTAGTATGAAAATCATTAAGAATCAACGGCTCCCTATTTAATGTCTAATCTTTATGGAAAGTTAACTTCTATGTCTTTATCCATCATAGCCCAAGTTAATAGGCCTCAAGGAAATTAATGTTCAGAGTAGAAATTAATATATGAAATTGCTGTCAAAGGAAGAAACAGAAAAGCTAGGGTGGTCTGATTCAATTTGCTAAATATAGTATTGCTATTTAGCGAATAATGACACAATAAAGATAAGAAAGGGACTACCCGCTTTAAGATCATTCTGTTTTAAGTACTTTTATCTTTTTTTATTGTTATATTTTTATTTCAAATCCTATTTCTGCATAACTTCAGATTTGTATTATTTAATTAATACGTCAGGACGTCAACCCAATGTTGCATTAGCAGCTATGCTGAGATTATTTAAACGTTAAGGTACATAATGTTCATCCAAAGACCAGATCTAGAAATGTATATGAAGTGCAAAACTAGGATCTTTTGGATGACGTAGTAGTTTCGTGAAATTATATTGCAAAAATTATGTATACATCAACATAACGAAGTGATTATTATACTGTGAAAACAATAATATAAATATATCAATTGTTATGAAATGGATATTAATAATACGGGAAATATTATGGATGAATTACCTTCTTTAAGAGCATTTTTGTTGTTAAATATCTTTTTAATCTCTGTAATATACATATTATGATGATTTATGTTGTGCCATTGAAAGTGCAAAAATACTCAATTTTGAAGTTAATATTTTTTTAAAACAAATATATCTATTTTGGAATTACTTCAGACATATGAGACTGAAGTTGCAAAAATTCTTTGTTTGAAGTTTGGCAAACTTCAGACATTTTTTTACCTGAAATGTGTAAGGCCAAACATCGAACATTTTTGCTGAAATTTGGCCTTGCTTGCCAAGGCCAACTTAAAATATTTTTTTGTAGCCTTGGCAAGGGCCAACTTTAGACATTTTATGGTTGCATTTCAGACATTTAATGGCTTGCCAAGTCCAATTTCAATTACTTTTTTGCTGAAGTTGTGGTCTTGACAATGCCAACATAACTTGATACATTTTATAAAAGTAGTGGTCTTGACAAGGCCAAACTTCTGACATATAATGTTGCACTACACACATTTTGGCAAGAGGTAAAGCATATAGTTGGCTGCACCTCAGACATTTGGCATGAACTTCAGGTGAACAATTTTTGTTCAGAATCAGCAATTTATTCTTCGAATTTTAACAATTCAACACACAATGCAAAACCTAAATCTACCTCAAATGAGCTCAAATTTGAAACATAAGTTCCATATATCATAAAGAACAAACTACAATCTTCAATTTGACAAATCTAACAAATTCATTTTGCAACAATGATGATTTGCCAGGTTTTCAAGTTCTTCCAACAACGTCCGTCTGATTTAGATTTACTTTTCATAATTAAAATTCAAGATCACTTCTTCAAAACATTATATTTCGATTGCTATAAATTCGAGAAATATTATTGTACAACAACGAAGAAGAAGATAAGAGGAGGAGGCTAAACATAGCAGAATTTTTCTGAAGTTACCTATAATTTGAATACTAGTGTATCTATACTATATTAAAAGCATGAACACCTAAACTTAAAATTAAATTACTAAAATATCCTTCTTAAAAACCTAATTATTCTATTTATTAAAAAAACAATTGTTGCACGGATACAACCCTTCACTGAACAGATGCCTTCTTTCAAGAAAGAAAAGACACCTATTCTTTACATTTAATTTTATTTAAGTGGCTTTTATTAAACGAAAAAAATTCAACTATGCCATCGAACTATCGGAAATGGCTTGCATTTACGCCAGTCATCAATAGTTTATCTCATTTATGCCATCAAACTATCGGAAATGACTCATTTATGCCACTCATCAATAGTTTGGCTCATTTAGGCCATCGTCCGTTACCAAAATGACTCATGCATGTCATTTTTCATTAACGCCGGTTTTATAATACCAAATATGACATGTGGCCCTCAATTAGAGGTCTACGTTGTTTAATTAAACCAATCCAATTTTAAATCTCAAATTAATAAAAAATCCGAACCATACACCCTACCACCCACAACCATAATCTAGTTGGAGGTCACGTGTCATATCTAGTATTGTATAATCTGAGTTAATGAAAAATAGCATGGATGAGTCATTTTGGCAATGGGCGATGACATAAATGAGCCAAACTATTGATGAGTGGCATAAATGATCAATTTCTGATAGTTCGATGGCATATTTGAGCCTTTTCCGTTTATTAAAAGCCCTTTGACCGTATGCAGACAACATCTTCTTCAAGATTTTGGCTTTATCCCTTCTGAATTATAATAATTCAACTCTTTTTCCTTCGTAAACAACAAAAAAGGTTGTCCCCATATTTTTGATTTTGTAAAATGATTTGGAGAAATAAAGAAATAACAATGGTGAAAAAAAAGATAGAAATAAGTATTAAAATTAAAGCAGCACATGAATTGGAGCAGCATGGGTGTCTGAGTTGGTTAGCTAGCCAATTTTTTCCTTTGTTTGGTATGTTTTTTCGCTTTCAGTTTGAATTACCAACTTTTCATGACTTCTTAAGAGTTATCCATGTAGACCATGGAAATAAACTAAATATTACAGTTCTTTATAAAAAAAACTCATGTTCTTTTAATTTCCTACATACAATCAATACACAGTGCATCGGAAATAATCACTACTCAAACATCACTTTCATTTTAGAACGATCTTACTATCTAATATTGTTTTATTCTTTACACGTGAAATAAACGGTGAATTAGATTGATTTTTTATGTTATATTAATCAAAAGAGTATTATCATTGGTGTGTCGATCTATATATCAAATTTAGTGGGCATTTGGACATAAATTGGTTAACATTTGAAAAAACTGTATTTTAAGTTAAGTTGAGATGAACTATTTGAAAGTTGAAGTTGTGTTTCAATGTAAAACCATAGTTTGAAGTTTCATAAGTGAAAACTTTTAAAACTCCTAAATGTGATAAACAGACACTTATTTGAAATATTCTTCAAATACGTTTTCAAATTTCTGGGAAAAAATTTACGGACAAACGAGTGTTCTCCTTTATAATAAAGCAATTTATGATAGCACGCTATTCAAATTAGTTTTATGTTCTTGCTGATCAATCTATATATATATATATAATAAAGCAGGGACATAGGTCCGGGGACGTGACGCTCTAAAAATCAGGATTACTATTTATCTTTTCTCTCAATTTTTTTGGCTTTTTCCTCTTTTTCTTTCTGTTAAAAATTAAAATACAAAACACATTGTTCCAGCTTTCCAGGAAAAAGGGAAACACATGGTTTCCTAAAAGAAGGCACCGTATCCGAAACAAATAAACGCATGGATCGCAGCACTTCAACCGTTTCTAACATTAAAATGTCTCTGTTAATAGTTTCAAACTTCCTGTCATTTGACCCATCGCGCAATCTTCATCTTACCACTTTCCCTAACTCTCAATTAATCTTTTCCTGCCATAATTTTTCTTTTCACCAAATGAACCTTCCAAAAGAAACAACCAATAGTAGGATTGATACGCTCAAATTACACTTATTAATAGCATAAAGCGGACGTTGTCAAATATAGTAACCCAAACAAGGTTAGGGTCGAATCCCGCAGGGAATATGGAGAGAAAAGGATACTAATTGTATGCGATGCTATTCTTTAAAAGCTTTAATCCTATTCCGGACAATTTGAAATAATTGTTGAGTTAATTGAATACTTTGACTTGAATTGTACTTAATGCGAGAGAGAGACCAAGGTTGTGTTCCCCATTTTGATTAGATATTATACTTCAGGTTTCAATGTGATATATTTCTAATGGTTGTTCTAAGACTATGCACTTGATCTCTTAAGGACTTCCTAATGTTTCCCAACAGTTAGGCCGTATTTCCTCTTTATGATTTTTTCAAATGTAAAAGAGTTGAAATCGAAGAGCGTCCAATAATGCCAATTTAGACTTGTTCTTATCCCTAAGTTAGTCTATTAAACGAGGGTTAACGCCCCGAGTCATTGTTATTCAATCTTACCAATACTGACTCTCTTTCCCAAAAAAGGTTAGTATAATGACTTAGGCTAATGCTTGCAATCATTACCCATGCTAACGCACAAAGATAGAATAAATACTAACAACCATTATGCATATATCAATAGTAGAAACCCATTCATATAATACCCATCATGGGATCCACAACCTTAGTATTAAAATTAGCTACTCATCATTTTGGTTAACAAAGAAAGCTTAAAAGTTAACATAATATACTTACGATGCTAATACAATACGGAATGGAAGTGAAGTTATTGCTTTAAATGCTCCAACCACTTCAAATATTCAAGACTTAAAGTTAAAGCTCCCAAAGAAAAATCAGAATAATCAATTAAAACCCTACTTTAAGTATTTATAGGGCCAAAAATCGCGCCAAGTTTCTGGACAAAAACACCCTTACGCGGCATCGTTACGGACCGTAACACAGGTTACGGTCCATCCTTCGGTTCGTCCTTTGTCAGCGTGATGTCACGGCCACTATGCGACGGACCGTAACACAGGTTACAGTCTGTATCTCCCAGCGGGTCATAGCCTCAGTCTTCAGTGGCCAATACGTTACGCCACGACGTTACGCCCCGTAACCTAAGTTTAGGATCGTCCTTCTGGGGCGTAACCTGTGACACTACTTAGGCAATTTTTTGGAAATTTTCCTCAGCTTACGGTACACGTTACGGCCCGTAACATGAGTTACAGACCGTCCTTTATAGCGGCACGTATCCTCTCTGGTACGGATCACGTTACGGCCCGTAACATGAGTTACGGACCGTCTTTTAGCTCCAAGTTGTCCGTTTTTCAGCATTTCTTATCATTTCCGATCCTTAGTCAACCAACCCTATAAAACACAAAAATAACATAAGAAACGATGTAAAAACACTTAAAAACAAGCAACGCTTCTAGTTACAAAGGCATAAAATGTGCCGAAATTCACGGCACATCAACACCCCCAACTTGAGCTTTTGCTTGTCCTCAAGCAACTACAATAAGGCTCACTATTAACACATGACATCTAGCAAAATAAGAATGACTACGGTGGTTTTGGCATGTGTTCCTAGCACAGACTCTTCAATCCAAGAAAAATATTTTGGCTCTTATCCATCTCCTATTTGTGACACAAGATGCACATTTCAGAAAAATTGTAATTCACTATGCAACCTCAATTAATGACACAATCATAGTATGGGAGTCTCTATGCACGTGAATTTCAACTTCCGAAAAGCCAGTTACTTTGTAATCTACAATCCTTACGCCCTCACAAAATAGTTCAATAAAATAGTGGGTTGTATTTATACTATTATCTTTTGAAAATATCTAATCGAAAACAAAAACTTTCTAATTTTTTATAAGAAGGTTAAACTTTATGTATTTAGATTTGAGATCTAAAATACCTTTTTAAATAAGCAAATGCTTAGAAAGTTTATTTAGGTCATTTATATATTTATATATATACACGCATCACAAAATTCATTTCTTATATTTACCTCATTAGATTCTTCTCTTAGTTGAATTTGTTTTTCCGGATTCAGAAAGTGGATGTCGTGTGGTCGGGAAAAAAATGAAGAGCAAATTTCAACTTGGTACTTCCAGAGTTACTCGTTTCAACTTATAGTTTCAGTTTGATTCGCGTATTCTATCACCTACAAAGAGATTAAAGGTCACATGAAAGTATGACAGATATTGAATTGATTGGCTCTTAAAATTATGGAGACAAGGCACATGTAATCGATAGTTAATAAGGGCTCATTATCAATTTGTATTTTATGCTTTAATTTACTACAAATATAAAGTTGGGCAATAGTAAAGCGATGTAGCACCTCTCATGAAATAGGAATCCTATTTACTTATTTATTTCTCATTTTTTGTCCTCATTTTCCCCAATTTTATGCTCTTTATTTTTACGGTGAAATTTGAGAAGACTATCGTTGAGAATTCTAAAAATTGTCTCATTAAATCTTTAAATTATTACATCATGAATGGATTTGTAGCTCCTCAAGAGTTAAGGTATTCATTATTATATTTTAAATATGACCAGTGTTGCTTCTTGTGAGAATGAAGAAATCAATGAAACAAATTAAGAACATCTTCATTATAGAGGTTTTGAAATACAGATTCTTGAAGTTCAAGTTTCGGAGAATTAATGCATCTTGGATTTATTTCTCTGATACCTTTTCACATTTATTTGTTTTCATATATATTTGATTTGTAATCTTTTTCTTGCGAATGTCATACATAATATATCTATTTTAAATTCAATTTTTATTAGCATAATACATAAACAGACCCTCAAACTTGGCCTCAGCTGGTAAGTATGTCCTCCAACTTTGGGTGTGCACAAGTAGGCACCTCAACTTATGTAAAGTTGACTACGTAAACTCAAATGCTGACATGGCACACAAAATTTGGAGGTGCCTAGATGATAATTTTGTAAGTTAGAGTGTTCAACTGACAAAGTGGAGACAAGTTGAGGTGCTTACTTGTGCACACTCAAAATTAAAGCCCATACTTGCCAGCTGAGACAAAATTTAAGAGCTTGTTTGATCCATAATTTTGTAATACTTTAATTGTATTTGGCTTTCAAAGGTATATCTACCTATATTTATATATAAAGATAATTATTCGATCAAAAAAGATGTCAAAGTTATATTTCACACCATTTGTATAAGTCAATTCTACATTTATTACTCCTACCGTCTCAAATTATTTATCGAGGTTACTAAAAATAATTGTCTCAAATTATTTGTCGTTTCAGAACTCCAAGGCACAACTAATTATTTTTTTCCGTTTTAACCTTAGTAGAATCTTGTCATTATTGGAGATGACACCATAAATAGAGTAAACATTTAATAGAGAGAAATATTAATATTTCTTAACGGGCGTGTAAGACAAAAAAGGGATGAATAACTTGAGCCGGAGGGAGTATCTATTTTGTTAAATAATTAGCTATAAGTTTACGACATGAAACTTTTATAATCATGCATATTGACATTTAAACTAATTGTGTTGTTGAAATATATAAAAACCAAGGAAACAGTTGAACTTTAATCATTCAACATTACTTTGTTGCATTGAGTTTTATTCAACACAATATTAATAATATAATTTGTACAAAATATAGTGGTAAATCAAAAATAAATTTACTAAGTGAGAAAAAATGATATCAACTCAATTGAATGTGTACAGTTACACACTATAATGGTGACTGAAAAAGTACAAAAATAATACTACTAAAGAAACGCTTTTTCTACCCAAATTTAAGCTTTGATTGTTCCTCTTCATTCCTACGACATCCAATCATTTGGACATAGGTAGTCACTACATGACACATTAATCAATTTTATATCGGCAAACAAGTCACTATGAAGATGAGATTTAAGAGATTTTTCCTCAAAATTTTCTAGGGAAAAAGTTCCCACATTTTTTTATTCTAGAGAGCAATTGAAATAATAAAAGGGGATACACTAGAAAGATTGTCCGTAAGGAAGTAATAGGCATCAATTCATAAAGATCAATTATATAAACTTTTGCTTAATTGTTTCGCCGCATATTTAGTTGCTAAAAAGCTCTGTTTCAATAGTACTGAAATCATTTTATAAAATAATGTACAACGAAACTAGACATACACGTGCATCGCAAGTGACGAGAAACTAATTATATTTTAAAAATGAAAAATAAATACAAATGAAACGGCGGCGACCAAATAAATGTCTATGAAATTTTTATTTCAAGTTCTTGATAAAACTTTTAAAGAGTTCCATGGCCCAACCCAAAAAGTGTCCCGAAATCCAAGATGCCATGAGCCCGATATAAAGAAGGCCGAGAATTACCTAGGCCCATGACCACTTGGAGCAAGACTACATTAGTCATTAGTGAACTCACTTTCAGTGAGATGAAGATGAACCCATACCACCTCTTATTTGGATTGGTCCATAGATGAATATAGCACTAGAGATAAAAATCAAACATTTCTTCTACGGTTATGAATTACGTTACAAGATATTTGGATGTATTATTAGGTGTAAATTATACCACTTGCACATTATGTGATAAAATACAACTTGCACTTGCAAGATGTATCTTAGTTGTAGCAAGTTATATATTAGTTGTACTTTTTAGTTGTAGATTAGTTGTATCTTAGTTGTAGCTTAGTTGTAGCAAATTGTAAATTAATTTGCACAAGTTGTATGTTGAAGATTGAGGGGCAAAACTCTTCTATAAATAGAGACCTTTGCCCTCTCATTTAGGACACCATCAACATGTGATAATACAATATCTCCTTTCTCTCTACAAAGTTATTTTAGTTTGCTTCTCTTGTTTATTTCCAATTATATAGTTTTATAACACGTTATCAGCACGAGACTCTGCCGCCTCAAGAATTTTTTTTGAAAGCTAAGATATTATCTTTATTCTCTCTATTTTATGGCTAACCTTACAAAACTTGAGTTCGTTGCCCTTGATATTTCGGGAAAGAATTATCCATCATGGGTGCTAGATGCTGAAATCCATCTGGATGCTATGGGTTTTGGAGACACCATTAAAGAAAAAAATAAAGCATCCAACCAAGAAAATGCATATTCTTGCGTCATCACCTTGATGAGGACCTAAAGATTGAATATCTTACTATTAAGGATCCGCTCATTTTATGAAAAAACTTGAAAGAAAAGTATGACCACCTGAAGATGGTCATCCTCCCAAAAGCACGACATTAATGGATCAATCTAAGGCTACAAGATTTTAAATCAGTTATGAAGTATAACTCTGAGATGTTCAGAATTACTTCTATATTGACACTATGTAGAGAAACGATTAGTGATTCTGATAAGCTGGAAAAGACGTTCTCCACTTTTGATGCCTCGAATGTGCTCCTGCAGCAGCAATATCGAGAGAAAGGATTCACAAAGTATTGTGATTTGATTGCTCATCTTCTTGTGGCTGAACAAAATAATGATTTGCTGATGAAAAATCACGAGAATCGACCTGCTGGCGCTGCACCATTCCCTGAAGTGAATGAGGTGTATGCCCACTACTCTAGGCGTGAAAAAGGTTGTGGCCCCGTTCATGGTCGTGGTCGTAGTCGTGATAATGGTCAAGGAAGAAATAATTTTCCTGACATTAATCATTCTTCGAAGAAAAATTACTACCATAAGGGGAAAAAGAAGGATGAGAGGCATGGAGTGCCAAAAGGGCGTGACTCAGAAAATAAATGCTATCGTTGTGGTGGAAGTGGACACTGGTCACGTACATGTTGGACGCCAAAGCACTTGGTTGAGCTTTATCAAGCATCAATGAAAAGGAAAGAGAAAAATCCTGAAGCTAATTTTATCTCTGAAGATCAAGTTGATATTACTCACTTGGATGTTGCCGATTTTTCGAGCACCCTGAAGAAAAAATAGATCGCTTGATTGGTGATGGATCTATAGTTAAGAATGATTGATTTGCTTCATTTTGGTTTTTAAATGATAGTAGTAAGCAAACAAAGATCATGTAATCGTAGTACTAGTCTATTTCCATTTTCATGCTTATTTCCTTTTTTATCATAGTAGTAATAGATCATGTAATCGAAGTACTAGTTTATTCCCATTTTTATATGTTAAACATTTTGGTTTTTAAATGATAGTAGTAATAGTTACTATTACTTTTATTTATGTATGTCATTTGAAGATATGGATATCTCTCGAAATGGGTTTGAATTAAAATTCAATTGTGAAGGCATTTGTTTGATTGATTCTGCTACAACGCACACGATATTCAAAGATAAGAAATATTTTTCTCATTTACTCATGGGCAAGATAAATGTTAGTACGATTTCTGGTAGTACTAATTTGATTGAAGGCTCCGGAAGAGCCATCCTAAATTTGCCTAGGGGAACAAAACTCATTATAAACGATGCCATGTTCTCTCCTAAGTCTCAAAGGAATTTATTGAGTTTTAAAGATATCCGCCAAAATGGATATCATATTAAGACAATGGATGAGATGAATCTTGAATATCTTGGTATCACCAAGAATGTCTCGAGCCAGAAATATGTTATAGAAAAGTTCCCTAGTTTATCTTCTGGCTTATATTGGACAAAAATTAGTGCAATTGAGGCACATTCTATTGTAAACCAGAAGTTTACTAATTCCAATACTTTCGTACTTTGGCATGATCGACTAGGACATCCTGGATCTATAATGATGAGGTGAATTATAAAAAATTCAAATGGGCATCCATTAAAGAACCTGAAGATTCTTTCAAATGATGAATTTTCTTGCACTGCTTGTTATCAAGGCAAGTTGATTATTAGGCCATCACAAACAAAAGTTGGGATTGAGTCCCCAGCATTTTTGGAACATATACATGGGGATATTTGCGGACCTATTCACCCACCTAGTGGGTCGTTTAGATATTTTATGGTCTTAATAGATGTTTCTTTTAGATGGTCTCATGTGTGCCTACTGTCATCTCGCAACCTGGCGTTTACAAAATTATTGGCACAAATAATTCGATTACGGGCACAGTTTCCTGATAATCATATCAAGTCCATTCGCCTTGACAATGCTGCTGAGTTTTCATCCCAAGCATTTAATGATTATTGTTTATCAATTGGGATAAAAGTTGAACATCCTGTAGCTCATGTTCACACTCAAAATGGTCTTGCAGAATTATTAATTGAACGTCTGCAGTTGATAGCAAGACCATTACTTATGAAAACAAGGTTGCCCACTTCTGTTTGGAGTCATGCAATTTGGCATGCAGCAATACTTGTTTGTCTCAGACCGACGAATTATCATAAATTCTCACCGTTGCAATTAGTTTTGGGTTAAGAACCTAATATATCCCATCTAAGAATTTTTGGATGCGCTGTATATGTGCCTGTAGCACCACCACATCGTACTAAGATGGGTCCCCAAAGAAGGTTAGAAATATATGTTGGGTTTGAATCAACCTCCATTATTCGCTACCTTGAACCATTGACGGGAGATTTGTTCACTGCTCGATTTGCAGATTGTCTATTTGATGAGACACTTTTCCCAAAATTAGGGGGAGAAAATAGTGAAATCAGAAGAGAAATTTTGTGGAATAATTGATAAGTTGGTATTTTACCAACTTATCTCTTCTTCAATCTTATATTTTTGCTATATTTGATTGAGAAAATAGTGCATTTAATATCATTGACATCTATTTTACAGGTTTTATGTGATTTAGAAGTGATCGTAAGAAACCAAGTGAAAATAAAGTCAAAAAGAGGTCAAATTGGACAGATTTGCAAAACTGTCAAAACTGGACAGTTTTGCAAAAAGGGGACAGATTTGCAAAAACGGGCAGAACTGCAAAAACTGAAATCTGGGTCATATTTTGTTATTTTTTGGACTTGGAAAAATTAGTCAACTATAAAAGCAAGACTTGGTGAAATTATTTATCATCTTTGGCATTTCAACATAAGTCTTGAAGAGTTAGGGTTCCAACACCCACACTTGGGGATTGAAGATTTGAAGTTTTGATGAGAAATTTCTTAACCCTTTACTCATTTCTTCAATTCCTTGCTATGTATTGAATATCTAAGTGTGTAGTATTTCATTTCTATACTTGAACCTTATTCATGGAAGTATACATTGTTAAAGTTTGGATTGAAACTCTTGTTTTGCTTATGTATTGAATGATTTTTATTCCTAATGAAGTGAGTTAATGTTGTTTTAATTATTCTTGTTCTTTAATGTTTCTTAGGGGAATTGCTAACCCTAGGACTCGCCCATTTATTTCGGTTTAAACTCGGAAGAGGCAAACTCGGGATTGGGAAAGAATAATTAACAAGAATTTGAGGCGTTAACCCTCATCTAATGGAAATTGACCTAGGGATAGGTGACACCACTTGTAGCCATATTCGGGTGTTCTTAATGCTCCTAATTGCCTTAGGGATATTCAATTAGGTAGTCCAGTTAGTCTTCGGAAGAAGCTAATTTAGAGTCATTATCCGAGGCTAAGTAATATAAACTCACCATTATTTGTAAATCATAAAATACATTGGATCGTTACTTGACCATGGTTTCCTTTGTATCAATTCTTGTGGCCATTGATCGTTTTACTTGCTTTCTAGGTTAGTTTACGTTTGCACAATTAGTTATAATTTTCTCTCTAAATAACCTTTCAGTGTTTGGCATAACTATTGTTGGTGATAATTCCTACTTTTCCTAATCGCCTATATATTGTTCTCTGTGGGATCGACCCCGACTCATAGTTGGGTAAATTATATTTGCATACGACCGTGCTCATTCTAATTAATAGGGTGGATTTGGACGTTATCAATAATCCATCACTGTCTCATCTTGATCCACGTGCTTCTATTTGTGAGCAAGAGGTTCAAAAGATTATTCACTTGCAGAAAATAGCAAATCAAATGCCAGACGCATTATAGACTTGAAAAGAATTACCAAATCACATATCCCTACAGAGAATGTCCCAGTTCAGATTAATGTCCCTGTAAGATCATCTACTAGTGTCGTAGCACGCCTAAAGCGTGGTAGACCATTGGGTTCTAAGGATCGAAATTCCAGAAAACGAAAAACCAATGAATAAGATGACACTACGAAAGAATCTCATAAAGGAATTCAAGATTTGAGTAATCCTATGATCCTTGAAGAGATCAATGAGCCCGAGACTCAAGAAAATGAGGAACTATCAATAAATCCAATTGATGATGGAAACAATTTGAATCGATCAGAAATAGTGGTGGATTATGTCTTTGCATATAATGTTGCAACAAGATTATGCAAGATAGTGAGGATCTTGAACCTCAATCTATTGGAGAATGTCGACAAAGATGCGATTGGCCAAAGTGGAAAGAAGCAATTAAATCAGAGTTGAATTTACTTGCCAAACGCGAAGTTTTTGGACCTGTAGTCCAAACACCTAAGGGTATTAAACGTGTTGGTTATAAATGGGTTTTTGTGCGTAAAAGAAACGAGAAAAATAAAATACAAAGATACAAGGCACGCCTTGTTGCACAAGGTTTTTCACAAAGACCTGGTGTCGATTATGAAGAGACATACTCACCGGTTATGGATGCGATAACATTACGTTATCTTATTAGTTTCGCTGTCTATGAGAAAGTTGAGATGCATTTGATGGATGTGGTTACAGCCTATCTTTATGGGTCACTTGATAGTGAGATATATATATATATATATATATGAAAATCCCTGAAGGATTTAAGATGCCTGAAGCATATAGTTCAAAGTCTCGGGAAATATACTCAATCAGATTGCAAAGATCATTGTATGGTTTGAAGCAATCAGGACGCATGTAGTATAACCGCCTTAGTGAGTATTTATCGAAGGAAGATTTTATAAATGATGCCGTTTGCCCATGTGTTTTTATAAAGAAAAAAATATCGGGGTTCATTGTACTTGTTGTTTATGTTGACGACATAAACCTTATTGGAACTCCAGCAGTGCTTCAAAAGGCAATTGATTATTTAAAGAAAGAATTTGAGATGAAAGATCTTGGAAAAACAAAATTATGTCTTGGTTTGCAAATTGAACATTTGACAAACGGTATCTTTGTCCATCAATCTGCCTATACAAAAAAGGTGTTGAAACGATTCTACATGAATGAAGCACATCCATTAAGTACTCCAATGGTTGTCCGATCACTTGATGTGAATAAGGATCCGTTCCAACCTCAAGAAAAGAATAAAGAGATTCTTGGCCCTGAAGTACCATATCTTAGTGCGATTGGTGTACTAATGTATCTTGCTAATACTACAAGGCCTGACATAGCATTTTCAGTCAATCTGTTAGCAAGATATAGCTCTGCACCAACCAGGAGACATTGGAACGGAATCAAACACATACTGCGGTATCTAAAAGGGACTACTGATATGGGTTTGTTTTATTCCAACAATTGCAGTCCCGATCTTGTTGGTTATGCCAATGCAGGGTATTTATCTGACCCACACAAAGCTCAATCTCAAACACGCTATGTGTTCACATGTGGGGGCACTGCTATATCTTGGCGATCTACAAAACAATCTATTGTGGCTACTTCATTAAATCATGCTGAAATAATAGCTATTCACGAAGCAAGCCGAGAATGTGTGTGGTTGAGGTCAATGATACATCTCATTCGAGAAAAATGTGATCTAAAATGTGACAAAGTACCCACGATCTTATATGAAGATAATGCAGCGTGCATAGCCCAATTAGGGGAGGATTCATAAAAGGAGATAGAATGAAGCATATTTCACCAAAGTTATTCTTCACACATGATCTCTAGAAGAATGGTGATATCAACGTACAACAGATTCGGTCAAGTGATAATTTAGCGGATTTGTTCACTAAGGCATTGCCAACCTCAACATTTAAGAAGTTGATATACAAGATTGGAATGCGTCATCTCCGAGACATTACTTGATGTTTCCATCAGGGGGAGTGAAATACGTGTTGTACTCTTTTTTCCTTAACCAAGGTTTTATCCCATTGGGTTTTCCTGGTAAGGTTTTTAACAAAACAGCCAGCAATGCGTATTACTAGATATGTGTACTCTTTTTCCTTCACTAGAATTTTTCCCACAGGGTTTTTTTAGTAAGATTTTAACGAGACACATTATCTATTAATAAAACATCCAAGGGGGAGTGTTATGAACTATGTCACAAGATATTTGGATGTATTATTAGGTGTAAATTATACCACTTGCACATTAAGTGATAAAATACAACTTGCACTTGCAAGATGTATCTTAGTTGTAGCAGGTTATATCTTAGTTGTACTTTTTAGTTGTAGATTAGTTGTATCTTAGTTGTAGCATAGTTGCAGCAAATTGTAAATCAATTTGCACAAGTTGTATGTTGAAAATTGAGGGGCAAAACTCTTCTATAAATAGAGATCGTTGCCCTCTCATTTAGGACACCATCAACAAGTGATAATATAATATCTCCTTTCTCTCTAAAAAGTTATTTTAGTTTGCTTCTCTTGTTTATTTCCAATTATATAGTTTTATAACATCTACAAAATATGTCCCAACCCCGCTCTCCCCCTCTCACACTCTAATGAGCTTTTAGTTACTCGGTGTTTATATCAATGATCAATCCATACATCACATACGTTTTAAATTTATGTATACTTTTATCACTAAATCATAATTAATTAATATACATTTTAATTTTAATTTGGACTAAATCATGATAAATTAATATGATTTTGTATGAATATCAAATGCATGTAAATTTTACAATTCACGAGGTTGATAACATACTCCACCATGTCTTCAATGCTGAAACTCGATATAATATTCTTTTCTTTACCAAAATAAAATCATATGTTGATGTAACTATAGACTCACCCGGTCTTTTTCAGTTACTCCTACTTTATAGGACAAGTAGTACTGTGTAATATTATTACTTTCATAAAGAGACAGTTTTATTTTCTTAATATCATCATATCTTTTAATTTCAACCTCAAGAAAGTTCATGAAAGTGGACCTTAAATGTACTTTCTTTGCTTGAATTGTACAAGAAATAGCAAAGTCGCTTTGGCCGAGTGGTTAAGGCGTGTGCCTGCTAAGTACATGGGGTTTCCCCGCGAGAGTTCGAATCTCTCAGGCGACGACTAATCTTTTTATTATGCTACTAGGAGAGATAGATTTAATTTAACAAAAAGTATATTCTATATGCAAATTAACTGAAATGAAAAACAGTGAAGTAATATATACACCAGTTAATACTTAATTAGGACTTTTATGTTTTCTCCAATGGAGAACTTGGTTTTACTAATGTCTGAGTTGCTAAAGAAAATCAGCTAATTTTAAGAAGTTTCAGATATCATAAGGTTAGTTTAGAAAAAAAGAATAAATAGAACAGTTTGATTACCTACACATACCAAAACATGCAACGCAAGAAGAATTTTTAAAATTTAGCTACAATTTCATGGGAACATGCACATATCTTTGTAAATCAAAGGTAACAAAGTTCTCAACAATTCCTTGGTAATTATAGCACTTTAATTTTGCCAGACTAAGATGATATTAGTAGGATGTATAGAGAGCTAGGGACCATGTTAGGTGATGCACTTTGATTGAACACAAAATTTAAGAAATATGAAAAGACTTTTGCTGAGAAATATAAACTATAATTGCAGTGCAAATAACACATTAGTGAAAAATGTCAACTAAGAAGACTCGAATTGCGTTAGGTCTCATTTGTCTGCAGTCTATTATCAATTTATATATAATATAAAATTAGGCATAGACAAGGTGATATGACACCTCTTTATGACCTCTATTTTTATTTATCTTTTTTCTCCTTTTTTTGGCTTTTTTTCAATTAAAAAATTTATGTTCTAGGTTAAAAAAAATTAAAAGTCACGTCTCTTGATTGCAGCAATTAAGAATTACATTGGTTAATAGTTGATTAATATAAAATGAGTAACGTATGGCACGTCCTTTAGCCATGAATCAAATTAATGCTCTTAATACTCATATTTTACTTTATATTTTAGAATGAAGAAATGGGCACGTTCTTATAGACCTGAATCAAATTGAGGATATATCCTTAAATGTGATGATAATGGAGGATTAATGAGCCGAGGGTCTCTCGGAAACAGCCATCCTACCTTGGTAGGAGTAAGGTCTGCGTACATTTTTATACCCTCACTGGGTTGTTGTTGTTGTTGTTGTTGTTGTTGTATCCTCATATTTTTCCTCTACATAAATAAGCTTCATGCCCTCTCTTTGGATAACATATTCTGTCAATCTTTTGAGTTTCTTTTATAATTTTTTAAAACTTTTTTATCAAGTTGTAGTCATTTTTTTGGCAATTCAAAAACTAAATAAGTCGACGCTAAATCTGTGGCGAACTTCCCGCTGGACAACAAAGAAAGGAAAGAAGGGGGTGACAATATTAGAATAGAGAGATGGACAGGAAATATCTTTATAGAGATTTCGTTGTTGGTTAGTTTAAATATTGATATGAGTTGCTTCTTTATGTTTCACTTTCATTTCA
Source organism: Lycium barbarum (assembly GCF_019175385.1). Taxonomy (NCBI): domain Eukaryota; kingdom Viridiplantae; phylum Streptophyta; class Magnoliopsida; order Solanales; family Solanaceae; genus Lycium; species Lycium barbarum. The sequence goes on from NC_083344.1 coordinate 123,968,105, forward strand.
AAGAGTCCGGAGCCAAAAGGGTATAAAAATACACGGTGTTGACACCCAATTTTGTCCCTCCTTTATTTTAATTTACTCAGGCTTTCTAAATTTACTGACGACCTAAATACTTTATTTCATTGCCATTACTACTAAATATCATTACTTTTATTTTTAACATTACAAGTATCACTTTACTAAAAATTTTAGATGATTCGTCATCATTTCATTTTTTCGGGTTCGGACTCGTTAAATTTATTACAAGGCAATATTTTGCAAAATCTTTATTCTTCTACAGGTTAATTATCGTCTCTACATAATATATATTATACCAGTTATTAAATTAGAATCCCAAAATAATTAAATAGCGGAAAAATGGTCAACAATTTTTAGCCAATTAATGGCTTAAAATACAAATATAATATTATTTCCCTACCCGAATAAGCAACCCACATTTTTAATATCCAATCCACATTTATATCAGCCCATATTTAAATTAATAGGCCAGCCCAAAACGGACCAGCCCAATTAACTCCTACCCGGCCCAACCCTCATTATCTTTACCCTAATTCCCTTCTCCTTCATTTTCCGCCACCCTCACCCTTTCCTCCTTCTCTCCTCCTCGTCTCCATCTCGCCTCCATCTCCCACGTTCTTCCCACCTCTTCTTTGCCATCCCTCGCTGCTCCACTTATCCTTGTCTCCCTCACGTGCTCCCTCTGCACTTCCACCACGCCTGTCCCCCGCTCCCGCCTCTCTCATACGCTCCTCCCCTTTATTTAATACAAACAAAACCCTATAAATGGGATTGAAAGTCGAATCGAAAAGGGGGGATTCTTCACCTTTCCACTACGTTTTAGTCTTATCTTTGTGCTATCTCTACTGATTTTTTTTAGTTTTTGGGAAAGGGGGAATACCATTTTTCGTTTTTCTTGACCTCAGTTTGTAATCTCAAAACATTATTTCTGTTTGGTTTCTTTTATTTCGAGTTCGAGTATAAAGGGGATTTTTCAAGGGTTGAGGGATACGGAACCCGAAATCAATAAAAAAAAAGAAGGGGATTGAACACAATTTGAAGAATTTCTGGGTTTGGGTTCTGTTTTAGCCGCTTACATTCCTCTGAAAAACGTTAATGTTCTTGAGTCTTAACACTTTCGGGTAGCGATTCAAAATAACAGATCATTTTTGGTTCCCTTTCTTCCCCCTGCTACTAAATTTGAATTCAAGCATAGACGAGTTGAGGTTCGCTCGTGTTCGGGTCTATTCATAACGAGAGTGTAGATTCGACGACCTCGACGCCCCGTTCACTGTACCACAAAAGGTAATTTCTTCCTCGTCTTAGTTATTTTCATTCTGGTAGTTTAGTTTGTTTATGAGTTTTTGTGCGAGTTGATTTAGTAGTAATTTCGTTAATTTAGGCAGTCTACGATATTAGTGTAATCGAAGAGGTTTTGCTGGTAATTAAGTAGTGTTTATGCATGTTAGTTTAATTTGATTTGTTTAAATCTGTTAGTCATGTGATACACCATTTTGTGAAATCTGTATTCCTTGGTTTGAATCAGCAATTAGCATGCTCACTGTCTTAAGAATCTGAGCTTTACATGTGGTACTTTTGCTTTGTTTAGTGGCTAGCATCATGTGCTATATTATATGGTGGCTGTTGATTTAATCCATAATTGAAAATGTCTACTATCTTCATTAAGCGTAAGGTTTGGGTTTGATAACTTTGGGTAGGAATTCCAGTCTAGGTGAAACCATCTGTTAAGGGCAAATCCAAATTTCGATTAAATCTGATAGGTTCGAATTAGATTCAGGAAAGATCAACTTTTTGGGTGTGAAGCTCCTTTGATTGTTTTTGTTAGATTTTGATGCTATTCTTTGGTTTGTTGAGTTTGAGTTTAAGGAAAGATCAACTTTTTGATTGGCTTTAGCTGTGGGATTTGCCTTTTGATGACTTCAAAATGTGAACTTGTTTCCTTGACTTTTTCACTCATTTTCTTGGATGGTGTAATGTTAGGCAACAAACAGACACCACAAATGGATAGGGAGTTGTTGAAATGGCCTTTTAATGGAGTTGTTGAATTTGGTATTTGTTCATTCTTAACGAAATTGTCGATGCTATTGGAGAATCTGTATTCTTTTAAAGCATAACTTTCACATGTTTTTTTTTTATATACCGGTGGTCATTTTTAAAGGCAAATCATGTTTTCTCGGTCTTGTACACCTCTTCAGTCTCTGTGTGGCAGTGCTTTCCGATCAAATCCTGTCTATACCTTTGTGAAATTGTTTTTTTTTTCTTTTTCGGTCAAATCTAGTTGATGGATCTAATGTTTGAGTAAAAGCTCTAAGATTTTACTATCGTTGAAGCCTTTTTTATCTTCATAAGAGAATGGAACATCATAGATATGATATGCTGGAAATCATTGAGATGTGTGGGTTTGAGAAATATGTGAAAAATAACCACTGCCTAGAATGTGTACTTGAGGATATATGTTGCATGTTTAGCTTTTGCAATGGCAATTTACTCAAAACCTATGTCGCACATTTAGCTTTTTGCAAGAAGTACCAGCTAATCTAAACAAATACCATCATATGCCTATTGGATTAGATAAGTTTAGTGTCGGTGTTGTAAAAGAAATTCAGCACTACAAACACAGATTCCATGGATGTTGTTCCCTACAAAATTTCTGTTGCTTCTCATTTTTTGCCTCTTTCTGTATGTACCATAAAAAACTAGCATATGCCACTTACCTAATTTTTGACAATTAATAACTGACTGTTTGCGTCTTATGTGCTTAGTCATGATACCTTTATAAGGTCTTCCGTGTACTTATATGTTGTTGATTATCCACTCCATTTGAAGCCAAACATTTCATGGTCTGGCCGCTCAAATATGAAAGTTTGCCCATTGTATAAAATACAAAAGTTATATTCAGTTTGATCCGGATTATAGCAGCTTACTAACGGGCCTAAAAGAAAGATCACAGTCCTGTTTTATTCGATCGAATGTTAGCTATTTCGTGTCTAAATTTGTTCCTGTTTAATGACACATTTTTTTGATATTCTGTAACCTTCTAATAAAAATGAAATAGCCTATACACCTCACTGTTTTGGTTAAAATGACTGGCAACTTGATCTTGAATGCGAATAGACTATGCATTACATATAATCATAGTAGAGATTAAATGGGATCTTGTTTTCTTACTGAATCTGTTTGCAACATGCTAAGAATCGATTCCCTTTTTCTAATCCAATCTTCTTTTATTTTCGCATGTACCCGGAGTCGAAGAGTCTTACTTTGAGACTCGACGTCATCCTGCACAGGCTTGGAATGCACATTTACTCCGTCATTCACATCTTCCACATTCGGTGTTGGGCCCAAGTCCGATAAAATCCTCTTCTTGAGCCAGCCCAATAGCAAACAGATCGCAGCAATAGTCCTTAAAAAATGGACTGGTCCATTTGCTCCTCTTTCCTTCTATTTCATTTTTGTTGTGTATTTTTATTTGCTTTGTGCGACTAACATCTTATTTTATTTTATTAACTTAGATAAATTCTAGTATATTAAGGGTTGTAGTTTAATAACGGGTAGTTAATTCCACAAGTTTATATTCACTTCTAGTTATGTTCTAAACTATTAATGGTATCTATAACATTTATTCGAGTAATTGATTTTCAAATAGCACGACTATATATTTCAAGTCAAAGGAGTTATACTTTATTTTACTATCTTAAAATTCTCAAAACGTCATTAATATGTAAATATTAATCCGAGTATTCTTTATAAACATTATTTTTAAGATGTATTCAACTATGCATACCTTTAGCTGAATTAGTTAAATAAGTTAATAAAAAATAAAACTCACCTCCTTTGCATTCTATTTATAAAAATAAGTCTAGATTTTTCAACACCATCGTATTCATATAACATCATTTTTTATCTGAAGATCACATTTGACGAATCATCTTTTAAAAGGCTATCAACCATAAGCAAATTACTCTATTTTTTTACGAGTCTTATGTTTGAATAAATTTACTATATTTTCAATTTAGGCTTTAGCAATATCTTTGTACCTCAACATTTAGAATCTTCTGTTACACAAATTATTATGTCTTCTATAAGTATTATTTTAAACAATACTGTTATACTTTCGTTTAAAACTTTAACAACATTCATAAGTCGTGTTTTCAGAGTAACGTTAGAAGTACTCTTTTATACATTTTTTTTTTTACAAGTTCTATTTTAAATATCATTCTTACATGTCTATCTATAACTTTAGTCATACTTACAAAACTACTTTTTTTTATAATATCGTATTTACACTTAGCCTAATTAATTATGAATCCGGTCGTTAACCATTGTTAATGGGTCTTAAAGGGTGCCTAATACCTTCCCTTTAGAGTAATTGAACCCTTACCTAGAATCTTAAGTTTCGCAGACCTTAAACAGAGTTAACTTTAAATATAACTTTAATAAACTTTAGGTGTCCTAATTCACCATAAATAATTAGGTGGCGACTCCCTTGAAAAAAACAAAAACAAGAATCTCTAATACGTCATACTTCTACTTTAACCTCCGGGTGAAAATGGAGTGTGACACACGGTATAAACCAAAAGGGGTAGCAAAAAATTTAGAGACCAAAACGGGTATAACGTGGACTGATCCACATTATACCCCAAAAAAAAATTCCATTGTCAAACATATTCACGGAAAATTTTTAAAAAAAATTAAAAGGTATAACGTGGACGGATCCACTTTTTACAAATATATATTGTAAAACGTGGACTTTACAATATATATTTGTAAAAAGTGGACTGATCCACGTTATACATTTCATTAATTTCCCCCCGGCGTTTTACAAATAGTTTGTAAGACGTTGCCTCTATTTAAATCATAATCGGCTGTGTTTTTAATAAAAAAAATTATTAATTTTTTTAATTTTTAAAGCATATAGTTAATTTCAGTGATTAACTCAAATAAATATTTTAACACATGCAATAATTAAATGTGTTATATATGCGAACAGAAATAAAAAATAAAATATAAGTTAAATAAACGTCACACATTAACTGAGTAGTAAATGTTAAATTACATACTAACTATTAAACGGCACAAGACATGTTATATATTCTTGGAAGATTACATAAGGAAACAACAATCGTACAACTTAAGAAAAAACATAAAAACTAACAAGCAACAACAATTGTTGATTTCTGTCGGAGCAGCGATTCTTGTTATGACCTGTTTGCTTGCACGTACTACACTTTCTAGCCATGCGAGCAGGAGCTATATCCATTTCATTCCTCCTTCTAGTTGTAGTCCGCGCTCCTAAACCCGAACTAAGTTTTATTTGAAAAAACTTAGTGTTTGACTGTAAGGTTATTTTAGTCAACTTTATATGTCGAGAAAATTAGTCAGCCTTATTTTCAAAAATTGAAACCGCAGAAGTGAAATTGACATTCACAGCTACATTACCCCAGGATTTTTAAGTTGAAATCTATTGCGCATCATCATCTTATAAGTACATAAAACTGAAAATTTCAGGCCAATTTGGGGGAAAATTGAAATTGAATGGGATAAAAGGTGTTTTTTTTAAAAATCGGCTCGGCCAAACAGCCTCATGGCAGTTTGTCCGCGTAGATCTTGAAAAAATACGCAAGTTAAAAAAAAACGCGTAAAAAGGACGTCCGAGCGCAAAGTTATGACCATCTAAAGTTTGACCATTTTACAACTAGTTTTTCTCCCTATATTTTTTTAGAATTATATTTATATTCAAAATAAAGTTATGTCTTGATTAATAGTTAGTATGTAATTTAACATTTACTACTCAGTTAATGTGTGACGTTTATTTAACTTATATTTTATTTTTTATTTCTGTTCGCATATATAACACATATTTAATTATTGCATGTGTTAAAATATTTATTTGAGTTAATCACTGAAATTAACTATATGCTTTAAAAATCAAAAAATCAATAATTTTTTTTTTATTAAAAACACAGCCGAATATGATTTAAATAGAGGCAACGTCTTACAAACTATTTGTAAAACGCCGGGGGAAAAAATTAATGAAATGTATAACGTGGATCCGTCCACGTTATACCTTTTAATTTTTTTTTTAATTTTTCCGTGAATATGTCTGACAATGGAAAAAAAAAAATTGGGGTATAACGTGGATACCCGTTTTGGTCTCTAAATTGTTTGCTACCCCCTTTTGGTTTATACCGTGTATTTTTATACCCTTTTGGCTCCGGACTCCATTTCAATGGTGATTAACTAATATACAAGTTATGATTCAAAGTAACTTTTGTAAGTTTGTAGTCTTGATGTGTGAGAATTATGATTATGAGACTTTGCACTTTGTGGTATGGATATATAAACGGTATTCTCAATTTGGTCGGATGAATTAGCTTCCTCGGATATTGTAGTTAAATGACCTTATTCATAATCTACCTTCTGAAGCAGGTACAACACCATTGAGTGGGTTAAGGAAAGATTCCAAGATACCAGAGATGAAATTCCGAGAATGAGGAAGGTGATGTCGCACCTCTCTTTGGCCAAGAAACATAATTCTTTTTAATTTTTAAAAAGGCCTTTTTTTCCTTATTCCTCTAATTAGAAATGTCTAATACCAATCTCATGAGATTTTAGTTACAAATTCTTCATTTAAGTCTCTTGAGTTTCCTGTCTTTATTATGACCTTTAAAAGAAAATACAAGCTTTTAAATACTATTGTAAATTTTTTACTTCTCTTCCGTTCATACAAATAATATTTATCAATTCATCAAATGTCTATCAATTATTTTTCTGCAGCATTTTGTAATGAGATATGATGAAATGATCCCACAAATCCATTCTTTCTAACTACTGATTTTCACACTCTCTTGATGTTAAATAAGATAGACTTCTATATCTTTCTTTTTTGCAGCTACTTCTTATTCTTCAAAAGGGTAATAATACCCAAAAGATTAGGCACTTTAAAATCATCCCTAAAGCAACTTCAATCGTCTTCCCTCAAACATTCAAGCATAAGAAATAGCCAACAATTCTCGATGTCTCTCAATTCGAAAGTTAAGATTTTGAATTGATGTCCTTTTATTGATTTCTCCTAAATTACATTGATCTATTCTGAAGATTTAATATAATTCGATTAATTTGCAGACGTTCCTATGAGAAATACTTATGATATTAGAATTCATGTCCTAGCGAGCATCTTATTCCTTTTTGAAAATGATTTATTTTGTAACTTTGTAAGATTAATCCACTAAAAATTACTTCTGTGAAGTTTTCCTTACCGAATATTCCTTTTTAGAAGTATTAGTTCATCCTAGATGAATTTGTATTGCAATAAATTTGCAAAATTTAGTTTGCTTTGAAATGATTACTTTAACAAGCGAAGAGAGTTTGAAAATTGTTTTTCTATAAAATTCATTTCTTTATTTAATATTTTTATGAATCTTTATTTATTTTTTCTTATCATATATATTGCATTAAAATTTTAATACTGTTACATGCAATTTTTTTTTATCACATAATATTTTCTCATTTTACGTGAACTCCTCTTATTATGACGTGTTCTACTCCACTAAAATAATGTCGAATCTTTATTTATGATTTTCTCATTCAAACCTTTATTGAGTTAGATTGATTTTTCATACTTAACCTATAATATTTTTCACAATTTTTTTCTGTCAAATAAGTTTATACATAATTTTATGATTTGAATCATATTTTCCAAAAATTATGACCGCGCGAAGCGCCGACAAGTATACTAGTATATAATATAAAGCTATGAATAAACAATCCTATGTGGTAACTCCCAATGACCAAGGATTTTATTTATCTTTTTTCTCCTTTTTTTGTTTTGGCTTTTATATCATTTTTAATTATTTTATTTCAATTTAAAAATTCATCTCCATAACTCAGACCCCTTCATCTTCATAACTTATATTAATTAGTATTAGTAATTAATTTCATAATTCTAATTTAGTATACAAGTTATGACACCTAATTAAAATCACCAACATGATTTTATATTTAATAAAGTAAGGAATAGAAAAAGTGATATGACACCTCTTTTTGGCCAAGCAACACAATTATCTTTTTTTCTCCTTTTTTGACATTTTCCCTATTTTTCTCATTTATATGCTAAGGAAAAAAACTAAAAAATCAATAATTAATTAACTCTCTTATCTATATATGTTAATGTGCTAAAGTGTTTTTATTCCAAAAATGAATGACACGTAAATGTGCTAAAGTTTGTTCATTCCAAACGTAGATTAATATTGAAACGTTTGAAGAGTATGGGGCATTGAAGTCCTTATAAAAATTAACTACCCCAATAATGGCTATATTTAATTATAATAAACTCGTGTATTAAAAAGCTATGGAGATGAAAAGTTGTAAGTTATGAAGGTAGGCTATATAACAAGTGTGGTTGTTGAGTCATCGCCCATTGCATTCATGTAAATCCTCAAGATCCAACAATAGAGATTTCATCAGAGAAAGGAGAGAAACCAAGCACAGGTAGCATCTTGAATGTGTAGTGCCGCTTGATGATAAGCTTAATTAGACATGATTATTATCTCGGTATCTTTTTATTGTATAATTCTCTTATTTTTCGTATTTTCTATTCATTATCTTTTTTTCTTGAAGAAGATTGTCATTTAACCAAGAAATCATAGTTCAAATTGATGTTCATTCACTAACGTTTTGCAGGGAGCATCTTGGACATGCTTGATGATAAGCTTATAATTAGACATGATTATCCTCTTGATAACTTTTTATTTTTCGTATTTTCTATTCATTATCTTTTTTGGGAGAAGATTGTTATTTTACCAAGAAATCATAGTTCAGAATTGATGTTCAATTATATGTTTTCTATGTTGGTGTTAATTATAACTCGCTATTGTTTTTCTTAAACAAGATTAGCATATAGTACCAGTATAGTTACTTGGCTACAATATTTTATTATAGTGTCGATAGAGTTACTTGACGGCTACAATTTTATGTAGCTTTATGTAGCAGGAATAATTTGCAGCATGATCAAATATGACTACTTATCACTAAATGATCAATATTTACAGTCTTGATAAGAAACCATTGTACAATGGTGAATTTAATAGAGAGATCTCAAGAAATTACTTATGAGAAATCCTTTTTTTTTTTTTTTTTTTTTTTTTGCACTTCTCCTTGCTAAGAACAATATTTATTTTTGCATTTTCAAAATAATAAAATATAAAAATTCAAAATATTTCGGTGAGAGCAATAAACTATTTAATTCTTTTATTTTTAATTATGAGCAAAGTAATCAAGAGCGAAAAGTGTCAAAAAGCGTTAAGTATATTGGAGCTTTAAGTGCAAAAGAAGAGTGATGTGGCACCTCTAAGAAATATAATTATATTTTTCTTCTTTTTATGAATCACCTCTATTAATTATATAAGTTAAACGTGCTTATGTTTTTTCATTCCAAAGATGTGAAAAGGAGCCTAACGAGGAGGCATTCAAATTCTCACAAAGTTTAACTATCCAAATTTAATAGTAAACTCATATATTAAAAGTTATGAAGATAAAAACTTTTTTTTTTTTGGGTTAACAATGGAGATAAAAAGTTGTAAGTTATAACTATAAACACAAAGAATAAATTATTTTGACAAAATAATAAAAACATATGTAATTAATTAACTTATGTATATAGTGTTGTGTCATTAAAGATAGAATTCATTCGTGGAGATTGAAGATGCACATGGCTTAACATCTTAATGCCTATACTAGAGTACAAAAGATAAGATGAGGTGAAGCCTGACTTTACTGAACTTCAGGATTTAGGCACAGTTTAACTAAACGTTTAACAACACTATTTTTCAATGACAGAGCCTTCATAATATAAAAAATCTCTCATTATGGATGAAAACTGAAAACTACACCTAAATAAAATTACTAATAAAAGTTAATTTCTTGTTCCCAAATGGTCGATAATTCATTTCTGCAAGAGCTTTTTCATTATAAATTAACAAAAAAAGTATGCATGGATTTGTTTTTAGGTTTAATGTTTTATATGTATGTTTTGTTATAAATTTGTTTTTTTTGCTTCTACATGTTTTTACGATATATTTGTGCATAATTTGGTATTATAAAATATTTATTTTATCTGTATAATTAAATTTATAATATAATATACCATCGCGCGAAGCGCGGACAAATTCACTAATTTTTATAAAATTGTCACTATCTAAAGAGAACATGCCGGAATGTTCTAGAATCTCATACAACTATAGCAGACCTTATTAGTTGCGAACTGAAAACTAGAAGAAATATACTTAGAAGTTATTAGTACTTTATGGAAAGTTCTCTATAGGCATGTGCATTTTATGTACATATTTACAGTCCTCTTATAATTCGACTAATTAGACCAACTTTTTCTTCTTATTGAGAAAGCTAATAATCCAACAAAGGAAAAAAAAAAAAAACTGATCACAGGATCACATAGTGGTGCAGAGAGTAGGAACATGCAAAATAAGTAGGTGTTTGGTCATGAAAACCAAATATTTTTCACTTTATTTGGTATTTTGGAGTTGGAGTTGAAGTGGAGTTGTGTTTGGTTATACTTTTTGCAAAGAATATTTGGTTGTTTGAATGTCTTGAAAGTGAAAATAATTTTTTTGGTATTTTCCAAATTCCAAATGTTGATTTCTAAATAAAGTGAAAACGTTTTCAGGAAAAAAGTGAAATTTTTTTATGGCCAAACGGGCCCTAAATATCACCAAGTCAAATTCAATATACGAGGATTGAATCAATATATAATATAAAACTAGACATAGACGGTACCTCTCTATGACCTCCATTGACATTTATCTTTTTTTCTCCCTTTTTCTCCCTTTTCTCTAATTTTTCTCAATTATTTCAATTTAAAAAGTCATCTCCATAACTCATACCTATTCATTTTACATAAATTATATTCTTAATTAATATTAATAGTATCCATAACCCTCAAACTTTTCATAGTCATAACCCCCAATCATTCAATATACAAGTTTATGACACCTTAAAGTCACACTAATATCTATACAAATAAATTTGTCTTGAGCAATGTTGGTTATCCTCTATTTTTTAAGTGCAACAGCCACTACCGATTGTTTGCATTTGTTTGGGTTCTTGATGATATGAATGGAGGAACTCTTTAAAAAGTAATTGTAGTTTATCTCATTGCTTCTTCCTTTTTTTCTTCTAAGAAAATTTGATTATGTTACGTTGACAACATATATAGTCCTTTTCCTTTTTGATTATGTTATGTTGATAATATAGTCCTTCTTATGTTTTTTTTTTTGGAGAATTTGATTATGTTATATTGTGTCTCTAAGGATGGGTGTTTTCATAATTGAAGCAGAAAAAAAAAGTCAAACATATACGTGCATGCGAGAAGCTGCTTAAAAAAGTATGTATATATCCTTCCGTAGTCATGTAGACCAACTTTTAATTAGCCTAATGATAGAACATGAGAATGTAAAAATTATTTTTAATTTTTAGAATAAAGTTTAATTCATAGGAAAGTTGTTTATTGATATGTAAAGAGACGGTCTTTAAGTTTTTTATTTTTTTTGTTGTAATAGTTAAAACTTAAAAGTCCTCAAGTTTTACAGACTTTCATAAATTATTACTACTGTCAATTGGGTCTAAACTCTTTGAGCGTACTACTTGAAATATGCAGAAATATTGGGCTAGGATAAAATAATTTAGTAAAGTTGTTTGTTTTTACTAGAATTGTTGTTTTTCTCTTAACCTTGATTCACCATTTATTTGTTTCATCATATTTATAGAGGAATGAACTTTTTGTGCTGATATTGAATATCTTTTTCTTTGTTCAGAACATGACAAGGGGTATATTTTTTCTTGATTTAAAACATGGCTAGGAATATTACTAAATGAGCAATGGTAAGAGGAATTATTCAAAATAAAAAGTAATTTTTAGGATGTTTCATAAGATTAATAAAAGATAATAGGAGAATTGATTTCATTACTTATGGAAGGATAACAGTTTATGAAGGGTATAAAAAAGAAAAGGAAAGAAGCAAAAGAAAAACATGCAACACGATTTATAACTTCTAATAAAATATTTAAATTATATCTTACATAAGAATTATATATGTCATCTTAAATAAAATGGTTAGACTGTGGATCCTGTAAAATGAAAAGAGTATAATATTTGGATGAAAAGAGCAATAGTAAAAGTTCTTATCAATAATTTTTGAGAAATATTAGAGTACGTTCGTTGTTTCACTTTATCGGCATGTGATATTTATATATACTTCAAAACGTGGGAGATAGAAGAGGAAGATAACCAATCATAACTAAAATTATTTACTTTTTGGATGTTTATGCAACATATAATTATGAAAAATATATTTTTAAAAAATAATTAAGAGTAAAATTAATTTTTGGCATTTTCCATAAAATTAATAAGAAAGATAAAGGCCAATTAATCAGATTATTTTAAGGACAGATAACAACAATTACTAATTTTTGAAGGGACTGAATAAACAAAAGGCCAATTAACTAGATTATTTTAAGGAGAGATAACAACAATTACTAATTTTTTGACGGGATTGAATAAGCAAAGGTAAAGAAATGAATGGAAAAGAGAGTAGGTAAAGGGGAGCTTAGAAATAATGTTAGGATGAATATAAAGAATGGTAGAATTCATAAATAAAATCATTAATGGAAAGCAGTAGGGAAAAAAGATAAGAATAGAAGAGTAAATAGTCTTGAAAAAAAAAAAAAAGAGATTTCAAAAACTTCAAGGTAATAAAAATATGATCAAATCTAAGGAGGGTTATTTATTCAATATTGAATTTGTTGAGCTAAGTTTTTTTCTCATTTGATATCAACCTTGAAAAATATAATTAGAACAACATTAATGTTACAATTGAAGAATAGAGAAAAAAATAAAATTGATTGATGATTTTAATTCAAAAACCTAATAATGATTATTTAGCTATATTTTAATTTTATTTTAATGATCGACTAAATTCATAAAACGAAAGACTATTAAAACCCTTCATATAACAAAAGAGGTAAAAGGTTATAGAAAATACAAAAAGAAGAATAATCAAAAGACAATGCCGTATATCACAAGTCCAATGACCATGGCTATTGGCTCTAGAGAAGTCAAAACTGACAAAGTAGTACAAATAATCACAATTAAAAGTCATCTTAATTACAAAAACAAATAAAAATAATAAATTAATTGGTGGAAAATTCAATTTGTTTGAATGGGCCAAAGTCTGGGCATGGATTGTTGAGTCAAGATTGGAAAAAAGGAAAAGAAGAAGAGACAAGACTGAACAAAATCACCAGATTTCAAGTTTAATTTTTACAGGAGTCTGGATTTCTATTAACTTTTATGTAGGGCTGGGCATAAATATCGAAAATCGAAAAATCGAACCGAACCGAACCGAACCGAATCGAAACTTCAACAAACCGAACCGAACTGAACTAGTTTGGTTCGGTGTTTGGTGTCCACCGTAAAAAAACCGAAACCGAAATAGCCGAACCGAAGTTTGATAAAACCGAACCGAAAAAACGAATGCGCACCGAAATTTAATACATTACCCAAAAAAAAAATTAAAATAATCCAGGCCCATTAAGTTTAAATAAAAAAAAAACTCAATTGTAATAAGTCCTCTTTTGCATTTGTATCCGTAATTTTCCACTTCAATTGAAAAAAATCAAATATCCTTAACAAAGAAAGGTAACTAGGATGTCTCTTTATGATTAATGTATGTCCTTTATGTGTTTTCTTAATTATTCTTACGGTATGTATATAACACTTAGTAATCCTATGTCATGGTTATAGTTTTTTGTTCTTGTGTATCCTGTTTGTTTGATTTTGATTTCAATTTATCAGCTTTATGTTTTATTGCTTTTGAGAATATGAATTAGTGTCAATGGAATCTCTTCTAATATTATATCAAAAAATCCGAAACCGATCCTAACCGAACTTTAAAAAACCGAAACCGAAAGAACCGAACCGAACTAGTTTGGTTCGGTGTTCGGTGTCTACCTTCAAAAAATCGAACCCGAAATAGCCAAACCGAACGCCCACCCCTACTTTTATGTTGAACTCTTTTTTGTTGATATCTGATAATAAAAGGTGCTTATTTCTTTATGTCACTAATATTATTTGGGAAATTAAACTCGGATAAAAATATTTGTTAGAGAGACAATTTTTTTGTTTTAAATTTTGTTTACACTTGTTCCTCAAACTAAAGGAGTATTAGAAGAGATTGTGCGTAAAAATATTAATAGACGAATAATATATATTGCAGTATTAATTTGCAAGACTTCATATGGTTTACATCATAAATTTATAGCGAAAAATAACAGAAGTGAAACCTTATATTTGAGGATTAAATAAATCATGAGTAATTTTAGTATTTTAAATTTGTCAGAAGTAAACATGTTTGCTCTCAAGTCATATATTTAACAAACACTGTTTATTAGATTGATGAAATTTATGAAGAAAAAGGATTTAGATGGATGTCACAACTTTGTAAAGTGAAGCTTATGTCATTAACTCTTGCAATTTTTAGGATTTGATGCGGTTCTTGATTTTTCTAGTTAAGTCATTTTCTCCCACAATTTTCCTCACATTTAACAAACAAGTTTTTTAATATATTTGACTGAGAAATTAGAATGTGATTAATTATTATTCCAACTTAAATAAAGGATAAACAAATGGGCAACTCATTATAATCCTCAATTATTGCTATTTTAATTTATAAAATTACTGGTCAATATAATTTATTAATTTGGTTGGCAGGTGCAATGTATATAAAGTTGTTAAATTAATGCCTATCCAAAAGTGGATCCCACCCACCCGATATTTCGTGGAAAAACTTAGGCTATCAATTACTATATAAAGGGACCCTTCTCTACTCATCTTTCTCAATTCTCAATATAATATTTCTTCTCTTAAAAAAAAAAAAAAAAAACTCTCTTTCTCCTTCGTTTGATTCCCAATACCATCTCAAGGTACGACTAATTCTCTTTTTTTTTTTTTTTTTTTTTTCTTTTTTCTGTGTATGTTTGTCACCGTTGATTATTTGTTTCAGATCTGTTAATTTTGATTTGATCTATAGATTTGCCTTTGGTGAATTAGTTTAATATATATGTTTTCGTTAATTTAATTGATTCGTTATGTTTTGTGTTGACTTTTAGTAGATCTGAATTTTGATTGATGTTGTCTTTTATTAGAGACCTAGATCTAACTGATTTGTCTTTAAAGAATCCTTGAGGTAAACGCAATTTAAAAAAAAAAATTGAAAAAAGGAGATACAACTAGAACAAGGTGACTATAGATGTCTAATTATCTGTTTCAAAAAAAAAAAAAAGATGTCTAATTATCTTGGGTGTTGGCTCTTGATAGCTTAGGATTGATAGTATAATATATGTGTTGCGCGTTTGATCTGAATTTTGATAGATGTTGTTATGTTTCTGTGGCTTTTATTAGATCTAGATCTAAGTGATTTGATTTTTAAAGAATCCTTGACGTAAACGCAATTTAAAAAAAAAAAATCAAAGAAGAGGAGATAGAAGTAGAACAAGGTAACTATATATGTCTAATTACCTAGGTGTTGACTCGTCATAGTTAAGAATTGATCATAGTATGATAATATGTATGTCTTTATTCTCGATATTTATGCTGCACGTTATATATTTCGAGGTTGTCTATTGATTGTCATCTGTATGAAAACTTAGTTAGGGGTGCATATTTATTTGACAAAGTGAAATTGTCATCTTTCATGTTGATTCAATTAGTGCTTGTGTGTATATATTGTGAAAAAGCTGTCCCTTTTTTCTTTAAGAAAACTGTGTTACCTACAACTTCATTGTTGAAATTTAATAGGATGGACTGAGTTGGTTTATAAACCCATATGGAATGAGTATAAGACATAATTTTGTATTCATTAGTTCTTGTTATTATCATGTGGATTATTTGTAAATCAATCAGACTTTATTTCATGCACTCTTTCTATTTGATTTTGTATGTTAGGCGCGCGAAAGCGTTTCCTTTTGACATGTGTATCCATGTATTATGAACTTGGTTTGATTACCATTACCTGTATTTTTGAAAATTAGATTTCCCTTGTCTAATGATTTTTCTTTGTTAAATTACAGATGCAAATCTTTGTGAAGACCCTCACTGGCAAGACCATCACTCTCGAGGTTGAGAGTTCTGACACTATCGATAATGTTAAGGCAAAGATTCAAGACAAGGAAGGAATTCCTCCTGATCAGCAAAGGTTGATCTTTGCTGGAAAACAACTGGAGGACGGCCGTACCCTTGCTGACTACAACATCCAAAAGGAGTCGACCCTCCACCTTGTCCTCCGTCTTCGTGGTGGCATGCAGATTTTTGTGAAAACCTTGACTGGGAAGACTATTACTCTCGAGGTTGAGAGCTCTGATACAATTGACAATGTCAAAGCTAAAATCCAAGATAAGGAAGGAATTCCTCCAGATCAGCAGAGATTGATCTTCGCTGGAAAGCAGTTAGAGGATGGCCGAACCCTTGCTGACTACAACATTCAGAAAGAGTCCACCCTCCACCTTGTCCTTCGTCTGCGTGGTGGCATGCAGATCTTTGTGAAAACCTTGACAGGGAAGACTATTACTCTTGAGGTTGAGAGCTCCGATACTATTGACAATGTCAAAGCTAAAATCCAAGATAAGGAAGGAATTCCTCCAGATCAGCAGAGATTGATCTTCGCTGGAAAGCAATTAGAGGACGGCCGTACCCTTGCTGACTACAACATCCAGAAGGAATCCACCCTCCACCTTGTCCTCCGTCTGCGTGGTGGCATGCAGATCTTTGTGAAAACCTTGACAGGGAAGACTATTACTCTTGAGGTTGAGAGCTCCGATACTATTGACAATGTCAAAGCTAAAATCCAAGATAAGGAAGGAATTCCTCCAGATCAGCAGAGATTGATCTTCGCCGGAAAGCAATTAGAGGATGGCCGTACCCTTGCTGACTACAACATCCAGAAGGAGTCCACCCTCCACCTTGTCCTCCGTCTGCGTGGTGGCATGCAGATCTTTGTGAAAACCTTGACCGGAAAGACTATTACCCTTGAGGTTGAGAGCTCAGACACTATTGACAATGTTAAGGCAAAAATTCAGGACAAGGAAGGCATTCCTCCAGATCAGCAAAGGTTGATCTTTGCTGGAAAACAACTTGAGGATGGTCGTACACTTGCCGACTACAATATTCAGAAGGAATCCACTCTCCATTTGGTGCTGCGACTGAGGGGTGGTATGCAGATCTTTGTAAAGACGTTGACAGGGAAAACCATCACTCTTGAGGTTGAGAGTTCGGACACCATTGACAATGTCAAGGCAAAAATCCAAGACAAGGAAGGGATCCCACCTGACCAGCAGAGGTTGATTTTTGCTGGGAAACAGCTTGAGGATGGAAGGACTCTTGCAGATTACAACATTCAGAAGGAATCAACCCTCCATCTGGTGCTGCGTCTGAGAGGTGGTATGCAGATATTTGTGAAGACATTGACGGGTAAGACTATTACCCTGGAGGTAGAAAGTTCAGACACCATTGATAATGTGAAAGCAAAGATCCAAGACAAAGAAGGGATTCCCCCGGACCAGCAGCGTTTGATCTTTGCTGGCAAGCAGCTCGAGGATGGGAGGACTCTCGCTGATTACAACATTCAGAAAGAGTCTACACTCCATTTGGTGCTCCGTTTGAGAGGAGGGATGCAGATCTTCGTCAAGACTCTGACTGGGAAGACCATTACCTTGGAGGTGGAGAGCTCGGACACCATTGATAATGTGAAGGCAAAGATTCAGGATAAGGAGGGTATCCCACCAGACCAGCAGAGGCTGATTTTTGCTGGTAAACAGCTGGAGGATGGTCGCACCCTTGCTGACTATAACATCCAGAAAGAATCCACTCTTCACCTGGTTCTTCGTCTCCGTGGTGGCTTTTGAAAACTTTTGAGAATTTTTAGTCCTATGCTCGATCTTATTACTGTTGATACTGCTTCGATCCTTTGGTCGAAAGATGTTTTTAAATTTGTGGTTATGCTTTGGTGGCATCGCGTTTTCATAAATGTCGTGTTTGAACAATCGTTTCTTTGAATAAATTTAGCTGTGTTACTATGTAATTGCATTCTTAGTTTCTGCTCTGTGTTTTCTAAGCTTATTTACCTATGAAATTGACTGGATCAACGTTATATGACAATATGGAATCTACGTCTTCATTCAAATACTACTATTCAAGTGCTTTAGTTTTATCAGCTAGTCCTACTCGTTTGCTATTTATTCTTTAGCGACTTGAAATAAGTAACCTTCTGTTTTGTTTTCCATTATTGTTCTATTCCTTTTTACTTCCTGAAATGACTTTATGAAAAATTGTGAAAATAAGAAGTTAACGAAGAAAAAGAGAAACGAGATCTGCATAGGAAACATATTTCTCTTGTACCTCCTGATCTCAACTGTAATGGTATGTCAAGAGACGAAATGAGTTCATTGGCTCAGGCTATCATCTGATAGCGTAAAGCTGTGAAGCGTTCGACGCATTGGGCACAATGTCTTAAACATCATACTATGGCATAGCAAGTTAGAGCAAGCAGGAGAAAAATCACATTAAACACCGATCCTGCATCAACCTGCATAGGAAGAAAGCAAAGACATGATAATGAGGACTAATATTTCAATCAGCAAAAAGTATTATCTAGTGTATATATATGAGGGAAAAATGAATCCAAGCTCTCACCTCTAGAATTTATACCAAATCATACTAATTTACGTATTCTGGGAATGTCTAATTAAGAATTGGAAGCCAAGGGGCACAAAGACCACTTGACAAATGACTGTCAAGGCTTGCCTTACACCCTTCACAACCCCTTCCCACGCCGGGTTTGGATCCCCTAGACCAATGTTCAATGGCTTTCTCGTTTAAAATGCCGAAAGATTGTTAAGGCCAAACTACATATATCTGGAACTTTTAAAATTTCAAACTTGTGTGTTTGAAGAAAATTTAAACGCGACTAAATTTGCAAAAAATTATGAATTTCGGGATTCATTAAATAGGGATCTTAGCTGCTCCCCCCAAGTTGTGTTGTTTCCAAAGTTTCAAAGAAGGCCTAATTTAATTATTTGCAATTAGTCGAGGCAAATCCACTGTTTAAACTTGATGTGGGTTCAACTTTTATGTTCCTAAATTTAACATTTGTTAAGATATAGTGATCACACACGTATTTATGAAGAATATTTTATACTTTATTTGTCTCAAATTATTTGTCGTGTTTCTTTTTTACATGCCCCTTTAGAAACATTAACTATTTTAGACTTCATTATCATTATTATTTGGACACCCCGTAATTGAGGTGTTTGTAGTCTCCAAGAATAATAACTACTTATAAGGGTGAAATAATAAAAAAAATAATTAATTTTGTCTGAACTTCTAAGCGATAAATAATTTGAGACAATTATTTTTCAAAAAGTACGATAGATAATTTGAGAGTCGAGACGAGGGAGAAATATTTATGCTTGTATTGGAAAGTGTTGGGTTTGATTGAACCCATCGGACTGATACTTCATCCACCTCTGCTTATTATTTGCTTTGTGCGGGTAAGAAGTATCAGCAAATTCTATTTCCAAGGTGAGCCATTCAAAACTCCTAAAAGTCTCACCATTGAATAATTTGAGAACAAGAATTAAACTTTGTCCTAGTTTATAGGACTCATTGTCCATCCCCCACCATGACACTAACTATATAATGCCCAAACATTAACCTTTTCAATTCATCAAAAGATTAAAAAAAAATAGTTACTTCCTAAAAAAACACAACTCAATTTGTGGTTTCTCTTTCTTCCACACAAGCTAGGAGGAAAGGGACCATTTTCTAATAACCAAATAAGTCCCAATTTTTAGGTTGCAACAATTAATTCTCATTCAAATATGGCAAAGGAAACAAGAAATGTACATTCTTGCAGGGTGGAGGTAGCTCCATCCCTCATAACGTATCGCCGAAAAGCTTCACATAAGTCCGGATTGGAGACCATTAGGGAAGAGATCAACGAGGGAATTGACGATGACACATAGTATTCGTCGTTTGAAAATTCTTTTATACTGTCAGCTTATAAAATAAAATAAAACTCTTCTCCAAATTTAGTTCGATGAGAGATTGAAGTTTTAGCTAAGACCCAGCTGGGTGAATTTAGGTGTTGATTGCAAGCTAGAGGGATGGCTGCATGCATTGGACATGCAATTCATATTGTATATTTTGCGTTTGAATTAACAATGCTTTAGATTATCAATATAATTTGTTGTGTGTTTGAATTATCGCTCTTTGAAATGATTGTAGGACGATAGCAATTAGGATAAAATTAATTTTGATGCATTTGCTAATAGATTTTTAGAACCATTAGATGTCTAGGTTTGCTATAGTGGAAAGTTCCACCTAAAAAAAAGTCCCATCAAATCTTAAATACGGCGACACCAAAAATCATACTAGATACCAAACATGACTACAAATAACATAAATTGCAACTAAAAGGAACGGTACCAAACACTTGAAAAAAAACCCAAAAATAGCAGAAATTATAAAATTGTGCCTTCAAATATGAGTTTATACTAATTTTTTATTTAAAGTTTACGCTAAATCTAATTGACAGAGTTCGTTAAATATTTGATGGAGATTAAAAGTGTGCACTTTTAACAAACTTAAAGGATCATAACTGCTCATAATGTATTTACGAAATTACTTTAAATCTGTCCTCAAACCTAAGGGATCAATTTTGTTATTTTCTCATACATCTAACATAAAATATTTATGTATTATTCCTTTCATCGGAATTAATATGGCATTTTTCCTATTCTACTATAGCTAGTATCATAGTTATACCACTTTTACAACTTTCAAGACAAATTTTAACTGGAGGATTTAAAGTTATAACCTTTATCATGTGATAATATTTTCTATCAAACTAATGCTTAACAATTAATACTCTAGTATTTCCATTATCACTAATGTAATGACAGTGTATGGATAATATAACCACCACAAATCAGTGGCCTTAATTATAATTAATATAACCTTTATCATGTGATAATATTTTCTATCAAACTAATGCTTAACAATTAATACTCTAGTATTTCCATTATCACTAATGTGATGACAGTGTATGGATAATATAACCACCACAAATCAGTGGCCTTAATTATAATTAATATAGCCTTTGTGCAGGTTACTTTTAATATCTTATTTAGCCACAATATCAAATAAAATTAGACTTAGGAAGTAGCTATAGTACCAATCCACTCATAATCTTGAATCATGAAGCAAGAAACGACTAATATCCACCCTAAAAAAGAGAGGGTTCACTACAGAAATACAATGGCTAACCGACCAATTAATAGAGTCCACAGAATGCCACTATTTCTATTATCCTTACTTGCTCTACACATGGCAAGCCCTATAATAACCACTTTGGAATCTGGCAATGGCCCCTTTTTGTTCTTTCTGAAGTGGTGAAGTATGTCATTTTGCACCAATATTTAACACATACTCACTCCGTTTTTTTTTTTTTATGTTTTTTTTTAATTAAATTGATACTGAGTTTAAAGAGGAATAAGAACAAAAAATTAATATTGTAATTTTAAATTAAATATTAAAATATTCTTTAAATATTAAGATCTTAAACATATCATGTTTGATGTTAAAATTTAGAAATACTATCCTTTTTGATATATTATAAACTTAAAAGGAAGGTAAGATGCAAACAAAAATGAGGGAATAATTCCTTATATAAAATCAAATAATTGGAACCTGGCGGCTGTTCATGACATGGCAATACATTACTGGTTGTTAATTCAATTGTGGATTGAGGTGGACTGGACGGTGGCGTGAGCCATCACAATGAAAATTTGTGGTTGATTATTCTTGTTGATGAAGATGGTCGGTTCACTTTTTTAGTTAACTTTTATTTGTTACTCCATTTAGATAGTTTTTGCCATGAACTTGAATTTAAATGGAGTAACACGGTCAGTAAAGATTCATATAGCTTATTTATTCTATTTTATTTGAAATTGAAACACTTTTTTTGTGTTTGTTGATCCAAATTCTTCATTACATAGGATAACTTTAAGGGGATTTCGAGAAAATAGAAATTGTGAGAATAAATTCGATGCTTATAATCGTATAGACCGTCAACGGTATTTAAATTGGGGTTATTTGATCGGTGTGATAAGGGAACATAAATCCGAAATAAATTGTAGTGGAATACTGAAATTATTTTATCCTATGCTTGGTACAATTTTGATTCCATGATTAGCAATCTATTGTTTACAGTTGTGGTATTAGTTTTACACCACATACTATGTGAGTGGCATAACAATCGAGACAAATCGCGGGATATGTAATAAAATGACATTTGTTCTTTTTCAAACAATTTTAATAAAATAAGTTTAGAGTTAAAAATAAAAGTTCATCCTTGTTTATCCCTTTTAAACCAAACATATATGCTGTATCATATTATGTATATCTCATTTTTAGTCAAGTGAACTAAATATCTACCACTGAAAATATACCAAATAATTTTGTTATTTTTGATCTTCATATTATGATTCCGGAATAATTTGTTCTCTAACCAAACAACCTCTAACTAGGTAAAGATCAAAATGGACACATTATATATGGATAATTACCCTTCAAGACACTCAAGGACAAGCTAGAGGTGTCGGGTATGTTCATCATAAGAGAAGAAAACTATGGGGCGGCAAAAAGTTTAGTTTAATTAATACTCCACTTAGGTCCAAGCCTCTCCATATATAAATACCCCCTCTCACTCTCCATCAACTCCACCACAATCAATTTATACATTTCTATCTTTCACTCTAAATCTCTGAAAACCAAACATTATTCAAGATTGACATAAAAATTTTCATTACAAATGGCCAAGGACAATGAGTATGGCACTAATCAATATGCCCCTAATAAGGACTACCAAGACCCTCCTCCAGCACCACTCATTGACCCTGAGGAAATTGGAAAATGGTCTTTTTACAGAGCTATTATTGCTGAGTTCATTGCCACACTTTTATTTCTGTACATCACTGTCCTCACTGTGATTGGCTACAAGAGCCAAAGTGACACAACACATAATGGTGATGAATGTGGTGGTGTTGGCATTCTTGGCATTGCTTGGGCTTTTGGTGGCATGATTTTCGTTCTTGTTTACAGCACTGCTGGCATTTCTGGTAAGTTATTCATGTTGAATTGTGTGATCATCTAACTTAAAAGCTTAAAATGTTAGATAAAGTTGTTCATGTTGAATTATGTGATCATCTAACTTAAAAGCTTAAAATGTTAGATAAAATATGCGTTTTTTTTGCTCAATAACTTGTTTGATCAAGCTTCTCGAAAGGCAAAAGTGCTTATTTTAGAGAGTGAGATTAGTAACAGAAATTATTTCTAAAATGCTGAAAAATATAGTGTTTTCCAGAAACACTTTTAGAATCTTGGCCAAACACAAATTGTTGATATAATCATCACTAGAAAATTATTTCCATCGGAATTAAGCGATCTTCTGGTAGTGAATATTGGTGAAAGCGTAATTGATTAGCCACACACAGCTCCTCCTTTCCAAAGTACTTTTTTTGAAAACACTTTTCAAAATAAGCAGATTCTGAAAGATTGGCCAAACAAACTATAAATATGCCTTGATCATTAATACGCCTTTTCACGTGCGAATGTGCCACACCCGTGAAAATTTCTTTGTACACTTTTATTTACTTAATTACGTCTCTAACAATATCAAACAACAATTGGTTCTTGAAAAAGGTTTTGATTTCAAGAAATTAAAGGGGTTTCCAATATTGTATATGCAGGAGGACACATTAACCCAGCTGTGACATTTGGGCTATTCTTGGCTAGAAAAGTCTCATTGGTTCGAGCAGTTATGTACATAATAGCACAATGCTTAGGAGCCATTTGTGGTTGTGCTTTAGTCAAGGCATTCCAAAAGGCTTATTATGTTAAGTATGGTGGTGGTGCTAACGAGCTTGCTGTTGGTTACAGCACTGGCACAGGATTAGGTGCTGAGATTATTGGCACTTTTGTCCTTGTTTACACAGTCTTTTCTGCCACTGACCCCAAGAGAAATGCTAGAGACTCCCATGTTCCTGTAAGTACATTTTTGCAACACTACATTTCATAATTTGGTTAATATTTTGCAAATATTATTTTGAGTGTTAACTTGTATAAACCAGTGTAAAAACACATGTACATAGTCGGGTCAGCTAAAAGATAATTAGAAGTGACTGCTCACGATAAGTGGAACTAGTTATCTAAGGAATAAGAATCCGTTTGAGTTAAATGATTAAAAGTAGTAATCCCTCCGAACAAAAAAAATTGTCCTATTTTGACTTGGCACAAAGTTTAAGAAATAAAGGAAGACTTTTGAAATGTGTGGTCCAAAACAAGCCTTAGATATTTGTATGGCTGTAAATCATCTCATAAAGTTAAATTATTTCTATATATAGAAAGGGGACAATTTTTGGGACAAACTAAAAAGGAAAGGAGGACAATCTTTTTGGAACAGAGGGAGTAACTAATAAGCATCAAGTGCCAAAAAATACATTTAGGTGTTGAATCTGATTTTATAAATAAGTAGTTACGTGTTTGAATAAAAGTTTTGAATTCGATTATAATTAAGCAGTTAATGTTGGCGAAAAGGTGTTAATTAATAAGCACCTTTTATGTTAATGACCAAAATGTCAAACTAAAGTTGTTTACAACATCATCATAAGTTGAAGGTGATCAACTTATGACTTTTAGCTGCTTTTAGCTTATAACCATTTTTGTGTTTACCAAACATATAAATAAGCTAAAAATTGCTTATAAATTAGTTTGACCAGCTTATAAGCTTAACCAAACACTTTCTAAGACCGACAACACTAGTAGTTATTTATATTTTTGGTGTATATGAGTTAAATCTTATCTTTTGATGCTTCTTTTTGGTAACTTGAGTTGAAGAAATCGATTTTATTTGTAATTGATTAAAGGTATTGGCACCACTACCAATTGGATTTGCTGTATTCATGGTTCATTTGGCCACTATTCCAATCACTGGAACTGGTATTAACCCAGCCAGAAGTTTTGGAGCTGCAGTCATTTATGGCAAAGACAAAGCCTGGGATGACCAAGTAAGCAAATTTGCCTTATTAACTAAAACTGCACATCCTTTTAATTTTAATTCCTTACTTAACCAAAATATGCATTGGCTAAATTATAATTTATATTTATTTTTTATGATGACACAGTGGATTTTCTGGGTTGGACCTTTTATTGGTGCTGCTATTGCTGCATTGTACCACCAATACATTTTGAGAGCTGGGGCAGCCAAAGCACTTGGCTCATTCAGGAGCAATGCCTAATAATAAGAATCTGCATTTATAAGCTTTATTGGCACTTAATTTTGAATGTGCCAAAAATTGTCAGTGAAAAGCTTTAATTCCTTCTTGTTTGGTTGCTTTTCTTATCTTGTTTTCCTAATTTCCCTTGTAAATTTCTTCCTCCTTGGCTTGAGCATCAAAATAATGGATTAGCAAAGTGTGTTCTACTCTTTTTCTTCCAACTAAATAAATAGGAAAAGCACCCCCCTCCCCGACACCATCCATTTTTAAAAACTTTGCAATTCAAATATGTCGAGTTATTATTCGCCTAGTAATAATAGAGACAAATTTATGATTTAAGGTTTATTAGTTCTGGCAGTCGCGCGCTTGCCACCAAACCCCTAAACTGTTATACTACTAGATCCGCAACTTATTATATGTATATTTTTAGTGAATTTCTCAACACATATATAAGATCTGGGCTAAAACTATTGGATTTTACATAATGATGTCATCCTTCCTATTCCTAGCTACATTTCTCCAAAGGGTTTTATTTCACCCAGTTCAAATTAAACCCTTATTGATTTTATATCTTCTCAAAACGAGCAGGCCAAGTTTGTGTGTGTGAAATATGCACTTTGTACCAACATTTTCTAGCTATAGCTACAGCATTGGAGAAAAAACTATGAGAAGATTGCTTTTGGCCTATCTTAACATCATTCAAATCAGCAAGAATTCCAGGCTGAGTAATATTTATGTCCTCTAATTCCATATAATTGGCACTGCTCAACATGTTGATGACTGCTGACATTTTTGGGCGGAGGTTGGCTATTTCTTGCACACAAAGCAGGCCAATCTTCAAGAATCGGACACCTTCGTCGCCACAAATTTCTGCATTTAGCACGCGGTCTACTAGCTCTAACAATTTGCCCGTATTGTACATTTCCCATGCCTGCAGAAATAAAGACATAATTAAAGCCTCAAACCGTTTTGTACTATATATTCAAAACATATCTCTAGATCTCCTAAATATTAGTTCTGACACTATCAGGTCACTAAAATGTCTTAAAAGATAACTAAAGGTAGCTCGTAAAAGGTGTAATTAATAACCTAAAATATAAGATAAATTACATGTCACAACAAGTATACTGATAATCTGGTCGTGTGATTAATTTCCTGACATTGTCAGTATATATAAGTCAAATCGTCTCTAACGACCCTCTCATGTCTCATCAAGCCAACAACATAGTAATTGAGAATTATTTGAAGGGATCATAATATTTTTAGCAAGGCGGCTAGAAATATTTGCACCTACCTATTTGTAACTGTCGTCGGTGTATGCTTAGTGTATAACAAGTGTATAATGTATCTATATAGGTTATACAGTGATTATACGGGCTAAAATTTGTAAAAAGGAAGCGTTAGAGTTATTTCTTATTCTGAGTTTTATTGGGTTGATGTGTAATAAAAATCCCTTATATTTTCATCAAACTTAGATAAAGTAAAAGAAAGAAATCAATTTTTTTTTGGGGTCTAATCTGGAATTGGAATCAAATTAGTTAAACAGAGATGGAATTACCTTGTTAACTAGGAAATGTTCTCCTCTCTCAATGTCAAAGGCAATAATAGGGCAACCGCTGACTATTTCAAGCAATAAGACTCCAAAGCTATACACATCTGATTTCCTTGTTAAATGTCCACTGATTGCATATTCTGGTGAAAGATAGCCTCTTTAGGCATAACATTAATCAAGAAATTAACAGCATGATTAGCTTAAACACTCGAAAAGTTAACGTGTGCAATCAAAAAGAACAATTTGTAGTTTGACTTACAATGTACCGGCAACTCGAGTAGTAATGTGTGAAACGTTCTTGGAAAATAGCCTTGATAAACCAAAATCTGCAATTTTTGGTGTAAAATTCTGATCAAGAACTATATTGCTGGCCTTAATATCTCTGTGTACAACATAGGGATTCACTTCTTCATGGAGATATGAAAGCCCCTTTGCTATTCCTTTTGAAATTTCTCTTCTAAGTTCCCATGTAAATTTACTTCTGTTTTGCTCATCCCCTGCTTATCAAATCATCAATTAGAAGCCATTTCATATAATGTGGACTCTTCCAATATTTAAAGCATTCAATTTATATGCAATCACATTGTATAGAAATTTTACACAG
The DNA here is from genome assembly GCF_019175385.1 of Lycium barbarum. Taxonomy (NCBI): domain Eukaryota; kingdom Viridiplantae; phylum Streptophyta; class Magnoliopsida; order Solanales; family Solanaceae; genus Lycium; species Lycium barbarum. Next base: position 123,995,677 of record NC_083344.1, read on the forward strand.
AGTTTAAGTTATTTATGTTGTCAGCGTAAAGGACTTTTTACATTTTCACGGCACGTAAAGGATATTTATAGGTAAGTATCCTTTAGATGTGAGATTAGTAATTTTGAAAATAAAACATGTCATCTGCTATAATAGGTAAAAATGACTTGATGGTATAAAAATTTCTTATGCCGAAGGTATACATGGCTTAAACTTATAGGAGTATTACATTATCATTTGCAACTTAACCCATTATAGCAGGTTATCCAACTTATTTTTTCAGAATTGTGATCCCTCTTATTATGAGTTCTAATGTGTAGCTATCTTTCGGTCGATTTTAATAGTGTAAAAATTCTTTTATACTGTATTTTAAAATGAGAGGGAGGATGATTAATTACCTATAATGTTTGTGAAAATCTTCTTGTAGTTATCTTATAGTCAATTTGATATTGTAAAAAAAAATTTATACTGTCGGTGTGTAGAAGTTAAATTTAAATTGAAATGAGAGGGAGAGATCAAAGAATTACCTAGTAATGTTTGTGAAAGGCAATTGTTTTCCATGTAATCATAGACTAAGAGTCTTTTGGTCCCATCCACACAATATCCTCTGAGGGTGACAAGATTATCATGTCTGATATTAGACAATGCAGCTATTTCTGATATAAATTCTCTTTCACCTCTCATTGATTCTAATTCAACTGATAGAACCTTTACAGCCACAAAGCTTCCATCTTGAAGTTGACCCTTTTCAAGAAAATGCTCAAAATTAACATCACAATTAAAGCATTGAAAAAAATATCAAAAAGATCTGTTGTGGTCAGGGGTGAAGTTACATTTAATGAATGAGTTCAATTGAATCTCTTCATTGTAAAAAAATGTTGAAGTTCCAAGTGTGACATTCTTGTATTTTCTTTAATCTCCTTTTTCAAATTTAGCTCCGCCACCACCACAGGCGAAGCTACCGTCATACTTACGAGTTCAGCAGAACCCAAATTATTAATACCTTATATGTATAAATAATATATTCAGAACTCAGTAAGTTGACTTTTTTTAAAATTTAGAACTCATAAAGTTAAAATCTTGATTCATAAAGTTAAAATCTTGATTCTGTCTATTGCCATTGCACAATTTTTTATTCCTTTTGAAAGTCAACTTGTTAGGATAAAAAATGTACCTTGTAAACAGAACCAAATCCTCCCTCTCCAATTATATTTGATGCTCTGAATCCATGAGTTGCGGCCTTCAATTCTTTGTAAGAGAAAACTGAGAACTTCTGAAATCTTTTTCCACCTGTTTCTAAAAAAATTATCTTTAAGAAATTCCATTCTTAAGAAAGTTTAACATGTTTAACCAAACTTTCAAAATTTGCTTATTTTGGAAGATGATTTTTGTCAAAAGTAATTTTTTAGAGTAACGGTTTGTGTTTAGCTAATCAATTTAGAAAATATTTTTTCCAATATTAGAGCAACAATTTATAATTGACCAAAATTGTTAAAGTGCTTTTGAGAAGAAGCTTGGCGGAACATACTATAATACTGTAATATTGTAAAAATTGATAAGAAGCTAAGGAGGACTTGAGAAGTTACCATATGGGATAATTTGGTTGGTCTCCATACGATCAGATGAGGAATTAAAACAATTAGTAAATGCAAAAGGAAACTTCATAGTAACTCTTTGATGAACTCTGTCTTGTTAATTTCTGAAACTTAGTTTGTGTTGCTGATTTTTCCACATTAATGGGAAAGAACAAGCAAAGCAAGAACAGAAGAGGATGAAGGGAAATAGAAATGAGCTTCATTTAATGGAGCAATAGCATGCCCACATATTTTGACGATTTCTGATCTTTGAAGTATACAGTTCTAATTTCTCCTTTTTAAAATATTTTAAGTATCTTCCTAGCACTCTTCTCTTTGTTTATTCTTTAAATAAAGCCGTCATCATGCAGTATTAATTGTGATGTATCAATTGATAGATACTTTGCCTGGTGGTCATCAATCATCATATTAATTATTGTATTGTAGCTAGCTGAGATATGATTCTTAATCCATGCATGACAAAGTTAACTTTCTGGTCATAAACTAATCAAAGTAGAGTCGTTACATTTTAGTTTTAGAAAACTAGACAGAACTATTGACAACTAACAAAAACAAATTTATATGGTAAATACGTTCCATTCATTACGGTTCATGTGACATTAATTATTTTCTTATTGGTATGTTCAAAAGAGAATGACTCATCTTATATTAGGAAACAACTAACTTTAAATTGCCCATTTTATTGTTAGTTATGAGAAGTTTCAATTGCTACGCCAATCATTATGACATGGTGAAAATCACAAATTATCAAAAATCTTCTAGTCGTTCAAATGCTATGATATGTTTTGGATCATCACTAGTTTTTTTTTTGTTTTTTTTTTTTTTTAAACTCCCGAGTAATCTTACGCTACATAAATTGAAAACGAGGGAGTAAAAGTAACTAGAGTTGATCATAACACTCCAACCAAACCATTTGATCAATTCTCCTAGCTATTCTACTCTTTCTAGTTTCTATTATACAAGTTATGAACACTTCAACTAATTCATCAAAAATGTTAAGCTTCAGCTAAGCAATATTCCACAATTCTGCACCATATCATAAGTATGTGTTGTAGGAATCTAATAGCTCAGTTGATTGACTATTTGAACTTTCATCTTGTTGGTGAGGATTCGAATCCCCACGTTGTAATCCCCTCCCCCATTTCCCCTTCCTATATCCCCTATGTAATATAAAAATTAAAATAAAAAATAAAAAATAAAAAATCATACGTATGTGTTTAAGATTCATCTCTCTGAAAATATATCAATTATGTAATTTCTATTATTAAACTCAAAGGTCCAGTGATGGTGCTATGTCTTAGTAGCGAATTCAGAAATTTTACAAAGAATTTTCAAAATTTAATATGTATACCTATAAGTGAAGGGGAGTCTTGGAGCAACGGTACGGTAAAGTTATCTTCGTGTGACCTGTAGGTCACGCGTTCGAGCCGTGGAAGCAGTCGCTGATGTTTACATTAGGGTAGGTTATCTACATCATACTTCTTGCGGTGCAGTTTTTCTCCAGACCATCCTAACGAGGGATGTTTTCTGCACCAGGTTGTCCCATTTTTTTATTTTTTTTAATGTATACGTATAAGTAATTCTTTTTCTTATATATGATATATGATATGTTTTTTCAATAAACCGTGTGCAACTATCTACCTTATAGTGTGCGTTGCTATGCCACTATCCGTCGGTCCAAGTGCTAGAAATGCTTTCTAAGCTAGGGAAAGATATTTCCCTCGTGCTTCACAAATTTTTACCCACTTTAAAGTCCACAGTCCACACATCCTTTCTGCTTTGTTTGGTCGAACAACTTGTTGCACAGAGTTGGTGACCGTGACATTGCACCAAGGGTGGTGAGGTTGGTGCCTTGGTGGGTGAGTCATGAGCGCACGGGTAATGCTCATTTAAAAAAAAAAAAAAACATATACACTAAATAACTCAAATATGTTAGGGTCTGCAAACAAAAATTTCGCATTGCCATGCATCTGAAAAGAAGTTACATAGGAGTATAATATAATGTGCGTGAATACTTTACTTTTTAACGGTGTGATGTCTTTTGAGAAAAATTGTGCGTACTCCCAAAGAAATTATCATATTATTATATTAAGAGTATCTCATGTCGTCTTAGCTCAATAGAATAATTATTAATTAAACCCGGTATTACACTTATATATAAGAATCCATGCGTAGCTTAATTTGTTCGTTACACCAAATTAATACTCCTATAACCTGTGTCATGATTAAGTGATTTAGTGAAATATAAATACATGTTAATTATATTAATCATGATTAAATAAAAGATCTCTATATTCAAACACACATGTATTGACTTGATATAAACACCTAATGTGGATAAGTTTTTACCGGACTTGATATCTAATTCGAGAGTCAAATTATTTTTATTATTTTAACAAATTTCCAAACTGACATGCTGGTCGTTACAATAAGCAACTTGTAAATTTTTCAAAAGTAGATTGTTGACTAATTAATTATTTATAATAAATTATTCCCCTATATTTTTCTTCACAAACTTGAAATTGTCTCCATTAGAAAACCTCTTCCAGACTTCTTTGTTCCTCACTATAATTAAAAAATATTGACAAGTTTGACAATTTCTTCTCTTTAGCTAGCGTTTGGCTATAGATTCCCAATTTTTTTTTTTTTGAAAAATTTAATTTGGGTGAAGTTTTTCAAGTTTTGAAAATGTGTTTAGCCATAGTTTATATTTCACTTTTTATTTTGAAAAACATGAAACATTACTTATACCCATAAGTTCTAAAAACTGTCAAGAATACCTACCTTACAAAATATACATACTTGTTAATCCCAAATTATGCAGAACATGATATTTTAACAACAATTGCTAATAACTCACACTTGCTAGTTACTACAATTCAAATTACAACACAAAGATCCATCCGGGCAAGAAAAATAACAACGGTAGTAACTAGCTATTCTTTAATATAATCTTCCCACATTTTACGAACAATCTTCACTTTATAGAAGAGACTGCTTTAATTGTGGAAACATGATAGATATGACTTTAATTGAGGAACATGGTATAGAATTAGTTGGGTCATAAATAGATAGTTTTTTTTTTTTTTTTTTGTAAAATACAAAGTTTGGGGTAGTTTTTAAAAGTTTTGAAAGGGCCGAAACATAGATCTTGGCCCAAAAACATGTTTGAGCCAGAATTTGAAAATTTGAAGATTTGTTTTCAAAATCTATCAAAATTTATAGCCAAACAAAAATTTAAAAACAAAACTTCAAAATATGATCTCAAAATCTATCGCCAAATGGGAGCTAAAATGACGGCGCTATAAGTAGCCTTTCCCGCTCCCCTGCAATTTCACCAACGACGCAGATTTGTCAATGAGAACTCGAAATTTAAGAGCAATTGTAATTTATAGTAAAAAATAAGCAAGTATTTTTTTTTTCTTAAAGCATTTTGACACGCTAAGTTCACTTATTTCAGATTGAAACTTTATTAACATGTTCAGAATGTTTTGTCACGCATATTTTTTCATCAGCTTTGAACTGTTTTTTCTTGAGCCGAAGGTCTATCAGAAACAACCTGTCCAAGTTAGGGATTAGGTCTGCGTACATTCTATCCTTCTGAGACCCCACCTTGTGAGATTATACTAGGTATGATGTTGTTTTTGTACTTTATTAACACACAAGCAAATATAGGACAATTAGCTAAGAATTAAGTTATGAATATTGGAGAATAGAATTAATGCTATGTTGAACGAAATTGGGACAAATTTAGACTTCTTTATTAAATAAAATGACAAAATCAATCTCACAACAAGCAAAAAACAGAAGCTGATTCTCGTGATTCTCATGTTGGTTTTCTGTTCTTCGTATAGGAAAAGATAGATACACCTTTTTAGCTAGGGTCAATCATTGCCGGAAGAAAGAGAGTTGAATCAGTAGGTATGTGAGAGAAAAACATCTTCCATCTTTCTAAAATGGAGAATCATTTATTCATTAAATTACTACCCTTTTGACCTACGGAATATTTTTTTTTTCGGGTGAAATATGCACTGTTTGGATAATTAAATACAAGCAGAAGAAGAATTTTCGGTAAAAAATGTGTGGTCATTGTCATTCTTCATTGAAACTGTTTATCCAAGAAACTTTTGGAAAATTTTATTTATTGAAAACTAAAAATAAACAAACCCAATTTAAAATTGCCAAGGGATCACTAAATCAAATACATGCCACAAGCGTACATCATTTCAGAAAAATGTTTGTGAAAGGTGTTTGGATTGATGGAATATATATATTTTTTTTTAATGGTTTGATTGTGAGTTGAATAAGGAATTTATTCTTGAAAATAAAAGTTAGGTAGGTTGCCATGGGTGACTATGATCAAAGATTAGTCTTCATCTTAGCATATATAGGTGAGCTGAGAACAAATGTTCCCAATCCATCCCTCCACATTGGCGACCACGTTGAGGGTTCGAGAAATTGCTACGTACACATAAAAAAAATTGAGAGTTAGTATAAACTAAACATCAGAGATACAACCGGGATGTTTGAAAACGAAGGCCACTTACGAGTCGGGTTCCATTTCTCGGGGAATGGCATCTTGTTGGCAGGAATCAGATCCTCGGTCCTGACCTGGACAAACCTTCCCTGCCAACCTCGATCCCTATCTTCGTCAAGGCTAGAGAAGGGAGCTTTTCTTGCTCGTTTCGTGAGCTTAATCATGCCTCCCTGAAATACTCGGGGACTATATAACCGGAGGAGGTGATTGACCGTGAAAGGTTCATTCACATTCATTGAAAAATAACGGAGGAGTACTACCCTCCAAAACGAGGGATGGATCTGACCAAGGCATATCTCGTACTTCTTGCAAAAATCCACAATCACCGGGTCGAGCAGACTAAATGTGAAGGGGTAGGTATAGACACTCAGATACCCCTCTACATAGGTCGTTGTGGCTTCAGATAGGTCGGGAATAACGACCTTCATATCTTTCCAACCACAGTTTTTTTTAACCCGCTCGAGTTTATTCGGGGGAATCGTGCATAGATAATCTGATATGTCAGCGCCCCGATCCCCTTGCTGGGAAGGTTTCTCAACCTTGAAATCCCTGGTCGTTACGTAATCGGATAGGATAAAATCCGACAATGCCGGTTCCGGTTTTGGAGCCGAGTAAGTTTCACCGGCTTTTGTTTTGGAAGACTTGGTCATTGTTCTAAGAATAACAAGGTATGAAGGTTTGAAGATCTGATGAAGATGTGATGCTGAAGATATGAATGTATAAATATATAAAGGTATGCGTATTCAAATGCACGATGGTAAAAAGTTTAGGGGTGAAAATTCAAAAAGTGAAAAAGTGAAAGGGAAAAGTTAGCTTTTAGGGGGGGGGGGGGGGGAGACGGTTGACATTCCGTAACTGACCCCTCGCCCAAGCGGGTCACGACGCGTGGCTGGTGTCAGAGCGACGCGACAGATGGGACTCTGATCTTATCCATTCATAAGAAGTGTGTAGGAGAAGGAACCGGACCAGCATCTTCAGGCTACCAATGCACACGTGAACCAAGAAGGTCGGAGCCATAGACGCCCTCGATTCCCGGTTAAGCTATTTAGAACTTTTTTTTTTATGGATCAAAGGCTCCATAACCGAGATTTCAACATGGTCAAGAACGAGCACTGGTGTTGATACGCCCAAGATCGGGTATGGTCGGGTAGGCCCCACCTCAACCATGACAAATAAGGTTCCAAACAGACCAAGGTCGAACGTGGAGGGAAAAGTAGACGAACATGGGGATCGCTAACGAGACGTTTTGATTTTTCGCGCATTGCTTCACGTTCGACAAATCAAGATAACAATGGATTGGACGTTTCAAAAACAGAAACAAAGGTACAAATTCAAACAGGAGGTACGAGTTGAATGCATTCAGTAAAGCCCAGTATGAGACCGGTTAACAACGTTCTATTAATTCGCTCTATATGACAAGTTCCCGATTTTATCGGATACATCAGTCCAGCAAAAGGAAAAAGATAAGCCCTACTTTATGACCCTAGATTAAGAAAAAAGATATCCCCTCAAGCCGGTATAGTGAGCAAAGGTTGAGAACTTCGGCCTATACCTTAAGGTGCTGGAACAGTATGAGACACCGACCAGACGATCCCGGGATTGTCCTCGGGAGTAGACAAACCAGGATTGCTTGGTTCTGGCTGGTCTTTCTCATCGAGAACTACAGTCAGTGGGGCTCCTCCACGAGGGATTTCCCGTCGAGTCTCCATGATATGGCGCGTCCTGACCCGAGAGCCAATCTCCGAATGAACAACCGAGGTGCTTGTAGTAACGCGACGACTGGGTGTCCTCACCAACGCCGATATCTTTCTTCCCCGAACGGCATTCTCGGCGCCCTCTTCGACAATGGTTTTTTCTTTCTAAGATCTTCTTGTCGAAAGTCCTGAAAATCAAAGAATCAGGGTTAAAATACGATACGGAAAAATGAAAATCCCACGAACAGATTGGGAATTACTGTGGCTTTTGTCTTTCCACCCTTCGGGTGCCATTCTCCTCCAAGAACGACCCAAGTTACGAGAAGCTCCTAAAAGTGCGACTACCCATTCAAAGATAGTGACGATGAGCTCAGGTTCGATCGGCTCGGAGTAGAGTTTCATATCTGTATACGGGTAAAACCGAGGGCATGGATATCCTCAGTTTCCCGACATAGAAGCTAGGTTCAGTTGGGGTTGGACCGATCACATCAAGTCCCGGGTTCCGAGCTCGGATTGGAATGAGATACCGAGACACGATGAGAAGGCAGTTATAAAGAGGAGATCGAAATATCCGCCACCAGCCGGATATTTCGGCACCGATCTCGCCATCAATTATTGAGGGATTTTGTGCCATATTTAGATTTGTACTAGGGTTAGGACTCCTCTACTATATAAAGAGGAGGCCCCCATTTATTTTCAGTCAGTTTTTTTGACACGCACACCTATGTATTGAGCAGGCAATATAATTATCAACGTTTATTCATCTTTCTTGACCATTGTTCACTGTTCATTACTCGGCCACAGTGGGTAGATCTTGATTCTTAGTACCCGAGGCCGACCGATACTCATCACGGTCAGATCTGTTATATTTCATTTTACTTCATCGTTTGTCACATAATCCAATGTTGTATTAAATCAAACCACATATCGTTAGCACCGCGCACAAATTTAATTGTTATCCATTTTAAGGATAAACAAATGTCATAATTATTTTTTGTTTTTTAGCAATATATATGACATCAGATTTATTTCTAATTCATTCCTTGTTGGTCCAGAAGAACCTAGTACGTAAAATGATAAAAAATGACTGCGAATATATTACCTTTCAGTAGTTTCTCTCCGTCATCCGTATCTGGTTCCATTTCACTATTAGAGGAGAATTTGATGACCACATACAAAATAATTAATAGTATAGGTCAAGGAAAAAAAGTAGTAAAGTGACATATAACATTAGAATATTCATTCATTCCCTCACGTTCCTGTGTTATCGCATGCGCAGCCTAATTTCGTGCTTAGCTGATGGATCATGAATTTATAGCCTATCGAGGTCCAACTTTGGACTTTCTTAACTTCTTACTAGGAAAAAGAATGCAATTGATCTATTGGAAATGCGCCATGCATGAATATATAAAGCTACTGTTTTTTCCTTTAGTTTTTCACCTTGTGTTTAGTATTTATATTGGGATCCCGGAGTAATTCGAATTCGCGATGTACAGAAGGAAGCACTTTCTATCAAGATTTTCAGAGTTCGAATCCAAAAACTTTGGTTAACTAGTGTGGATTGTGGAGGGATCCTATTCATCCTGTCACAACTATTGGTGGCAGCGGTTGTTAACTTATACAAGTTTTGTCGACATTATCTGTTTTCAAATATTTTGGAGCTCCTTAAGAAAAATATTTAATTGTCTTAATCATAGAAATGTTTATTTAAACTACCCGTAATATCCTTAAATGCCTCACTTAAGTTGTAACAGTAACACTACACTTGTTTGAAGCTACATGTAAATTTGGAGAAAAATGTAATAGAATAATAATTTTTTATTTTTCTAAAACGTCTCATATTTTGAAACAAATTCAATTTACTAAAACAACTAATATCTGAGACCGGATAAAGTGCGATAAAATTCATCCCTATGGTCAAATCACAATTCGGAGAAAAGAGAGAAATTAAACGGGATAGCTTAGTGAGAACAAAAGATAATTTAATTTGTTAAGATCACGAGTCAAGCCTCCAGAGTAAATGACAAAGATTCTTGATAAATTTTTTAGCATATTTTCTATAGAGGCTACTAAGTGCAACGCCATCAATTAGACGCTTTTACTAATATTGAATCTTTTTTTTTTCTTACTATATAGCTATTCTTCAAAAAGCCGTCAAATATTTACCACAAGACAAATTTTTTTATATATATCTCCAAATGTTGTCATTTTATTCTCTCTATTGGTCATTTTTTTTAACATGTGTTGTTTGTTTGTCAATGTTTAGGGGCATTTTCAGGTTAATCTTCTAGATAAATTCAATACAAGTAAGAAGAATAGTATGAACCAGCTTGAGTTTTGTGCCATGCATGGACTTCTCATTATTGGGTTCATCGAATTAAATCTGTGACAGGTGTTTAAAAATAGCAATATTGTATCCAAACTTTTCAAGTTAAAAAAACGTATATTCATTTGGCAATTCAATATTAACAAAAACAAATAATAGGTTCATGGCTTGTGATAGTTTAATTAAGAACCACCTAGATGTGGGGCAGAATGGACAGGATCTCTTCATTCTTAATCAGTGGTCTTGAGTTCAAGCTCCGGTGTGGAGAAATCCTTAGTGGCGAACTTCCTTTATTGGGTCCTGTGCGGTTGCAAATCCGGATTAGCCAGGCTATATAGGTTTAAGGATACCGATAGGTAAACTTAAAAAAAAAAAATTACATACTTTAGGAATTAATTTGTTAAAATATCGCGCACAAGTAATTGCACGGTTTGTCCTTCAAATGGACTGGTCCTTAATTTTTGTCCTTCAAATGAGCTAGTATTTAATTTTTGCCTTTCAAAATTGAACTTAGTAGGCATAAGTTAAGCATTATAATATCCACAAGTTATATAAAGAACTTATGCCTATAGGTAGAAGTTCAACTTTGAAAGGAAAAAATTAAAGACCAGCACAAAATAGGACAAAAGTGCAAATGACATCGGTGGTTTAAATTTACCAAAAAAAAAAAAAAAAGACATCGGTGGTTTAAGGAATGGGTGGACTCCTTATATGGACTTGGGAAACCCTCCCCATAAGCTTGCTTTTGGGGTTGAGTTAGATCCAAGATCCATTTCTTTACGTTCTTAGTTAGTTTCTGCTTTTGTTTGAGAATGAGGGGTGGTCTGGGAGGCTCTAGAATAATTAAGATAACAAAAAAGATGTGATAAGAGGTTTTGGGGAAAAAATTGTGGGGTATTGGGATGAAGGAAATTGTTAGGTGAAAAGGTGCAATTTAAGGTGAGCTGAGGATAATATGTTATGTACTGCTATAATGCAGCTTCTAGCTTGCTTATGAAGGGGAAAAACAGCTGGGAAGTGAAGGAAATTCCTTTCTAGATACACATTCAGTTTTTCTTGTGTGATTTGAGGTGGATAATGTTAAGGATTCAAGTTCCATCTTTTTTTCCCCTTTATTCGTCCGGTATGGGATACCTACTAACTCGATTAATTGGCTTTACGCAGCGAAGGACTCACTAAAGAGAGAACCGCTCCCTACTAGTAGCTTCATCATTCGTATGGCTAGAACCTGAGATTTATGTTTAAAGGTGAAAGGATCCAATATTCAACTACAGCATTGTACTAATATTTTCAACTTTCTTGTATACAATGGCTACATAGGTTACGTTACTGGACAATCACAAATGATTACTCATGGATTTGTGGGACAAGAGGCTAATTAAGTTGCAACTGCACTGGTCACAATCGAGAATATATTGGTATAGCTGATAATAATGTAATGTAAGATAATGAATGATAATCCTCTATCAAATTTGTTGTGTTATCTGCCATCAGCAGATGATCTAGACTTTTCAGGAGGATTTGATAATGATGCTGTGTTTTGTCAATCTGGATTTGTAAAGCATTGATGCCATATTTTTCTACTTACTCGTTTTTGGATACGTGTATTGCACGTGTGTCTCATGATAATCAGTAAAAACTTTTTAAACGTACAGATAAGATTAAAACATGTAATCGATGAGTAATTGAAAAATTGAAAGGAAAGTAAAAGCTGAAAACTGAATAGTAAGCATATTGGAAAGACTTGATTGTCGATTACTATTATACTTTGTAGCTATACACAATCAACTAAATTAGTATAACCTTTTTCTTATGTGGCCCTTATAATAATATATCAAATATTCAGGTTGACATTTTCTTATTTTTCTTTTTTAACATTTCGATAACACACACATATATATATATATTTTGAAAATGTGTTTTCGTCATCTATTATTCAAATCAAACGCAAGTACATCGGTAATGAGAGACGGAGGGAAAGTATTCCACTCCATCGAACCAAACATAGAAGCAGATGCTTTAGCAAGACAATGAGCAACCTGATTCGCTGATTTCTTAACAGACGACAAAGGGAAAAACGGTAACTCTTTGAGAAGAGTTTTACAATCAAGAACTAAAGCATCAAAATAAGAGTAGTTCACCAAATCTCCTTCCAGAGCTTGCCTCACGAGTAGATTAGCAGTTTCCACAATAAGCCTCGTTGTACTGAATCGCTCCTTTAACCAAGTAAGAGCCTCACACACTCCTATGATCTCGGCCAACAAAGGGCTAGCAACACAGCCGAGGAATATTGTTTTTCTAGCGAAGAATTGACCCGACTGATCACGTAACACCATGCCTACCCCCGCCAAACCTGTATGGATATCATAAGACGCATCGGTATTACATTTGATTGTGGAAAGCGGAGGCAATTCCCATTTAGTAGTCATAGTATTCACTGTAGCAATAACATATTAATTAAACCTGAATAATCTTATACTTTGTGACTGCAACCTTGATTTCCTAGAAATATAAGTAGGAAAAATTGTGAAAGAAATTCTCAAATAACATCAACCCCTCATGAATTATGCCATTATAAGTTTATAACAAATGTTAAGTTATTGTCTCATCTACTACTCAAATATAGCGGAAACAAGATGTAAGATCAACCTATGATGCAAGCTCATATAAGGAGCAACAAAAGCGATCGACCAATCACAAGAAAGTTCCCGAGAAAATAAAATATGCTAGAATTTAATAACCAAGAGTATTTGAAAAGCATAATAGGAAAGAAGTAATGTATATGTTTTGGGAAGTTTTACTCTTTTTAAAAAGATTATGTGAAAAGAAAAAGTAGTATCAAGGAGCCCGATGATCATGTACAATACAACATGACAATGCTTGATGTCATTAATATCAGTGAAAAATTCATACCCTTGTTGGGCTTGATGTCATTAATATCAGTGAAAAATTCATACCCTTGTTGGGTCCATCCCCTTATTTTAGGGAAGAAAACACTTCCCTTGTTTTGAGGAAGAAAACACTTCCCTTGTTTTGAGGAAGAAAACATCTTCCTTGTCTTTGGCAAATTGTCAAGTGCTTGCTTGAGTCACTAATGACATCAATAGGTTCATCTCATACCTATAAATAGGGAAGCTTTCTCATTTGCTAAACACACCCAAAAAATTGAAGAAGACAACACATCCCAAAGAGAGAAAAATCTAAGAGAAATACTCTTAGTGAAAGGCCTAAGTAAGAGAAGGTCTTTGAGAGAATTTTTAGTAAAAATTCTTGAGTGTAATTGGGATTGGGGTTGTGAGGTTGAGTGTTGTAAACACTTGTAATATTTCTTCTTTAATAAGATCTGCAGCAGCAACGTCGACGTAGCTCTCACATTGAGGGTGAATCACTATAAATCTGTGTGTGCTATTTATTCTTCGCTTACATCACGGCGTAAGTAGGTTCTGTCTAAGGAGGTTGGTATTTAAGTGGTCCAGCTGTGACCCTCCAATCTTTCCTGGGAACCTGCTTACAAAGGTCGGATTTGGGATTCAAATCTTAACAACTGGTATCAGAGCAACAAGTTGTGTTGTGATTTAGAAACGATGGGAGGAGAAGATGGTACGACGCACGACATCGGTAAATTCGATGGTACAGATTTTGCGTTATGGAGAATGCAAATTGAAGATTATTTATATGGCAGAAAGCTTCATGAACCTCTGAGTCCGAAACCAGAGGAGATGAAGCAAGCAGATTGGGATCTCCTCGACAGACAAGTTCTGGGAGTCATTCGGCTGACGCTGTCGAAGAACGTTGCTCACAACGTGGCAAAGGAGAAGACCACCGCAGATATGATGAATGTATTGTCTGACATGTATGAGAAACCTTCGGCAAATAATAAGGTATTTCTCATGAAGAAACTATTTCATCTAAAGATGATGGAAAATGCTCATGTTGCTACACACGTAAATGAATTCAATACCATTGTAAATCAATTGTCATCGGTAAAAATTGATTTCGATGATGAAGTGCAAGCTCTAATTTAGTTGGCATCCCTACCAAATAGCTGGGAGCCAATAAGAGCAGCGGTTAGTAATTCTGTCGGCAGTGACAAACTAAAGTTCAACGATGTTAGGGATCGTATCCTTTCTGAGGAGGTGCGCAGGACAGATTCTGGAGAGGCATCGACGAGTTCTGCTTTTAATGTTGAAAACAGAAGCAGAAATTATGACAGAAACTACAACCGAAATAGGGGCAGATCGAAGTCAAGGAATGACAGGGGTCAATCCAAACCAGGACGAACTGCAGGGCGCCAAAGAAGGAGGAAAACAAGGGGGCTGGAATCAACGTTGCTACGGAAGACATTGGCGATGCGTTGTTGCTATCGGTTGACAGCCCGATAGACTCTTGGGTGCTTGACTCAGGAGCGTCCTTTCATACCACCCCACATCATGATATAATGACAAACTACGTGGCTGGGAATCTCGGCAAAGTTTAATTAGCCGATGAAGATCCGCTAGACGTTGTTGGCACGGGAGACATTAATTTGAAGATGTCAAATGGATCCTCGTGGAAAATTACAAAAGTTAGACATGTTCCAAAACTGATGCGAAACCTGATCTCAGTAGGTCAGCTTGATGATGAGGGATATGATCTCAACTTTGGTAATGGGTCTTGGAAGGTGGCGAAAGGTGCTATGGTAGTTGGCCGAGGAAAGAAGACTGGCACTCTCTACATGACGACTAGCTGTCGTGATACTGTTGCTGTGGTTGACAACACAAAGAAGACAGATTTGTGGCATTGTCGGCTGGGGCATATCAGCCAGAAGGGGATGAAGCTGTTGGTGACAAATGGCTTAATTCCGGAGCTGAAGACGGTGGACCTTCATACGTGTGAGAGCTGCATTCTCGGAAAACAAAAGCGAGTAAGCTTCTCAAATGCACGCAGGGAGTTGAAGGTCGAGAAACTGGAATTGGTGCACACAGACGTGTGGGGACCTACCACTGTCCCCTCTCTTGGAGGATCACACTACTACGCGACCTTCATTGATGATTCAACTAGGAAGGTATGGGTTTATTTTATGAAAAATAAATCCAATGTGTTTAGTGTATTCAAAAGATGGAAAGCCATGGTCGAGAATGAAACAAACCTCAAGTTGAAGTGTTTGAGGTCCGACAACGGCGGAGAATACACCGATGGTGATTTCAAACGGTACTGTGCCGATAATGGGATCAAGATGATGAAGACTATTCCTGGAACGTCGCAACAAAATGGAATAGCCGAAAGAATGAATCGAACGTTGAACGAGCGTGCTCGGAGTTTGAGAATACACTCTGGATTGCCTAAGACATTCTGAGCAGATGCAGTCAATACCGCGGCCTTCTTAATTAACCGAGGACCGTCAGTTCCCTTGGATTTCAGAATTCCTGAAGAAGTCTGGAGTGGCAAGAAGGTAAATCTTTCATTTCTGAAAGTGTTCGGCTGCTTATCATATGTTCATAATGATGATACGGCTAGAAGCAAGCTTGATCCAAAATCAAAGAAGTGTTACTTTATTGGCTATGGTGACACCGAACTTGGTTACCGATTTTGGGATGAACAAAATCGGAAGATCATCCGAAGCAGGAATGTTGTCTTCAACGAAGAGGTACTGTACAAAGACAAGTTGCAAAAAAATTCAGAATGTCAGGACAAGGAATCGGAAATAATCGATTTGAGGGACTTCCCGACACCTGAGCTGCAACCAGGTACAACCGAGGCAGAGGAACAAACAATCCGAGAATGTGCTGATGAAAGTGCCGATTCTGAAACAAATAAGCAGACGTTAATCACAGAACTGCGTAGATCATCCAGGATTAGGAAGCCGATTCACAGGTACTCTCCATCCCTCAACTACATTCTACTCACTGATAGAGGGGAGCCGGAATGTTATGAAGAAGCAATGCAAGTCGATGAATCGACCAAGTGAGAGCTGGAAATTAAAGATGAGATGGATTCACTATCGGCAAATCTTACATGGGAGTTAGCCGAGTTTCCAAAGGATAAGAGGGCAGTGCAAAACAAATGGATTTATCGGATAAAGGAAGAACCCAATGGAAGCAAGCGTTATAAAGCAAGGCTGGTTGCAAAGGGATTTCAACAGAAAGAAGGCATCGACTATACGGAGTTCTTCTCTCCCGTAGTCAAGATGGTGACTATCAGAACTGTTCTTGGACTGGTAGCAAAGGAAAATCTACATCTGCAACAGATGGACGTGAAAACTACATTCCTTCACGGTGATCTAGACGAGGAAATCTACATGCGACAGCCGGAGGGATTCAAAGTCAAAGGAAAGGAGAATCTGGTGTGCAAACTTCAAAAGAGTCTGTACGGACTAAAACAAGCTCCAAGACAGTGGTATTTAAAGTTTGACAGCTTTATGAAGAAAGCTGATTTTTCAAGGTGCGAGGCAGATCACTATTGTTACTTCAAGAAATTTGAAGACTCGTACATGATACTGCTACTCTATGTCGACGACATGCTAATCGTAGGAGCAAACCTACTGGAGATTGATCGGTTGAAAAAAGGGTTATCGGAAGAGTTTGCAATGAAGGATTTGGGAGTTGCAAAGCAAATCCTTGGGATGAGAATCGACCGAAGCAAGGAGGGCATCAAACTCTCACAAGAAGAATATGTGAGGAAAGTTATCAAAAGGTTCAACATGCATGATGCCAAGCCAGTCAGCACTCCCTTGGCTGGACACTTTCGGTTGTCAAAGGACCAGTCGCCGACAACCGAGGATGAGAAGAAGCAGATGGACAAGATACCTTATGCATCTGCAATCGGTAGTCTTATGTATGCAATGATATGTACAAGGCTAGACATTGCACATGCAGTGGGAGTTGTCAGCCGATTTATGAGCAATCCGTGAAAGCAACACTGGGAGGCTGTGAAGTGGATATTCAGATATCTGAAAGGCAGCTCGAGTTCAGCTCTGTATTTCCGAAAATCAGAAACAGGATTGCAAAGGTATGTTGGTGCTGACAACGGTGGTGATGTTGATAGCAGAAAGAGCACATCCGGGTATGTTTACACCTTCGGAGGTACTGCAATCTCTTGGGTTTCCAAGTTGCAAAAGATAGTAGCTCTCTCTATTTGTGAGGCTGAGTGCGTTGCTGTGACGGAGGCCACAAAGGAAATGATGTGGCTACAATCTTTTCTGCGGGAATTGGATCAGGACCACGAGGGAAGTGTGCTATATTGTGATAGCCAAGTGTCATTCATTTGGCAAAGAACCTGGTCTACCAAGTTCGAACGAAGCACATACAACTCCGGTACCATTTCATTAGATCAGCTTTGGAAAATGGAGCGTTAGTGCTTGAGAAGATCGCAGGGAGTCAGAATCCAGCAGACATGCTGACAAAGGCAGTGACGATAGACAAACTGAAGCTATGTTCAGCTTCAGTTGGCCTGCACGAAGTATGAAACTAGGAAAGAGCTGCTGCATCGATCAAAGTGTGAAGACTAATTAAAATTAGCCTTCAAGTGGGAGATTTGTTGGGTCCATCCCCTTATTTTAGGGAAGAAAACACTTCCTTTGTTTTGAGGAAGAAAACACTTCCCTTGTTTTGAGGAAGAAAACATCTTCCTTGACTTTGACAAATTGTCAAGTGTTTGCTTGAGTCACTAATGACATCAATAGGTTCATCTCATACCTATAAATAGGGAAGCTTTCGCATTTGCTAAACACACCCAAAAAATTGAAGAAGACAACACATCCCAAAGAGAGAAAAATCTAAGAGAAATACTCTTAGTGAAAGGCCTAAGTAAGAGAAGGTCTTTGAGAGAATTTTTAGTAAAAATTCTTGAGTGTAATTGGGATTGGGGTTGTGAGGTTGAGTGTTGTAAACACTTGTAATATTTCTTCTTTAATAAGATCTGCAGCAGCAACGTGGACGTAGCTCTCACATTGAGGGTGAACTACTATAAATCTGTGTGTGCTATTTATTTTTCGCTTACATCACGGCGTAAGTAGGTTCTGTTTAAGGAGATTGGTATTTAAGTGGTCCAGCTGTGACCCTCCAATATTTCCTGGGAACCTGCTTACAAAGGTCGAATTTGAGATTCAAATCCTAACAACCCTCTCCAATGAACTATATTTGGTCTACACCGCAAGAAAATTTAAGAGTACTAGAAATTACAGTATTATCCACTTTAGGCTTCTGTGAAAAGAAAAAGTAATTATCGAGAAATCCGATGAACTTGTACGATACAACATGACAGTGCTTGATTTTATAAATTATCATTGCAGAATACATACTTCCTCCAATGAATTATGTTTTGGATACTACACTTGAAAAAAATAATATTAGAGAAACAATTTATAGTAAATCATTGGACAAAAAAACATAACAAACAACTAACATATGACTTGGATATAAGCTGATTCAAGATAAAATAGAAAAGAGGAGCTTGGAAGGAAAATAAGAGGAAATTTATGCTATAGGCAGGGCTGAAGCGTGGGTGGAGGAACTTGGGAGTCCTAATGGACTTTATTCATTTTAAAAAAACTTTTCACATTACCAACGCTTCAAATTGACCCTTCTTCATTTTTAAAACTCTTTAGATTACTAACTCTTAAAATTATCCATGTTTTACTAGTGAATAATTATGGTGGGTAAATAATTATGGAGGAAACAGTTTTGGTAAATTGATGTGAAGCAGTAAAGTGTTGCTGCTGCCTGCAGGACTTCTAATCCAAGTTTTGTGTAATTAAAATATTACTAATTAATTAGATTTTAATTTTTTTTAAGGCAAAATGATAATCTAAATTTGAAGATTGGAGCTTCTTCCTTTTAGTATAATAAGATATATTTCTTGCTAGATATCAACTCCAAACAAGTTAAAATTGATTATATGAATTCGCATTGTCCATGTTGCTTCGTTTAAGTCCATCTCTTCAGTTATGTCCCCTAACTAGATCAGGACAAGAATTTTACTTACTGGCTTCTTGCTAGTCGATTATAAAATAGTTGGCCTCCTCTTCCCTTTATACGGTGAAACCTCTTTATAATGGCAGCGTTTATCCGAAAATTTCATGGCTACTATAGTGAGGTGTTGTTATGTATGTATACTGACATTTGATATTTAGATCTCATTTCGGTATTATAAAAAAAAAGTACGCAAACCTTAATTATGTTTCTTTACCTTTTATGTTACATATAAACGAAGAAAATATACTTGTTAGTTTTAAAATCTCAATTGATTTTCATACCTCATTAATAAAAAATTGAAAAAACTAATAAATTACTAATAAATCCATAACTAATCATACCATACCAATAAAGAATTAAAATTTAAGAAACATATGCATTTAAAATTAATTGAGAATTTAAATATTTCAAGTTTGACGTAAAAATTCTACAATCATAGGTTGTTTCGTAAATTTCGGCCTCTTAGTGATAATATAATACTTGAATTTACGAAGAATTTTGTCCAAACTTTCAGGGAATGCAATAGATTTCCCTTGAAGGCTTTCTTAAGAGCTTAACAATTGACTCTTAACGATAGCTTTTTATTTTTACACAATATTTGAGTATGACTGTTATACAGAGTTAATTTTACATAGAGTGTACCGCTATAATGAATGTCGCTGTTGTTATAGATAGAATGCTGTTATACAGAAGTAAAATACAACATGAAAAATCGGTTCCGAAGAAAATCAGGCCGTTATAGTGAAATGTTGTTATAACGGATGGCAATTATAGAGACGTTTCGCTCTATGTGACAAAATACAAGTCCTACCAAATATCCACTTCTGTACAGTTCTTCCATGATGAATTTGGCTAGACTCATAGATTCAATACTCATAGTGCAAGAACGGTAAACTCTTTTTTTTTTTTTTTTTTATAATCCATAAATTTCAAAGAGCCAGCTAACTAGGGGTGTACAAAGCAAACCGACAAACCGCACCAAGTCGATAATCCGAATCAAATCGAGAAAAAAACCCGACTAGTGATTTGGTTTGACTTGGTTTGGTTTTAAAAAGAAAAACCCGAACACTATTGGTTTGGTTTGGTTTTAGCTAAAAAAAGTCAAACCGAATCAAACCAACCCGACATTACATTTATAAAATTTCAAACATATTTTATACATAGAAATATTTATTTATAATGTAATTTATAAATGTTTCTTTAACTTTTTCATAGTTTTTTGTCTTTTAACATATTATTTCAAGCTTGGAATTAGAATTTTGAATGGTTTAATAAGTTTTATCGCTCAATGATATTAGTAACTCAAATAAAACTCAACAAAAATCAAATCAATACTAATGCTAACAGAAGAAATTCATATCTAACACTGGAATGACAATAATTTTGATATCTATTCTTTAGTTTTATATTAGTTTAGAAAGTGAAAATACATAACTTAATTTTATTTTTTTCTTTAATATCTAGTCATGTAATTAATACTTATTAGTCGTACTTATTTTAGCATGACTTAGTACTTTAAGGGGTCATTTGGTATGAAGGATAAACATAAATAGTCCTGGGATAAGAATTTAGCAATTTCTTATCCCTCGTTTGGTTAGTAATCATGGGATAAGTTATCCCAGGAGTAAAAATAGTGTTGGGATAACTTATACCTGCCACAGGGTGGAATAAGTTATCCCAGGATAAGTTATCCCGGGATAAGGAAGAAACCTCTTATTTTTAGAAATTATCCAATGTATAATACTTTTAGTCCAACATACCAAACAATCAATAAAAAATAACTCCAGAATAACTAATCCCAGCATAACTTATCCCAGCGTAATTTGTTTTTGAACCAAACGACCCCTAAGATTATGATCATTTTCTACATGCCTTATAAATTAGTTGTATTTATTGTAGCATGACTTAGTACTTTTAGATTATGAAAATTTTATTTTATGCAATTTCATTAATTTTTTTCGTTGAATATTTTAGTACAATGTCATCTCTCATCACGTTTTGTGTTATTTTCTTAATAAATATCTTAATTAGATAGTCGTATCTTATTAGGACTAAAGAAACATTTGAAGTACAAGTTATATGTTTTGTATGAAGATTTTACCGGGAAAAACCCGAAAAACCCGAAAAAACCGAGAAAACCCGAGATTGAAAAACCCGACTTTTGTTAGTTTAGTTTGGTGTATAGATTTAAAAACCCGATGCAATTGATTTGATTTGGCCTTTAAAAAATCCGAACCAACCCAGTCCATGTATACCCTACAGCTGACCCACGGTTTGAAAAACAGTGAACTTTTCTTGATACAGGACTTAACACTTTTTATGCACATCTTCTATTTGATAACCGAGTTATGGAATGGCTTTTATCCCTAGTTCTTTGTTTTTTTTGAATTTTTTGTTATTATTAAATAGGGGGTACAGGAAGGGAAAATGAGAAAGGGGATTATAAGGCGGGGGAATCGAATCCTCACCAACATGGTAAAAGTTCAGGAAGCCAATCAACGGAGCTACTAAGATCCCTCGCTTTTATCCTAGTTCAAGGTTCCAGTCCAGACAGATAACTCTCAAAAAAAAAAAAACCTATGCTAGAATTTATCGCAAGACTTACAAAGCAGAGCTTATGCAAGTAAAGTGCATGTATTAGTCTACTATGGTTAACCTTAACCTTAGAAGTGCTTCAATTAATTATCAAAGTTAAACAATCCCATTTATCTTCTTTTCTTTTTGGCAAATTGGAAAGGATTATCAGGGTAGCTTACAATCTTTCAACAGCAACACCGCTTAAGTTTGACAGGACAAGAATCCCACTTGTCGCTTGAAACAACGATTCTTGCCGTCACATATTTCAGAGAACAAAATCCGAGTGTTCCTCTTCACTTCTGGTTGTCTTGGTTTAAAGAACTAAACTGTGTTTCCTTCTGAGGGGAGACAGGGAATAATAATTTTTGAAATTATGTAAACTAGTATAGAATGGACAACAAATATAGGACTTACTATGCACTCTTTTCACCACTTGGCTTCTGAAATCTATTCAATAAAGTAATAACATATCGCTTGCACAACAAATGAACCTGTTATAGGTCCGAAAAGGGGTCTTTTGTCGCAAAAATAAAGCTTCTAGGGAAAGATCGTAGGAGCATGTTCATTGGTCATATATATATATATATATATATATATATATATATATATCACAAGCGGCCATGAGTTATTTGCTACCCAATGTACCAGCCTACCTAGCCAGTCTACAAATGAACCTGTTATAGGTCCGAAACAAGGGGTCTTTTGTTGCGTTCAATCAACAGCAACTTAATATTTCATGAGGAGAAAGCTATTGGCAAAACAAAACTTCAAGGGAAAGATCGTAAGAGCATACTTCTCTGCACTCTATATCAAAGGCGGCTATATGAGTTTCTTAGTTGAGCAGCAACAACAACAACAACTATGCCTCAATCCCATGCAAGTTGGAGTTTCTTAGTTAAGTATGACGACAAATTCCATCAAGGCCAAAAACACTATATCTACTACCAGCGAACTCACCAAATCCAATACCAGGAAACACTCCTCCTTCAAAGTGGAATGTATATATATAGCTACCCCTGCTCCACCAAATGGATTTAATCCTCCTCCTCCCATTCCTGAACCTCCCCTGATCATATTCTCTACATTTCATCTCATCGCTAAGAATCTGCAAAGAGAGCCAAGATAATCTGACAAATAGCAGTAGGTCACCATACTATGAAAGCAAATAGTAAAATAGTGAAATGGGGAACGGAAGTAACAAAGTATAAGGATTTTCAAATAACATTTCATACTGCAAAATCCATACGGATGGAAGCAAACTGCAAAGTGCCGCAAGCATCATGAGTTCTTTATCAAACTACACCATCTGAAAAGCTTAGGAGGGTCAATCTGCTAATCAGAGACTTAATAGGAATAAAATAGTCATTTCAAATGGTGACGAAGATATCTCATAGCTAATAGTATAATATAAGAATGACCCCCATGATGATGCAAAAAGTCAGCTACTAGGCGTATGGAAAATTCTTGAAGAAAAAACTTTGCGCAAAAAGAAAAAACGTGTACAGAGAGTTATTTTCTTAAGTTGTGCAAATGTTCTGTGAGAGGAACTCCACTTAAATCATTTTTTTTCCCACAAAAAATTTTAAAAAATCTTAATGAAACAAGCTTTTGAAAAACAGAAACTCATGCTTCATCTCTTTCAAGAGTTGCAGCCAGCTTCAGAAGGGATTATGAAAGTAGAATATGGAAAACAAGTATGAAAAAATCACATATATAGTCAGTTTATCGCTTCCCTGGTAAAATACAAGGAACCTAAAGCTATACATCAGCAGAGAGCATCGGCATCTTTAACAAGTTTGCTTGTGTCAAATTCAAGCCAAGGAACAAAGGTCATCGCCATATTAACTTATTAACAATTGGATTGGGTGCTGCATAGATATTGTACCTCAGAAGCCACAATGATGAGAATTGCCACATGATATCTATTCTTTCAGGCCAGTATTAGAACACAGTGCATATCTGAAGAAGTCTTTTTCATCATCTGGTACAAGAAACACATCTCACAACATTCTCTTTTTCTTCTTCCTTGTGAGAATAACTGACCACTCAGCCAAAAAATGTGACATAACCTACAAACTTGCCATCATCCACCGTCATCTCCATAGTGATACATTTCTTTTCTTCTGATTCTTCCATTCTCAAGACAATATCATACTGGACGCCAAAGGAAGCAATATAGCTTAAAGAAAAAACATGTAAACGAGCAAAATATTTTGAACCAAACCCTCCAAAGTTTGAGATGATGCACTAAGCAGTGGTTTTCTCATCACGAACACGTAACAAAACAAAACTTATCATAGCTCTATCATCCTCTCTTGTAAGATCATTGTGCTAAATTCATAAGAGGAATTCAAGCAGCTTAAATCTGACTATCTTGACCAGTGCTTTTGCTCTTTCCTGAATCTTTAAGTAAATATCAACCTTGAGATTATGGCAGACCATGTCCCAGGACAAGATAATATCTGTAATAACAAGCAACAAGCCAGGCACATCGCATAGCTGAGAATGTCCTGCAATATATTCCTTTTCATGTAAGACATCCGGAGGACATACTGAACCATCTATTATACCTCCAATTAGCAATATCTGAGTTACCTGAAGTTTAGGACTTACAACTAAATAAACGTCAACTATGAAGACTGCCCACAAGAGCAGAATATGCACTAGCATCAGGTGTAAGTCCTGCCTCTATCATCTCATCATATAATCTAAAGGCTTCATCTGATCTGCCCTCTTTCGATAAGCCAGAAATCATTACTGTGAAAGTCACCACATTCGGAACTAAACTCTTTGTAGGCATCTCGTTGAAAAGTTTCAGAGCATTATCTACCTTTCCTGATATGCATTCCCCATGTACAAGTGAGGTGTATGTATAACGATCAGGTATCAGGCCCTTAGATTCCATAACAATTTTTAGCCTATATGCTTCCTTCATCATACCTTTCTTGCAATAACCATCTATTAGGGCATTGTACGTTGTTGTATTAGCCTTAACTCCTTTAGATTCCATCTCTCGAAGTATCCTTTTTGCTTCAACAAAATTTCCTTCCTTAGAATAAATATCGATCAAAGTTGTATAAGCAACTTCATTTGGAGCTACGCCTCGATCCACCATCGAAAGCAACCACGTCTTTGCTTCCTCACGCCGATCTAACTTACACAATCCAGTAGCAATTATATTATAAACATATACATCAGACTCATGTCCTTTGCCCTCCATAATTCTCTGCAGCCTCCATGCTTCGTCTATATTACCTTGCTTACAGTAACCATCCATCATCGTATTAAATATAACTCGACTTATGTCAATACCTTTACTTTGCATCTCATTAAGTAAAACTTCAGCTGCTTGCATCTGTCCAGCCTTGCACAAGCAATTTATCAAAGCTCCATACGTATGAGCATTCGGAACGAGTCCCCTCTCCACCATTTCATCAAACAACGAAAACGCTTTTTTCACATTGCCTAACTTACTGCAACCACTAATCATAGAGGTATATAAATGCACATCTGGCTCTATGCCTTTCCCTTCTATTTCCTTAAACAACCTCTCAACCGCTTTTAGATTTCCAAAACTAGAATACCCTTCAATCAAAAGAGTATAACTCGTCGCATCAAGATCCAACCCTTCTTTCTCCATTGTCATCAAAATCTCCTTTATAGCCACAAAATCTAACTTCTTCATATAACCATCTAATAATGTGTTATAAGTATACTCATTCGGTTTCACCCCTTTACTAACCATTATTTCATCCATGATCTTTCTTGCCTTACAAACCTCCCCCATTTTACACAACACATCAACCACCATCGTCATCGAATAAACAGTAATTCTCACATCAAATTCAACCATCTTTTCGAAAAACTCAACCAACGAATCATATCGTTTTCGCCTTTTCATAGCAAGCAAATAAACCATACAAGCTCTATCATCAATCTCAAACCCCTCACTCCTCATATACTCAAATACCTCTAAACCTTCCTTAAACCTCATATTATCAACATAAACCCTAAACAACATATCAAGAATCTTCCCTATAACCTTATGTTCTACATGATTCTCACTAAACAAAGAACCTACTTCTAAAATTGGTTTTATCATACCATCATTAGCAGCAACAACATTCAATATACTCTTAGCTTCAGCAAATCTCTTGGCTTTAAACAGTCTCAAAACCAAATCTATATGTGCTTCAAGATTGGGTTTTTGGTGACTCAAAGATTGGTTTTTTTGGAGAAATTTAAAGAAACTTAAACAAGATTGTATAGGGACTAATGGGTTAGATAGAACAAGATGGGTTATTTGGGGATTAACTTTGGAAATTAAAGAAGGGGGTATTTCATTTGTAGAACTGGAATTTATTAGTGTATTGGAGATCAATTTGGCAATTTCTTGATTTGGTTTGTTGGGAAAAAGTTGTTTTACAGTTTTGTAAAAGTTTTGAGTTGACATTTTTGAGCATAAAGCTGTAATTTTTACAATGGAAGTGTTATGAATTTAAGGAGATTGATGACATGTTTGGATGAGCAAAAGGTGTAGTAGTAATGTGTTTCTTCAGAAACTCTGGGGAAGACGGCGTTAACTAAATTTTAGACCTTTTATGGTTTTGAAAGAGTTGAAATTGGCCCAAATACTTTTTAAAACTTACTCATAAGTCCTCGATTTTAACACTTATGTAGAAAAGAAGTCCCTTTAAGTTGTTTGGATGAGTAGAAGGTGTACTTTAAAGATTTGTGTTTCCACACTGTATTATTTTATAATATTTGGATAGATTGTACGGTTACTTATATCTTTATTAGTTGTGTGGCTTGAACGTACTATACAATAACTGATATTGTTTATCCGTAATTATTGTAAATATTAGATTTACCAATAAATTACTAATAAAAATAATCTAAAACCACTTTTTCCCTTATTTATACCAATTATGTCTTGTAAATATATTAAACTAGTAAATTTAGCCGCGCTTCTTGCGGTTGTGAAAGAACTCGTCAAATTTATGATGTAATCTCTTTCTAACACCTACATATTAAAAATAGTACTCCCTCCGTCCCAAGAAGGTTGACCTATTTGGAGAGTCAAACAACTTTTTTTTTACTATGATTTTCTCCAACTCTTTTCATATATTGTAAATCATTAGTTTATGTAGTTTTTAAATATGTAAATTTTATTATAAAATATTCGAAAAATCTATGTTTGAAATTGAGTGAAAGAAAAAGTTGTTTAACTCTCCAAATAGGTCAATCCTCATATAAATTGGGACGGAGGGAGTAGTATGTTTTTGCGGAAACTAAAGATTACTTGTGGAGTTGTAGCGTACAGTACTTAGTATCTTGTCAAATATTTTGTTATACAATGATATGATGTAGGAAAACTTCACCCTTATCGATAATTTCCAGTGTCTCTGTTGTGGCCTTTCCCCCAGTCCCATATTTACTTAATCATAAACGAACTTATTTTATACATTCTTTTTTGAAGCACCAGACACTTGCAAGTCTAAGAGCTATATAAATAAAAACAATCATGTAAACAGACAGTATGCTCTATCAGAAGCTACTTCCAATAAACTCAAAAGTGGAAAAAGGTTGGATGACTCTTCATTTATCTAAAAAAGTTTGTTCCTTTTGGACGGTCGTGGAAAGAATCAGTCCATCACCTGCATACCATGAGTTTGACACTTCATATGACGTCAAATGGTACAGAAATACAGCAGATTCAGACCAAATTGATATGCCTAAATCAATGAATAAATCTAAGAAACAATTAACATACACAATTTTGAAAATACAAGGAGTCTTGAAGGTTTAAGGAGCCAACCAGATAGATACCATCAGATATATGCCAATATGCCAATAAGGTTCTACATACACAACAACCAATATGACAGTGGAAGTTGAAAACAATCCACCGAAAGAGTGATATTTCATATGTTTACCTCAAAAATAGACGGTCTTCAATATGTGAATGGACTTGCATAAATAAAAAGTTAAAACAAAAAGCAGATCTGAAGCACCTCCTTCACGTATATTTTATTAGCGAGGTGGACATCACCTTTATTTTTATTTTATTTTCTTAAAAAAAAAAGGAGTTCGTCAACCATAAAAGGATGCTTACTTGTGAGAGTCATTGGCTTGATAATCTTCTCCATTTCCCTGCCTAATTCCATCAAACTTGAGGAATAATCTCAATTGAATAAGGTAAATTAAAACCTCGTCAAAGTTTGACCTGTTTGCAATATTTTTCATAACCTCTTCTGGTTGAGTAATATAGGCAGCTATGTATTAGGTGTGCGAACAAAGTACCACATTGGTAGCTGAAAAGAAAAATGAGCTACTTATAAGGTGTTGGATACTCTTAATGACGTGAGGCCTTTTGGAAAAATCGTGCGGGCTTAGCCCAAAGCGGACAATATCACATCATGTTAAGAGTATCTTTGGACCGTTTAGCCCAACAACTGGTATCAGAACCAATGGTTTGGCTAGACGAGTATGAAAATGGCGGAGTGCGGCGTAAACACTTCTGACTCGTGAATTATGGTAATGAAAGAAAGAGGACCTACTTATGTGAGGTCTTTTGAAAAAATCGTAGGCCCAAAGCGAAAAATATCACATCATGTTAAGGTACATTGGTAATAGGCACCACAGAAAATCTCATGTGAGCCGGTCCATCGTGAACAAACATGCAGGGCATCCCAAAAAAGTGTGACTCACAACCCCTGCATTTATAAGAGCACATGTTTATCCATCAATTCACTACTTTTGACTACTTTATACCTAACTAGACTCTCCCAATCAAGATCTAGAAAATTAAAAAAAGGGAATTGAATGAGAGCATATAGCACCGAGTCAAAGGACAAGGATGAGGTCTTCATGTAAGAAACAGTAGGAAAGAAGAGCTAGCAAAGAGAACTACCTCAAATAGAAGGAAAGGTAGAGTATATTGTATTAACATTGGATCAAACAAAAAATAGACTATATATATGCAACTTTAATTTTCATATTAAGCAGAATAACACTGACGCAACTAAACCAATAAAGGATCATCGGTACCGCTAATATATGAATGAAACGGTGGTGATGGTACCTGTAGATAAAACAACAAACTCCTCAAGTACTTCTCTGAAGGAAACTTGAAGGAAATTCTACAAAAAGAGTAAAAT
The DNA here is from genome assembly GCF_019175385.1 of Lycium barbarum. NCBI lineage: Eukaryota > Viridiplantae > Streptophyta > Magnoliopsida > Solanales > Solanaceae > Lycium > Lycium barbarum. The sequence continues at coordinate 124,024,496 of NC_083344.1, forward strand.
GAGAAATTTGCCACAATAGTACCATCGATAGAGCAAATATTTTGTGATGATTAACAAATGAATTACCTAAAGAGCAAATACTTTGTTGCGATTACCAAATTAATTAACAAAAAAAGAAGAAGAAGAACAAACCTGACTGATTGAGTCGTAGAATGAATCCACAAATAACAATGCTAACACATGCCCTTTAAGAGTTGAAAAGTCTTCAGAGAAATAAATTGAAGTCTGCAAAGCCCAATGCACCTTTGTCAATGGCTCCATAAAACACTCTTGTCCCATGGAGATCTCCCAGCTTTACTATAATCTGACATAAGCGGTTGAAAGAACTTGCTATCTCAGCCTCATAACTGCTACAATAGATCCCTACTGGCAATTATGTCTTCAAATTAGATGAGACATTTAGTCAAACTTGTCAAACTTTCCCCTACCCGCTCCAATTAAACCTATTCGCTTCAACAACATGAATCAACTCAACATTTATTTAACTATGGTTGCAAAAGACTGGATTATCATCTTAATAAAATGAGAGAGAGAGAAACTCAGATGTTGTAACAAATTTTGTACGTCCCCAATGCCAGATTTCATTGATCATCAGAGTATAAATCAAATTTAAAAGTCTTAAAATAGTTCCAAGGGAAAGATCAAAGACCTAAGGTTAGACCGAAGAGCTTCAGAGAACAATGGAGGAGGAGTTCAAACATCTTCTGTACACTTACCCTCCATTCAAATCTTCATATCAAGACTCTATTTTTCTAATTCTATGGTGTGAAATAAATTATAATAATGCTAACTTTCACCTTGGACTGATCCAAAATCGACCGCTAAAGTGAAGATACAAAAATATGCCAAATTCACAGAGGGGATAAAACTTGAATGTAATCTTTCTTTAAAGTGAATAACTTTATCTGGTGGCGAAGAACATTTCAGCAAAAAACTACCAAAACAAAGAAAAAGACTCCAGTTCCAGAAACTACACTTCTTGAAGATCGTTCTGCCGCTACTTCTCTGCTCTTGAAAAACATGTTTAGAATGTACTTCTCTTCAGTAGATCAACCAACAATATTTTCAGAATATGCACAACTGAACAATGAAACCACAATAGAGAACCCAACAGACCAAGAAAGCTATAATGGTCCCTATTTTAACCTTAAACAGTTACTACAATACTGTGTAAGGGAAAACAAAAGCAATATTTTGCAAGGTAGGAAAACAAATCATTTGATAGAGCCAAATAAATTATCAAGAGAAGAACCTTACAAAACCCAATGTAAGAACACAATACTCTGAAGCAATGGCAATATCATTTCCGAGTTTCTCAAAGGCCTTATCAATAATCTCAATAGGTGAATTATTTTCTAGCCCCTCTACCACAGTCCTCTACCTCGATAAAACAAAAGAAAAGCCTCCAGCTTTCGTCACAAAGGCGATAACTACACGCAGACAGAAACTAATGAAATTTAGACATTCCATGAGCAGAGGCAAATCCAAAATTTTAAAAGAATGGGTTCACCTAAGATTTTTTTTTTTATTTTTACTTTTTAAAAAAAGATGCAAAAGTGCATTTAGTTGAATTTGATCCCAGGACCTTAAGGGATTAATGTCAGCACTTAACTAGTATTCCACTCAATCTTATTTGACCATGTGTTCCTTCAGTTAATATTAGATATATTTTAAGAATAATATATATAATATACCGAGTTTAGTCGCGCGACCATGTGTTCACGTGACCCATGTTTCCTACCTAAATTCGCCCCTGCATGAGCAACCATTGTTGCGGCAATGGAACTATTGACTCATTCTACTTAGGGTTAGCATTTAATGGCATCACAATCAGATGAATTAGAAAAGGTGATTGGTAAGATAAGGCCTAGCCCCCCTTACTTTTATTTTTTGAGTTTCACTTTTATTATATATAAAAAATTGCATTAAAAAAAGAAGAAGTTAGAAAAGGCAAATCACAAATCTCTTCAACTGCCAACCAGGAAGAATGAAAACTAACTGAAGCCATATGCAGGCCATCTTCAGCATTCTACATTAAGGAAAAAATACAAACTAAATGGACATTTTGTAGCAGGATGCTGGTTTTTATACCGCTAGTTGAAAATAATTTAAAAGGCAGCAAATAAGCACATAATTTATCTCCTTTTGAATCTCAAATTTGTATATAAAAACAACATATCAACCGTAACAATATAATTTTTTTATATCAAATTTACTGCACTTTCAAAGAAAGTTTCCAGAGTTTCAATCACAATTGTCAAAATTAAGCAGCGCAAAAGTTAAAGGACCTTAGAAGGCTTGTTTCTTATGAGTATCCTAATCCTATATAATTAATGTGATAAAATAGCTACTTGATAACCAAAGTGACAAGGAGTGTCGTGGAAACAACGACAGTGCCGTAGTGGGAGGCGATACAACACGAATATCAACTTTTACCTCGTTACCCAAATGAAAAGATTTACAAACCGCAACGGAAGGAGTAGGGGAAGAGGCATCATCAGTACCACTAGTCAACAAATTTTAAAAATAACTTATTTATCATTAACATAGCTACTATTAGTTTAGAAGTCTTCCAAATGTGTAAGTTCATGTTAGTTGTTTAGTGATGGAAATTCCGACAGTAGGCACATTAATCAAATTGAAGTAGATGTTGATACAAAAAGTTAACTTAGAGAAAAAGGGGGGAGGAAGGACATTTCCAAGTAATGATAATAGTGGTTGATCTTTTTCTTCAATTACTGGGAAAAATGTTTCTTTTCGACTTTGTGATCGAATCTGCAAGAAAGTGAAGTTGAATGCCCAAAAGATTGATATTTTGGTGACGGCATGTATAGTAAACACGGTTCAAAATCGTTTTCCGTGTAATAAAAAGAATAAGAGAGCAAAAAGTGAAGAATATCAAATCTGAAGCATAAATTTTGGATTAGAATTTCAGAAGGAATAAATTTATGAGTTTTTGATTTTCCAGGGCATTAAGCCTTGTCCTTTTTTAGCCCTGTGCTGCCCGGCCGGATTTAGCAAGGGCCAAGGAGTGTCATCCGACATGGCTTGGCTAAAACTTTTTGCTTATACATGAAAAAACGTTATAAAATAGATAAATAAAAGGAGTGACGCTTCTACATAGATAATGCTTCTTAGCACAGTGGTCACGACCTACATCACCAACGACCAAGCCCGCGAGTTCAAGCCTCAACGTCTGCTCATTTTTTAAAAAATTTAAATCTCCCATATCTAAAATAGTAAAAAATAGAAATCTATTGGTATTAAACCCTTTACCTCCTTCAAAGTATCAACAAAACTATTGCACCTAGAATCGTCTTCATACTCTATTGTTCCAAAAAGGAATCATTTATCAACGAGTTTTATGCCTACATCTCAAAAGAAGAGGAATTTGTGTAGATGATCTATAATAGTCATATTTGCACTACGCTTAATTAATATGATATGAATTGTATTTTTTAAATACGATGTGGTTTGAATGATTCATTCATTTTTTTTACTTCTTTAAAATGTAGAGGCGTATCAAGAATTTCAGCTCTATGATTTTATTTTTTTTCTTTTTCTATGGGTTCAACCTTTAAGGTTTTTGATATTGAACCCATTGTATTTGTATATATAACTTGTTGCAATTTTAATATTTTTTTTTGCACATAAATTTGTGTTTCACGTCGAAAGTGTTGAGTGTAGATGAGTCTGGTGTGACAACAATGAATCACCCACCTCTATTAAAATGTTGACACTACTTATAAAACATCCTGCGTACGCCACTGTGTGCTGGAACTTTAATAGTGGCCTTGATGGATGTCCAACGGTTGGGTTAAAAGAAAAGGGTAAGCCTGTCAATTGGGCCAGGTCGGTCCGGGACCGACCCACCTAACCTGGCCCATAATCGGCCCGGCCCCCCAACCAGGTAAGAAGGTGGTAGGCTGGGCTAGTGGAAACAATTAGGGGGTTGGGTCGGACATGCCATTTAGCTCGATAGCCTGGCCCACCACCAACCCGGGTTCTGGCCCACCGGGGGCCCAGCCTGACCCGACCCACTTAGAATTTTTTTTTTTTTGGTAAAAAATCATAAATAGGCATTTTTACATATATATATGACAAATTTCGTAACTTCCACCATTTCTTCTTTTTTCTCCTATTTGCTGTAAAAAAATAAGTTGGTAACACCAAAAATTATGGCGGCAGAGAAAACATCTTTTCGTGAACATGATTCGAGCAAATTAATATAATAACACTATTGAGCATCATGGATATTATTATAAAAATAATCAATTAGCATAATTAAAAGGACGATAGTTATGTCAAAATGTTATGTCATCAGTGATCCCTACTGATAGCTGAGTTTACAAAATCGTTAAAATGAAATAAAAGGATCAACTCACAGAGAAATTGGAAGATAGATTGTGATGAAGTACGAAAATATAGAACAACCAATGTCTAAGATTTTTATTAGTTTCAAACATTTTATATGTAATAATAATTAAATATTTTTCCGCTTATTTGAAATGTCTCCGCCGATGATGGAGAGGTGACAATCTGCACATGACTTTAGGACTTAGGATCAGATGAGATAATTAAATTAAGAACTTTGGTTAAGTATCAAAACTCATGTGCATTGTTCTCATTTAGTTATTGTGTGATTTCATTTCATTTTTTTTGGGGGGGTTAAAAAGATTAGCTTATTTATAGCAAAAAAAAAAAAAAATCCTAATTTATGTATATCTTGTATATGTTAATGGTATATTTGTGTATATCTTGAATATGTTGTTGGAATGAAAACTCCCAAAGGCTATTTAAGTGCTAAAAATTATAAAAAGTTGAGAATATGATACAAGACTACATAAGTAATTTAAAATAAAACTTCAAACTTAAATTGCTAACATTGCAAATTCAAAACATACAAACTTGAACGGTTAACTTATTACAAATGAAAAGTTCAAAACGCTAGCATCGATGGAGAAATTTAAAGAAGAGATAGACTTCAAAGTTCAATTTTGTGCCTTTTGTCCAAGTGCCTACTTAACGGACTGGTACCCCCAAAAACCGGTTCGGACTTATGGAGATATATTTGACCACAATGTTGACATTTAACATATTCCTCGTCTACTCGCTCAAAATGCAACCACACCGGACTTGATGGTTAAAATAAAGTTGACAACAACTAGATTTTAAAGTATCAAACTTAATAAATTTTAGTATTAGAATTTTTTTTAAAAATAATTAAAATCGGGCCCAGCCCACTTAGCCCACTATGTACTTCTACCCGGGTAGGGGGCTGGGTCGGACACCCCTTTCCGGCCCCCAACCTAGCCCACTAATTATGGCCCGGCCCGATCCCATTTGACCCGCATTTATATGGCCCGGCCCGGCCCGACCCACTTGACAAGCTTAGAAAAGGGTCGTCCGAAGAAATGACCAGATGAAAGGAAAGCGAAATTTTATTTTACATGGAAGAGAGAAAACAAAGATCAGTGTTGGAATAGACGTCGTCAATGAAGAAAGAAGAAACCATTTGCTAAACTTGATATGTTGCGACGTACAAGTTATTAATTAGGTAAATTTGGAAAAAATAGGGAAAACCACAAAAATTGGAGGAAAAAGATAAAGGCTGTACCCGGGGGATAAAGCGCCAAGTGGCGGGCCTATGTCTATATATATATAAATAAATTATCACTTTCTCCGTTCACTTTTACTTGTTCACCATTCCTAAAATAGATTTTTATTTTTACTTGTCAGTTTTTACATATCAAGATAAGACAAATTCTTTTTTCCTGTTTTACCCTTAACATTAATTACTCATTCCAAATCATTTTCCAAAACCAATACCATTATATACCAATTAATATGGGCATCATGGTAAAATACACTCTTTATTTATTATTTCTTAAATAGCGTGAAAAGTCAAAAGTGGACAAGTAAAAATGAACGGAGGGAGTAAATTCATGGTATCTCCAGTGAAATTTTGCAGCCAAAAGTGTTCATTTGGGGGGAAATTCTTGAGGTTCCCTCGTATAGTTCTACATCCAGCGAAGTGGATGTTAATGCCAATCCCCATACAAAATTTAGATAGAAATTTGCATGGATCCCATCCTATTTTTTCAAGCAAAAGTTAAGTTGGAGTTAGAATTTCACTCTTTTCATTGTCCTGTAGCAGGAGGACTACTTACTTCACTTCTCGGCTTTCTAGCTACTTCCTTCGTTCACTTTTTGTTGTCCACTATACTAAAAATAAATTTTCACTTTTACTTGTCCACTTTAACATATTAAGAGAAAGACAATTTTATTTTTCCTATTTTGCTCTTAACGTTAACTACTTATTCCCCAAAATATTTTCCAAGTCCATTGAAACTATACACCCTTAATATGAGTGTTGTGATAAAATATGCATTTCATTTACTATTCTTAAGCGGCGGATAAAGTCCATTGTGAACAAGTAAAAGTAATTAGAGGGAGGGAGTAGTTGTTAAGATTTTTGGCAACCGAAAATTAATAAGTCCTTAAAACTTGTGGATTGATTATATGATGAGTAATTAACGGAATGACCTTTAAGATAAGAATGTTTAATTAGCATTGTTCTAGAAAATCTAGAAGTCAGAGTGGAGCAAAGAAATTCTAATAAGGAATTCAAAAATATGCAAACTTGCATAATAAGTAAAGAGCCTTAATTATCAAGGAAATTCAACAATTTATATATACATAAAAAAAATTGTATACACCCGACATACACGGTAATTTCTCTACCAATTAAAGAGGATTCAATTGAATACCCCTCAATACACTTAGCTTACGCCACTCATAGGTAAAGTAACAACCAAAAGAATTAATTCTATGTAATATTAATTATGCACACACTTATACGGTAAATTATAATGGAACTAGCAGTTGAACTAGGAAACAAGTGAAGGGTAGTAAAATTATATCTAGCGAAATATGCACCTGATAATCGCGCCTTTGGTACTTACCAAAGACTGTAATTGCATTTAGTTTCCAAAAAGTTTTTTCTTTCCTTAACCTATTCTAACTAGGATTAATTACTACGCCTATGAATTACTCCATTTTATTTCCTAAAGTCGTTTTTCCATAACCTGTTCTAACTAGGATTACCATGTATATATATTAGTAAGCCTTCAAGCAGTACTTTCATCACCTCTCTTTTGCACGATGGATTGCGAGTTAGGTAGAGTTGTAGAGAAATCTCCGTGTGGTAGGTTTATTAGATACAACGAGATGTTAGGAGGAGGTGCTTACAAAGAAGTGTACGTAGGGTATGACCGTGTTGAGGAAATTGAAGTTGCATGGAACCAAATCGTATATTATGGAGAAGATGAAGCATTAAAAGACCCCGAAAAGTTGTTTTCTGAAGCTAAGATGTTGAAGTCCTTAGACCATGAAAGGGTTATGAAGTGTTTCGAATATTGGTTCGATTCAAAGTCCAAAACCCTAAACATGATCACAGAGTTATTCCCCTCTGGCAGCTTGAAGAAGTATCTTTCCAAGTACGATGATGATGGTGTTGGCGTTGATTTAGCGAGTATCAAGAACTGGGGCAGGCAGATTCTTGAAGGTTTGAGGTTTCTCCATAGTCAGAGCCCGAAGATTATCCATAGAGACATCAAGTGTGACAATGTGTTTGTTGATAGTGGTGGGAAGCAAGTTAAGCTTGGAGATTTTGGGTTGGCGATTCGTCTTATGGAGGGTAATTTCTTGAAAGAGAAAGAGGCTAAGGGTACACCTGAATTCATGGCTCCAGAGTGTTATGACGGGGAATACAACGAGCTGGTGGATGTATATGCATTCGGGATGTCTCTGCTGGAGATGGTCACTGGTGAATATCCGTATATGGAATGCAGTAATGGGATTCAGATATTTAAGAAAGTGTACACTGGTGTTAAGCCTAAATCTCTTGGAAAGGTAAAGGACTCTAGAGTGAAAGATATCATCGAAAAGTGCATGCTTCCCATGTCTGTTAGGCCATCTGCAGAAGAGTTGCTGAAAGATCCGTTCTTTGTTTGCAATGGCGGATTATCGACGTTAGAGGCTTGTGCTCCCGCTTCCAGTTTTGTAAGGGGATTACATAGTTGTGCAAGGGATATCAGGAATTTGTATTTGGTGTGATGATGGCAATAGGATGAATCACACACGTTCTTGTTTGGGATTAAGGCGTGTAATTGATTGATTCTTTCTCACACATTGTCTCTTGGAAAAGTTTTAGAATAGCCAAGAGCGATTTCTTTTCGAGAATTCGTTGTAAATGTTAGAATTTAGTTGACTGGCTATTTGAGAAAGTAAATATATTGTCTTGGTGCAATTTGCATGTTTGTTCTGTTTGTTTCTTTCCTTTATGCTGTTTATGATAGATTTTATCTTTTTTGTCAGAGGAAAAGAATGCTGGTATTTAAGTGATAATTTCTAGAATGGGAGACATGTCATGTTAAATATAGCCCACATAGAAGGGGTTCTTTCTTATACGATCGTTATTGGAATGTCATCAATTCTCTGAATGTTTATAGAACTTGGGGAATTCTTTGGGCATGAAATATTTCCTAACTTCCATTGCCGTTTATGATAAAATTTTAAGGAAAAAAAATCAGTATATGATAGCGCATTACTAAGTTAAATTTCAACACAAATGCCACAAAAGATTATGGATTCAATATTTTAGAACATGAATTTAACTCTATACACTGACAGTTTAAAAATTCTCTACATTATCGGTGCATATAATTAGTTAAATCTCCTACTTGTATCTGATTATCATTCTGTGGTTTACAAGAACAAATGAAGTGCAAATAAGTTTGTTCGAAAATCGGTTTATACCCTTCTGATTTAAAGTGCCATGTTGTCTAGTACTGTTGGAGTAAGAAAATATTAATGGAGAAAGAGAAATATCAATGATGCTAGATGTTATGTATTTTAGGGGGCATTTTATGTATTTTCTCAAAAAGAAAAGCCGATGGGGTTGTAACACTAAATCAAAAGCCATGACATGTGTCAACTTATCTAATTTTCCTCTGTATTTCTTTTGAAAAGAAAGAAATTAAGAGGGGGGAAATTATTCGCAATCTGTGTTTAGATTGAATTTATGTATGCATCTTATGAGTTTGCTATAAATCTTGATTAATTAACAATAATTAATTCGTATACATTCTCACATTAGCTCATTTATTTTATTTATAACTAGATCTCACATCACATGCTATTCCTGTAAACTTCTCTTCATTTTTTTATTTTTTTTGGGGGGGGGGGGGGGGGGGAGAAAATGTGTATAGTTTCACATTTTAGTCTGAATTTAGCTTCAGTTGACTCCCAAGTATATAACAAAATATATACTAATTTGTGGATTAATGAGCCTGTAATCTGAATTTAGCGTCAGTTGACGTCAAATAAATAACAAAATGTTGACTAAACATTTAGTAGGGAATAGTCCCTTGCTTAGTCCCTTGATAAGTCGATAAAACATACGTAATTAGTTTTACTTCTTTTAATGTGCATTACATTATAGCAATTTCTGCGCATACATATATTCACAAGTATTCCTAAAATGAACATAAGATTTGCAAGTCATACAAGATTCATATATATTCAACAAAAATCACGAATGTCATCATTTCATATCACATAATATTCATAAATAAAGCGTAATATTTTCCAACATACAAAACAAATGTAATTTTTCTCAGCTTCCGCAAGGTAAAGTAACATAGCAACATCAAGAATCATTACAATGTGGCTGTCTAGACATCGAAGTATCACTAGAAGATGGTATAGATGAGCTTGGCTTTGAATAAACGCAGTACCGTCATGCTTTACTTTCTCTTCGATTATTCAACATTTGTCTTCACCTTCTTGTAGCTCAGCATCTTCATCAACACTTCTCTTTCAACAATCTCTTCAGAGTTTACAGTTTGCTGTTCAACTCAACTATAGTTGAATCTTCTTTCTCTACTCTTTGTGAAAAAAATGTTAACAGTAACACTAGTATCAATTTGATGGTATTATTTGTAACATCTAACAAAACTATCCAGTCATTGATTTAACCCCAACTCACCGGCAAGCAAACACAACAGTTCTTTCTTTCAATCAGTACTCAAGTTGCAGTATAATTATCTCAAAGCACGCCATGATCATACGCTATGATAATAATATATTTGATATATGGCACCAATCAAGAGACAATGAAGAATTATTGGCCAACAGGTCAATGAAATCTTTCCATTACCAGTGCACGGCCAATATATTACTGATTCATTAGAGATTAGCAACGTAAAACCATCTAACTTTTGGACTCATATTGTTTTTATTTTAAAAGAACAAAATATGAGTATTTGAAACTACGTAAAATTATTATAAGTTTGGTGGCTTTGGTGTCTACATAAAATTATTATAACTTTCTTATATATTGATTCCTATAGAACTTTTGAAATGCCACCATTGCAGGTTCAGGTTTAGCTGGAAAAAAATGCCATGGATATTCTGATGGATTTGGTTAGCAAATAAGAGTATTCGGGCATAAAAAATCAGGCAAATGATATTTCATAACACCCTTAACAATTCATTGACTTCACCAAACCATTACACAATGTCTAGATGCCACTCTAATCAACTAGCTATCACTGTATAGTTAAGATGACTAGCTATCACTCTATAGTCAACTGCAGTTTGTCACTGCAATACTCAATTCATTGACTTCACCTAACCACTACACAATGTCTAGAAGCCACTCTAATCAACTAGCTATCACTGTATAGTTAACATGACTAGCTATCACTGTATAGTTAACATGACTAGCTATCACTCTATAGTCAACTGCAGTGTGTCACTGCAATCCTCAATTCATTGACTTCACCTAACCACTACACAATGTCTAGATGCCACTCTAATCAACTAGCTATCACTCTATAGTTAACATGACTTGCTATCACTCTATAGTCGATTGCAGTTTGTCACTGCAATACTCAATTCATTGACTTCACCTAACCACTACACAATGTCTATATGCCACTCTAATCAACTAGCTATCACACTATAGTAACATGACTAGCTATCACTCTATAGTCAACTGCAAACACTAATTATTTGTCACTGCAATACTCAATTCATTGACTTCACCTAACCACTACACAATGTCTAGATGCCACTCCAATCAACTAGCTCATTTGTCATTGTCATACACAATCCATTGACTCAACCAGTATGGGAAGAAGAATCTTTCTTTAAAACCAGAATGTGTCCATTAATTCTTTAGTTGTTTAAAAGAAAAAAAGAAAAAAAACAGACAGTTGGATATAGGATAGTACCTGAACCAACCAATCCACCATGACTAAAACATGCCTACTACTTCTTTCACTGGGATTTCTCAGTTTCTTTAGAGCTGCTTTTTGCTGTCCAAATGATCAAAAACAAGCCCTTCTCAAGTTCAAATCTGCATTCCAGGAGAATATTGCTGTTAATTCATCTTCTTCGGATGGTTTCTTCATCAATGGACTTGAGGACTGGAACTCCACCTCTGATTGTTGTAGTTGGGATAGAGTCATTTGTGATTCTAGACCAAATTCTAGAGCTGTGATTGCTCTCTATCTGGATTCCCTTCAATCTCTTGAGCCTGTGGTGGTCAATTCTTCTGTTTTGGCGCCCCTTTTTGGTATAAAATCTTTGATGATGCTTATCTTGTCCTCAAATCACATACAAGGCCAAATACCGGGTGAAGGGATCGCCAATCTTGGAAACTTAGTTCATCTTGACTTAACGCAGAACAACTTTACTGGCTCTATTCCTCCACAAGTTTTTCACTTGAGGCACCTCCAATATCTAGACTTGAGTGGGAATTTGCTCACTGGTGTTTTGAATCCTGAAGTGGGATATCTTCAAAAGCTGAGGACATTGAAGCTGGATGACAACTTTATTGGTGGGAACATTCCCACGGAGATTGGAAACCTCACCAAGATTCAAGAATTGTCCCTCAGAAACAACCGTTTTTCTGGTGGAATCCCACTCTCAGTATTGAACTCGAAGGGATTGCAAGTGTTGGATTTAAGGGAAAATTCATTCTCACAGAAGATTCCGACAATGATTGGGAGCTTGTCAAATCTGTCAACTTTGGCCTTGAGCAAGAACAAGCTGACGGGTGTTATTCCAAGTTCAATACAGAACATGACCAAGTTGGAGACTCTCAAGTTGGATAACAATATGCTTACTGGTGAAATTCCATTGTCGTTATTCAACATAAAGGCTCTGAAAAATCTGTTTCTTGGAAGAAATGCATTGAAATGGAACAACAATGCCAAGATAGTGCCTCAATGCATGTTATCTGGACTGTCCCTTCAGTCTTGTGGCCTTGTAGGACCGATCCCAAGATGGATCTCTTCACAAAGAAGTCTTGATTACTTGGATTTGAGTAACAACCAGCTTGAAGGAATTTTCCCTCGGTGGCTTGCAGATATGGAGCTTGGAACTGTTATTCTGTCAGATAACAATCTAACAGGTTCTCTCCCTCCTAGTCTCTTCCAATCCATGAATCTATCACTTCTCCACCTTTCAAGAAACAGGTTTTCAGGGGAACTGCCAGAAAACATGGGTAATGCTACCGAGATTATGATTCTCATATTGGCTGAGAACAGTTTCTCTGGGAAAATTCCGAGCTCCATCACCAATATTTATCGCTTGCTTCTGTTGGACTTGTCAAAGAACAGACTTTCTGGCACAATTCCAGTTTTTGGTCCAACTTCTTTTCTTGCGTATGTTGATATATCCTCGAATGACTTCTCCGGGGAAGTTCCTCTAACCTTTTCACAAGAAAGTAGGATTTTAGCCTTAGGGGGCAACAATTTTACGGGCAGTTTAGCTAGGAACCTGACCAATTTTTACATGCTTGAACATCTTGATCTTCATGACAACAGAATCACAGGAGAACTCCCAAACTTTATCTCAGAAATGTCCACCCTTAGAAGCTTGAATTTGAGGAATAATTCCCTACAAGGTTCAGTTCCTCGTGGCATTTCAAACTTACGTAATCTTCAAATCCTTGACTTGTCACACAACAGCTTCACCGGAAGCATCCCTGCAGAGGTCGGAAATCTAGTTGGAATGATTGAAACACCAAGAACCTTCTCATCAATTTCATTCCTTTTCACCTTCTCAATTGAGTACACTGACCTGATAGTGAACTGGAAGAGGTCAGTCCAAGGTCTATCATCGAGTGCCAGCATCAACATCTACTCTTTGCTGGACTTGTCAAAAAACCATCTTTCTGGTGAAATCCCATCTTCTTTAGGCAACCTTAGAGGCCTCAAGATGCTTAACATATCTTACAATGGCCTTAAAGGGGAAATTCCAGCAACTCTTGGGAATTTGGAGAGTCTTGAGAGCATAGATTTGTCTCACAACACTTTATCTGGTCCAATTCCCAAGTCCTTTATAAAGCTTCAACAACTCACTACTTTGGATGTCAGCAATAACCATCTAAAAGGTAAAATCCCAGTTGGTGGTCAAATGGATACAATGGATGATCCAACTTTTTATGCTAATAATAGTGGTCTTTGTGGCTTCCAAATTCAACTGCACTGTCCCGACGACAAGCCACCACAACCAGTGGAAGCCGTGAATGAGAGCAATGAGTCATGGTTTGCGTGGGAAGCAATGTGGATAGGATTCCCATTTGGTTTCGTTGTATCAGCCATAGTCATATTTCTTACTGGATTCTGCACCCCCAAGATGTTTAAACAACAGCATAGACGCTCATAAGAAAGAAGACTCGGAGCTGAAGCAGTAGTAGCATTTTAATTTGGTCAATCCCTAGAAGATACATAGTACAAATTGAGAAACTGATAAGCCACGTATATTTCATACTTATTCAAGGAGGAAGAAGCAAAGAAATATAGAAATCCTGGAGGATTGAGCAATTCTGCTAGGCAGTTTCTTACAGTTACTAGAAGTTATATGTTCCTATCATAAATGTAGTTTAGTAGTTATGAGTCATCCTATTATATAAATAATGTATCTTAGTAATGTAGGATTGTATGGTAACCATCTATTGTATGCAGACAGATTGTTCTAAGAGATATGAGATGCTTGTCTCTCTATTATTAAAATATCAGAATAACTTCTCTTTATTTATCCATTTCTGAACCTCTGTTCCTATTAGAAGCAGCATGAAAAAGACTCGTCTCAGCTCTCTTACACATGGAAAAAGAAGCATTCCGGCATAAATTTACTAATAAATATTTCCATTCGTAAAGAGTACATTTACATTTGAGTGTCAAAGACAATAAAATGACTTTGTCATTTGAAACCAAAAAATCTACTATTCCACTAATGATTTTAATGGCGCATCCAAATCAGTAAAATTGTGTTCTAGTATATGTCTTTTGAAGCAACGCTTATGCCAACCACTTTGCTGAATTATCATTATAACTGGTAACTCATGACAAAAATGGGGGAGTAAAATTATCTCAACTGAAGAAGAAAGGATTGGGTATGCCACTAGATGAGCAACCTAAAGCTTTTGCAAATTTATAATCTCCAAATTCTTGACTTTTCGGGAACAATCTCAGACGAAACATCCCTTCAGAGCTAGGAAATCTTACTGGTGTGGTGGAAAAACCAGCACGATCTTCATATACTTCTGCCTTTGAATTCAGCTAACAATAGATTAGAACAGAAAATTATTGCAACCTACACTCTTTTTTTCAACAAAAAATATCCAACATGAACTCTTCAATTTTAACCATTCAAGCAGATCATTGGCGTGCGTACAACCTGTTTGAGAATGAAGAGGAATAATAACCTGTAATATATTCAAGGATAAGCTTGTTTTCTCCTCTATTAAGCAGTTCCATTGACGCACAATATATTATCAGTCTACCAAGCTGAAACTCATCAAAAGGCTATTATTTGGAGAAAACAACAGAAACAACACATGCTGCTTGTTCTTGAAGTTTAACATTTGTGGACATAGCTTTGTCAGTAGCCTTCAGATGCTAGAGCCAGAAAAAATACTGCAGGAGAAGACAGTTAGCTTGCATGTGGTTTTATTACTCAGACGAATCAAGCAAGAATAAACATCAACTTGGCTTCACGCTTTTACAACAGGGAGCAATTGTCAGTTGACCTGAATTCTCACATAAGAAATCTTAACGTGATCACAATCCGCTATGGCAGGAAAGGGAGACATGAATAGTGAACTTAACCAGCACGGTCTAGAGGTGTGTTTGGTATGAAGGAAAATGCTTTCCACAAAAAATGTTTCCCTGGAAAATATGTGTTTTTCTTAGGTATTTTCTTGTATTTGTAGGTAAACAAAAAAAAAATTATCCCAAAAGCATTGGTAAATAATCTAGGAAAACACTACGGGGGTGAAGGTGAGGGTGGTGGGGATGAGGGCTATGGGGATGGGTTTTATTGAAGGGTAGAGGGAGACAATCAGTGTGGAATGCCACTTATGGAATTTGTTTTCCCTACTTCCATAGGGAAAGTCATCTTCCTCATTTTTGAGGAACTTTTTTTCCTAGATAAGATGTTTTCCAAAAATTTAGACCAACCAAGCATGGGAAAATTGGAAAAAATTTCCCCATAACAAACACACCCTAAACATTCAAACGAGGTTTTCATACCAAGTAACCACAACATTTCATCACGCTGATCTTTCTAGTTGTTTAAATCTCAGAAGCCACCATACGGTAGACAGTAGTTGAGCGCAGAAAATTATTTTTATTCTACAAAATTACAATCAAAACATAAATAATTAGGAAGTCAATATTACATTATTATTCATCAAAATTGTGCAATTTTCTTTAAAAATTTAGAAGGAGAACTTCACAGTACTCCGCCAATGATTGAGCACATGCAGCTAAAATGGTCTTATTATCAGTGCGAGACAATGAACTCAAAGGTACTGTAGACTGCATGAGAGAATGTAATATATTCAGAATTTAATACGTCAGCTGTGACTTCGGGAAAAAGAAAAAAGGATAGATAAACTTGCTTACACCTATCAAAGTCATAAACATTCATGATCACTCAGTTAATCTGTAGTAGAATTTTTGAGAGGAGATACACGTGGGTGAAGATTTGGATTTGCTCACAGTACATCAATCAAACAATATGAAAAAGATAAAAACAGTATAGCTATCTGGTGCTTCAATGGTGCCTCTTCTTTAAATAAAGTTTGTTTACTTCATCAAAAGTTAATATGATGAAAGCTTTGAAACGAGCTTATAAGGAAATAGAGCAAGTCTATTAACCAGTTCTGTCAAATTGTATTCAATCAAAACAGTTATGCCAAAGAGAGTGACAGGCAAAGAAACGTGATCTAAATGTTAACATACGGGTTAAAGTGGCAAAGAACTATATCAGAATATTCATTTATTAGAGATTGTCAAACAGCATACCAAGACCCAAAGCTTTTGATGAAGCGACTGCAGTACTGCTGGTTCCTAATTATATTTACTCTTTCACCCAGGTATTTAGAACATGCTGTAAAAACTGGAAAGTCTTTCCCATCAATTAATATAAGAAGTCCATCTAACTTTTTTTTTTCTTCCTAGTGAGGGTCACTAACCGTTAAATCACAACACACTATAAAAATGCAATCCAAGTTCTATATTGCATACTAAAGTTAGCTCTGTCTCTGGTATAATGATTAGAATGTAGGCCACTTAGCCAAAAAAGAGTGCCAGAGCCTAAAAATTTGCATACATCCCCACCAGCATCTACAGAGTTACACAATATAGGAAGCAATACTGCTTAAAGAACAAACATGTAGCTAAACATTTTGAACCAAATGCATCAAAAGTTTGAAATTACACACTTGGGAAGTGATATTCCCAGCATGACTTTGTAATGAAACAACATTTAGCTTTAAGGACCATAGTTTCTTAATCTCATGGTTGATATTTCATTTTGATTCAAATAATAAAAAGTTGTTATAGTCTAAAATCGTCTGAATACTTACAGATGTCATAGGGCAATATATCTCCTGTCTTCCAAGATCATTGTCTGAAATGAAGGAAGGAAACCAAGCAGCTTAAATCTGAACAGCAGTTTCGCCCTTTATTGGGTCTCAAATCGATATCAACCTTGAGTTTATGGCAGACAAGCTAGGCACACCGAATTTCTGCACGATGTCCTGCACCATATAATTCTTTTTTTCTCAAGTTATCATGAAGAAGTACTAAATAATCTGTTATGCCTCCCAATAGCTAAATCTGATTTACATGAAGTTAACGACTTACAAGTTTGTAAAGAACAACTTTTGGCACTAAATAAATTTCAACTATGAAGCGCTATCCACAAGTGCAGGGTAAGTAATAACATTGGGTGTATAATTTATAATCTGATCATTAGCGTCTCCATCTTGATCAGGATTTTACTCATTAGCGTCTCCATCTTGATCAGCATTTTGCTCATTAGCGTCTCCTTCTCGATCAGCATTTTGCTCATTAGCGTCTCCATCTGGATCAGCATTTTGCTTATTAGCGCCTACATGCGGATTATGATCCTGTTCATTCGCACCTCCATCTTGATCATTAGCGCCTCCAACTTGTTCCTCATTAAAATGAAGCAACGGTACATCATTCCAGTAGATAAACTTGTCCTGCCACAAAATACTCATCTGTATTAACACCTTACAAGTCATACTGCATATGTTTACAGTGTCAATTTGCAAACTTGTAATTAGAAACTTACAAATCTCATGGAGAATCTTCCTTCTTTACAATACCTGGACAGTTGGGAGACTGCAATCCGGAGAACTTCATACATTTTGTACTTTTTTAAAAAGAACAAGAAAATCGTCTTGTTCATGAAAATCAAATACTCTTTAATATTAGTATCTTACAAGTTTCCACTTGAGCAGCATTCTACATTGGAAACAGCGAGTATCGGCTGGGGTTTTGCCATCTAATTGTTGATGTATCTCTTGTCCTCTGGTACTTCAACATTAAACCTGCATACTTATATATTTAAAGGTTTGTAACGTATGCATATATACACATATGCCTCAAACCTCAGAAAAAGTTAGGCAAATAATCAAATCACAAGATGCTGAAATCATATGTAATACCCGATTTTCATTTGATCTGAAGGCTTCATTTGAACTGCCCTATTTTGATAGGCAAAGATCATTGTTGTGTAAGTCACCACGTCCGGAACTAAACCCTTTGTAGGCATCTCGTTGAAAAGCTCTAAAGCAGCATCTACTTTTCCTGATATGCATCCCCGAAGTATATGAGAGGTGTATGTATAGACATCATGACAATCCTTAAATCTTTCATCATACCTTTCTCATACTCCATCTTCAGGGAATTGCATGTTCTCATATTAGGCTTAACTCCCTTAGTTTTCATCTCACTAAGCAGCCTTTCTGCTTCAACAAAGTTTCCCTGCTTGCATAACCATCTATCACAGCATTGTAACTATTTGTATTAGGCTTAACTCCCTTGGTTTCCATTTCAATAAGTACCTTTTTTCGCCTAAGCAATATTTCCCACCTTGCTATAACCATCTATCAGGGCATTGTAAGTAATTGTGCTAGGTTTAACTCCCTTAGTTTCCATCTCAATAAGTACCTTGTTTGCTTTAGCAATATTTCCCACCTTACAATAACCAACTATCAGGGCAGTGTACGTTACCGTGTCAGGCTTAAATCCCTTAGTTTCCATCTCAACAAGTAACTTTTCTGGTTTAGCAATATTTCGCACCTTGCAATAACCATCTATCAGGGCAGTGTACGTTACCATGTTAGGCTTAACTCCCTTAGTTTCCATCTCAATAAGTACCTTTTCTGCTTTAGCAATATTTCGCGCCTTGCAATAACCATCTATTAGCACAGTGTATGTTCTCGTGTTAGGCTCAGCTCCATTAGTTTCCATCTCAAAAAGTGTCCTTTCGGCTTTCACAAAATTTCCTTGCTTGCAATAACCATCTGCCAGGGCAGTGTACGTTACCGTGTTAGGCTTAACTCCCTTAGTTTCCATCTCAATAAGTACCTTTTCTGCTTTAGCAATATTTCCCACCTTGCAATAACCATCTATCAGGGCAGTGTACGTTACCGTGTTAGGCTTAACTCCCTTAGTTTCCATCTCAATAAGTACCTTTTCTGCTTTAGCAATATTTCCCACCTTGCAATAACCATGTATCAGGGTAGTGTACGTCGCCGTGGTAGGCTTAATTTCCTTAGTTTGCATCTCAATAAGTGCCCTTTTTGCTTCCACAAAATTTCCCTGCTTGCAATAAATATCGATTAAAGTTGTATAACTAACTGCATCTGGAGCTACACCTCGATCCACCATCGAGAACAACAACCTCTTTGCTTCATCATGCAAATCTAGCTTGCACAGGCCTGTAGCAATTATATTGTAAGTATTTGCATCAGGCTCATGTCCTTTGCCCTCCATAATTCTCTGTACCCTCCATGCTTCCTCCACATTACCCTGCTTACAGCAACCATCCATCATCGCATTAAATATGACCCGGTCTATGTCAATTCCCTGGCTTTTCATTGCATTAAGCAAAACTTCAACTTCTTGCCCAGCCTTGCAAAAACCATTTATCAAAGCTCCATATGTGTGACCATCAGGAACAAGGCCTCTCTGCATCATCTCGACAAACGTTGAAAATGCCTTGTTAACATTACCTAACTTACTATAACCACTAATCATAGAGGTGCATAAATGAACATTTGGCTCTATGTCCTTCTTTTCTATTTCCCTAAACAACTTCTCAACCTCTTCAAGATCGCCAAACATTGAGTATCCTTTAATCAAAAGTGTATAACTTGCCACATTGATATCGAAACCATCCTTCTCCATCGTCCTCAAAATCTCCTTTACAGCGACAAAATCCGGTTTCTGTACATATGCTTGTAACAATATATTATAAGTGTAACCATTTGGTTTCACCCCTTTACTAACCATTATTTCATCCATGATCTTTCTTGCCTTACAAACCTCCCCCATCTTACACAACACATCAATCACCACCGTCATCGAATAAACTGTAATTTTCACATCAAACTCAACCATCATCTCAAAAAACTCGAACAACAAGTCATATCGCCTTCGCCTTTTCATAGCAAGCAAGTAAACCATACAAGCTCTATCATCAATTTCCAACCCCCCTTTTCTCATATACTCAAAAACCTCTAAACCTTCCTTAAACATCATATTATCAACATAAACACTAAATAACATATTAAACACCTTCCCTATAACCTTATATTCTACATGATTTTCACTCAACAAAAAAGCTATTTCTGACATTGGTTTCCTCATACCATCATTAGCAACAACAACATGCAATATATTCTCAACTTCAGCAAACTCCCTTGCTTTTAAAAAGTATAAAACTAAGGCTATATGGTTTCCAAGATTGGAGCTTCCGTGAGTCATCAAGATTGGGTTTTTTTTCTTGAATTTGAAGAAACTTGAGCAAGATTGTGCATTAAGATTGGAAATTTGTGAAGGGGGAACATGGGATATTAATTTGGCAATTTCTTTATTGGGTTTCTTGAAAAAAAAATGATTTACAGGTTGGTAAAACTTTGAAATGGACATTTAAGCACAACCCAATAGTAAAGATGTAATCTTTATAATAAAAATTTCATTTTTACAAATATACATTACCTCTATTAATAGCCAGTGTAGACATATGCCATGTTTTCAGAGCAAAGACGGCAAGTGGAACTTTTTAGGACTTGGAGAAGACAAGAGTGAAAGAGTTTTGGTTGAAGTACAAATAAGCCCTTGTATTGTTTTGAAGGAGTTAAAATTGGCCCTGTATATTTTTGAGAAGATTTAGTTAAGTCCTCATATTTGACGCTAAGGCATGATTTGGTAGGCCCAAAATTGTCCATATTCTTTTTATGTGGAGCACTAAGGGGTCGTTTGGTTGGAAACAAGTTATCCCAGGATAAGTTATCCTGGATTTAGTTATTGTACCCTTCTACAGGATAAAATAATACTACAATTCCGGGATTAGTTATATCATCATTTATCCCAATCAAATTTGGGATAAATTCATCTCAAATATAATTCTGAAATTATTTATTCTTATCCCTTGTACCAAACGAGCCCTTATAGTACATAATGTTTGCTAAAATAATTCCTGTATTATTAATTTATGTATAACTTATCTTTGAACCAAAACGACCCCCCAAGTTAGTAAGAGTAGTATAATATGAGGACTTAATGGAAACATTCGAAAGTATATTGGGTCAAATTCAACTCCTTCAAAAACATAGGAGAACTAAAAATTAAAATTCACTTGACGGCAGTGTCTCTTTCCCAAGTTCTAAATAACTCCAAAAGTACACTTTTTGTTCATTGGAAATCGTGTATCCTCTAATGTATTGTATCGTATCTTATTGTATTGTTTTTATTAACACAATGATTGGATAGATTGCATCGTTTCCCATCGTTACATAATCTCACACATCGTTTCCCATCGTTACATAATCTCACACATCAGCGATTTGAAGGGTAAACCTATAACAAGGATAGGGTACGGGATAGAGCTATCATAAAAAGGTAAGGCAAATGATGAAATAGAATTATTAGATAATAAAAATGAGAAAAAAAATAAGATAAGGACGTGATAACACCAAATGGTTGTTCCATGAAATGTGACTTTTCGTTAGTAATGATGAATTTAACATACGATACATTAAAATTTAAATTAACAATCAAAACAAATATTGTATTTAAACTAACAACACAATACAATACAATACAATACAATACAATAGGTAACAACCATCCAAACAAGCTGTTAATGCATAAACAATTGAATGAATATTTCACTGTTGTTATAAAATTAGAGCAATGTAAGACAAGAAATATAGACAAAGAAGTAAAGAGGAGGAGAAGACTTTCTTTCTTATTTCAAGTATCTAATCCATGAGCCAAAAGTGCTCTATTTATAGCTACAAAGTACATCGTCAGAGGCAAGAATGAAGTTACATAATAAATAGATACATATGAATTCAAGTAATTCATGCATGCGATGTGTAAGAATTAAATGGACAGACACTTTAGTTCAGTGTATTCATAACACTCCCCCTTGGATGTCCATAGATAGTGTGCCTCGTTAAAATCTTACTAGGAAAACCCAGTGAGAAAAATTCATAGTGAAGGAAAAAGAGTACACTCATCTTGTAATACGCATTGAGTGCTGCCTCATTAAAAACCTTACCAGGAAAACTCAATGGGACAAAATCATGGTTAAGGGAAAAAGAGTACAGCACGTATTTACTCCCCCTGACTAAGACCAAAATTCAGATGTCGGAGTCTTCACATTCCAATCTTGAATATCATTTTCTCAAGAGTTAAAGTTGGCAAAGATTTGGTGAACAAATATGTAGGATTGTCACTTGAACGGATTTGTTGCACATCAATATCACCATTCTTCTGGAGATCATATGTGAAAAATAACTTTGGTGAAAAGTGCTTCATTCTATCTCCTTTTATGAAGCCTCCCTTTAATTGAGCTATGCATGCAGCATTGTTTTCATATAATACTGTGGGTATTTTTGTATCACACTTCAAGCCACATCTTTCTCTGATGAAATGTATCACTGATCTCAACCGCACACATTCTCTACTTGCTTCATGAATAACTATTATCTCAACATGATCCGAAGAAGTAGCAACAACTGACTGCTTTGTAGATCGC
Source organism: Lycium barbarum (assembly GCF_019175385.1). NCBI lineage: Eukaryota > Viridiplantae > Streptophyta > Magnoliopsida > Solanales > Solanaceae > Lycium > Lycium barbarum. The sequence goes on from NC_083344.1 coordinate 124,047,164, forward strand.
CTTAGGCGATATAGCAATACCTCCGCATGTAAACAAATAGCCTGTTTGAGATCGAGCTTTATGTGGATCAGATAAATAACCTGTATCTGCATAACCAACAAGATCTGTACTACCATTGTTAGCATAAAAACAAACCCATATCAATAGTTCCCATTTAGATATCGCAGTATATGCTTAATTCCGTCCCAATATCTCCGTGTAGGAGAAGAGCTATATCTTGCTAGCAAATTAACACAGAATGCTATGTCAGGTCTTATAGCATTAGCAAGTGTCACGACCCAAACCGATGAGTCGTGACGGGAGTCTGACGTCTAGCGACCAAACACCCCTAAACACTTATCTGAAACATACTGAACATCAAAAGCCCATAACAGGCATACACAACATGCGGAAGAACAGTGCAAGCCAGCTAGGCTGCTACATATACTGTACTCAAAAGAATAGAAGCCGACAAGGCTACATCATCTGACTACTACATACAACTGTCTACAGACCTCTACTGGAATAAAAGTTGTAGAAAGGATGGGACAGGGCCCTGTCATAACCATATGCATACACATCTCAAAAGGGGCATACCAAAACTGACTGTAGCTCCGGATCGAATGGAGCGTACTGACTATTGCTAGATCTAGAGGTCCTACTGAGCTGGACCACCTGTCTGTCTCCCTGTACCTGCGGCATGAACGCAGCCCCCCGAGCAACGGGGAGTTAGTACGGATAATGTACCGAGTATGTAAGGCATAAGAACAACAATATATATATATATATATATATATATATATATACATATGTAAATCATGGATAAGATTTGAACTCATAAGCTGAAATGACTGACTGCATATACTTGTATGAACTAGTATCTGTCTAAGTCTGCATAAATCTGCGTAACTGACAATGCCTCTGTGGGCACATAATATGCATGCTCATACCGATCAATGATGACCGTGCATCTATATGAGTGCGTATATAACGCCTGATGTATGTGCGTATATAACGCCTGTAAGCCTCTATGGCATCTCGTCATATCATATTGGCTCATTTGTGGCCATAATCAACATCATCATCATAGTAGTAATGCGTATATAACGCCTATATTTCTTCTCATACTTAACATATATCTAATATTCGCGTATATAATGCCTGTATGTGTGCGTATATAACGCCTTCTAGTCAAGTGTACATAAATATATAATGAATGTAATGCATGACTAAGCTGTACGCATAGGACTGGCTACATAAAGCTGGACTCACAAATAGAAGGATTACTCATAAATGGGGTACATGAATCGTCAAAGACTGAAGTACTTCTAATGCTTTTAAGAGTAGAGTAATATGGAAGCTCGCTTACTCGCTTGTTGGATCATATCATAGGATCGTGCCAAAAGAAGGAAAAAATGACCTTAACATACCTTGGAGTATACTCAATCGTCCAACTTATCCCTCTCGAACTTGCAAGTCTACAATTAAGATAATATAGGGCTTAATTAGGATATTTACTCCGCTTACTAACCATCCTCGCATGCATATAAAGCTCAACAACTATAGACAGTAATTTCCTTTGTAAGCTTACAACTCTCCAACTCCTCATTCGACCCCACATCAACTATAATACTCACATCAACAATGACAACACACACACATATATATATATATATATATATATATATATATATCAAAATATATTCAAATTCATTCCCAATCATCTCTTAACATAACCCTAAGTCACTTTCTTGCCCATCATCAACTTACCACTTCCACATCTATCCCCTCTTTACTTAGAATCATTAAAACTCTTGATACTCAACTTAAATATAAAGGTAGAAATCATTTACATACCTTGAGGGGTCAAGAGTCCCAAGAATCACTTCACTTCAACTCCTTAAACTTCACAACCTTGAAGAAACCCTAGAAACCACCTTCTTCTTTACCATCGCGGGTTCACGGGGTTCGGGTCTTGTCAAACCTTCATTAATATGATGGAAAATATTGGGAGAGGATATATTAGAGTTTTTCTGATTTTGGAAGGAGGAAAATATGAAATAGGGTCGTGGACCACCTATTTATACTTGGAAGCCAAAAAGGCTACAGCGGTCTGGTTGGACGAGCGGGTCGACGGCCTGTCGACTTGCCCGTCGACCTGTGCCTGCAGATGCATAGCTGCGGGATCCCATCGACGCCGCACGTCGAACATGTCGACGACCCGTCGACGATGACTGGTGTTCTGCAGATTCTCTGATTCAGTTCAGATCGCGTCGGTTCGATTCGTTCAACTTTTAACTCTATAAATTGCCAGGAATATCTGTTGGTACACTCGTACACGGGGTAAGACATTTTCTACCTCCAAACTCGGGCTCGGGTCTCTATTCCAAGGGCATACCGGACTAGGAAACCATAGGTTCTACCAATATGAACACGAGGGGTGTAACAACAAAATACATAAGTGCACCAATGGCACTAAGATATGGTACTTCAAGGCCAAGAAGATCTTCATTTTCTTCTTGAGATAGGAATGGATCTTTACTCACTTCAAGTGAGCGAACAACTATTGCAGTACTTAAAGCATGCGCATTGTCCATGTAAAATCATTTTAAAAAAAAATCGGTATAGGTAGATTGATGGATAAAGATCTCGTTTGCTAAATGATCTATTTGCATAACAAGACAAAGTCTTATCTTTCACGATCTTTCATTTCAAATTCTGTCTTTAAATATTCAATTGCCTTTTGGAGCACTTTTGGAGTTCCAATGAGATTTATGTCATCAACATAAATAGCAAAATAGCAAGTATAACAAACTCTGATTTTGTTTTCTTAATAAGCACACATGGACAAATGGCATCGTTTATATAACCTTTATTTACCAAGTACTCACTAAGGTGATTGTTCCATAGGCTCCCTGATTGTTTTAGACCATATAATGATATTTGTAATCTGATTGAATACATTTCCTGAAACTTTTAACTAATTGCTTCAGGCATTTAAATCCTTCAGGAATTTTTATATAAATTTCATCAAGTAAGACATATAGGCTGTGACAACATCCATCAGTATAAATAATGTGACATTTTCTGATATCTGGACTGCTGGTCCAATAAACTTTACATTTATCAAGATGCAGCTTATTACTTGGTATTTATTTCTACGTCAACATGCTTTAAGAGACGTAGAATTCAAATCCTCACAACCTTATACAATATTGCGCACTATATTGTATCAAAATATCATCGACAAGATATCATTTTGTATCGGTTCGCAATTCGACATAACTTACTGAGATCTCATCGCTTCATTATTTTCAGGTACCTAAACCTCTCATAAAGTTTCATGAAGTGTTATGTCGTAGGCTCTTCAAGAGCACATTGCCTTCTTATTATGATAATCTTGATCATTTGCTCCTTTTCTTTTTCAAGGATTATTACATTTGGAACCGATTGGTCTACCATGCTCCATACATGCTGTAGAGTCTGTCCTTCAGGGACATTAAGAGCATTTTGCAAATGAAATATGAAATAGTTGAGTCAGTAAATGCTTCCAACATCTGACTTGAATTATCTGAGGATCATACTAATGATAATGCACAACATATTTCTTAGTTGCATATTCTCTCCCCCTCATGTTAGAAAAACTAACACATATCCCCATTTTCTTTGGAAAATTCATCTGTGTGCATCATGGTATATCCATTAATCATATATCGCACATCAAAAGATATAGGATGGAAATATCTAGTTCCTGACCCTGAACTAATTATGAAGGGAGAATTTATCATAATTTATTGGTCTGAAGCATATAAGTGTCGTTGTATGCAATGTATCATATCTCAAATCAACATTTGAAGCTCTGTTCTCATAAGCAATGGTTTAGCTATATTATGGAGGCATCCACTGCCAAACCAACTTAGATATAAACCAGCATTATCAAGATGAGTTGTCTTGATTACGTATTCTGAAAATTGTGCTTCCAACTCAAATATTTTGAGCAAGCAACTTCGAACTGCCAGTTGACAATAAACAGACATGTAACCGTTTCATAAATACATCTATTTAAGACATCACATCGTAGGTGAAGGGGCCCACATTCACCTTTTATATTTTTCAGAATTTAGGGGATTCAGTCCCAATATTAGCTGGTGTAATCAACTTATCATGAGAACAAGCAACGCAAACAAATTCTTGAAGAATCTTCTAGCTCTTCAATATATTCCGGAATAATCAACACATCAGATTTAAATCAGGATGGCCAAAACGGTCATATCTATTGATAAAATTATATGTACTAGTAAACTTCAAGTTTACCATGACGAGTGCTATTTGTTTTAGTAAACTTCTGATTTACTATTGCATGAGATTTTATGTCAATAAAGTTTTGGTTTTATTATGGCATGTGATACCCTCATGCTCGGGTAACTTTTCACATATGTCTTTCTTACCCATATTAACTCAGAGATATTCAATCTTCCAGTCATTTATAGTCTCAATATGATAACCATCTTTATTGCAAATAAACTTCAGGTTTACTATTGTGTTCCGATCGTACCAATTACGATCTACGATGAATGGTATTATCATATATAACATCTTCAAGAGACTTCAATTTATTTATCATAATCAGATATTATTTGGATACTGCTGGTGTCATGATATTTGTAAATAAATAATTAGTTCTTCTGGAGCCTTTGAATATTAATTTCTATTACCAAACATTTCTTAAATACTTCTGGTATCATGAAAGCAAATTTAGACACTACTGGTGTCACGAAATAAACATTGAATTCTAAACTTCAATATTTCAAACATCTCCTTCAAGGAGATTCATCATTAACATCTGAATATTTTGTATCTAAGCGTTAACCAAATAATAATCACATGCTTCATAAAGAGATACATTAATTGCTATTTCCTTCAAGGAAATCAATAAAAACTAACCATAATGCATCAATATGATTATAATAGAAACATTCTATTTTGCTTTCTTTTGCCTTAATATGATACTTAATATAATTATTCGAGTTGTTCCTACGTACGACGGGTACGTGTTGCAATGATGTTAATACCACATGTATTTCCTTTATTATTTTATCTTTCCAGTGGGTAACCTGTGGTATAACTTCATTCTCTTCGAGAAATGAAACCTGATTATTTGAATGTGCTTGACATGCAACGTTCATCTATAGCTCATTATTTTGCTCAAGCACAAGAAACATTGCTTCAATATATTTCTCAGATATTTTCTTTTTGCTTCAGGAGTAAAGTTTTTGGGTTTTACTACTTCAGGAGTAAAGTTTAAAGTTTTACCATTTCGGGAGTAAAGTAATATTTTACTTGTTCGAGAGTATATTTCAAAGTTCTACTACTCCGGGAGTAAATTTCAAAGTTTTACTACTTTGGGAGTAAAGATAGAATATTCAGAATATTTCTTCTCAATTATTCTACCTCTTCTGGAGATGAGTCGTGATAACTTCACAACCAAATGCACGTCCGTACTTATAAGCTTTACTAAATATTATCACATTCACTTCAGGGAATGGATCTATATTTTTAGCTTTTATTAAAAGTTCTCATTCTTCAGGAATAGAACACAATTATTTGAACGTGCCTTAAGCATATCAAATCATGATAGCTCAGAACCTCTTTTAAGATATTGCTACTTAAGGAGCAAATCGAGGGATACATATGATGTAGAAAATTTTCCTCTAACACATCTTCAATTGTAGCCACAACAATGCATAGGAAATATTGTCACTTCTGGTGATCATATATTTCTTGCAAACTCTCATTTAGCCATTAAGGGATATAAAATTAACATCATAATGACTCTTTATTGTTCTCCAGGAACAAATTTAAGGCATAAATAATCCAGAACTAATTCGGTTCTCATGGATCAAAAGAACCCAACGAGTTGTACAATTAGTAGCAAACTCATGACAGCCATATATACTCCTTGTGACGCCATCTTTATCATAAGCCATAACAACCTTCCAAAATGAATTTAAAATAATACAGAGACTTACCTGCATTCACTACAACCTTTTTATGAATAGTAGAGCAGTTCATCAATAATAAAACATAGCAAGCATTTGAAAATATTTTCACTTTAAGTGATCATAAGAACCAACCATAATTAATAATACCTTGAGCGTCTTGTCACTTAATTTTTTACAGTTACAAAAGTTAAATGCTTAGTGCTAATTAATAAGACTTTATGAATATTTATTATCGGTCTAATAGTCATATATTTCTTACAATTCTGTAAGTAACATTTGCTAATGAAACGAACATGTATTTCATAGTATTCCCTTTGATATTTAATGAATATACATCTGATATTGATATTCAAATAAATTTGATGATCATCACTCCCTTAATATGAATGACGAACAAGATGCAATTAATTGCCGACATTTACATTCACATGTTAATGAAAATCTTAGTCATGCATGTGTAGAGTCTTTTATCATAGAGAAAACTATTTTTCACACAAAGATTTCATGTGATCGTTAATTAAGCAGCTAATTCACGGGCTATGTAGCTACCGAATAAAATAATACATATGCAATCTCATATCGTAAACTGTCATAGTTTACTTGTAATAAATAACTTTAACATTTTATGAATAATAAAATAGCACTAAATGTGAGTGGTAATTTCCTTATATCGTACCACATATATTCAAACCCATAATAGTGATCAAGGTAAGATTATTTAATCATAGGCATGTGGTTGTAATTATAAGACTAAAGGCAATTAACCTATATCAAATTCATTTAAGCTTCTATAGCAACCACTGTCGTTAACATTATTTTGTGCTTATGTCTTGAGAATTCAAGATATAATTAAGTTCAAGGCTGACATAGTTGAATGTAATAATAATGATAATTATGTATTCCAAGAACCAAATTAAAGTCGATCTTTTGGAAAACATACCTTGCTTGATGTTCGTAACATAAAAAAAAATGAAAATCATACCGAAACCTTCTCAGTTGATTAGAGTTTCGTGCTGATAACTTGTTATAAAATTAGAGCAATATAAGACAAGAAATATAGACAAAGAAGTAAAGAGGCAGAGAAGACTCTCTTTCTTATTTCAAGTATCTAATCCATGAGCCAAAAGTGCTCTATTTATAGTTACAAAGCACATCATCAGAGGCAAGAATGAAATTACATAATAAATAGATACATATGAATTCAAGTAATTCATGTATGTGATGTGTAAGAATTAAATGGACAGATACTTTAGTTCAGTATATTCATAACAACTGTAAAAATATTGTGCTTAAATGTCGACTCAAAAGTTTTTCAAAGCTGGAAAACAAGTTTATTCCAAGAAACCCGATGAAGTCATTGCCAAATTAATCTCCAATTCCTTAATAAATTTAAGGTCTATTAACGAAATTCCCACCTTCTCTAATTTCCCACCTTAATCCACGTGTAACCCATCTTGTTCTTTCTAACCCTTCTGTTCCTGTATCTTAGTCTTCTACAATGTCCTTCAAAAAAACCTATCTTTAAGTCACCAAAGACCCAATCTTGAAGCCCATTAGCTTTAGTTTTGATCTTGTTTAAATCTGGGAAGTTTAGTGAAGCCAAGAGTGTGTTGAATGTTGTTGTTGATGATGATGGTATGAGTAAACTAGTTTCAAAAATAGCTTCTTTGTTGAGTGAGAATCATGTTGAACATGGGGTTATTGGGAAGGTGTTTAATATGTTTGTTGGTAACAACTGCGAATATCACCGTTAATAACAATAAAACAAAAATACACCTAAGAAAACACCTAATCCCCTTGGCCACCTTCTAGGAAGAGTGCCCGGAAGATTAAGCCTCCGAGCAGTCTAGTTACATAGTAAATGCTGAACGAAACTCCTACATCTATACATTTTCTTTGTCTGTTTCATCAGTTCTATCCTTTCTATAGCTTCTTTTTTAATCTGTGCTATCGAAACCTCAATATTTACACATGCTCCCTTAAACACTTTCGAATTTCTAGCTGTCCAAGTATGATAGATCATTGCACCCCATAGAGCAGCTAAAATTTCTTTCTGTCCCTGTTTCCAGTGTTTCCTTTTAATGTCTTGCAGCACTTGCTTCACCTCAGCAGCCTGTAGTTGAACATCAGTCCATCTTAAGATAGTACCCTGTAACTGTTTAAACCAAGCACAATCAACAACTAAATGCCCTGGTGTCTCCCTTGCTTGAACATCACATAAGCAACACTGTGGGCAGTCAACATGTATGTTCAGTCTCATTAGTCTATCCTTTGTAAGCAACCTTCCCCTGTACAGCTAACCATACTATAAACCTATGTTTCGGTTGAGCTATGCCATTCCAAATTAGATCAGCATTCTCCAATTTCGTTGGGGTACCCAAAGTTGCATTGTAGCTCCCAGTAATAGAATACTTACCTCCCAATGTAAGTATATACTTTCCATGTGCATACCAGTTCTTCATGTCTTCTTTCAGAGCAACAATCTTCCTCCGATACCAACTGGAGTCCTGGGGTGCCTTATGTTCCCAGATATTATTCTCAGTTTTCATATATATGCCATTTCACCCATTTCACTCAGAGAGAGTCCTTTTGCTCTACAAGTTGCTCTCAGTTTAATATGTTATTTAGTGTTTATGTTGATATAATGAGGTTTAAGGAAGGTGTAGAGGTTTTTGAGTATTTGAAAAAAGGGGAATTTGAAATTGATGATAGAGCTTTTATGGTGTACTTAACTGCTTTGAAAGGCAAAAGCGATATGACTCATTGTCGGAGTTTTTCCAGAAGATGGTTGAGTCTGATGTGAAAATTACAGTTTATTCAATGACGGTGGTAATTGATGGGTTGTGTAAAATGGGGGAGGTTTGTAAGGCAAGAAAGCTCATGGATAAAATAATGGTTAGTAATGGGGTGAAACCAAATGAGCACTTAATAAGACATTATCACAAGCATACATAAAGAACCCAGATTTTGTGGCCGTAAAGGAGATTTTGTGGCTGTAAAGGAGATTTTGAGGACGATGGAGAAGGATGGTTTCGATATCAATGTGACAAGTTATACACTTTTGATTAAAGGATATTCAATGTTTGGCGATCTTGAAGAGGTTGAGAAGTTATTTAGGGAAATAGATGAGAAGGGCATGGAGCCAGATGTTTATTTGTACAATTCTATGATTAGTGCTTGTAGCAATTTTGGAAGACAAATGGCTTGTGCAAGTTTGGACAAATGCAAGAAGCTGAAAATTTGCTTAATGAGACGGAAAGCAAGGGAGTTGACATAGATAGGGGTAATATTTAGTACGATGATGGATGGTTACTGTAAGCAAGGCAATGTGGATGAAGCAAGGAGGCTGCAGAGAGTTATGGAGGGCAAAGGACATGAGGTTGATGCAAGTGTTTCCAATATAATTGCCACTGGGTTGCGTAAGCTAGATCGGCATGATGAAGCAAAGAGTTCGCTGCTCTTGATGGTGGATCGAGGTGTAGCTCCAAATGTCAATGCTTATACATCTTTGATTGATATTTATTGCAAGGAAGGAAATTTGATTGAAGCAAAAAGGGTACTTCTTGAGATGGAAACTAAGAGAGTTAATCCTGAGACGGCAACCTACAATACCCTGTTAGATGGTTACTGCAAGCAGGGTAATTTTATTGAAGCAAAATCGGTATTTAGTGAGATGGAAACTAAGGGAGTTAAGCCCGGCACATTACTTACAATGTCCTGATAGATGGTTACTGCAAGCAGGGAAATTTTGTTGAAGCAGAAAGGGTGCTTGGTGAGATGGAAGCTAAGGGACTTAAGCCTAACACATTCACTTTCAATACCCTGATTGATGGTTATTGCAAGCAGGGTAATTTTTTTGAGGCAAAATCGGTATATAGTGAGATGGAAGCAATGGGAGTTAAGCCTAACACAATTACTTACAATCCCCTGGTAGTTGGTTATTGCAAGCAGGGTAATTTTGTTGAAGCAAAAGCGGTATTTAGTGAGATGGAAACTAAGGGAGTTATGCCTAACATGAGAACATACACTGCGCTAATACAGGGCTATTGCAAGAACGGTATGATGAAAGAAGCTTATAAGCTACGGATTGTCATGGAATCTAAGGACTGATACCTAATGTCTATACGTACACCTCACTTGTACACGGGGCATGCAAATCGGGAAAGGTAGATGATGCTATAAAGCTTTTCAACGAGATGCCTACAAAGGGTTTAGTTCCAAATGTTGTGACTTACACAACGATGATTTCTGGCTGATCAAAAGAGGGCAGATCAGATGAAGCCCTCAGATTATACAATCAGATGATAGAGGCATGTGTAATATTATGCTACTGCATATTCTGCACTTGTCACTTGTGGGTAACCTTCATAGTTGAAATTTATTTAGTCCCACTTAAGTCCTCATATTTGAAGCTCGTGCTGCAAAAGAAAGTCCTTTTAAATTACTCTCCTCACTTTAGCCAGTGATTGTGTAATTATCACTCTTCTGTATCTGATCCTAATGTTTAAAAATCTGAATGCTATATTTCTGATGCATTTTGGGGGCTTTATCTGAAATCGGTAACGTAAATTTCTATATTCTTCTTTTCCTTTTTATTATTGTCATTTGTATTAATAATTATTATTCTTAAAATTACATTATCTTATTTTACTTTATATCGTTCATTTGGGCCTTTTCCACTGAAGTATGCATTTTAATTGTGTTTTGCGCAACAAAGCTTAAATCATTATCTTTTACGCTTTTAGCTTTTGATAACACTGTCGAGTATATTGCGAAATACTAACCGTGCAGATTTTTCTTTGCTATATATGCAACAAGGGATGGCTCTTAACCTTTATATTTTCAACGATGTCAAGTTACATATATGAGGTCTCCTCCTATATGTGCTGCACATGCGGAATTTTCTTTTCAACAAGCACAAAGACATGGTCCTTAATTTTAATCTTTTCGACATGCACATGTACATATTAATTAGAGTACAAAGTTTAGACATGGGAGAAGCATTCTACAGCAATATAATATACACAAGTACATGCACAATATCCAATGGTTCAACTCAGTGAATTCCAGTTTAATAAAAAAATGATCCTGCAAATAAAGTTAACTATTTACAAATTCCTAGAGAAGAATTTCACACACTAAATAAATTTCAACTATGAAGGCCACCCACAAATGCAGAGTATGCAGCAGCATCAGGTATTACGCCTGCCTCTATCATCTGATTATATAATCTGAGGGCTTCATGTGATCTGCCCTCTTTTAATAAGCCGGAAATCATTGCTGTGTAAGTCTTAACATTCGGAACTAAACCCTTTGTAGGCATCTCGTTGAAAAGCTTCACAGCATCATCTACCTTTCCTGACTTGCATTCCCCGTGTACTAGTGAAGTATATGTATATACATTAGGTATCAAGTCCTTAGATTCCATGACAATCCTTAGCTTATAAGCTTCATTCATCATACCTTTCTTGCAATAACCATCTATCAACGCAGTGTATGTTTTGGTGTTAGGCTTAACTCCACTCATTTCCATCTCAATAAGTGTCCTTTTAGCTTTGCATCAGGCTCATGTCCTTCACCCTCCATAACTCTCTGTACCCTCAATGCTCCATCCAGCTTTGCACAATCCATTTATCAAACCACCATATGTGTAACGATCAGGAGCAAAACCTCCCTCAGACATTTCATCGAACACTTGGAATGCCTTTCTAACATTTCCCAACTTACTATAACCACTAATCATAGAAGTGTATAAATAAACATCTGGTTGAATACCCTTCTCTTCTATTTCCATAAATAATCTCTTAACCTCTTCAAATTTTCCAAAAATAGTATATATTTTAATCAAAGATCCAACCTTTCTTTCTCCATTGTCCTTAAAATTTCCTTTACAACCACAAAATCTTGTTTCTTGATATATGTATGCAATAATGTTTTATAAGTGTAATAATCATTTGGTTTAATAAACATTTGATCCATGAACTTTCTTGCCTTACAAATCTCACCCATTTTACACAATCCATCAATTACTACTGTCATTGAATAAACTGTAAATTTCACATGAAACTCAACTATGCATTTTCTGAAAAAACTTAAACAAGGAATCATATTGTTTATGCCTTTTCATAGCAAGTAAGTGACCATATTAGCTCTATCATTAATCTTTAATTTCAATGGTTACAATTAATGTTTAATGATAGAGGAGCAATTTTACAAAGGAAGTTTCATTCTAAAATTTATGCCTGAGATGAGCAAAAGGTGTAATTTGGAATTCTTCAGGACTTGGGAAATATTGAATTTTAGCCCTCGAATATTTTTGAAGGAGTCGAAATTGGCCCCATATACTTTCGAAAGCTTCCATTAAGTCCTCATTTTATACGCTCATGCTGCAAAAGAAAGTTTTTTGTAGTATTAATGGTTAGGTGACACGCCTATTAAGGAGCTAAAAATAGAATAAGAATTTTATTACTATATCACCTCAATTATTGCTAGATAACCTAATGATTGAAATTAATAAAACATACTTTAAAAGTTATGCAGTCACTAAGAATTCCTTGCACTTTCCAACCCAAAAATTAAGGATTAGAGTAAAATAGGTATGAAATGATAAATTATGTCTTGATTATCCAAACTAAATAAGTAAAAATGGACAAACTATTTTTAATATACATGACAAGTAAAAGTGGATGGAGGGAGTATTTTCTAATGCAATTATGGTTCTTTGCTTTGTTTATCTTGTTTCTTTTTGAGGAAATTTATCCAATAATATACATGACAAATAAAAGTGGATGGAGGGAGTATTTTCTAATGCAAATATGCAATTATGGTTCTTTGCTTTGTTATCTTGTTTCTTTTTGAGGAAATTTATCCAATATTACATGCTTTGGATAAATTTAGTTTATGTTGCAAAAATTTAGTAAGTGATTTGTGTAATGATCTCGATTGGTCAGTCTCAATTTCAAACTTTGCTCCGGCGAAGAAATCTTTGTGCTTTGAAAACTTGAGAAATTAAATGTGTTTTTGTCCTTAAAATAAGTGCTTAAATTTAATTTTTGTCAGGACAAAAACTCTCTTATTCAAAAAATAAGCTCAGTGTTAATGATTGTAGACTGTAGACTGTATGTGCTATTTTATCATAAGCAATTACTTTTTGTTGCATCCTTAAAAAGAAAATTATTTAAATTTTAAATTTATAATAAAAAGAAATTTTATATATTCAGATATAGATAAGAAACTATTTAGAATTAGACATCTAAATCTTAATACATTTAGTATTCAGACATGTATTCAGCTTTCTTAATCATAATTAAAACAAATGACGCCTAAATCGATCTAACTAATATCAATATATCTGTCGTTTTTTCTGTCCATCTTTTACTTAATTTCTGGGTAAGATTGCTAACAATGACTTACACCAAGCCATGGTCCCTTTGTGTCCTTTGTCTTCAACTTCGTTTCTTTTGTTGTATTCCTTTGGCAGACGGAATTTGGTTAGTAATGGACTGATGGTCCAGTTGATTAGATAATGGTGAATTATACAAACCTTCCTTGAGATTTAGACTGGTAATACATACATTTATTTTGTGGTTTTAAATATCACACATACTTCCCTCCTTCAATTATTTTATGTAACATAACTATATTAGCAAAATTATATTTTCATATTTAATTGGCTTAATGTACATTGATAGTGCTTAAATTTGCCAGTAAGTGAAAAATTCCACTTAGATACTTCAACTATCATTTGTTTCAATGGAGCACATGAATATTTAATAAAGTGTTCATATTAGACATTTTTTGTTCAAATATTGGAAAAACTTTTGTCTGTGTTCTCAAGCCTCTATTAGGTCGTTAACTTAACCACATAAAATATGACATCTCCTTTAGTTATGTACATCAGCCTCAATTGGAACATACTTGAGGTTTTACAACTTATTGAGGCTAATGCATATAATTAAAGGATGTGACACATTTTAAGTGGTTAACTTATCTACGTAATATACACTTGAGAATAAGCAAAAAGTATTTTCAAAATTTGAACCAAAAGTGTTTAATAGGAACACTTTATCATGTATTCAGTTGCTCGACAAAAATAAATCGTAGTTCGAGTGTCTAAATGAAATTTACTGACAAACTTAAAGGAGTTTGATGTATTAAGCATATTTAATTCAAAGGGAAAAGGTTTGAATTTTCCCTTATACTTCGCAAAAAGATCTAACTTTCCCCTCCGCTAGAGTTTGATTCATTTATGTCTTCACCGTTGCAATTTTAGTTCAAAATTTCCCTTACTCACTAATAAACTAATAAATACTATTATATAGGAAAAAGATCCAAATTTGTCCCTATAATATGTGAAAAGCCTAACTCTATCTTTGTGGTTTGCAAAAGATCTAATCTTGCCCTCCGGCGAAATGGGATACATAAAAAATTCGATCATTCCTTCTTCAATTTTAACGACGCCACCACATGTCATTCCACCATCAGTGGTGGCGTGGTAAAGTGGAAGAAGGAATGTGCAGTGAAAATGAGTGGATTATTTGTGTATCTATTTCGTCAGAAAACAAAGTTAAGACTTTTTGCAAATCATAGGAAAATTTGGTCCTTTTTCCTATATATTATTGGTCCATTTAGTGACCAAGGACAATTTCAAGCCAAACTTATAATTAATGATACACCAATGAGCCAGACTTTAAAAAAAGGGAAAACTAAACCTTTTCTCAAGATACAAGAGCAAATTTGAACTTTTTCTCTTTATTCAACAATGAATATAATCTGACATCGTCCTTTTAACTTCAAATAATTTGTATGCAAAAATAACTAAATCAATAAGGCAACAAACTAAGCACAGTCAAACAATGCCTTCAACTACTTGAGTACATTTTGGAATGGTAGGTTCAAGACGGGGGACCCGGCTCCCCTCCAGTAGTGATCTCCTCATGTTCCTCCAGTGCTATCCTAAATGAACTCCACGTGTCCTTTTAATTTTTAACGGACCAGATGCATTTTGCTAACCCAATTAATATTAACCATAGTTACCAGCATTTCTCTATCCTCTTTCTTCACTGCTTTCGTTCCGCCCCGAAATCTATACAGAAATGAGAAAATAGAGCGAGTAGATGTAAAAATTTACTTGTGTAAACCAAGTAACTGGAACTAATAGGAATAATATCAAAAGAAAAATGTTAAAACAGAGTGAGCAGCCTCCTCAATTGAAGAATACAATTATAAAAACAGCAAGAGGTAAAGAAAATCCAAGAAAATTTCTTATGCCTTTCACAAAGAAAAACCCAAATTCTACATTCAAGTGCATCAACAATTTTTCCCTTTCCAATTTTCATGCCCTCTCTGTAGGTCCTTTAGTTGGTGTTTATAGTTCTAAAGAAATTTCAAGTTGACAAGTTTTTAAATTCGAAGAAGACAACAAAGCTTTGTTGATACCCATTGTCGCCGGAACTTAGTTTTAAAGTGGTTGGATGCACTTTCGAATTTTTCAAAATTTATAACCCAATTGCATCCTTAGATTTGTTCTCCTCTAGTTATTGAGTGACTTGGTATGAAATGTGTTTTGTTTTTGTGTGAGTGAAAACAGTGATGAAAAAAGAGTGATTTGTGTTGGACATCTGCATTTTCCTGTTTTACTTTTCAAAGAGATTAGATAGTTAAGGAAGAGGTTTTGCTTACAGTGAGAAGGAAGGACCGAAGTGAGAGATAATATTAATCATAGTTAATATCATTGGGTTAGCAAAATGTATCTGGTCCATTAAAAGATTAACAGGACAGTGGAGTTCATTTAGGATAGCACTGGAGGGACAGGAGGAGATTACCACTGGAGGGGAGCCTGAAGAAAGAGGATAGAGAAATGCTGGTAACTATGGTTAATATTAATTGGGTTAGCAAAATGCATCTGGTCCGTTAAAAATTAAAAAGACACGTGGAGTTCATTTAGGATAGCACTGGAGGAATATGAGGAGATCACTACTGGAGGGGAGCCGGGTCCCAAGACGGGAAATCGTTAAATTACTTTATCACAAAGAATTTGTACATGGAGCATATTTTAGCCGTATGCTTTGACAAATTAAACTTATTAAATGTGTTGAGAATGTGGTCGGCTGATGAGAATACTTTTTATT
Organism: Lycium barbarum; assembly: GCF_019175385.1. Classification (NCBI taxonomy): domain Eukaryota; kingdom Viridiplantae; phylum Streptophyta; class Magnoliopsida; order Solanales; family Solanaceae; genus Lycium; species Lycium barbarum. The sequence continues at coordinate 124,063,275 of NC_083344.1, forward strand.
TTTTTCACTTCTCGTATGTACCAAGAGTTAAACTTCTTGGAAAAATTCAATACTTTTCTTATTATGTCCTCCCATAAAACCAAGTAAAAGAACAAATAAACAAGAGTAAACACAAACCTTTTTCTTAATCTTCCATTCTTTTTAGATTATTCTTTTCAGACATGATAAATTTAATTTTTGAATTAGCCTCTTCTATTATGTCCAGTCTATTTTACTTATCATGATTATTAAAAATAATTCATTTAAAGTACTAGTCATTTTATAAAATCCAGTTAGATTTTTTTTTTTTAATCTTTACGCACACTCTAATAAATGTGGACAGATATAATTTATATGGTGAAACGAAAAATAGTATTCCCTCCGTTTCAATTTATGTGAACCCATTTGACTGAGCATGACATTTAAGAAAGAATGAAGACTTTTGAAACTTGTGGTTCAAAATAAGTCTTGAATATTTGTGTGGCTGCAAATTATTTCATAAAGTGAATTTGTTTCCTTATTAGGAATGTGGTCATTCTTTTTGGCACGGACTAATAAGGAAATACGTTCACATAAATTGAAACAGAGGGAGTATAAAATTGAACCTAATTATTAATGTATATTAATTTGAGGTTGCTATAAAAGCTCATAAAACTTCAACTTCTAGATCTGCCTCTGCTTTTAGTTAATGTTTTTCACGGTAACATGACAAGTAAAATGAACCGGATAGAGCATTACGTGCTTAACCATGTATATACACTGACAACTTAAAAAAAGCATTTGTCCACTCACTTAAAATACAATTATAAATAATTATTCATAATAAGTAGAATTATTAACATGAAAATAAGACAGACAATCTGGTCGATAGGTTCCTTGCACAGGGAACAAACATAAACTGGCGAGGGAAGAAATTAAGGACAACATGATCAAAGAGTATACATAGTTCAATGGAATATTCTTTCATACAACAAATGAAGTAACCTTCATTCTGGGAATCATTGTTAACAACAATTTTGGAACAATCAATAAATTACATTTAACTGAAGAGGCATAATAATACCCCTCAAGAAACACAATGAATATTTAAGCCAACAATTGAAAATCTATTTAACTTCTTGTTGTTTTCCATGAACTTGAAGTTGTTTGTGCAAACATTTCTTGGCTGATCAGGAGGTTCTGCAAGAACTTGAACTTTGACAATAGATCCATCTTTGATATTATAAGCAGATAAAAATTGATCACTCTTCATTTCTTTAGACTTATGATAAAGTCTCATGTATTCATCTCCCCATACTCTTGTGACTATCTTCATTAATTCACTCACACTACTTTTTTCTCTAACTTCAGCATAAAATTCTGATGTTGGAGACTCGAATTTGATCCTCATGATTCTTGGTTTTCCAGCCATTGTAATTTGTACAAAATGGGAAGGAAGAGATTGAAGATTTATATAAGGGAAAGTTGTCTTCGAATGTTGAGAGGATATATAAGGATTTCAAGTATAAATAGGCTTTTGGGACGGGAATTAAGGGTTTACTTAATCATGACGTGGATTAAACTATTCCGCACGCCATTAAGGTTTCTTCCTAGGCACAACATTTAATTCTGTTCACATGAATATCTATCCAAATATTATTTAAAGTCATCAATACTCCTGACTTAATCTATATCCTGGTTTTTGACGGTATATTTCAAATATGAATTCAGGATTTTAAGTTTATAGGTTCTAGATCATGAACTTTTTTGCTTATTGTTGGATTCTTAATATATTATTTATACATATTAAGTAAATTTCTTAACACAATTACAGGGTTTAAGACAAAACTACGGAGTTCTGCCGAACCCGTAGCTAATATAGAAGATCAATCCACCCTTGGTATATATGTATACATATAATTGTTTAATCACCAAGAAGTATAACAGGATGGATGAAATTTCTTCACCCTTTTACCAGAAATCTCGAGTTAGAGCCGGGAGAATGGGAAAAACCCCTGATACAATGGGAAAAACCCCTGATACAAAAGGTTTCTCCTTTAATTGGCCCTACACGGCGTGAATTTGAATTAGACAAATTTCAGTTGGTACTAAATACTGAATGGCTATAAAAAATAATATATTATGTAACTAGTAAAGCTTTCTAAACAAAGAATCAATATGTAAATTGACAGAGATGCTTAACCTTTTTGGGTGGGGGGGGGGGGGGGGAGGGGATTGGTTGCAAACTTAACTCGATTGGATTTTAACCGGGGAAAAAAGAATTTGATTTAGAGAACAAAGCACTATACAGTCAGACCTTTCTATAACGGCATCCGCGTATAGCAGCACCTCTTTATAACAGCTAAAAATTTTCGGAACCGATTTTTTATGTCATATTTTACTTCTCTATAACAGCATTTCAGCTATAACAGCAACAACTAACTTTATAACAGTACGCTCTTTGTAAAATCACCCCTCATATAACAGCTATACGATTTTTTTGGTAATATAATTATTAATAATCTTTATAAAAATAGAATATCTATGATTACCAATAATAAGTACTATAGATTTTGACCAAATATTTAATTTGATGCCTTAATATACTATATTTACGAAAAATATTATATATAATACATATGTGGAGTTTGATGCAACACTTCCGATCATTAAAGCTTTCACTGATGAAGAGATTATTGCCCATGTCATTGGAGTGAGAGAACAAGCTCAAGAATATGGAAGCCTAAGTCGACAATGAAAGTGCTGACGAAGAAACTCAACTTATTGTTACTTGACTGGATTAGAAGATTCAACGGTCCAACTCTTAGATTCCCTTCAAGGGAAAGCAATTGGATACTCTTTTGTGGTTTATTTAGTCGCAAATCTTCATAAATTCAAGTATTTTATCATCACTAGAGATTAGATTCTACGAAATAAGCTACAATAAAATTTCTCCCATCAATCTTGAAAGAATTTAATTTTCAAGTATCATAGATTTAAAATGTGTGTATTGGAGCTTAAAACTATATACATTCAGTTATGAATTTTTTGAAATTGTATTAACTTTCTTTAATGTTTAGTTAGTAAATCATTCATATCTTTGAGATTTAAAATTTAAATAATTTTTTTTTTACAACATTAAAAAATAAAAAAAATAGATTCTATGCATATTTTTTGCCTATAACAGCTAACTATTATTTAAATGGCAAATGTTGTTATAAGCGTATAACAGCAATTTCTTATAATAACCAAAAAAATTTGAATTCAACGATACTGTTATAGAAAGGCTTGACTGTATATGCCATAGGTATATAAGCACGAGTTAAATGACTTTTTAGTCAAAGACAATGCACACGCTCTTTGGACTAAACAACATATAACAAAATGACCCCTTCCTGGCAGCCCGGTTCATTTTTTTATGCGGATTTCCCTTCAAATGCACTAATCTTTAATGCTTAATTTTGGGCAAAAGTTTGTCTTAAGGCAAATTTCTGCCTTAAGGCTTAACTTTTACCCGAATAGATCTAATTTTGTTAAGAAACTCTATCTTGCATATTTTTTTTGACTGAGCAGGGGTTCAAATCTTGAATCTTGGGATATTAAGCGAAATACAAAAATTAATGACCAGCAATTTTAGAGGCAAAATTAAAGACCACCCGCGAATAAAGGCAATCGTGCAAATTGCCCCGGCCAGTTTGCCTCTATCCAAGAATAATTACAGGCCTAGTATAATATAGAGGGGGAAAAAAAAACTATTCTCATTCGGTACATATGTCAAAACATTGTACATATGATATGTGCTTTTGTCACAAGATTTATCACTTAGCCATACATTATCCAATAACTAATTAACATATATTCTTACATCAATTTCATTTAATTATACATTGGTTCCGAATATATATATATATATATATATATATATTCCTTAATTACGGTTTATCTAAGTGAAAGAATAAGTTAAATTGTCATAATTTTAATAGGGAAGTTGTGATTTTCATATTGATTCATTCTTTAATATGACTGGTTGTCAATTAGACTATAGAATAGTATGATGTGATATCATGATAGAGCAAAATATATTGTCATAGTAACTTAAATTTCAAATAATGAAATAAACGTTTACAGACTGGATAAAATTTTAGAATTGGTGGGTGTGATGATTAGTTTGACTGGTTGATCAAATTCTTTTTCAAACGCGGCGACACGCACAGAACTCCAAAAGTTTGTTGGGAACTTAGGATATAAACTATATTTCCTCCTTGGCTACTGGCTAACGATTACAGATCATTAATATTAGAGCAAATGGAGAAGCCGAAGATTAGACTGTATTTTTTATTAGAAAAACTAGTACTGCTTCCTCTAAGGAGCTCTACTATTTGTAATGATTTTAATTTTTAATATTATCTAAATTATAAATGTCTACTTAACCAAAAAAAAAAAAAAATGTCGGCTTTGATGATAGAATCTGTCGGCTTTCTTATTTCTAATTGCCCGCCGATGTATTCCCCGCTTTGATCCAATAAACTCACAGATTTGGAAGAGTTACTTTATTTGTTAGTTCAGGAATATTTTGATATTATAATTTGTATTTAATAGAGGTCTAAATTTAAATGAGAGTCTTAACAAGTAAAAATAATTCATATTTCAACAGTTGATTCCCTTTCAAACATTATTTCAAGATGAAAACATGTTGGCCTAACTTCTGTTGATTAAGGTCTAAGGTGTAGGAGTAACTCTATTAAAAGTATTAGCAATGACATGTGAGGAATTATTGAGTCAAAACTTTCCTCATTACAAGGATAAGGGATTTCATTTTCTTCTTTCATTTATTTTATTTCACATGGTCGATTAAATTTTAAGGGGGGCTAGATTAGAATATTAAAAGTTTTGGGTAAATAATTAAAACTAAAAAAATTCATAAAAAAAAAAAAAAAAAAACATTTCACCTCTTTTCTCTCTCATACGATCTCTTCTTATCTTTTTTTCCTCCTCCTCCTCTTATTCTTTTTCTTTTCCTCCAGCTTCTTCTTCTTTAGATATGAAATTTTTTTGTATAAGAATTCTTGGGGATTGTTAAAAATTCACGTAAGAAAATTGTATTATGAGGAGATTTGATTTTTCAAATTTGATTTTGTATTATTTTAAAGTGGGTATCATTTGAAATTGTTGAAAATGATATTGAGAGGTTGAATACAAAATTTAAGATCGTTTTGATGTGATTTTAAATCAAAATCGTCGCTGAAAATTGTTGTTATATTAAGACATTGTAGTTATTTATAAAAAGAACATGAACTAACACATGTTCCATGTATAAACAACAATAATTTGTTTAAGAAACCTATTGTTACCTATACATAGAATGCGTGACAATTCAAGTTCTACGTTTAAACAATTCAAATTCAGCGGTTGTTTATATTGTTCTAGATAGTATATGAATAGATTTTAAAATTCATGGCTATTTATACATGGAACTTGAACTGACAGAAATATTATATATAAACAACCGGAGTCCGGAGCCTAAAGGGTATAAAAATACACGGTATTTACCAAAACGGAATGATCAAAAATTTATATACCAAAAGGGGTATATTGTGGGCTGATTCACGATATACCCAAAAAAAAAATTTCATCTGACACCAAGTCAACGAAAAATTAAAAATAAAATAAAATTAATTGTATAACGTGGACTGATCCACGTTATACAATATAAATTGTATAACGTGGATCAGTCCACGTTATACAATTATAACTTGTATAACGTGGACTGATCCATGTTATACAATTTATATTGTATAACGTGGATCAGTCCACGTTATACAATTAAAAAAAATTCCAGCGTTTTACAAAATAGGAGTCCGGAACCAAAATGCCCGAAGTGTTTTTTCCATACTTAATTTGACTAACGATTAGTCGTTTATCAAGACTCCGAAACGTCAATATTTTATCTAGAACCTGATATATTTTTCTGCGTACAATAATGTAGGCCCAATACATTAAGGATACGTAGACGTTCGGATAGTCATTTTAGGGGTTGAAAAGGTGCCCGAAGTAAGTTTTGTTTGAAAAAGCTTAGTGATTTTTCCATACTTTGACCAACGATTAGTCGTGTGTCAAGACTCCGAAATGTCAATATTTTATATAGAACCTGATATTTTTTTCTGCGTACAATAATGTAGGCTCAATACACCAAGGATACGTAGACGTTCGGATAGTCATTTTAGGGGTTGAAAAGGTGCCCGAAGTAAGTTTTGTTTGAAAAAACTTAGTGATTTTTCCATACTTTGACCAACGATTAGTCGTGTGTCAAGACTCCGAAATGTCAATATTTTGTATAGAACCTGATATTTTTTTCTGCGTACAATAATGTAGGCTCAATACATCAAGAATACGTAGACGTTCGGATCGTCATTTTAGGGGTTGAAAAGGTGTCCGAAGTAAGTTTTGTTTGAAAACTAGTTGTAAAGTGGTCAAACTTTAGATGGTCATAACTTTGCGCTCGGATGTCCTTTTTACGCGTTTTTTTTTAACTTGCATATTTTTTCGAGATCTACGCGGAAAAACTGTCATTGGCGGTTTGGCCGAGCCTATTTTTGAAAAAACACCTTTTATCCCGTTCAATTTCAATTTTCCCCCAAATTGGGATGAAATTTTCAGATTTATGTACTTATAAGATGATGATACGCAATAGATTTCAACGTAAAAATCCCGGGGTAATGTAGCTGTGAATGTCAATTTCACTTCTGTGGTTTCAATTTTTGAAAATAAAGCTGACTAATTTTCTCGACATATAAAGTTGACTAAAATAACCTTATAGTCAGACACTAAGTTTTTTCAAACAAAACTTACTTCGGCTTCAGGAGCGCGGACTACAACTAGAAGGAGGAATGAAGTGTAGTACGTGCAAGCAAACAGGTCATAAAAGAATCGCTGCCCCGACAGAAATCAGTAGTTGTTGTTGTTTGTTGGTTTTTATGTTTTTTCTTAAGTTGTACGATCGTTGTTTCCTTATGTAATCTTCCAAGAATATATAACATGTCTTGTACCGTTTAATAGTTAGTATGTAATTTAACATTTACTACTCAGTTAATGTGTGACGTTTATTTAACTTATATTTTATTTTTTATTTCTGTTCGCATATATAACACATTTAATTATTGCATGTGTTAAAATATTTATTTGAGTTAATCATGCTTTAAAAAATTAAAAAAAAAATTATTAAAAACATAACCGAATATGATTTAAATTTAGGCAACGTCTTACCAAGTATTTGTTAAACGGGATAAAGATTTTAATTGTATAACGTGGATCAGTCCACGTTATACAATTAATTTTTTTTCATTTTTTTTCGTTGACTTGGTTGTCAGATGAAAATTTTTTTGGGCGTATATCGTGGATCAGCCCACGATATACCCCTTTTGGTATATAAATTTTTGGTCATTCCGTTTTGGTAAATACCGTATATTTTTATACCCTTTAGGCTCCGGACTCTAAACAACCGCATGTTTCTTAAAAATATTGTGGTTGTTTACACATGAAATCTTTGTAAGTTCTGGTTCAATGTATAAATAATTAATCATGAATTGTTAAAACTTATATGGTTTATTACACATGAAATATGAAATATGTGCAAGTTCATGACGGTGTATAAACAACCTCAAATTATTTAAAAGAATATGTGATTGTTTACGGGTGCAACTTTTGCAAATTCAAGATCTTTAGATAAACAACTCAAACAATTTGTGGTTGTTTATATATGCAACTTTTGCTAGTTCAAATTTGTGTATAAGCAACCTTAAGTTGTTTGAAAAAAATATGGTTGTTTAGTCTGCAACATGTGCAAATTTAGATTTTGTGTATTGAATAATCATGAGTTGTTTAAAAACACTGTGTTTGTTTACATGGGCTTTTTCAAGTTCAGGTTCTATGTATACTCAACCACTGAGTTATTTAATTAACTTGTGGTTGTTTACACATGTAACCATTGCAAGTTTAGGTTTTAATCCTAGGATGCATTTACAAAGAGAGCAGACAAATTCATTGTGATTGTTGGTTGGCTCTTCCCCTATTTTGTAAATACTACTTGGCGATCCTAATAAAGTTAGTTTAATTGCCAAAAAAAAAAAAAATGTCCATAAGCATCTATTTAAATTAGAAAAAAATTATTTAGTTGTTGCATTTTTCTGAAAAACTTGTAGTTGTTGTTTAGATATGAGAGTTGTGGTTTATAGACTTAAAATTATGCTTGCACAACCACAAATTGTTTAAAAAATATGTAGTTATTCAAACACGCCCTAGTTGTTTACAATAAACAACAAGAAGTTACCTAGACAACCACTTACATGATAATCACACTCATTGTAAATTATCAGTAAACAATCACATGTTGTTTGCATAAGAACCTACTTTTTGTAAATTATCGTAAACAATCAATGGTTGTTTAAACAGGCACTGATTGTTTACAATAAGCAACAAGAAGTTGTTCAAGCAACCACTTGTTATTTACATTCACTTACGTTTAATTCTTCATTAAGTCACTCGATTGATGTTCAATTATTATTACATTAATATTCAATTAAGTCATGTTATGTATAATTAACTATTAACTTGTTGACTTTATTATATTTGAACATCACAATAGTCATTCGACATATAATTAAATTTTAATTTATTGATTTAATTAAAATTAAACATCAATTGAGTGATTCTAAATAATAACTTACTGATCTAGTGATAATTGAACATCAGTTGGGTGATTATATGAATAATTGAACATTAACTTATTAACTTGATAACATTTGAGTATCAAACAGGTCATTCTACAAATAGATTAACTTTAACTTTTTGATCTGAGTAGAATTGAACATCAAATGAGTGAATCTATTAATAACAATTTAACAATAACTTATTGATATAGTGATAATTGAACGTCACTTAGGTGGTTTTATAAATAATCGAACATTAACTTATTGACTCGATAACAGCTGAACATCAAACGAGTCATTCTACATATAGGTCAACCTTAACGTATTGATTTGATTAAAATTGAAGATCAATTGAATGATTCTACTAATAATTTAACAATAACTTATTGAGCATCAACTTGATAACATTTGAGTATCAAACGAGTCATTCTACAAATAGGTTAACTTTAACTTGTTGATCTGATTAGAACTAAACATCAAATGAATGAATCTATTAATAATAATTTAACAATAACTTATTGATATAGTGATAATTGAAAGTCACTTAGGTGGTTTTATAAATAATCGAACATTAACTTATTGGTTCGATAACAATTGAACATCAAACGAGTCATTCTACATATAGGTCAACCTTAACTTATTGATTTGATTAAAATTGAAGATCAGTTGAATGATAACAATTGGGTAATTCTATGAATAATTGAACATTAACTTACTAACTCGATAACAATTGACCATCGAACGTGTCATTCTACATATTGGTTAACCTTAACCAATTGATTTGATCAGAATTGAACCTTCGTTGAGTGACTATACTGATAATTTAATAATAACTTATTGATATAATGATAATTGAACTTTAATTGTGTGATTATATTGATAATCGGATGTTGACTTATTGACTCTATAACAATTGAACATCGCATAAGTCACTTTTTTCACAGATAGCTAAACCTAAACTTAAAGATTTGATTACAATTAAACATCAATAAGTGTTTTTACTAATAATTTTAACAATAGCGTATTCATCTAGTGATAATGTGAAAATTAATTGGATGATTCTATGAATAAATAAATAAATAAATAAATAAACAACATGTTTTTGTTTAATAAATAACCGTTTGTTTATTGCAAACAACTCATTATTGTTTAGGACAATTACGAATTGTTTAAACAACGAGTGAGTTGTTTAAACAATCACAAGTTGATTATGTCAAACAACTCCAGGTTACTAGAACAATATGTGGTTGTTTACATTAACTTACATTTAATTCTTCATTATTATTCAATTATTAATAAATTAATAAATACTCATTAACTAGATGTAATCTACTAGTATAATTCGGTTGATGTTTAATTGTGATTAATTCAATAAATGTAATGTTAACTGGTCATTAGACTCTGGTTCCCGATTGAAAGTTTATATTCTCTTTGTCCTCCTTCCTCATGTGTGGGGTGGTATTTTTCTCCAAAAGCTCTGAAGAAATCTCTCAAAAAATTCAAACGGCGCTAGATTTATAATCTAGTTATAACACATGGACAAAGTATTTTATGTAAATAATCAGAAGATATTCCGAGGTTATTTGTGTATACAACAACAAGAAGTTGTTTAAACAATATATATATATATACACATGGTGCAGTGCATGTGTAACACCTCGTACTCTCATACTAAACCATATCGGTAACATCCCGTAAGTTCGAGTTAGGTCCTAATGGGTAATATTGGTTTTATAATGACATTTTACTTATAGGAATCCCTTCGGGATGATTTCGGGCGATAGATAGTCGTTTTGAAGTCAAACCAAAAAGTGAAATCCTTAAGGCCTTCTAAATCTGAGACAATCTTCATTCATTTCCAATTTTCGAGAACGTACGTTAGTAATTTGAGAAAACTTCCTTCTTTAAAGTTGTAGATAATTAAAATACCTTTCTAACAGTATATTTCAGAGATCAAACGGACATCCGTACAAAGAGTTATGGCCATTTTACTGAAGGTGGCAGAGCTGAATCTTCATTCATGGCCAGGTTTCGAGAATGTCCGTCGGTAATTTGAGAAAACTTCCTACTTGAAATTTGTATATAATTGAAATACCTTTTCAACGGTATATTGTGGAGATCAAACGGACATCCGTACAAAGAGTTATATCCATTTTACTGAAGGGCGGCAGAGCTGAATCTTCACTGGAAATTTCACCCAATATACAAAAAGGGGTATTGGACGTACTTTCAAGTACGGGCCGTACATTGCCCGTTTTTGGCAGAAAACTCGTTTAAAATGGGTATGGTCTTATTTTGTTCCCATTTTTCATTCTCCCAAACCCTAAGGACGAAATTCTTCTCTCCCAAACTCAAGATACTCCAAGGTAAGCCATTCCAAGTTAATTCTAACATGCACCCATGATTACTAATTAAGAATTCATCATTCCTAACCTAGGGTTTTCATGAAAACCCACATAAAGATCAAGATTCTAGCTTTTGGAGTTATTCTTCAACATTCAAGTCTTTAATTCAAGTTTTAGAGCGATTAAGGTATGTAGAACTTCTATCCGCATGTGGGAATCTCTACGTTCTTCCCCAAGCTCTGTTTCTTGATATCCATGTAGTTCAAATCCTAGGGCATTAAACCCAACATATTGGTGGCCCGTATTTATGTATTTATGAACATGAATTTTGTATCTATATTTGTTATTGTATTCCTAATCTTCCATTACGGTTATGAGGAACCCTAGCTTAATTCATGAATCATGAATTCTTCCTCATGTGTTCTCATTATGTTTATATGAAGCTTCACGATTTTATCTAGCAAGTTACAAGCATGTTTTCAAGTTAATTATATAAGTATTTATGATTATTATTATTATTATTATTATTATTATTATTATTATTATTATTATTATTCATGAATCAAGAACATGTTTGCAAGGCTATGACAAGTATCTCATGAAACCATGATCTCACAAGCTATCATAATAATTCACATGTTTTGGGATTTGCTTAGTTAACCGAGAAGGCTCAGTAAAGCCTGAAACTACGTAGCCACCGTAGGATAAGGGTTGTCAGCAAGGAGGCAACACCTTCATTATGCAGTTTAGATCCTTACATGCTTATTATTATTATTATTTAAATCTCATATCCCTAACAAGGTGTGAGTGTTCTGCTGGTAGGACGCAAGTACCAGATCATGTTGTCGGTTATACTATAGCATTCCCCACGTTACAAGCAGTTATATATACATGTATTTCCATTGGTTTACTGTTTTCAAACTTTACTCACGCTCATGTTCAGGTTATATTCAGTTTTAGTTCATGTCCTATACCTATGTCTTGCCATGTTCTTCATTTCAGCAGGTTTTACATACTAGTACTGTTCACCATGTACTAACGTCCCTTTCTGCTCGGGGGCCTGCACTTCACGGTGCAAATACCGATTTTCAGGAGCATACACCTGCGCAGTAGGATCACCTCAGTTATCAGCTTATTGGTGAGCCCCACTTCTCTCGGGATTCAACATGGAGTCTGCACTAATATTCAGTTTATGGTAGTCCAGGGCCATGTCCTGGCAGTTAGTATTCAGATATGTTTTAGAGATTTCATAGACAGATATTAGTACACGGAGTCAATTGTGCTTTTATGTTTGCAGACTATTACGTTTTCATGATATGTCATGCTATGAGATTACTTCAAGACTTTATTCCGCAATTATGTTTTCATGATTCATTTAAATTGCATCATATAGATTATGTTGTTTTGATGCCCATGTTAACAAGCAAGCCACGAGGTTCGCTTGGACACATGCAAGCAAGGCCCGAGTGTCATGTTGCGCCCAGACCATGGTTCAGGGCGTGACAGCATGTTCTTTGTGTAAACAATTATATTTATTTTAAAACAAGTACAGGGTTGTTTAGATAACCTAAAATTGTTTAAACAACTACTAAGTTATTTATAGGGAAATCTACGTGGCTTGACAAACACTAGTAGTTAATTATATTTAGTAAGTAGCTATAGTTTGACTTAATTACTACCCACAGCTAACATTTGTATGTTAACTAGACGGCGTATGCCCGTGCTGCGCACGGGCCCAACACTTTGGATTATACTTTATCTATGCGTATGTAGTTGTGTTTGAGTAGTGATAATATATATTTTATATTGCTAATAAACATACGTAAGTTTGCACTGTTTTTATGCATATATATATATATATATATATATATATATATATACACACACACACACACACTATGTTCAAGACATGATTAATATAACATTGTAGTTTGTGCTCCGTATCCAAAACTTTATTATATTAGTGTTTGCTTCGAATACAAAGTTGGCAAAAATTTATTAATACTTTTTAAAAGAGAAGACTTGTTTAAAAAGAAACTATTTTCCTCTCTTTGAAATAAAACCATAGCAATATTTAAGCATCAGTTGATACTTTGAATTTTAATTCGATTAATTTAAAGGTGTAAAATATTCTATTGTTAATGTATGTAGATTGGACCTAAACAATACTTATTATTTTTTATCAAATTTTGATTTGGATAATTCTAATTCAAATTATTAAATTAATTTTACATGTTTAAAACAAAACAAATTAGAAATTTGATTTTCTATTTAAACGAAGAACTACTATTTTTTAATTTTTGGTAAATATTCTTGGTTTAGCTCATTTTACTTGTCATATTGTCTTTTGCACGGTTTTTTAAGGAAACGTCAATTAGAATTATAATTTGACTAATTTACCTTATTAATTATTTGATCTCCATTTAATATTATTTTTTTCTTTTACGACATTAATCTCTTTTCACATTTATCAGAGTAAGGAAAAAAATAAAAAAGTAATTAAATTCTATCTTATTTTAAAATATAAATATTTTAAGTATATTTATTTTAGTAAACATAACAATGGCATAGCAAATACAACAGTTAAATAGCTAGATTAGATCTCAGGCTAATATAAGAAAAGAAAGGAAATTGTATGGTTTGACTACTTAACCTTTTGAAGAAAAGCAATAATATGGAGTCCATATTTTTTGCTGTATAATAATTTCATTTGCTCCCACTAATGGGTCGATACACATATGACAATGAATCCACCATTATTGACTTAATGGAGATACTTTGGGAATTACATGAATATTGATTGATTTTTTAATATGGGGTGCACTTTTTTTTTTTTTTTTTGGCATTGCTTGTTTTTTTAATATGGGATCCACCTTTTTTTTTTCTTAATATTGCTCGATTTTTTAATATGGGGTCTACTTTTTTTTTATTTTTTTTTATTTTTAATATTGCTTGGTGTTTTTAGTATGGGGGTGGGGTTCCTTTTTTTTTAATATTGCTTGGTGTTTTTAGTATGGGTCTCACCTGTTTTTTTTTTTTTTTAATGATGGCTGACGACGAAGCATGGGTTTAACTCATGCTTCTATATAGTATAAATGACAATTATTAACTATAAGGTAAAATACAATGAAAAGAGGAATGTATCCCCAATTCAGTCATTCTCTCACATCTGGTCTCTTTCTCTCCTCCAGTTCCTATCACTTTTGTCTCTCATCTGAATCTTCTCTTCCCAAATTGAATAGATTGAGATCAAATACCATTATTTTCACAATCAGGAAGCACAATCACCTTTGGTTGAAAATGTACCACCAAAAACAAATCTTGGAGATCTGCACGAGAGTTAAATGGTTTAAATCTTAATTTGTTTTGTTTCTTCCTTTCTTATTTTCTCTTTTATTTTAGCTTATTGTACGACTCAGATCTGAGCAAAAATGTGGCGGTGTTGTTGTTGTTGTTGTTGTTGTGGTTCGCCGGAGAAGTAAGCTCTGGTGATGGCTATTGGCAGTGAAGAGGTGAAGAAGTGGTAATGGTGTTGTTGTGGCGGATGGCGGCGACGGTTGTTGGTGGCGGTGATGGGAGTGACGGTTGTTGTTACTCGTTGTAGTCATGAATACAACGAGGTCGTTTATGAATACAGAGAGCCATTTTAAATATTAAATACAATGATTTTTGAGCTAGCCATGTAAATATTGAATACAACCGATTTTTGAGCTGAATACATCCGACTTGTATACAATGAGGAGAATTTGAATACATTTTTTACTCGTGAATTTTATTTCTTGTATTGAGTTTTTGAGTGTATTCGTTAATTTTTAGTGCAAAATTCAGTGTTTGGGGGTGTATGTTGAAGGATTTTTTTTTGTATACAATCAATTTTAAATATAATAAAGTGAATACAGTGTAAAAGTAGCTACAAATGAATATGGTTGAGTTGAATACATTTGACTTGAATACATCAAACTTAAATACATCGAAATCTGAGTTGAATTCAAGCAAAATTTAACTTGAATACACCAAAATTTGACATAGCCGAATTTTGAATCCAATCCGAATGTTGAATACAATTTACTGTAGCACGCGAATACAATCTACTGTAGCGCGCGTTTACTGTAGCTACGAAATTTAATTAACTAAAGTGTAGCTATGCCTAAAAAATAACCCCCAAAATGTAGTCTTTTATGTAAGTTTCCCTTGTTTATACATAAAACCTACATGTGGAGGTTCTTTGTGTAAGCAACTTTGTAGTTGTTTAAGTATCTAAGTTATTTAAACAGGTACCATAGCTGAAAAACATACAAATGAAGAATTTTAAAATAAGTTTTTTGCTTATCTTAAATCAATAGAATATACATAATACTATCTTTTTTGAAGTAATATACAGTATGGATTGATAAAAAAAAATTCAAGAACCAAGCAATAAATATATCTACATCAATTTAAATATTTTAAAATTTTCTTCACTTATTTAAATGCAAAAGTAAAAGGTGAAATTGAATTTTGTTCGGACTCTAAGATTGATGAAGAAGAAGAAGAAGAAAGAAGAAGATATGGCGAAGAAAGAGAATGGCGTTGTTGCCAGGAGGATGAAGAGAAGAAAAAGCTTGTGATTGCATTGATGCAAAGAAGATGAAGAGAAGAAAAAGCTTATGATTTTTTTTATTTTTTGAGGGGTAAAAAGATGCTTTTATATATGCACTTTTGTGTAAATTAAAAAACTTAATGGTATATAAAAACTTGACTTTAAAATGAGTCTAGCCTCCTTAAGATAGAGTCTCTTTTACCCAAGTTTTAAAACTTGAGTCTTAAATCGTTAAATAGATAACTCAAATGTCTCTTTTAATTCCATCCCCTTTTAACTATCTCAAGTAGCTCACTAGTCTTAAGAGAAAGAGGTACAGCCACTCATCCGCTGAGCTGGACGAAAGAAGCACGCAAAGATTCTTAGAGCATGTTTGGAGGCTTATGTCTATAAGCTGCAAACAGCTTATAAGCTAAAAAAAATAAGTTGGGGTACTCTAACTTATTTTTTTTGGCTTATAAGTTGTTTTCAGCTTATAAGCTGCTTTAGATAAGCTAAGTCAAATGGGCCCAATTATTTTTTTTGAGCTTATTTTAAGCACAGAATGACTTTAAGCTGGCCAGCCAAACATTCAAAAAAGCTGAAAACAGCTTATAAGCAACTTATAAGTCAATCCAAACGGGCTCTTATACTCTAAAGAAAAACACTAATCCTATTCTAAAAATCCTGCAAACTATTAATTGAAGTACTTAGCACTCATCGTTATTGATTCAAAAATCGTGTATTAAATCAAGTTGAAAACTTTTAAACTGTTTTAAGTAGTATCACTAGATATTATGTAATGTGAGTTGTTAGGGTAATCATACTTACATGATAATTTTATATTTCCTGACTTTTTCTTATTTTTTTACATTTTTACTTATCAGATTTAATATTTCCTGACTTTTTCTTATTTTTGTTACATATAAACATAGTAAAGTTAGTCTTTCATTTCAAAAAATTTAATTTATAATGTGAGTGCAATAAGTTTGTCGGAAATTAGTAATTTTTCTGATAGTGACGAGCTACATCTGAATTGTGTTTTACTAGTCATGGATACATGTTTTTCGTCGGAAACACCTTATTAACGAACCAAACTCTGGTGAGATGTTCGTTTGAAATTTCCTGTCGGGTATTAATGACTTTGTGGCAATTGTGTCCAGGGGCGGAGCCAGCATACGGCTTGCGGGTTCGATCGAACCCAGTAATTTTGGTTCAAATTCTGCATTTGCCTTGAAAATTTATTGAATAGGTAAGTGTTACTTTAGAACCCAATAACTTAAACAAATTAGCTTTCCGAACCCATAAGCTTCAAATCCTGACTCCGCCTCTGATTATGTCCTAGCCATCGATATGTTCACATTCACCAAAATGATCGGACCAATTGGGCTTAAAAAATGTAGGCTAAATTGTGCCATACCAAACGTTTTCCCTTAGTTCTTTTTTTTTTTGGAAAAGTCTTCAGACCCTTTGGAAAAAAGAAAAAGAAAATTTTCGACCAGGAAAAAGAAGAAGAAAGGTTATACTTTGGAAAAATAGATTTATTAAGATCTCAACAAATTAGTGGTTGTAGGAAATTAAAATAACAAAACGACATACCACGTTTTTTTAATCAAAGTTTCCATTATATTGATGGAGGAGTTAGATAAGACTCCAACCCGTTCATTTCAAAAATGGTAATTACATGGAGGAGGACATAAACCTGAGTATGCTTACATACCACGTTGGATTTTAGATTGACAAAAAGGGTCAATGGACAACCCCCCCCCCCCCCCCTCCCCCAACAAAAAAAAAACCCCGCAACCGCCCAACCCCAGCCTCCTTAATTCTCGAAACTAATTGGTTCATCAACCAAGTCTAAAGGCTAGGCAAACACGAAAGCGATTCAAAGATCTAGAGCCAGTGAATTCAAAATAAAATCGATGTTTTAAATATACAATTCGAGCATAAAACAATGAATTCAATTAAAACTCAAAAAACTCGCCCTAAATCTGCATCCAAATCTAGAGCATAACCAATTGAAATCCGGAATTTCAATAAACATGTAGAAATATGAATCGTTTAATGCTAATTAACTATCCTACCAATTTTTCAGATACTACTTACTAAAACAAAATCACCAGAAAAACTATAGCATTAAACCTCAATAAAAAATCCCATGAAAGTGCACCATATATGATATAACAAGATCATAACATAAAACTTCCCATAGATCGATATCCCACAACTTCAAAATAAATTACAACTTTTCCTACACCATCACAAAACTCTTAAAAAAAAAAAAAAAAAAAACTTAATTTGACTTACAAATTTAATTTCATGGTGCTTCAGCAAAAACACTAACTCTGATAACAGAATCATTATTAACACCATATGTAGACAAATTCTCATCACTCTTCATTTCAACAGAATTATGCCTCAGTAACATATGGTCACTCCCCCATACTTTCTTAACAATCTTGATCAAATCTTTAACTTTATCACTTCCTTTGACTTCAACTTGAAATTCAGAAGTTGGTGACTCCACTTTTACTTTGATTTTTTGTTCTCTAGCCATTAGGAAAATGGGAAATAGGTAGAATTAAGAAAGAAAGGGACCAGTTTTAATGAGAGAATTTTGCTCCTTTCAGTTTTCCTCAAAAGCCAGCTGTATCCTAGGCATATTATATACAAAAAGTTGTCCAAGATAAAGACAAATTAAACCATTGGCTTAAATGTTTGTTGATTCGGTTGGTTGGTATTTTGAATTATTGTCTGTAGATAATGAAGAAATTATATATAACTTGAATTATAATAATTAAACAATATATTTTGGATAAAAGAAGTCTGATTTTTCTTTTTGGTAAAAAAAATGTTTTTCATGAGTGAGTCATTTTCTGTGTTTGAATACCACGGAATGTTTTTTCAATGAAAACATTTTTTATCAGAAAATATTTTCCATCAATAGAGGAAAAATGTTATATCTTTTATTTTATTTTATTTTATTACGTAAGGGTAGGGGAAGGGAAAATGGGAGAGGGGATTACAAGGTGGGGAATCGAACTCTCACTAATAAGGTGAAAGTTCAAGTAGCCAACCAACTGAGCTACTAATATCCCCCAAAGGAAAAATGTTATCGTATTTCTTGGGACGAATCTTTTCTTTTAATCTAATATCCCTTGCTTCAATTAACTTAAAAATAATATCTAGAAATATAAAATTCCATCAAAATAATCTTCTGTTTATAATATTACCAGTAATTTTTACTACATACTCAAGTACACTAACAAGTAACAATTAATCTTCGTCTCGTATATTGTTAGAGATCGTTTAGTTAGCGAACAAGTTATATTGAAATTACAATGCAGAACTTTTAATACGAGAAGTAAATAATGTCATAATTATTTAATGGATATATTTTTATTGGTCGATGATTGATTCATTGGATTAAAAAGGGGATATACGATTAAAATATATAAACTATATGTTTGGTTTTATTCTAGATAAATTAAAATAACTTTTATTTTTAATTTACCTTGACCTTTTAAAGGCCTTTGAGAGAAAGAGCTTTGGAGAAAACACCTTTATCGTTTAGGTATTCTATACGCGGATTAGTAATAGAAATTATTATCCTATAGTGAGTGTAATGTAAAAATAGTGTTACAATTATGATACAAATAATATTGAAATTACCGAAAATAAAAGTTCAATCAAAGGAAAAATACCATAATTCCTTATTTTTATCTGAGATTAGTATCTTTTATTTTAGAGAGCCAGAGGATGACAAGGACATTTTGCAAATTTTTGGAATATTTTACTGGATTTAGTAATATGATAATGATAAATAACAGATTTTTCTAATATAATACGTGGAGATTCTTCTTTTCTATGTAAACTTATCCATAACTCTCTACATTATTCCAGAAAATAGGTCTCTTAAGAGAAAAACATAAATGCGTGTGATTATTATATACATATATTTTTTGCATAAAGTACTAAATAAGGGTGTCTTATTTTCGCACCAAACTCAAGTTGCAATGTTGCTGCTAAGTTTTGTACTTGATTGCACAGTAAGCTGGCCGTTTGACCATAGGTTTTGACAAAAAGTTTGAAATAATAATATTTAAATATTATTTTTAAAAAGTATTGTTTATTTATAGAAGTTGAAGTTTGAAAAATAGGTGAGAAAGATTTTAGAAAAAATTCAACTTCTCACGCACAAAATTTCAGTTGTGTTTTCATGTCAAAACACAATTGCAACTTGAAAATGAGTACATTTTTCCAACTTCAACTTCGAATACCATTTAAAAAAAAAAAAAAAAAAAATCTCAACCAACTCATGTCCAACAATTATTCCAAGATTCTCCACAATCTGAAATATTAGTTGGCCAACAAACATCATTAAGAGCCTGTTTGGAAAGCCACCTGGTAATTGGAATTGGTGTAATTACAACGACATGTTTGTTTGTTATAATGTAATTACAGTGTAATTATAAGCGTGTTGTTTGGTTGCACAAGTGTAATTACACAGTTAGTTTAATTTAAAATTAAAATAATTATAAAAAAAATAAAATTAATATTTAAAAAAATGTGCCTTTATAAATGATATTAAATTAGTTGTTTAATAATACATTGTTTCTTGAAAATATGTTAATTAATAATCATATATTTGTAACTAATGTTGTAAAAAATAATTGATATATAATTTCAAATTAATAATATTTTAATTTTAATTGATTATAAACAAGTCAATAGTACTAAAGCAAATATTTTTAAAATCGAAAATATAACTTAAATGTGAAATAACAAGTCAATAGTACTAAAACAAATATTTTTAAAATCGAAAGGGAAAAGTATTCAAAACACACTCAAACTATGGCCAAAATTGCCATAACACACCTCAACTTTGCGGGGGTCCTATGACCCCCCTGGACTTATTTTTTGTGTATTATTTACGCTTTCAACCGGTGACCTGGACTAGCAAGTGAAGCTACTCTCCTTCAGCGCGTAATTGATGATAAAAACGATATGGACCAGTGTATATTTGCCACATGGCCGTCCAAATAACGATTTTAATTCCCCAAATCCCTCAAACGGCTAGATCTTCTCTTCTTCCACATTGATTTCTTCCCCAAAATTTTTGGTAAATTTCTTCTCTTTATATTTCAATTCTTACCCAAGATTGGATTCTTACAATTTCTTTCCCCAAATTTCTGATTAAAAATTCAGGTTAGCTATGGAAGAAACAAGATTGGATTTGAATAAGCTTTGTATGGACAATGAAGATCCAATGTTGAATGCGGAGGTGCGATGCAGTCATGGTGTGTTGCTCCCATTGAAGACTTCCTGGTCCGACAACAATCCCGGAATAAGATATTGGTCTTGCCCCTACTATGGTTCGAAGAAGTGTAAATTTTTTCGATGGAGGGATCTTTCCAAAGTTGATGAAAGATCGAAATACATTATTCCAAAGTTGGTGAACAAAATGAAGGAGATGCATGGAGAATTAGCTTCAAAAGAGAAGAAAATTAAGGAGATGGAAGAAGGATGTGGAAGTTTCGAAATTGCCGAGATGTTGAAAGAGATTGAAATGGAAGAACAATCTGTCTCAAGTCATATGAAAATGAAGGAGATGGAAGAACAATCAAGTGTGATTAATCTGGGCGAAATTGAAAATGCAAAAGAGATAAAATCGAAAAAGAAGGGGATCAACAACTTTAGCTCTAATTTGATTTTCACATTTTGTATCTTGTTTTGTTTTGCTAGTTGGATCAGTTGGTTAATGCGGGGAAATGGTTCAACTTGTCATGACCAATTGCCTTAGTGTTTGTTGTAGTTTTGAAGTTCTGGGTTTAGTTTTGTGCTTGATTTTAGGTAGGCAGTGCTTGGGAAAATGTCTTTTGTGTTGTGGTTAATGTTAGTTAGGAACTACTTTTCCTTTTTCTCTTGTCTTCTGGTTAATGTATGTTAGGAAATCCTTTCTAGTTTTGTTTATTTTGTTTTGTTTTGTGTTTAATGTAAGTTCGAAATTGATGAATGAAATCCCTTTAATTTAGAAAGCAAATGTGTTACATGTGCTCCAACATAAACCTTGCTTAAATTGAAAACACGGAGACCAGTCTAATCTATTTCTATGATCTCCTGTTTTTTTTTCAACAAGGAAGTGTATTCGGTCCCTAGCAGCGTCACAGGCCTTGAAACACAATACATCCCCTGTCCTAAATCCGTTAGCATCTATAAATTTTTTCCATCCTTGATAGAGCCGCGTATGAACACCAAGTTTTTATTTCATTAAGTATGCACCTCTTTCAGAAACTACAACAGCTTCACGGTCATTGTCTGAGAGAAATTCAAGAATGCTACTTGGAAGGATCTGCGGAAAAACATGTGATTACTAAAACTAAAATAACAATTGAAAATAACAAATAAATTAGATGAACACTTACGAAATCATCCTTGTCGACGTATGATTTGGTCAATTTTTTCTCAAAATAAGCTACCATTTTCGAATCAAGGCTCATGCTAGAGGCTGTGTAGAATGTTATTTCATGGTATTAGAGTGTGAGTGAAAGCCTATATTTATAATGTGTATTGCAATAAATTCCCCACTACTTAACCCCCAACCACCTTAGCTGTTGTTGACCACCTTTAAATCCGGTCAAAAGCTTGACCACAATTAGTGAGCAACATTAATTTCGTTCAAAATGCTTGACCAGATTTGGTAAGCAACATTAATGTAGTTCAAATGCATGACCAGATTTCACTTGGTCCATAAACTGCACTTTCAAAAAGACCAGATCTGTTGGAACATAGGTTCCACATTCTGGACATTAAAAATGTGCACCAACAATGTCAAATAGAAAAACAGACATTCTGGACATTAACTGCTGAATCAACTGCTGAAAGAGATAGGACTTAATAATAGAAATAAACCTTGCTATGTATAAACAATTGCACCAATATAAGTTTGTACAAAAGTAGTGCAGTAGCATAATGTCACAAAACAAATCTGCAACAATATCCTTACCATCCTTGGCAGTACCAAGCTGTTTCATTTTGTCCAGATTTATCTTCATCTCTCCTTCAAAGGTACACTTCCAGAATTGGTTCCTTCTTTGAAGACCTCTCCATCCTTTTGCCCAGTTGGCCAGGATGTGTCTTGCACACATCCTGTGCTCCACCAGTGGTAACCATTCTTGCATAGCTGATTGAAGCCCCTACAATTTTGAGAAACAGTTATATATGAATGGACAGAAACTAAATGAAGAAAAAAAAAGTGATTGTCATACCGTTTGCATGTCTGATATCACTGTGTAGTTGCTGCCATCTCCTATTCCCAAATCAGCTATCAACAATTTCAAAAACCATGTCCAAGTGTTCTTATTCTCATATTCCACTATAGCCCAAGCTATAGGCAACATTTGATTATTAGCATCTTTAGCAACAGCAGCCAATAACTGTCCTTTGGTTATTCCCTTTAAGAAACAACCATCCAAACCAATACATTTCCTACAGCCACCCAAAAAGCATTTTTTCAAAGCATCAAAGCAAATATAAAAACTTTCAAACACCAACCTACCACTTTCACCAGAGTCATCAACCTTAACAACACAAGTACTCCCAGGATTAGTCCTCAACATTTCATCCCTATAGTCAAATATTCTTCCAAACTCTAACACATGATCACCCATGATTTCTTGGAGTACTTTAGCTCTAGCTCTCCTGGCAGTGGTTTTTCCAACATGTATGTTAAGTTCTTCCCTAATCAACTGCTGAAACTTGAAAATCCTAATGTTTGGTTGTTCTGTGATTCTATTCTTGTAATGCTTAGACAAGAACTTAGCATTGCACATGTAATTTCTAGTAGTCTTGACACACCTATGTTTAGGATTGTAGGTTTTGATCATGAAATCATTAGTCTTCTTGTCAAGACTTGCATATAGCAGCCATGGGCAACCATCCCTACAACTCACCCTAACCTTTTGGGGCTCATTGACAAATTTATCTAACTTCACACCCCTTTGAAGTGCATATTTTGTAACAGCATCCCCTAAACTCATTTACATCCTCAAAAACCATCCCCAACTCCCACATCACTTTTTCAACAGTTTTGTCAAAAATTATCCTTCCCCTAGCCCTCC
This sequence comes from Lycium barbarum, assembly GCF_019175385.1. Classification (NCBI taxonomy): domain Eukaryota; kingdom Viridiplantae; phylum Streptophyta; class Magnoliopsida; order Solanales; family Solanaceae; genus Lycium; species Lycium barbarum. The sequence goes on from NC_083344.1 coordinate 124,086,961, forward strand.
TAGACCCTGACTCATCATCTGTATCTGATTCAACACTATATGCATCAGAACTGACATACACTGGCTCATCCCCAGCAACCTTACCTTTCAAGCTTGTGTCAGGAGTAGCAGTTTCGTCAAAGCCCAGATCTGGACCAACTTCACCAACAGGAATTTCTCCAGGGTCATTTGGTATCCTTTATCTTCTTTTCCTCCTCTGATATGACCTCCTTTCAGCCCTCAAATTTATGCACTCTTCATGAACATCATCACTTTCATGTTCAGCATCATGTTCATTAAATAGTTCAGCTTGGTCAGACTCAGAACTATCAACAGTGGACTGGTCAGATTCAAGAATAGGAAATTCACTACTTAATGGGTTTTCAGAAGCAGCTACTAGTTCAGCAGGTGCTGCAGTTTCAGTAGCTGCTGGTTCTTTATTAAAAGCAAACCCATCCCCTTCTTGGATACCCCCATCCCTTTATTCATTAAAGGCACCCAAAGATTCCTCATTGGGGCTAATGTATTCCAGCAAAGCAATGGGACCATCTACATTATCTAAATTATCAACCATGTGACAGACATAGATTTCAATAGTATCCCCATTTTCAAAACTTTGTGAAATTTTCATAATGTCCCTATCAGTTTGGATTTCTACAACACTGTCACTATTAGGTCTCCTAACACAAAATGAACAACTTGTAGTATACCCTAGTTCTTTAATATAATCCCTTAGTTCAAAAAAGGACATCCTATCCACATCAATATCCAAAAACTCTGTTATTTGTCCACCCTCATACTTTGGTTGCCCACTACTGACATCCAAAACCCCACCATGATACCATCTCAATGTTACTAATACAAACTCACTCATACCTGAAATTACAATTCAATAATAGTACAAACAATCAGTACCACACATATACAATAACAATATATGGTCAACAACAATCACAACCCCCCACACACAGCAAATAACAACAATTACATTCAGACTTCTGACAATACAAGGCCAAACAGACCCCAAAATCACATTTTGGGGTGAAAATAAATTGGACGCACTTACAACAGTAATACTACACGACATAAGCTTACACATCTCTTAACCCCAAATAACCCCAATTTAAACTAAGAAAACCCCATAATTTTTTAACAAACCCTAGAAATTCATACGACAATGTCACAAATCCTATATAATATAGAAAAAATTAAACTTTACGCGTACAATACTGACAAAGAACACGACTAACCTGGTATTTTTTTCAGTTCACTAAAAGCTTGCCACTACCTTCAAGATAAATCGACGATTTCGGGTCAAACTCCACCGTGATGTTACCACCTAAACTTAATTTAACTATGATTCACACTGATTTGCAGAATAAAATGGTATTTGAGTGATTAAAATGGTAGAAATCGAGTGGAAGGTGAGTGAGAATTCTGGATTTCAAATTTTGGAGAGCAAAATAATGAAAATTACCTGTCTGGTTTTAACTTTATGAGCGCGTGCATACACTCGATGTCGTTTGAGTGACTTTGTCCGGTTGAAAGCGTAAATAATACACAAAAAATAAGTACATGGGGGTCATAGGACCCCCACAAAGTTGAGGTGTGTTATGACAATTTTGGCTATAGTTTGAGTGTGTTTTGAATACTTTTTCCAAATCGAAAATATAACTTAAATTCAAAGTCCAAAAGAATATTTTTAACATACCACTCTTATGTCAAATTCTAACATTACATAAGTAAGTTTCAACGTAACATAAGTAAATACTTCTATAATTCAAAGGAAAGGGAAAATATAAGTCAATAACCTCATTCACACCGAAATTCTACTTTAATAACGTTCACTTTTTATATGTCAAGTTTGCTAATGACTCATTCTTTCTAATATTAAGATATGTAGTTTCAAAAATTAGTATATTAACATGGTTATGCTAAATGAATAAAATTAAAAATTAAAAAAAAATACGAGCAATTACATGGAACCACAAGAAGTAAAGGTTGGGAATGAGAAGAAAGGAAATGAAATATAAATTCTATAAAAAGAAAAATATATTTTAAAAAATACAAATGATTAAAAAGTAAAAATAAAAAAGAAATTAAATAATAGAAATGAAAAATAAGTTAGAAAAGAAAAGAAATTAAAAAATTAAATAATAGAAATAAAAAATAAATTAAAAAATAAAACAAATTAAAATAAAATTAAAAAGAAATAATTTAAAAGTAACTCTGTTCATGTAATTACACCCAATTCTCAGCTCCCCCTGAGAATTGAAGAGTGTAATTACACCCTCTCAATTACACCAAATTCCCATCTAACTATGTAATTACCTGATCAAACAAATAGGCCAAATTGTGTAATTACATCCAATTACACTCAATTCCAATTACCTGGGTGGCTTTCCAAATAGGCCCTAAGTGTTCTGATAAACTTAACCCTTTGCAATTTAGTAAATTGAAGGAATTTAATGTTGTCTATTGTGGACCATGACTCCAGGACCAAACATTGACTCAACAGACTAGTTGTGGTTGTTAATTACATAAGACGAATACTATGAGGAAGAAACAAATAAAACCAAAAGTTCCATCTTATTTGTGGCCCAAAAACACTAGATTCTAATTAATCTTAGTCTAACGGGTTCAAAATTTATACAAAGAGAACTAAAAAAGTATTAAAACTATCATACTTACGATTTTATATTGTGACCAAAAACAAATTTAGGATGCTTGAAACTACACGAGATTCGGGAATCTTCTTTACGACAGAATTAAACAGTTTATTTATATATAACCTTAAAAAAATCATTTTTATAGTTTATCCTATTTATGGTATATTTTTTTGCTGTATATAGCTCAACCCCTGAGTTCAAATTTCCAGAAGTTAGATAATTAGTCTGTTTATGAAAGCATGAGTGCACTTCGATAATCGTCAAGAAGGGGTAGGTGGAGCTAACTAGGGTAAAAAAAAATTGCAACAAAATCACACGTCGATAGAATTTACATTTGTGATGTAAAGAGGTTTTTGTAGTTATATTTGTCATTACATAAAAAATTTATGTTATATCAAGAGAATTAAAAAAAAAAAATTGTTTATTCTTGCTAAAAGAGACTCAATTAAACCCCTTCGAACTATTTAGCTCCAATAATGGGTTTCAAAGAGAATCAGGTCAATCAAAACTTTGATTTTGAGAATGAAAGCTGACGTGAATTTCACGTTTTATCATGAGGTAACAAAGTAAATTTCGCCCTAGAACTCTTTAGCACCCAGGTGCTGCCCTTACTTCTACTTTAGTAGCTAGTCTTGTTCTTTTGCTTGAGGATTAATATGAACAGGACGTAATGCTTTTCTCAACCTAGGAAAAGGCATAGGCTGATGGAATATTTGATGCAAGTCATGTGATGTGAATGTCAATTGGATCAACTCTTGATCATATAAAAAAAAATAAAAAAAATACTACTACTATATGCAATGAGTATTTGGGGACTTAATTTCCGAGGCCTAAGAAAAAGCAAGAGTCACGAGCAAAGTAGGGGTAGGGCGTATCTTTTTCATATTTTGTTTGTTTGTTGACATCTTCTACGACTCATATCTTAAACAATGAATAGATACTCGAACGTAAAAGTAATAATACATGAGGCAACGAATGAACGAGCTCAAACCTCGAGAATACTTTTAAATAGTAGTACTACTATTATACAGGAGTGTCAAAAAGTTCAGTAAATTACAAGCAAATCCAGCTGGACCTCCATCAAACTAGAGAATTAAAATAAGTGATTTTAAATGAGTGACTTCTTTTTTAATTTTATAGCTCTATGTCAATGTCATTGCAATGCTCTCTCATTCACGTCAATTGGAACAGAAACAACACTACATCTTTTTCATCTAATTTCTACTGTGTTACACAATCAGGTCATTAAAAGGTAGCTGCATGTAGTCAGTAGTCTCTCTTCGTTAAGAGAGGAAGTGAAATGATTTCAATTTTACCACAAATTCAGTCCGATGACTTTTATTTTGAGATGATTTACCTTTGGGTTTTATGGTAGTAAGTGAAGTTGAATTATTTGCTAAATTGAATACCACTGCTCACAAAGGCGTACGTAGCATTGTAATTATTATGTGTAAAAATTTATCTAAATTGCAATAAATAGTAAATATGAATTCATAACTTTAAAATTAAGACGGATTCAATGTTAATAATCTTAAAATTGAACTATAGAATTTAAATTCTGGATTCGCCTCTGACTGATTGATTCCCCCTCGCCCCTCCTCCCTTGCAATGAAATTTTCAAAGTAACATTTGATAAGACAAAATGCATTTTACGTTTTGATGCTTGTCAAACTACAGGAGAAATAAATAGAGACCTAGTTCGCGATCTGCTCTCTCTGTACGGTGTATAGTCAGCAGCAACAACTGTAAAGCTGCACTGCCAACTGCACAACTTTACAACAGTGTTGCGGCCCATGCTTTAAATCAAACACGAGATGAGTGGTCTCTATCTAACCCACGTGCTCCCCAATGTATATACAACAACTTCCAACATATTTTGTATCACTTGGAAAACCTAGAATCACTCTAAAAGTGCAGCCATCACAAGATTCTCCAATCGTTCAAAACAAAGTTGACCACAGACTGAAGGACCAGATCCCAACAACTGAAGATGCAAATGTCCCTTAGCTTGTTTTGAGCATTGTTTATGTTTTTTATTTTGTAAATTTACTCTTCTCTAAAGAAGTTGTTGTAAGTATTCTGAATTCTCACTAGTTGTACATTGGTTTGTAGCTATTGAGTGGTACCCTTGGTTAGAGTTAGTCAAGGTGTATTAGTTGGTTTAGCTAGAGGTAGTCAAACTATGTTGAATGCATGGCTAGAGTTAGTCATAGCGTGTAGCTTACAATAGAGTTACTGTAAAGGAGAGGGATTAAGAGTTTAATTTCTAGATTACAAGAGGGTGTCGTCTGAAGTTACTCGTTGTAGTGAAGTGAAATCTTACGTGGTGGGTCGTGGTTTTTAATCCCTTGAGCAAGGAGTTTTCCACAGTAATATCCTGTGTTATTTACTTACTGCACCGCATCAGGAAGCTGATACACAACGAGGTTCCTCATATATTGTTTGGTGGACCGACAGCCTCTATCAACACTATGTCGAGAAAAGAAAATTTTCTCAACGGAGGACTAAGAGTAAGTCATCATTTTCTTTTCTTTATTTATTTACTCTTTGTTAGGAGGAGGAGAAGGGGGACTCTGCAACCTTTTTTACATCCAGCTTGCAAAAGTTGAATTGCCCTTCAGATGAGCTGCTCTTTAATTTTTATCCTTTAGCAATTGAACTTAAGATTAGTGGAACATAAGTTTTTTAAGGATAAAAGTCATGCGGCTCATAACTTATGGAATATTATGATGCAAAAATATAAGGGGAAATAACTCATATATACAACCCACGCAGCTAGTTTGCACCTGATATAACTCACTGTATCATGTGTATATAGATAATATATATGTAATGTATAGTTATATATAAGTTGCTCAATTACTTTTATAACTTTACACATCATCCTTATATAGTATAATGCATTACATGTACATTCTTATACACTATATAATGTATAAATAATATATATGCTTGTATAATAATGTATAAACATTGTATAACTATGTGTAAACAAGGTATTGCCTCAGGGGCCAAAACATTCCTCCAAACACCACCATATCTCCATCTGTACACCAACCATCCATTGTTTCATTGTAAGGCTACTACCAGGCAAGCTGCTCGAGCTATCAATATTGGAGTGCTTCCTCTTCTCATTCATCATATTATATTTCTATTAGAACCACTTACAAACTCCCTAGAACTCTCAGTTAAGTGATTCCCTTCTTTTTGGAGATTTGACCTTCAAAATAAATTGAATTTGGACAAACGGGTAGACAACCTTTACTTTTTCTGTACCATTTGAGCTAATTCGGATAAAAATTAAGTTGTTGAGTTAAAATTTAAAAACTAGATGGGCTAAGGGTATTGAGCCGTAATTATATCAAATAATAGGGGATAAACTTATGTCCCGAAAAAAAATATTTGTTATCAGGCGAAAACATTAAAGACCAGCACAAACTAGGGAGAAAATTCAATGACCTTTTAAATAGCTCTGTAATTCAGTGGGCTTGAAGTGCCAACAACCTGCTACTAACTGGCTACTATCATCAGGCCCATAGACCTTAATGTAGTTTAGTTCACAATCTTCCCAATTTTGTGCATTTGGCGAAGAACAACTATTTAATGAATGTGTATACTATTTTTGATTCTAGAATTATCAATTTGGGTTTAGGCTTCTTTGCCATCGTAATTCCTACGTCGAGATTCCAGGAAAAAAGTTTTTTTTTTTTTTTTGCTTAAGCAGACGTAATTTCATTTATTACTAACTATTATAAGATGTGACCTTTTTCGTCAAAGTTTGATTTGAAAAGTCATTTATATAATAGTCATACACAAAAGAAGACGGTGAAATAAAGTGTGAGAAAACAGTAGCAGTACTATTAAAATAATCATATTTTGACATAATATCAGCTAAAGTGTTGGCTTCTCTGAATCTATGTTGGACAAGTGGCGCTCCAAGATCAAGTAGTGACCTGCATATAGTAAGAATGTGTGAGTGTTTATTATTTATTCCATTAAGCATAGAGGATAATACCAAAGCTTTAAAATGGAAGGGTGATTCTCCTGTGAACTGATTGTAACCCAGCACATTTATCTAGAATTTCGAAATAGTTGAAAGATACCTTTTGTACACATGAAATATTAATGACCTAATATTACACAAGCTAAAGTGGGGGTTAGTGCAATAATTTGTAAATATTAAGCTAGTTCAGAAATGGTTAAGTTTAAGAGGAAAACTAAAAATTACTAAAATAATACGTTTCGTGGTATCTAGTTTTACTTGTGGTTCCTTTTCACAGGTGGTACTTATTTGTTTTAAATTCATTCAAAATTCGAAAAGTAGACGCATTTTGTGTCGAAACGTGTCGTTTAAAAGAACAAGATGAAATGCAATTGTTTATCTGGACATATGAAATTCTCTGTCCTTAAACCCAATGATGTCCTGGTCACACAATAACAACTTTATCAGTTACGCCAATACTTTCCTTTGTGAAATTTTCTGTCATTGGCATTATAAATACACCTTTATGTATAATTTTTCATATCTTCGTCTCCTCCCCTCTCACTAGTTTTCTCAACGAATGCCTTTGGTCCTTAGAGAAGTTTTGAAAAGAAAATCTTCAGGAATAATTGCTGCCACTAGATTTTGAAGGCTTTGTTATATTCTCTAAGATTTGTTGTCAATCAACAATTATTTATAGTGGGGGCAATATTATACCTTAAAAAGAGTGTTCTACACACCTCAAATTAAATTATCCCAATATTTTAATTTTTTTAATCAAATCCCCAGTATTCTAATAATTATCATACTTGCTATAATCAAATCCCCAGTATTCTAATAATTTTTCATATCTTCGTCTCCTCCCCTCTCATTAGTTTTCTCAACGAATGCCTTTGGTCCTTAGAGAAGTTTGAAAAGAAAATCTTCAGGAATAATTGCTGCCACTAGATTTTGAAGGCTTTGTTATATTCTCTAAGATTTGTTGTCAATCAACAATTATTTATAGTGAGGGCAATATTATACCTTAAAAAGAGTGTTCTACACACCTCAAATTAAATTATCCCAATATTTTAATTTTTTTAATCAAATCCCCAGTATTCTAATAATTATCATACTTGCTATAAAAATTATCTATTATTATAAGTGAACTAACCTGATAATATAAAAAATGATTCTACACTAATAACGCCTAAAACTTGAAATATATAAAGATAAATATATAGCCATATATAGGAATTAGGAATTGCTTTACCTTTACGTCACACAATTATCGTCTTCTACTATAGTTTTGAATCCAACAATCAAGAATGTTCACATAAGACAGAGTAAAAATTTTATGCTGATCCTGCCAGCTGCAGAGATATTTATTAAATTATTTGCCTCCATGAGTTTTATTACCCATGTCTCTTTAAACAACCTACGATTCATCAGTATTAATCAAGACAAAAGTTAGGTAAGCGTATTACTTAACTCAAACATAACTTAGTTCCTAATAAAGATTCCAAGTAAAATGAGTGATGGAGGTAAAAAAGCTTAAACTTCGTGTTTATATTTTGGCAAATTTCTCCATGAATTTGGGACTGTTAAACAATCAACTTCGTGAATTTTTTTGGTTTCTATGGAAAATCTAAAATAAGCGAACACCCTGTTAATTACATGATTCTATTAGTTATTGTACACATGCTCATTAATTTCTCGAATACAGCACATGTCGGTTGTTTTGATGCGCTAAACTTCTGAAAATTAAACTAAACAAATAGCAGAATTTATCATAAGACGAGCACAACTACCACCTACTATATATTAAAAGATACGAGACGAGAGATTTTGATTGAAACATGTGCAAGATACTTTGTTTCTAGTTTCTACTTTATGCAATCCGAGTGTGTATTTTCGTTACATCAAATAAAATTGACCTTCAATATATCTAATTCTAGTAATCTGACAAATTGGGTAGGAACCTACTATAACCAATTAAAGTTCAATTACACTGTAAAAATTCTTTACATTGTTAGCGTTTATAACTTCCACATATTGATAGTACGTGTAAAAACTTTAACACTCTTGGGTCACCTAAAAGATAAGCATATGTAACTGTCTTTTTAATTTCTTTTAGGTTTAATCATATGGTATTCAAAATCTATCGGTGCGACTAATTCAAATTCGCAGTCGCGTATGGCTAATTAATTAACAGGGAAAATTCTTCTTACCACGATTTCTTCCTTTCGCAAGGTTCAAATCCGAAACCTTTGATTAAAGGTGGAAGAATCTTAACTATCCTTATCAATAACATATTATAATACTTTTTTTCATGACGAGGGAGCCCGCTGCTTCTACCCTTTGGGTGCGCACAAGGTAAACCTGCTCTTGTGCAATAGCCCGCAAAACCACATAAGATAGATAACCCGCACTAGGCAAGCCATGTGCGACGAACTCAATTTAGAAGAAAAATCCCCTACTTGCTTAGGCAGGAGATTTCGAACCTGAGACCTCTATTATAATACTTTTAGCTGGTGATGGAAAGTTAGATTAAAGACTGAGGATGCATTTAAATTGGAGAAATTTTAAAACCTCAATAATCAAGGACAATCCTCCTTCAGGTGAGACAATGTGCCAGTGACAAGTGACTTACATACATAATGCTTTTGTGGTTGAAAAGTAAACTTGAGCATGATTTTATGTACGATGCCAGCTACCAGTTATGAGAATCTTTATGGATTGGTAATTTCTGTTCTGAAAAAATAATTTAACAGAGTATAAAAAGGGGTTAATCCAGCTGCATAAATCTCCTTTTTTGCATCTAACATATTTAGTGGTGCTGTCATAGTGCCATTTACGCTTCTTCCACACCTCTCTGAAAACAAAAGATTTGAACATAATATCATTACTCAGATTGTCCACGATGCAGTTAATAAATAAACAAAAAACATATAATCACCTTGACAAGTTGCTAGATAATTATTGGTCATTGTATGCAGTGGCAGAGCTAATGTTGTCCAAGGAAAATTAATTGACACGGTTTAGTGGAAAATTACACCGCGTAGATAGTTCAAAATACAATTTATGTATGTACGTTTTACAACAAAAGGTGTTATCCTCCAATTGTATGTCTTATGGAGGTTGGAAAAAATAATGTCAAATAAAATTACGCGGAGGTAACTCAAGTCTATATCAAGATAAAAGTATAATTAATTATTGTTAAAATAAAGAAGTGATAAGTTCTCAATTACTATCAAAGACTTTTAACTATTGGGAGATACATAAAATTAAATTAATGTACGTCGATGGAAAAGTATTACTCCGTAGTACTCAACGAGGGACCAAATTTTTGTAATGTGTTTCCCATTGTGGAGATTGAACTAGCAAAAATATTAAAGATCATACATTTTGATCATAGAAATAGAGGGACCAACCTGTAAAATTTGTTCTTCCATCTTGCAGCACCAATATATATTTGCTGGTACAAAATGAGACTCTGACATAGTAACCAAAAAAAAGTAAATGTACTACTCCCTCTGTCCCAATTTATGTGACACGCTTTTATTTTCAGTATGTCCCAAAAAGAATGTTATCTTTCTATATTTATAATTTTAACTTTATGAGATGATTTATAGTCATTCAAATATTTAAGACTTGTTTTGAATTACAAATTTCAAAAGTCTCCCGTTCTTTTTCAAACTCCATGCCTAATTAAATAGTGCCACATAAATTGAGACGGAGGAAGTACATTATGACTTCTGCATTCTGCAAAGACGCTTCTCATCCACAAAGATGGAGATCTCTTAATATTTTTGTTTGCCATTTCTATTAACTTCTTTCCCTCAAAATTTTTGAGCTATTAATTAAGAAAAGAATCTATCTTGCAAAGCCCAAAATAGTTTGCTAAACGAAACTACTTACTGTTAAAGATTGTGGGGGATGGATCATAGCTCTCCATCCTTAATCAGTTGTTTCGGGTTTGAGCTCTGAGATTTAAGAATTTTGATATCGTTCAATTCTACCCCTCAAAATAAAATATAGTACAGTCGTATGTAGTAAAAATAAACCCAACAAAAGTTGAGGTCGATCCCAGAAGGAGTGTGTCAAGGTGTGAAAATTTGTGAAATTTCTAAAGCAATCTTCAACAAAAGGGTGATTGAACAATTACTTCTACAATAACTACTAAAATTTGAATAATATTAAGCTAGGACTTTTGTCAACCACTTGAAATACAAGAAAATATGTTTTGTTTTCAAGTAAAAGAGAAACCAGGGTTGTAACTTCAATATGACAAAGCTAATTCATGAATATAAGTATCTTGATTAAATACATAAGATTATTGATTATGATTCAATTGCTAATTACTCACTAGAATTTTTCAATCTAGCAAAGCTTATCTTACGAGTTTTTTCAAACCCAAAAGATTATACTAAGAGCAAATTGATAAAAATCTTACACTCAATTTTTAGACCAAATTGATAAAAATCTTACACAATTTTTTCTTGCACTCACGCTCTAGCAACGATCTCTTTGTTGCTCTCTATTATTTCTCACTTGCTCACTCACTTCTTGCTTATTTACTTGAGCACTTCTTACTTGAGTGCACATTCTTTTCTTAAGTACTCACTCATTGCTTGAGCACACACTCCTTACTTGAGCACACATATAACTCAACGAACTATCGCTCTTTATAAGTGGTGATGGAAGGATCCAGTGGAAGATGTTCAGCACTCTTCTAGAACTATTCTAAAATTTCCATTCTAGAGTGCTCCTCCCAATTCTCTACAACTCTTTGACAGTTCTAGATTCTTCATGAAATATCTTAAATATTAATTAAGTTGGCGATAAATTCTTAAGACGCTTCCCCCCTTTATGGTTCTTACACTGCTGCGAATCAAGATTAGTCAGCACCTCAGTGTGAATACTAGATGCCAAGTGAGAAAAAAATATACCAGATCAGGCTTTAGTTTTCTTGCATTGACTTCAGAAATTTCATATTCCTAGTCTTGCTTTGATGACAACCTGCATCCGAAGTTTTTGTTTCTCGACAGAGGTAACGAAGGAAACTAGCAGTGATACTTGTTCGAAGAAACAGTCATAGAATAAGAAGAGAGAGTCTAAGTCTGTGCACTTACAATGAAAATATTTACATGATTAATTTGACCATTTATGAGGTTATAGACATAAATATCTATTTTACTATAATTGGTTGAATTACACTGATAAATGATAATGTTAGACTTATATGCACTATCAATATGTATAACTTAAATCCATCAAAAAAGTTAGTTTAATTTCTATGCGCTTGATGGTGTAAAAAGGTTTAGGTAACTCTATTTAATAAAATTGAATGGTAATGTTATAAAAAGCTAAATTACACTTATGGTGTAAAAAGTTCATTACAGTTCTATCGGATTTAGTAGTTTATTGCTAATGCAGCATCATCAAGAACCACATTACATTTTAATGGTAACGTGACCATGACACATTTCTTGACAAAAAGTTATTTTAAGGTAATAGTATCAAAGAATCTATCTATACTCTTTAAGTCAAAGCCCAAATAATTTGCTAAAACAATAACTGCATACTTACAAGCTTTATTTAGCTCTCTAATTTTGACTTCAGCAAACTTCATTCGTGATCGTCCTTTAGTGACAACCTGCAACCAAAGAGACATGTAACTTACGTGCTATCACAGGCTACACTAATTATAGCTCAAACAATCTGTATACTATTAGGGGCCGTTTGGTTAGAGGAATGAAGTAGATTATCCTGATATTAAATTTTGCGATTTAATCTATCCCGTGTTTAGCTGAGGGTATTAGCTAAAACCAGGATAAACTTTATACCACAAGCATGAAAATATCTATCCATATGTACGGTGGGGATTATAATCCCAGTATTATGATGATGGTTATAATATCATCATAACCTGATTTTGAACCAAACGATAACCCCTTAATGTATATAACTTAAATCCTCGAAATAGGCAATTATCATGATTGAAACTGGCACAGCAATCTTTAGTCGTTTGTTGCTAATGCAGCATCATCAAGATTCACACTAGTTGCATTTTAATGACAAATATTATATGTGAATCTTTGATGGTGCTGCATTTGCAAAGGACGACTGTGTACACCAGGAGATGATGAACAAAAGCAAATAACTCATGATGCCCATGGAGACCTGACAGAAAGTCACGAAAATATTCTGTGGAGTATTTCAACAAAAAGATTGAAGTAATTGAAGTGATTTTCGGGACAATGAATAATTACCAAACCTTAAAATGAATTTGGTAAAGATGTTGATACAATACTTTTGCCACAACATCAAATTAAAAATCATGAAATCAATATTCTATATGTCAAAAGTAGAATCAAAGTAAATTAAGAAATAAGAAAAAGATGATCAAGGAGGGTGGTAAAATAGATGAAATTCCTCCATTTTAAATTAGAGATCTCGAGTTCAAACTCTAGAAATGGGAAAATGGAAATACCCCTCGAGGCTTTCCTTTTATTAGATTGTAGGGACGTGAATCTGAATTGATTGAGCCAGTTACTCCAGTTAGTAACGAACACCGAAACTTACACATAAATCTTTTTCACTACCAAAAAATCGCTAATTTATGATGACGTTTCATATTCCATCAGAAATTAGCGATTTTCTGGTAGTATCTTAAAAGAAGAAAGAAGAAGAAAAAGGGCAGATCTTGAGGAGCTATGAGGTTCAGGGCTGTTTGAGATTGCAGATCGACAAAAGGGTATTTGACACATATTAACAAGATCACGAAACTTGATGTGCAGATCCAATAAAAGACACTGCACACTGTTGGACTCGTGAAATCAAGAAAATATCCGTACAAGAAAACTATGTTATTTTAAGGGTTTCAAAAGAATCCAATAAGGAAAAAGGAAAAAAAATAAAGACACCCACTAATTACGTAACTAAAAGAGCCATGGCTGATCAATAGAGGAAGAAGTTTGGATTAGAGATCTAACTTTCTTCATGACTGCCATGATATTAAGCTACCTATGAGCTATGAGCCTATGACAGAGAGAAAGAGAAAGAATTTGAGTGTAGCATGGAGAGAATTAGTGTAAGGGTTTGGAGTAGGGGTGAGTAGGGTATCATCCAATTAATTATTGGAATGTCGTACATTAATACTTTTTAATATAGACAAAAGTCACGCAAAAAATCATTTTTCCTAAACTTTTTATGTTATAAAATAAAAGAAAGTATTTAAATTTAACATATCATAAAAAAATCATATTTTATTAATTAAAATTTAGAAAAGCTAAAACATTATTAATAAATTCAAAATTATTTACTTTGTTTGTACATAGAAAGAATTAAACTATCTAAGTATATACGTATTTTAAAACTAATTAAAAATTAAAAGATTTTCTAGTTTATGATACCAAAATTGTATCAAGTAGTTAAAGATGAAGGAAATAAAAATACTCAAAGGAATAATATAAACACAAGCGGAAGACTCAAGAATGGCTATATAAAAGAAATTTATCAAAGTAGATAGAGAAGGTTGGAGACTTTACTTAATGACTCAAAACTCTTGAATCTCACTACAATAAAATATATGACAGATCATCCCTATTTTTAATACTAGAAAACCAACATACACTAGGATTAGAAAACTCATTCCAATATGAACTAGACAAATAAATCCTAACTAAGTATGAATTAAATAAATACCAAATATCAATCCTAAACAACTTTGAAGTAGTAATCTTGGTTTAATTCCAACAAAAGATTAATCAATATTTGAGTAGGATTGTTATAATGATGTAATTTTACAAAAAGTGTGCAGCTATAATGATATAATAGAGGGCACTGTTGATTGATGTTATAGGTAGAATGTTATTATAACAGTAAATAAAACATGAAAAATCGATTTAAAAAAACTTAGTTGCTATACTGCAATATTGTTATATAGGTAATTGTTATAAAGAGTTATGAGTATATATACCAACAATGTAAAGAAATGAATATTACATTGTTAATGTAATTTATCGGTTTCAACAAGTAATTTACCGTATATTTAGATAATGTTCTTGCAAGTCAACTTTAACTTCACGATATAAAAAAAAAGTTTATATACTATCCCGTGCAAAGAAGTTACACTCAACTTAATTAATAGTTAGATTAAGGTTTATAATTTTGATACAATAAATTACATAGTACGGATTTATTTATTTTTTTTGAAAAAAGAATATTATCACAAGTCGTGTACAACGTGTATGGTCTTATCAACTTGATACCATTTCGTTAAAATTCTTTGCTAGTTGTTCCGCACAAAATACAAACGTAAGTAAAAACTGTCCTTTTTGTTTGAAGTACTTGTAAAAATAATTACTTTTTAACTCTTGTAGGCACAGAGAATGAAACTTCTTTAAGAAAAAATTCAAAGACTTCGATCGTAAGGAAGAAATGTGCGGTAGAGACTTGATGTACTGTTAACTACCAACTACCATTGAGAATGAAATAGAAAAAGAAACGATAAAACTCTTTTAAGTTAGCAACTAAAAAAGGAAAATACTGAAGGACAACATTATTACTTTCCGTTGTACTATTAGGCATAGTAAGTTTTAGGAAGAAAAGAAGCATTTTAAAAATTGTTGTATTAGACGTATGATAAAAATAGTTGACTTTAAATTTTTTGAAATTTGTTATTTTAAACATGCTATAATATTGTGTGACTATAAAAGTTTCTCATTAACTGTAAAATAAAAAATAAAAATATTTTCAAATATAAAAATGTATTATCA
Source organism: Lycium barbarum (assembly GCF_019175385.1). Classification (NCBI taxonomy): domain Eukaryota; kingdom Viridiplantae; phylum Streptophyta; class Magnoliopsida; order Solanales; family Solanaceae; genus Lycium; species Lycium barbarum. Next base: position 124,102,353 of record NC_083344.1, read on the forward strand.
TCTAATGGATTGTGAGCATTTTACTATTATAATATATTAAATTAAAGTGCATGAAATGTTAGTTGTCATAAAGTGGAGAAAGTGGTGTCATTACTCTTTGTAACTCTTGTAACCACTTTAGCATGATTTTCCACATTATTCCTTACTAATTACCACACTAAACCTCAGATAATCATCATATCATGACATTTCCTATGTGGAAGAAATTCTACAACTATGTAAAGGATGTTTTCTTCCTTGTGTTATATGTAAAAATGTAGATGATGAGTGGATAAAAAAAATAGTATGTTGTGCTTATATTTTGAGGTTAGTGTAGAGAAAGAGAGAGTTGAGATAAAATAAAAATATTCTAAGTCTCCAACTAATTACTACAACAGAGAGTTTTTATTTTTTATGTTGAAGGAGGTGTTCTAATGGTGAAACTTTAGACTCTTCAACTAGTCCGGAGTTGTTTGAATCATACGGCGTTGATAGGTTGTTGTATCCTGGAGGGGACAAGTCAGAGTTATACTGCTGGACCGGTGAAGATTATGCCACAGGAGGCTTGAATCTCCTTAAAGAGATTGAGATATCCGCTCCTCAGCCTGAATAATTATTTATTCATTTCTTGTTCATTTTATTTTTAACTGTAATTTATAATAATTTGTGGTATATTCACCTACAGTTTCTAGGAGATTCAATTCTTGTTACAGTTTGAAAAATCATGGATATCAGAATTAGAGATGTCAACATCATTCCGCTTCGACGTCGCTAGATCTCTTTAAGAGATGGAAGGATAATTTTTTCCCCTAATTGCTCAACTCAAGCGGAGGAAAGGTAAAACACTTTTTACCTTATCTTTTTATGAATAAAGCGATACTACTTTTCAAGAGTATACATTTTTATTTAAATTCTCAAAATAGTGGGGGCTAAAGAAGTGAGAAAAATATTTATCATGAAAAGTGATTTCTACATCTTTGATAATGTTTTAAAAAGTGTGGCAAGTGCATGTATTAATCTTGAAAAATTCACATGGTATTTTTGCCTTAATGGTTGATCATTTGTTTATTTTGGCTCTAACATTGGTGTTGTTCAATTAAACTAAAAATATGTGTATCAACCATTTTGACGTGAGTGAGACAAATTTTATTCCTGGATGAAAAATATAAAAAACATGTGATAAAACTTTTCTTAACCAGTCACGTTTTTGTTGAGAACGTTGTGAAGTACAATTTTGTGGATTGTACATGTGTTGCAATTCCTTCTAATGAAGTGTTTATTTACTTCCAATTCAAAGCCAAAAAAATGTGATACGTCAAAATGGAGTATGTTAGCCTAAATATGAGATATGTAACTAATTGCACTTGGTTTGATATTGTTTATGTAGTAGAAGTACTTAGAAGGTACAAACATACTAGGTATATTTACTTGGTAAGAAAACTCGTGGCTTGTTTTATAAAAAAAAAAATATCTTCTTGTACTCAAAAGATTTTTTGATGCAAATGCGAACACCTTGGTGCAATTTATTGAGAAAAAATTGTTATTTCTAACTCTACCGTAGAGGCTGAACTAATTGTGTTAGTTTTAGTTAGTGAAGAAGGGAATTGGTAGAGAAATAATAATTGTGATGCACCAATATTATTGGTGGAGTACAAAATCGTTATTATGACGGTAAATACAGGCCCAAAAGAAGAAGCACTATATTGTGACATCATTTGTGAAAAGTGGTATACCATTAATATTAATTGCGTAAAATCTTCTGATAATTATGCAGATTTATATCCAAAGCCCTTTGCAAGAAAAAGGGTCTGGAGCACATCGAGGGGAATGGGATTGAAGCTCAAAAATTTGTGAGTCAGATATGAGGAAACCCAACTTGGGGACTAGATATCCTATAACTAGGTTCAATGGGAAAAATAAATCGTATGATGACTTGTTATGAAATGCACTATTGTAATTGTTTTATTCCCTTCCTATGATGTGAATGCATTTATCCTGTAATGATTTGTGGAGGTTGAGTCTATGAACTCTTAATGCACTGCAAAAAAAGGGTAATTGCCTAGGTTGAAAGTTGTAATTCTTGAGGTTTTTAACCTCTGCTATTTGCTAAAGGAGGCTAAAACCTCCGCAAATTACCCATTTTTTTGTAGTGATATGAAAATATGTAGCTCGTATGAGTGGGGTATTAAAGTTATAGGAGCACCCTTGATAGAATTTCACCTATATGAGTGTGGAAGAAGGCCGCTTCCTATGAGAATTGGGCTCGTTCTCAAAAGCACTCATGAAAATCGGAATCGCACAAGGTCATAATGTGTTGGCTATTAAAGCTTATGTCAGCACCTTGATTATTATGTGTAAGCAGTTGTATTTTATTTTCTTTAAGCAATCATAGTTCAATGCAGAGCACACTACTGACGCTGTAATAGAGATCGATGTTTTACCAAGTGAAGGTTCAATGCAAAGCATACCTTCATTATGCATAATAATCTCCCTTCAACTGGTGATAACTCTCTGATTTTTAATATTAAAATGAGCTGCGGATTGTTGGATTGTGAGCATTTTAATATTATAGTATATTAAATTAAAGTGCATGAAATAGTAGTTGTCATAAAGTGGAGAAAGTGGTGTCGTTATTCTTTGTAACTCTTATAACCACTTTAGCATAATTCTTCACATTATTCCCTACTAACCACCCCACTAAACCTCAGATAATCATCCTATCATGACATTTACTATGTGGAAGAATTTCTACAACTATACAAAAGGATGTTTTCTTCCTTGTTTTGTATGAAAAAAAAAAAAGTAGATGACGAGTGGATTAAGAAAAAAAAAAAGCATGTTGTGCTTATATTTTGAGGTTAGTGTAGAGAAAGAGAGAGATGAGACAAAATAAAAATATTCTAAATCTCCAACTAATTACTACAAAATAGAGTCTTTTTTATGTTGAAGGAGGTGTTCTAATGGTGGAAATTTGGACTCTTCAACTAATCCACAGTTGTTTGAGTCATACGATGTTGGCGGACTGTTGTATTCTGAAGGGGACAAGTCAGAGTTATACTGCTGGATCGGTGAAGATTATGTCGTCGTGGGCTTGAATCTCCTTAAAGAGAGCGAGATATCCGCGCCTCAGTCTGAATATATATCTATTCATGTCTTGTTCATTTTATTTTTCAACTGTAATTTGTAACAATTTGTGGTACATTCACCAACATTATTTAATGAATTAATAAGGAAATAGTGAGACAAAGTGGTGTTTACCCCGAATTTGGTAATCAATTGAATTTGTATGTGGGTATAGGATATGTGCTTGGGTCCATATATTTATTACAAAGAGTTGATGATAATGCTCGTTGATAAGCGAGTAAGGAGTGTAAATGACAGACGACTTCGCGGATGGCGAGTTTGTTGAAGAAGTACAATATAAATGACCAAATTTATAATAGATAGCATCAATATTGAGGTTACAAGAGCTGTATATATGTTGTATTACAAGTGTTCTTGGAAATAAAAGATGAACCAACCCCCTAAAGGGAGGTGGGAATGCCCTATTTATAGTAACGAACCCATGGGCTTGCTCCAATATGAATTAATAAAATAATAATATAAGGGACAGCTCCTGCACGAATTTGATGGGATTTGACTGACGGCGCCGTCTGACACACGTGTAGTTGGTAGCCGACCATGATGTGACACCACTGATGCATCCCAGTAACGGTCACAACGGACTCACGGATACCGGACCAACGGTGATGATCCCCCGGAAAGAAATCCGAACCTTCGGTGGCTTAGAGACCGGGCCCGATGACGCTTCCACTTGGCTTTGACCCGAATGCTTATCCGGGAAAGGCGATGCCCTTATACGAACTTTCGCCCCTCTTCTTCCTCCGAGCCATAGTTACCCCGGATTGGCCCGTATCCGGTCTTTACCGTATACAGATAGCCCCACGCTTCCCGGACCAACGATCTATCGAAGTGATGGGAAGCGAATGAATCATACATCCGACCGCCCGGCCGGCCAATTCTTATCTCTTTATTTTGGCGGGAACGGGTGCGTCACGTCTTCCCTTTTGCCGGCCACGTGTCCAATTCCGGATGGTCCGCTCCTGTCAACCGCCTTTTGCACGTCGTTTCGCGTCGCTTCGCATTAATGACGTGACACGTGGCCATCCTCGATTGGCCGCCCTCGATAACCGTTCCTTCCTTATGCCTATATAAAGCCCCTCATTCCCTCATTTTTCACTTTTCTGGTCTGCTCTCTCTTTTCTTCTTCCTTCTGTGTGTCAAAACCATCATTTGCACCATAAATTTGTTGCCAAACCTTCTCTTATCAATACGAAAAAAGAAAGGAAGGGGAATTAACTTTGACACCATTCTTGTCAACTGCACTTTGCTTCTTCAAATCGTCATTTCCTTCGTTTCCTTTACGCCATTTCCCAAAAATTCCTTTCCCTCCATTCCTTCAACATGTCTGAAACCACTTCTACCGAAGTTCGTTCAATCTCATCCCCGAGGGCCGAGGCCGTGTCCCCGACCAAACAAAAGAGCAACCCCGAAACTACGGCCTCGGATATTATACCGGCCAAGTTTAACTTCAATAAAGACCTGGAGGCAGAGAAGCCCTCCGTCGTTTCAGACCGGGGATACGACGTGAGGCGATATCCTTCCTCCATAACCGAGGACAAGCTCGACACAGTCCGGGCAGACTGTGGGTGGGACACACGCCCGGTAAGGGTTTTTGCACCCGGACCAGATGAATCCATAACCGACCACCGGGAAGGGTTTTTGTACGTATACACTTACCCCTTCACCCTTAAGCTCGACCCCCCGGTTGATCCGGTCACACTGGATATGTGCCGGACCTATGGCGTCACTTTGGCTCAAATCGGCCCAATTGTTTGGAGGGTCGTTGCCTGCCTCCGGTTGCTGGCCAACAGAGCTGAGAAGGAATTCTCATTGGGCCACCTAATACGCCTGTATTCCCCGAGAATATTCCGGGGTGGTGTCATAAAACTAGCCAAGCGCAGCCGAAATCCGTTCTTCTCGAAGATGGACGAAGACCGGGACAGGGGATGGTTAGAACGCTACGTCCGGGTGAAAACCGAGGATATAATCCCGGTCTCCCATCAATCTTTTCCGGAGAAATGGAACGACAAACGTAAGTTCGACCCTTTGAGCAATCGTCATCATATGTTCAGTCGCTTACGGTATTGTTTTCTCACCGCCCTTTCGTTATTTTGCAGCAAATGGGTTTGTTCCCCCGGTTATTCGAGATTTGAGTGAGTGGGTCACGGCGCTCCTCAACCAGCTTCCCTACGAGGACCGGACTTGGGCCCACTTATCACGCGGTCGATGGATCGCTCAAAATCACGGTAACATTTGACTTTCCTTTGATCTCGTTGCATCTTTAGCCATTCGAGGCCGTCAATTTTCTTAACCTGCCTACGTTTTTGTCGTTCAGGCTTGCCGAAGGGCTCGGTGGCATCTAGATCGGAGTCGGGGGCCGCTTCCCCTGCACCGGCGTCCGCGTTCGACACGGCGGGTTCCGCCCGTGTTCTTGCCGAAGCCGCCAAAAGGAAACGACCCTCCGAAAAGGGTCAACCGTCGAAACGAAAGAAAGCAAGAAGTGTTGCCCGGCCACCAAGAGAGGAAATGGAGCCCGACATCATTGTTCGGGGGGTCGACCCGGCACCGTTAACGGCCCCAGTACCCGAGGAGACTGCCTCCGAACCGCCCTTGCCTTCTATGAACGAAGGTATCTTAATTCCCGTTCTCCCTTCAGGTGCAGAAGAAATCCTTTCCCCGGCTCCTCTTCGGTTGGTTGACTTTGTCGACATTTCAGGTGAAACTTCTTCGGAAGATACTCCCCTGCAGAGGGAAAAAGGAGCCGGGGAAACGGCTGTCACTGCAACCGATCAAAGGACTGTTCCAGCTCCGGAGACCGAAGCCCCCACTCAGGCTCGTCCATCGCCCGGCCACGAGCCGGTTTCTACTTCCGAGCCCCCGGTCCTTGCCGGGAACATTGAGTCTACACCGAGTTCGTCTACCCCTGCCCCGTCCTGAGAAATGGCTCGGACTTTCTATTGTCTTTTCCGACCTGAAACTTTGCTTCTCCGAATAGGGATATGGCCGGAACCTTTCTTTCGATGATTCTGACTTGGCCTCGTATCCCTTCCTTGGTGGCTCGAAACCTCTACTTATTTTGGTCCTTACCGGAGAGAACTCGAACTGATCGTCCTCCACCCGAATCTTTGACTCATACCGATTGTGGACGTCGGCCCATGTTACGGCCTCGTATTCCAGCAAACTCTCCTTCAATTTTGCCGAGGCCACCGAACTCAGCATGTTGAGACCCTTTGTGAAGGCCTGTGCGGCCCACTCTTCCGGCACCGGGGGTATCTCCATTCGTTCCCTCTGGAACCGGGTGACGAATTCCCGTAATAACTCGCCGTCCCTTTGGGTTATCCGGAAAATGTCAGCCTTACGGGCCTGCACCTTTATTGCACCGGCATGGGCTTTCACGAAGGCATCGGCAAGCATCTCAAAAGAAGTGATCGAATGCTCGGGCAGATGGTCGTACCACGTCAATGCCCCCTTTGACAGAGTCTCCCCGAATTTCTTCAACAGTACTGACTCTATCTCATCTTCTTCCATATCATTGCCCTTTATAGCACAGGTGTACGAGGTCACGTGCTCATGCGGGTCCGTGGTGCCGTCGTATTTCTGAATGTCCGGCATCTTGAATCTCTTCGGGATCAACTTGGGGGCTGCACTCGGAGGAAAAGGCCTTTGAATATATTTTTTCGAGTTAGCCCCTTTTAACAAAGGTGGAGCCCCCGGTATCTGATCTACCCGGGAGTTTTAAGTCTCTACCCTTTTTTCGGTAGAGTCCACTCGCTTCGCCAAGGTTTCGAGCATCTTCAGTACCTCGGTGGAAGAACCGGCTCCGGAATCATTGCTCTCGACTGTCCGTGGCCCGTTTCTCCCGATTTCCGCTGTTCCCTTGGCCTTTTCCGGTCCAGCCTCCCCTTGTCCGCTCTGCAACCGGGCAATCGCCATTCCCTGCTCGGCGATTGCCGCTCTTTGTTCCTGCAACATCTCGAAAATCAAACACAAATTTATACCGTCGTTCGGTGCCTCCGGCTCTCTCTGGATTTGGGTCCGAGACAATGTAACGGAGTTACGAGTTCTTAGAGGATCAGTGGCCGGTAGGGCGGCGTTAATTTGATCCACCGTGTTTTGTCGGTTGAGGCCTTCCCTCGAGTCAACGCGGTTCGGGTCAGCGGGGTTCGGTAGTCCCCGTAGTTCGCTTTCCTCATTTTCTGCCATAATTTCGGTATTATTGACATGGCCAGATTGCCCAACAGCAGCCATGAGTCCGTTTTTGACGAGACAAACGGGGGTGGAAGCGTTACGGTTTAGAGATGAGAATGACAAGAATCAGGACCAAGAACTATTATCCTAGCCCCACGGTGGGCGCCAAACTGTTTACCCTGAATTTGGTAATCAATTGAATTTGTATGTGGGTATAGGATATGTGCTTGGGTCCATATATTTATTACAAAGAGTTGATGATAATGCTCGTTGATAAGCGAGTAAGGAGTGTAAATGACAGACGACTTCGCGGATGGCGAGTTTGTTGAAGAAGTACAATATAAATGACCAAATTTATAATAGATAGCATCAATATTGAGGTTACAAGAGCTGTATATATGTTGTATTACAAGTGTTCTTGGAAATAAAAGATGAACCAACCCCCTAAAGGGAGGTGGGAATGCCCTATTTATAGTAACGAACCCATGGGCTTGCTCCAATATGAATTAATAAAATAATAATATAAGGGACAGCTCCTGCACGAATTTGATGGGATTTGACTGACGGCGCCGTCTGACACACGTGTAGTTGGTAGCCGACCATGATGTGACACCACTGATGCATCCCAGTAACGGTCACAACGGACTCACGGATACCGGACCAACGGTGATGATCCCCCGGAAAGAAATCTGAACCTTCGGTGGCTTAGAGACCGGGCCCGATGACGCTTCCGCTTGGCTTTGACCCGAATGCTTATCCGGGAAAGGCGATGCCTTTATACGAACTTTCGCCCCTCTTCTTCCTCCGAGCCATAGTTACCCCGGATTGGCCTGTATCCGGTCTTTACCGTATACAAGTGGGACGAAAAAGTAATATTTTTTGAAAAATTAGCAGTATTTAATTACTCACCATATGGAGTTCCTAAAAACTGACTAAAAAAAATAACGAGTTCCTTAATGGCCTTTTCAGACGTTTTAACATGGTCAAACCTCCAAGCACATGGTTCCTCGTACTATGCTTCTATGGTATCAATACTTAGATTCCCTTTTCCTCTTTCTAAATAGAAAATTGAAGGCAATTACCAAACACGATATAAATATTGATACGGATTTCACGTTGGGACCTGCATATAATGAAGCCACACTAGACTAGAAGACTTTAATATAAAAGTTAAAATAAAAAATAACAACCAGATCGTTGGAATTTTGTTTTTAAAAATTCCCAGGTTAGCTGGGGGTGACCAGGTTGGTGGAATCGTACACATATTTTACTATACTTCGTGGTCCACGCATAAGAAACTGCAGATAAGGCTAACAAAGTATAGTAATACTCCCTCCGTCCAATTAGACCATGTCCAACCCAACACCTTTTCTTACACCAAATGTTATTTTGATGTAATATTTAGTGTTTTGGCGCTCCAACCCAACACCAGTTCTTACACTATTTTGGTGTGTGAATAGTGTTACACCAAATTTGGTGTAACACTATTCATCAACATCATTATTATTCATCAATATTTTATTATTTTTTTATTATTATATAACACTTTTAATTTAACATATTATAAATTTTAATTTTTTCTTTTAGGTCCCTAATATACCTAATTATTTTTATGTAATATTTTTATAATATTAATTTCACATCTTAGTTTTGGTGTATAATTTTTATAAATTAATTTTTGTATATATTAATTTTATATAAATTTTAAGTTAAGGATTTGTTTTATGAAATAAGAAATAAAATTTTAAAGATAATATAATATAGAAGAGAGAGAATAATATAAAAGCGATATTCTTTTATGGTGTAAAAAATAGTTTTATGGGTTGGAGTTACTTTCCACCATTTTGGTGTTTATACCATTGTGGTGTAAAAAATAGTGCTTAGGGTTGGAGATGATTATATGAAATAGTTTGACAAGGTACAGATTTTAAGAAAAAAAACGAATACTTTTGAAATTTGTGGTCTAAAATAAGTCATAAATATTTGTATGGCATTAAATCTTTTCATTAAGAGTAAAAATGAGGAGTTTTAAGTTAAATTTTTTCTAAATATAGAAATGTATCATTCTTTTTTAAAAAGACTAAAAAGGAAAGTGTAGCACATAAATTAAAACAAAGGGAGTATTAAGTAGCTAGTACCACATTAGTACTACCACGAGATAGATTGATCAATATTAGCTTACGATTAATACTTAGTAAACTTTAATTTAGAACACTGTGATATCTGGTTAAGCATATTAAACTTTCAATTACTTAAATTGTGCATTTTTTGATTCATTTGCTTGTCAATATTCACAAAATTTACTATAATTATGAACTGTTCCACCACTAAATCACTCGTATTCTTTTAAGTTTATATTGTCACTACATATTTAATAATAATTCTAGAAATAATCAAACATAACATAAATTCTACATAAAAAGACAAAAAAGAAATATTTTAATTAATTAAAAGTTAAATAAGGTGAATCATATATCAGAAAGATCAAAAAAGAATTTAACCCTACTTAAAGGTAAAATACTTAATAAGACTACTTAACCCTGCTTAATCCATTTTTTCTAGTTTCTCAACCAAAGGTCCAAAACACACCCGTGCTCCTAGAGATCTGAACCAATCAATTACTCGACTAAATCATATATAAATCACATTCCAAACCACATAGAGTCGACGAAAGTCCGATCGACTTCGTTAACCTCCAATGTTGACTTTGGTCAAACCCCTCCATTTCCTGTTAGAAAGTTCCAATGTTACAATTCTTATCCGATGCTCACCCAATTGTCTTGGGAACCGCATCACCTGTCCCCCACAAGTCAAGAATATCAATTTGAAGCTACGGATGGGTATTTTTAGACAAAAAAAAATCCAAAAGGTCAAAGCGACTTAGCGGGTCATTACCAATTAGCTTTAAGTTGTGGAGGAAAGATGGATTAAGAGCCCGTTTGGATTGGCTTACAGCTTAAAGCTGTTTGCAGCTTATAAGCTAAAAAAAATAAGTTGGGGTAGTCCAACTTATTTTTTTTGGCTTATAAGCTGTTTTCAGCTTATAAGCTGCTTTAGATAAACTAAGTCAAATGGGTCCAATTATTTTTTTGAGCTTATTTTAAGCATAAAATAACTTTAAGCTGGCCAGCCAAACACTCAAAAAAGCTGAAAACAGCTTATAAGCCAACTTATAAGCCAATCCAAACGGGCTCTAAGTATCCTTATTATGTATTTTGAAGTTGGGTTAAGTAGCATAATGTGACCAAAAATTGATATCGATGTTTTGGGATGCAACAGGCGAAGTACGGTCATTAATCGAATCGTAATATTAGAAAGTCTAATCTAGAGCCCGTTTGACTTAGCTTAAAAAAAGTGGCTTATAAGCTGGTTTGACTAAAAAACAGTTTATAAGTCAAAAAAATAAGTTGACTTATTCTAAGCACTTTTTTAGCTTATAAGCTGTCTTGCCAAACATCTAAAAAAAATCAAAAAACAGCTTAAAAACTGGTTTGACCACTTATAAGCCAATCCAAACGGGCTCCTAGTTATCAGTGGGTCATATCTAATTCAGGTGCAGTTGTCCAGGGTTCCACCTTACATCATTTAGGTGCATTATCTTTATCGTTCCTAAGTCCTTTTTATCTTTTTTTCTATCATTATTTACGAGCTCAATCGCTGAGTCATACGTAATGAAGGGGATTCAATTGAATTTACTAGAATTTTGCAAAATTTTCATTGACGCTCCATTAGAAACGTGATTGGTAATTCTAGATTTCATTGGACATAATTTCAACGAGTACATTTTTCCAAATTTTCATTGGATATCCCATAAATATGCGTGTTTTTAGTTTTCTTTATTGAAAACTTATACTGCGTGAATAGGGTAAATATAATTATACACTTATATAAGATTTTGAATCTCCTTACCATAAGAGAAATACAGTTTCAATAAGAGGCGAAATCAAGATTTAAAGTTAGTGGATTCTAAAAATTGCTACCGAACTCAAAGCTCATCTTATTTATTGGGTTCGCAATTAAATCCTGATTCTGCCAATGTAAGGACTAATCCCACTCCAAAATTAATAAAGAAAACAAACAGTGACTTAATATTACTGGAGAATTAACCTTAAGAGGCCGTACACCTAACCGATTAGACTAAAAATAACTAGCGAATGTATAATAAATGTATTACCTATGTATAATATTTGTTCAACCGTGTTTAATTAATATGTTATTTTGTATACCAGCTAAAAAATAGATAATAAATTCAGCTGGATATTTGTGTAAACATCCATATTATTAAGAGATCATCATGTGCATTGGGCTTTCCCTGGCCCCTGTACCAGCTAAGCCTGCATTTATGCAAACATTAAGGCTTCGAGGAGCCTATTGGGCTATGGCCGATATGTTCATTTGGAAATGAAAGGCTTCCGTAATCATTTGGGTTATCGCTTGGTTTATGTTTAGTTACTAGAATTTAGTTAGTTTAATAAATTTCATAATAGCTACTGTTCATAGTGTAATTACTAAATGTAGCTACAGTTTGCGTATTTACGAAATGTAGCCACAATTATTGTATCAGGAGGATATCAGGAGGCAATCGGTTGTATCAGGCAGGTATATATCAGTTGTCTCACAACATATTATATCAACTGAAAATTGCGCGAAAGAGTTGTATTAGCGCATACTGTATCAGGGCTGATCATAATGTTTTGTAAATACAGTAGCTATGTTTCGTAATTTATTACAATTATAGCCACGTTTCGTTAGTACAATCTAAATATTTTCCCCATCGCGTAGTTTTTCTTTAATTATATGTCGTCGTCTCGATTTTTTTGGAACTCGGAGTACTGTTGATCCGAGAAATTAAACTTGTGTCTTATAACATGTTTCCAATTTCTCGAATTTTGGGGCTAAGAAAACTGACCTCTCAGGTCGGCTTTTTCCAACTTCTTTTGAGGTCGGCTTTGGCATTTCTTTTAGTACTGTGATTAGTGATGACTATTTTTAATAGAGATAGTTTCATAATATATATATATATATATATCTCTATCCGATGCGGCTTCTCAATCAGAATCCAACCTTGATGAGTTCGAGGGTGGATGTAATTCAGCTCGAACGAAGTGAGAGGACTCGGCGGATTCGTCTACTTCAACAGTGGTCAACGCTTTGGTGACCAACACCACCGACGTGGACGAGCAGCTTGCTGCGATGACGCAAACCATTGATTCCTTGAAAAAGTCCGTGGAAGAAAAAGACCGTCAGATCGCTCAACTTATGAGCAAACTGGAACTCTACAACCCTGGCGAGTCAAGTCACAACCCAACACTTCAAGCAAAGTCCGTTGCTGAATCTCCTACCAAGTCATCCAACGCTCAAAACAAAAATCAGTCTGTTTTTGTAGCCGCGTTGACGGTCCAACAATTGCAAGACATGATAACGAACACCATCAGAGGTCAATATGGTGGTCCACCACAAAGCTCCCTAGGTTACTCAAAGCCGTATTCCAAGTGGATTGATTGTCTGTCGATGCCAATTGGCTATCAGCCACCAAAGTAGCAACAATTTGATGGGAAGGGCAACCCAAACCTGGAGGGATGTTTGTATATATATATATAAAAACCTCCCTCCAGGTTTGAATTTGTAATACTAACTTTTATTGTGGTTTATCATATTTTGCTTACTTCCGTTTTTTAATTTATTTCTTGGTATGATCAAAACTTAAACTAAACTAAAAAATCAAAGCAAATGACAGTTCGTATTCGCTTTATTTCTTAACACTTATATATGAGATACCATCTAAACGAGTGAAAACTGAATTCCAAGGTTATAGGTCCAATAATAATTTCATAAAGAAACTGACATAAAATATAAAAGCATTCATCCAAAACATTGTTAGTTTCTTGATATTTGGAAAGGGCCAATCGCATTTTTTTTTTAATATGCCCGTGGCATATGCTGCGGAGAAAATTTCAATTTCGCATAGTGGTAACTTACAAATGAAAAATACAATGTTAACCCACTTTATAAACAAAAATGCTTCAAAAAAGCTCCATAGTTGGGTGGAATATATAACGCGTTAATTTTAAAAATCAGAAACTTAATATTTTCTAGTATGATTAAACAAAATTAAGAAAAGTATTCTAAAAGAAAGGGTTCAAGCAACCATTCGGCATGTGGCATATAACTTCAAAAACAAACAAAAACGAAGAAACAAAATGAAAAGAACGATTTTTTCAAAGTAACTATTGTATATAGAAACCTCTTAGGACATTCTCTTTTCTTTTTTTTCTTTTTTCATCAACCTCTTAGGACATGCGAAAGGGTAAAAAACGTAAAAAAGGAAGTTTAGACAAAGAAAACAATGCTGTAAAATAGGCCTTAATATATGATTAATAGCTTGTTTGACCAAGCTTCTAAAATCAGTTTATTTTAAAAAATACTTTTCAAAAAAACACTTTTGACGAAAAACAATTTGTGTTTGGCCAATTAATTAAAAAACACTTTTGAGCAATCATTAGTGTCTGACCAAACTTTTAAAAAGTGCTTATATTTGTATTTTTCTCAAAAGTACTTTTAAAAAAAGTGCTTTTGGGCAAAAGTTGTTTTTTTAGTTTCTGAAAAACTGCTTCTGCTACTCCCCCAAAACACTTATTTTCTCCCAAAAGCTTGGCCAAACACCTCACTTTTTTTCTCCAAATAAGCACTTATTGAAAAAATAAGTACTTTTGAGAGAAAAATAAGCTTGGCTAAACAGGCTATAAAACAGCAAGATAGAGACAGACGTTAACTAATTGCAACTAGTGTGTGTGGGGTTGGGGTGGAAATTGACCATGAAACTAGAAAGTGATGCCATAAGATGCTAGGTTTGTTTAATCTTTTGGTTTCTAATCATCTTGTAACGTTTAATCTCAGCGGCTGCTGCACCTAAAAAGAGTTTAACTTGACAGGCTATATTGTTTTTACTCTATTTTTTTTATAACTATGGTGTTCGGGAGAGTTCTTGCGCACCTCGATAACTCCATGGATACACTCCCACCCGCAACAAGTACCAGGTAACTCTGTCCATCAAGGCTAAAACAGATGAGAAAAATCACCTAGGATGTGTTTGGTATGAAAGAAAACGTTTTAAGAAAAAACAATCTCGGAAGATAAGCGGGTTTCCTATTCATTTTCTTGGTACGCAAGTTGAAAATTGTTATTTTAAGAGTATTTGCAAATACTCAAAGCAAAATCACTATGAAGTTTTTGAATTCGGAGTGTAACTTTTGGTGGTAGAGAGTACGGGTTGGGAGGTGGGGTAGGCAGGGCGGCTGGGTGGTGTAAAAATTTAAAAACTTTTTTAAAAATGAAATAACTTTTTTGGAGGGTGGTGTTTGTGTGTGGGGGGGGGGGGGGTGTCGTGGTTTAGTGGTGATAAGAATTTGTGCCTTTTTAATTTTTTTATAAAAGTAAAATAAAATGCTAAAAAAAATCAGTTTGGGGGGGGGGGTGTTGGAAGGTAGGGGTGGGGTGGGGTGGGTGTGGTTTGTGATGCTGGTGGTGGGGATGGGGGTGGGGGTTGGTTGGGGAACACGTTGGTGTGTTTTTGTTGATCCGGAAAATATTTTCCCTCAAATATTTATGGAAAATATTTCTTTTGGAGGAAAACATTTTTCATATGAAACATTTTCCAAGATCTTAAGTGCAACCAAATAAGAAAAAATAGAAAAACATTTTCGGACAAAAGAAAATTTCCGTCATACCAAACACACCCTTAGTGTTTTGTCTCTGCTGAGAATTGAACCCGAGACCTGATGTTACTCAACACCACTTCATTGTAATATAAAATGATCTATAACAGCATGCATTATCAATAATAAATTTAATTTGGTAACTTAAAAATGCAGCAAGTGACGTTCTATAACATGCTAAAGTATACTAATAGTAATTAAAAAAAAATCTTAAATTATTAGTGTATAAAAATTAAATCATCAAAAATATACAATTTAAGTCATAGATACGGACAACTAATCTATTATATCAAGTTAACTACGATTTTTATGTGAGCGCATAAAAGAACTTTTGCACTGTCAAATATCAAGTCAGGCCGTCAGGGTGAAAATATGTGGGTCTGGATCACCCATTGATCAGGTCCAATTAAGTAGGACTTTATCTAATAGTGAATCGAACAAGTGACTCTTTGATTGTTTGAAAATTTACACCTCAATAATACATAGAGGTTAACGTCACTGGTAAAACAGAAATGTTTATTTATTACGTATTAGTAGAAACAATAGAACAGTACTAAGAAATTGCACTCTTACTACTATATTTAGATGTTCACATCAAGTGTAGTAACTTCTACTACATAGAGTGACGTATTGCTTGATCATAAATCTAGAGACTAGAGTACGTACAAGACAAAACTTCCAAAAACAGTAATTTTTATATAGTTAAAAAACCAATATCAATTCACAAGGACAATAGCATAAATTCTGGATATCCATTTTAGGAATGCATAACCCTTCCACACTCACAATGTTATAAAAACCAAATGAACATGCCCAAACAAACAATCTCAGAATTCCCCTAAAACACACAATGGCTCAAAATGGTGCAACCTCTCCTGGAAGCTCCTTGCATGGCGTCACTGGCAAAGAACAAACATTCGCCTTCTCTGTTACATCAGACCCACAAATCCCCACAGACACAACTGCGAAATTCGCCTTACCAGTTGATTCTGAACACAAATCCAAAGTCTTCAAAATCTTCTCTTTCGCAAAACCCCACATGGCAACTTTCCACCTATCTTGGACTTCATTCTTCACTTGTTTCATCTCCACTTTTGCTGCCGCACCTTTAGTCCCCATCATCCGCGATAACCTTAACCTTAAAAAATCCGACATAGGAAATGCTGGAATCGCTTCTGTTTCCGGTAGCATTTTTTCTAGGCTTGTTATGGGTGCGGTTTGTGACTTGTTAGGCCCGCGTTACGGGTGCGCTTTTCTAATGATGCTAACCGCTCCAACGGTATTTTGCATGTCGTTTGTATCGTCAGCAAACGGATACATTGCCGTTAGGTTTATGATTGGATTTTCTCTTGCAACGTTTGTTTCGTGTCAATATTGGATGAGTACGATGTTTAACAGTAACATTATTGGACTTGTTAATGGTACGGCAGCAGGGTGGGGAAATATGGGTGGTGGGGTCACTCAATTGCTTATGCCGTTACTTTATGAACTGATCCGCCAGGCCGGGGCGACCCCGTTCACGGCCTGGCGGATCGCCTTTTTCGTGCCAGGATGGTTGCAAGTGATCATGGGTTTATTGGTTTTGGGGCTAGGTCAAGATTTGCCGGATGGAAATCTTGGTACCTTACAAAAGAAAGGAGACGTCCCAAAAGATAAATTCTCAAAGGTTAATTACTCTCTTTGTCTCAATTTGTTTAGCTTGATTCGATATATGAGGGTCAAACTAACTAATGCTGGTGTGAATTTCGACATAGAATTTTCAATAATTTTCAAATAAAATTTACATATGTAGAAATTACATAAAAAAGGATTATAGATCACAATAGTTAACAATTATGATTTTCTTGAGTATTAATTTGTTGTTTTTTCCTTATTCAGGTTCTTTGGTATGCTGTGACCAACTATAGAACATGGATTTTTGTTCTTCTATATGGCATGTCACTAGGTGTGGAATTAACCACTGATAATGTCATTGCGGAATACTTTTTCGACAGGTGAGAATATCTTCCTTTCCCCTTTCTCCACTCTCACTGGCTAACATAACACTCCCTCCCTTCTCTAACCCTACAGTTTGAATCGCCATAAGATTTTTTAATAATGAGTTGTGATCTCTTTAAATTTGTCATGATATTTGTCTGGCGATAGAACTTTTAAAAATTGTAGCCGTAAATATGTCGTAACATTTGTATATCTCATTTTGGGTCAAATGGAATTGTAATTATTTCAAATTTAGAAATGTGTTATTCTCTTGAAATAGACTAAAAAAGTGTGTTACATAAACTGAAATAATATATATAGAGTTTAAATTCCTTGCATCGATAATATCTATCTTTAGAAAATAAAATGAGTTTGAATGGAGTAAAATGATCAGTGAACATTCATATAATCGACCCTGATTTATTTGGAATTGAAGTATAGTTATTGTTGTTAGTAATACATATTTTTTTTACATGATTGTTGTTATTTTTTATATTATCAAGTTATTAGTAATAACCTATGTTAGCCTGCAAACTAGATATAATAACATGTTATTACTAGTTAAATTATGGTAGTAGTATAAAAATGCTATATATCAAATCCTGTTATAGAAACGAACAAACTCACGTAGTGTATATCACCTACTAATTTAATTATTTTCATTTCATTTTTTGGTTTAATATCAAGGTTTAACCTTAAACTTCGCACGGCCGGCACAATTGCTGCAACATTTGGCATGGCTAACATATTGGCTCGACCATTGGGAGGTCTAACTTCAGACATTGCAGCTAAAAGATTCGGCATGAGAGGTCGTCTTTGGAATCTATGGATCCTCCAAACATTTGGAGGAATCTTTTGTATTATCCTAGGAAAATCCAATAAACTCCCTATATCAATTTTATCAATGATACTTTTCTCAATTGGTGCACAAGCAGCCGCTGGTGCAACATTTGGTATTATCCCTTTTATTTCAAGGCGTTCACTTGGCATTATATCGGGACTAACCGGTGCTGGTGGAAATTTTGGTTCGGGTTTAACTCAACTTCTTTTTTTCACCAACGCGAATTTTTCAACTGCTACTGGATTGTCGTTTATGGGGATGATGATAGTGGTGTGCACACTTCCCGTTACGTTGGTGCATTTTCCACAATGGGGAAGTATGTTTTTACCTCCTAGTAAAAATGATGTTAAATTTAATGAAGAGTATTATTACGGGTTGGAGTGGAATGAAGAGGAGAAACTCAAGGGGTTGCATGAGGGAAGTTTGAAGTTTGCGGTGAACAGCCGGTCCGAAAGAGGCCGACGGGTGGTTTCCTTAGCAACTCCACCGGATGCTACACCACCTTCTGTGTGAACTATATATATATATATATATATATTTTTTTTTTTTTTTTCCCCTTCCATTGCATTATAAAGATGGATTTAAGTTGTATAGTCGATAGTGTGAAAAAAATTACACTATCAGTACCATTTAACTGTTTGTATGCGGCAAGTTATTAAGTACTTTATCTTTCGTGTTGTTATATCATATTTGTTACGAAACGTTACATGTTGTATGTGATCAATTACAGTCGCGGTTTGTAGAGTTTGAAATTTAAGACTACTAAGAAATTAAAAATGGAAGTACATAGCAGATTTGGGCCGTGAAGTGGGTTGGAATCATGAGGTCTCATGTTCAAATCCCAACAGGGATAAAAACAGCTAGGTGATTTCTTTCCATTTGTCCTAACCTTTGGTGGACATAGTTACTTGGTACTCATTGCTGGTGAGAGGTCGACGATATCCCGTAGAATTAATCGAGGTGCGCGCAAGGAAAATTAGGTCTCTCAAGGCTCAAAATACTAGAAATAAAAACAACAAAATGAACCATGCTAACGATTAGTAGTTTGAATTCATTCTACGCCTATAGCCTAAGGCCACTTATCACAAATGGAATTACGTCTACTCTTCATAGTTCAAGTTGACACCTTAGAAAGTTAAAATAGTTATGAGCTTAGATCCTTGATTCCAAATGCTGCCTTGTTTGGTATGGTCTATAAGTGTTATATTTAGACATTAGAAATGGGCCGGGTCCCTAAGTGAGTAAATGAAAATGTGGTCCAGTGAACAAGTGGCCCACGTGTATGCTGGACAAGCTCTTTCAGTTTCATCCTGGATCTGGGCTGAATTTATGCACTCCATAACAAACAGGTCATTTGCACTTTTGTCTCTGTTTTGTGTTGGTCTTTAATTTCTTTTTTTTTCTTTTTTTTTTTTAGCGCCGATTGTTCTTCATTTGGGGTGGTCTTTAATTTTTGTTCTTCAGGTTCTTTAAGTTTTGCCCCTCAAATTGATGGTCTTTAACTTTTGCCCTCTGCCTTTGCAAATTCTGGCTTAAGGCGTAATTTTGCAAATCTGTCCATGCAATGCAGAATTTGCAAAGGCAGAGCCAAAAAATTAAAGATCACCAATTTAAGGGCCAAAAATTAAAGACCACCCCCAGCGAAGGCCAATCCTGCAAATTGTCCCTTTAATTTTGTCCTTCAAATGGGCTGATCTTTAATTTTTGCCTTTCAAATGGGCTGGTCTTTAATTTTTGGCCTACAAAATCGAACTTATACCTATAGAGGCATATGTTATGCATCAAAAAATTCATGAGTTATACCAGCGCCCTTAAAAAAAAATTAAAGACTAGCTCATTGGAAGGGACAAAAATAATAATTAAAGACTAGACCATTTGAAGTGTAAAACCGTGCAATTACTTGATAACAAACACTTGTAAGTTTGAAAGGATTTGGTCAACAGGAAAAAGATAGAACTTTGATATGATCACACACTCGTACATTACTGATCATGCACGTGAACGTGCCTTAGTTATCTAGCTGCTGTACTGACATAAATTCTAGTCTACTAATGGCTGTTGTTGTCAAATTTGGGACGAACTTGTTTGTTTAAAGGAAGTTTACTTTAACCACAAATGGTAAATTTATTGTTTCTAAAGAGAGGAGTAATTTACTAGTACTCCTTGGCTAGAAATATGAATTTATAAGTTATGAATTTTAGAAAATAGAATTTACTAGATTTTAATAAATAATATATATATATATATATATATATATATAATGATACCAAACTTAGAGGGGTAGTAAATTTTTCAATAAGTTCTTTCATAAGAAAAGTTCAAAGGACAAAGCAGGAAATTAATGTTGTTTTCAAATAAATTTTTAACAATCCTACTCGGTACTTCCTCACTCCTATATTTCTTCTTATCATGTAGTTATATTTCTAATTAATTTTCTGTCTATCTCCCAAAATTTTCATTTTTTTTTTAACCTGGACTCTGTCCAGTCACGAATCTTGTTATACTGTTCATCTCTTTCTCCTAACTTTTGTTCTTAATAACAGTCTTTTTTAACCACACCCCGGTAACTACGGCCAACATTGTCCTTTATCATTTGGACATTAAAACGGCCTCTTTAAAACCTAGAAATTTACAGGTTAATCTATCGAGGTTATAAAGAAGTTAAGAGAATAACCATATACTAAGAATAATAAATTCATGATGACAAGGAAATTACTTAAACATAATATTCATATAATCACAAAATAATTTACATAATAGGGAGATTAGTACAGAAAACATAGTAAATAAACTTACATGGTTTGAAGAAGGAGAGAGGTTTCCCTTTCGGGGAACCCCAAAAACTATTTCACACTAGGGGGTAGGTATTAAAAACTTAATAATATTTTACAATAGGAGTTTATATTACAAAGGTTTTTGATTGGGCAAAGGATTATAGCATTTGATGAAAGAGATGGGGAATATGGAAGTTTTCTAGAGAGAGGTGGTTGATGCTCTTGTTTGTGGTGTCTTTGCTTCTCCACAAATGCTGCTATTTATAAGCGTCTGGCGGACTTTAACTTCGAATTTCAAAATGTTGAAGAATCTTTTGAGTTCAGCCGGGTGCTCTTTGGGCCCCATTGTGACGTGAACTTTTTCAAAAGAAAACTTTATTTACTTGTCTGTTAGCTGATCTGTCCATTTACTGTGGCTGCTTTATTAAAGCTACTTTTAATAAAGCTCTCTTTTTCTGCAAATGTCTTCTAGCCGTTGCTTTTGTTCAACGAATCTTTCAGTCTTCTGTCTTATCATAACTATTTCCTCCACTACCTCTGTCTGATTATTTCCTTTACATATATATATATATATATATACATACATATATTTTTTTATGTGTCTAAATTATGTAGTGCAATAGAATCAAAACTCATTCCCGAATCGTCGCCGTTTGGGTCTTGTGAATCTTGAAATGCACTATTCTGGAAATTTATCATATCTCCTTCTTCTGAACTATGGACTAGTGACATCCTTGGACTTGGAGATAATTCTGGACTAGGGTTCTTGATTATATGCTTGTCTTGTTCTGCTTTTGTTTGGAAAAATCTTTGCAAAGTCTCTTTAACTATACTTTCTATGTTGCCATTTTTTTCTTTTTTGCAAGTATGCTTTTCTTGGTAGAAGTAGCTCCTTGCGTCAGTGTCTTTGGTAGTCTTCATCTTGTCTAGAGAGATAAACATCCCTCATTTTCACTTTTTGGCAAAGTGACAGCCATCAACAGATTTGATGAGTCTTTACCGGCTACCGTTTGAACCGGACTAGCTGTATCTTTATCCGATACAGTGAATCTATTTGCATTCATTAGGGAATGCACACCCGTCTCATCCATTTTTGTTTAAGATGGAGAACTCTGGGATTGTACTAATTCGAACTTAACTGCTTGTAGTCTTTGTTCTAACAGTCTTGCTTGTTCCAAGAGTTTCATTTTTTCTTGGATGAGTGTCTCTTTCTGCTGGTTAAGTCTTCTGACGGTCTCAGTCATAGTAGAGCAGTGATCGCAAAAAATCACCTTGTCTGTGTCTTTTTGTATATTGTATTGAGGGGTTCTATCTAGATTTTGTCTGAGAGCTGGAGAAATATAGTAGTTTGGACCCAACACTCCTCTAGCATAGTCTAATGCCTCAGTGAAATCATTAAAGCCTTTAAAAAGAGGTTTTCTTATATCTTTAATAGAATCCAAAACTTCTATCCAGGTCTGGAAAATACCATTAGTTCTACCATGGATTACAACATAAAATTTAAATTTCTTATCTAGATTTTTGTTTGTAAAATACTGACAAAGTGCATTTAGAATGGCTACAAAATGACTAGAGTCTTTTTTGTTATGTGATATCCACAAATTGTCTACTAAACATGTCTATTGTTTGTCTATTACATATTCTGGTAATACCTTAAAAGTTAAATTAGATGGCGGAAAAAATACTAAATTATTGGTTTCAAAATGTATTCTTTCTAAGGCATTTTTGTCTAATGCAGGTGTAGGTCTAAAATGAAGATTACCTAGTACCTTTTGTCTGTAAATGTCTTGGGTTGAGACAATTCCTTTTCTGTCACGCCCCGAACCATGGCCTAGGCGAAACACGGCACTCGGTGCCTTACTGCATGTGACCGAGCGAACCTCATGGCTTGCTTGTCAACATGGGCATCAAAACAATATACTCTATATGATACAATTTAAATGAATCGTGAAAATGTAATTTGCGGAATAAAGTCTTGAAATTATCTCATAGCGTGAAATATCATGAAAACATAATAGTCTGCAAACATGAATGCACCACTGACTCTGTGAACTAACATCTGTCTATGAAACCTCTAAAACATGTCTGAATACTAACTACCAGGACATGGCCCTGGACTACCACAAACTGAATACTAATGCAGACTCCATGTTGAACCCCGAGAGAAGTGGGGCTCACCAATAAGTTGATAACTGAAGTGATCCTACTGCGCAGGTGTATGCTCCTGAAAATCAGTATCTGCACCGTGAAGTGCAGGCCCCGGGCAAAAGGGACGTTATTACATCGTGAATAGTACTAGTATGTAAAACCTGCTGAAATGAAGAACATGGCACAACATAGGTATAGGACATGAACTGAAACTGAATGTAACTTGAACATGAGCATGAAATGTGAGTAAAGTCTGAAAACAATAAATCAATGGAAATACATGTATGTAAAAACTGCTTGTAACGTGGGGAACGCTATAGTATAACCGACAACATGATCTGGTACTTGCGTCCTACCAGCAGAACACTCACACCTTGCCAGAGATATGAGATTTACGTGATAATAAGCATGTAAGGATCCGAACTGCATAATGAAGGTGTTGCCTCCTTGCTGACAACCCTTATCTTACGGTGGCAACGTAGTTTCAGGCTATCTGAGCCTTCTCGGTTAACTAAGCAATTTCCAAAAACATGAACATGATATAGTTGGCTAAGAAGCCCATGATTTTCGTGAAATAACTTGTAAATAACTTGTAATCAAGATTTCATGAAATAACTTGTAATATGGTTTCATGAGATAACTTGTCATAGTCTTGCAAACATATTCTTGATTCATGAGTAATAACAATAGTTCATAAATATATATATATAATTTGACTTGAAAACTTACTTGTAACTTGCTACATAAAATCATAAAGTTTCATATAACCATAATAAGAACACATGAGGAAGAATTCATGATTCATGGATTAAGCTAGGGTTCCTAATAACCGTAATAGAAGATTAGGAATACAACAACGAATATAGATTCAAAATTCATGTACATAAATACATAAATACGGGCTACCAATATGTTGGGTTTAATGCCCTAGGATTTGAACTTCATGAATATCAAGAAACGGAGCATGGGGAAGAACGTAGAGATTCCCACATGTGGATGGAAGTTCTACATACCTTAATTGCTCCAAAATCTTGAATTAAACACTTGAATTTTGGAGAATATTTCCTAAATTTTGATTCTTGAACCTTGAGATGGGTTTTCTTGATAACCCTAGATTAGGAACAATGATTTCTTGCTTAGATTATTAGAGTATATGTTAGAAAGGGATTAGGAACTTGAATTCAACCTAAAATCAAGATAAAATTTACCTTGGAAGGTTCTTGACATTTGGGACTTGTTCTCTATGAATTTAGGGTGATTTTTCGTGAATGGGGTGTTGGGGAAATAAACCCCAAATCTTAAATATAACTTAAAACGCGTAAATCCGACCTTTGACCCGAAACCCGACCTTTTATGCGTTGGTTCTGCGACGCACGTGCATCGAGCGACCCCCTGCAGGTCGGTAGTCAGAGAGGGGGGGTTTTTGTGCGATTTTCCCGCGGCGCGGAGCCATCGCAAGCGCCCGCACGCGCTTGAAAAAGTGACGTGTGTCGGCTCTGCACAGTGTTCGGTAAAATAGACATAACCTCTTGTACACAGCTCTGTTTGGGCTCCACAATATACCGTTGGAAAGATTTTTCAAAGGGCTAAAACTTTCATGTTTTAAGTTTCCTCAAATTCCCAATGGATTTTCACGAAATATGACTGGAAGGCAGACGTATCGAAAACTTAGCCGATTCTATAGAATTTTAAGTGCCTTACTATTAGCCATATTGAGATGATCATATCTCCTTGCTGCGATCTCTGATTGGCTTGGTCCTTATATCGTTAGAAAGTTATTTCTACATACTACAACTTTCATTAAGGGTGATTTCCCAAATTCCCAACTAATCAAGGATTTATGGCTGCCCGAAGTAGGCCTATCAACCATTTTCGCAAAACGTTCAAACCTTCAATTTTTCCACTAAAACTCTAATGATATGAGTCTAAACTTAGTTCCAAGATACGGGGTGTTACATTTTCCCTTGTCTGCTGTCTGAGAACTTGATGGTCTCATGCTGTTCAAATAAAAAATCAGTTGGATGTGATTTTTAATCTACTTAATTGGTCTGCTAGGTTATTATCTTTTCCTTTTATATGTTCTAATGTTAAATTATAAATTGAAATAGTATCCATAAAGTTTAACCATCTTCGTCTACTGCTACTTTTATCATTAATTTTTTGATAGAATTTGACTATAGCTTCACAGTCTGTTCTTACCAATATCTCTGGTTTATTTAGTATATATATATATATTAAATGAGTTTTTTTTTAATACAAATCAATATATATAAGGTTCAAGCAAAAGTTATTGGGTTTTAGTGAAACCATAAATTACACTGTGGCTCTACCTCTTCCTCTGTCCCAATTTACGTGGCACTATTTGACTGGACACGACAATCCTAAGTGAGACACATCCTTGGTGGTAATCTTTAACAAACTTTAAGAAGATGACAATTATGTTTCCACTAATTCTCAATTTAATTAAGATAAAACACGATAGGATCTCACAACAAAACATCATTAAGATAAAACTACATTAAAAAAAAAAAAAAAATAGTAGTTTTGCATCACAGTATATGGCCGGCAAAGCTATTGTCACTCAAATAAAAGGCCTACTACTACTACTGTATGTAACATTTGTCTCCTTTCTCAATACAATAATGTTCACCTGTCATGTGAAATATGATAGTCAGTATGTAGTACAATTGCCTAACTTTTTCTTCTACTAAATGATAGAAACCATTCCACGATGGCATGATTTCATGTGTGTGAAGCCGAAAAGGAGTAAATGTAAATTTCGTACAAAGTTATAGATCACTAAATCAAGATAAAAAAAATAATAATAATAACCTAACACAAAGTCACTCAAATCCAGTACTATAAAATGAAGTGACATTATGTGGAGTATTAAAAACCATATGTGCATTATACATTCCTCTGCTCCAATAAGTGGAAGAATAAGCTACATACCAGAGGCTGCAGTTGCAGTATATATATAAATGTACTATTTTTTCCTTTTCATATCGATCCATGGCACCAAGAGAATTCGAAATTATTAGTACCTCAAATTGTTGCATTGAGAAAAATTCGAATAATGGAGAGAAAAATAGTTTGAGAAAGAAGTGCAGCCATTTGGCAAAGAAGCAGAAGGCTAAGTTTTACATTCTCAGGAGATGCATAGCTATGCTTGTTTGTTGGCATGAGAGAAATGATCATTGAATTTGAAGATTAGTAAGAGTATGTAGTAAAATTATATTCTTGCAAGCTTCTTATGAATTTTAGTTTATAGTTTTCAATCTTGATTTTAATTTTGGCTCTTTTTGCTAGGTTTCATGATTTTGTGCTTCGTATAATCATCTTGCTTCACAGTTTCATGGGAAGAAGATAATATATTGCACTATCTTAAACATGTGATGAAAATAAGTGTACAAGTTAAATATACCACCAAACATAACTTGCTAGATAGCTTAGATGCATTTTATAGTGGGATATCTGAAATCTTCAAATTTGTTTAATTTCTTCAGTATCTTGTGCCCAATAAATTATTTTTTTCATGAAATTATTTTATACGATCCAAAGGTTCGTCATTTTATTATACTGAATTTGTTCAAGATATCTGACGTTTTAGAAAAAGCAATGGATTATGTCTTTTTTCAATTTCCTCTTACTGTTTTTAGTTAGTAAAGCGTTAATCAAGTGAGACGTTTAATACAACTATAGTTTAATTTAGACAATATATACTCTTATAATTAAGATAATTAAATGAATTTTTAAAGAGTGTACAAAATCTTTAAAAATAAATAATATGAATTACATGAGGTATTTAGGGTATTTCGATCTATTAAAATCCTGCCCCCTAAAAACCTGCTGTAAATGTTTTGGCAATTCAGACAACCTAAATGAAGTCTTTTCTATACTAGTAGTTGCTAACACAACACTAGACAGGTTCAAGGCATCATTTTCAAAATTTCTTTGGATTCATGTCCCACAACCTCACCTATATATCCCCATTCCATGCATTCTCAAAACATAATTGATCTTTTGCCTAATCATTGTTATCCGGTATAAAATGATTTGATTTCAACTAGATACACCCCACATAAGATTCTTTAAAAGTGAAAGCGCTATCTGCTCATTATTTTTTTATTCTCAGGATTCAAATCTAAAGCTTCTAATTAAAAGTGAATGTGTCACATCATCCACAACATCCCTTATTGGTTACCAGTTTAGTGCTTCTTCTGTTCTTTTTTATTCTCTTTTAAGTCACCATACTATAGTCCACAATTTCAACTCTCTCCTTAAAATTTGATTTTGCCAAGTTACTATGGAGAAGATAAGATTACCCTTAAGAACATATCGCCATTTAATTTCAGTATCTTTTCCCTTTTAAATTCTGATATTGGAAGAGCGAGTGGACGTCATGACTATTCAGAAAACTTCTTTCTACACACCAAATTATTGAACCCCATTGTTCAATGTACACTCGATAACTATTCCCTACCCCAACAACATTTAGCCTTTTACCCCAAAATTGATTTCTTATAGCAATGAAATTCATGTGATTTAAACAAATGTAAGGAGGAATAGAATTATTTTTTATTTTTTATTTTGATAGAATAAGATTCAATATACGTGAAATAATTATTAATATAAGAATGTCGTCATTAATACAGCACAATGCCTTAAAATCTCACATGTCGAATGAACATACAAAGATGGTTAATTAAAAAAATAAGGTAACTCAGCTTCTTCAAGTCCCTACACGATTTTGGAACTACAAACTAACCTGAATAAAATATACAATAAATTGAGCGGGGGCACTGTAGATACACGAATTCATCTTGAATAGCTTACTTCTCATGAAGTATAAACACATTACACATTGTACTTTAAATTGCTAGAAAGAATGTAAATAGTATCTTAAAAGGAAAGTGTTTTTTTGTTGTTGATAAAAAATAACCTTTTCTTTCACTTTATTATCCATCGTCCTTTAGTAAGCTAGTAAAGAAATATCAAAAGGGGTCGCTCTCACATGCACGAGATATGAGCTTAAAAGCAAAAATAGCAGTTTTAGAGACGGATTCCTGCAATACGATGGTGGGACAAAACTTCAACAAGGGGATAGTTCTTGACAGACGATGGATTGATGAAGCGTGCTAAAGAAAAAGAATGGCGGGCTTTATGCCAGTAAGCTTTCGAAGAAGAGATGGATATAACACCTCAGGTAAATCTCATATCGATAAGGGAGAGGAGTAAAGAGTTATACAAGAAAATCATAAATAATAACAACATACTCAGTATAATGCTATTAGGTGGATCTGAGAAGGGTAGAAATTGTGCACAAACCTTATCCCTACCTTGTGACAAATAGAGAGATTATTTCTGATGAACTCCTTGACTCAAATAATATAGCTCATTAGACAAATTCGTAAGGTTTGATAGGCAACCGACATGAAGTTGATATTGCAGGAGGACAGTGAGAATGGGCCAAGATGTGAAAGGAGCCGACAACATGAATCCTGAGTTATTATATATAGTACCATACTACTGATGACTATACTACTGATGACTCCTTTTACTACTCTTCTCTGCAACAGAGTACATACTCGTGTGCACATCTTCATTTTTGGGCCCCAGCCCAAAACATCTATTGACTTCTTTAGTACTAGTATTGCGTTAGTGCCTCATAAGGTTTTTCTAGCTTTTACCGTTTGCATCAACTTCTGACTCATCCAACAGGTTCACCACTTTAGGCCCCATGCTTTAATGGGCTATATTAGTCAAAGATATATGCAACAAGATTTAGGTAGAGAAATCAGGGCCATCCAACCTTATCTTATCGTGTTTATCTAAATTCAGTACTTTTGATGTGAAATAAAAATTATATGTAAAAATTCATGAAAATTATAGAGTATAAACTCATAATTTTTAAAATAAAATAGGTTCAATGCTAAAACCTGTAAAAATTGAAATCATAAAATATAAATATGGATCCGTCTTTGAGAAACAGCAATCCAAAAATAATAATGTGTGCAATGAGAAACCTCTTGACCTCCCTTTAGCCATGATGGATATTAATTATACTGGATGTGCATACGTGTTTCGATCTCTTCCAATAACATAATGCTAGCCAGCTGCATCATTATTTTGATTTGATGTATTTCTTGTGGCGTTAACTCTCTCGCTAGCTAGCTTCTTCATGTGCTTACAACTTGCAACATACATCCAACCACAATGTCTCTTCTTTGTTTAATGTTAGACTAGATTTGAGAGAATAAATGATTGAACAACTAATTAGAAGGTAATTTAAATCTTTTGTAATGTGTGATGCAGCGGTGGTACTACCTATATAATATTAGGTATTCCGAAAAGGGAAATGAGATATGAGATGACAAATAGAATAAGTGCAAAATTTTCTTAAAAGTAGTCGGACAAAGAGACCAATAACATAGTAGCAAGAACGTGAAGAATTTATCTGAATTAGGACAAAGTAATCTTTGGCATTCATGTGGAATTGCCTCCCCTAAAATAGGTTACTCTAATCAGCAGCACTTAGTAACTTTTTACCGAGTTCTCAATTTAATATTTCTGTAGATATTTAATGAATTTTTAAACACATATACATGATTCAAGCTAAAACTACTAGATTCAGTCCAACTTGTATTCTGATGGTTACCTCTACCCCTGGTTCTTCATCACTTTTTTTTTTTTAATGAAAGATATTCAATTCAGTACTATGTATTTATGTCCCCCACGTAATAAGGATGTTGATACTCATCCCTAATAAATATGAAAGATATCGTCAAATAATTATGAGACAGTGTAAAGACTTTTACTTTAATCTATTATAGCAAGTCAAGTAATATTTTTTCTTTAGGTAACCAATCAACGCTCATCATCAAAACTTATCTGTAATTAACATCAATAAGCTTATTGTAAATAATTTTACACCGTCAAGTTATAAAACTTATATTCATCACATTGTTTGAGAGTATGTCTTAAAGAAAGTTTACTCGTAGAACAAAACCCCCTTTCCCTGTTTATCTGTCTCCAACTCCTTTTCTCTATTTGACTGATGGTTGAAATTTGAAGGATCCAGCTATTCGAGAGAGAGAGAGAGAGAAAAAACACAGAAAAGACGAATATTATTAGTTGAAGAGTAGAAATAATGTTTGTTTAAAAGTTGTGAGGTAGATTGCCTTATGCATAATTTCAAATAGGAGTGTACAAAACAAACCGACAAATCGCACCAAACTGATAAATCGAGTCAAATCGAGAAAAAAATCTGACTAGTGGTTTGGTTTGACTTGGTTTGGTGTTGGAAAAAAAAAATCGACCATAATTGGTTTGGTTTGGTTTTCGCTAAAAAAAGTCAAACCAACCCGACATTACATGTATTCAATTTTTAAAATATTGTATACATAAAAATATTTATTTGTAATGTAATTTATAAATATTTCTTAATTTTTTCGTAGTCTTTCATCTATTATCATATTATTCAAGCTTGAACTTAGGATTTTGAATGTGAATAAGTTTTATATCCTATCGATGTTAGTAACTCATATAAAGTCCAAACCAAAACTAGCTCAACACTAGTACTAACAAAAAGAATTTCAATTTACCCATAAAATGACAATAATGTTGGATATCTATTTTTTACTTTTGCATAATTGGTTTAGAGAGTGAAAATACATAACTTAATTTTTTTTTTCTTGTCATGTAATTAATACTTATTAACCGTACTTATTTTAGCATGACTTAGTATTTTTAGATTATGGTCCTTTTCTTTATGGCTTATTAATTAGCAATATTTATTTTAACCGATTTTATTATCTTTTGTTGAATATTTTAATACAGTGTCATCACTCTTCTCACATTTTGTGTTATTTTCTTAGGAAACACCTTAAGTATATAGTTGTATCTTATTAGGACTAAAGAAATATTTGAAGTAAAAGTTATATGTTTTGTATCAACACTATTCCGAAAAAAAAACCCCGAATAACCCGAGAAAACCGAATAACCCGAGGTTGAAAAACCCGAATTTTATTGGTTTGGTTTGGTGTATAAATTTAAAAACTCAACGCAATTGGTTTGGTTTGGTGTTTACAAAATCCGAACCAACCCGGTCCATGTACACCCCTAAGATTTTCAAAGATAAAAGATTTCATTTACAAAATGTAGAAAATAAGTCGGTGACTAAGTTCACCATAAAAATAATAGGTACCACTATCATTTAATTCCAATAATCAAAACCCTGTCACCTACTTTAAAGAGTACTTATATTTGTAATAATTAGAGCATAAAAAAGGAAAATGAAATTTTAACTTTATTTATCCACTCTTATGCTAGTAATATATGTACACCATAGATTTGACATTGATTTGCAATATTGTTGGTAGACCTATCTTATCGTTGTTCCCAGATTGTCTAAGATTGTAAAGAGACGTTAGAAGAGTTGGCTTAAAAGGAATGGTACTAAAGTCCCACTATACACTCTAGCTAGCTAGTAATTTTATTAACTAAATGAAATATGTGGTGTATATCATAACTAAATGAAATATGTGGTGTATATCATGTGGGAGACGTGGCTGTTTTAGCTCAAGCCGTATCAGGGGCGGAGCTAAAGGGGAGAAAATATCATCGCCAAACTATAAATATACGAGTATAAAAAGTTTTTTTAATTTTTTTTTTTTATGTATATATAACAGATGATGAATCGTCTTTGTCAAAATATTGTCTTCATTAGTGACATAGTACTCGGAAAAAGTAATTGTATACTATTATTAGTACAAATTGCTGACTATAAGAAATTGCAACTCTATTTTTCAAGTTACTATAACCATTTTGTTATGAAAAATTACATATTGTAGATTAACTGGCTATTAAAAAAATTATATACAGTCAATGCACATATATATAACTTCAAACTCTCTGATATATTAATTAATTAATGAAATGCATATGATATGTATGATAAAATAAGTGACACAGAAGATTTGTATTTAAGTTGTCATAACAAAATGGTCATATTAACTTGAAAAATAGAGTGGTAATCTCTTATGGTCAGTATTATTGTCATATCCTTAAACCTATAGTTAAGTTATAAACGTCTCATATAACATAACACACTGTACTACTAGAGTCTCTTTGTTATTATCTGCTCTAAAAATTATACAATATCTGTCCTTTGTAAAATATCACCACTCATAAATATGTGGTAAAGCATCCATACAGTAGCATGCCTACATGCATGCTGGATTATTTCATTATATTTATAAAACCATTGTTTGCAATTTTTAGAAAATTCTCACAGGAGATAAAATGCTTACATTCAACATGTTTAGCAAAACAGCCAAAAAAAAAAAAAAAAAATTTTGCTGTTTCGCCAGTTTATAGTAAACCTCACTTCTGATTTCTTGAGGACACTTACCACACACTAAAGCCATATATTTATATACTAAAAAGAAAAGAACTATAAATGAGAGCTATGGAAGATCCAATGTAAATTATAAATTGAGAGCAAGAAGATCCAAACATAAATTATAAATTATAAACTGAGAGCAGCAAAGGAGAGATATCAATTTGCTACTCAGAAGTTTTTCAGCTGAATAAATAGAGCCCATTTTACAGGGTTGCAATGTATGTAAAATATGAAAACAAATCTTGGACAACCTAACTATACAGGTCATCTTCATCTGCTGCACCAGCCGAAGTAGCAAATGGGTCAGCAGTTGCAGTGGTCCCCGCCGTGCTCGTCTCAGAGAATCGGAATTCCGAACCGAAACCTCTGGACTGTTGCAAAGTCTGAGCAAAAGCCTGGTACTTGCGGATATCAGCGTCACTGACACTCCTCCTAGCGTACTTCATTGATTCCTCGAAATGAGCAGGCTTGATCTCGGGTACCTCATCTTCAACGTCTTCCTCCATGGCTTCAGGATTCTCACTTCTCCTCTTCTCCCTCTCAATATCCTGCAACAAACACACACATCTACATTAGTTTTCCTTAACCAACAAATACTTGGTACAATAGCTCTTTTTGTCTTTAAGTTGATGGTATATTCTACTATTGGTACATTTAACCTTCAGTTAAATATTGCGTATTTTTGGTCCAATCACGTAAAAAATATGTTATACTATCTGATTATTTATAGAACAATATTACCGTTAAGTATGAAGTACTAGCACAAATTTTACATAACACATGAGTAATTAAGTGGTGAAACAGTTTAATAGTTATTATAAATTTGTGAATACAAGCAAAAAGGATCAAAAGTGCACAATTCAATTAATTGAAGGTTTAATGTACTTAGTCAGCTATCATAAAGACTAAACAATAACTGAGGGACGAAAAGTGTTATCAACCCTTAATAGTTTATCAAAGGACTAGAGGAGCTTGGGAACTTACTTTCTCAATATTTTCTCTGATAGCGTATTTGCAAGCACGTTGACAGATTTCTGTAATGTCAGCTCCACTAAAGCCCTGTGTATATTTTGCTAGAGCTCTTAGATCGATATCCTTAGAAAGAGGTGATTTCCTCAAGCATGCCTTGAAAATTTGGTGACGAGAATCTTCGTCAGGGAGAGGAATATAAATCAATTGGTCAAGACGACCGGGCCGCAGAAGTGCAGGATCAATAATGTCTGGCCTGTTAGTTGCACCAATAATGAACACAGTTTTCTTAGCATTCATCCCATCCATTTCAGTAAGGAGTTGATTCAAAACCCTATCAGCAGCTCCCCCAGCGTCTCCCGAGCTACTTCCTCTCTAAAAATTTCGAGTCCAATCAGCCAAAAAAAAACAAATACAGATTCCACAAAGAAGAAAGTGAAATAAGTATAGGATAAGGTAACAAACCTGTGTGGCGATTGAGTCCAGTTCATCAAAGAATAGGACACAAGGAGCAGATTGGCGGGCCTTGTCAAATATTTCTCTTACGTTGGCTTCACTCTCTCCAAACCACATGGTAAGCAGTTCTGGACCCTTGATACTTATGAAGTTGGCCTGGCATTCATTAGCAATGGCCTTCGCGAGCAAAGTTTTCCCACATCCAGGTGGGCCATAGAAAAGGACTCCCTTTGAGGGAGACATACCAAACTTCTCGAATTTCTCAGGATGTTCCACCGGATATTGAACAGTCTGCACAGCAAGTTGATTGAAAATAAAAACAATTGATGAGAAAAGAATAACAGATAAAAATAAATTAAAATCAGTACATTTAGTATACAGAACGTACCTCCTGGAGCTCACGCTTGACGTTCTCAAGACCTCCAATGTCCTCCCATGAAACATTGGGAACTTCAACAACCTGCTCGGACAAAAGTTACATAGTTAAAATCAAATGAGAATTCAGTAGTGTCATAAACATCTAATAAGAGAAATTTAGACATACGGTTTCACGCAAGGCAGAAGGATTGCTCGTCCCAAGAGCAGTTTGGAAGTGCTCATTTGTCACAGCCATAGAGTTCAGAATCTCTGCATCAATGGTCTCATCCTCCAGATCTATCACGTCCATCTTCTCTCTGATGCATTGAAGTGCAGCTTCGGTACACAAAGCTGCTAAATCAGCACCAACATAACCATGTGTATCTTTGCAAATTCTTTCTAAATCAACCTGCAATAAAAGATCCCAAAGTTAACAAACTGCAAGTCTTTATGGGTGAAGATTTGAGAACAGTAAAAATTGAAGACGTGACATTACCTCTTCAGCAAGCTTCATGTTCTTCGTATGGATACGAAGCACCTCGAGTCGCCCCACTTCATCTGGAACACCAATGTCTATTTCCCTATCGAATCTACCAAACCTTCTTAGGGCAGGGTCAATGCTATTGGGGCGATTAGTGGCACCCATGACAATTACATGGGCACGTGATTTAAGTCCATCCATAAGTGTCAAAAGCTGGGAGACAATCCTCCTCTCCACCTCTCCATTTGTCTTCTCACGTTTAGGAGCTATTGAGTCAATCTCGTCAATGAAAATGATTGATGGTGCATTCTTCTCAGCTTCTTCAAACGCTTTCCTGAGATTGCTTTCACTTTCTCCCGCCAATTTTGACATAATCTCTGGACCATTAATGCAGAAGAAGAACGCGCCTGTCTCATTTGCAACTGCTCTGGCTATTAACGTCTTTCCTGATCCAGGTGGTCCATACAACAAAATTCCTTTGGGAGGCTTGACACCGATAGATTTGAAGAGTTGTGGGTGCCTTAGTGGCAGCTCAACAAGCTCCCTTATCTGAGCCATTTGTTTACGCACACCACCTACATCATCATAACCGACCTCATCTAGTCTATTCTCGTCTTCCCTATTCACTGGTTCGCCCTCACAAAATATCTCGGTATCAGGGGCAACAACACAGTATTCAGAAGGATCAGTCTCAATAACCTTGAACTCTACACTTCTCATACCTCCCCTTACAAGAAAAAGATCGCCCTTTCTTACTGGTCTGTATGCTTCAAGGAAATAGGCTGCAGATAAATAAAATAAAGAAGCAATAGCATATCAGCATTTGTATACACAACTAGGACGGGAACACATTACTTTGATGAATCAGCACATGAAGCGACAATGAAGTTGTTAATTTGCTTATAGTATAAATTAGAAAGAATGTGGATACATCAGATTAAATCAGAAGTTCAAATCTAAATAAAAACAGGAGAAGAAGGCTCCGGAGGCAAGATGAATGGCACAGAGCCTCCCAAATAGAGAATTTATCTTACTACATGTATACTATAACTAGGTCCAGCCTCTTTATTACATATATACACCTAAATCAAACATCCAAGTTCAAAGCAGTAGCAAGCCAA
The DNA here is from genome assembly GCF_019175385.1 of Lycium barbarum. Classification (NCBI taxonomy): domain Eukaryota; kingdom Viridiplantae; phylum Streptophyta; class Magnoliopsida; order Solanales; family Solanaceae; genus Lycium; species Lycium barbarum. The sequence goes on from NC_083344.1 coordinate 124,137,885, forward strand.
TAGACAGAAGAAATTCAAAAGCATTTGAACACTTACGTTTCAAGTAAGCATCAAAGAGGTTCCCAGTGACTCCTTCAATGGTGTCATCAATGGGAAGAATGTGTACGCGCTTTCCATACTTGACATCAGGACACTGATGCACAGAGACAACATCACCAAGTCGAACCCTTAGGTTATTTCGGACAACCTTGTTCATCCTAATCTTCGGCACGTCACAGGTCTCATCAGCAAGGGCAATGCAGATTGTATCTTTTCTCTTCTTACCCTATAAACCAAAACAAAAGTTTAGAATAAATTGTATCTGACCATAATCAAGCAGTTGCGGAAACACGAGAAAAACTACCATCATCCTAATATGATTCATGTCCCAGCATCCAACTAATATCAGGGCCTTCTTGTATCACCATAATACAGTGGCATTACAGAGAAAACCTTCATATTCTCAAGATTGCGTCTCAAGTGGAAAACAGAACTGCAATCATGAGAACTAACTTAACCTATTGATCACTGAACATGCGAAAGAAACAAAAAAAAAAAAAAAGGAGGGTACAAAAACAAACAAAAGATGTACAGCATGTGGTCACTTTTAACTTCAAAATAAAGGAAATAAACACAAAAACAGAACAAATCTAGATTCTTTACCAACCTTGTTAGCTTCTTTCAGCAAACCTTAAACCATATTCCTAGATGTTTCAATTTTTCATCGTGTAATTGACCCAGAGGAAAAAAGAAGCACATGACTAAATTACCAAAACCCCATTTAACCGTGCACTCCATACAAGTGTGTCGTTACTATCTTCCTTAATCGTTATAAACTCCAAATCCTAAACCCAAATCGCACATTGGATATTACGCTAGCAATCTTCATCAGCAATTCCTATCAAGAAACACTACTGATATATAAGAAACTAATAAGTGTCACCTAAAACTAAAACCTTCAGAAACCAAAACCAAAATTCACATTTTGAGGCAAATCTCAAGACCTAATCTTTTTTTCAAACATTAACTGCCAGTATTCTAAAACCAATTTGCAAACCCATCAAAACCCTCATATCATGTGTGAAATTTAACCCAGAAAAGCTACCAAAGTTTAAAAGTTTCACAGCTAAAAACAGCAAACTAAAGTAATTTTAACAAAAACATGGATAAAAATCAGACTTTGTGCAAGATTTCAGAAATCCAAAACCCAAATTCAGATTCCAAAGAAAAATCCAAAACCCTCACATCAACTGCCATTGTCAAAAGCATAGTACAAACCCCTTATCTAATCATTGAGAGTTAAACCCACAAAACAACCAAAGTTCAATACTTGCACAGCTAAACACAGAAAACTCAAGTGATTTTAACAAAATCATAGGTAAAAATCAAACCTTGATCAAGATTACAGAAACCCAAAACCCGAATTCATATTTTTTCCAGCAAACTCCAAAATCCCAATCCAAAACCTCACATTAACCGTCATTATCGAAAACCATAGTACAAAGAACTACCAAAGTTCAATACTTGCACAGCTTAACACAGAAACCTCAAGTAAATTTAACAAAATAATGGGTAAAAATCAGACCTTGATCAAGATTACAGAAACCCAAAACCCGCATATTAACCACCATTATCAAAAACCATAATACAAAAAACTAAAAATCATCAAACCCTTCATACAATAGATGAGCCATAAACCAACAAAACTACCAAAGTTAAATACTTGCACACAGTTAAACACAGAAAACTCAAGAAAATTTAACAAAATTATTCGTAAAAAGCAGACCTTGATCGAGATTACAGAAACCCAAGACCTAAATTCAGATTTCTAACCCAAACTACAATATCCCAATCCAAAACCCTCACATTAAATCAAACACCCTAGTACAAAGAACGGACCATAAACCCACAGATCTACCAAAGTTCAATGCTTGCACAGCTACTAAACACAAAATTAAGTAAATTTAACAAAATCATGGGTAAAAATCAGACCTTGATCAAGATTACAGAAACCAAAACCGCCATTATGGAAAACCATAATACAAAGAACCATCAAACCCCTTATATAATCGGTGAGCCATAAACCCACAGAACTACCAAAGTTCAATACTTGCACAGAAATTTCAAGTAAATTTAACAAATAATGGGTAAAAATCAGACCTTGATCAAGATTACAGAAACCCAAAACCCTCACATCAACCGCCATAATGGAAAACCATAATACAAAGAACTAATAAAACAGCAAACTAAAGTAGTTTTAACAAAATCATGGATAAAAATCAGACCTTGTGCAAGATTTCAGAAACCCAAAACCTAAATTCAGATTCCCAAGCAAAATCCAAAACCCTCACATTAACCACCATTGTCAAAAGCATAGTACAAACCCCTTATATAATCGTTGAGACTTAAACCCACAAAACTACCAAAGTTCAATACTAAACACACAAAACTCAACCAATTCTAACAAAATAATGGGTAAAAACCCTCACATTAACAGCCATTATTGAAAACCAGAATACAAAGAACTAATAAACCCATCAAACCCCTTTGTACGTAACTACCAAAGTCCAATACTAAACACACAAAACTCAACCAATTCTAACAAAACAATGGGTAAAAAATCGAACCTTGATCAAGATAGTGTCACCACGAAAAAGCTGAAGCTTCTCCATAGTATCAGGATGAAGAGCAACAACAGAGTTGTCATCATTAGTTGCCTCATCCACAACAAGTCGATTCGGTGACTTCTTCCTCTCCAAAATCGCCGTACTAAAATCCCTCTTTGTCCCTTTCCTGCACACATATTTACATAAACACCAAAATCAAGAATCACAATGTTGTATACCAAGTAAAATCTACAAAGTAATTTTAACCCAAAACCCAAATTCAGTATTCCAAGCAAACTCCAAAACCCTCACATTAACCGCCATTATCAAAAACCATAACACAAAGAACTAATCAAGAATCACAAAGTTGTATACCAAGTAAATCTACAAAGTAAATTTAACCCAAAACCCAAATTCAGTATTCCAAGCAAACTCCAAAACCCTCACATTATCGAAAACCATAACACAAAGAACTAATCAAGAATCACAAAGTTGTATAATCGATGCCAATGTTCCTATATTATATACATATATATTTACATAAACACCAAAACACAAAATCAAGAATCACAAAGATTGTACATATACAAGTAAATCTACAAAGTTCCTATAGACATATATAATTACATAAACACCACCAAATTACATAATCAAGAATCACAAAGTTGTATATATATACAAGTAAATCTACAAAGTGTTAAAGATCTGAAAAAAAGGTACTTACGAATCGGATGATTCAGCTTTGTTAGTCATGATTATGAAGAAAAACTAAAGAGTTTCTTTAGGTATTGATTTTTTTTTTTAATGTAATATTTATAAAAAGATCTTGCGAATTTGAAGAGTATAGGGAAAACGAAGAGTTATATAAAGAGGAGTATCGCTATTTCTTGTTAGGAAAGAAATGTGTTTTTGTTTTTATTTTTACCTATTGCATATCGTGTATATATAGAGTGTATAACTTTTCCTTTTCATTGTTTAAATAGGAAGTAAGTAAGGAATTCTTTTTTTTACTTTTAGAAAAGCAAAATTAAAAAATCACTTCTTTTATTTGTTGTATTTTTCCTTTACTAATACAGATTTTTAAGACCCGATTGGCTATAAAAATTAGTCACTTTTCGGTATAATTTATTTCACTTTATTTGAAAATTAACTTATAATCTGTTTTTCAACTCACTTTTCGCTTTTACGATTATATTTAATTACATTCAAAATGAACATTATTCCAGATATTCTTACGAGTAGTTTTATTGCTCTATAGTTTCTTGTCTCTTGATTTCTACGAGTATCTGTTTATTTATAATGGCTTATTTACTTTCATTGTTTTCATTTTCATAATTGCTTTGATTTGTTTGCCCTTATGTGACCTTTCATATGTTGTTGCTGTATTCTTTGCAAAAAGTATAAACAGCACTACTAGCACAACTCCATGTTAGTTTGAAAAAGAAAAGAATTCAAATGTACTAGCAATCCTAAGTAAATTTATGTATTTCCTTTGTTCTTTTTTTTGTTAAAAAATTAGTTGTAAGCGTGCGGTATATACTTATGATGTCAAATTGTCAATTAATCGGTCAATGATCTTTGAAGGAAAAATCAAGAACACACACTATATGGATTCTAATCCATATTCATGTAAATATTTGGGATAAGGTACTAGTACCCCGAATTTTGGTTAAAGTTGATACGATACATCTTATCTTTATTAGGGTCCTATTACCCTCTAAGTTATTTTAAAGTGTAATAAATGTCACCCTAAGTGTTGATGTGGTGTAGAAAACCAAACATTTGGCGCACAATGAAATACATGCGCTGCATGTGTAATTTCACATTTAAAAAAAAAATCTATTTCATTTTCTTTCTTTTTGTTTTCTTTCTAATTCCAAAATGTAATAGAAATATTATTTTATATTTAGAAAAATGACAATTGTTATTGTTATTGTTTTTGTATGAACTTGAAAAAGAATTAGAGGTATTGAGCATATTCGAAGGTTATTGAAGTTTTAAAGTTGAGATAAACTCATTCTAGATCCTTAGTTGTTGACAAGATTCAAAAATGAAGAAAAATTTTCAAATCCACCATTGTTGAACGTTGAAAAAACTTGAAGAACAAAAAAATGGGTTTGTCGAAATTCTTGGTCATTAGCCAAATTGATTATTGGAGTTTGGTGATGATGTTGTTGTGAAGTTGTAGTTGAAATTCGAGCTTGATTGGCGCAGATTTAGCTGAGTTTTTGTTGAATTTTGAGACAAAAAATTAAATTTGAAGCTCTTGAAAATGGGTCATAAAATGGGGATGAAGAGCATTTGAGAATCAACTATGGAACTGACACGTGGCAATTTCATATAGGTTCGCACGCGCTTGAGGTGTTCTCACGTCCTCCACTATGTCAACACATAAGGTGCAAAAAAAATACAAAAAAAAAAAAGTTTAAAGGGGTAATAGGACCATAGTAAAGATAAGGTGTATCGCAGCAATTTTGGTCAAAAGTTCAGGAGTACTAGTGCCTTATCCCTAAATATTTTAATATTCACTTATTATTTTCACTAATTGATACTATAATCAGATGTCACAAATATGAGCAATACTGTAAAGATTCAGAGTTTAAGACATATTTAAATCGGGTCATTGACACTTATTCCCTTATTTTGAGTTGGTCTTTAATTTTTGGCCCTTATAATAGACAAATTTTTCGCGTAATATAAACTTATATTTTCACATCACAATATTTTATAAGTTATATCCGGCGTGACTTTTGCCCTTAAACGATTTATGTCCCACTAGAACTTATCGCTAAAACGCAAAAATTTAAGAGCAGCCCATTTGAAGAGCAGAAATTAAAGATAAGCAAGGCCAAGTCGTGCAATTTCTTCATTTGAATCATGAAAGTACCTATACCAAAAAGCAAAACCAACCAAAGATGGAATTGGATAATCCCAAATTCTATTTCGAAATTATTATCCATTATTCCATAAACCAAATGATCAATAATACTTACTTTTGAAGTATTTTCTTAAAGTTTTCCGTAAATCACCAAGTACATCAAAACTTTGATCTTGTCCATAATGCTTATTTGAATAAAAGAAATTTGGTCGATTAAAAATAGAAAGAATTAACTAGGATTAAACAATTTTTGTTTATCTTAATTACCACTAAAAAGGACTTAGTGGTTTTATTTTATTGAATAAAATATATACAAACAGTACAGCAAAAGCAAAATGAAATAGAAGACAGTCAACTGAAAAGTTTCCTAATACCTTCAACACCGACCGACACCACCTATAACCTCTCCTCCTCCTTGAGAATTCCACCGCCGCCCAATTAAACTATGGAATATTTCAGTACATGGAACCTCGAGGACTTCTTAATGTCAGTCCATGGAGCAAGGTCTGTTGGAAAAATTATAACTAGTATAATATTGATATTGAATGTAAATAAGAATGGTAAAAAGTTACTAAAACAAACGTAGTGTTATGGCAAGCCATTACCTTTAAAGCGATTCCGATCCCACTAGGATGCAAACTTTAAATTGATTTCACTTTCATATGAGTACACTCATGGCTTAAAAAGTTTGAAGTTTGTTGAAAAAAAAAAAAAAAAAAAAGGATGTCCAGAAATAGGCTCTAGAAGAAAAGAGAACGAAGAAACTTTAATGTTGAAAAAGTTCACAAATGGTGCTGCTTATATAGGCTAGTTTCTGGAGCTGTTACGGAGGAGACTTAGTGAACCAATTAAATCGATATCTCAACATTGGAGTGTTCATGGTTCTGTTTGAGTCGATTTTCTCTAAAAAGAAATCAAACCAATTAAATCGATATCTCAAAATTGGAATCAAACAAAACAATTACGTCGAGTTTTCATTGCTTTGCTTTTTGTTGGTTTATTAGTTTTTTTCTCGGCTGTAAAAATACCTGACAATATACTTCTAACTACATATTAAAGTGATTATATCTAGCATAACACTACCAAGTCAATTACTCTTGTAATCAAATTATATATGTAGCTTCTTCCAGAAAATTATATGTGTTGTACACGAATTTAGCGATTTCCAAGAAATTTAACAAAAAAGTTTACAATGAAGATTTTTTTATGCAATTTTTTTTAAAGAATTACCAAGATATCTCCATGAATGAACTAAACAATAATGAATAGTACTAAAAGGATTCAAAGACAAATTATTTTCATAATATATTTTTTGACTCGTAAAAATGAAGACTAAAATTAAACTTAGAAAGTAAAGACAAATAATTGGATTACTATTAAGGCAAACACGTAGATTAGACCAAAAGTGCAAAAAAATTGTATTGTAAAATTTTAATTTTTTTATATAAACATATATGTGAAATTTTATAATTTTTAAATAGCTATTCATATAAACGGTTTGGTTCAATTTTTTTGATTGTTTTTTGCTTAAAACCAAAACCAAATCAATTTTTCTCGTCGATTTAATTCGATTTTTTGTTTGATTCGATTTTCCATGAATACCCATGATAACATAATTTACTTGGCCGTTAAAACAGTGGTTGAATTAGTTGTTACAGAATTGATTCCGTGGCAGTTACACAAAGAAGAAAAAGGCAGGAAACAATTATAGCCAAGCAAAAATGTGTGCCACACCGCGCATGTGTTACGATCCGAGCTAGACGAACGTCGGTGCACGTGTGTGATTGCCAAGTTTCAACTCAACAAATTTGGAGGAAGCTCGACTAATACCATCTTCTTATTTGGAACTTTTGGTCTTTCACGTAAGACAAAGTAGTAGGTGGAATAAGACACCCACAGGAAATTCTTTATTTGCCCCTCGCGACTAGGCAACAAGAGTCGGTTATCGAATAGCCTTCTAGTTGGCGTTCTCGTTCTTAAGGACTTTCAGGCTGGTAGACTAACAGACCTACAAGCTTGCTGAGTGCTTTGCATTACCAACAAAAGGAATATAATAATGCCATTAAAGCCATAATGCCAACAAGGACCATCTCGGTGTTTTGAGTACAGGGGAAAAGGGTGGGAAGGCATTGCAAAAGAAAAGAGCATACACGTACAACATTAGAGCCTCAAGAGTCAAGTGGAACTAAAGTCTTATTCAAAGCTAGATGTTTTAGTTATGTAGAAGTAGCAGATATATAGTTGTAGCTTTTATTTGGTGTTATTTTGGTTGTTTGCTTGATATCATAACTGGGACTAGAGGAGAAAAACATAAGCTAATCCAAATAAACATTATGCATTACCGAACAACAACCAGATATTTCGGAAAAAAGATAGCCATCACTTGGAACCTTCCCCTCTGTTTGGATGGTTGTTTCCCGTGGTTTATTAATGTACAGTATGGTATGGTACAGGATGATGTTGTATTGTATTGTATTGTACTGTATTAATGAACACAATGTTTGGATAGACTGTATCGTTTGTTGTGATTTAATAACATTTGTATTATTTGGTTTGATTGTATGGTACTGTATAACAACTTGTAAGTTTACTAAAATACCCTTAACTCTTAATTAGAAATTAATTTATATATATTAATAAAACTCAGGTAAAAAAAATAAAATAAGAACTTTAAAAAATAAGTAGGTTGTGGGTGGGTGGTGGAGGGGTGGGTGGTGTGAGGTGGGTGGTTGTGGGATGAGAGTGGGGGTCGGTGGTGGTGAGGGGTAGTAGGTGGGGGTGGTGTGGGATGAGAGTGTGGGTGGGGGTGAGTTGTTGTGGGGTGGGGTTGGGCGGTGGTGAGGGGTAGTGGGTGGTGGTTGGGGTGGTAGAGGAGTGGGATAGTTAGGGGTGGGGGTGGGTGGTAGGGCAGGTGGGGGTGAGTGGCGGGGGGTGGGGTGAGTGGTAGGGTGGGGCAGGGGTGTGGGTGAGTGGGAGGGTAGCGGTGGGGGTGGGGTGGATGGTAGACGATGGGGTATAATGGAGAAATGAAATACGTAACCACGGAAAAACCACCAAATCTGTGGTTTAAAAAATTGGGACTTTTCATGGTTATATAACCATGGAATAAACCACGGGTTTACAACACCGTACCACATAATTTTAAGAACAATGGAAACAAACATGATTTCAGAGAAAACCATACATTAATGAACCACGGGAAACCACCATCCAAACAGGGGGATCGAGGTTAGAATAACAATTGTATCATCTACCGAGAATCAGATGCTAAAACAACATAGTAGTAGTATTTTAACCAACATAGTTCCTGATAGGCAGGATACCTCTCTTTTATTCGATCCATTCGTGACTAATACTCATTAATTTTAGGGGGAAACGTCACTGCCCTTGAAACAAAATAATTACCCGCCCATACCCCTCTTTCTTTCATGTCCCTAAAATTATTTAACTGAAATGCTCTCAAAATTATGATATCAACATGGTATATAAATATAGTGAGATGTTATCGTGTTTATTTATTCAAAAGACACACTTTTCTAAAAAAAAAACTCTATGATATCATCATCTTATATACATATATTGTGATGGTATCGTGGAGGACTGTTTCAGTCCTTCTCTTAGTCATCCATGATACCATCATGATATATAAATATACTGCAATGGTATCATGGAAGAAAGGTTTGTTAGGTTTTTAAAATGTGCGAATGGGAAATGGAAAAGGGATCTTTTGGATTGCACCTCTTCATCTCACCTTTTCACTTCTTATAAATTCAGAGGCTGCCTTAGATTTTAGATACTAATATATTCTGAAATTGTCCCTCTTCTTTGCGTTTTTTTTTTTCAAAAAAAACGTAAGTGTCGTGTGATTTGCTGCCGCTATTTGAGTTCGCTGAAGCTCTGTAATTTGCATTGCCGCTATTGCAGAATAATTTTTCGTTCTATACTGGGAGGAATTAATCCATTAACCTTGGCAACCGTGAGGGGATTAGATTTCTTTAGAACACACAAGAAACTTGTGGGCCCGAAAATATTCTGATTCTTCTACATTTCTGTCCTTTACGTTTTTTTTTTGTTTTTTGAATTCTTTAAACACAAACTGATCTTATTAAATTACTGTTTTGAACACAGAAAGATAATAGGGTTCTGGGCGAGGGGTACTCAGTTAAATATTTTCAGCTGGTTGGGTAAGAAGCAAAATTAGTTTAGGAGAGGTTGGTTACTTTACCAGCCAGCTTTAATTTTAAGATCTTCAATCATGGTATTGCTTCAATGTTCTGGAAGATGTTAAACTACTCCATTTTCACTTGTTAATTTACTTTGGGACATTTAGTTCTGGTTATGATGCGGCAGTTAATTGTTGTTCTGGAAGCTGTTAAACTACTCCATTTCCCCTCTTTTGCAATCAGTTTCACTACAGCACATGTTGCTCTAGCTAATTGTCCAAAGAAACATCTGATTCGTGGAAATATTTTACGTAACACTTATTAAACAAACTAAACTATCACCTTAGATCAGTGAATGAAGGAGTTTTACTCATTGCCCATTATACTTTATTCCAGTTTCATCACTACAATAGAACCCAAAAACTCTCTTTTTGATTTACGCGATCATTGATGATCAAGTTGCTATGATCTTGTAAAATTCAATTACAAGTTAAGCACCTATCAGATTGGCATAATGACTCCACAAATAGCCGCCTATATTAGTTTAATAGAAGTAGTAAGTGGTAGAAATCGTGAATCCAATTTACAAGGTTATCAAAACTTTGAACGAATGGGCAGAAGGGCAAACCTTAGGCATTCATGGAAAGTAAAGATAGGGATATGTATCATAGGATAAGCATCAGATAAAGTTGAACTCACATCTCCTTGGTACAAACTGACTCTATTTTCATGGGGAGACATAGATACTGTGATAACTGTTAACAGCGGAAAATCAGACGAGAACCATGAATTTGTGCAACAATATGAACTGTGTAAACTAGGAGAGAGAGAGAGAGAGAGAGAGAGAGAGAGAGAGAGAGAGAGAGAAAGCCTTATTTCATTTCTGTTCAAAATCAAAAGAAAGCTGCGTACAATCAATGCTATACAATTAATTAGAAAATGGGCTCCAGCCTTGGGCTTGACCCGGTACAAAATAAAATAAAGCCCACACTAATCTGGGCTGGCCTGTATAAGTTCAACACCCCCCTTCAAGTTGGAGGGTGGGAACACACCCAACTTGGACAAGAACCCATGATGAGCAGCACCAGGAAGAGTTTTGGTAAACAAATCAGCCAGCTGAGTAGCAGATGAGGTGTGAGCCAGAGTAATAAGTCCTTCAGCTAGCTTAGTCCGAACCACATGACAGTCCAGCTCTATATGCTTGGTCCTCTCATGGAAGACAGGATTTTTAGCAATATGAACAGCAGCCTGGTTGTCACAAAACAAGGGGATAGGAGAAATGGAACATAAACCCAAATCAGCAAGCAATCTAGAGAGCCAAGTGAGGTCAGCAACAACCTTGCTCATGGCTCTATATTCAGCCTCAGCAGAAGACATAGAAACAACCTGTTGCTTCTTGGTTTTCCAGCCTATGAGACTACCACCAAGTAAAACACAATAGCCAGTGACAGACTTACGAGAATCTGGACAGGAGGCCCAATCACTGTCACAGAAGGCAGTGAGGGACAGATCCGGACCATTGTTGAAAAAAATACCATAATCAAATGTACCCTTCAAGTATCTTAACAGGTGTAGAGCAGCATTCATGTGAGGAAGACATGGAGACTGCATAAATTGGCTAAAGTGCTGCACTGCAAAACAGATATCTGGCCTGGTATGTGTTAAAAAATTCAACTTCCCAATCAAAGATCTGTAGACCTCAGGCTTGGGCAACTTGTCACCATCATGGGCCCTGAGTTTGACAGTTAACTCAAGGGGACAAAGTAAAGGAGAAACCTCGGAACAGTGAAACTCATGAAGTAAATCCTGGACAAATTTCCTTTGATGAAGCAGGACACCAGAACTGGAATAGAACACCTCAATGCCCAAAACATAATTCAAGCTGCCCAAGTCTTTGATCTTGAATTGCTCATGAAGAAAATATTTTAATGGAGGTATCTCATCAAGGTCAGTTCCAGTCAAAATAATATCATCTACATAGACAGCCAAGACCACTATAGAAGACCCAGAAGTCCTTGTGAAAAGTGAATAATCATAGAGTGAATGATTGTAACCTCTTGAAGAAAGAGCCTGAGAGATCTTGGCATACCACTGTCTAGATGCCTGTCGTAGCCCATATAGGGATTTCTGTAGTTTACACACTTGTTGGGACTGGGAGGATGAAGAGACAGAATAACCCGGGGGAAGTTTCATGAAAACCTCTTCATTCAAATCACCATGGAGGAAGGCATTGTTGACATCTAACTGAAACATGGGCCACTGCTTCTTGACAGCCACAGCAACCAATGTTTTAACAGTTGACATCTTAACAACGGGGGAAAAAGTTTTATGAAAATCAATCCCTTCAATTTGTGTATCCCCTCTAACAACTAGCCTAGCTTTATACCTTTCAATTTGACCATCAGCCTTGTATTTCACTTCATAGACCCACTTATAACATATAGGTTTCTTACCAGGAGGGAGGTCAACAACAACCCAAGTGTGATTGGCCTCCAAGGCCTCAAATTCCTTTTGCATAGCAACTTGCCATTCAGGGATAGAATCAGCCTGAGAATAAGTGGAAGGCTCAAGCACAGGCTGAACACAAGCAGTAGTCAGGGCAGAGGAGGAACAAGAAGGAGGAAGATCACAGTGGTAGTCTTTCAAATAAGCAGGAAGGGTATGTGGCCTAGAAGATTGCCTGACAGGAACAATAGGAGCTAAGGAAGGCACTGGAGAAGATGAAGGAGGAGAATGTTGGGGAGAAGCATCACTAATAGGAGGAGAAGAAGACAAAGGGGGAGAACTAATAGAAGGGGTTGAACCAGAAGAGTAAGAAGGTGAAATAGAATGGTCAGGGACAGGGAAAGAAGGAGTAGGGTCATCAGGAATAGAGGATAACGGGAAGAGTGGAGAGGAAGGTGAAGAAGGATCAAAGAATGGGAAAATGTGTTCATGGAATATTACATCCCTAGAGACAAAAATGGATTTAGAAACTAAGCTGTACAATTTGTAACCCTTTTTGGCAAATGGGTACCCCAAGAACACACAAGGGACAGACTTAGGATCAAATTTCTGCCTATGGACCTTGGGAGTAGTGGCATAGCAAAGACAACCGAATGTTCTGAGGTGATCATAAGTGGGAACAGTACCATAGAGCATCTCAAAGGACTCTTGTTATTAAGGATTGGAGAGGGGAATCTATTTATTAGGTAGGTGGCTGTCAAGATACAGTCACCCTAGAAGGAAATAGGGAGCTTGGATTGAAAAAGTAAAGCCCTAGCAGTTTCTAGAAGGTGTCTATGTTTCCTTTCCACTACCCCATTTTGTTGGGGAGTATGAGGATAAGAAGTTTGATGAATGATGCCTTTAGAAGAGAAGAAAAAGGTACTAGCAAGACTAGAACCTAACTCCAGAGCATTGTCACTCCTGACAGTTTGAACCTGAGAGTGAAACTCAGTGTGAACCATTTCAACAAAGGCCTTTAGTAAATCTAAAGAGTTGCTCTTAGCCCCCATTAAATGAGTCCATGTTGCCCTAGAGTAATCATCCACAATGGTGAGAAAGTACCTAGCACCAGCAGTAGTAGAGGAATTAGATGGACCCCATGTATCAACATGGATGAGTTGAAAGGGGCTAGTAGAGTGGATATCACTAGGGGAGAAGGGCAGCCTAGTTTGCCTAGCTAAGGGACAAATAGAGCAAGGAAAAGATTGAGAAGTAGACAAAGAAGAACTGATTGCTGGTATGCCTTTCATTTTAGAGAAAGGAATGTGACCAAGCCTAAAATGCCAAACAACATCCATTTTATTCACTCGGGCAGAAGAACATACAGGGATATCATCAGGGGAAACTGAAAGTAACAAATCAGAATTACAACTAGATGTGGAAGAGCAAATAGGAGCAGTGTCACAAGGTAAGTCACAAGATAACAAACAATCAGCAAATAAAGATGAAGTAGAGGCAGGAAGAGATTCCACAGTAGAGGAGGAAGGAGTGATCCTCAGCTTGTATAGACCATTGTCCAATTTACCAAGAACCAGTGGCTTCTTCAGTGAAGGGTCCTGAAATAGACACACAGTCCTGGTGAATTGAGCAATGCCATTAAACTGAGAAACTAGTTGAGATACCGATATGAGATTAAATTGAAAAGAAGGAACATAAATAACATTGTGCAGGGTAAAGTTTGGGAAGAGAGTTAAGGAACCAGTATTAGTAACCTTGACCTTATATCCATTAGGCAAATAAACTAGACAAGGAATTGAAAGTGGTTTAATATTAAAGAGAAGAGATACTCGAGATGTCATATGATCAGATGCCCCAGAATCTATAATCCACATAGAACTATCAACTTGTGAAAATAAAGCAGGTTTGAGAAAAACACTGTGAGTAGCAATCCTACCAGCAAAGTGGGCAGAAGCCATAAGAAAATGAGAGGAACTAGGAGAGATATGAGACTTCTGCATGAGGTGAATCAGCTGAGCATGCTCATCCTTTGTCAAACCAGATGTGCCAAACTGATTATCAGAACATTCAGCAAAAGGAACCAAGACAGGTGATGTAGCAGGTGAAGAATCATAGGCAACATTAGCAGCAGCCTTCTTGGGACCTGAACTCTTGGTGAACTTAAAATGTGAAGGGTAGCCATGGAGTCTGTGACACTTCTCCATGAGATGTCCAGATCTCTTGCAATATTTGCAAAAAAGGGAAGACTTTTGGAAATCATAGTTGGCTTTGGTATTAAACTGAGGCCTAGGACCACTATTACTGGAGGAGGAAACATGGAAGGATGCAGATTCAGATGGAAAGGAAGAGCTGGTGCTCACTTGCCTCTGTTTTTCATCACTCAAAAGGATGCTATAGGTGGTGTCAATGGAGGGTAGAGGCTTCATCATCAATATATTGCTCCTAACCTGGACATATACCTCATTTAAGCCCATGAGGAACTAGTATACCCTTTGTTCCTCCTCAGATTTGGCACCACCAATGCAGCTGCAGTTGTTAGCAGAGTGAATTGAGATAGAAGCTAATTCATCCCATAACTGCTTAATTTTGGTGAAATAAGAGGCAATATCTAGGGACCGCTGGGAAATATGAGCTAAGCTCTTCTTTAGTTCGAACACTCTTGCCCCATCAGCCTTACCATATCTATCCTCAAGTTCTCTCCAAATGTCCTTAGCAAATTCAGAATAGACAACAGACCTTTGTATTTCCTTAGTTACAGAATTGACTAGCCAAGCAACAACTAAATCATTGCAGCGCTGCCATTGTCTCAGTAGAGGAGAACCTTCAGCAGGTCTCTCAGAAGTACCATGAATAAAGTCAAGCTTATTTCTAACTGATAAAGCGATTAAAATCGACCTACGCCAACTCCCATAGCATGTTCCATCAAATAGTTCAGACACAAGAGATGAGGCTAACAAATCAAATGGATGCACATATAAAGGATGACATGGATGCGTATAATCATCAGGATGAAACAAGATACGAGTGGAATCAGTAGGTGCAGTTGTGTTTGTGGTACCAACACTAGCAGGGATCTCAGTGGTCTCAATTGCCATTGGTCAATGATAGTAATAATAGGCAAATCTAATTGTCACAGCTAAACCAGAGACGAAAACAGTATCCCAATCGAGAAAATTCTAGAAATCCTAGGTAATCGATGCGTACGATGTAAGCAACACGAAGACAAAATATCAAGGAAAATCTAAAAAATACCACTCCTCTTTGCAACCGAAAGAGGCACGACCTTGATAACAACAATTTCCTAGCAAATCTTGAAACGATTTCTCAAAAAATGAATCACACTGGAACGAAAAAAACTTGAAAAAATGTCCACGAATTCTTCAAATCAAAACCACAAATCAACACATTATGTTGAAACCGAACACAAACAAACCAGTAGAACTCGATTTCGGACAAAAATCGCAAAATGGATCAAAGTTAGGGTTTCAAATTTGAGAGAAATGTATGTTGAGGGTAACATCGTTCGAAAGAGAATGAAGAGACGAGTTCAATCAACCCGCTCTGATACCATGTTAACAGCGGAAAATCAGACGAGAACCATGAATTTGTGCAACAATATGAACTGTGTAAACTAGGAGAGAGAGAGGAAGCCTTATTTCATTTCTGTTCAAAATCAAAAGAAAGCTGCGTACAATCAATGCTATACAATTAATTAGAAAATGGGCTCCAGCCTTGGGCTTGACCCGGTACAAAATAAAATAAAGCCCACACTAATCTGGGCTGGCCTGTATAAGTTCAACAATAACAGCAGGGCTGGGAGGAAGGGTATGTCACTCGGGCAGATTACAATTATACCCATTCCAAGTTGCACATTTCAGGATGTCTAAATGATTAGTCTATTCATTTGACATGGGAAAGGGAAACACTAAACTATAAGTAAAATGGCATATCAACTGTTTGAAGAATAGATATATTAGTTGAAATTCGCCTCCTTGGCTTGTTCACCTTTGTATAATATAAGGGTATTGCAATTTTGGTACTTAAATTAATGCTTCATCTATTTAGTCCCTTGATATTACAGTTGTCAGTTCTATTCCAATTTGCATGAAAAGAAAAAAAGAATCACAGTTATCCGCTTTCAAAAAAATTACATGATCCCATTGAAAATCCTTGATAGTTTCCATTTCTACTAATACTTCCTCCTTTTTCTTTAGTTTGTTAGGATAAGGGAACAGATCAGTCAATGGAGAATTAAACAACTAACCTCCAAAAGTGCTTTGAACTACATCATAGACTTGTGACCTTCACAGGACAACTATAGTTTGACTGACTTCTACTTAGCCTAGTTAACTGGTGATCTTCCAAAACGAATATGAAAGAATCCATCGAGCTAGCCATTCCATGAACTAATTTACAACTGAGTCAACTCCTGGTGGTTTCCCATTGCTTGCAGAAGTATCAATTCTGTTTTCCTCTTCTTGTCATCTTTCTCTTCATTGAATCCTAACATCATACGGTTCATTGGAAGTTGACACCTAACCATTGCAAACCAATCGTTTTTGTACATTCAACAATGACCTTTCATTCTTCCTTCACTCCCTTGCTAACTCAATTTTATCAGCTCATACAAAGGTGTGCATGTAAGTATGTCCATCAGGAAATGCATACAGGTATGTGTTTAAATACTGGTGTTTCACCAATTCGTAAAAAACTGGTATCGACCTTTCTATCTTTGATCACAGGAAAATGTGGAAGAGGTTGGGTTAAGGGAATCTCTTAAGTTGATTTCATAAACTCAAGAATCTCTGTGATAATACGAGAATCCGATCCTCTAACCCTTCAATTACATCAAAGACATTGCATTGGGTACTCCCAGATAAATTAGCATAAGAACTTGCAGCCTTGCCTAAGTCACCTATGTACTTAACTGTAATATTAGCAAGAAACTCAATAGCTGATTCATTACAACCTTCAAATCCAATATTTTCACATATTTGTGCCACTCAATTCTTGGTTGATTTCTCAGATGGTCACTCAACTAATATTTATTATCTCAGAAAGTCACTTTTCTTATTTTAATTTCTTCAACATAGAAAGTAACTCTCTGAGATAATACTCAACTATTAGTTGAGTGCACATATTTTTCCCTTGGTAAATAAAACTTCCTTAATTACTAAAAAAACTATTGATTGAGTGATCATATGAGAAATCAACTCCTCAATTCTCGATATTTCTCGATCAAATTCGTCTGTAAGATCTCTTACTTGCCTATCATCATCAACTGTTTTCCCTATATCTCTTTCACTTTCTGCCTTACCTCCATCGTTCATATTCAAATTTGCGAATCATTTAAGAGCTTTTCCTTAAAACATCCTTACCTTTCAGCTTAAACTTTGGCTTACATATAGAACAGAGTGCCACTAACAAAAACCTTAAGATTGAAACGCAAAGAGAACAAATGAATAAACAACTTATTCAACAAACAAAATATGGACCTGCAAATCCCTCAATTTATGGATACCCGTAATGCGTATCACAACGCACAACCGTAATGCGTATCACAACGTGCAAGATAGCTCAGTTACTGTATATGACTATGACCAAGGGCGGAGCACATAGGGCCGAGGGGTTATCCGAACCCTCTTCGACAGAAAAAACACTATTTATACGTAGTTAAAATTATTTTTTATGTATATATAGTAAATGTCGAATCCTTTGGCTTCTTCGTATGTTTATTTTTTTATATTTTGAACCCTCTTACTGAAAATTCTGGCTCCGCCACTGACTATGACATCAAATTTCATAGCAAGTTCTTTATTTCTTTCTCTTATTGCAATTCAGTAACATGTACAACAAAAAGAAGGATGTGAATTTTAACACTTTGCTGAATAGATAACAGAATTATTTGTTTATGAATCAAAACAACATAAACATATGAGTTCGGTTGTGACAAAATAAAGGCCTGTATGAGATTTTTGGAATACTTTTAAAGGCTTGATTATGGTACTAGGAAGTTGCAGAGTTTTTTTTTCTTTTTTTTCAAAGCTATGTACAATTTTGTACAGAGGGGAAAAGAATATGAATAAATTAGAGAAAATGACCAAAAATAGTCTTTTATCTTTTGGCAGTAGGTTTAAAATAGTCTTTTAAGTACCGACTAAACAATTATGAGTGATGTTTAGATTGACTTTTTAAATGTAGCTTATAAGCTAAAAGCTGAAAATTATAAGTTGAGAATATTCAACTTTTGGCCAAGTTTTATCAAAAAAGAAAAAAAAAAAAAAACAGAGGGGAAATAAATACTAGAAAATGACAAGAATGGTCATTTATCTTTGGTAGTAAATTTAAAATAGTTCATTAAGTACCAATTGAGCAGTTTTGGTTCTTAAAATTTGTAAAATGTTTGAGCACTTTTACTCTCCTTCCGATATTTCTCAAAACTCTGATTGTTAAATTTAATGGAATTGTAAGAATAGAAAATATTTAATAGAAACTCACATTTGGAAGTACAAATTTTGCAATTTATTTTATTTTTGGTATATTTCAAGAACAAATTTTGCAATATATTTTATTTTTGGTATATTTCAAGAGTAACTTTGGTCTATTCTTTGTGTGTGGTATTATTTTTTATATTGTGGTTTCTGAAATTTTGACAAAAATTTCTGGTGTTTCTTGTTCAATTTTTTTACCGTTACGGCTAAAATTTAACCATCAGAATTTAGTAAATAGTAAAGAGAGACCAAAACAGTTCACTTTTGATAAACTTAAAGGACCAAAACTGTTCAGTTGATACTTAAAGTGGCTATTTTAAACCTATAATAAAAGATAAGGGACCATTATTATCATTTTCTCGAATTAAATTAAGTACAATATTCAAAAGACAGAGGATACGTGCCCATATCTATAACACAAGAACACTGAAAAATGGCTTCTCTTTTCCATTTTCCTTCATCATTCACATCTCACAAAATTTATCACTCTCCTTCTGTTTATCCCATTAAAGCATCACATTCCCATTTTCGAATTTCAGCTCAAAATGAAAAATCACAACCTCAATTATCCAAAATCTCATCAAAGACATTGAATTTCTTGCTATCTGGTTCTTTAGCTCTTGCTCTCTCACTCACAGGTCATTATTATCTTCCCTCTAAGATTATTGTTTTAAAATTGTTTTATACATTGTGTTTTAGCGTTTCTGTGATTGTCTCAAATGTTTTATTTTTATTTTTTTTAGAACTTACAATTTTGACTTTATTTGCTAGTTTAGCATCCTAAAGAATGTTATAGAATTGTAAATTGATTGTTCCGAATTTCTTTTGTAATTTTACTTTTGTTTTCTGTCTGAATGTATTGAGATGCTGAGTGTTGGGCTAAAACGACCCAAAATATTCTTAACATAATGTGGTATTGTCTGCTTTGGGCCAAGCCCACACTGTTTTCCTAAAAGGCCTCACATCATTAAGAGTATTCAACTCCTGTGAATAACTCATTTTTCTTTTTAGCTATCAATGTGGTACTTTAGAAGGGGAGCCTTGGCGTAACTAGTAAAGTTGCTGCCATGTGACCAGGAGGTCACGGGTTCGAGCCGTGAAAACAGCTTCTTGCAGAAATGCAAGGTAAGGCTGCGTACAATAGACCCTTGTGGTCCGGCCCTTCCCCGGACCCCGCGCATAGCGGGAGCTTAGTGCACCGGGCTGCCTTTTTTTTTTATCAATGTGGTACTTTATTCGCACACCAAACAATCTCCCCCTCGAACTAAGTTCCACAATAGACCCTTGTGGTCCGGCCCTTTCCCGGACCCCGCGCATAGCGGGAGCTTAGTGCACCGGGCTGCCTTTTTTTTTTATCAATGTGATACTTTATTCGCACTTTATTCGCACACCAAACAATCTCCCCCTCGAACTAAGTTTCACATGACTCATTACGGGTGAGAGATTCAACATGTCAATGTGCTACCCACATCGTCAGAGTATTTACGGTCACCGAAGCCCAAAGGTTGCGTCTGTATCTTCAAAGTTATGGGCTGGGAAAAGGCACTAAGCCGGGCCTCATGCCACACTCCGCCATCTGCATACTCGTCCCGTCAAATCATTGGCTCTGATTCCAGTTGTTAGGCTAAAACGGCCCAAATATACTCTTAACATGATGTGATCTTAACATGATGTGATCCTAACATGATGTGATATTGTCCGCTTTGGGCCAAGTCCGCACGGTTTTCTTCAAAAGGCCTCACATCATTAAGAGTATCCAACTCCTTATAAATAACTCCTTTTTTTTTTTTCAGCTACCAATGTGGTACTTTCTTCGCACACTCAACACTTAGAAGGGTTAGAGGAATTCAGAGTAAGCAGATAGTTAAGTTTGATATGCAGTAAAATTTAATTGAGTTGTGATTGTTCTCACTCTTGCATGAAGTATAGGTCCTCACGGAGTATTTTGTAATTATTAATTTTAGATCAGTACGATGTCCATTGCATAAATATGCTTACATTCAATTAATTAAAATGTGTGTTTTTGGTATGTTATATTTGACTATTTATATAACAATATCAGGACAAAATTTAACACAACACATAAGTAATGAAACATAAATACTTATGAAAAATTTGTGAATATTTCCAAGCAAAGGGATTGAAAGAGCACAATTCAATTAATTGAAGGCTTAATGTGCTTATTCAGATACCATAAGGATAAAAGTCAGAATTTACTAATTGAGGGATCAAAAGTGCTATTAACCCTATAACTAATATAGCTATGGTGATACTTCTATAGGATGAACTTCATATAGTCAACTCCAGCTTGGATAGTTGAATGATAAATCCTCCTTCATGAAAAATCTGGTATAATTTCTTCCCTTTCTTGTGGGGTCGGATTGGTGATGGGGTTGTATTCGAGGTTTTAGTGTTTTAAATAACAACTTAAGTTGTTTATACGAGTGACCAACCAGTGCATCTTATAAACATGATCTATTTCGACGTTTAAGGTTGTTAGCTTTGACTATCGTGAACAACCTCTCTACCCAGCAAAGGTAGAGATAAGGTTTGCGTACATCCTACCCTGCCTGGACCCCACTTGTGGGATTACACCGGGCATGTTGTTGTACTATGGGATTACACTGGGTTCTTAGCTTTGAACCCATTATATTCTTAAAATTATGCATTCATATGTATTATTTGTTGCAACTTTAATTAATTTTTTTCCATAAATTTATGGTCCACGTCGAAAGTACTGGGTTCAGATGAACCCGGTACCACAAGGCTACATCCGCCTCTGTCTCGAACTCTAACTCTCAAGCCAGATGCATGCTGGTCTAAACTATTAGATTATGTTCGCAAGTTTCCTTGTCTTAGCAATTCTATAATCTACATCCAACATTTGATAAGTGATTTCTGATCTTCCATAGCTTGCTTTTCTTCTGTAAGATAAAATACCATATTACTTTTCAAATGTAACTAAGGGAAAGGAGACTGTTTGTTTCAACAGCCATTATCCAAAACTCTAACTTGAGACCTGAAACTATCATATATATTGAGCTCCTCTTTCCATCCTTAGTTACCCCTATAAATAAGACATAAGGCGTATTTGATAAATACATGCTTCCGATGGAATTTCCAAAATACTCCTCTAGTTTAGCAACAAAACACAACATCTTGTAGACTTTCTGAATGGCGTTGAATTATGTTAGTGAAGATATATTCACTGATTTACAATGTTGAAATGGCACAGCATTTGAACTCATTCTGGTATCATCTTACTTCATCACTATAAAGTAAGTGGTATGTTAACAGTTGGAATGTTAATAGTTCCTATTAGATTAAAATAATTCTTAGTTAGTTCTTTCTTATTTGCATGAGAATGCTTTGCTTCTCGTTTATGTCTTGTGTTTATGCTCCATTTTTCCCATCTGTATACCAGAATTTCTTTCCATCCAGAGAAAATGATACTCTCTTTGAGCTTCTC
Source organism: Lycium barbarum (assembly GCF_019175385.1). Lineage (NCBI taxonomy): Eukaryota > Viridiplantae > Streptophyta > Magnoliopsida > Solanales > Solanaceae > Lycium > Lycium barbarum. The sequence continues at coordinate 124,159,916 of NC_083344.1, forward strand.
AGGTGCTCTTTTCATTTATGAAGGGAATGAATAATTTTCTGGTTCAGTATATGGTTTCCTGGATATGTCCTAATTCTCAGGAAATGTGCGCTTTAATACTTCTGGACTTATTTTTCTTGGATTAGGATGTTGAGTGAAATATAAACCCAACCTTGTAGGAGTTGGTACTGCTGAGGGATTGGTTGGGGTGAACAAGCCAGAATTGCTTCCTAAGGAGTTTACTCCAGTTATTGATGTTGCTGGCTTCCTTTCTGATGGTCAGGTGTGATTTTTGGCCCCCACATCGTACTTCCTTGCATTTCTTTCTCTCTAATTTGTTTATTCTGCCAAAAGACTTTGGATACATGGTTTAAGAGTATTTCCCTTCTAATGCATTAATTTGAATCTAAATTAAAAGCAATGGAGGTTTGATTTCTTGCATGCATTAGCTTTGATTCCGAATCTCTCTTTTGGAAAACACAGTATATAATTTGTAGTGTACTAGCTTTTCCTATGCGTACTAATTTTTACTGAAAGAGCTGCTATTTCATATGAAAGAATAAAAGATGCTCATGATTTATTACTAGTTTACAGGAGAAAAGAATTGCACAAGAGATCACAGATATAGAAAAGGATACTGGTTTTAAGCTGAGAGTTTTAGCTCAGAACTACCCTGATACGCCTGGTACATATGCTATTTTTGGTATCTAATTATCTCGTATCTTAATTAGACTTTTAAAAAGTGTAATGGTGATGTATCAATGTTATATTCCCAGGATTAGCTATCAAAGACTTTTGGCAAGTGGACGACAGTACTATAGTTTTTGTTGCTGATCCTACATTTGGTAAATATGCAAAAAAAATCCTTCTTTTTTTCAGATTATCTGTGCTGTTGAATTGTCTTATGGTGCTTATTATGTTTGCTCAGGAAACATACTGAATTTTAACGTTGGAGCTACTGTCGATCTTGATATCCCACGTAGTTTCTGGAGCCGTTTGGCAGGGACATATGGAAACATGTTTTATTGGAAAGAAAAGGTAAAACTGTAAATTTTATCGTTTTCCCTTGAGTAATTATAGTTTGGAGATTTTGAAGTTGAGTCTTGTATGAATCTTATGTGTAAAACAGGGTGAAGACGCGTCTATTGAGGCTGCTGTTATGGCAATATCGAGCTGCTTGAGAGAACCAGTTGGTCCGAATAATTGCTCAGAGGTAAAGTAATAGTATCTGCGTGACACTGCAGAGCTTGTCCCATTTTTCAATTGATATCTGTATAACATATTTCTCGATAAGATGTACATCAAAAGATGAATGATCAATGTAGTGTCATACAATGTATTTTGTACTACCATTGTAAGGAAAAAAAAAAAAAAAGAAGGATGATAGAAGCGATAGACCATTTAATTTCTGAATTCGAACGTGTGGCATTGGCTCATTGATGGAGAGTTGCATTCTATTGGAAAGAAATTTCACACTGATAATGTGATCTAAAAGAAGTTTATACGTAAGCTAGGAACTCTAGGTCCATTTTAGTTGTTCGTGGTTGCTAAAAATATTCGTGGTTGCTAAAAATAACTAGTCCAAAATTACTCATAGTTGTTGACAGGGGCGGAGCCACCATACGGGTTGCGGGTTCGGCTGAACCCAGTAACTTTGGTTCAAACCCTGTATTTGTCTTGAAAAATTCGTTGAATATGTATAAATTGTGACTTTAGAACCTAGTACCTTAAACGAATTAGAATCCCGAACCCACAAACTTCAAATCCTAGTTCCGCCTCTGATTGTTGACCGGAGGTGTAGAGATTAATAAATAATAAGAATCACAAGAACTGCATATTTTTTTTCAATCTTTATCCAGAAAGCTAAACTTCGTACTTTAGACAAATAATAATTTTTTTAAACAGTTAGGCTGCAATTCAGACAACCCATCTAACATCAACATTATTTCCTTTGTATGTATTGCTCAGAAGAGCAGAGAAAAAGAAAAAGAAACGGGGAAAAATGGAAGATAAAGATTAAATCAAAGTAGACTAGCTAGTTAGGATTGGAGTCGTGTAATTTAATGACACTAACTTTTTTCTCCATCATTCGCGAGTCCAACAGATGGTAAAAGTAAAATAAGAGCTGCCAAGTTATCCCACATCGATGGGACGCCACAATAGAAAGTATTTTTATATTGAGCACTTGGCCTCGAAATTGGAATGGGAAGGTTTTGATGTTTTCGAGTTTTGAAGAAACACAGAAATTTAAGACTAAATTTAGGGGCAAAATTGTTATTATTAGTAAAATCTCATCATTAAATTTCTGCATTCTTTCAAATCTTGAAAATATTATATCTCTCTCATATTTTTGGCGTTCTCGTCTCAAACAAGTATCCAACCTTTATTTTGATGTTTTTTAAAGATTATTTCTGTTGGTTATCGATTTTATCCAGTGTTTGGTTGAAAAAAAAAATTGGGTTTTGAAACCATAAGTTGTGAAGTTGTAAATCATGGATTTGAGGATCAAGATGATAGATTTTTGAATGGGGTTTTCTGGATCTAGACTAAATTAAGTTTGAAATAAATTTTCCGTTTTGCTCTTGCGGGTTCGGGGTTACCTTTTTGGGTCATTTTTGGATTCCGAATCAAAGTATTGCAATATGGGTATCATTGGACTCGTTTAAACTCGTAGGGTACTATTTTGACTATATTGGAGTTGATCTTGTAACGAAATTTTAATTTTTCCCTTGGGGCTCGGGTTTGACTATTTTGGGTTCGTTTTGGGGTTCCGAATAGAAGTATAACAATATGGGTATCGTTAGACTCGGTTAACCTTGTCGAATACTATTTTGACTAGATTGAACTCGTTTGGGTAATTTGGACACGATTGAGCTTCCAAAAGATTAAATCTTCGTTCGGATCGAGATTTTGACCGTTCGAAGGCACTTCGGAAAAGGCAGGCTCAGGTTTAGGTTCGTGACTCCTGCTCGTCTTCGAGGTAGGTTAAGACTTACCTTTGTTAGACTCCGATTAGAAAATCGCATGTACATGGTAGATATTGACGGGGGAAAGCATGTTAGGCCTTCGGGCATGGTTGTGGTGACAAATCCACTAGCTTAGTATGGATGTTGTTATGTGGGTGTGTCGTCATGTTTGATAATAAGTTGTGATTGTTGATTTATTTACCCCGTCACTTGATATCTCACTTTTTACATGGAAAAGGGAAGGATAATATTATCGAACTGAGTTGTGATTTGCATTCGTGACATGGATTTATTTATTCTAAGATTTGTGATGTTAGTTGCAATTGATTCCATGATTGCCATGTTTTCCATTTTCATAAATGACCGATATGATGGTGAGAAAGTGATTAATAGCTTCCGAGGTCTTTGCCAGAGAGCGAGATATATTAATAGCTTCTGAGGTCTTTGCCAGAGAGCGATGTTGTACATGGAATTAGCGGGTCCCCCATGGGTCATGATTTTGAGGCATAGCCCTTAGCATGTGTGTACGGATTGGAGAGGAGACCTGATCTTATACTACTCTGCATACTACTCTTGCTCTACTCCTTGTGGAGTGCAGAGTTGATCTAGGTTGTTCAAGACCTCTTGATTGATCCCGAGACTATCCAGCGGAGGCTTAGGGTGAGCTACTAGCCGGACCTGCAACCATAGACCTCTTCTTATGTTATTCTGTATACTTCCTTTTCTACAAACAATGTCTTATTCCATTACTTAGTGATTTGTAATGTCAGCACTCAGATATGTATTTCTTTTTAGAAACTCTTGTACAAGTTAAGACCAGGTTTTGGGTTGTAATGCTTTTAAGTATTACCGCATCTGTTATACTCATAAAGTAAGTCTTTTAATATAAAGTTGTCGTAATTCTGGATGTCTTTCTTCTAAATGATGTGATTAAGGAAAGCATTCACCCACCAGAGGGATAGTGTGGGTGTCCTCATGACTCGCGAAATGGCTCGTGACAAGTTGCGCTCAAGATCTCCGAACCTTTCCCCTTCGATCTTTTCTTTGTGGCGAGGCAATGTTTTTCTCTTGAGTTGCAGATTACTGACTGAGAGCACATATAATAAGTCAGGGACGAAAAATAGTACAAGTGAACTTCCATCGCTTAAGTCAGGAACTGAAAAATGATGGTTAGCACCATCAAGATATAATCAAATATTTTTCTTCTATTTTGCCCTCAGTATTCGTCTCAAATTACTGTATACGGTAAATACCGGATATGAGTCAAACCGGTGGAGCGGGAAACCGGATGGAGAAGGGAACAAGAACATACACGAAGAGTTTCATTCCGAACCGAAGGAACGCTTGTCCGGAGTTGATAGAGCTTACCATTTGGTCCGGTTCATTTATCATCGAGTTGACCGAGGTCGTTACCCCGAGTATCCGTGCCGTTGGTCCGATACGGCCGTTGCACACAGGCCACACGTCAGTAGCGTCCTGCCATGGTCAACCACCAACCATGCGTGTGTCAGACCGTACGGCCAACCTAATCCCACCAAATCCGTTCAGAGTTGTCCTTATTGTTATTTTAACAATTTGTATGGTATGAGGCCCATGGAGGCAACACTATAAATAGTACTCATCCCCCTCCTTTGAGGGGGTTGGCTCATTCATTTTCAAGAACACTTGTAACATTAAAGCATATATACAATCCCTCTTTCTCTAAGATCTGATTCGGTCCATAGTGACCATTTGCATCTTTATTGTATTTCCTCAAGTAAATATTGCATGTCATCCAATTAGCATCAATACTCTTCATCAATTGCGTTCCTACATAACGTCCATATACTCTACCCCCTACGGTATTTATTGAGATTCAAACACATATCCTATACCCGTTTATAAATCCAATTGATTTCCCGAATCCGGGGTAAACAATTATGTCTGTGATTTTTTTAACACACCCCTTAAGAAACATTCATTTGGAGAAACTTTTTTACTATTTTATGCTTATTTATGTCTTAAAATATAATCTTTCATTGAATATTTACTCTATTTATGTGTCATCTGCATCAATTGAGATGTTTGTAGTCTTCAAGAACAATTACTACTAAAGGTAAAATGGGAAAAAATAATTAGTTTTTGTCTTGAACTTCTAAAATGATTAATTATTTGAGACAACTAGTTTTAAAAACCACGACAGATAATCTGAGACGGAGGGAGTATTAATTATTCTTGAAAGTAAGAAGCATTGGTTACATATTATAGAAACACTAAATCCGAGTTTAATTTAAATGTGTTATATTGATGGATAAGGCACATAAACATAGAGAACATTTATTGAACGGAGATTAATACGCTGAAAGATTAAAGATATAAATAAAGGTGTAATAGTCAAAAACTCCTTTTTTTTTTTTTATTGAAAGTAGTTTCTTAAGGGTTGTGTAACAAAGAAATACGACATCTAAAATGGATCCAACAGTAGTAGAATAGTATAGTGAGCTCGTTCGCATTCTTGATTCAAATGAGTCTACTTATTTAGTGACATTGATTCTAATTCACGTGTTTTGATTCAACAGTTTGTTAAAGAATATGAACATCAATGATCTTATATAATTAGTCAATACTAGCACTACTTAGTATTCAGTTATTAAGAATGGGTAATTAGATAATATTCTCAATAGAGTTTAAGTTACGGATCAACTGGTATAAAATTTACACTATGCGGCCACTTATATGGGATTTCCAGAACACCCTTCTGTCTGAATCCATATTCTTCTGTAGCCAACTTTAATGACCTCAACAATGCTGGATCTTTTAGCCAATTTAACTCTAAAATAAACTTTTTTCTAATGTGCTCCTCACTGCATGTTCTGTTGACTGCATAAACAGCAAAATGTCCTTCCTTCACATCATATGGTACAACTTCTTCACTTTCTATATTAGCATTTCTACAAATTCAACTCCATTTTCATCATGATAACGAGGAGAAAATGGAAGATGAATCTTGATGAGCTTCTTGATTAAAAGCTTAAATATTATCAAGCTTTTAATTCTTTCTCCAATTATCTTGAACATTTTTTCAAAATGAAGCTAGTTACGAGGACTTCTTTTGATTAGTAAATTGTGATATAGTGTGTAGTAGAAGTTGTAGGAAGAGGGGATTTTATAATTAGCCAATGTAGGAGAAGAAGGGAGTAAATGAAATTTCTGAGAGGCTTCAATATGGGTCCATTTACATATAGTTGCCATCCTTGTGGTAATTGAAACATTTGATGTATCTTTTTCTTGCTTTCCCAATATTAAATGTATACTGGTCTCTCGGCACGTGCGTTGCACGTGTATGTCAATTGTCAAGTCATGTGGTACAAAATTTATTAAATAATATTAATATTAATAATATTAAATAATATTAATATTAATATTATTAACATAAATTTTGGAGTATAGATTTATATATTAAAGAATGATACAATTTTTTGGGAATTACTGGAAGGAAAATTTCGTAACGTAACGGATTAGAGTGCAAATAATTGACTTCAATATTTTTATCTCGTTTATCAGTTCATTTGTTAAAGATATTATCATCCAATATGGTGGTGCCATTGCTAAATAATATTGTACTCTGTAATATACTCCATTGATTATCACAACCATTCACATCTTCAAGTAAGAGCAATTCGTGTTATCAATACTGTCTTTGCATATCAGAAGAATGGTCTACCAAATTAGAATCAGAATATTAGCGAGCGACTCCATATTCCCTCATCACTATATCATATAATGAAACTTAATAACCCTTACATCTTCTTATGATGATCTTTAATCCTACTCAATAAGAATAGCATTTTTTAGTGAGTTAATTAATAGTTAAAAACACACCTAAATTATCACCTTTTTGCGAGTTTCATAACTCATATATCGAGGTGTGTTTTAATACAAAGAAAGTGATAGTTTAGGTAGGTATGAGAATAATGAATAGTTGAGGTATCAAACTCGCGAAAACGTGATAGTTTACTATTAAATCTTGTTTAGTTATGATCTCTACTTTATAGCTATATATGTTTTTTTCTTTTCTAAATGAGCGATTTATATCATATATCTCAAAGTTGAAATTGAACTCAAGATTACTTCATAAATGTAAATGTGAACATATATTTGAGATCAGACATAATAAACATCCATCCTAACATTTGTAAAAAATAAATTTTATAAATTGAAAAATGGTAGCAAAATAAGAGTGGGTGATATAAGGAAAGTATGTAGAACCTAATTTTATTGCTATCTTCTTTTTTATTTATTACTTTGGAATTAACTGCGTCTTCCATAAATATTTTGTTTACTTTATGATATGAAAATACTTTGCTTTGGGTACCTGATGACTGGATTCTATTTCTCATGACATTCCGTGTTATCATCATGCACGTAAGCCAAGTATGATGAATGGTGTTAGTTCATTTGTCCCTTTATCTATATTATATGTTATTTTTAGTTTGGGCACAACCCTTAAGAGATCACCCACCTCTAAATTAATTAAATAGTATCAATTTAATATGATTTTTTGGTTACGTAACATTAACTTATCTAAATATGAGCAAATTTGAAAAACAAAAACAATAAATATATAACTTTTTGATTATGTAAAAAGTTATTTATTTTGGACTAAATGTAAACACCAAAAAAACCTTATAATATGGACTCGAGGGAGTATTTCCCAAACCATTTAAGAATATAATTAATCAGGAATAGGAGACTTTGATTCACACTTGATAATTTTCACTTTTTTTTGTTGATAATTTTCACTTAGACATAACTTTCTTTTGCTTCTGCAAAATTTTCAACTTTAAACGTGATTCTTATAACATGTCAATTGGAACATGTGTTGGAGAAGAGAAGCACCAATAAAAAATTAATGAATTGCATACTCCCCTTGTTCCTTTAATTTCACATAAGAATTTAAATATCAAGAATACATAGCATCAAATTTATTGATTATGTGATATTTCAATAAATTAAGGAGAACATCAAGCGAAGATAAGAAGTAGTTATTTCCTTTCCCTATCACAATCCCCAATTTCATTTTTTTTTTTTTTGTCCAAGCCAATATTATTGTTAATTTGTTATTGCTAAGCAAATTTATTATTGTCAATTATGTGAACAAATAAAAAACCCCAAAACAAAAGATTTGCTCTGAAATAAATTAAAGGAAGATACCAAGAAAATAATAAATTGCGAAAGGAATTCTATTTTTTAAAGGTTTCATAATAATTAATACACAATATACTACAAACATATGCAAGTTTAAACAGTTTATACCATTGGGTGGAAATTTGATCCATGTATAGAAAACTTAAAATGTGAAATTGCCAAGGGGTGTACAACGCTTTTTGTCAAATACTACTTCGTATGTTTTTTTTTTTTTTTTTTTGAAGATAGTTTACAACCAGGCATTTTTTGTGCAAAAGGGTTAATGTCAAAAGACACATCCCTTCGGTTGGGGGTGTTTCGGAAGTTTTTTTATTTAAAAAATAAATAAATAGATAATTAGATTTTAAGAAGGATAATTACGTAATTTAACTTTTAAGTTAGAGAGTTCATGTTTTTAATATAATATAGATAGATGTTTTTGCAATGTCTATACTAGTGGGTAATAAGGTGCATGTACTTATTGAAAATCTTCTCGTTATTTAGTGTCGGCATCATGAAAGATCGATGCAATTTATGTATGCTGTAAACTAGTTGGAATATAATTAGGGAGGTTCTTTTCAAGCTTCAGGTGTGTCATTGATAACATTGTCTTTAAGAATATTTTACTCGGTATATATATATATATCCTTTAAATTAGTTCAACAAGATCTTCAAGTATAAATTAAACTAGATAACATTGTCTTTAAGAATATTTTACTCGGTATATATATATATATATATATATATATATCCTTTAAATTAGTTCAACAAGATCTTCAAGTATAAATTAAACTACGAGAATAACAAATAATTAGTTTTTGGTGGCAGAGACAATAGTTTATACATTGGGGGTATTACTCAAAGGAACGGATCCGTGTATATATAGGTAAAATATTTACAACTTCTCGAAGAAAGTATCATGTTTGCACATTTAATTTAGAGAACAATTTCTATTTAAATTCTCCCTAACAAGTATGATTACTTTTGAAATAATTTGACCGGTGATAAGTGATATCATAACATGGGCTTCTAATAATTGATAAGTATCATGTGTTGAAACTGATTTTATCTGTATTTAAACCTTTATATGTTTGGATAGGACTGGTTCAAGATAATATGAGAAACTTTGTAAGAAATTTGTGCGTACTTAAGGTTCTCAATGAAGATAATTATATGAGTACCTTAATTTGCAGTTTGCAAAATGGGTTCTATTTTAGGGTCTAGAACTCATTGTTGTGAGACAACAACAAATGAAAGCAATAATAACAAAAAAAAAAAAAAAAAAAAAAAACACATAGTTTTGCGTGGGAAACCCTCAAGGGGAAGAAAACTCATGGCTAGTGATCACCAACTCTTTTTATTTCTCAATGAAAGATAATTGCAAATACACCGGCCAATTAAGCCAAGTTCATATAGGTTGTAAAAAAACTCTAACCTTAGAGTTTCTTGAGTTTCTTAGGGTGTACTATAAGCTATTTTCCAATTAACCCTAACCTCTTGCTTTGTCCATTGTAAGGGGCTGCCCCTGCCACTCCCACATTCCGCAGTCAGACCCACAAACTTAACACTGAGTCCGGAACCAAAATGCCCCCAAAAAATTCATTTTGAACCAAAATACTTCAACAAAAAAAAAGTTACAAAATTTCCTTTAGCGTAGTAAAATACTGCGCTAAAGCAGTTCACGGAGACTGAGCCGTTAACTGCTTTAGCGCAGTATTTTGCTGCGCTATAGAAGCAGTTAAAAAAAAAATTGGCCAACTTTATTTTTTGCAACACTTAGTGTTTTTTTTTCATACTTTGACCAATGATTAATTGTGTGTCAAGACTCCGAAACGTCAATATTTTGTATAGAACCTGATATTTTTTTCTGAGTACAATAATGTAGGCTCAATACATTAAGGATACGTAGATGTTCGGATCATCATTTTAGGGGTTGAAAAGGTGCCCGCAGTAAATTTTGTTTGAAAACTTTATGTTTAAGTGTTCTATATACATAGACGTCCAGACTTGTTGTCATTAGCTTAAAGTTTTTTATTTTTAAGGTTTAGGTTTAAGTGTGTTATTTTTTAAAGCATAACTTTATTTCGAATATACGCGGTTTTTTGCGCTCGGACGTCCGATTTACGCTTTTTTTTTTTGCAACATATTCGAAATAAAGTTACGCATTAAAAAATAAACACTTAAGGAACACTTAGTGTTTTTTTTCATAAAAAGATCGCAAAATCTTATTTTAATAAATCTTTTCTTTGCAACCAACACTTAGTGTTTTTTCCATACTTTGACCAACGATTAGTCGTGTGTCAAGACTCTGAAACGTCAATATTTTATATAGAACCTGATATTTTTTTCTGCGTACTATAATGTAGGCTCAATACATCAAGGATACGTAAACGTTCGGATCGTCGTTTTAGGGGTTGAAAAGGTACCCGAAGTAAGTTTTGTTTGGAAACTTTAAGTTTAAGTGTTTTATTTTTTAAGGTTTTGATTTAAGCGTGTTATTTTTTAATCAAGACATAACTTTATCTTGAATATAAATATAATTCTAAAAAATATAGGGAGAAAACTAGTTGTAAAGTGGTCTAACTTTAGATGGTCATAATTTTGCGCCCGGACGTCCGATTTACATGATTTTTTTTTTTTGATTTTGGGTATTTTTCCGAGAGCTATGCGGACAAATGGCCACAAGGCGGTTTGGCCGAGCCGATTTAAAAAAAAACACCTTTTATCCCATTCAATTTCAATTTTCTCCCAAATTGGCGTGAAATTTTCAGTTTTATTTACTTATAATATGATGATACGCAATAGATTTCAACGTAAAAATCCTGGGGTAATGTAGCTGTGAATGTCAATTTCACTTCTGTGGTTTCAATTTTTGAAAATAAAGCTGACTAATTTTCTCGACATATAAAGTTGACTAAAATAACCTTACAGTCAAACACTAAGTTTTTCAAACAAAACTTACTTCGGGTACCTTTTCAACCCCTAAAACGACGATCCGAAGTCCGAACGTTTACGTATCCTTGATGTATTGAGCCTACATTATAGTACGCAGAAAAAAATATCAGGTTCTATATAAAATATTGACGTTTCGGAGTCTTGACACACGACTAATCGTTGGTCAAAGTATCGAAAAAACACTAAGTGTTGGTTGCAAAGAAAAGATTTATTAAAATAAGATTTTGCGATCTTTTTATGGAAAAAAACACTAAGTGTTCCTTAAGTGTTTATTTTTAATGCGTAACTTTATTTCGAATATGTTGCACAAAAAAAATTGCGTAAATCGGACGTTCGAGCGCAAAAAGCCGCATATATTCGAAATAAAGTTACGATTTAAAAAATAACACACTTAAATCTAAACCCTAAAAATAAAAAACTTTAAGCTAATGACAACAAGTCTTCAAATAAAAATGGACGTCTATGTATATAGAACACTTAAACATAAAGTTTTCAAACAAAACTTACTTCGGGCACCTTTTCAACCCCTAAAATGACGATCCGAACGTCTACGTATCCTTGATGTATTGAGCCTACATTATTGTACGCAGAAAAAAAATATCAGGTTCTATATAAAACATTGACGTTTCGGAGTCTTGACACACGACCAATCATTGGTCAAAGTATGAAAAAAAAATACTAAGTGTTACAAAAAATAAAGTTGGCCAAATTTTTTTTTTTTTTTTGGTACTGTTTCTATAACGCAGTATTTTACTGCGTTATAGATTTTTTTTTAACTGCTTCTATAGCGCAGCAAAATACTGCGCTAAAGCAGTTAACGGCTCCGTCTCCGTGAAATGCTTTAGCACAGTAAAAGTTTTGTAACTTTTTTTTTGTTGAGGTATTTTGGTTCAAAATGATTTTTTTTTGGGCATTTTGGTTCGGACTCACTTAACACTGATGCTTCCCATAGTTGAATTTGAATTTTTTTTTGCCTTCACAAAACGACTACTAACTACTAAGAGTGTAATTTCCTTAATTCATTGATACTGTTCACTAGCTGGAGCAGGTCACTAAACAAAAATGAGACAGTGGATTGGTTATGTCTGGAAATTGAAATATACGGATGTCAAAGACATCGTATAAATGATAAATATCCAGAGGATTGAATAAGTGAACAAAGCAATACTTATCGTGAAACCTTTAGGGGTCGTTTGGTTGGAAATAAGTTATCCCAGGATAACTTATTCTGGGATTAGTTATTCCAACCTTCAACAGGGATAAAATAACACGGCAATTTCGGGATTAGTTATATTGTCATTTTATCCCAACCAAATGTGAGATAAACTCAGTTCAAATATAATTCCGAGATTATTTATCTTTATCCCTTGTACCAAACGAGCCCTTAGAGAGACAAATACGTAAATGTTAGCGCCACTTGCTAAGCCGTGGGTCAGATGGAAAAAAAAGTAGATAAGGAAAAACATTTTAACCATATATATAAACAAAACCTTTCGGATTTGTAAATGGGGGCATATCTTTTCTTGTCTGTTTGGCTAAGTTTTAAAAGTCAACAGTGATTATTGTTTAAAAATAATATTTATTTTAGAGAATGAAGGAGCATGGTTGCATCTGTAGGAGGTGTGAGAGGTTGGCTATAACAGGTTTTAGACGAGGTAGAGATAGGCCGAAGAAGAACTGGGGGAGGTGATTAGACAGGACATGGTAAGAATTGGGGGAGGTGATTAGACATGACATGGTACATCTTTTTCTTACTGAGGACATGACCCTAGGTAGGAAGGTATGAAGGTCAAGGATTAGGGTAGAAGGGGAGTGAGTAGCTGAGGGTGTCGTTCTTGTATGTGGGAGAGGTACGGGGCTAATCGGCTCTACGCATCTTCTCCTTATTTAGTAGTATTAGTTAGTATTCACATAGCATCTTATTCTTCAATTTTACCACTACTTGTTGCGTCTTTTTTTTTTTCCCTCTTGATAGTCTGCTATCATTATTTTTCTTTTTAATCCTACTTTGATTTCACGTTTTTGAGCCGAGATTCTTTCGGAAACAATCCCTCTACCTCATAAAGGTAGAGGTAAGGTTTGCGTACATTGTTGTTGTTGTCGTTGTATTTAGAGAATGAATGTGTTGGGCCTAAAAAAACGTTTTTGACCAAATTTTTGTTGAAGAAATAAGCTTTTAAGCATAAGCTAAAAAAGTAGATTTTCAAAATTTTCAAAACATAAGTGCTTCTGATTCTTTTTAGAGCAAGATTATTCATATTAACAGCAATCATATTTAACAAATTAAAATTAGCAGTAATCTCATTTTTCTATAATCTGACACGTAAAAGTATTTGTTGAAAATATTAGTCAAACACAAACTACTAATAATTAAAAGCATATTGCAAATTGATAGACAGAACTAAATGACTCTTTTAAGAGTTCAACGTTTAATTAGGTTTTAGTTAGGATCCGGTGCAGTTAGGTACCCATTCCATACAGCTATTACGCGGTCTACTTCTCTAATATTCTTCCCAATTTAGAAATAAATATACATGCGTTTACATTCTTTTTCTTGTTCTAAAAGGAGTTTCACATAAACTATTATATTACAATTATGAAATGATCATGGACAAATAATTGGAAAGGACTAATAGGAGTTCGTACAAACAGAATCTTTCCTTTTTCTGAAGCAAGAAAATAATGGTAGAATATTCCAACAATTACAGCACTACTTCGTTAGCTAAGTGCGCAAGCTGACAAACATAAATATGTTTGATCCTTATCTTATTATCCTTTTTACTATTCGATACGACTTAGGTTATATTGGTCCGACTAATTCTGATTATCACAAAGCCTTTATAATCTTTGGGTTCTAACTTCTAAAAGTCATCTTGCGGTGTGTCGAATTATCTGCAAAAATTGATTCATAAATTTAGGCTAGTCACTTGGCGAACCGACCTTAAAAATAATGAATATATTCACGTGATCTTCGTATTTTTTCTCAGATTCTGTATATTTATCAAGAAATTACTAATTTTATTTTTATAAATATTTGATTGTGAAGTCAGTTGTTATTGTAGTATATTAACTTGAGGTATTGAAACGTATAAACATAAATTCCTGAATCCACATATGCTAGGAGTAGGAATAATGAGAGGTTTTTATTTTATTTTGCATGTATATTTGGTTGAAACTTGAAAAAAAAAAAAAGTTTTGTAGTTGAAGTTGAAAAATGATATTCGAAATTTGAAGTTACGTTTGGACACGTATTATTTCACTTGATAAAAGATGAAGTATTATGATTGTGCATAAAATCACTTGGAAAATTAGTGTTTAAAATTTGAAAAACTACTTAAAAAACTAACCAAAAAATCATTCTAGTACATAATTAAATATTTTTTAACTCATATCCAAACGGGCCTTAGTGTATAGGGGGTTTGGCTAGTCCAACGTGTAAAGAAGCCTAACATGGTACGGAATCCGTATTACTACTTTCTACAACTGGCACGCGGTCTGATATTAATTAATTAACATTAATTCTATAATAAAAAATGATAATTTTTTACTAGAGTAAGTTTTCTATGTATTTTCATCTTCTTCGATTGTTTGCACTATTAAGGAGTATTACTTTGAAGATTTACGTTTAACAAGTAGATACATAATACGTACTTGCTTGTATGATTCTTTTTACTTAAATCATGGTTTAATTAATATATATACTCTTATTTTATTAGATCATTTGATTATAATAAATTAAACTTCCATCCGTTTCAATTTATGTGAACCTTTTCGGAGTACTAGAATCAAACTTTATAACTTTAACCATAAATTTTGACATAGTTTATTCAAGTTTGTATCAATAAAATTTATATATTTAGAAACTACGTAAAAAGTACTATGAGTCATGATAATTTGTAATTCAAATAATTTAGAAACAATGTAAGTAAAATGTGATCAAAGAATCAGCTCGTAGACTCCCCAAATAGTAATAGTTTCACACGAATTGAAATAGAGGGAGTATAATTTAGTATTAGTAAACAGGCTTTTACGTTAAAATATCATGAAAATATATATTTAACGGCATAAAATTGAGAAAATTGAAAGGTTCTTAAAGCTTCAGACAAATTAAATGTTACTCCTGCAGTTCAACAGGGACATTTCAACATAATATCTAGTTTTTTCTAAAATCAAACCTCAATGACAAGTATTTTATAGCGACTATTCTTAGAGAAAGAAATGACAAGTACATGAGAACGGAGGAGTACATCCATTTCTTTTCAAAGTAACAACCATGAAAATTTGTTTTTTACAGAAACATTAAACCCATCAACTTAGAATTTCAATTTAGAGCATCTCACAGCCGCAGACATGATCTAACCAGCTTGAACCATGTTTATCGCGGCCGAGAAAGAATAAATGGTACTACAAAACTAGAGTTGTAACTAAAATTGATTAAGTTGGAGTGCGTAAGAGGAAGGAAGAGGAAGTAATTAAGGTTTTAATTAACTGCATAACACTTTTATAGGTAATTACCTCAACCAGATGCATAAAGAATAACATAAAATTTAGAACTATTTGATTAATAGTTGGTGTTATAACTAATTAAATCAAGTATTTATAATTATTCGAATTTATATTATAGGCAAAATATGATTGCGGCCTAAAACAAAAGCTTTAATGGAGTTGGAGTAGAGTCACTCCTGGTATATTCAAGGCTGAAGTGCACATTATTTAAGTCATATTTGTAGTGCCTACAAATTTACAAGTCTATCCACTTTGAAATAACTTTAGACATGCGGTGTCTAAAGTTTCATATGGCTGAAATTCAGGTGCATCTGACTAAAGTTCAGTCATTTTTACATGAACTAGAGGCACATATGACTTAACTTCAACTATTTTTACCTGAATTTGAACCACTTTCATGTGGCTGAATTTAGTCATTTTGGCTTGTCTTTAGTCATTTTTGCTTGAAGTTCATGCACATATGGCCGAAGTTCAGCCTTTTTTCCTGAACTTAAGACATTTTTGTCTGAAGATAGACTTTGTCAAGACTAACTTCAGACATCGCATGTATAAATTTATTACGAGGTAGGTGGACATGCAAAAAAAAAAAAAAAAAAAAAAATTCAAAAAGTGAATACAAACTTAAAAACGGTGTCCAAATAGGAAAAGCCCGCGATTTTTTATTTTTTTTTGACAGTGAAAAAAAAAAAAAAGAAGCTAAATACAAATTTGAAAATTGATCATAGACAACACAACTTAAGTTAGCTAGGAAAAGAAATTACATGTCATTAGTGGTCGTTTGGTTTAAGGTATAACATGGGTTATACCGGTACTAATTTTTATACCACGTTTGGTATAAGGTATAGATTTATCCCGGGATTATTTTATACCTTGTACCAAACGTGGTATAAAAATTAGTGCTGGAATAACTCAACTTATACCTTCTTAACCCACTTATACTGGTATTATTTTATACCATCTTTCAGATGGTATAAAATAATACCAACAGATGGTATAAATTAGTCCCGGGATTGTAATCCCGGGACTATTTTGACCTCAAACCAAACGACCACTAAGAGCATTACTCCAGAGTCCAGAGTATCAAAGCGTCTTCGTGGCTGCGTTCTTCACTTGCTAGAAAATCAGCACACCGGTTTACCTCCCTTTTGTTGGGAATAAAAATAGACTGCAAGAATAATATTCCCGATATTAGTGATAAACGCGGAACACTAACTTATGGTTAAATCAGCAAGAATAAAATGCAGCAATAATGACACCAAGATTTTACGTGGAAACCCTTCTGAATAAGGGAAAAACCACGATCAAGAGGAGCAGCTGATATCACTATAGCAAGGAATTTTACACCGTGTAGTAACGAGTATAAATACTCCTAAGACCACTACACCATCAAAAGAAGAACACTCTTTTGATTTTTCCCACCTCACTACAATATCACTCACACTCTATTTTTCTTCACAGACTAGTTTCTTACAGTCTATGGAATACCTCACTTTGCTCTCACTCACATGTATTGTCTGAGATTTTGGTGTGTCTACAAATGATGGAAGACTTCCCTATTTATAGGGATGAAATGAACCTATTGATGTCATTTGTGACTCAAGCAAGCACTTGACAATTTGTCAAATACAAGGAAGATATTTTCTTCCTTAAAACAAGGAATATGTTTTCTCCCTCAAAACAAGGAAAATGTTTTCTTCCTTGTTTTCTTCCTTAAAATGAGGGAGATGTTTCCTTCCTCAAATTATAGGATGGACCCAACACCTTTAGACATGTCTAATTGTGGCCTTTTTGACGTATAGCAAATATTTACAATCTTCAATTATAGGTCTAAGCGAATGGTGTTGTGCGCCCACTTCATTGATAAACTTGACAGCTATCAAGCAATTTGTTTCCACTTTAATCTATTTGATTTGCAACATTTAACTATTGCTTGATGTTCCATAATAGTGTATTCAATGACTAATTAGAATAATCCCAATAGTACTTCATATTTTACTACTTTAATTTATTGGAGTTTGAAGAGGAAATTCTTTAATTTAGTGTCTTAACCTAGATAAAATTCAGAATGTTTTGCCTTTTCTATTCCTTGTGTAATAATTATCGAGTCCGGAGCCAAAATGACATATTTTTACAGCAATTACACCAAAATAGGCTGTCTTTTTTTTTTTTATACCCAAATGGGTATTTCGTTGATCATTCAACGAAATACCCCAGTTACTGTTCATAGCAGCAACTTTTTTTTTTTTTTTTTTTTGCAATTTCGTGGATTGTTCCATGAAATAGTTTTTTTTTTAAATTTTTTTTTGCATTTCGTGGAACAATCCACGAAATAGTTTTTTTTTTTAATTTCGTGAAAAAAATGATTTTTTTTTACATATCATGACACAATCCACGAAATAGATGTTTTTTTATTTTATTTCGTGAATAAAAAAAGAAATAGGAAATTATATTTTTTTGTTTTGTTTTTGCATTTCGTGTATTAAAAAACGAAATAGGATAAAAAAATTTCTAATTTCGTTCGTATAAAAAGGAAATTGGAATATATATATATAATACACTATTATGGAACATCAAGCAATAGTTATATATTTTTGTGTTTCATTTATAAAAACATTTATATATTCACGAAATAAAAAAAAATCTTATTTCGTTTTTTAATAAACGAAAAAAAAAAATATTTGTAAAGTCAAGACATAAATTTATTTTAAATATAAATATAATTCTAAAAAATATAGGGAGAAAAACTAGTTGTAAAGTCGTCAAACTTTAGATGGTCATAACTTTGCGCTCGGACGTCCGATTTACGCGATTGTTTTTTTGATTTTGGGTATTTTTCCGAGATCTATGCGGACAAATGGCCACAAGGCGGTTTGGCCGAGCCGATTTAAAAAAAAAACACCTTTTATCCCATTCAATTTCAATTTTCTCCCAAATTGGCGTGAAATTTTCAGTTTTATTTACTTATAATATGATGATACGCAATAGATTTCAACGTAAAAATCCAGGGATAATGTATCTGTGAATGTCAATTTCACTTCTGCGGTTTCAATTTTTGAAAATAAAGCTGACTAATTTTCTCGATATATAAAGTTGACTAAAATAACCTTACAGTTAAACACTAAGTTTTTTGAAAAATATATTTTAAAAAAATTAAAAAATGGCTTTTAATCAATTTGGAATATATATATATATATAAGATCAATTTCAAAAATATATAAAAAAAACTGTTTTTTTTTTTATATTTCGTGGATTGTTCCACGAAATGCAAAATAAAAAATAAAAAAAAAACAGTTTTAAATTAAAAAATAAAACAGTTTCGTTAATATAAATAAAACTGTTTTTTTTTTTTTTTGCATTTCGTGGAACAATCCACGAAATATGTTTTTTTTATTTTTTTATTTTGCATTTCGTGGAACAATCCACGAAATATTTCATTGGTACATGAATGAAATATATATATATATATATTCCTATTTCATTTTTATATAAACGAAATGAAAATAAAATTATTTTCCTATTTCATTTTTTAATACACGAAATGCAATATATATATATATATATATATATATATATATATATATATATATATATATATATATATATATATATATATATATATATATATATATATATATATATATATAATTTCCTATTTCGTTTTTTTATTCACTAAATACAAAAAAAAAACCTATTTCGTTCATTAGATTACGAAATGCAAAAAAAATAAAAAAACAAATCAATTTCCTTCATTAATACACGAAATATATATATATATATATATATTTTCCAATTTCCTTTTTATACGAACGAAATTAGAAAAAAATTTATCCTATTTCGTTTTTTAATACACGAAATGCAAAAACAAAAAAAAAAATTATAATTTCCTATTTCTTTTTTTATTCACGAAATAAAATAAAAAAACATCTATTTCGTGGATTGTGTCATGATATGTAAAAAAAAAATCATTTTTTTCACGAAATTAAAAAAAAAAAAAAAAAAAAAACTATTTCGTGGATTGTTCCACGAAATGCAAAAAAAATTAAAAAAAAAGCTATTTCGTGGAACAATCCACGAAATAGCAAAAAAAAAAAAAAAAAAGAATTGCTGCTATGAACAGTAACTGGGGTATTTCGTTGAATGATCAACGAAATACCCATTTGGGTATAAAAAAAAAAAGACAGTCTATTTTGGTCTAATTGCTGTAAAAATATGTCATTTTGGCTCCGGACTCAATAATTATCCCTTAACCTATGGAAAGGTAAAACTAACCGAAAATGACATTACTCATATAAAATGGAAGGTCTCGTATATAAGTAATTCTTGAGCTAGACAGTATACTGGTACTTCAGATAATAGAATAATATTGTCCTTAACATGAAGTGAGTCTCAGTTCTAGTTACAGATCATGGACCCGATACAGCTAGATAAACACCACAAAAAAAAATGTTTTAAAATTAAACCATATATATCATGATTCATCTATGAATTATGACATATCTAAACTGCAAAATTAGCAGTGGTGTTCCTTCCAATCTTAATTTTAAGAATTTTCTGCAATTCCGCGGCGAGACAAGGGACTTCAAGAACACCTTTTTGTCCAAATCCATATTCATCTTCAGTCTGTTTGAGTAATTTCAAGAATGAAGGATTAGTGAGCCAATGTAGTTCCACAACAAACCTTTTTGGCTCTTCCTGTGCATTCACCGAGAATACTGCAAAGTATCCTTCTTTCACATCATTTGGTACCACTTCTTTATTTGCTCTTGGGGTTTCCACAGTTTCAACAATATATATAGGATCAGATTGAAGGCTATTGCATTTGGAAGTTAATAGAAGATGATTCTTGAGCTTTCCCATAAGATGAGTAAGCATCATTGAAGCTTATAGAGGTAATTAAATTTAGCTTATTCTTGGAAAAGATGTTGAGAATTTAGGACAAGGATGTTGTTTTGATTTGTTTCGAAAGAGTTTGGGAGAAGGCAATTTATAGGAGGAGAAAATATTGAAGCTATGAATTAATTAAGAAGTTTCGAAGATGCTAATGAGCATAGGCCAGAGGGTCCATTGCATGTGCTTTTGCTACTTTTATATCATAGTGAAACATATGATGAGTCCTTTTCTGTTTTCTCCTTTTTTCAATAAATAAATAAATGTAAGTGTCATTTTTAAAATGGAAACGCGGTGCCTTGATATGATTGTAAGTTTGTAACAGCCAACCTCCACATTAAAGAAAATGGCTCTTCCGTAGGTTTCCGTTGTCCGTACAATACAATTAGTAGTAGCTTTGTTAACATAATAGACTATTTATGCATGAAATAATATAAATAACAATTAATGTTTATATTGGAAATAATTTTGTATTGTTAATGGACGTATTTTAAATTTACATTTTATTCAGTATAACATAATATATAATTCATCCATAACTTAATGCGGATATTATATACTATGTAATATCACCAACCGATTAAATATTATTAAATATTTCTAGAAAATATTGAAATTTATAGTCCAAGGTAAGAAACCGTTTGAATATCCAGATAAAAACGGTACCGCTGTAATAGAATAGAGGGAGTAATCATCATACTTTCGCAATATCCGTAACGTCACTGGCTTTGGCATGTATTGGGAACAAAGGGGAAAACTGAAAAGAGGGGGCAAGTTTTTACCTATGTTTCTACTATAAATCCATTTAAACTTTGCAAGTTCTTTAAGAAAAAATAATTGATAAAGGTATTTAACTATAATATTCATACTGATTGATGTTTAATCTTAGGTCTTGAGAAATGATTTGACGAATAAGTAATTAATGCTAAGGGTAGAATATGAAGAGAAAAATGTTTTTCTCTTAATATGCTAAAAGTGACAAGTAAAAACGAAAATATATTTAGTATAGTGGACAAGTAAAAGTGAAAGTGTTAATACTTAGCTTTAGTTGTTACTACTTAGTTTCCCTGTATAGTTTACTTGTACACTTAGGCCCTTCTAGTTTCATTCATTTAAAACTTATGACTGGTGTATATATGTAGTGTTGTGTACAGAAACAAATTTGGTTGGTTCATTTGTAACAATAGAAATAAAAGCTTCTTTCTCTCTCTATATTCTCCAACCCCAAACTCGAATTTGTTGCTTTCTTCTTCAATAATTCTGAATTGTAACATGGTATCAGAGCAAATTTTTTGTAGATTCGGATAGCTCTTCGTTTCCTCTTTCGATTGATGTTACCCTTGTTAGGGTTTCCACATATTTTTATCAAACTCGTTGATTTCTTTGTGGAAAATTAGGGTTTCTGGAATAGCCTTGTTCTTCAACCGTGAAATTGCGGATTTCACTTCATTCATTCATAAATAGCTGATTCAAAGGCATATTTGACTTGTACTATCTGCAACTTTTATCAATTTTGGTTGTGGTGCCCTAATTCGAACTGATTTTTGTGTTGATATTGTCCCTATTTCGACTATTGTGTTGACTTGTGTTGATTTTTGGTGCGTTACTGTTCCAGTACTCGTTGATTTGTGTGGATATATGTGATATTGTTTGTTCAACATGGTTACTCCAGTAAATAATACCACTCCAGTAGGAAATTCGACTTCGATAGCTACTGCTACTATTAATGCTAATACGAAGCCCAATGAGAATACTGCAACATCTAGCGATGGTTTTACTCCTTTTTCAATCGAATATTCACACCCTTATTATCTACATCCATCTGACAGCCCAGGCACCATCTTAGTTACTTCTAAGTTTAATGGAATTGGCCATAGTGGGTGGAGAAAGAGTATGTTGATAGGATTATCCTGTAAAAACAAATTAGGTATGGTGAATGGAACCCTAAGTCGACCAGATCAACACTCTCCTTATTTTGAGCCTTGGTGTAGAGCGAATGATATGGTCCTTGCCTGGATTTTAAATGGGTTAGAACTTGAAATTAGGGAGAGTGTGATGTATACAAGATTGCAGAACAGTTGTGGAAGGACATTGAGAGGAGATATGGTCAGGAAAATGGAACAAAGGTGCACCAAATAAAGAAAGAAATTGCTTCAATCTCCCAAGGTTCCTCCAATATTTCTTCATACTTCTCTAAGATAAAGAAATTATGGGGTGAGCTTGCTTATTCTGTTACCTATCCTGATTGCACATGTGGTTGCAAAGAGGCTTTTTAGAAAATGGAAGAGGAACAAAGGTTGCATTAATTTTTAATGGGCTTGAATGAAGTATACTCAGGTGTTAGAAGAAACATATTTATGATTAAACCATCACCTGATGTTGATACTACATATTCTATGTTGATCAATGATGAAAGTTAACTAGAAGCACACAATATGAGTCACTTTTTCAACACAGATGCTGCATCCTTTTCTACTGGTTTACAGAAGCCTTATAGGCTCTTACCCACCTAGAAACCAAGCCACCTATTCACAAAAGGTGAATTTTGACAACAAGAGAGCCCACAGAAACAACAACAATCTGTTTTGTAGATATTGTAAGAAATATGATCATGTCATTGCAAATTGTAGAAAACTCCAGTATCTCAATAGTCTTAATAATGGTTCCACACCTACAAACAACTCTTCAAACCAAAATCAAAACCAGTACAGAAGAACTGTTGCTTGTGCTCAAAGTGTTCAGGGACCAACTATTTAAGCTGATGCTAGGATTGAGTCTTCAGGAAAGCCTAACCAATCTGATGGTAAAGGAACACAATTCTAGCCTAATCAATTGAATCAAATGAAGAGCATGCTTCAGCAGCTGAAGAGTTCTTGCACTGGACAAGGAGGAAATGACACCCTATATGCAGGTTTAATAAGCACTTCTAATTTTAGAAATTGTTGCTTTTTTGCATGTCATATGTCTAGGGTTGATGATAATCCTTGGATCATAGATTCAGGTGCCAATAATCATATGACACTAGTTAAATCCTTTAAACCAACATCACTCTTCTTCCCATTCCTTATCTCATTACTTTGCCAAATGGCTACATGATGAAAGTCACTTGTACTGGTACTCTCACATTATCCCCAGACTTAGTTTTAAAAAATGTTTTGTTTGTGCCTTCATTAAGATACAACCTGATTTCTTTACATAAATTGTTATATCAATTCAAATGTGGAGCTTATTTTACTATTTTTAATTGTGTTATACAGGGCCCTAAAGTGTTAAATGGGCTCTACATTCTTCATCCTAAGTCTCTTGTTGTTTCTCACTCTGTAAACACCATTGCAGCTACTGTTTCTATTGATAATAAAGTTGCATTATCTTCTACTGATTCCCAAAATGTTATGTATGATTCTGTCAGTTTGTCTTCACTTGTTTGCTCTTCTAATACTGCTTCTAATATTGATTTACTTTGGCATCCAAGACTAGGGCACATGCCACATCATAAAATGAAATCCACTCCTTCCCTTAAATACAAGTTATCTAAGAGACAAGACTTTATTTGTAAAATTTGTCCTATGGCTAGACAATAGAGATTAGCTTTTCCTGAGAGCTCCATTAAGTCTACTTCCCCTTTTCAACTGATCCACATTGATTTATGGGGACCTTACCATACTCAAACTTACAATGGATATAAACAATTCTTAACAATCGTTGATGACTTTTCCAGGGCCACCTGGACCCACTTACTCTCCACAAAATCTAAAGCTTCACTCTCATCAAATCATTTATCATCATGGTCCAGACTCAATTTCATACTTCAGTCCAAACTATTAGGTCTGATAATACATTTGAACTAGGTTCCAGTTCTATAGCAGCTTTCTTTTTCTCTTCGCAAGGAATAATCCGCGAAACCTCCACTCCTCATACTCCACAACAAAATGGTGTTGTGGAAAAAAACATAAACATCTTCTAGAAACAGCTAGATCACTTTTATTTCAGTCCAAACACTACTAAAAAACTGCCAAAAATCGACGAAAAAAATCGACGGACCGCGTTGGTTTTTTCAATGAAACCGACAGGAAACCGACCCTTTACGGTCCATCGGTTTACATAGCCCCCCTTTTTTACGACGGACTGCGTCGCTTACGTGGTCCGTCGATTTTTATCCAATAATTTAAAAAAATTAAAAAATAAATAAAAAAACCGACGGACTGAGTCAGTTTTTTAAATTTCTGATTTTTTTATCTTAAATAAAAACAATATAAATTTTATGAAAAAATCGACGCAGTGCGTCGGTTTTTTATTTAATTTTTTATTTAAAATAAAAAACTGACACAGTGAGTCGGTTTTCTCAAAAATTTTAAGAATTAATTTCCAGAAAATCGACGGACTGCGTCGGTTTTCTGGAAAATTTCCTGCATGCAATTGCTGCATTTTCTGCAGCCACACCTGCACAAAACCAATACAAAATCCAGCACCAAAACCTGCTAAAAACCAGCACTAAAATGCTCCAAATCAATTCTAAAAGAGCTACAACACATAAAATCACCCTAAGTAACAATCAAACACATCAAACACTATCTAAAAACATCAAATACGATCTAAATAAACCTTCAAAGTTCAAAAATATTTAAATGTCCAACCAAAAGTACCATTAACTAGTTCTACATAGTTTTAACATAAGTCCATAAAGCATAAAACATAAGTCCATTATGAAATCCAAACTAAAACATAAGTCCCACGACTATATAAATGAACCCTAACTGCTTCCAGTTTCAAATACTTCTTACACCGGCAACGAGAACAAGCACACCTAATTGCCTCTTCATTTTGAAAAAGGGTGAAGTGACATTGCATGTGTGATAAACTTTTCAACAAATTCATCATGTACACCCACACGATCACTATTATTTATATTATACATCCACATACAATCCATCTACAAAAATATACCCACAAATTATTGAGGTTATATAAATATGTTTTAACTTAAGAATTCTAACTTAAAATATAACTTAAGAAAATACAATCCCAACCAATTCTAACTTTGAATTCTCAATAACAATTCTAACTTTAATAACTTATGGATTCTAACTTTAATATAACTTTTAAAGCACAATCCCAATCAATTCTAGCTTTGAATTCTCAATAACAATTCTAACTTTAATAACTTATGGATTCTAACTTTAATTCTAAAAATTGAAAAGTAAATCTAGTCAAATAAAGTCTAAATTTTAGTTTAGAGGTTATAGAAATATTATGACTTAACCAATTGATCTGTCGTGAAATTACGGGATATTCGATGCTAATTCCATAAGCTTTTGTGACTCTTCAAGCACTTTTGTTGTTACTTTTCGTGTATTTATGTCGTTTTGTAGGATAAGATGTCTGAAGAGCATAACGGAGCAAAAATGGCTGAAATGCGGCACATGCTAGCACCACATGCGAGTAGCATGTTGTGCATGCGAGCAGCACTTGCTGCAGCATGTGGTGACAGAGATATTTGCACAACATGCTACAGTTTGGTGCAACATACGACTGGCATGTTGCACATGCGACACAAGATGCGAGTAGTATGTTGTGCACGCAGGGTATTTTTGTCCAGATTTTGTTCCCGTTTTGGCACTTCTATAAATAGAATGCTAGGGTTTGTAAAACTCATTTTTGGCCATTCAACACAAGCTTTGGAGCTAGGGTTTTACACCACACCTTTGGAGGAGAAGATTCGAGCTCGTTAATGATAAATTTCTCAACCCTTTCTTCAATTCCTTGCTTTGTATTGCATATTTAAGGGAGTTGTATTTTATTCCATTACTTGAATCTTGTTTATGATATTATTCGTTATCAAGTGTTGGATTAAAACTCTTGTTATGCTTATGTATTGAATGATTTTTATTGCTATTGAAGTGGCTCTTTGTTGTTTTAATTAATCTTGTTCTTTAATGTTTCTTAAGGGATTAGCTAACCTTAAGACTCGCCCATTTACTTTGCTTGACCTCGGAAGAGGAAATCTAGGTTGGAAAAGATTAATTAACAAGAATTTGGGTCATTAAACCCATCTAATAACTTGCGCTAGGAATAGGAAAGTTACTTGAGATTCAATTGGTTGTGCTTGATATCACACTCTAAGGCTTGGAAAAGCTTAGAGTGAAATTCATTGATTTGGTTGGAAGACTTTCAATGAGATTTTAGAAACCATTATACATTAACATAAACCCGCTCGTAGTTGTAAAATCATAAAATATATTGGATCGTTACTTGAGAGTTCCTTGTATCCAAGCTTGTGGCCATTGATCATTTTATTCGCTTTTTAGATTAGTTTATATTTTTGCATTAGTTATAATTTTATCAAAAAACCAAATTATTATCAAGTGTTTGGCTTAGCATAGAAAGTGATAATTCCTTACTTGTTTAAATCGCCTAGCATATTGTTCCCTGTGGGATCGACCCCGACTCATAGTTGGGTAAATTATATTGCATATGACTGTGTTCACTTTCTCTTTGAAGAGTGGATTTGGACATTATCAATTTTGGCGCCGTTGCCGGGGAACAATTTGGCATATTTGGGTTAGTTTGGGATTTAAGCTTACTTGCTTTTGTCCAAACTTGTGAATATTTGTGTAGTTGTTTTCTTTGCTTGATTTTATTTTTATAAAAAAAATAAAAAAAAATGGCATCATTCTATGAAAATGGGTCGGATGGAAGTTGTTCATACTTTGATGACCCTTGACCCTATTGTGGAGGATCCCACTCTTGGCAAAATTGTTTAAAGTCTCCTGGGGGAGGATTGTGCGCACAATCTCAAACCCATGAGTGGAGCATATGTGATAGATGTGGTGGTCAAAATGGCCATTGGGCTAATTGTGCTTATGTGTCCTTCCCTTCCCCGAACCTCCACTATGACGATTCTACTTTTTGTTGTGACAATGATAGGGAAATGAAAGTGGAAGAAGTTGAGAATGGTCAAAATGGAGAGTTCAAGCTCATGATGGAATGCCTACTTGAAGGAGGAAATGAAAAGCAAAAAGCCTTGGAGGAGTACTTGGAAACTAGTCTCCAAAATGGCTTGATGAATGAACACAAAAATCCTCCATGGGCATTTGAACAATATCAAGATGAACTCTCAAATGCTCAATATGAGAAGATAATGCCTATGTTGGAGGCCAATCATGAAAACAAGGAATCAAGAATTGAACACCCTCCAACCGAATCCATGCTTATTGGAGATGCCGGAGAAGAAAGGAAATTAGAGTCAATCGGTGCCATGGAAAATGTTGAAATTGACTCTAGTTCATTTTCGGGTAAGAATGTTAAAGATGAGGCAAATTTGGAATTTGGGCACATTGGACCTCATTCTAACCATTTTTCAACATTGTGCTTGGTGGATGATATGGAAATTGAACTACTCGAGCCTATGGTGGAAGTTGGTGATGAAAACCAAAGTGTTTTCATTTTGAAGTTTGCTATGCCAAGAAGACAAAATGACATTCCTCACCTAAAGGCCAAAAAGTGCAAAATGCGATACCCGAAAGTTTGCCTCCTTGTTTTTCTACCACCGCCCCATGAGCATCATCATGATCTTGATTCAAAGTTGGGGCGCAAATTCATATCTTCTAAATGGAAGGAAAAGTGGTAAAATTAGTAACCGTCGTGCCGCGACGTTAACTCAAGCGCTTGGTGGGAGGCTACCCATCGTTTTAAAATTTTTAAGTCGTTTTTGAAATTTTATTTTTTAGAATAGTTTATTTTATTGCTTTTGACTAATCTGCAAAGTTTCATAATTTTTGGAATTGTTTTGAGCAGGTCGGGGTTTCAAAGCAGCCACAAACCAGTAGCTGCTGTTGAAATAGATCCCAACAGCCACACCAAGTTTTTAGGTGACATCACCTGCAGGTCATGCCTGCGTTTTGCAGGTGCTGACAGTAAAAAATAAAAATAAAAAAAATCAGGTGACATCACCTGCGAACCGCAGGTCATGCCTGCGAGTCGCAGGTGCTGACAAAAAAAAAATTGTTTGCCCTCAAACTATTTTATGTTTTGTTTTGATTATGTGCAGTGAGGACACTGCAATGTTTGTAGTTGGAGATGGCATGTGGTAGCACATTATATTTTGGTTATGCATAAACTGTGCCCTTGCCGGGCTTTTGTCTTATATATGGATATTGTATGCCCTTGCCGAATTTGTTTTGTGACTGTTGGTGTGGTTGTGAATAGACGTTGTTACAAATGGAACTTGCTCAAATTTTTGAAGATTTTGTTTTGTTGGCATGTTATGGATTAGTCACTTTTATTATTTTATTTTCTTTCTTAGCTTCTTTAATTAGTCTTGTAGTTTAGGTGTAGGTGATCCTTTGAGGAAAAATTGTGGAAACTCTTGGCTTGTTTGGTACTAATAGAGTTAGTCTCTTGCATGTGAAGCGTTTAATTGAGCATACCCCTCCAAGTGGAATTTTAAGTGAAAAGAGAAACAAGATGCATAGAAGGAATGATTTTTGTGACAACTTTTTGGCTCATTTTGTGACTCTTTACCTACTAGATGAGTTTTACTTGGGATGATGAGATATTTCTCTATTTGTTCTAGCTTAGGAAGTAAAATTGATCCATCTTGACTAGTTCATATGCCATGTGTGGTGAGTGTTTGTTGAATAATTCTTGTGTTTACTTTTATCATCTAAAACTTGCCTGGTTAGTCGTTCAATGCTAATTTTGATTATGTTGGTTGGAGAGATGACCTTGGTCTATCTTTGTGATTTTTGAAAAAGCCGCTTTAGCCTTTCTAGCCTACAATTGCATAAATAATATCACTAGTAACCCCATTTGAGCCTATGGTCTTTTCTTTGATTGCCACATTACAAGCCTTTACCTTTTTTGATGAAAAGTCTCTCTTTTAAACTTTTCCCTCCTTGAACATAAAATTGTGAATTTGAGGCCAAAAGCCTAAGTTGGGGGTGTTAGTATTGCTTGAGAAATGGTGAAGGTTGGTGTTGTGGAAAAGTCAAAAGAAAGGAAGAAAAACTGAAAAATAAAAAAAGGTTGCAAACTTTTTGTGCCAAAAAAATAATAATCAAGAAAATGGTTGCACAAAAAGAAGTTGGAATAATTGGGGAAACTAGTATGCAAAGGAAGGAGTGATGTTTTGAAATGAAGAGGAAAGTGGACAAAAGGTATTGTGTAGTGTTCAAGGAGGGCGTAGTCACTTGTATCCCAAATACTTATCCGACCCTTCCCTAAGCCTACACTACAAGCTTAAAAAGTCCCTATGTGATCTCCAAACAAATGTTCTTGAGTTAGTGATGATTGAAAATAAGGGCAAGCTTATGGTGTGATATTTGTTAGCACTATAATTTCTTTGTTGAGTGTGAGTGACTTCGCGTATATGTCCCTTGTGTTGTTGTTGTGAATATAGTGATTTTGGGACTTTCTTTCTTGTGAGGGCATGTGGATTACAATAGATTGGCGATGTTGAAAACTTTCAAGCTAAGTCAAATGAGCATATCTAGTAAGCTAGTGATTTTGAGTCACTTATTGAGGCTTAAGTGTTGTCGATTGATTGTTTTGAAACTCCACTGCATTCTTAAAATTGTATTTTTAAATGAGGGAGTTATTTGGTTGAAGTTTCACATGATTGTAACCTAATTATTTGTACCAATCAAAGTCATGAGGGTTGTGCTTAATTGAAAAAAATGTGCTTTGAAAATGATAGTAGCACTACTTAAGCTTGTATTGATGGATCCTCATTGAGATTTTGATTTTGATTTGCTTGAGGACAAGCAAAGACTTTAAGTTGGGGGTGTTGATGTGCCGTGAAATTACGGGATATTCGATGCTAATTCCATAAGCTTTTGTGACTCTTCAAGCACTTTTGTTGTTACTTTTCGTGTATTTATGTCGTTTTGTAGGATAAGATGTCCGGAGAGCATAACGGAGCAAAATGGAGCAAAATTGGCTGAAATACGGCACATGCGAGCAGCACTTGCTGCAGCATGTGGTGACAGAGATATTTGCACACCATGCTACAGTTTGGTGCAACATGCGACTGGCATGTTGCACATGCGACACAAGATGCGAGTAGCATGTTGTGCACGCAGGGTATTTTTGTCCAGATTTTGTTCCCGTTTTGGCACTTCTATAAATAGAATGCTAGGGTTTGTAAAATTCATTTTTGGCCATTTAACACAAGCTTTGGAGCTAGGGTTTTACACCACACCTTTGGAGGAGAAGATAGAAGCTCGTTAATGATAAATTTCTCAACCCTTTCTTCAATTTCTTGCTTTGTATTACATATTTAAGGGTGTTGTATTTTATTCCATTACTTGAATCTTGTTTATGATATTATTCATTATCAAGTGTTGGATTAGAACTCTTGTTATGCTTATGTATTGAATGATTTTTATTGCTATTGAAGTGGCTCTTTGTTGTTTTAATTAATCTTGTTCTTTAGTGTTTCTTAAGGGATTAGCTAACCTTAAGACTCGCCCATTTACTTTGCTTGACCTCGGAAGAGGAAATCTAGGTTGGAAAAGATTAATTAACAAGAATTTGGGTCATTAAACCCATCTAATAACTTGCGCTAGGAATAGGAAAGTTACTTGAGATTCAATTGGTTGTGCTTGATATCACACTCTAAGGCTTGGAAAAGCTTAGAGTGAAATTCATTGATTTGGTTGGAAGACTTTCAATGAGATTTTAGAAACCATTATACATTAACATAAACCCGCTCGTAGTTGTAAAATCATAAAATATATTGGATCGTTACTTGAGAGTTCCTTGTATCCAAGCTTGTGGCCATTGATCATTTTATTCGCTTTTTAGATTAGTTTATATTTTTGCATTAGTTATAATTTTATCAAAAAACCAAATTATTATCAAGTGTTTGGCTTAGCATAGAAAGTGATAATTCCTTACTTGTTTAAATCGCCTAGCATATTGTTCCCTGTGGGATCGACCCCGACTCATAGTTGGGTAAATTATATTGCATACGACCGTGTACACTTTCTCTTTGAGGAGTGGATTTGAACGTTATCACCAATCCCAACCAATTCTAACTAAGCTAATCCCAACCAATTCTAACTAAGCTAACACAAATACATTGACAATGAACATAAAAAATAGCACAATCTCAAGCAAATATATATATGACAAGTAAACTAGTCAAATAAAGTTTACATTTTTTCACAAATTCAACATCAATAATTTTTAAAAGCAAAATCTCAACCAATTCTACCTTTGAATTCTCAATAACAATTCTAACTTTAATAACTTATGGATTCTAACTTTAATATAATAAGAAAGCACAATACCAACCAATTCTAACTTTCAATTCTCAATAACAATTCTAACTTTAATAACTTATGGATTCTAACTTTAATAACTTATGGATTCTAACTTTAATAACTTATGGATTCTAACTTCAATATAACTTTGAAAAGCACAATCCCAACCAATTCTAAAAATTGAAAAGTAAATCTAGCCAAATAAGGTCTACATTTTAGTTTTGCAGTTATAGAAATATTATAACTTAACATTCTAACCTTGACAAGCACAATCTCAACCAATTCTAACTTTGAATTCTCAATAACAATTCTAACTTTAATATAACTTTGAAAAGCACAATCCCAACCAATTCTAAAAATTGAAAAGTAAATCTAGACAAATAAAGTCTACACTTTAGTTTTGAAGTTATAGAAATACTATAACTTAACAATTCTAATTTTGAAAAGAACAATCTCAACCAATTCTAATTTTGAATGCTCAATAAAAATTCTACTAACTTATGGATTCTAACAAATAGCACAATCCCAACAAAAAAAAAAAAAGTCAAATAAGGTATATATGTTTGCACGAATTCAACATCAATAATATTACAAAGAATGATAACTAAGCTAACACAAATACATTGACAATGGACATAAAATACAGCACAATCTCAAGCTAAAAAAAATGAAAAGTAAACTAGTCAAATAAAGTTTACATTTTTTCACAAATTCAACATTAATAACATTACAAAAGATGTTTAACAAAGCTAAATAGACTAACATTAGGCCTAAAATCTACAAATAAAACTAAGATTGAAAGAATTTTAAAAGCCCTAATTTAAAAGAAACTACCTCAAATTACAAGTTCAAATGGGGCTGAGGTAGGTGGGGTTGGGCTGCGCAGGTGGCGGTGGGTGGGCGGCGGCTAGCAGCAGGTGGCGGGAGTGGGCGGCGGGTTAGGGTTTTTTATTTTAGAGAGAAGTGGGTCTTTTTTTTGGGGAAGATGGAAAATGATATGCCAAACCCTTTTCTATCATATTGTTAAAAAAAAAAAAACACGCGATCCATCGGTTTTTTTAAAATGTTGACCAGCCTTTGACCAAAAAAATAATAATTAAATACCGACGTAGTCCGGCGATTTCTTTAAAAAAACTTCGTTTATTAATATTTTAAAAAACAAAATGAATTATAAATTAGTTAATATATTTTTAAAAATAAAACCGACGTTGTCCTTCGGTTTTAATTAATTAATTTTATTTTAATTTAATAAAAATGACGTGGGACGACGGTTTTTGTAAAAAAATATTGGCGGAAATATTGGAAATATTAGAAAATGACGTTGTCCGTCGGTTTTTTAATTAAAAAAATTTAAAAAAATTAGAAATACACAAAACCGATGCATCGATTTTTTGTCCGTCGAATTTTGGCAGTTTTTTAGTGGTGAAACTTCCTGTTAAGTATTGGGGAGAATGCATCCTTACTGCTACTTATCTCATAAACAGGTTTCCTTCACCCTTACTGAACAATTCCACCCCTTATGCTCTTTTCCACAAGTCTGATCCTTCCTACTCCCATCTTAAGCCTTTCAGATGCCTTGCCTTTGTTGCAGTTCCCAAACCTTATAGAGATAAATTCAAGTCCAGATCTCTTACCTGTGTGTTTTTGGCTATAGCATGACCAAAAAGGCGTACAAACTTCTTGATATAACCAAGCATACTGTGTTCTTTTCCAGAGATGTTCAATTTCAGGAACCAATCTTCCCATATTCTTCTCCTTCCCATCCTTCCCTCTTTCCTCCTCTTGTTCCTCTCATTGATGATTTACCTCCATGCTCCTACAACCATCTTGTTTACTCTCCTGGTTCTCCTTTCACTGAACATTTTTCCAACCCTCCTTCTTTTATAGTTTCCCCTAGGTCTTCCTCTTCTGAAAATCCTGTTTCTTCTCCTGATTCTTCTTCCCCTGATTCATCTCCTCCAGTTGCTTTGAGAAAGACATCTAAAGTTGTTTCTCTACCTTCCTACTTGCAACAATATTTGTGCTATAATGCTTCAACCTCCAAGGAATCTTCTATACCTCATGACTGTGATTTAATTGAGCTTCAATTCTATCATCAAGTTGTTTCTAACCCTGCTTGGCAGGAAGCTATGCTCAAGGAGTTTCAGGTTTTGGAAGCCAAAAATACATGGGAAATTGTCCGTCTTCCCTCTAGTAAGAAAGCTATTTCATCGAAATGGGTGTATAAGATCAAACAGACGGCAGATGGCACTCCTGAACGATGCAAAGTTAGGTTAGTTATTAGGGGTGACACACAGCAAGAAGGGGTTGACTTTACTGAAACATTTTCTCCTGTTGTAAAACTTGCTACTATTAAATGTTTGTTGTCTGTTGCTATTAAACATGGGTGGGAAATTCATCAATTAGATATCAACAATGCATTTTTGCATGGTGACCTTGATGAAGAAGTCTTTATGAAAGTTCCTCTTGGTTTACAAGTTCAGACCACTTCTTCTTCTTCTTTTTCTTCCCCTCTTGTTTGCAAGGTAAATAAGTCTCTTTATGGCCTTAGACAGGCCTCCAGACAATGGTATGCAAAGTTGTCATATGTTTTGCTATCTAGGGGATTTCACTCTAGCAAGAATGATTATTCTTTGTTCCTCAAGAGTATAGGTTCCTCTTTTACTATTGTAGCTGTTTATGTAGATGACATTCTACTTACTGGGAATGACTTGGTGGAAATTCATGCTCTTAAGTCTTCTTTGGATGCTTAGTTTAAGATCAAGGATTTAGGCCAGGCTCACTATTTCTTGGGATTGTAACTCTTTAAGTTTCCCCGGGGGATTCTTGTGAATCAACAAAAGTTTCTCAATAAACTCTTGAATGAGTTCAACTGTGCAGTATCACTAGTGGTGTCTCCCTTAGATTTTCACATCAAGCTCTCAGTTGACTCAGGTGACCTTATGCCTGATCCTTCACGGTATAGAAAATTGGTTGGGAAATTAAATTTTCTCCAACATACCAGATCTGACATCTCTTTTAGTGTTCAATATTTGAGCCAGTTTATGTCTCAACCTAGGGTTTCTCATTATGAAGCAACATTACATGTCCTCAGATATTTGCCAGGCACTTCAGATTTTGGTTTATTATTTAACGACTCTCCTAGTTCTAATCTGGTGGGATATTGTGACTTTGACTGGGCCAGCTGCTCCTCTAGCAGAAAGTCTTTAAGTTTTTATGTTCTATTACTCGGTGCTTGCCTTGTCTCCTGGAAATCAAAGAAGCAAGTCACTATTGCACTCTCTTCTGCAGAGGCTGAGTACAGGGCTCTTAGGCAGTTGGTTGCTGAGATTGTTTGGCTGATCAGGCTACTAGATGAGCTTATTGTTCCCTCTGTTGTTCCTGTTTCTGTGTACTGTGACAACAACTCTACTATACACATTGCTAAGAACCCTATTTTTCATGAACGCACTAAGCACATTGAGGTTGATTGCCATTTTGTTCGAGATGTTCTTCAGAGTGGCCTTATTGCTCTCAATCGTGTCTCTGGTGATTCCCAGATTGATGACATGTTGACCAAAGCTGTCCCAGGTGTTCAACATGGCACTTTCTTCTCCAAGCTTGGCATGGTGTCCCATTCTAGCTTGCGGGGGGATGTTAATACTTAACTTTAGTTGTTATTACTTAGTGTCCTGTATAGTTTACTTGTACACTTAGGCCTTTCTAGTTTCATTCATTTAACACTTATGACTTGTGTATATATATAGTGTTGTGTAAAGAAACAAACTTGGTTGGTTCGTTTGTAATAATAGAAATAAAAGCTTCTTTCTCTCTCTATATTCTCCAACCCCAACCCCAAACTCGAATTTGTTGCTTTCTTCTTCAATAATTCGCATTGTAACAGGATGGAGTACAATCTCCACTGTTTACTTCTGAATTACCAATTCTATCAATGCATTATCATAGAACTTATAAATGTAGAACTTATAAATGTGGCACTACTATATCTATGAGGAGTACTAGATATGTTTTCATACGCTGTTAGTCTTGTTGATTTTTTTTTAATGTATATATTTTGTCTTTTTAGTGTCTAATCATTTCATCAAAAAATTTAAGTTATATTATTAATTAAAGAAATCACACTTTTTATTTAATTAATTATATCTTTAATGCACCCCTTCACATGCAGGCGTGCGTAATATTTTTTCATGAGCCGATTACATGAATTTCTTTTATAATAGGTGACGGTAGCGGCGGAGCCACCTAATTAGGCCAAGCGGTGTCATTCGACACTACTTGGTCTAGGAAAACTATATTAAATATACATTATGCAAAAATAAGCAATAACATATGGATATATAAATTGACACAAACTAACATTAAATTGTGTTTAATAGTCTAGATTGTGTTTTTTAAATATAAATAACATCACAATGAATTGTTCATTTGTTCTTTAAAAATTGACATCACTTTCAAAAATTTATGCGTACCCGGCACGCCACTGAATGATCATGAGACCTTACTAGGTGTGATATCATGTTGAAGTGTGACTATCTCATGTAAAACTTATATACATACATTTTTATTTACTTAATTCTTAAATACTCTCTATACATTCACTAATTACCAATTGTATATCTACTAATACAGCTGCTGAGCCATCACTTTCCTCATCATCAGGTCCTCTTCACAGAAGAGAAGAATTGAAGGAGAAATATCACATAAAACACCCTCCAAACTAACAACAAGATAAAGATGAACCGAATATCGACAAGATTTTTAATGGCTCACATGAAAGTGTTCAGTGAAAGGGAGCATACGAAGATGGAGAAGATATATAGAAGAGAAGGGCCTTTTCTAATTTGAGCTACGTTTCCCTTTTCTTCCAACTTGATTACTGATCATGCAACAATAAAGTTGATATTTCCCTTTCTTGAATGACTATTCGTATACCAATGGGTCCTTTGTTTTTTAGGTACTAATGTACAATTAATTTACTTGTTGACTGAGTTGTTGCTATCAAAAAATAAAAACAAACTGGCAAAAGAAGGTTCCCGAGGATATCACGAGGCAGATTTTTTTTTTTTTTATCGAATTAAAGTTTAGGGCAAAGATAATATAAAGTAGTTACATATTCACGTCGATCACATAAATTATCAAGTGTATATTTACATTTATCATAAATTAACCTAGAAGCATATATGCGTAACCTATTCTATCTGGTTAGCTTGCACTAATTGTATTTTATTTTTTTTAATATTGTAGAAGAATAAGTAAAGATTTGTGTGCTTAGTGTTATTATCTAATTTGTAGATGGTATTTCAGTCATTTAATTAGCTGATAATTTATTCTCTCCCTCTGCTCATTCCACGGGTTAACTTTGTGCTTTGCGTCTAGGTCTACATGATATCAGGGCACTTACAAAATTATTCATGCACAATCATCAATTAGTTTGGTAACCAATCATTATAATTAATAGACGAGTTTATTTTTTGTTCTTCCCACTATCTTAGGCTAGTATAGCTAGGCTCTTTCAATGTAGAACAATATGCACGGTTAGGATATTAGACTGTAGATTGGCATCTCATGGAATGTATTAATATCAAAATATGTGTTGATGCTCATTATTAGAAACAAAGATTTTTTCCATCGATATTTCAGTGAGAAATTTTTGTTATCAAATAATCTATGATTTTCCCACCTCATTTCTACCAGATCAACTCACTAGAAAAATAAATGGTGGGAAACATGTTCTAATTGAAACGCTGGAATACTTGCTGATTTTTCCGTGTGAAAATACTACTATTTAAATTTTTCCACCGACATTCAATGGGAATAGCCACTAAACATTATTCAGTGAAAAATTAGAGTGGAAAAATAGTGATTTTTTAGTAGTGGTTGAGCACTCTTTTCTATAATATTTTTACAATTGTACAATTCTACAATAAATCATATATTTATGTGACTATAAATCATCTCATTAAGAATAAATTGAGAAATTTAAAATTATATCATTCATTCAAAGGCACAATCTAAGGAGGAGGAGGGGGGGGGGGGGGGGGGGGGTAGGTGGGGGCATTGGAGAAAAAGAGCTATTTTGATTTAGTGTGTTTATTTACGAGTTAACTTAAACTTAGTATGATAATAAAAATCACCAAGAATTGTGGTAGAGTGGATATGGACATTTCACCTTTAACTAGAGGTCTAGGGTTCTAGTCCTTGCATATGAAAAAAGATCCGAATAGAGAGTGCTTCGCCCTTAAATGGGCCTTACGCGGCGTCAATCCAAATTAGTCGGGGACCAATGCAGTATCAGATACTTAAAGAGAACCCAAAAAACAATATCACAATAAAAAGAATATTAATTTTTTTTTCATTTTTCTTTAACATACCGAAATATTTTTGCAAAAATAGGTTATGATTTATTTAGTTTAGACAAAACCTGGTCACTCTAATTAATCACTAATCGCTAGAGCTCCATTATGTTCTAAACTTTTCTTTACTCTCTAATCACTAATCATTAAAGCTCCATTTTGTTCTAAATTTTTCTTTTTCCGTTAAAATGCATGTATGAAATGAAAATAGTGTCCCTTTTTATTATAAGTGTAAAGTTTCACGCAAATTGTTGGGCCAATGCTTCGTCTGGTATATTAGACTATTAGACAACAAACTACAAACTATATCTCAAATAGTTCGCAAAATCTATTAATTTTACTAGTTCAAATAGTAAGGATAGAAAATATTTTTATTTACTCTTACTCCTTCCCCACACAATCATCATAAAATATGCACTCTCATAAACCATGCATGGATAAACATAAATTAAATAACACCATAGTTTTCAATTGAGAAGTGTGTGGATATTACTATATATATATAATAAGGGTCAATCTAACTTTTTTATAGTACTACTTAGTTAGAGTCCTTGGTTATATTACAACTAAGGTTGCCAACTAAAGGTTTCCTCTTCCAAATTTTGCCCCTATATTTGTCTTTTATTGTTTCCTCTATTATGGGGTGTTTTAGAAATATTAAGGCACTTCTAAGAGTCCGTTTGGATTGGCTTATAAGTTGCTTATAAGCTGTTTTCAACTTTTTTAAGTATTTGGCTGGCCAGCTTAAAGTTATTTTGTGTTTAAAATAAGCTCAAAAAAATAATTGGACCCGTTTGACTTAGCTTATCTAAAACAGCTTATAAGCTGAAAACAGCTTAAAAGCCAAAAACAAAATAAGTTAGGCTACCCCAACTTATTTTTTTCCAGCTTATAAGTTGTTTGCAGCTTATAAGCTGCTTAAAATAAGCCCATGCAAACAAGCTCTAAGCCTTTTTTGGTTATAGAAAATTCCTTAGACTAACTTTTTGAAGATGATGACATGTCCTATAACTTCTTCATATGGCTTATTTTTACTCCTACTTTATTTCTTTATTATTTAAGGTGTCACACCAAATTTTGGTAAATTTAGAAAATTTTAAGGTCCTCTTTTTACGCTTAAGAAATTGTGATGATGTCAATTAAAAAAAACACGTCACTATGCATAATTTGAATGAGAGAATACACCACATTTGTAGTTACCTTAATTAAAACATGTATTGCACAAAAAAATGAATTTTCTCTAATTAACTACTCTTTAATTGTTAAGTGTGAAACTTTGAAAATTTAATAGATAAAGTTGGTCTTAATTTGGATTAGATATTGTTACCTAAAATATATTTTTTTAATCTAAACATTTGTTAACAATAATAATAAGGGTCAATCTAACTTTTTTGTAGTACTTAGTTAGAATCCTTGATTACATTACAACTAAGGTTGCCAACTAAAGGTTTCCTCTTCCAAATTTTGCCCCTATATTTGTCTTTTATTGTTTCCTCTATTATGGGGTGTTTTAGAAATATTAAGGCACTTCTAAGCCTTTTTTTTTTATTATAGAAAATTCCTTAGACTAACTTTTTGAAAGTGATGACATGTCCTATAACTTCTTCATATGGCTTATTTTCACTCCTACTTTATTTATTTATTATTTAAGATGTCACACCAAATTTTGGTAAATTTAAAAAATTTTAAGGTCCTCTTTTTACGCTTAAGAAATTGTGAATTGTGATGATATCAATTTGATGAGTCGTGAAATTACGCGATATTCGATGCTAATTCCTTAAGCTTTTGTGACTCCTTAAGCACTTTTGTTGTTACTTTTTGTGTTTTTATGTTGTTTGTAGGAAAAGATGCCCGGAGAGCATAAAAGAGCAAAATGGATCAAAATGGACTAAAATGGAACAAAATAGAGCAAAACAAGCCAAGTAGCTGAAATGAGTGATCGGAAGATACCAAGTGAAAAGAAAGTCAAAAAGAGGTCAAACTGAACATTTTTGCAAAACTGTCAAAACTGGACAGTTTTGCAAAAATGGGACAGATTTGCAAAACTGTCAAAAGTGGACAGTTTTGCAAAAACGGGCAGAATTGCAAAAACAGAAATATGGGGGCAGATTTTGACATTTTTTGGACTTGGAAAAATTGGGGGGAGCTACAAAAGAGAGGCTAGGGCAAAACATTTTCCATCTTTGGTCATTTTGCAAGTTTTGGAGGCTAGGGTTTTTCTACAATATTGGAGGAGAAGATTGGAAGCACTTCAATGAGATATTTCTTAATCCTTTCTTCAATTCCTTGTTTTGTATTGCATATCTAAGTGTGTAGTATTTATTCCATTACTTGAATCTTGATTGTGAAACTATTCTTGATTAAAGTTTGGATTGAAACTCTTGTTTTGCTTATGTATTGAATGATTTTTATTGCTATTGAAGTGGGTCTTTGTTGATTTAATTAATCTCATTCTTGAATGTTTCCAAAGGGAGTAGCTAACCCTAGGACTCACCCATTTACTTAGATTGAGCTTGGAAGAGGAAATCTAGGTTGGGAAAGATTAATTAACAAGAATTTGGGTCATTAAACTCATCTAATAACTTGAGCTCGGAAGAGGATAGTTACTTGAGGTTAAATTGATTGTACCTAATATCACACTCTAAGGCTTGGAAAAGCTTAGAGTGAAATTCATTGATTTGGTTGGAAGACTTTCAATGAGATTTTAGATATCATTATCTATCAACACAAATCCGCTCTTAGTTGTAAAATCGTAAAATACGTTGGATCGTTACTTGAGTGTAATCTCCTATTATCCATGCTTGTGGCCATTGATCATTTTACTCGCTTTCTAGGTTAGTTTACATTTCCGCATTAGTTATAATTTTCTCAAACAAAAACCAAAATATTACCTATCGTTTGGCTTTAGCGTAGTTGGTGAAAGTTCCTTACTTTCTTAATCGCCTAGCACATTGTTCCCTGTGGGATCGACCCCGACTCATAGTTGGGTAAATATATTGCATACGACCGTGTACACTTTCTCTTTGAGGAGTGTATTTGGACGTTATCAAAAATGGCGCCGTTGCCGGGGAACAATTTGGCGTATTTGAGTTAGTTTGGGATTTAAGCTAATTTGCTTTGGTTCAAACTTTCATTGCTTTATTTTATCAAAAAAAAAAAAAAAAAAAACTGACCAGTTTTGCAGAATTGCAAAACTGTCCAGTTCTGAAAAACTGTCCAGTTTTTGCTTCTGCAGAAACTGTCCAGTTTTTGCTTCTGCAGAAACTGTCCAGTTCTGAAAAACTGTCCAGTTTTTGCTTCTGCAGAAACTGTCCAGTTCTAAAAAAAAAAAACAATGGCATCATATAATGAAAATTGGTCGGATGGTAGTTATGCATACTTTGATGACCCTTGTCTTTATTGTGGAGGACCACACTCATGGCAAAATTGTTTGAATTCTCCCGGGGGCGGATTGTGCGCACAATCCCAAACCTATGAGTGGAGTATTTGTGATAGGTGTGGTGGTCAAAATGGTCATTGGGATAATTGTGCTTATTTGTCCTTCCCTTCCCCGAACCCCCACTATGACTATTCTAGTTTTGATTTTGATGATAGTAGGGATATGGAAATGGAAGAAGCCTCAAATGCTCAAAATAAGAGGATAATGCTCATGTTAGAGACCATCCTTGAAAAAGTTGAAAAACAGGACTTAGCGGTTAAGGACTTGAGGCAACCACTTGATGACTTGAGGCAAGCAATTAATTGCAATGACAAAGCTATTCACATCTTGGAGGATCAAATGAAATCATTGGTTCATACTCATAATGCTCAACAACTTGAGGGTGTTGAAAGTAGACAAGAAAGTGGCCAAAACATGAATTTCTCCAAGGGTGGATTTTTGCAAGCTTTGAATGACTCTCAACTTGAAGAAGGCCTTGGCAAAGTGGAAATTGTGAGCCAAGATTGGCTTACGACTCAAGCTCAACAACTTGAAGCCTATGGGGATCATCGTGAAGGCATTTCGAGGGTGATGGAAGAATTTTTAAAAATCCATGTTGAGCAAAGTCAAGAGTTGAAGAACCTTGAAATTGCTATCCGTGACTTGAAAGTCGAATTGAATGCAAAAGTTGAGGTATGCAATACTCAACATCAAATATTCATAGATAGTAGTTTTAAGTTGGTTCCCAATGAAAATGTGGTCAAAATTGATTTTCAAGAGCTAATGATGAATTGCCAACCGACCAATCCAAAAATAATGCAAGATGCCGAGATTGAAGAAATGATACTAGAGTTGCATAAAAAAGTTCATGAAATGGTTTTTGAAGACTCTAGTTCATTTTTGGGTGAGGATGTCAAAAATGAAGCGAATTTGAAAATGGAGCGCCTTAGACCACATTCCAACCATTTTTCAACATTATGCTTGGTTAGTGAAATGGAAGTTGAACTAACCGAGCCTATGGAGAATTTTGAAGATGAAGAAGAAAGCGTTTTCATTTTGAAGTTTGCTATGCCAAGAAGACAAAATGGCATGCCTCACTTAAGGGCCAAGAAGTGCAAAATGCGACACCCGAGAGTTGGCCTCCTTGTTTTTCTACCACCGCCCCATGAGCGTCATCATGATCTTGATTCAAAGCTGGGGCGCAAATTCATATCTTCCAAATGGAAGGAAAAGTGGTAAAGGTAACCGTCGTGCCGCGACGTTAAATCAAGCGCTTGGTGGGAGGTAACCCATCGTTTTAAAAGTTTTAAATCGTTTTTGAAATTTTATTTTTTTAGAATAGTTTAGTTTATGGTTTTTGACTAATCTGCAAAGTTTCAGAATTTTTGGAGTTGTTTTGAGCATGTCGGATATCCGGACAGCCCCCAAAACCAGTAAAAGCTGCGATTTTTTTTTTCTTTTTCTGGTGTCATAACCTGCGATTCGCAGGTCATACCTGCGAATCGCAGGTCACGTCGCACATGGTGACAGAGACAAAAAAAAAAAAAAAAAAAAAAAAAAATTGGTGACATCACCTGCGACTCGCAGGTCATACCTGCGAATCGCAGATGGGGTCGCAGGTGGTGACAGTAAGCAAAAAAAAAAAAAAATTTTTTTTTTTTTTTTCAATATTTTTATGTTTTGTTTTGATTATGTGCAGCGAGGACACTGCAATGTTTATAGTTGGGGGTGGCACGTGGTAGCGCATTATATTTTGAAATTTGTTCAAAATTTCTGAAAATTTTGTTCTTTTGACATGTTGTGGATTATGGCACTCTTATTATTTTATTTTCTTTCTTAGCTTCTTTCATTAGTATTGTAAGTTTAGGTGTAGGTTCTCCTTTGAGGAAAAATGTGAAAACTCTTGGCTTGTTTGGTACTAATAGAGTTAGTCTCTTGCATGTGAAATTGAAATATGAATACCTCTCCAAATTGTTGTGAAAGTTAAAAAGCAAGGTGCATAGGAAAGAATGATCTTTGTGACAACCTTTTGGCTCATTTTGTGACTCTTTACCTGCTGGTTGTGTTTACTTTGGATTATGAGATATTGCACTAGTTGTTCTTGCTTGGGAAGTGAAATTGATCCATCTTGACTAGTTCATATGCCATGTGTGTGAGTGTTTGTTGAATAAATCTTGTGTTTACTTTTATCATCTAGAACTTGCCCGGTTAGTCTTTCAATATTAATTTTGATCATATTGGTTGGAGAGATGACCTTGGGCTATTTTTGTGATGTTTGGAAAAGCCTCTTTAGCCTTTCTAGCCTACCATTGCATAAATAATATCACTAGTAACCCCATTTGAGCTTATGACCTTTTCTTTGATTGCCACATTACAAGCCTTTACCATGTTTGATGAAAAGTCTCTCTTTTGAACGTTTCCCTCCTTGAACTTGAAATTGTGAATTTGAGGCCAAAAGCCTAAGTTGGGGGTGTTAGTGTTGCTTGAGAGTGGTGAAGGTTGGTGTTGTGAAAAAGTCAAAAGAAAAGAAGAAAAATTTTAAAAATACAAAAAGGTTGCAAACTTTTTGTGCAAAAAAAATGTATCTTTGTAAAAAAAAAAAAAAAAAAAATGCAGGTGACATCACCTGCGATTCGCATGTGTGGTCGCAGGTGGTGCCAGCCAAAAAAAAAAAAAAAAAAATTTTTTTCCTTTTCTATTTTTATGTTTTGTTTT
This sequence comes from Lycium barbarum, assembly GCF_019175385.1. Classification (NCBI taxonomy): domain Eukaryota; kingdom Viridiplantae; phylum Streptophyta; class Magnoliopsida; order Solanales; family Solanaceae; genus Lycium; species Lycium barbarum. The sequence goes on from NC_083344.1 coordinate 124,204,125, forward strand.
GATTATGTGCAGCGAGGACACTGCAACATTTATAGTTGGGGGTGGCATGTGCTAGCACATTATATTTTGAAACTTTATAAAAGAAGTTGGAATAATTGGGGAAACTAGTATGCAAAGGAAGGAGTGTTGTTTTGAAATGAAGAGGAAAGTGGACGAAAGATTTTGTGTAGTGTTCAAGGAGGGCGTAGTCACTTGTATCCCAAATACTATCCTACCCTTCCCTAAGCCTACATTACAAGCTTAAAAAGTCCCTATGTGATCTCCAACTAAATGTTCTTGAGTTAGTGATGATTGAAAATAAGGGCAAGCTTATGGTGTGATATTTGTTAGCACTAGAATTTTTTTTGTTGAGTGTGAGTGACTTTGTGTAATTGTCCCTTGTGTTGTTGTTGTGAATACAGTGAGTTTGGGACTTTCTTTCTTGTGAGGGCATATGGATTACGATAGATTGGTGATGTTGAAAAATCCAAAGTTGAGTCAACTGAGCATATCTAGTAAGCTAGTAGTTTTGAGTCACTTATTGAGACTTGAGTGTTGTTGCTTGATAGTTTTATATCTCTATTGCATTCTTGAAATTGTATTTTGAATGAGGGAGTTATTTGGTTGAAGCTTCACATGCTTGTAGCCTAATTGTTGGTACCAACCAAAGTCATGTTTTTGTGCTTAAAATGGATCCTCATTGAGATTTTTGTTTTAGTTTGCTTGAGGACAAGCAAAGACTTTAAGTTGGGGGTGTTGATGAGTCGTGAAATTACGCGATATTCGACGCTAATTCCTTAAGCTTTTGTGACTCCTTAAGCACTTTTGTTGTTACTTTTTGTGTTTTTATGTTGTTTTGTAGGAAAAGATGCCCGGAGAGCATAAAAGAGCAAAATGGATCAAAATGGAACAAAATAGAGCAAAACAAGCCAAGTAGCTGAAATGAGTGATCGGAAGATACCAAGTGAAAAGAAAGTCAAAAAGAGGTCAAACTGAACATTTTTGCAAAACTGTCAAAACTGGACAGTTTTGCAAAAACGGGACAGATTTGCAAAACTGTCAAAAGTGGACAGTTTTGCAAAAACGGGCAGAATTGCAAAAACAGAAATATGGGGGCAGATTTTGACATTTTTTGGACTTGGAAAAATTGGGGGGAGCTACAAAAGAGAGGCTAGGGCAAAACATTTTCCATCTTTGGTCATTTTGCAAGTTTTGGAGGCTAGGGTTTTTCTACAATATTGGAGGAGAAGATTGGAAGCACTTCAATGAGATATTTCTTAATCCTTTCTTCAATTCCTTGTTTTGTATTGCATATCTAAGTGTGTAGTATTTATTCCATTACTTGAATCTTGATTGTGAAACTATTCTTGATTAAAGTTTGGATTGAAACTCTTGTTTTGCTTATGTATTGAATGATTTTTATTGCTATTGAAGTGGGTCTTTGTTGATTTAATTAATCTCATTCTTGAATGTTTCCAAAGGGAGTAGCTAACCCTAGGACTCACTCATTTACTTAGATTGAGCTTGGAAGAGGAAATCTAGGTTGGGAAAGATTAATTAACAAGAATTTGGGTCATTAAACTCATCTAATAACTTGAGCTCGGAAGAGGATAGTTACTTGAGGTTAAATTGATTGTACCTAATATCACACTCTAAGGCTTGGAAAAGCTTAGAGTGAAATTCATTGATTTGGTTGGAAGACTTTCAATGAGATTTTAGATATCATTATCTATCAACACAAATCCGCTCTTAGTTGTAAAATCGTAAAATACGTTGGATCGTTACTTGAGTGTAATCTCCTATTATCCATGCTTGTGGCCATTGATCATTTTACTCGCTTTCTAGGTTAGTTTACATTTCCGCATTAGTTATAATTTTCTCAAACAAAAACCAAAATATTACCTATCGTTTGGCTTTAGCGTAGTTGGTGAAAGTTCCTTACTTTCTTAATCGCCTAGCACATTGTTCCCTGTGGGATCGACCCCGACTCATAGTTGGGTAAATATATTGCATACGACCGTGTACACTTTCTCTTTGAGGAGTGTATTTGGACGTTATCACAATTAAAAAAACAAAACACGTCACTATGCATAATTTGAATGAGAGAATACACCACATTTGCAATTACCTTAATTAAAACATGTATTGCAAAAAAAAATTGAATTTTCTCTAATTAACAGCTCTTTAATTGTTCAGTATGAAACTTTGAAAATTTAATAGATAAAGTTGGTCTTAATTTGGATTAGATATTGTTACCTAAAATATTTTTTTTTATCTAATCATTTGTTAACTATATTGAAATTTGAATCTTTTCATCGGCATGTTTTGTTGGTTTTATGTTGATTACCCATATTGTTCGTGCTTAACAAAATTAACTTCCATTTTTGGATATTATTTTGTGTATTATAATATTTTATTTTTTAAATATGATGCACGCATACTTAATTATATTTTCTATGCATAATGAACAATGTAAGTTGTAGTTTATACAACATTCTCTAAAAAAAAAATGCAAGACGTACTACATGGTTAGTTAGTTCAATTTTTGGTATGACTTCATAAATATATTTCTTAATATATATTTACACTTAAAAGTTACATAAAAAGAAATTATAATGTGAACTTGATGGAGTAGTTTAAATGTTGAGTTCATTGAAAAATATGTAGTTAATGAAACATTTTTTAGTTTTCCAGTAGTAGTAATGTTCAACATCTTGTGACAAAAGAGAGTAAACTTTTTATGTTTTTTGAGTATCATTTTTTTTACGCGAGTAAAAAATATGTTAGGCAGTGTTTGTTAGCATAGGGAAACAAAATTAAATGAATCATGAAGCATTGAATCTTCATTTGTGTTTCAGAAAATAATTAAAATATACATTTTATAAAATAATGTACCATTTAAACTAGCAAAAGGAAAAAAAAATGTCATTTTCTCTTCACGTAAATTTTTAGAAAGTAAAAGGAAAGGCTAATTATATGAAGAAAAGTAATTGTTCACCTAAAAAAAAAAACTAATTAATTTTCTTTGTCTTTTCAATATACTTTGAATAGTTTAATTGAATTAACATCTACAAACATTTATAAAGTATAAAATTTTATTTTTATTCATTTGAAAGTTATTTTTTTTATAAGTAACCTCATTGAAATCTCAACAAACAAATAAATACAACATATCTAATTGATGTCTCTAGAACCATTTTTTTTTTTTTGAAGGAAAATGTTATATTGGATATCTGTTGTTAAAAATTAAGAAACTTTATGTTATGTATTTGTTTGAAGGTTAAAAAAAACAAAAACAAAAAGGGTCTCAAGTAAGGACAAAAAAAAAAATTTTGTTCAATTTTCAATTATTTTTGTGCAATTTAAATATATGGGAAGCCTTTAGTTTTTAAGAGTTTGTAGAAAATATCGAACTAATCTTTCAATAATTTAATCTCATAAATAATGGGGAAAAAAATAAAAAATAATTACAATTACCGTATACTGTATATATCGGAACCGAAATTGAACACCGTAATTTTGAAATTTCACTCCCAATTACCGTATTATCAAACATATATTGGATGACTTCTAAGTAGATTGGGAATAATTATTTCATATTTGTCGTATAAATAATTACTAAACTTGTTTAAAAAGTTCTATCCCCCCATATCTCTCATCTAACTCCTTATCCCCATCCCTTACGACTTTCAAACCTTAGCTTAGCATATTGCTGAAATTACAGGTCCAATATCCTTACAACCATGACTTCTATTATTTGTCGTCGGAAGTGCACCCATCTTCTTAAAATTGTATATTCGCTTCCTCGAAGCAAAAGAAGAATGTCAGAAAATGCCATTGCCCATATAAATTGGAAGGCGACCGTCCATAATAGCCCTGGAGCAGATAGTTGTATTAACAACATTCTGTTACTTTTAGATGACATAGTAACCCTGTCTTTAACATAAGCAGATGAAGTCGTCCTCAAGCGACATCGTAATAAATCTTGTCTTGGTTATATATTAGGCTGATTTTTTGAACTTTTTTAAAGTAAATTTCAAGTTTGAAAAAATATTTTTGACCAATTTTTCAAGTGATTTTGTTTCATTCATAATATATTTTAACTTTTTTCAGGTTAAATACTTTCTTATACTTTTATTATCTTATTTATCTGTGTTAGTTACAACTCCTTTTTTCAGACTGCTTTATCACGACTTTTTACTGCTTTATCACGACTTTTTCACTTTCGTTATTTTCATCTTCATACTGCTTTGAATTGCTTGTCATTATCTAACCTCTTTGGTCATGTTTTCTCTTGAGCCGAGGGTATTTCGGAAACAACTTCCGTACCTTCCAAGGTAGGGGTAAGGTCTGCGTACACTTTACCTTTCTAGACTCCACATTGTAGGATTTCACTGCGTATGTTGTTGTATAGTTGTTTTCAAGTTAAATGCGTCCAAACAGAACCTTAATTTATAAATACTCTTTTTCAACTTTTTTTCAATATTATATTTATTATTTCCAAACGTCTATTAATAATATTTTCAGGTTATTATATTAAGTCTGATATGAAAAATTACCTGTTATTGTACGTAGGTCAAATACTTTATATAGTAGCGAACAAATTCTTTACTTTAACATAATCGCTTAGACAACATTATAACAAAGTAAAAACTAGACAATTAAACTGCAACTCCAATCTTGAATTCCAAAATCTTTTGTAATTCCTCGGCACGACAAGGAACTTCAAGAACACCTTTTTGTTCAAATCCATATTCATCTTCTGCCTGTTTGAGTAATTTCAAGAATGAAGGATTTGTGAGCCAATGCAGTTCCACAACAAACCTCTTTGGCTCTTCCTCTGCGTTCACTGATAATACAGCAAAATATCCTTCTTTTACATCATTGGGTACCACTTCTTTATCATTTGCTCTTGGGGTTTCAACAAATTCCACAACATCAAATTTGAGAATTAATTGAAGAAGATTCTTGAGCTTTCCCATTATATGCTTTAGCATGACCATACATTTGCTTCTTTCTTTCACCATTTTCTTTGAGCTTATATATATAATTGTTTAATATAATTTTGGGATGTGGTGATATTTGTAGTAGGAATTGTTTTGTTTTTTTGAAAGAATATAGGAAGGTAATTTATAAAAGAAGTTGGAGATTCTGAAATAAAAGGTAGCTAGCAGATGAAGTTTCTAGGATGCTGACACAAGGTCCATTCCATATTTCCTTGTGCTAGCAAGTTGCAACTTGTAACATATAATTGATTCTTTTCCTTTTTTAAAAAAAAAAAATAATATATATATATATATATTTATCTAATACTATCTTAATTTCATTTTATGTGGTGGAATTTAGAGCATGAGTATCAAGCTAATTAATTAATTTTCGGTGTAAATTTTGAACAAAAAATCTTTAAATTATTTGAAATAAAATTCACATATTTAGAAATTACACATAATGTAGGAATATTATATTGAAGAAAAGTATCTCTTTTTACTCTTGGACATGAATCGAGTAATTTTTTTTTTTTTTAAAAGTATATTTGAAGTGGAAAAATACTATTTGGAGTTGATGTTATGTTTAGACAAGTATTTTACTTGGATGAAATTTGAATTTTGCAAGTAATAAAAAATCAATTAAAAACCTGGGAAAAATCATATTTGAAAATTTGAGAATCTTATCTTCAAAAACTAACCAAAAAAGTCTAATATGTAACCAAAAATTATTTTTAAAATTAGATAAAGGAAATATTACGTCCAAAGAGATATCACCGATCACGTATAGTAAGATGGAGTAGAATTTTATAAATGCTCCGATTTATTTAAAATTTCTTTTTGACATAAATGGAAACGCGGTACCATAATATGATTGAACTGCCCAAGCTCCTCACTATTAAAAGAATTTTTCCGCAGTGTACCTTAGTCCGTACAGTCAAAATAATTGTACATAGGTCCATATGTTTGGGAATATATAGAAAATGATATTGACAATTTGTGGAGGTCATTGTTCCCTCTTTGTGTTTAATTGTTTCCAATTTTAACTTTTCTCCTTTTTTTTTAAGTATAATCATTTAATATTTTATATTCATTAATTTGATTGGCACAACTTCAGCTTTTTAAGGACATGACCTTAGATAGAAAGATGTGGAGGTCGAGGATTAGACTAGAGAGTTAGTAGACAGCCAAGTGGTCTCCGTATCAGTAGTATTAGGTAGTAATAGCGTAGTTTCTTTTCTTCAATTTGTATTACTATCTGTTGCCTCATTTGCTTTTTATCGTGCTCTTTTGTAGCCATTTTTTTGTTGATACCATGCTTTTAACCTTGTTTGTCGTCACATCCCTGTCTTTTCTTTCGAGCCGAGGGTCTATTGGAAACAGAGACTCCTTATCTCATAAAGGTAGGGTAAGGTCTGCGCACATCATACCCTTCCTAGGCTTCACATGTGAGACTATATTGGGTATGTTGTTGTTGTAATTCATTAATTTGGTTAATGCACTATTACATCGTGTTATTCAATTAAAATCCATTTATTGAATAAGATAATCTATTTATTATGGTTTTGGGACATTTATAACACTGACTAGGTGTATTTCTTTTTCACCGACTAGTGTGAACTGCAATTGAGATTTTTTGACTCGTCGGAATGCGAGGGCCTACAGTTATGCAAAATCAATATGGAACACATCTAGGTTTGATTTGATCCACTTAATATAGTTATGGCCTCAAAATATGGACCACAAGGCGGAAGCCAAGGTACTTGATGAAATATTTGAAATAACACTTGCAACGGTGCAAGCTAGTTTTGACAATACTAGGATTATATCTGGTGAAACAATTTAGATACGTACAAATTAATTCTGATACCACAATTATATAAGAGAAAAATATTTTAAAGGTTAGTTATCAATTCGAAAAGTGGCGTCTAGTTGATTTATGCAGCTGGAGTTGCAATTCGAGGATTGGATGGGCTTCAAATTATGCCCATCCACCCACTGGTCTGTATTTATGATGACTTGATATGTTCTTACCCACTGCCGTGTTGATAGAAATTAAAGGTCAAATATTTCAGAGGAAGCATTTACTCTTCTCCATTTCATAGTATGGTGCCAACTGTAGGAAGGGTCAAAAAAATTTGACGAACAACTTTGTTTTAGTTGAGAATATAATTAAGCAAAGAAGTGTGTTCTCTTTAACTTGGTATTAGAATAAACAAAAATTCTTGTTCGAATCTAATTGGCACTCTTCATATCAAAAGATTTTTTTGACATTATGACCCACGAAAAGGAATTAGATCTTCGTGTGGAAGTGCATGTGTTTAGAATATAACAAATTTGGCATGCAATAAGAGGGTGCTTGTTGAGAATATAAAGAATCTGACCCTGCATGTGATGGTGCGTGTTAATAATATAATTAAATAAGTAAAAGTATGATTTAAAAATTGATAGATGAAATAGTATAAGCACACCATTTCTCTAAATTAGTACTGTATAGCTTCTAATAAAACATAGTAGAGGACTCATCAATTTTGACTTATGAAGTAGAAAGACATCATTTTCCGATCCTCATCGGGCCCTATTCACAGGGGAGGGAAAAAGAACAAGAAATTAAATATCAGATAAACACCCTCCAAACTTACAACAAGATAAAGATGAAGTGGATATTCCTCAAGATTTTGGACAATGCCTCACATGAAATTGTTCGAGGAAATTTTTGGAGCAACGGTACATTTGTCTTCATGTGGCCTATAACTAAGGTAAGGGGATCAAGCTGTAGAATCTAATCACTAATGCTTGTATTGTGATAGCTACGCTGCTTACATTAAACCTCCTTGGGGCTGTGTGACCCTTCTTCACATCTTGCATGAACGCAGTATACTACGTGCACCGAATGGTTTGCTCGCATGAAAGTGTTCACTGGAAGATATCAAAGAAAATCGAAGATAAAAGATGGAGGCAGGGTCTCCTTTTCCCTTCTCTTGTAATAATTGACAATGATGCACGGGGATGATGTTTAACTTTCCTCAATGAATATTCCTTCAATTAATGGGTGCTTTGTTCCCTATCCAGATCTTATGTACAATTAACTCGTCTCAATCATAACTAAAAACACATAGAAAAAGATCGGGAAGGGGGGTTTCACGAGACAAATCTTTTTGGAGTTCAATAGTTTTGTCGATTTGTGGACTGATAATGTAAAAAAATTTTACACATTAAACTCTTTAAATCTCCTTTAGAAGTAAATGTTTAATTGACTTGCTGAACTAGGTTAAACTATATTAATTGTGTCCTAAGTGAATGAAGACTTCAATTCTCATCGTGTTCAGAAATGAAACGAAAAGCTATGCCATGTTTATATCGATGACTTTATGACATGTGCCAACAAAAAATTAAAAAGATAGAATTGAGATGACAATTATAACAGGAAATAGATGGGACTGTCAAACAGATGGGTTAAGTCAATTTAGAACAGATTAATATGACGTCATATCATTTTACAAGGATTTTATATGTGACATCTATATATATAGGTAGGGGATCAAGCCTAACCCTCTACCCTAATTGCAGGGCACGGACTTTGATTTAAAAGAAGGAAAAAAAAAAAAAGGAAGGCTAGGTGAGAAGAGATTATTTAATTAGTCATTACTTTGGCCCTTCTTTAGTGATCAAAGATATATACCTTCTCAGTTTTTTCCTCGTTTTTCCAGTTTCATGTCTCAAACAACGCTAATTAAGAATCCACATCAAGGGAAACTAATTATAAAGAAAGAAATCAATATAATGTTGAGGGCTTATTCCTACTGTGATATTAATCAGATCTCAAACCAATAAGTCATTTTTCGTGTGTTTATTTAGGAAATATTCTCGAAGTGATTTACCTAATTGTTTCCACTTTCCCTTATTAGATGAACGAATAAAATAATTATTCAATATATGTGCTAGATAGATTAAAATAAGGGCGTCTTTTTCATTGGGACAAACCACTCTTTAATCTTTATCAGGGTCCCTTGGAATAAAATTCAATATAAAAATAAATCGCCTCAAGTAAGGGAAGAATGTTAGAAAATGCCATTACCCATATAAAATGGAAGGTGGCCATATTAATTAGTCCTTAGCTTGAACAATGAGCAGACTGTTGCATTAACACTATGCTGCGGAGTACTTTAGATGACATAGTAATTAGCGGTTTGATATAGAGAGTCACAAGCCATTGTAATTGTACGTCAACTTAATATGATAGTGTAACTTTTTTTCACTTTGTCGATGGACAAACCATAACATAAACCTCTAAACTACACGTAGTAATATATAATTGAGTCAAAACTAGACAAACAAAACAAAGAAGTTCGAAAAGTTAACCTAGCTATGGCATAGAGGAACTACTATATATCTTAATTTCCAAAACTAATTAAACTGCAAAAGAAGTGATATTCCTTCCAATCTTGAGTTTGAGAATTTTCTGTAATTCCGCGGCGAGACAAGGAACTTCAAGAACTCCCTTTTGTTCGAATCCATACTCCTCTTCAGCCTGTTTTAGTAATTTCAAGAATGAAGGATTAGTGAGCCAATGCAGCTCCACAATAAACCTCTTTGGCTCCTCTTCAGGATTCACTGAGAATACAGCAAAGTACCCTTCTTTTACATCATTTGGCACTTCTTCATTTGCTCTTGGGGTTTCGACAAATTCCACAACATGACCTTCAAGTGATCTACTGGATTTGGGAATTAGTTGAAGATGATTTTTGAGCTTTCCCATTATAAACTTAAGCATCACCATGCAATTGCTTCTTTCTTTCCTCATCATCTTAGTAGTACTCTTCATCATCCTTGAGCTTGCTTAAATATAGAAGTTAAGTGTGTTTTTGGTAGTAGGATTTGTTTTGCTTTCAAAAGGAGCTTAGGGAGAAGGGAATTTATACACAAGAAAGTAGAAGGAGATTGACACTTCGGGAATAAGAAGCTAGTAGATGAAACTTCTAAGATGCTGAGAATTGGCCAATAGGGTCCACTCCATGTGCCTTGCAGCTTGCAACTTTTTTGTATCATTAATGAATTAATGCAACATCTAATGAATCTTTTCCTATCGTTAAAAAAAATCTGTTTATCTATTAATTAGTACGAGGGTCAAACTAATTATTTTTCAGTTTGTATTTCGACATTATTTTTTGATGATTTTGAAAAGAAAAAAAAATTACATATATAAAAATTACTTATAAAGTACTATTATAATATTGATAATTACAATAGAAAGAACTTGAGCTCTTCAAATGCAATAATGTAACAAAAACTACAACGTACGGAGTAAAATATTATACTACGTACCTGCTGTATATTACAAAGTTTGGATCTCTTTTTTAAATTTTCTTTTGACGGTAATGGAAACGCGGAACCATAATATGATTGAGTTGTCCAACCTTCCGTATTGTCCTTAGTCCGTACACTAGAAATAATTGTACAAAGGTCCATGTGTTGGGAGTAGAAAAAATATATTACTCCTTAATTAAGAAAGAATATGTGGAGGTCTTTGCCACTTTCCCTCTTTATGCTTATCTAGAGTTTAATTTTTTTTATCAGTTTAACTTTTAAGATTTTTAATGTTGAATTTATTGTACTGTTAGGGGTCGTTTGGTAGATAGTTCAAATTATCTCGGAATTATAATTCCGGGACTAATTTATCTCATCTATTGGGATTATTTTATACCATCTAAAAGATGGTATAAAATAATCTCAGTATAAGTGGGATAAGAAGGTATAAGCTGGGATATCCCAGCACTAATTTTTATACCATGTTTGGTACAAGGTATAAATTTATCCCAGGATAAATTTATAGCCTTCTATCAAACATGGTATAAAAATTAGTGCTGGGATATCCCAGCTTATAAATTTATAACCTTCTATCAAACATGGTATAAAAATTAGTGCTGGGATATCCCGGCTTATACCTTCTACCAAATGACCCCTTAAAATTGTGAGGTCAGATTTACTACTTCCTATGGTTCAAAAAGAGTGTCCATTTAGCATTTTGTTTTTTATTCAAAAAGAGTGGACGACCACTTATCAAATCAAGAAATAATTAACCTTATTTTTTCAAAATTGCCCTTACTAAATGTTAAGTAATCAAGCTCCAATACCTATTTAATTAGGGGTAATTTAGTTAAATTACCTATTTTTACCTAAAAGTTAGTATTTTCTTAAGGGATGTGTAAATGACTAAGTAGATACTCTTTTTGAACCGAAGGGAGTATTTGTTAATTTTTTTGGTAAAATCTTGCATAATATTTATACTATATTATATGCCCAAAATTATGAATTTAGATGAACTCGTAGCTGAACAGACCGGAGGAAGTCTCATTTGCTGCAAGTTCCACGACTCTGGAAAAAAGAAGAAGAAGAAGCTACTCTCCTTTGATTTCTCGTGTTTACAATTGAGTTCTCTCGCCACATGTCTTTTTGGTAATCTAATTAATGCATATAAAATTGGGGGATGTAAAAGAAAAAGACATTTATATGTTTATAAATTATTTTACTAAGCATAAAATTAAATATTTAAAATGAAATTATTTCTAAGCAAAAAATATATATTTTGAGACAGATTAAAAGAAAAAAAATATAACACACAATTTCGAACAATAAAGTAATATATAGTGTATATATTATGGGTTTAAACATTTATACACACTGGCAATATTTCAGAGATACAGTAGCATTTATTCTTCTCCATTCCATAGTACAGCGCGCCAACTGTATGAATTTTTACTACTATACTCTGTGACCAAAAACAACTCCCTCCAGATAAAAAATAAAGAAAAAAGTGTTCACTTAACCATGTGCGCACCCCTTAAAAAATTATTCACTCCAAAAAAAAAATGTAAATTGACTAAACTACCCCTAATTAAATAAACATTGAAATTTGATTACATAACACTTAATAGGGGCAAATCTGCAAAGATAAGATTAAATGTTTCTTGATTTAATAAGTAGACACTTTTTTTTATCCGGAGGGAGCACTATAGTCCTGCTCAAGATTTTCGCACATCCTTTAAAAATGGGATTTGATAGCATTAATTACTCTATTATTTCTTCAAATTACTTATTATTTATCTTTAATTAATTCATATTACATTAATTAAAAGTTAAAAGTACAGTAAGACTGAATTTGAAAATAATTAATAAATGCTTCTTATTTTTTAAAATGTCAAATATTTTGAAACAAATTCCACTTAACAAAATGACAAATAATATGAACCAGAGGTAGCAACTGCAACTTATATACTATCCCTCCACAAGAGACGGATCAGATCCAAGATTTGCAGTTTAGGAGTTTTACGACGACGTACCTTAAGTTAATATTACAATAATAATTTGTTCACTGTCAATTTATAATTTAATAAATTGCTTAATATATATATTGAGTATAAAAACTACTGAATTCACATGAACTCGTAACTCCGTTGTATAACAACGTAGCTTCTAATACAACTGCTGGACACATTATAATTAGAGGTCTCATCAGTTTTGATTTTGAAAGTAGAAAGATATCAATTTTTTCATCAGGTCCTCTTCACAAAATAGTGGAAACGAACGAGAAATATCAGATAATTAAACACCCTCCAAACCTGCAATAATATAAAGACGAACTTTGGATTTGCTCAAGATTTTGGATAATATATGTCTCACATGAAACTGGAGAAGATACTTTCAAAATGGAGGCAGGGCCTGGATTTCCTAATAAATTTCCCTTCTCTTATGCTCCAAATGGATAATGATGCACTGAGTTGATATTTCACTTTTCTAATTTATACTAGTTCCTAAACTAATGGGTCTTTCGTGTTGGAAATTGTAATGCAAAGAATGAAGAAAACTAAACTACTTTTATGTCCAAATACATCCCCTGAGTTAACAGACAGCCAAGTACATCCTCTTGAAATTATGGTTATCAAAATACACCTTGAAATAATGAACAGTCAAGGTTCATTATTCAGATTCAATGTTCCAATACATCAAATATATCTGGTCTTGACCTCTAGTTGTCATCTACCTATATAAAGGGATTTTGGGGTCTCTTGTCAACACACAGAAAATCATATCTCATTCTTCTTCAAAAGCTCTTTTTCTCTGGGCAATGTTTTTGTAATGCAAACTGGGTAACTGACAATGATAAAGTTAGCTCCACCAATGATTATGTGTTTACTTTGGGTGCAGGTGCTATTTCATGGAAGTCTTCCAAGCAGACTTGTATAGCACGTTCTACTATGGAACCTTAGTTTATTGCTCTTGATTTGGCAGGGCAAGAAGCTGAGTGGTTGAGAAACCTTTTGAAGGATGTGCCATTATGGGAAGACAAGCATCACCTGTCTCTTTCCATTGTGATTCACAAGCGGCAATTGAAATTGCAAAGAACAATGTATACAATGGAAAAAGGAGACATATTCGCATCAGACATGGTGCAGTTAAACAGTTGTTAAAACATGGTGTTATCTCCTTGGAGTATGTAAGGTTTAAAATAAATTTGGCGGATCCTTTAACCAAGGATTTAGCAAGGAAAATGATCCTTGAAACGTCGAGAGGGATGGGGTTAAAGCCTATGGATTGAGGTAATATGGTGGATACTTGTTTGTGGTCAAACGAAGCCATATAGGCCATCAATATACACTACATTTCCTATTCCTATGATGTGTGGTAGTGTTTTGTAAAGGTTGAGTTTTACTCTTAATCCATAGCCCATTGTGGGGGTGCATTTGCGATGCACTTGATGGATTTACTTGAGTTTTACTCTTAATGATTCCATAACCTTAAGGTAGTCTATGAGATAGACTTGATGGAATCACCTACGTGAGTGTAAAGACGTGGTCCCCTTTTATGAAAGACTTAGGCCGTCTTTCTAGAGGTCTTTCTAGAGCGCTCATTAGACCCAAGGTGTGTGTGCATGACCTTTAACGCACTTTGTTTGTATCGTGGAGTTTGCATAAATTAAAGGATATAGTATGTGTTGTGGGTATCTCAACTTAAGTCCAATCAGTTCAAGAGTATTTCACTTTTTTGATATTTGTCGTTGCCTCATTTCACTACGTGTTAATACAAATCGAAAGATATTAACACTTAAGTCCATGTTCCTTCCTTTTGCCCAGAATTCATTCCTACTCTTATCTTTGCATTAGTGGGGGATTGTTGGAAATTGTAATGCAAAGAATGAAGAAAACTAAACCACTTTCATGTCCAAATACATCCCCTGAGATAACGGACACCCAAGTACTTCCTCTTATAATAATGGACAGTCAAGTACATCCCCTTGAAATTATGGTTATCAAAATACACCTTCTTGAAATAATGAACAATCAAGGTTCATTATTCAGATTCAATGTTCCAATACATCAAATGTATCTGGTCTTGACCTCTAGTTGTCATCTACCTATATAAAGGGGTTTTGGGGTCTCTTGTCAACAACACAAAATCATATCTCATTCTTCGTCAAAAGCTCTTTTTCTCTAGGCTTGTGCAAACTCCAAACTTCCAGCCACTAGTGCAAGTATTTGGAAGTATTGTGAAACCTTGGGGAGTGAACGGGCTAAACGATTTGCACCGTAGTCGGTTCGAAATCTCTTTCAAGACAGTAGCTTGCCACGATGCAGCAGTGATTCAATAAGTTCATTTTTTTCTTGTTTTGCTGGCTCTAGATCAATATTGTTTCCTTCGTTTCTAGAAATTATTCCTATTCTTTTGACTTTGCATTTGTGGGGGATTGTGGCATTTTTCATTAATGAGAATGCAAAGTCAAAAATTACACATTTATCCTCTCGTATTGATTGTGCTGATAAATGCAAAGTAAAAGTTCACATTCATTCAAATGACGGTTTGTTAAAATGTAACTTCGTTGATGATAAGATTTTTGCTTTTCAGAAGATGTTAATTTACTTGTGCTTATGCCAATTTTGCCATTAAAGCAAGTATAACGTCATGAACCTCATTTGGCTTCTTACGGATGAAAACGTAGATGATGCGCCTATTTAAGGGACATCATTTGTGAACTATATATGAACCAATTCTCTCATTATCTCAAATACTCTGTCCTTCTTTGGCTTCCTTTCTTCGTGAAATTCTGGGCAATTATTTTATGCAACTCCAAACTTCAAACCACTAGTGCAAGTGTTTGGAAGTGCTGCGGAACCTTGGGGAGTGACCGGCCTTAACGATATGCA
Source organism: Lycium barbarum (assembly GCF_019175385.1). Taxonomy (NCBI): domain Eukaryota; kingdom Viridiplantae; phylum Streptophyta; class Magnoliopsida; order Solanales; family Solanaceae; genus Lycium; species Lycium barbarum. The sequence continues at coordinate 124,219,288 of NC_083344.1, forward strand.
CCGGAGTCGGGCCAAAATTGCTTTCAAATTGTTGGTAAAAATAGGAAACAATATTGATCTAGAGCCAGCAAAACAAGGAAAAAATAACTTATCAAATCACCGCTGCGTCGTGGCAAGCCACAGCCTTGAAAGCTATTTCGGACCGACTACGGTGCAAATCGTCTAGCCTGTTCGCTCCCCAAGGTTCCCCAGTACTTCCAAACACTTACACTAGTGGCTGGAAGTTTGGAGTTTGCACAAAGAATATTGCCTAGAGAAAAAGAGCTTTTGAAGAAGAATGAGATATGATTTTTTGTGTGTTGACAAGAGACCCCAAAACCCCTTGATATAGGTAGATGACAACTAGAGGTCAAGACCAGATACATTTGATGTATGGAACATTAAATCTGAATAATGAACCTTGACTGTTCATTATTTCAAGAAGATGTATTTGGATAACCATAATTTTAAGGGGATGTACTTGGCTGTCCATTATTATAAGAGGAAGTACTTGGCTGTCTGTTATCTCAGGAGATGTATTTTGACATGAAAGTACTAGACCTAATAATCTAAACTTAGTGCCTATTTCTCTATTATGCAAATTGAGTTATTATGTTTGTCTGCTTGCAAGTTGCAAGATGCTGGATTATTAATTTGGTATATGTAATATGTTGTTGGCGGATTTGTATGCTTGCAAGTTGTTAAGCTTATGTTTTGTTATTTAATATGCTATTATGCTTGCAAGTTTATGGCTTTTCTTGGTTAATGTCTTGGTTATAAGGCAGTAGATGTAGGATCTCATTACATTGGGTTATGTTTGCTCTAAACCTAAAATGAAAATAGTTGTTTGTTTAAATTTCGAACAAACTAAACAAATCGATTTGTGTAATCGAACCGAAATAATAAAAAACGAATCGAATTGAACCTAAAATGCATCGAGTCTGGTTGAGAATTTTAAAAAATCAAAATTCAAAATTTCAACTCGATGATGATCAAAATCGAGCCAAACGAATTCGTGCATAGGCCTATTAGGAATAAGGAAATTTATACAAGAAGTTAAAGGAGATTGACACTTGGGGAACAGGAAAAAGATGATGAAACTTCTTAGATATTGTGAACAGCCCAATAGGGCCCATTCCATGTGCTTGCCGCTAGCAACTTTTTCTTATCAATTAGTGAATGCAATATCTAGAGTCTGTTTGAATGGATTTTAAAAAAAATAGTTTATAAGCTGAAAACAACTTATAAGTAAAAAAAAAATAAGTTGGGTTAATAGGGCCCATTCCATGTGCTTGCAGCTAGCAACTTTTTCGTATCAATTAGTGAATGCAACATCTATTTATGAATCTTTTCCTGTCCGCTTCTCTTCTTTCCAAATATGTGGAAAACAAAAAATGGGGGACTTAAAATTTAATGTGTAAATCCATCTCCTTTTTTTTTTTTTTTTTACTGTAATGGAAACGCGGTCCCATAATATGATTGAGCTTGCGAATTCCTCCCGTAGTGTGTACCTTAGTCTGTTCACTACAAATAATTGTACGTAGGTCCGCGTGTTGGGAGTAGAAAAGAAGGATGTTAAGAATATATACGGGTCGTTGCCGCGTTCCCTCTTTGCGCTTGTCTCAGAGTTTTATTTTTCTTATTTCATTTAATAAAACGAATTAATGAAAAAAGATATATCACATAAATTGAATTTGAGTGCGTATAAAATCCTTTCCTAACCCTATTTTCCACCGTTTCCTTTTGAATTTGATGCATTGAAAAAAAATGATAGAGGTTCGGTATTTATGAGGAGTTGGTTTGTTCTTACACACTGTCTCGTTTGATCAAGAAAGGTCATATATTTCAGAGTACGCATTGTGCCAAGTGCCAACTGTAGGAAAGGTGAAAATTAAAATAATAGACTACTCCTTCAGCTTTATTTTTAAATATAATTATGTTTGGCTAGATATACAGTTTAAGATAGAAAACCTTTGACATATTTATATTTCTATTTTATATAAGTGGCTCACGAGGACTAACACCGTATCAAATGCTTGTATCAAAAGCTTTACAAATTGTACACATAATTAATACTTGTACAAAAAGCTATATAACTTGTACACTTTACCCAATTACTTTTTTATCCCACGTAGACATATGTCATAGTACTTAATATTTATTCTCTTTTCATGCATAAACGTATGCACTTCAATTTTAATTACCCGACATATTTATTTTCTCCGTTAACTTTTACTTGTTCACTTTTGACTTTTCACATTCTTACTGAATATTTATTCTCTTCTCAGGTATAGACGTATGCAGTTCAATTTTAATTCTCCTACACAAATTTATTTCCTCCGTGCAATTTTACTTGTTCACTTTTGACTTTTCACGTTCTTTAAAAATTAATAAATCCCACATGGATATATGTCATAGTACTGAATATTTATTGCACGTATGCACTTCAATTTTAATTCTTCGATACATATTTATTTCCTCCGTGCACTTTTTCTTATTCACTTTTGAATTTTTACGTTCTTGCTGAATAGTTATTCTCTTCTCATGTATGCATGTATGCACTTCAATTTTGATTCTCCGATACATATTTATTTCCTCCGTGCACTTTTACTTGTTCACTTTTAACTTTTCACGTTCTTTAAGAAATAATAAATGAAGTACTCCCTCCGTCCCATATTACTTGGCCACATTCATTGACTTTTCATGTTCTTTAAGAACTAATAAATGAAGTACTCCATTTGTCTCATATTACTTGGCCACGTTAAACGCCCAAGGTGGACGAACACAGCAACAATAAGTTGTACAAAAAGCAATTGAAATTGTACGTTAAGCAGGGACTAACATGTATACATTTCAGAAGTTGAACATTAATACTACCTCTTGTGTGTTTACTTTTTAAGTCCCCACGTGTCCGCAGTGTCTCAATTGTCCTTTCATTTCCTTCATTTGGCATATACTCTGTCTCAATTTTAGTGTTTACGTTTGACAAGACTCGGAGTTTAAGAAATAAAAATATACTTTTGAATCTTGTGGTTCTAAATTAAAAATGTGTATAATATAATAAAATATCATTTGAATCTTTTGATTATAAACTTGACGTGTAGAATATTTGAATTGTCAACTTACTAAATATAAAAAGAAGCGGACATAACCAAAATAAGATAATTTTTTTTTATTTTTAACAACAAACTCCCAAGTGTCAAACACATCAACAATAAGTTGTACGAAAAGCAATTGAAATTATACTCTAAGCCAGAACTACATGTGTTCATTTCAGAAGTTTAACATTAATACTACCTCTTGTGTGTTTACTTTTTAAGTCCCCACGTGTCCGCAGTGTCTCAATTGTCCTTTCATTTCCTTCATTTGGCATATACTCTGTCTCAATTTTAGTGTTTACGTTTGACAAGACTCGGAGTTTAAGAAATAAAAATATACTTTTGAATCTTGTGGTTCTAAATTAAAAATGTGTATAATATAATAAAATATCATTTGAATCTTGTGATTATAAACTTGACGTGTAGAATATTTGAATTGTCAACTTACTAAATATAAAAAGAGGCGGACATAACCAAAATAAGACAAAATTTTAATAACAATTGAGAAATTAAGGGAAAAAATAAGAGGAAATGAAAAAAAATATGGAGACTCACTAAGGAGAATCGCAGTATACTTTGCAAAATATACAAACCATAAAGACTAACTAAATTGAGTACCTAAATTAATTATGTTGGGCCCCGTGCATCGCACGGGCATAGTTTGCTAGTCTATATTTACAATATATATAAGTGCCATGGCGGGTACGAACACAGCTTTCAATAGCTGTACCATGGGCTTCACAATTTGTACACGGAATGAATGCTTGTATCCTAAGCTATATAACTTGTACACTTTATCCAACTATTTTTATATCCAGCGTAGACATATGTCATAGTACTTAATATTTATTCTCTTCTCATGTATAGACGTATGCACTTAAATTTTAATTCTCCAACACATTTATTTTCTTCATGCACTTTTACTTAGACGTATGCAGTTCAATTTTAATTCTCGTACACAAATTTATTTTCTTCGTACACTTTTACTTGTTCACTTTTGACTTTTCACGTTCTTGCTGAATATTTATTCTCTTCTCATGTATACATGTATGCGCTCCAATTTTAATTTTTTGACACATATTTATTTCCCCGTGTACTTTTACTTGTGAACTTTTGACTTTTCATGTTATTTAAGAATTAATAAATGAGGGAGTACCACGGGGGGTATGAACACAACTTCCAATAGCTGTACCATGAACTTCACAATTTGTACACGCAATGAATGCTTGTATCCTAAGCTATATAACCTGTACACTTTATCCAACTATTTTTATATCCCGCGTAGACATATGTCATAGTACTTAATATTTATTCCCTTCTCATGTATAGACGTATGCACTTAAATTTTAATTATCAGACACATTTATTTTCTTCGTGCACTTTTACTTAGACGTATGCAGTTCAATTTTAATTCTCATACACAAATTTATTTTCTCTGTGCACTTTTATTTGTTCACTTTTGACTTTTCACGTTCTTGCTGAATATTTATTCTCTTCTCATATATACATGTATGTACTCCAATTTTAATTTTTCGACACATGTTTATTTCCCCCGTGTGCTTTTACTTGTGCACTTTTGACTTTTCATGTTATTTAAGAATCAATAAATAAAGTACTCCTTCCATCCCATATTAGTTGACCACATTACTTGGCTCTTCACGTTCTTTAAGAATTAATAAATCTCATGTGGATATATGTCATAGTACTGAATATATATTCTCTTTTCTATTGACGAACACCGCTCCTCCAGCTTGTACCATGAGCTTCACAAATTGTACATGCAATGAACGCTTGTACCATAAGCTATATAACTTATACATTTTATCTAATTATTTTTATATCCCACGTAGACATATGTCATTTTACTTAATATTTATTCTCTTCTCACGTATAGACGTATGCACTTCAATTTTAATTCTCCGACACAATTATTTTCTTCGTGCACTTTTACTTGTTCACTTTTCACTTTTCGTGTTCTTGTTGAATATTTATTCTCTTCTCATGTATACACATATGCAGTTCAATTTTAATTCTCCTACACAAATTTATTTCCTCCGTGCACTTTAATTTGTTCACTTTTGATAATACTGAATATTTATTCTCTTCTCGTGTATACACGTATGCACTTCAATTTTAATTCTCCAACACATATTTATTTTCTCCGTGCACTTTTACTTGTTCACTTTTGACTTTTCACGTTTTTGCTGAATATTTATTCTCTTCTCATGCATATATCCATAACTTTTGGTACAAATTTGCATTGCTATTGTTCGTTCTCTTTTCACGTTTAAAGTATTGAGAAAGAAAGAAATCGGGGATAAAAGTCATCCCCTTTTATCACGTTATTTAAGAATTAATAAATGAAGTATATATTTTATCATAATATCCATATTTATTGGTGTGTAGTCTCAATAGCCTTAGAAAATGATTTGAAAATAAGTAATTAATGTAAAGAGTAAAATAAGACGAAAATTCCTTTCTCTTGATATGTTAACTTAGACAATTACTTTTATCCTCATTTTCCTTCTTTGTCAATACTTTACTTATTTTACTCTTCTTTGCATTCTCTGATTATTATTGTTTTACATTTATAAAATGTATTACTTTATATTTTCATTTCGGAATTAAAATTTAGTGATTTACGATATGACCTATATTTTTCTAATTTTGATTTCTTTGTAACAGTTCTTTTTATCTATAATTGTTGATATAAAAAATTATAATATAACTAATTTACCCCTTATTAAAATATTTTTTAATTAATTTAATAAAAATATTTTATGAGTTTTGCTTTTAAAAAATTCAATATATACAACAATGGTTCTTATGTTTGGATCTGAACAGTTAATTGATTGAGATGGATATCAACTTGTCGGTATACATATAAGATATTAAACAATTTAAAAGAAAAATCTAGAATCAAAATATTAATTTTCGCTCACCTTCTTACTAATTTTCTTTTTCACATTGATGAACAACTTTCATTGTCATGACTATGACAAATTTTTAATAGTTATTTATAAAAAAGACAAATCTTAAAGACCGGCTAATTAAAATGAATAGACATGTTCGGCCCGTGCATCGCACGGGCATATATGGCTAGTATATTATATAGAAATGTGGTAGAGGGACGAACAATGCAATCAATTTCTGTACCAAGAGCAATAACAACTGTCCTATAAACTTGAACCAATCTCATTGTTCATTGAATTTGTTATTCATTCTAATGAAAACGTGTATTAACAGCAATATCAATTGTACTATAAACTTGGACCAATCTCATTGGTCATTGAATTTGTTATGCATTTTTTTATGAAAATGAGTACTTGGACACATTATTAAAAATATATATCCAAATTACTTGTTCATTTACAAAACTACGATAAAATTAATTAAATCTTTCACATTTACCATATATATACGTGTGCTCTTCAATTTTAATTCTCTGACACATTTATTTCCTCCGTACACTTTTACTTGTTCACTTTTGACTTTTCAAGTTCTTTAAGAATTAATAAATGAAGTACTCTCTCCGTCCTATATTACTTTGCCACATTACTAAACTACTTTTTTATCTCACGTGGACATATGTCATAATACTGAATATTTATTTTCTTCTCATCTATACACGTATGCACTTCAATTTTAATTCTCCGACACATATTTATTTCCACCGTACACTTTTACTTGTTCACTTTTGACTTTTCATGTTTTTTAAGAATTAATAAATGAAGTACTTCCTCCGTCCTATATTACTTGGCACATTACTAAAAATATATGTTCAAATCAATTACTGTACTAAGAGCAATATCAATTGTACTATAAATTTGGACCAATCTCATTGGTCATTGAATTTGTTATGCATTTTAATGAAAACGTGTATTAAGAGCAATATCAATTGTACTATAAACTCGGACCAATCTCATTGGTCATTGAATTTGTTATGCATTTTTATGAAAACGTGTACTGTATTTCTGTCAATTACTGTAGTAAGAGCAATATCAATAGTAATAGTACTATAAACTTGGACCAACATTGGTCATTGAATTTGTTATGCATTTTTATGAAAACGAGTATTTGGTTATATGACTAAAAATATATGTCCAAATTATTTGTTCATTTATAAAGTCACGATAAAATTAATAAAATCTTTCCCATCTTAACCTTTCCGTCCTATATTACTTGATTACTTAATATTTATTCTCTTCTCATGTATACACGTATGCACTTCAATTTTAATTCTCCGATACATTTATTTCCTCCGTGCACTTTTACTTGTTCGCTTTTGACTTTTCAAGTTCTTTAAGAATTAATAAATGAAGTACTCTCTCCGTCCTATATTACTTTGCCACATTACTAAACTACTTTTTTATCTCATGTGGACATATGTCATAGTACTGAATATTTATTTTATTCTCATCTATACACGTATGCACTTCAATTTTAATTCTCCGACACATATTTATTTCCACCGTACACTTTTACTTGTTCACTTTTGACTTTTCACGTTTTTTAAGAATTAATAAATGAAGTACTTCCTCCGTCCTATATTACTTGGCCACATTACTAAAAATATATGTTCAAATTACTTGTTCATTTGTAAAGCCAAGTAAAATTAATTAAATCTTTCCCATCTTACCCTCTCCGTCCCATATTACTTGGCCACATTACTAAAAATATATGTCCAAATTACTTGTTTATTTACAAAATCAAAATAAAATTAATCAAATCTTTCTCATCTTACCCTTAGTAATAAATGCCCTTGAAAATAGTCAATTTTAATTAGAATGTATTTATTGGAGAGAGATAGGGGTAAGATAGTAAAATATATCTTTTATTAATGATTTCTTAAGGGGCGTGCAAAAGGAAAAGTGACAAGTAATATGGGACGGAGGGAGTATATATCTCACCATAATATTCATATTTATTAGTATAAGTCTCAATAGCCTTGGAAAATAATTTAAAAATGAGTAATTAATGTGAAGGATAAAATTAATAATAAGAACAAAAATCTTTCTCTTGATATGTTAACACGGACAAGTAAAAGTGAACGGACGGAGTGACTTTTATCCCCGTTTTTCTTCTTTGTCAATACTTTAAATGTGAAGAGAGGACGAACAATAGCAATGCAAATTTATATAAATTGTACACTTTAACTAACTACTTCTTAATCCCACTTAGATATATTTTCATTTCGGAATTAAAATTTGGTGATTTACGATATAACATATATTTTTCTAATTTTGATTTCTTTGTAACAATTCTTTTTATCTATAATTGTTAATATAAAAAATTATAATATATTTTTTAATTAATTTAATAAAAATATTTTATTAGTTTTGCTTTTTAAAAAAAATCTAATATATACAACAATGGTTCTTATGTTTGGATCTGAACAATTAATTAATTGAGATGGATATCAACCTGTCGGTATACATATAAGATATTAAAGAATTTAAAAGAAAAAAAATCTAGATTCAAAATATTAGTTTTCCCTCATATTCTTACTAATTTTCTATTTCACATCGATGAACAACTTTCATTGTCATGATAATGAGAAAAAAGTCCGACTCTTTCCATCTCAAAGACTTAATTCCATCATATTTTTTTAATTTTTAAACTCCATTTTCTAAATATAACTAAAGTGATGGTACATAAAATACATTTTGTATATGTTGCTAGATATAATAACAATTTTAGAATGTTTTTAAAAGTTATTTTCAAAATACAAAACCTTAAAGACTGACTAATTAAAGTGAATAAACATGGATGCACGGGCATAAATTACTAGTATAATATAAACGGCTAAGGAGGACAAACACAACATCACCAATTTGTACCAAAAGGTTTACAAATTGTACACGCAATAAATGCTTGTACCATAAGCTATATAACCGGTACACTTTATCCAACTATTTTTTTTATCCCACATGGAAATATGTCATAATACTTAATATGTATTCCCTTCTCATGTATAGACATATGCACTTCAATTTTAATTCTCCGACACATTTAATTATTTTCTCCCTGCATTTTTACTTGTTCACTTTTGACTTTTCACGTTCTTGCTGAATATTTATTCTCTTCTCGTGTATAGACGTATGCAGTTCAATTTTAATTTTCCTATACAAATTTATTTCCTCCGTGCATTTTTATTTATTCACTTTTGACTTTTCACGTTCTTTAAGAATTAATAAATTCCACGTGGATATATGTCATAGTACCAAATATTTATTCTCTTCTCATGTATACACGTATGCACTTCAATTTTAATTCTCTGGCATATTTATTTCCTCCGTGCACTTTTACTTGTTCACTTTTGAATTTTCACGTTTTTGCTGAATATTTATTCTCTTCTCATGTATACATGTATACACTTCAATTTTAATTCTCCGACACATATCTATTTCCTCCGTATACTTTTACTTATTCACTTTTGACTTTCACGTTATTTAAGAATTAATAAATGAAGTACTCCCTCTGTCCCATATTACTTGGCCACATTACTTGACTTTTCACGTTCTTTAAGAATTAATAAATGAAGTACTCCCTTCGTCCCATATTACTTGGTCACATTACTATAATTGATTTTTCACGTTCTTTAAGAATTAATAAAAATGAAGTACTCCCTTCGTCCCATATTACTTGGCCACATTACTAAAAATATATGTATATTTTTCTTCTTGTTATATATAAACGCCCAAGGTGGACGAACACAACAATAACAAGTTGTACAAAAAGTAAATGAAATCGTACTCTAAGCACAGACTAACATGTATACATTTCAAAAGTTGAACATTAATTCTATCTCTTGTGTGCTTACTTTTTAAGTCCCCACAGGTCCGCAGTGTCTTAATTGTCCTTTCATTTCCTTCATTTGGCATGTACTCCCTCTGTCTCAATTTAAGTGTCTACGTTTGACTAGACATGGAATTTAAGAAATAAAGATAGATTTTCAAATCTTGTGGTTCTAAATTAAAAATGAGTATAATATAATAAAATATCATTTGAATCTTGTGATTATAAACTTGACAAGTAGGATATTTGAATTGTCAACTTACTAAATATAAAAAGAGGCGGACATAACCAAAATAAGACAAATTTTAACAACAATTGAGAAATTAAGGGGAAAATAAAACAAAAAGAAAAAAAATATAGAGACTCACTAAGGAGAATCGTGGTATCCTTTGCAAAGTATACAAACCATAAAGACTAGCTAAATTGAGAAACCAAATTAATCATGTTGGGCACCGTGCATCGCACGAGCATAGTTAGCTAGTGTATATATATATATATATCAAATACTTACTGCTATCATTTATGGTCTCAAATGCCATGATTCTCCGACTAAAAGAGCATATCATAAAGAATTTAAGTTGTACAATTTTTTTAATACAAAGAAATGTCACTGTTTTTAAATAAGACTAGGTTTGGCTTACGTGCGTTCCACGTGACAATAACTTAAAAGATTTATATAAATAGAAAAAATTATGTAAAATAGCACAACAAAAGATAAAATAGATGTAACCACTTGTCTAATAATATCTAGCTTTTCAAATACATCATTTTATTAATTCTGATTAATGAACTATTATCATCATCAAGAAAGGCTCTAGCTTTGATTTAATTATTGAGAACAAAAAGAAGAGAAACTTTTTTAAGCCCAAACTATTATAACTGGAATTGGAAGCATTCAATATTTTGTAGCGTACTTTCATGATATAATGAAACTTACACGCTTTTGTGATTAAACTTAAAAAAAAAAAAATACACGACCAAAGAATTCAAAATACCAAAAACAAGAATAAAGAATATTTTTTAAAATTCCCCCAACTACCGAAGTTGTTTGATTGTCTTCTTTCTTTTTCTCTTCCCCTCCCTCCCTTCCTATATCTCTCTATATCTTTTATATTTTTAATTATTTTCATCTTATTTGTTCGGATTGTTGAATGTCTTTTGAAAATATTTCACAGACAAATAAAACTTATTTTGACTAGAAATTAGTAAAGTTCAAAGATAAATATCAAATGAACTAAATCTATGTCATGACAAAAACATAATTATGATCATGTTATATTATAAGAAAATGATTTAGATAAGATAAATTCTTTATGCTTTTAAAATCGTAAATATCAAGACTTCCACATTGTTCAAATAATAAAGAGTTCAAAAGGTTAAAAAAATTAATGAATATTTTATTGCTGAATCTTATTTTGTTCCCACTTGTCAATGGGCTAATTAAGGCAAAATTGGGATTGATCCCGAGGCAAGACACAGATAAAATGTCTTTGGACTTACGCCGTTATGCATGGGCTCTTATCTTGCGAAACTTACATCTGAAGTGCTCGAACATTCATATGGTGTGCACCCAACGTCTTACGCATGACCTCTTGCTAAAGTTCTGCAATCTTGTGTAATTAGCTTTGTATGTAGATCATTAAAAACTGATTAATAATTCTTTGAGTCGTTAAGATCTCTATTGTCAAGAATACTAATATCGCATCAGGAAAGTGAACTTCATAAAACTTCATCCAAAAATTCTTCTTGTTTTAATTTTTGTTAGGTCTTCACTGATCAATCCTTTATATTTTTTCTTCAAATATTGTTTTTTACTTTATTCTTTTGATATTAATATTTTTGTATTTGTGGGTTATTATGAAACTTATTTAATAGTTACTGTCAGTGAATAACAACCTACAATTAACTGTATTCATTAATGATCTTTTTGTAATGAATTAGAGTATTGAATTTTTTGTTAATTTATTAATAGCTTATTGGAAGCACGCAGCGGTAAGTAATATTATGCAATTGTGAATCATTCTTCTAAGATTAAATACTTTCAAAATTATTTAACTTGTAACTTGGTTGCCTCTAAAAAATGTCAAAAATGAAAACAGTAGTCTCGAGGAAAAAACATTAAATTATTGTATTAAAATTTTATTTTTGAGTTATTTACTTCTCAAGAGGTGTATGAGAATACTTCTTTCTTAAGATAATTCTTTAAAAGATAATAATTTGGCTGTGGAGTTAAGATGGCAAAATTTAATCATTTAAAAGTGAAGACGGTATATAAAACTTAAATTCATTCTACAGTTTCAATTATCAACAAAATAATTAATATGATAATCTTTGTCTAATGTGAAATAAATATGTATATTTTTCTTTTCATTAGTTAAAACGATTGAGACCACCTTTAACTGCACATATATTTTATGAAGTTTTGGTTTCCTCCCAAGTATAAACTTAAGTTGAATCAATAGTCTAAATTTTTAAGAGGAAAATTCAACAATTAAGTCTATTGAACTTCCAATATTTAAGGTCATGCATTCAAACCTTCCAATTGAGAAAAGTGTCGGTAATGAAACCACCAACTAATTAAAGTGAGCACGAAAAAATGTTTCAAGGCGGTAACTTATTTGGAAAGGCTCTGGTGATCTTATTTTTCTATAATTTAACCGTGAAAGAAAACTTAAAAGTGATTTTCTGGAGAAATTTTAGGAGTAAAATCTTACTCAATCTAAAATTCAAATTAGGAATAATAAAAATATTTATTTAATTTTAAAATCCTAGATATTAGAAAAAAATTATTAAATGACAATATTGTCTAATGTAAAATCTATTTTTAAAGGATTAAAAAGTCAAAATGATGCAAAAGACCTTTCCTTCCTACTTTATTGATCTTTCTTAAAGTAGGAAGAGAACCACATTCTACCAAAAATCAAAGAAAAAAGAAAGGTTTTTCATATAAAAAAAGCTAATTTTATCAGATTTGCTTATATCCGAAAATAAAATCTTACTCATAATCACCCTTGCAAAACAATCAATAAAATCTTAAGTGAAAAGATCAGTACAAATGTAGGCATATCTATCAATAATTAAATACTATAAAATTTAAATAATATAAAATACAATAAAAATAAAATAAGATCAAGTACCACAATTTTTTTTTAAAAAAAATACACTTAAAGGTATGTACTTACATAGTCAATAATGTCGATAATTTCATCTATTAGTGTTTGAGTTCCATCACCTGCCTTATACACTTCATTGTCATGGGTGCACCGCACTTAAAAATAGAAATTGAAGGTTATTAGCTTGTTTAAGAATTGTTAAGACCACTCCTTTTACAGAAATTTCAATTTTAGGCATGTAAATTAAGCATAAGGAATAGAATCACACGAAGCAGGTTATGGATAAAAACACAAAAGTACTTAAAGTAATGGATTTACATTGACAGTAGATACAATTTAAATTGAAAAAGAAACTGCAAAACAATTTTAATGTAAGCAGAAAGAAATTTCAACGTCGATAAATTCATTCATTGGTTAGTTACTACTAGCTTCTACTGACAGATTCATAAGCAAACTCAAACTAAACTGGGATTAGTCACAACCGTCTACTACTTGGTTAAAAGTTCTCTGCAAAATGAAATGCAAAAGTAAACATAGAGGGATTTGTCAATTTGTTCAAGGAAATAGAAGTATGATACATTGATTAAAAAAAGAAACACATAGAGGAAAGACCTAAATAGCCACGGCTACAAAGAACTCCATTGCATATGTAACTCCTTTTATAGAAGCATCTGAATACATTAAAAAAAAAAAAAAAAAAAGGATTCATAAATCAAAAAGGATTTAAAAGTGTATTAGAACACCACGGAATAAATCAACTCTTATATGAATTGAAAATTTGATATTCCAAAAACTACCATATTTGAGTTCTACTATCCATCTAATTAAGGTAAAGATTCCTAATATTAGTTACTTGTGACATATTTATTTAGACTTCTATTTTCAGCATACTTCTTACCAAAATAGCCTATATATATTTTTACAAAATTATACCTATTTAATATTTAAGAAATAGTAAATGACTTTTTGTCTACTGCGAGATCTTTTAATGAAGGGCAAAAAGTTCAATCAATATTTCTAAGGCCCTTCACACTTTTTAATATAGTATTGATTAAAAAGAAAAAATATCATATAAAGTGGAACTGATAGAGTGAGTGGTACTTACTACTCCCACTATTCAATATATATTTCTTTGAATTATCTAATTACTTATGCAGCTTATAATAGTACAACAATTAAAGAACGAGCCTGAATCTCATCAATCTACAAGTCTGGAACAAGGAAGACTTGCTAGGATCTGTCTCATAAAACATATTGGCTATGGGTCAAATAGATCCATTCTTACTATATAAAAAATCAGCAATTTTCCTATAACTCAGCAAGCCTGCTGGATAATCATGGAAGTCTTTGAAGCAAGAGTTAATTTTGATTTATGACAAGGACAATTCAATCATCAGATGTCAGAGGTGATATGCCAAAGGTGCCCCGAAAATATCTCACGTTGAAGAATGATGCCAGACCAAAGGCCAAGTTTAATGGTTGCTAGTCCAACACCAGAGCTCTTAAATGCAGATAGACTTGCAAAATGAAGACTCAATGTGGAAAAAAAGTGTTCATTATGTAAAAACTACGATGAAACAACAAATTATTTGTTAGAGGTTGTGAAAATGCACAAAGAGTATGGAGCAGACTACTTGGATGGACTCCGAACACAAATGCCAGTAACTACTGATTGGAATTCATATCTGCAACTGATAACGTCCAAATCCACCCTATTAATTAGAATGGGCACGGTCGTATGCAAATATATTTTGCCCAACTATGAGTCGGGGTCGATCCCACAGGGAATACAATGAAGAAATATACTCGATAAGTGTAACACCTGACTATTAGTCTATATTTCAAGAGGAAAGGAAATATAATAAAAGTTTGATTGTTGGTTGTTCATTAAAGACTGAGAATGATTATAGGATGTAAACAATTGGTAAACGGGACTAAGGTTGTGGTTCCAATAGAGAGTAATGCGTTTGGGTATCAATTCAACTTATTTATTTGCCTAGGTGCATTAAGCCAAAGGTTACGCGATTCTTGCCAAAAGTTTTCCAACCAAATCAGCAAATTTCATCCTAAGCTTTTCCAAGCCCTAGGATGTTTTATAAGAAAGCACCCATGTAGCCTCAACTAGCTTTCCTATTCCTAGCTCAAGCTATTAGATGGATTTAATGACCCACATTGTTGCTATTAACTCTTTTCCTAACCTCTACTTTCTTTTCCAAGCAAAGTAATGGTGTTAAGGCACAAGTAATGTTGTACACCATCACAAGACATTTATGCTTGAAGAGTTAATAGAAAACACCATTAGCATATAAATATAGTATGAATACGAAACCCAATCACATAACTAGCACATTGGATACCACAACCTTAGCTGAAAGATTAGCTACTAATATTCATTAAAAGTAAATCAATCAAGTAAAATGTATTCATAAAGCTTACAAAAGTGTTGGATGAAGAAGATGACAAAGCTAAAAGAAATCTCTTAAGTGCTTCAACACCCAACAGTAAATGACTTCCCAAGAGTCTATGCCAAAAACTGCAGGATAAAATAAACCAAAACCCTAGAAAATCTATTTATAGCATGTCCAAAACGGAAACAATTTCCAGACAAAATTGCCCCTGCGCATAGGGTGCGATTCGCACCTAGCGTCGCATGTTCGACCCGCGAATCGCGGATTTCACCAGACCATCGCAGGTGTCGCCTCTTCAGATAATTTTTGGGCACCATCCGCGACACAGTCCGCGATTCGCATGTTACACCTGCAACTCGCAGGTGGTGTCGCAGGTGGTGTCTCCTGTGGTGTCCTCTTTGATCCTCTCTGTCAACAAGTGCTGCACCGTCCGCGATTCGCATGTTACACCTGCGAGTCGCAGGTGGTGTCGCAGGTGGTGTCACCTGTGGTGTCTTCTTTGATCCTCTCTGTCAACAAGTGCTGCACCACCTGCGATTCGCGTGTGGTACCTGCGAATCGCAGGTCGTGCCATTGTTCAGTTCTGCTGGGTTTTTGCTTCATTTTGCTTCGTTTTGCTTCAAGTTGCTTCCGGCACATGTTATTCTACAAATTGACACAAAAACACGAGAAACGACATCAAAAGCACTTGGGGATTTGCAAAAGACTAAGTAATTGGCATCGAATGAGCCGTAATTTCACGACTCATCAACACCCCCAAACTTAAACTTTTGCTTGTCCTCAAGCATTTAAAACAGAACTACCATATATGCCAATTGCTAAGTACTACAATGATGTTCATGATCAGTCAAAACATAATTGTTCAAAATACGAGTTCCCCTCCCTCTCGTTGCGAGACATGGTGCCTTTCCTCAATAGGCGAGCATTAACCAACTGATGCACTTGATGACACAATGTTATTCTGCCTTTTAAAAGAACCAGCTTCAAATGAGGCGTCAAGAAGTAATTCTTTCGTTGAGCTTAGTAATCCACATGCCCTCACAATAAGACCAAAGAAAGTCCCACACACACATAGTCATGAATAGCGACTGGGACAAAAGACGAGTAAGGAGAGAACCACTCACACTCAGAAAGTAAAATGTACAAGTACAAAAAATGTGGTGCCATAAGCTTGCCCTTCAAGTATTTCTCCACTAATATGAACACACTTTGTTCAAAATCAATTAGGACTTGCGGGTCATAGTTAAGGTTCGGGGTTAAGGTAGGGTGAAATTTGGGTAAGAGTGACTTGACGTCTCCCTAAGCATTTTCGAATACGCTTCCTTCACTTAATCCGTTCCTTCTTCAGCATTTAAGCATTATCCGCCAATTCGCGCCTCCTATTGCCAATATCGTTCTTTCTCCTCTAGTTTCCCCACTTATTCCTTACGTCACAACCATTATTCACACCCTTGCGTTCACTGCTAAACCTACGATTTATGCATACATATACACACCTTTCTTTACACAAATATTTACATATACAAATATTTTTTTATTTTTTATTTTTTTAGCTACCACCCCCAAACTTATGCGTTTTAGCCTATTGTAGCGTGTTCGATTTGCTTAGGGAGATAGGGTTCTAAAAGGTGGATAAACAAGGGTAAAAGGAATGGGGCCTGTCACATGGTTGTAATGAAAGAAAGTAAAAACAAAGTTACGACTCAAAAATGGGTTAACTAGGATATCAATGCAATGGGTAGGAGTTTTTAGGTTTAGTGGCGGTCCAAGGAGAGCCTAATATCCTTTTTCAAACAAGTGTAGTTCAGTATTTCGCCTTGAGATACTTTCCGGGCAAGTTCTAGATCACAATTATGCACAAGACTTACAACAATGACCTTTCACACACATGGCACATGGATTACTTTGCTAACTTCTAACTACTCCTCAACCCATCATTCTAGATTTGCAAAACATTTGTGTGTCACCAAATGAGTCATGTTAGTGTTATTCCCCCCTTCTGAGTACATATGCAAGAATTTTGGGAGGGGTGTTATCAAAATACGACGGAAAGGCGAAACAAGAAAAATTTATAAACTGATCAACCATCACTATTATACTTGGCAATGACAAAGTACAAGTGTACAAACTTAAACATGAGCTATCCTAAAACAATAAAAACAAACATATGCCGCATGAGCTGTCCTACCCCCAACAAAAGGAAGATGCAGTGTCCCCAATGCATCAAATGTAGTACAAGGGATGAGTAACTCACGATGGACGCCTGGCGTCCGATGGTGTCTGATCAGCAGGGAGGACCTCCAACGGATGTACGATCAATGGGAGCGGTGCATCATCACCCTCCTGCCCGGGTGTTAGTATCTCAGGCCCCACAGACGGGGGAAATGGTGTATCAGCTGGAGGAGCGGTGGATGAACTGGCCTCACCCGCCCTCGGGGGTCGAGATGCCACCTTGGATTTCCTGCTTGCCTCTAGGGACTGCTGCATCGCCACATATGTGTCAATCTCATCCTCAGCGATACCAGCAGCCCGGGCGGAAGTACGTGCCTCCTCAACAACTGGGTCAACCTCCAGCTCCTCATCAAACTCCTCATCACTTTCTTCCTCCTCTTCTTCCTCCCCAGTTGGCTCCACCACTCTTTTTCCCGAAGGCATGGCAGGTGCTGTGGGCCCAGTGGGGAATAAGGAGGCACCGGAAGGTAGAATGGGTGCACTGAGCTCAATGTCGGGGACCTGTAATACTCGAATGTCCTCCTTAACCTTAGCTAGGTCCGCCCGAATGGCCGAAAGGCCGCCTACACTGCCCCCCTCAATCTGCTCCAACCGACGATCAATGCGGCGAACATGCTCCTTAATTTTATCCTGCTCCGCCCTAATATGTGTGATTGCCTGAGTGTAGGGTGCCATGGCTGCCTCAATGGCCTCTTTCACAAAATTGGGAAGCCTCTCAACCAACCAATTAACTTTAGCATCTGCTGCCCGGAGTACTCGCATACCGTCGGTAGACACTCCACGGGCTGCTGTGGTGGATGGCGGAACTGTGTCAGTGGGAACTGAAGTGGAAGAACTTGGAGGGTCAGACCTCGGTACTTGAAGGGCAGTAGTGGGAGCTGTCTCCTCATCATCGGTGGCCAAGTCTTCAGGCTCAAGAATATGAGCATCAAGTGTTGTTCCCGAAGCTCTCGGCTCTGTGCTCACCCGCTTTCTCTTCCTAGTCCCCGGTTCTAATTCGGTGTAATCAATCATTTGATCAGCCGTTAAATTCCTGTCCACTCGAGGAATATCACGAACCTCTTTCCGGCGGCACAATGTAGTGATCAAACAAGGAAAAGGGAGTGATGTGTTCTTTTGAGTGGACCGATTCTTGATCTCGTCTCGAATAATTACCCCCACATCGACAAGGTACCCGGACATGAGTGAAGCAATGAGAATACACTTGGAAATAGGTATGTCAGTGCTATGCTTGGACGGACTCACCCGCGATGATACTAAGGATAACCAAAATTTGGCTTCGCGGTTGAAAGTGTTCTTCTCAATCGGGACAGATGGATCCAGCCATGGTGGAGTCCCTGTGGCAATCACTGAAGCTACCCACTCGCGTTGCTCCTCCGGGTTTTCCATCTTCAATTCATATTCAGAACTAACCGGAGGCCAACCTTCAACAGGGTCTGTTTCGCTGCGTTGCTCATATAAGATCGATGTTATGGTATCGGCAGCACAATCAATCTCCTTTCCCCGAACCGGAACCCAACAGAGGTGCTCCAAGTTTTTCTTTGGTGTGCGGCGCGTCCTCTTTGCATTTAATGTGGCCGCATAAGCTGCATAGAATTCCATTACCAGGGCCGGGCAGTATTCAGCAGGCTGCATGAAGTAGGTCCATCGCAAGGCCTCAAGCTTGCGAATGATGCCCGGGCATTGATCTTGCAGCCCCTGTAGAGTGACCCTCTTTTCGACAATGAGGCCCCGGACTGGATTCCCCTCAGACTTAATTGTATTCCAAGTCTTATACAGCTCCCTGGATCCAGGCACGGTGAATCGTTGCTCCATTGCCTCTCTTCGCTGACCTCTAGTGACGGCATCCTCGGGCTCAGGAAAGGAAGCCCCATGTGTCCCCTCTTCAGACTGGGGGACGGGATCAACCGGTGCCTTTTCTTTTCTCCTAGAGGTGGAGGTTTTTCGTGTTGCTCGTCTTCCTCCACTTTGAGGTTGATTTGATCGAACCATCCTGCACAACATACAAAAATATACCCATTATTTACTGGCATGTTTACAAAAACAAAACATTGAAGGATGGCACCACCCGCGAAACCTCACATGCGAGTCGCGTGTTTTACCTGCGACTCGCGTATTGTGTCGCGGATGATGCCAGTAAACATGTTCTTTACTGTCAACACCTGCGACATAATGTGCGATTCGCATGTCAAACATGCGAATCGCGGATTATGCTCGCAGGTGAGACAGTTCCCCCTTTTTTTTTTTTTTTTTTTTTTTTTTTTTATATTACGCAACACAGCTGCACACACACAAGAGCATATTTACGTAACTTTCTCCCTTAAGCGCATTGTCACCCCGTCAATCATTGGGAAAATCTATTCCATTACTCGCACCTATGTTTGATGGTTGTTCCTCACAAACGACAATGACATTTTGTGACTCAAAAGGTATCACGGGTCCTATTTTACAGGTAATGATTTTGGGCGACTGATCATATTTCCACAACATTTAAACACTCACATAGTCTTTTAGGCATTTCGTCAAACACGTGGTGAGAGTGCGTCACTATTAGTTCTTACCACAAATGGGTACCCCAGAATTCCCTAGTCGCTATCTAATTTAGCATCAACAATCACTTCCTAGAAGGACTACACAAGCATGGGTACTCAAGACTTCCCCATTGTTCATCAATTTCCAAACAACCCATTTAACACATAAGATAAATCTACCCAATTAACTAATTACAACAAGTGGTATGGCATGATAATGACATGTAATTGAGCAATTAGTAGATACCATCTGTCGAGAAGAGAAAAGTCCAACATACCTTGAGAGTAGATGAAAGTAGGAAACCTTGAACTCCTTTGTTTTGTTTTTTTTTTTGTTTTTTTTTTTAAATAAAAGGGGTTTTGATCTGTGATTAAGGATGCTTGAAGTGAAATGGGGATTATAGGAGGACTTAAGGAGAAGGGAGAGACCAAGAGTAAGATTATAACTGATAAGAACAGCCGTTACCTTCTTTTATTTCAAAGAAACTGAACCGCGTCGGGTCGGGTCGACCCGCGACTTTTCACTTACCTGCACAACATGCGACTCGCGTATTATGTCGCATGTTTAACATGCGAGTCGCATGTTGTGTCGTTCCTTCGCGGATGCTGACAGAGAGTTCAGCTTTCATGGGCTGCATTTGGCACCACCTGCGATTCGCGGATGAAAATCGCGGACATGACACGCGAATCGCATATGATGTCGCATGTCATGCCAATTGGCATTTTTCGCAATATTCTTCTTTGTATGCACATTTTATTCCTACACACTTGGACACACTTCAAAACATCATAAAAGTAAGAACAATAAACACATGAAAATAAAACTTGGGTTGCCTCCCAAGAAGCGCTTGATTTTACGTCCCAGCACGACGTTGGTACCTGTTTAACCCTTTTATGGCTCGTTGAGGATGAAGACCTCGATAATCTTTGCTTCATTCTGAGATCCCCAGTAATGTTTCACCCTTTGCCCATTCACTTTGATTTTGTTACCACTTGGGCAAACAAGTTCAATTGCTCCAGATGGGAACACTTGTGTGATTTCAAACGGGCCGGACCATTTGGACTTCAACTTTCCGGGAAACAACCGGAGCCTGGAGTTGAACAGCAATACCCGATCTCCGATGCTGAACTCTCTTTGCATGATCTTCTTGTCATGGAAGTGTTCCATGCGGGCCTTGTAGAGTGACGAACTCGCATATGCCTTAAGTCGAAATTCATCGAGTTCGTTAATCTGCTCCAACCTCAAGTTTGAGGCATCACCCCATTCTAGATTCAACTTTTTCAAGGCCCACAATGCCTTATGTTCGAGTTCCACCGGAAGATGACAAGCTTTTCCAAATACCAGTTGATATGGAGACATGCCAATTGGTGTCTTGTAGGCTGTTCGGTATGCCCATAGAGCGTCATCCAATTTCCTTGACCAATCAGTCCGGTTAGCATTCACTGTTTTGGAAAGGATGCTCTTAATTTCTCTATTTGAGACCTCAACTTGGCCACTTGTTTGGGGATGATACGGAGTGGAAACTTTATGCTTAACCCCATACTTCTTAAGAAGAGTCTTGAACAATCTATTGCAGAAATGAGAGCCTCCATCACTAAGGATTGCTCTTGGAGTTCCGAACCTTGAGAAGATCACCCTCTTCAAAAATGCAGTGACACTTCTTCCTTCATTGTTGGGGAGCGCGACGGCTTCCACCCATTTGGATACGTAGTCTACTGCCACCAGAATGTACTTGTTGTTGTAGGAGCTTACAAATGGACCCATAAAATCAATGCCCCATACGTCGAACAATTCAACTTCCAGAATTGGTGTCATTGGTAGCTCATGCCTTCTTGCTATGCCCCCATGTCTTTGACATTGATTACAAGCTTTCACAAAGTCATGAGCATCTTGATGGATTGTCGGCCAATAAAACCCACTTTGAAAAACCTTAGCAGCCGTTCTTGAGCTACTATGATGTCCACCAACCGGTGATGAGTGACAAGCTTCGATGATGGGCATCATTTCTACTTCGGGTATGCACCTCCTTATGATGTTGTCGGCGCAAACCCTGAATAGATATGGCTCGTCCCAATAGAATTTCCGGGCATCACTCAAAAACTTCTTCTTTTGGTGGAAGTTCAAATCCATTGGCATAATGTCACTTGCATGGAAGTTAGCAAAATCGGCATACCAAGGGATCATGTCATGCGACCCCGCCATTACCTGCTCATCCGAGAATGACTCATTGATTTCTAGGCCATCCAATGGATGCCCACCCTCTTCAAGACGAGACAAGTGATCCGCCACTTGATTTTCACACCCTTTTCTATCTTTGACTTCAAAGTCAAACTCTTGCAAAAGAAGGACCCAACGTATCAACCTCGGTTTTGCATCCTTCTTTGTCATGAGGTAACGTAGGGCTGCATGATCGGTGTGAACAATCACATGAGTGCCCAAAAGATAAGCCCGGAACTTCTCGAAAGCAAATACAATAGCCAGCAACTCTTGTTCTGTGACAGTGTAATTCATTTGGGCACTGTTCAGAGTCTTGCTTGCATAGTAAATTGGGTGAAAGATCTTATCACGCTTCTGGCTAAGAACAACCCCCATGGCAAAGCCACTTGCATCACACATAAGCTCAAAGGGTTGAGACCAGTCCGGGGCAATGATGATAGGAGCCGATGTGAGTCTCTCTTTCAGAGCCTCAAATGCCTTCAAGCAAGCATCATCAAATACAAATTTCGACTCCTTCTCCAACAACTTGCATAACGGGTTGGCTATTTTTGAGAAATCCTTGACAAATCTTCTATAAAACCTAGCATGCCCAAGGAAGCTACGAACACCTTTAACGGAAATTGGAGGAGGAAGCTTAACAATAACCTCAATTTTAACTTGATCGACTTCAAGCCCCTTTTCCGAAATCTTGTGCCCCAAGACGATGCCTTCTCTAACCATGAAGAGGCACTTCTCCCAATTCAGAACCAAATTTGTCTCTTCACATCGTTTCAATACTTGGGCAAGATTCTGCAAGCATTCATCAAAGGAATCCCCAACTACGGAAAAGTCATCCATGAAGATTTCAATGGACTCCTTAACCATATCGGAGAAAATAGACATCATGCAACGTTGAAATGTTGCGGGTGCATTGCATAACCCAAAAGGCATTCTCTTGAAAGCAAAAGTCCCATAAGGACAAGTGAAGGTAGTTTTCTCTTGGTCCTCGGGGGCAATGGTGATCTGGTTGTACCCGGAATACCCATCAAGGAAGCAATAATAATCTCTACCCGCAAGCCTATCAAGCATTTGATCCATGAATGGCATTAGGAAGTGATCATTTTTGGTCCACTTATTCAGCTTCCGATAATCCATGCAAACACGCCATCCGGTAACCTTGCGAGTGGGAATCAACTCATTTTTATCATTTGCAACCACGGTGATCCCACCTTTTTTTGGTACGCATTGAACCGGACTCACCCATGAGCTATCCGAAATGGGGTACACAACCCCGGCATCTAACCACTTGATTATCTCAACTTTTACGACCTCTTGCATGGGAGGATTTAACCTCCTTTGATGTTCAACGCTTGGATCACAGTCTTCGTCAAGCTGAATTTTATGTGTACAAATACCGGGTGGAATCCCTTGAATATCCGCAATACTCCACCCAATAGCTTTTTTGTATCTTCTCAAGATCACCATCAACCTCTCTCTTTGCTCATCCGTCAACCGGGCAGAAATAATCACAGGCAATGTGTTGTTGAGTCCAAGAAACTCATACCTCAAATGTGAAGGAAGAGGTTTGAGTTCCAAAGTAGGAGGCTTAATAATTGAAGGTTTTGCAGGAGGAGCTGCTCGGTTTTTCAAGTCAAGATCGAGTTTCTTTGGATTGAGGTGATAAGACCCCATTCCAATCAGTGCATTGACCATCTCCTCAAATTCTTTTTCGTCATCCCATTCATAATTCATTATCACCGCCGCCAACATATCACCTATATGCTCTTGTTCTATGGTTTTCTCCATTGCTTAATCAATTGTGTCAATAACCGACACAACACTCATATCCGCCGGTTGTTTCATTGACCTGCAAATATGGAAAGTGATCTCTTCATCATTCATTCTAAATTTCAGATCACCTCTTTCCACATCCACTAGGGCATGCCCTGTGGCTAAGAATGGTCTTCCCAAGATAATGGGAACTTCAAAGTCAACTTCACAATCCAAGATCACAAAATCGGCCGGAAAAATAAATTTATCCACCCTTACAAGCACATCATAAAGAATACCAATGGGCCTCTTTACGGTTCTATCCGCCATAAGTAATCTCATCGTGGTAGGACGGGGGGTGCCCAATCCCAACTTGTTGAATATAGAAAGCGGCATCAAATTGATGCTTGCTCCAAGATCACATAAAGCTTTAGCAAACTTGTAATTACCGATGGTGCATGGAATTGTGAATGCTCCGGGATCTTCTTTTTTGTGCACCAAATCTTTGGTGACGATTGCGCTACAATGATGAGTGCCCCCCAATGTTTCACTGCCAGGGTTTCTTCTTTTGGTCACAAGATCTTTCATGAACTTCGCATAACCGGGCATTTGTTCAAGTGCCTCAACCAGTGGAATATTTATTGAGAGCTCCTTTAATCGATCTATGAACTTGAGGAACTTTCCATCTTCCGCTTTCTTTGCCAATCGTTGGGGAAAAGGAGGGGGAGGCCTCATAACGGGCGGTGAAGCCCTTGGTACCTCCTCCGCCGCTTTCTTGCTTTCCGAGGCATCATTAATTTCCGGGAGGTCCTTGTCAGTGATGGGTTCTTCAATCATTTTATCTTCATCACCCAGCACATTCTCTTTCACCGACACACTTTCCCCAACTGTTCTGCCACTCCTGGTAGTAATTGCGTTGCATTTACGGTCAACATCGTTCCTTGGGTTTGCAACTGTGTCACTAGGGAGTGAGCCTTTCTGCCTTTGGTTTAGGATTGCAGAGATTTGGCCAAGTTGAGACTCCAATTGTTTAATGGAGGTAGAGTGTGAACTAACAATTTGACCCATGGATTTGACCTCATCTCTTGTCTCCTTGCAGAAGGTGTCGGTGGATTCCACTTTTGTCAATACCCTTGACAACATCTCTTCAATTTTTGAATTAGCGGAGTCACTGTTGGGCGGTTTACCAGCGATTGGTTGATTTCCCTTTGGAGGGACGTACGGATTTGTGCTCCGATGATTGTTGTAATTGTTGTTGTAACCCCCTTGATTGTTGTCACGATTATCTCTCCAATTAGAGTGACCTTGTTCTTTGTTCCAACCTTGATTCCCTTGACCTTGCCGCCAAGATCCTTGATTTGGACCTTGGTAGTTCGGACGGGAACCCTCCCTCAGATTGTTGACATAACTTGCCTCCTCATCATACATTTGGAAGCATTGCTCATCCGGAGGAACCCCTTCACAGGTTTCTACAGCGTTCACCTTTTTGCTTCCACCACCCATGACATGTTTTGTCAGAAGGTCCATTTGGGTGACCAGTTTTGCCATGGATTCATCTCTCTCTTCCTCCTTCTTGATCATCTCACGAGTGAGCACATGTTTGGAGGAACTTCCTCCACCCACTTCCGAATCTCTGGTGTGCCATGCTTCATTAGTCTCGGTCAATTTATCCAACAATTCACAAACGGTGGCATAAGAGTTATCCATAAGAGACCCCTCTGCAATGTTGTTCGCCACTGATTTGTTGACCGCATCTAAAGATCTATAAAATGTCTGTAGAAGCACACCATCGGGCAAACCATGTTTGGGACAGCTTTTGACTTTCTTTTTAAAACGCGTCCAAGTTTCATAGAGAACCTCATCAGGAAGTTGACGAAAGTTGTTGATTTCGTCACGGAGTTGTAACATCCGCGATGGAGGGAAAAACTTCTTGAGGAATGCTTCGGTCAGTTCCTCCCAAGTAGTGATGGATCCGGAAGGAAGATCATCTAGCCAAGCTGTGGCTTCCCCCGTTAGAGAGTACGGGAAGAGCCGTAGCCTGACTGCTTCCATTGAAACGCCCGGATGCACATTGGTAGAACAGACCCCAAAAAAATTTCTAAGGTGCCTATTCGGGTCTTCTTTGGGTAGACCTCCGAACAGGCCCTTAGTGTTGAGCAGGTGCAGCATTGTGTTGGTTATAAGGAAACTCGAGTTTCCAATCAAAGGCGGGGGCTGAATTGCAGCTGCATAGCCTGCCCCCGCAGCTTCTTCACCAACCGCTACTGGTGGATTTTGGACAGGCATACCATCCTCATCCATATTGCCTGCACAACAAACAATAACAAAAAGGAAATAAGAAAAGAAATAAAGACTAAAAGTAAAGTTTTACACTAATTAGTAAATTTCTAGACCGTATTCCCCGGCAACGGCGCCATTTTTTATAACGTCCAAATCCACCCTATTAATTAGAATGGGCACGGTCGTATGCAAATATATTTTGCCCAACTATGAGTCGGGGTCGATCCCACAGGGAATACAATGAAGAAATATACTCGATAAGTGTAACACCTGACTATTAGTCTATATTTCAAGAGGAAAGGAAATATAATAAAAGTTTGATTGTTGGTTGTTCATTAAAGACTGAGAATGATTATAGGATGTAAACAATTGGTAAACGGGACTAAGGTTGTGGTTCCAATAGAGAGTAATGCGTTTGGGTATCAATTCAACTTATTTATTTGCCTAGGTGCATTAAGCCAAAGGTTACGCGATTCTTGCCAAAAGTTTTCCAACCAAATCAGCAAATTTCATCCTAAGCTTTTCCAAACCCTAGGATGTTTTATAAGAAAGCACCCATGTAGCCTCAACTAGCTTTCCTATTCCTAGCTCAAGCTATTAGATGGATTTAATGACCCACATTGTTGCTATTAACTCTTTTCCTAACCTCTACTTTCTTTTCCAAGCAAAGTAATGGTGTTAAGGCACAAGTAATGTTGTACACCATCACAAGACATTTATGCTTGAAGAGTTAATAGAAAACACCATTAGCATATAAATATAGTATGAATACGAAACCCAATCACATAACTAGCACATTGGATACCACAACCTTAGCTGAAAGATTAGCTACTAATATTCATTAAAAGTAAATCAATCAAGTAAAATGTATTCATAAAGCTTACAAAAGTGTTGGATGAAGAAGATGACAAAGCTAAAAGAAATCTCTTAAGTGCTTCAACACCCAACAGTAAATGACTTCCCAAGAGTCTATGCCAAAAACTGCAGGATAAAATAAACCAAAACCCTAGAAAATCTATTTATAGCATGTCCAAAACGGAAACAATTTCCAGACAAAATTGCCCCTGCGCATAGGGTGCGATTCGCACCTAGCGTCGCATGTTCGACCCGCGAATCGCGGATTTCACCAGACCATCGCAGGTGTCGCCTCTTCAGATAATTTTTGGGCACCATCCGCGACACAGTCCGCGATTCGCATGTTACACCTGCGACTCGCAGGTGGTGTCGCAGGTGGTGTCTCCTGTGGTGTCCTCTTTGATCCTCTCTGTCAACAAGTGCTGCACCGTCCGCGATTCGCATGTTACACCTGCGAGTCGCAGGTGGTGTCGCAGGTGGTGTCACCTGTGGTGTCTTCTTTGATCCTCTCTGTCAACAAGTGCTGCACCACCTGCGATTCGCGTGTGGTACCTGCGAATCGCAGGTCGTGCCATTGTTCAGTTCTGCTGGGTTTTTGCTTCATTTTGCTTCGTTTTGCTTCAAGTTGCTTCCGGCACATGTTATTCTACAAATTGACACAAAAACACGAGAAACGACATCAAAAGCACTTGGGGATTTGCAAAAGACTAAGTAATTGGCATCGAATGAGCCGTAATTTCACGACTCATCAGCAACACATTCTAACTAGCTCAAAAGAAAAGACTCAAGCTGCTCACTTGTTCAGATTGCATATATGCTGAATTTGTGTATGGAGTCTGGATTGAAAGAAACGTGAGGATCTTTGAGAAGAAGACTCGAGATTGGGATACTATAGCTAGAGAAATAGCAGTAGTTTGTAGTGTTTGAGCCTCTACTAGAATTCGACGTGTTGTCAATATCCTTAGATTCTAGTTTTTGTCTGTTGCTCTCGAGTTTATTTTTACTTTTTGTAAGATAATTGGTTGTGTTTAGCCTAGTTATGGTGTTGTAAAACTCTTCATTCTGGTGATTAATTAATTGAAAAATTTAGTTACCAAAAAAAAAGTGGTCGGATGGTTGAGATCATTCCACCCTTCACGGCTTCACCGGATGTCTCAAAGTTCAAGCCCTGAAAATAAAATGAAAATTGGCAGGGAATGCTCCCCTTTACTGAGCCCAACTTGATGCAAATTCAAAGTAATCTGGGTCAGTAGGTATTGGATACCAGACAATTTACCCCAAAATAAATAAATAAAGCATCTAGTACAGCTAAGCTGAAACATATGATCAGAGCTAGGTCTCATCAGTAATGATTTTGGAAGTAGAAAGCCATCAATTTTTTCATCAGGCCCTCTTCACAAAAGAGTGGAAAAGAGCAAGAAATATCATACTATAATTAAACACCTTCCAAACCTGCAATAATATAAAGATGAACTTTGGATTTGCTCAAGATTTTGGATGTTATGTCTCACATGAAACTGGAGAAGATGCTTTAAAGATGGATGCAGGGCCTGCATTTCCTAATAAATTTCCCATCTATTCTACTGGATAATGATGCACTGAGTTGATATTTAACTTTCCTAAGTTATGGTTCCTAAACTAATGGGTCCTTTGTTCCCCATCAAGATCTTATATATGTACAATTAATAATTTGTCCCAATCAAACATAAACTTATACTGGAAAAAACAAAAGAGGAAACCAGGGGCATTCATAAGATCTTTAATTATGTAATTTAAGTTTGTCGAATGATAATAATGTAAACAGTTTTTAAGTCGTCATCACATCATTTAATTTAATAAAATCCCATTGTATACTGAAATATTTGACTTAATTTTACCATGCATTTACAAACTCATATCTTTCTCTTCAAACCTACCAAATTTGATGGTTTAGTCATCTTATTAATTTGTACATTCAAAAATTGTTCAAAATTTTGGAGACAAATATATAATGATTATATGATTTTGCTTCCCTCAGTAAACAGGGGTAACATTGGCCGAGTAAAGTTTCGAATCAAGAATTATAAAAGAAGTTCTCGAATCGATGCTAGAAGTTGTAATAATAACGTCTCACTTGCAAACAAGTCTTTATATATAAAAAGTTCTAAAAATAATAAGAAGAAAAAGAACCGAAATGAGAAATGTTATCTCATAAGAAGAAAATCTTGGTGCAGGAGACACATATTGGCGACATTATCACATGCAAAATTTAAGATTATGGTACACTAAATAATTAAATTTAAGAATAGACCATTGTGTTTAAAAGAACCATGGGTTAGGGGTAAATTAAAATACTGAGAGACATGTCGGCATTGTACCATCTCTAATATCATTCCGTAGCTTGTGTATCGATCGCCATTCTTGAATGAATTTATGGCAATCGATACCCAAGCTGCATAGTAGATTTGAGAATTTTCTAGACCTGAATGACATGTCGCAATAGTTTTTATAATTGCCTTTTGTATAGTATATGGGTGGTCAAATTTATCAAACCGCTAAAGTGACTAATAATTTATAGTCAGGTACTAGAAATTTGACCTTCTGATTATTAGTATTTTTAGTAATTCACGCATAGTTTAGTTACTTTAATATGAAAAAACTTTGTGACATTATTGTTATAAAGAATAAATTCACTTACTTTAGCATAACAAAATATAAATATGTGTATCTTTATAGTTATAATTGATGAAGTTAAGTGATTATACATAAAATTAACCTCATAGTATTATTATTCTCTTTAAGATAAAGTTTGTCACATATCAAAAATCAAAATAGACCATATTTCAAAATTCAAAGGGAGACTAAATTTAACTTTATTGTCCTTTGGGCCGGGCTGAAATGGCTAGATTGGGCTATATCAATTCCTTTTTTTTTTGCGCGGATTGCCCTTCTTTTGGGGTGGTCTTTAAATTTTGCCCCTCATATTTGTGGTCTTTAAATTATGCCCCTCATATTGCTGATCTTTAATTTTTGCCCTTCGCATTGCAACTCTGAGCGTTCACGCAGAAATCATGAGGTTCTGAGTTCGAACCCCCGCTCAAGCATAAATTAAAAAAAAAAAAAATTGCAAGGCAAGGTTTGGGTCACATGTATGCCGGACCCGGCATACTCTTGTTAAGGAATTACTAAATTTATGCCGGACCCGACATACTCATGCCTTATGGGCAGACTTGACATAAGTATGCCGGGTCCGGCATAACTTTGGTAATTCCTTAACAAGTTTATGCCGGTGGGGGCATAGCAAAATTTAAACTCTGCCTTGCGATTTTTCTGTGGTCTTTAAACTTGTTAAGGAATTACTAAAGTTATGCCGGTGGGGGCATACTTTTAATGGGCAAACTTTTATGCCGGACCCGGCATAAACTTGTGAAGGAATTACCAAAGTTATGCCGGACCCAGCATACTTATGCCAAGCCTGCCCATAAGGCATAAGTATGCCGGGTTCGGCATAACTTTGGTAATTCCTTCACAAGTGTATGCCGGTGGGGGCATAGCAAAATTTAAACTCTGCCTTGAGATTTTTTTTTTAATTTTGACTGTGTGGGGGTTCGAACCTGGAACCCATGAGTTTTAGCCGAAGGGCAAAATTTAAACATTTCAAATACGAGGGTCAAAATTTAAAGACCACCCCAAAAGAAGGGCAATTCCCTATCAATTCCCCAAATTGTATATTTTCAAGCCTCGACTAGCTGGGATTGGAGAAGGCCAACGTAGGCCCAATTTGTGGAGTAATACAAGGAATTTTTACAGCCCATAACTACCTCTAAGACTTATTTATTAGTAATAGCTATCTTTTTTTTAATTATATTTGGTAGCTTAATTATTTATCAAATTACCATCTATAACTTATTTTTGCAACTGCAGTGTATTTCCCTAAAAATAAGGTACCTCTCTCCCACTTACCCACAATTTTTTTTTCAAATATTTTTCTCTCACCTATCAAATCTATTTTCTCCGTCACCCCTCTTTCTCTATCCGTTCCATCTCCTAATCTTTTAAATTGATTTTCTCTCACCTACCAAATTTATTTTCTCTCTTACCCCTCTTTCTCTCTCTGTTCCATCACCTACCCTAGATCTCATTTTCTCTTACAAATTAGAAGAATCCTACAGTAGTAGCAGCAACAATGGTCGACGACGGAGTGAAAAAAAGAGCTCTAATAACGGTGAAGGACGACGGAGTGAAATTTTATTAACTAGTCCAATTGAAAGTCTTTATCTCCGGATAACGTCCTTTTTGTAGCAATCTGAGATGACTCGTTTATTTCCCATGAGAACACCATTGATGAAAGCTGTGGAGCTTCATGCCCACCAAGTGTTTGATAAAATGTTTCAGTATATTTCTGTGTATTAACAAACAACATATTTAATTTT
The DNA here is from genome assembly GCF_019175385.1 of Lycium barbarum. Taxonomy (NCBI): domain Eukaryota; kingdom Viridiplantae; phylum Streptophyta; class Magnoliopsida; order Solanales; family Solanaceae; genus Lycium; species Lycium barbarum. Next base: position 124,250,961 of record NC_083344.1, read on the forward strand.
CAGTATATTATTTCGCTGTATTTCAATGTATTTATATTTTTTTGGTGTAAATATAGTGAATGTTCCAAATATAGAGCCTATTTTTACTACACTTTGTTTTCACGACTTTTGTATTTCGCTGTATTTCAATGTATTTCTGCATTTTGTATTTATAATTTATGAAATAGTTTATGATATATTTCATTGTATTCCATTGTATATATGCACACTACAACTTTATATTTCTGAAAAAATATAAGCCTTTTGCTCTACAGGCGCAGGTTAAGCAAAGTCTGCTAACTTAAGCCTAACGGAAAATGGCGAGAAAACGTGGGCGGCCGGCAAAAGCAAAGGTAACGGAGTCGACTACAGTAACACCAGTAGTATCACCGGAAGGCAACACTCGAGTAGTGACACCTGCAACAGGAATACCACAGCAGCTAGCCCTACTACAGCTGATGAACTGGATACCAGGCACCAAACCAGATGCACCGCCTAACTCGGGTGAAACTGAAAGGCTTACTCATGCTCCAACGAAGGTCATACAAAAACCCAGTGCACAGGTAGTTATGGCGACGCCGGATTCTATGCCAATTGAGGAATCTGTAGCTGCTCAGGCAGCTAGAAAACTTACATTCTCCGGGGCAAATCAAGCAGCATATGCAGAGGCACATCTAAGGAATAATCGAGCTCCTCGCCGAGGTAAACAACTATCCTATTTTCCACCGGTATTAAAGGAGGGTAAGAAAGTTGTCAAATTGAATATAGATGGAATTGAGCAACAAAAGAAGAAATGGGATTATGCCCTAATTGGGTATGTGGTTGGAACAAACCCTCCATTTAAGCAAATGTTGAAATATATCTATGCTATCTGGAACTTTGTACCAACCCCTAGGGTATATCTGCACGATGAAGGGTACTATATTTTAAAATTTGAGAATGAACAGGATAAACTGGATGTGCTGGAAAATGGGCCTTACACGTTTGACTACAGACCTATGGTCCCCAAGAAATGGACAGCTGGGTTTCAAAGGAGCAAGGAATCCATTAGAGAAATGCCTCTCTGGGTCAATTTTCCCAAATTTACCAGTGAAGTATTGGGAAACAGAAAACTTGGGAAGGATTGCAAGTTATGTAGGTAAACCCATATGTACCGATAGGTTAACTGCAGATGAAGAGAGGCTATCCTACGCTCAAATTCTCATTGAAGTTGATGTTACTCAACCATTACCTGAACAAATGATAATAGAGGAAGCAAATGGACAGTTTAGAATCCAGGAGGTACATTATGATTGGTGGTCAATGTATTGTCAAGATTGTATGTGTATAGGACATGAGACAAAAGATTGTCCGGTAAATGCAGCCCAGGAAAAACAGAAGAAGGAAAAGAAACGACCTAAGGATGAGGCTCCTACAGAGACTCAGGTTGCTGGTCCTATGCCTGGTGGTGAGCCTAGAAAGAAGTATCACCCTCCCCCAACACAATGGCAAGCTAAGGAGGCATGTACAGTGGGTGCTCCACATAGCTTAGCTCCCCAGAAAAAAGGCATAAACCAAGAAACTACGTCAGGAACTAAGGCTGATATTACTCATGATAAACAAGCAGAGAGGGAAGAGGAAGTTACTGACAAGGAACCAAAACCTAATCATGTTATGCTTTGCCATAGTCAACTCAGCGATTTGGGGGTTGTAGTGGGAGAGCAACCGGTGAAAGGTCCTAAGCAGCCCTTAATCAAACCCCCATGATATTCTGCTCCTGGAATATCAAGGGGCTGAACCAGCCCTTTAAGCAAAAAGATTTGAGATCCTTTTTGCTTAAACAAAGAATTGATCTCATGGGTTGTCTGGAAACAAAAGTAAAGTAAAAGAGAGCAGATAAAATACACCAGATCCTTGGTACTAAATGGACATGTTATAAATATTATACAGTCAAGCCAAATGGAAGAATATGGCTGTGGTGGAAACGCCAAAATGTGCAGGTCAGTGTGATAAAGGAAACTTCCCAGCTAGTGCATTGTTACATTGAGGATTGATAACGTCCAAATACACTCCTCAAAGAGAAAGTGTACACGGTCGTATGCAATATATTTACCCAACTATGAGTCGGGGTCGATCCCACAGGGAACAATATGCTAGGCGATTAAGAAAGTAAGGAACTTTCACCAACTACGCTAAAGCCAAACGATAAATGATATTTTGGTTTTTGTTTGAGAAAATTATGACTAATGCGGAAATGTAAACTAACCTAGAAAGCAAGTAAAATGATCAATGGCCACAAGTTTGGATACAAAGGAAATTACACTCAAGTAACGATCCAATGTATTTCACGATTTTACAACTAAGAACGGGTTTATGTCAATAGATAATGATATCTAAAATCTCATTGAAAGTCTTCCAACCAAATCAATGAATTTCACTCTAAGCTTTTCCAAGCCTTAGAGTGTGATATTAGGCACAATCAATTTAACCTCAAGTAACTATCCTCTTCCGAGCTCAAGTTATTAGATGATGAGTTTAATGACCCAAATTCTTGTTAATTAATCTTTCCCAACCTAGATTTCCTTTTCCAAGCTCAATCTAAGTAAATGGGTGAGTCCTAGGGTTAGCTAATCCCTTTGGAAACATTCAAGAACGAGATTAATTAAATCAACAAAGACCCACTTCAATAGCAATAAGAATCATTCAATACATAAGCATAACAAGAGTTTCAAACCAAACTTTAATCAAGAATACTTTCATAAACGAGATTCAAGTCTAGAAATGAAATACTACACACTAAAATATTCAATACAAAACAAGGAATTGAAGAAAGGTTTAAGAATTATCTCATTAAAGTGCTCAAATCTTCTCTTCCAATTGTGTAGGTGAAACCCTAGCCTCCAAAACTTGCAAAATGACCAAAGATAGAAAATGTTTTGCCCTAGCCTCTCTTTTGTAGCTCCCCCCAATTTTTCCAAGTCCAAAAAATGTCAAAATCTGCCCCCATATTTCTGTTTTTGCAATTCTGCCCGTTTTTGCAAAACTGTCCACTTTTGACAGTTTTGCAAATCTGTCCCGTTTTTGCAAAACTGTCCAGTTTTGACAGTTTTGCAAAAATGTCCAGTTTGACCTCTTTTTGACTTTCTTTTCACTTGGTTTCTTCCGATCACTCATTTCAGCTACTTGGCTTGTTTTGCTCTATTTTGTTCAATTTTGGTCCATTTTGATCCATTTTGCTCTTTTATGCTCTCCGGGCATCTTTTCCTACAAAACAACATAAAAACACAAAAAGTAACAACAAAAGTGCTTAAGGAGTCACAAAAGCTTAAGGAATTAGCGTCGAATATCGCGTAATTTCACGACTGATCAAGGATAGATGTTGAGATTTTGCAACTTACATGACATTTATCTATGGATATAACACTAATGAAGGTAGGAAGGAACTCAGATTGCTACATCCAACCATAAGGGAACCTTGGCTTCTATTGGGTGACTTCAACACCTCTACCTCAGTGGAGGATAGAATTAATGGTGCACCTGTTCAACTGCAGGAAATATAAGATTTTGTCGAATGTATAGCAGACTTGGGGCTGGGACAGGTCACTAAAAGAGGGTGTGAATTCTCATGGTGTAACAAAAGGGATGCTCAGGAAAGAATATATAGCAAAATAGACTGGATACTAGGGAACTATCAGTGGTTCCTCAAGTATACTCACTTGGAGGCTATTTTTTAGAACCTCGGTTGCTCAGACCACTCCCCAATAGTGGTCAACACAAATGTTGCATTCCAACCTGCTAAGAAGCCATTCAGACTACTTACAGTTATGCTGCAGGAAGATGAATTCAAATACTTGGTTCACAAAGTTTGGGGACACCCGGTGCAAGGACATACTATGTTCAAGGTCTGGAGGAAGTTGCAAATGTTGGGGGCTCAAGCTAAATATATTAATCACAAGATGTCTAACCTGGGAACTAAAGTTGATGATTTAAGAGGTAGACTACAGATGGTACAAACCCAGATCAAATCCAACCTGTTTGATGATACATTGATCACCCTTGAAAGAGAGTTGATTGTACAGTTGCATAAATGGGACTCAATATATGAACAGGTACTGAGACAGAAATTAAGAGCTACATGGATGGCATATGAGGACTCTAATCCAAATTCTTCCATGCCCACTTGAAGGCTAGACAGGCAAGGAATAAAGTGGCATCAATCTATAATAGTCAACGAGTCAGAATTACGGATCCCCAGTTGATAAAACATGAATTCATCACCTTCTTTGGTCAGCTGCTGGGGACCTCAGCTGCTGAAATCCCCTGTCTTGACCCTTAAATTGCTAAGGGCGGGCCATGCTTAACACCAGAACAACAAAGACAACTTATTCAGCCTATCACTAAAGAGGAAATATACCAAACTTTGAAGAGTTTACCAAATGATAAAGCTCCTGGGATCGATGGCTTCCCAACAGAATTTTTCAAAGTATATTGGCCACTGATAGGAGATGAGGTAACACTGGCTATCTTGCAGTTTTTTGATAATGGCAAATTGTTGAAGAGTATGAACTGTACTACAGTCACACTAGTACCTAAAGTAGATAATCCCAATCATGTTAAAGAATTTAGACCTATTTCCTGTTGTACTACTATGTATAAGCTTATTGGTAAGATCTTAACCAATAAACTTAAACTAGTAGTGGATAGTTTGGTAGGGCCTTCTCAATCTGCTTTTATAGAAGGGAGGAGTATTTTAGACAATGTGATTGTGGCTCATGAACTCATTAAAGGGTATGGAAAGAAACATGTGTCACCCAGATGTTGTATGAAGATTGACCTTAGAAAGGCCTATGATTCTGTAGATGAGGTAACACTGGCTATCTTGCAGTTTTTTGATAATGGCAAATTGTTGAAGAGTATGAACTGTACTACAGTCACACTGGTATCTAAAGTAGCTAATCCCAATCATGTTAAAGAATTTAGACCTATTTCCTGTTGTACTACTATGTATAAGCTTATTGGTAAGATCTTAACCAATAAACTTAAACTAGTAGTGGATTGTTATACCCCATTTTAAACGGGTTAAATTAGAGTACAACATATTGGAGATTCCTATATTGATTTATTTTAAGGAGTCGCCACCTAATTGATTTAAGGTGAATTAGGGCACCTAATTATTAACTAAGGTAAAGCTAACTAAACCTCCGTTAATAGTCTGCTTAATCAGTGTGATTCTAGGTAAGGGTTCTATATTATCCTAAAGGGAAGGGGTTAGGCATCCTTTAGAATCCGTTAACTACGGTTATCCGGCCAAACTTAGGTTAATTAATTAATGCTAAATAAGGTGCTTTGAATTTTAAGAAAAAGGGCTAAGAAAGGTTGTTAAGGTTTTAAGGAAAATATAAGAATGTTGCTTAGAATAAGATTTAGAGAAAATATAATAATTTGCATAAAAGAAGACTTTAAATAATTTTAACATAAGAACTGAAACCTAGGGAATTAACTATTGGTTTCTCCTTTAAATTTAACTACCCATTACTACTAACATTATCCCCACTAATCCGCTTGGATTCATCTAATATTAAGAAAACGAAACAAGGCAAAGCGTTAGTCATTCAATACCAAAGAAAAAATGCACAACGGAGCATAAAATAGAGGAGGAAAGGAATTAAATGGATCGGCCCATTTCAGGCCAATTGCTGTGCACTGTTGCTGCTGTTATGGGCCTCGGCCCAGAATCGTCTTACACAGCTGATGAGGCTGACTAGATAGAATGTTTCGTTGGGCTTTGGCCCAACATTGAATGCGGAAGAAGACGAGTTCCTCGGACTCGCACGCGGTGGTCATGCATAAAAAAACGAAAGGAGAAAAAAGTAGTATGTAATCGATAAATATGGCTAAACATATAAAATACAGACTCAAACAGATTGGTAAGTTAAATATATATATTGTGTATATTTAAGTATATTTACACAATTCGGCCAACACACATTTATGAGACATGAACAGGGCAACACTCAATATAAACCGAATCAAACAGCATAATATTTATTGGATTATTCCTATCACACACGATAACTAGCATCCGATAGACACAGAACATGCTACAGAGATCTACTTCCTGACAGATTAATACTTCAAACAAATAACGGATTAATAGTTCAAGCTGCTCTGAACTACACTACTGTACTTGAATCATAGACATAATGGGATAAAGACTAGCAGCTAAATATACATGAAACTAACACTTCAAACTACCTTAAAACATTAACATGAAACATGGAGGCAAATCATCTAAGCAGCTAACATGAGATCATACTGTTGAATACTAACCGCTATATTAAGCGAGAAATCGAAACAAACGAGCAAGAATTAAAACACATATAAGAAAACAATAAAATTAAAAGGAGATGAAGATTACCAACTAAACAATACAATACGGCTGAACCCGAAACAATGCTAAAACGCTAATGCGCCTAAACATGCTTGCAACCATTAACGAACATAACTAAATAAGAACGACAACCAACACACATAAGCAGATATTGAACTAGAAATTAAAAGCTACCACAATACCATCCTAGAACACAGCTAAGCGGGGAAACAACTATAAATTCAAGATAACTAAAAAAAGAAAAGCTTCACCGACCTTCTTCGGGTGCAGCGAAGTGGGTGCGGAGGGTTTCCAATCTACTCGAACACTATCAAATCCAAGCTTGCGATGTTCGGATTCAAAACAGTACCAAAGGAAACGAAAACAACAATTGATTTGGGTATTCTTGACCTGATATGCAGAAGTAAAACTGATGCACTAATATTGCTTAGGGGGTTTTTGGCCACCGGAAAACCTTCTTTTTCAGAACTTCAATTTTCAGGGGGATTTTTGCCACTTCAAAACCTGTTATTCTTCTTTCTAGGGGAATTTTGACTCAAAAAAAAAAAAAACCCCTTCAAATGACTGGAAAACGATTATTTATAGGGGATTGTTAGGGTTTTCGTTTGAGAGGAGCGGGGACAAAGGGAAGTGGAGGCGGCAGAGGCGTGGGGAACAGGGGAGAGAAGAGACAGAGGCGTGCGTGGGGGACAAACGGCGGTGGTGGGGATGAGATAACGATGAAAGAGGGAGAGAGGAAAGAGAGAGGAGCGGGTGGGGGTGTGCGGCTCTGTGTAGAGATGAAACCCTAGGGGTTTCATTTTTGTTAAATTAGAATTGGGCCACCGGGTCGGGTCGTCTAATGGGCTGGATAGGGTAGATGAATAGTGGTCTAGGTCAATTAAAATGTGGGCTGGGAATAAAATATGGGCTGATGAATAAAATGTGGGCTGCTTGATCCGAAAATGTTTATGTTAATTGGGTTCGGATTTGGGTTGATGAATTAAACATATGAGCTGAATGAGAGAAATAAATTTGCTTCTGAATTTAAGTAACAGACCTATTTTAATTAATCATATACTGAGTGTGCTAAAATATCCCCTAATATAAAGTATGTATTTATTAGTATTTAGATGAAAATAAAATGACGCCGTAATAGCCGTGCGATAATATATTTGAAATTCAACAGTAAGTAAATTCTATTATTAAATTATGCGAAGATAAATGCGATGCGTGTGCATAAGCTGGTAAAAATGCTGAAATGATAACAATGCGAATTATAATAATACCGGTAACCAAAATAATAATAATAATAATAATAATAATAATAATAATAATAATAATAATAATAATAATAATAATAATAATAATAATAATAATAATAATAATAATAACAACTAGTAACTATAATAGAATAATGAAACGTCGGTATTGATAAAAAGCTAATAATTATAGTAATAATAATTTTTTTTTAAGTTGCCAAAAATACTAGAGGTGTAAATAGATACTTCGGAGGAAAGGTGGGACAAAATTGGGTGTCAACATGGATAGTTTGGTAGGGCCTTCTCAATCTGCTTTTATAGAAGGGAGGAGTATTTTAGACACTGTGATTGTGGCTCATGAACTCATTAAAGGGTATGGCAAGAAACATGTGTCACCCAGATGTTGTATGAAGATTGACCTTAGAAAGGCCTATGATTCTGTAGAGTGGGGATTTTTGAAGATGCTTTTGACTGAATATGGGTTGCTTGACAAAATGGTCCATTGGATTATGACTTGTGTCTCCACAGTTAGTTACTCAATATTGATCAATGGCTCCTTGACAGAAGAATTCCAAGCAAAAAAAGGACTCAGACAAGGGGATCCTATGTCCCCTTATCTATTTGTCCTGGTTATGGAGTACTTGAACAGATCTCTCAAGCAGCTGAGACATGATCCTAATTTCAATTACCATCCTAAGTGTCACAGATTACAACTTACTCATATATGTTTTGCTGATGATCTCATTCTATGTTGTAGAGCAGACGAGTGGTTGATGAGTCGTGAAATTACGGGATATTCGATGCTAATTCCTTAAGCTTTTGTGACTCTTTAAGCACTTTTGTTGTTACTTTTTGTGTATTTATGTTGTTTTGTAGGATAAGATGCCCGGAGAGCAAAACGGAGCAAAATAGAGCAAAAATAGAACAAATCAACACTTTCTGGCAGCATATGCTAATAGCAGATGGTGCAGCATGTTGAACATGCGAGTAGCATGTTGTGCAGCATATGCTGACAGAGAAATTGGCACAACATGCTACGGTTTTGGCACAACATGCGACTAGCATGTTGCACCTGCGACACAACATGCGAGTAGCATGTTGTGCATGAGGGTATTATTGTCCAAATTTTGTTCCCGTTTTTGGAATGATATAAATACTCTTTTAGGGTTTGTAATAGACATCTTTGGCCATTCAACACAAGCTTTGGAGCTAGGGTTTTACACCACACCTTTGGAGGAGAAGATTGGAGCTCGTTAATGATAAATTTCTCAACTATTTCTTCAATTCCTTGCTTTGTATTGCATATTTAAGGGTGTTGTATTTTATTCCATTACTTGAATCTTGTTTATGATATTATTCATTATCAAGTGTTGGATTAAAACTCTTGTTATACTTATGTATTGAATGATTTTTATTTCCAATGAAGTGGGTTTATTGTTTCTCTATTAACTCTTCAAGCTTTAATGTCCTTTAATGGTGTACAACATTATTTGTGCCTAAATACCCATACTTTGCTTGGAAAAGAAAGTAGAGGTTAGAAAAAGAGTTAATAGCAAGAATTTGGGTCATTAAACCCATCTAATAACTTGAGCTAGGAATAGGAAAGTTACTTGAGATTCAATTGGTTGTGCTTGATATCACACTCTAAGGCCTGGAAAAGCTTAGAGTGAAATTCATTGATTTGGTTGGAAGACTTTCAATGAGATTGTAGAAACCATTATCTATTAACATAAACCCGCTCTTAATTGTAAAATCGTAAAATACGTTGGATCGTTACTTGAGTGTAATCTCCTATTATCCATGCTTGTGGCCATTGATCATTTTACTTGCTTTCTAGGTTAGTTTACATTTCCGCATTAGTTATAATTTTCTAAAAAACCAAAATATTATCTATCGTTTGACTTTAGCTTAGTTGGTGAAAGTTCCTTACTTTCTTAATCGCCTAGTTTATTGTTCTCCGTGGGATCGACCCTGACTCATAGTTGGGTAAATTATATTGCATACGACCGTGTACACTTTCTCTTTGAAGAGTGGATTTGGATGTTATCAGTGGTCCATTAAGCTAATATTGCAGGCTTTTGAGCACTTCTCTAAGGTCTCAGGGTTACAAGCCAACATGGACAAGAGTGCATTTTATGTGGCTGGGGTACCAAAGTCCTTTAAAGAACAGCTGATACAAGAGATGCATTTCACTACAAGTGCAATCCCTTTCACATATTTAGGGGTACCTCTCTCCTCCAGGAAACTTACTATTCAACAGTGTCTTCCACTAGTAGAGAAGATAACAGCTAGAGTGAGTTGCTGGACTTCCAAATTGTTGTCTTATAGTGGAAGACTACAGTTGATCAAGAGTGTACTGTTTGAAATGAATACATACTGGGGGCAGGTCTTCTTGTTGCCTAAAAAGGTGATAAAAAATGGTCAATACTATATGCAGAGTATTCCTATGGACTGGAAGTAATGTGTTTTCAAAAAAGGCACTAGTGGCCTGGGATACTATCTGCCAACCACAAGCTGCAGGTGGACTTAATGTCATTGCTTTTGAACAATGGAACAAGGCTGATTTTTGTAAGTTATTGTGGGCATTGACACATAAAAAGGAAACGCTTTGGGTTCAGCGGATTCACGGATACTATATCAAATGCCAGGACCTTGCAAGTATGAGTATGTAACACCCTGTACCTTTAACCTAAGCTTTAATCATGATCCTAGACTTAGAAAACTAGATAAAGAATGTGGGAATTGAAAATTTCCTCTTCAGTTGTAAGATGGTGGTTTACGCCCATGAACAGTGATCATATTTCAGTATACGGCCCGTAATTCAAGTCGTAAAGTGTTACCAAGGATTTCTGAGCATTCTGGAATTTGGCAGTTGGAGGTCATATGGTTAAATACGGACCGTATTTCAAAATACGGACGATATTTCAAAATACGGCCCGTATTTCAAAACATATTTGGAATTTGGGAAAACTTCCTTCATGAAAGTTGTAGAGCTTTGAAATACCTTTCCAACGGTATATTATGGGGGTCAAACGGACATCTGTGCAAAGAGTTATGGCCATTTTACTGAAGAGACGCAGCGCAGTCCGTATTTCAAAATACGGACCGTATTTCAAAATACGGCCAGTATTTTGCTGGACGTAAAATCCAATTTTCCAGAACAGTATATATTCATCCATATCAGTTCAAATCATTATTTTTCATTCCTTCAAACCCTAGAACGACCTCCTACCCTCTTTCATCATCAAGAACACCAAGGTAAGCCTACTCTAATTATTCCAAGTCAATTCTAATACATATCCTTGTAAGCTAAACAAGAAATCATCATTCCAAAACTAGGGTTTTCAAGAAAACCCATCTCAGGGTTCAAGAATTCAAGATTTTGGAAATCTTCTTCAAAGCTCAAGTCTTTAATTCAAGTTTTAGAGCGACTAAGGTATGTAGAGTTACTATCTACGTGTCGGAACATCATTGTTCTTCCCCACACCTTATAATCCATAAAATCATGATTCTCTACTAAAACTAGGGTTTTAATACCATGCTCATGATAACCCTAGGTCCATGTCCATGATTATATTATGTATGAATTGTTATAATTCCATCATTGAGTTCTTAATATTTCTTTATGATTATTGAGAATCCGTCCGTAATATATGAAAACCCATATCTTGTATTCCATGGGTTCTTGCATGCATGTTTTTGACTAAGAATGATTGTTTCATGAATATCCTACATGTCTACAAGTTTTCATGCAACTGTATTATATAATTACTTTCATGCTATGATACAAGATACATACATACTAAATGCAAGTTATTTCATGAAACCATATTTACAAGTTATTTCATGAAACCATGCTTACACGTTATTTCATGAAACCATGTTTACAAGTTATTTCATGAAACCATGTTTACAAGTTATTTCGTGAAATCATGATTACAAGACAAGTACAAGTTAATTCACGAAAATCACGGGCTTCTTAGCCAATTATATTATGTTCATGTTTTTGGGAGTTGCACGAATTACCGAGAAGGCTCAGATAGCCTGAAACTACATAGCCACCGTAGGACAAGGATCGCTCCGCCCAGTTAGGACGATACCTTAATTTTACACTGAATGGATCCATCAGGCACGTTACCACCTTATACCCTGGCAAGGTATGAGGGCTCTGCTGGTCCGGTGAGGTACCAGACTCCACGTACCCACGTGGTGATATCACATGTCAGTTTATGAAATGCTCTCCCTACTTATCATGTTTTGCTTATGTTATATATATATGTACTCATGCTCATGCTTATGCTCATGTTCATGTCCAGGTTTTCAGTTTCAGTTCTTATCATGTTATTCCATGTCCCATGTTATTTCTTTCAGTTGCTTTACATACCAGTACATTCAATGTGCTGACGTCCCCTTTTATTGCCCGGGGGCTTGCATTTCACGACGCATGTACTGATATACAGGACGACACATCTGCTCAGTAGGACAGCATTCGTATCAGCTTATTGGTGAGGCCCATCTCATTCGGGGTTTAGTTAACTTTTGTTTTATGATTAGTTATGCATCTAAGGTATGTTGGGGGGCCTTGTCCCAGTAAGTATGTTTTCCAGTCAGACTCATGATAGAGGTTTCATAGACTAGACAGGTCAGTTATGTTATGTCAGACATTCAGAGTCGTATAGCCATTTTGGCTCATTCATGTTATTTCCGCACTCATGTTTAAACAAGTATTTTTATTAAGTATTATGACTTACTACGTTTTATAAAGGCTCATCATACATTCACGTTATATTCCGCTCATGTTATGCCTCATGATGATTCAGCAAGCCATGGTTCGGGGCGTGACAGAGTACTCCTAAACAGGCACGCTGGATAGTTCGGAAAATATTTGAGGCTAAATCATGGTTTCCTAACACCAATGCCATCACACATCTGAACCAATTTGAAGTCGGGGGAAGGTTCAATATCAAAAAGACTTACACTACATGGTTCCCTCAACTACCAAGACCTAATTGGAAGAATCTGTTACTATCATCAGGTCCACTACCAAGGCACCACTTCATACTATGGCTAGCAGTACAAAGTCGATTGGCTACAGTAGACAGACTTGCTAAATGGATCATACAAGTGCCTATGGAATGTGTGTTGTGTTCTTCACAAGCTGCAGAAACTATGCAGCACTTGTTTTTCGATTGCACCTACTCAAAATATATATGGCACACAATCTTAACCTGGCTGGGTATTCAGAAACAGATAGGCACTTGGGAGGAAGAAGTACAATGGTTATCTCAGCAGGTCAAGAACAAGAGGCCAAGGTCATAAATTCTAGGATTCCTAAGTGCAGCAGTGATATATCATGTCTGGGCAGAAAGGAATGCTCGAAGATTCAACAAAGAAAGCAGAGTTGCAGAGCATAGAATCAGAGAGATAGTGCTAGAATTACATATTAGAGGGCAATCTAAATGTAAATGGCAGAGGCTGTTAGATCAACTGCAAAAGTACCCTGTCTAGGCGAGTGTGTCTTTCTCTCTGTAATAGCTTAGATAAGGAAACATGAGATCTGATCCCAGTGTCAAAACAAGATCAGTGGTGTATTAAACTTCTCATTTGGTTGAATAAAAAAATTTCTATTTGACCAAAAAAAAAACTTTATATTTCTTAAACAATTAACCATATTTCATTATATTTCAGTGTATATTTTTCAGTGATAAAAGTTGAGAGAGATTCGTAAGCTTTTATAGAAGAACATCCGTTATGCGTGATTTATGAGAAGTTTTAAATTGAATCCCATAATTTTAAAAAAAAATGTTCCATAAATAGGGCCTGATTTTACTCTTCAGTGATTTGTGTGAAATATGGTTAATTTAACTTGACTTACTATTTAAAAAGGAAAAGAATATTATGTTCCAAAAATATAGTCTATCTTTTCTCCCATAATTCTTTTTAAAAAATATGTTCCAAAAATAGAGCCTAAATTTTACTCTAACGTGTTTTGTATTTCTCTGTATTTCGCTGTATTTCGCTATATTTCACTGTATTTCAAAAATGCGAGATACAACTGAAATACAGCCAAAAGCAGCTACGAAAATTGTAAATCTTCAACTTGTAACTATAACTAGTTAGAAGCTATTAAAAAGTAGCTATTTGTGTAAGTTTTACGTAATACAACACGGGATTGTTCAATATTTTGCGCGGATTGGCCTTCAAAGGCACTGTTCTTTAATTTTTGTCCTCAGATTGCTGGTCATTAATTGTTTCCCTTCGTTTAAAAAGATGGCCGAAAATATCCCGAGGTTCTGGTTTGAACTCCCGCTCAGTTAAAAAAAAAAGTTCGCAAGGCAAGGCTTTGCAAAAAGTCCGCCTTATGCGGCAGAGTTTGCCTTAAGGTATAACTAAAGTCTGCCGCATAAGGCGGACTTTTCGTGAAGCCTTGCCTTGCGATTTTTTATTTATTTTTATGACTAAGTCGGGGTTCGAACCCCAAACCTGGGGGTATTTTAGGCGAAGGGCAAAAATTAAAGACCAGCAATTTGAGGGGCAAAAATTAAAGACCACCCCCAAAGAAGGGCAATCGTGCAAAGTGCCCGGATTGTTTACAACAACGTAGCCAGCATATTTCCACAAGTGAGGTCTCTGGGAGGGTGAGTGTACGCAGACCTTACCCTTACATTTATGGGGTAGAGAGGTTGTTTCTGATAGACCCTCGGCTCAAGAAACTCATTTTTCTGAATGATTTTAAAAGAAATGCCAGAGTAGAAAGCTATCATGAAAAATAACGAGGAATGAAAAGTACTGACAGTAAAAATAATAAAATAACCAACACAAAAAAACTACTGTAATACTAAAATTGAATAATATGATAATGCTAACATAATCATAATAATAATACTGGTAAGGGAACATAGAGATGCTCCTGATTAGAACCTTGCTCTACTACTGAGAAGAGAGAAAACATTTGGCTACCTACTAACCGTCTACCTTAATCTTCGACCTTCATGCTCTCCTATCTAGGGTCATGTTCTCAGTTTGCTGAATATGTGCCATATCCTATTTAAATGAACTCTTCCAAATTCTTCCTCAATCTACCTCTACACCTCCTCAAACCTATCACTGTCAACCTCTCACACCTTCTCACTGGGGCATCGGTGCTCCTCCTCTTCACATGCCTCAATCATTTCAGCCATGATTCTCACATCTTGTCCACCACAAAGGCGACTCCCACTTTGCCCCATATATCTTCGTCCTTAATCTTGTCCTCCATCTAAACATCCTCATTTGTGCTACCTTCATCTTCTGAACGTGAGAGACAACACGGGATTGTTTGGTTCACAAATTAATTACTACATGGAAATTTTTTATGTAAGAATTAAAATTGAAGAAACTGCTATGAGGTGATTAATAATGAAAAGATGGTCATATATGAATTGCTTACGCTAAAAGAATATTTTTGAACAATGAGCAGCAGAAATTTTACTACCTAGTACCAACAAAAGTATTGCAGAGGATCTCCCAGGAGTTAGAGAGCCTAAGAATTGATTGTCAAATCTCAGAATAGCCTTTTCTTTTGATTATGTTATGTGGCAATTCATGCTTGAATTTCAAGTTTTGTTGATTCAATGATTTATAACGTCAATATTGGTAACATAACTTCAAATCCTTGTACAACTGAATAACCCGTAAAAAAGGCTATAAAAATGAAACAACTACTATTTCTTAAAATCCCACAATTTCAACCATACTCTTGAACACTCACTCCACCACATTCAGAATACCATAGCTCCTACACTATTCCGTGCTCGTGAGAAATAATAGATATTCGGTAGAATAAAAAAAACATAGAGATTTAATTCTCAATTTCACAAAAGAAAGAAAGCCAGTTATGGTGATTCCCCTTAGAATAAAGATCATCAGACAAACATAAAGGTCTTTTCCTTCTCTTTGTTTGGATGAATGGGATGGCTTTTGAGGTGCTCTCAGAAGGGGCTAGCAAACGGCCGAATTACTATAACAACTCCTCTATTTACTCAATACATAGCGGTAATTCTCTTTCAATCAACAAAATGAAAAATGGAGGGAGAAAAAAAGGTGACAACCATTATAAAAAGTATAACATATATCCTACAAATCAACAAACCTTTAAAGGGATGTAAAATTAATAAGAGGAAAGAAACATCATCTCTTGTTCTTCTTCCTGCTTTCAAGAATTTTCTCCAAGTCACTATGCCCGCAAGGGATAGCAAGAACCCCTTCTTGTTCGAAGCCAAATTCTTCCTCAGCTTGCTCCAACAACCTCAGAAATCCTGGATCCGCCAAATAGCTCAAATCTAAGACAAACCTCCTTGGTTTACCATCATCAATTGCATGCACCACAAAATGCCCTTCCTTCACATCTTTCGGAGGAGGCAATGAGGCCATATCGTCTTCCCAATCATCGATAGCACGCCTGAAACTGGATCTTCTTGAGAATTGAATGATCTTTTTCAGCATCTTTGAGATTCGCTTTGGGCTCGTTGTACCTGCAAACATCCTTAAATGCGTAATTCTTCAAAACAACTCACAAGGTAGGCACGATCTTCCAGTACAAGAAGGAATGTGTTAAGAGCAAACTGATAACGTCCAAATACACTCCCCAAAGAGAAAGTGTACACGGTCGTATGCAATATATTTACCCAACTATGAGTCGGGGTCGATCCCACAGGGAACAATGTGCTAGGCGATTAAGAAAGTAAGGAACTTTCACCAACTACGCTAAAGCCAAACGATAGATAATATTTTGGTTTTTGTTTGAGAAAATTATAACTAATGCGGAAATGTAAACTAACCTAGAAAGCGAGTAAAATGATCAATGGCCACAAGCATGGATAATAGGAGATTACACTCAAGTAACGATCCAACGTATTTTACGATTTTACAACTAAGAATGGGTTTATGTCAATAGATAATGATATCTAAAATCTCATTGAAAGTCTTCCAACCAAATCAATAAATTTCACTCTAAGCTTTTCCAAGCCTTAGAGTGTGATATTAGACACAATCAATTTAACCTCAAGTAACTATCCTCTTCTGAGCTCAAGTTATTAGATGAGTTTAATGACCCAAATTCTTGTTAATTAATCTTTCCCAACCTAGATTTCCTTTTCCAAGCTCAATCTAAGTAAATGGGTGAGTCCTAGGGTTAGCTAATCCCTTTGGAAACATTCAAGAACGAGATTAATTAAATTAACAAAGACCCACTTCAATAGCAATAAGAATCATTCAATACATAAGCAAAACAAGAGTTTCAATCCAAACTTTAATCAAGAATATTTTCATAAACAAGATTCAAGTCTAGAAATGAAATACTACACACTAAAATATTCAATACAAAACAAGGAATTGAAGAAAGGTTTAAGAATTATCTCATTAAAGTGCTCCAATCTTCTCCTCCAATGGTGTAGGTGAACACCCTAGCCTCCAAAACTTGCAAAATGGCAAAAGATGGAAAATGTTTTGCCCTAGCCTCTCTTTTGTAGCTCCTCTAATTCTTCCAAGTTCAAAAGAATGTCAAAATCTGCCCCCATATTTCTGTTTTTGCAATTCTGCCCGTTTTTGCAAAACTGTCCACTTTTGACAGTTTTGCAAATCTGTCCCGTTTTTGCAAAACTGTCCAGTTTTGACAGTTTTGCAAAAATGTCCAGTTTGACCTCTTTTTGACTTTCTTTTCACTTGGTTTCTTCCAATCACTCATTTCAGCTACTTGGCTTGTTTTGCTCTATTTTGTTCCATTTTGGTCCATTTTGATCCATTTTGCTCTTTTATGCTCTCCGGGCATCTTTTCCTACAAAACAACATAAAAAACACAAAAAGTAACAACAAAAGTGCTTAAGGAATTAGCGTCGAATATCGCGTAATTTCACGACTCATCACAAACTTATACAAAGTGAAGGGAGAACAGAGGATTTGGTTTGTGAAAAGCATAGATGAGATGAAATGCATGTGAAATAACAATAACAATGTTACTGAAGCATCACTTTCAGCTACCTTGTCCTTTCAAGGACAACATGTTGTATGTTGCAAGCATTAATGTAGAAGCAACTTAAGAAAGTTCACATAGTTTTTTCTTTTATTTTTTATAATCATGTGTCCAAGCCAGCTTGCGCACATCTCAACTAATTTCACAAAATACCTGTTATCTCCCACTAGCACAAGTTTCGGTAACTCTGTCTTCCAAGACTTGGACAAATGGGAAGAAATCACCTAGTATTTTTGCCTCCTCATGGGTATGAATCCACTTCATTGATCACTAGGTTACACCCTTGGGTGCTCTGCTTCACATAGTTTCTTTGCATTAAATTAAGGAAGAACATATGAGACCTCTTAGGTTAATGATGTAAGACTATACATAAGAGAGTCAATGCTGCAAGTACATTAGCAGGGGACTTTTTAGGTTAATGATGTAAAACTATACATAAGAGAGTTAGTGTTGCAAGTATTTTAGCAAGGGACCTTTTAGGTAAAACTATTCATAAGAGACTCAAATGTAGCAAGTGCTTCAGCAGACAGCAAGCACAAGGAATTCCATGTATAGCTATTTATACATTCGCAAATGTTTACACAGCTAAATTAAGCAGGGCTATTTCCCCTTCAAACAACCACCACAAAGTACAGTATATCCGACTTGTTGTCCACTAAAATGGCTTCTCTTGTTGAACTACAATCACTAATTCCAAGTTATGTTGCTCGGACTCATCAAAAATAGCACCGGATACGTGTCAGATCATCCAAAAGTACTGCAATATTGGATGAACCCACATGGGTGAAAGTATTAGGCAAACTGCAGCTTCAAAGAACTATTGAGTTTCTGCTTCTAAGAAGTTTAACTTTGAGTGAATCATTTCTAAGGGAACAGACTTAATTTTCCAACCTTGCAAAAATACTAATTTACTCAAGTTAGTGTTGCTCCCAACAAAAACTCCTAAATCCATAAGATGTTAGTATTCCGAAAGAGAAGAAGATCTAGTCTAGATTGGAAAGAATAAATAATGGCACAAAATAAACACAAATGAAGCCAAACAAGATACACAAGACTGCTAGTTATTAATTGGAGATGATTCCATAAATTTCAAGAATGATATGACTGTAGTTTTTTACTAATACCAAAATGCATAAACAGTACGTAGGAATACCATTGGGTTTAATTGATAGGTTAAATGGGAAATGGAGGGAAAAGAAGTGGAGGGAAAATGAGTTGTTCCCTCTTGCTTTATGAAATAAGCATTTGTCCCTCATAAGTGGTGGAAAGAAAAGTTCTCCTACTTAAAACTAGAAGCACTCCTTCTTGTTGCTAAAAGGTCAAGAAGAGGTCTCCCCTTGCGCCATCGTCATCGCTCGGCTTCGGATTTGGATTTGAATTTGGTCAAATGATCTGATTGATTAATTATTTAATTGATTAATAGTGACCCGGATCCGCGTGTCTGACCCGCGACTCGTTTGAGTGGTTCGTCGTCATCAGAATTTGTTGTACCGCTATTTTGGTGAGTAAATCGTTCTATCATGGGAGGAAAGATTTTAACACCTCGATTTGATTCTCCATAAAGGTCCAAAAATACCCCTGAACTATTGAAAAAGGCTCATAAATACCCTTCTTCCACCTTTTGGTCTAAAAATACCCTTCCATCCACCTTTTAGGTCTAAAAATACCCTTAAGGTTTGTTTTTGGCTCAAATATACCCCTCAAACTAACAAGTTAAAATTAACTCTTTTAAAAAGCCAAATGGCAATTTGTAATTGGTCAATAATAAAATTCCGTAATTTAAAAAAAAATCCAAATTTAAAAAAACAATTGCCAATAATAAAATTCCGTAATTTACATATTTGTTTTAAAAAAATTGTGTGGAAACTTAAAAATTAAAAACTAAAAAATTTAAAAATATGAACGAAACTGTTTTTTTTTTTTTTTTTGCATTTCGTGAATTAATCAACGAAATATGTTTTTTTTTGCATTTCGTGAATAAAAAAACGAAATAGGAAATTATAATTTTTTTTGCATTTCGTGTATTAAAAAACGAAATAGGATAAAAAAAAATTCGTTCATATAAAAACGAAATTGGAAAATTGGACAAAATATATTTTCCAATTTTGTTTTTATATGAACAAAATTAATTTTTTTATCCTATTTCATTTTTCAATACACGAAATGCAAAAAAAAATTATAATTTCCTATTTCATTTTTTTATTCACGAAATGCAAAAAAAAAAAAAAACTCGTTGATTAATTCACGAAATGCAAAAAAAAAAAATCAGTTTTGTTCATATTTTTTAATTTTTAAATTAAATAATATATGTGTCCAATCACAAAATGCCATTTGGCTTTTTAAAAGAGTTAACTTTAACTTTGTTAGTTTGAGGGGTATATTTGAGCCAAAAACAAACCTTAAGGGTATTTTTAGACCAAAAGGTGGAAGGAGGGTATTTATGAGGCTTTTTCAATAGTTCAGGGGTATTTTTGGACCTTTTCCGTTTAATTAATTAATAGGTGGTAGATTTTTTTCTTTGATTCTGAAACAATATTGTCCATTATTTTTATAGATTTTGAGAAGAAGCCAATGACCAAGTCATAGTCAAAGCTGAGTCAGAAGCATGTCCATGAGTCATTGCCACATACCGTTCTCTCTTCTTCTGTAATCGTGAGAACGTACCCTTGGATTGAAAGAGCCATCAATCAATCACTGTAATCTCTTTCTTAGAAAAAAAATTGCTTAAATTTTACGTTTTTCTCTCCAATGCTTTTCGTTGGTCAACAATCAACTAAAGTGCTCTATACTTCTTCACTACTCGTACAGGAAAGGTGGAAGAAATTCAATCTCTCTTTTTTTTTTGGGGGGGGGGGGGGGGGGGGGGGGAGCAGAGCAGTCAAAGAATGAACCAAACCAAATGATTGTTCTAAAATGGCTATTTCTCACAATTGCTCCTTGGGATGCAGCGGAACCATAACAATTAGGATCTCAAGACGCAGCAACACCTATAATGCAAGGAATAACAGACTTAGAGCCCGTTTGGATTGGCTTACAGCTTAAAGCTGTTTGCAGCTTATAAGCTGAAAAAAATAAGTTGGGGTAGTCCAACTTATTTTTTTTTGCTTATAAGTTGTTTTAGATAAACTAAGTCAAATGGGTTCAATTATTTTTTTGAGCTTATTTTAAGCATAAAATGACTTTAAGCTGGCCAGCCAAACACTCAAAAAAGCTGAAAACAGCTTATAAGCCAACTTATAAGCCAATCCAAACGGGCTCTTACATCACAATGTTTTTTTCTTCGTTATTCTGATTTTGGTTTTCGTATCATGTATCTTGGGTCGCGCTTTATGGCATTTCCACTATCAAAAAAATCCAATCCCTAATCTTTAATCATATTTTCATCCAAAAAATAAAATAATATAATTTTAGACGACAAAACATGTACCAATTTGTTTGGATAACGTTAATCGATGTGTAAGTGACAAGGATACAAATGAATTTACAATTATGCGCTGGTGGTCGATTCAATCCTAACAAAATACCTTACGAGAACGGAATAGTAGTTTAAATAAATACATCTATCATGAAACCTAATCAACGTGTATTAGGTAGTACTGTAATGGTAATACTGCATAAGTCAGAATTTCAACAATAAATATGAAAATTTGGATCACTAAACCCTTTAGGCACAATAACTTTTTTCGTAGCATGTCTTAATAAAATTGGCGCAGCTAAATGCTATAGTAACATATTCCATAATTAAGGATTAATACTTATTGCCGAAAATTTCACACGTTTTAGCTGGAGTTGTTATTTAATTTTTTGCATCAGGTAATCGACTTTACAATATGTGTTATTTAATTTCTTCAATCGTGTTAAATTTAAAATCACTTCATGGATATACTTACGCTATGCCAAACATGTGAACAAAATAGCACATCAAATTGCTCTCATAATTGAATGACGACCCACTCAAACCATTTCGAAAGCTAAGATGATTGCGATCTTCCCATCAATATATACCTATTTTATTCATGATTAATTATAAAAGAAAACAGAAAAATCATTTGTCCTACAACGAGAAATAGTAATGTAAGTTGTGTCTGGACATGAATAATTCGCTTAAAAGAAAGTTAAAAATTAGTGACTGAAAATTATTATTTCATTTAAAATACTTCTCAAACAAAATTTTCACTAGTTCACCCGTATTAATTTCAGATATGAAAGTTCAGGAGATACTAAAATCTTATTTATGACGAAATGAGCTTATAACTTGGAAGAATATAAGTGGTCTAAAATTCAAAAACAGCTTGAAGCCAGAAAGAGAAAGATGAGAGCCCGAGATGTTGAAATTTGATTTGCTAAATCTTGAAAACATTTTTGGGCGGTTTGGTAGTGACACGAGAAAGCGAAATTCAAAACTATATACTATAATATGCTTAAGAGTTTAAGTTAGATGCATTACTGTTGCACAAATATTTTTATGCTATCACATCACCCAAAGGTATTTATAAGTAAATCTTTTTAAAATGTGAGATTTATAATTCTGAAAGAAAACAAATTATCTGTCATAACAATAACATGTAAACTAAGGTAATCAGATAATATAAAAAGTTCTTACACTAACCTATATATTAATTATGATGCATGGAAATGCGTCTTTTTTTCTAACAATCAGTGGCCACTATATTCTTTGGGCTTCATTCATGTCAAAAGAATGAACTATAAACACATACGATAAGTTATTATCTGAACAAGTGTTTCTAAATCTCGTTTTCAATTCCTAAAATATTAAAGGAAAGAATTGGAAAAAAAAAAAAAGGTTAGGTATATATTTAGTTTGTTCTAGTTAAAGGTTCTTAATTGCCATTCGTGTCGTCACAGTTAAAGGTGTTAACCGGTTGGAACCGGAACCGGTTAGGAAACCGGCCGGTTCCGGTTTAACCGGTTCCGGTTTACCGGTTTTAAACCTCAAACCGGAACCGGTCCGGTTTGGAGTGATTAAAATCTTTTTTTTTTTTTGTATTATATATATATATTATAGTATTTATTTGTATATTGTAGCTATATTTTCATATGTTATACAACTTTATAATTAAAGTTTAAATATTTACTGACTAACAGCCTAACAGCAAGTCAGCAATACAGAATAGTGCTTTTCGTATACATATATATGTATAACTTACATATACTTATATATATGTATAACTTAATATATATACTATATATACATATCTACTATATAGTATATATAGTAGATATGTATATATAGTATATACATATCTACTATATATACTATATATACTTAATATATATACTATATATATGTACTAGATATACTATATATATATATACATATCTACTATATATACTATATATACTTAATATTACTATATACAATATATATACTTTAGTTTTTTTTTTTTTTAATTTTTTACCGGTTTAACCGGTTCCGGTTCCGGTTTCCAAAATATTGGAACCGGACCGGTAAACCATTAAACGGTTAACCGGAACCGGTTAACCGGTTCTACCGGTTCCGGTTCCGGTTCCGGTTCCGGTTTAACCGGTCCGGTTACCGGTTAAAACCGGTAAGACCAAACCGGTTACCACCCTTAGTCACAGTCCACCAAATCACCGGCCTCACTGAGAGAAAGTAACATGATTAATATGATAAGAAATAATTTAATCTATTTAAACAGGGAAAAGACTATTTATCACTATACATAATTTGAATTGGTGTAGAAGACTTATCAATTCTCTTATTTTTCACGTTACAAATTTCACTCATTGTGGAAGACTTATCACTGTTCTTGTTTATATACTAACTACTAAGTGCAAAGTATATTCGTGTTATAAATTTCACTTATTATAGAGAAAGAATGTTATAAGTTTTATTTTTGTACTGCCATCATACAAAATTAAAACCGAGATACATTGTATCCTTTATAAATTAAACTCGTCTATTCACTATACATGGTGTGTTTGTTATGTCTCATAATATGCCAAAACAAGCAATCGATTGTCGTGGACTTTATTATGTGTCTCACACAATTGAACTAGTTATCTGAGGTATCTTTTTGTCTCATAAAATTATGAACCCAAAGCTTATATTTTTTCAAGGTCCACAAATTTTTGGGTTCATGGTGTTAGGGGTTTTGCCCTGATTTTCTTACCAAATTTGAATTTTACTTTTCTCTTCAAGGAACGTCAAAATATTACCATAATTGTTTTTACTTTTCTTGAAAGGAAAATATGATTTTCTTTCATATTTGGCTAATCCTTGTCTTGGAGGAAAAGTTTATGCTTTTTATATTAATTTTTCCATTATGTAGGTCATTTGTCCAAATCATACTAAATATTATGCTTCTTTTACAATATTTTTCTTCATCTGATTTATCGTCGTTCAAAGTTTGTAATTATTAACTTCTGTATGACGCCAATCCAACACATGGGTTCATATATTTGTGAGACAAACGTGTGAGATGTTGACAACACTCAAGTTAAAAAAGCACCAAACACATGCAGCCAGCAACCTATTCAAAGAGTCAAAGGTGAATCGTTGAAGCAAAGTCAAATGACTCATGCCATCACGGTGAAAATGCACATCACTTATATATGACGTTTTTGTAACTTTTTGTGGATGTTGACAGAGACCACATTACAGTAAAACGTTTAACATATTTCCACGCTAGCTGTTAGTAGATACTTATAATTGTTAAAAAGTAGATAAACTCGTACAATAATAAGTTGACATGGTTCGAGTAAACTTCGTGGCAAAGACATCGGATCTTAGTCTAGACAATTACCAAAAGTGAATTGGTTTAATGCTATGGTACGTAATTACACAAATGATTTACCACTCTTTTGAGGCTCTGAATACTGTTTCACTTCAATTATGATGTTTCAATAAAAACATACGCTACTACCTTAACTAACCAACCCAAGTATCACGTTACTTGGAATTTGAAATGTTGAAACCGAGAGCTATTAATTCCAAGCTATGATTAATTTGAGCGCCACCAATTTTTTTTTTTTTTTTGGTGGTCTATTTGATTAAGATGGTAGTTACCCAATTCTCAACTGCCAAAGCCGCACAAGTAAGATGTGGCCAAAAATCATATTCTCATATCCTTTTGTGAAAAAAACTAACACAATTTAAAATTTAGAATTAAGACGTGCAAATACCAGTATTATTGTAATTTATCAAAAGAAATCTGCGTGCCAAGTGGTCTCTCGTTCTCCTTTGGATAAAACGTAGATGCTTATGTTTAGGTGGGACAAATAATGGTACCAAAAGAACACGAAAGATACACGGAGTCAAACAATTTTCACAAAAAGTTGAATTATATCATCATGAACTAAAAAGAATAACAAGCCTAAACGAAGAAATACACCAACCTAAGAAAATTGTCCTAAGAGTAGTTGTATGGTCAAGAATCCAATGAATACAATTGCCACAAAAACAGGCTACAAGTCTTCTCTACTCCTCTGCGAACTATGTGAAGATTAAACTGAAGCCTGCCGTTTCACCGATTCTCTACAACCTGTCAATTCCTAAACAAAAACTATGATCCCGTATGTATGATTTTGTGTATGAACTCCATATATATATAGCCAGTGATGTATTTACATTTTAGCTGAACTGGTCTTCCCATCAACAAGGTGCTGGATGGTAATCTTGTCACATGACGGAACAAGCATTAGGATTTTCATCGCTGAAAAATTGAGGCGCAGAGTATGGTGGTGGCACATAGCCTGTATGACCATAACCATGATCGTGTGATGGTGGCACATAGCCACGATGACCATAACCATGATCCGGTGGCGGTGGCACATAGCCAGTCTGACCATAACCATGATCATGTTGTGGTGGCACATAGCCAGTATGACCATAACCATGATTGTGCATTGCCACGCCATAATCTTGATTGTAGTAATTTTGATTGTACCTTGGTGGCATTGCATAGTACGTATTTGGATTATTGCCATAGTACGTATTTGGATTATTGTAACCATTGTATTCCATTTTGTTCATCACCTCTGCCTTTCGCTCTTTTGGCTCTGTATTTTTACTTGGCGCCACCGGAGATTCACCATCTTTCTTTTTGCTGCCACTGCCACCAACGCTAGCTTCTTTCTCCTTCTTCCTGTTGTCACCTCCACCATCTTTCTTTTTGCCGCCACTGGCAAGTTCTTTCTCCTTGTTATAGCCGCCACCTGATCCATCGTCTTGCTTTGGTGGAACAACATCTACAGTCCGATTCAATTTATCTTTCAAGTATGGTGTTAGTTCCTTTATAAATCGCTTCACTTTTAGTGCAGACCCGGAATCACAGTGCAGCCGAACCTTCATTACCTCTGTGTTGAAATGAGCCTAGACAACGACCAAGAACAAAAATACAGAAAGGAAAAATATGAGAAATTAACATAAATAGCTGTCCATCCTAAAAACTTCTACTCTTCCATCTCAATTTATGCTACATTTTTCGCTTCTCAAAATTCACATGATGTGAACTTTGATCAACATTTTAAAAATTCTTCATCGCATTGACAAGAGAAGAATTGCAACTTATAGTGACTTTCGTATATGTATATCCAAATTTTAATTTTAAATTATTAAGTTGACCTAATTGAATTTAGCTTCAATATCACATTAATTGGGACAAAGAAAGTAATGTACTCCCTCCGTCCCAAAATACCTATCACGTTATACTTCTCGAGAGTCAATTTGATTAATATTCTAAGCTAAATTAGATTAGATTAACTCAGTTAAAATTCTGATATTTGAAAACTATATGAAATGAACTATAAATTGTCATTCTTCCCATATTGTGAAAAAACACATGTTAAAATATTGGTCAAAATTAATGTAGTTTCTATTTGACTCTCGATAAACGAATCATGACAAGTAATTTGGTACGGGGGAATACTAAGAACAAATTCAATTAAATATAAAAAATCAAACAGCAATTACTACCTCCTATGTTAATCAAATATGCAGAACACTATGAACTGTATGATAGAAAAGTAAATTACCTTTTTGGGCTTTTCATCCTCAGGCATCTTCTCCTTTGCCTTTTTCTCAACCTTCTCATCGGATTTTGTATCTCCTCTGCCGCTGCTATCGCCACCGCCACCGCCACTGCCCTTTTTGGGCTGATCAGGGAGGAGTTGCACTTTTTTCTTTGTCTTGATTTCGACCCTTTCCCGGAGCCATAAGGGGTCCACATTCCCTTTCACCATCAATTTTCCAGTACTGTAATCCGCTTTCACCTCTTCCACACCTTCATTCAAAATTAAAATAAGTTTACCAATTTGCCCACAATTCCGTTGCACATTAAGCCATGTACCCCACAATTTCAAATATATCAATATCAGTATAGTTAAGTGGCCGTTTGGCCATGAATACCATTTACTTTTTCCCAGAGTTAGAATTCCAGAAATCATGCTTGGCCTTAAAATTCTGGAAAATTCCGAAATTCTTTTCACTTTATTTGAAAATCAGTGTTTGGCCGGCCATGAAAATTCCAAATACCACTTCAAAGTTGTATTTGGAATTTGAAAACACGTAACACCTTATTTTCACTTTTTTTTTTTCACTTTCAGTACATTCAAACAACCAAATAATCTTTGCAAAAACTATAACCAAACACAACTTCAAAATTCCAAATAAAGTGAAAAATATTTAGTTTTCATGGCCAAGCGCCTACTAAATTACTCACAAAAATTCAAAAACAACTCCAATTTTTATTCATGATCAAATAGAACTCCAATTTTTCAAATTTCACAATTTTCATGGCCAAAAGAGCCCTTAATTAAATACTAAACAAAGTCACAATCCTCTGCTGTTCTCTGAAGATCTCGAAACAGAGCTCCCGATTTTCTCGCATCAAATTAACTAATGTATTAAAACACATAATTATGTTTTATTTATTTAATTAATTAATTACCTTCAAAGTGACGAACAGAACGTTTGACTTTCTTGGCACAACCTTCACAATGCAAATCAAGCTTTAACAGAATAGTAGCGATGCCTTCATCTTTTGCTTTGATGTTTTCCTTTTTCTGTAACCCAAAAATTAACGAGAAAAAAAAAAACATATAATTAAGTACGATGAATAATAAGAATTGAAACATGGAAATTTGAATTGAAGAAGAATTAGAGTTAATGAATTTACCTCACCCATTAGAAGGAGTTGGAGAATTATTAGAGACTGAATTAAGGTAATATCAGAGTTACTGGTTTTGTTTTTGGTTATATGAAGGAATTAGTTGAATGGTTTTTGTAGAGAGAAAAAACAGAGACAAAGTGGAGAATATATAGAAAATTGGGTTTAGTTGAGTTTCCTAGTACGGTGACATAGTTTCTATGTTTTTTCAAGTTTAGGACAAATATTTTTAATTTCCTACGAAACCGCTTTCTGCCACACACTATAGGAAAACGACTCACTTTTCCTTGTATATGTATGTGAATTAGACGCGTATGTATTAGATCAACCAATTAACTACAGTTAAATGTAAATTTATGTACAAATGCAGGGAGTTTTGCCCAAACACGATTTTTTTAGGCTGTTCTTTAACTTTTATCCTTGTTTAAGAAATTCGTGTCAAAATAACTAGTTGTTACGTATTGAAAGAATGAAAAATTACGCTTTCATAAGTTTTGTCGGTGAGTACATAACTATAGTATAATCTTTATTCTAAAAAAAAATGTCAGATGCACTAAACTTCTATTATGTGCGGGATTGAGGGAAGGGGCGGACTATAAGAGTCCATTGTATGCAATCTTATCTGCATTCCTGCAAGAGGCTGTTTCCACAACTTGAACCTGTGACCTTCTGCTCACATGACAGCAGTTTTACTAATTACGTCAAAGATAGTATAATCTTTATTCTATCTCGGTTAAATTGTTCAAAAATATTGTTGGATGGGCAAATCTTGTCTTCTTCAGTTATGTCATACGGTCATATTTTGGTACAAATTATTTATAAATTTTGCCGGATGGACAAATTTTGCGTTGTTCATAAGTTTATCGGATTGAAAAAATTCACATGTGTTATTCAATTGTTTGACAAATATAATTTTACTGGACTTACAAAGCTTGATGGAGTACTATTTTTAGTTTACATACTTTGTTAAATTTTTTATGAATCATGTATTTTGAATATAGTAGCTATTAACACACCCAGATGAATTACCAAAATATCTTTGTTAGCATAAAAAGATGCTATTTACATTTCTTTCCATTGTCACGCTACATGAATAATAAGTTAAATTTCAATCATATCCGTAGAGAAATTGCGTTACTTTTTAGATTAGACCAAACGTAATATTTGTTTTGTACGTAATTGTTGGTTAAATATATACGAAAACAAGTTCAAAACTGTCCCTCAACTATCAATTTACATGTAAATCTAGTCTTTGTCAACATAAATACGTTTTTATTACACTTTGTGTATCTTATTTGTCTCGTCTTCAATTCAGCAAACGGAATATAATCTTTGTGACATGCATTATTTTCCATGTAATTCGACGCGTAAATGACACGTGAAATTACAAACCTACTAAAACGCCTAAGATCTAAATGCACATCAACTAATGATGTCAAGATCGTCATGTACGGTAGGGATATGTTGAAAACGAAGTTTGAGAATACTTGTGACTTCTCTGGCATTTCATAGGGGGCTTCCATAAAGGAATTGTAACCGAGTAGTGGTTATTGTCGTCGTAGAATATTTTTGAGTTAGTAATTAGCAAGATAGGCCCCCCTATGAGGAAAGAATCTTCGTTTCATTCATTTAGACGTGTGATTAAAGTTATTACTCAAATCATGAGAAGATGGAGAGTAATTGAGACAGAAGATCAGAAGATTGAGAAACTTCATTGAAAGCGTTTTCTTTCGTAAAGATTCCGCTTCAGACTCGGAGTCAGGGTTTTTATTTTCTTGGTGTGAATCATTTTTTTTAATTTTTTTTTCTGCATTGACTTTTGAATAGATTACTCTTTTATATTATATATCTTTTTTAACCCAAGTTCATATTTAAGCCTAAGCTAATAGTTCTATTGAAGGCATAACCACAATGCTGGCTCCGCCCTTTATTGCGCTCATCCACAAAAGCAAAAAAAAAACATCCATGTTACCTTTTATAATATTAATATATCGCTTCCTTGGCCAAGCTTTCAAATGTGCTTATATATTTTGAGAATGCTTTTCTATTGGAAATATTTTCCGGCACCACACACACAACGTAACTGGATGCTAAATTGGCAGCTGGAATGGGTATGCCAGATAATGGTCCGAAGCTAATGTCAATAAGTTGATCGTCCCCTTCTCAGTTACTGTCTATGTAGCTCCTGGATACTAAAAATCACTGATAGAGTTCTCTAAATGTTTTGATGGCTTCCGTGAGGAACTGGCAATATAGCTAAATTTTGTTAGGTGCCGTTTGGCCATAAAAAATTTCCGATTTTTTTTTCACTTTTGGGCGTTTGGCCATAAATATTCCGAATACAACTTGAAGTTGTATTCCGGAATACCAAAAACTCAAAAAACTTGTTTTTAAAAAAAAAAAATCACTTTTTTATAACTATATTTCACCAAAAACTACAATTTCAAAAACTATGGCCAAACACAACTCCAACTTCAAAAATTCCAAAAAAAATGAATTTATTTTTGGTATCTATGGCCAAACGCCTACTTAATATGACTGCCTTGTTGGCCATTTTATGGTATTTTCATGATTCCCCCTAATGCCCAACATTTTGTTTCTTGTACGTCTTAATGTTTAGCTTCTTCCTCCCTCAACAATTTTGGGTTGACAGCAGAAATGCTTATTTTTTAAAGGGAAGA
Source organism: Lycium barbarum (assembly GCF_019175385.1). NCBI lineage: Eukaryota > Viridiplantae > Streptophyta > Magnoliopsida > Solanales > Solanaceae > Lycium > Lycium barbarum. The sequence goes on from NC_083344.1 coordinate 124,281,392, forward strand.
AATTAGCATTAAAAGAGGTCTCGTCTCATTCCACTGATGAACTTTTCAACAATGGTTCTCTTAATCTAACAAAAGGTCTTGTCTCATTCCACTATGAACTTTTCAATATTGGTTCTCTTAGGGCCTGTTTGGAAAGTCACCCAGGCAATTGGAATTGGGTATAATTAAATGTAATTACACAGTTTGTCTGACCAAATAATTACTTGGTTATGTGGTAATTGGGTGTAACTTAAAGGGTGTAATTACACTCTTCAATTATCAAGAGGAGGTTGAGAATTGGGTGTAATAACATCATCTAATTACAAGGTTACTTTTTAGTTTCTTTCTTTTTTGTTTTTATTTTAATTTCTTTTCTTTTTTAATTTATTTTAATTTCTATTATTTTAATTTCTTTTTTCTTTTTAATTATTCTTATTTTTAAAATATATTTTTCTTTTTATATATTTACGATTCATTTCCTTTATTTTCATTCCTAACATTTACTTCTTGATTTCATGTAATTGCTTGTATTTTTTTATTTTCTTATTATTCGTGTTATTATTCTAATTTCTTAAACTACCGCTCTTAATATTTAGGAAGAATGAGTCATGAACAGACTTAGCTTAGTGAGTGATTTTATTAAAGTAGAATTTTGTTGTTAATGGGGTTATAGACTTTATTTTCCCTTTCTTTTGAATTATATTTATTTAAGTTACGTTCGAACTTACTTATATAATGTTGGAATTTGACATATCAGTATTATGTTAAACTTTTTTTTTTTTTTTTTGGATTTTGAATTTAGGTTATATTTGCGATTTTAATTTATTTGCTTTAATACTATTGACTTGTTATTTCTCATTGGATCTTGTTTATTTTTTACTTACAGCTGATAGATTTTTGTTGTCAGACATTTGAATAATATTAAGGCATTATATATATAAATATTAATTTATCTGTCAAACATCCCGTCTATGATGTTCTCACAAAAAAAAAGGTGTGCTTTTAATTTTTATAATTAATTAAAACTAAAATACTATTAATTTGAAATATATATATATATCAATTATTTTTACAATATTAGTTACAAATATATGGTTATTAATTACTATATTTTCAAGAAACAGTGTGTTGTTAAATACCTAATTTAATATCATTTATAAACGCACATATTTTTTAAAAATTAAATTTATTTATTAATTAAACTAACTGTATAATTACATTTGTGCAATCAAACAGTACGTTTGTAATTAAACTGTAATTACGTGACGACAAACAAACAGGTCGTTGTAATTACAATACTGTGTAATTACTAGGCTGTATAATTACTACCCCAGTAATTACACCAATTCCAATTACCAGGTGGCTTTCCAAACAGACCCCTAGTTTCTGTACTTTCCAATGCAGTTTCAAAACATTACTCATATTTTCAGTTTATATACGTTTTCCTTTTCGTTACGTTTAAAAGAAATTGGCATCTCGTTTATAAGGGGAACTCTATTATCGTTAACATTCCGATTTCTCTATTTGTGTTATATGCACTTACTGGACTGGGCATGATATGTTGAAGGCCTCACTTGATTTATGATACCACGAGTATTGTTGAATCGAATGGTGGGAAGAAATGAACCATGTATGACGATATTCTATCTTCCAGTGTTTGATGCAAAATGTCCGATCACCTAATGTCATCTTTCAGTACAGTATAATCCTTCAGTCAACTCAAATTGAAAGTGAAAAAAAAAAAAAAAACAAGAAGAAGTAAAATGGAAATAACTATAAGAGCTCGGAACAAAAAGAAGAAGAAATTAACTATAAGAGCAAAGGTAAACTTGGAGAATTGCTTACTTTCCTTAACAAGAACAAGAATTGCTTAGTTTCACTTATTGTCTTCAGCTATACTATATAGTGTAAGAGTTACTTACAATGGGTTTTAGTAGTGTGCTTTAACATAAGAGGTATCTCAATTAGGGAATCAAAGCAAAGAGGAAACGTGTCTTTTCTTGTTAGAAAAGAGAATTTTTTGGGTTAGAATTACGGCAATCTCTTTATATTTTGTACAAATGGCTTAGTGAAACTCCAAAAAGAAAAAAAAAAGAAAAAAAGCCTTATCCAAACACCATCTTTTCTTAAGCAATACTATTGGTCTTTAATGGGTCATTTGCACGATTATCCTTCAAAGGCGCTGGTCTTTAAATTTTGGCCAGCAAATTGGTGGTTTTTAATTTTTATCCCTCTCCTAATATCATGAGGTTTGGAGTTCGAACCCCAGCTCAGTAAAAAGAAATCGTAAGACAGAGTTTCGTAGTAAAGTTAGGACTCATGCAAAACTCTGCCTTGCGATTTTGTTTTTTACTGAGCTGGCATTCGAATACAGAACCTCGAGATATTAGGCGAAGGACAATAATTAAAGACCACCAATTTTAGAGCCAAAAATTAAAGAACGATGCCTTTGAAGGGCAATCCGCACAAAAAAATGTTCTTTAATTCTTCCAAAATAGAACTTGCAAAAGTTTTTCAAAAACCTCCTATAATATATGATATTTTCTTATTGTAAACGGCAAAATTTGTAGACACCAAGTGGACGTATCAAAAGATGATACATGGCGATGGTGACAGGTTAGATTCGAGTCGGCAGGCGAGGGGCTCCGAAAAAGCAATACAACGCTCTGGAGAAGTAATTTAATAATCGTTACCGAAGACATAAACTATCAAGGACCCGGAGAAGCATGTTAACTCACCGATCAAACGTCATTCAATGCACAACCCTTGCAAGAAATCCCAAGTCTTCCTAGAATCTTAAATGAGCATTAATACCCTTTATTACCATTCATTGTCATAGCATTAGTATTAATATTGATAGTAAAGAGGGCACGATTATGAAACTTGTACCCTATAACCCAATTATAAATAGAGCTTCTCATTTCATTATAAGAGGCATTTGAAATCTAATAAAAAACAAATACTCTTAAAACGATTTCTTTATTCTTGGTCCTGATTGTTCTCGAAAAGGCTTTGACGTATAGCTTACTGGATATTCTAGCTCATCATTTCGTCAAGGCTCAGGCTATTACTTTAAATTCGTTTAGTTTTCTTCATAATTATCTTGCTTAATCTTACATATTATCTCATTATATTCCTTGACCACGTATACAAATTCAACTGTATCGATTTTCGGGTAAACACTTACGTCTCCTTTGAGGACATCTGATAAAAATGTCTTCCTTCATGGTAAGGACTAAGGCACCAGGACCAACCGTTTCAAACCCGGTTCACTCTCCTAATTAACCACCGCCTAAACATAATTAAACCGTCTTCCTATCCACGTGTCATCCTCAATTCCTGTGGCGTCAAAATTCTCTCCATTCTTAGCAAAGGGAAAAAAAATCTACTTTGCTTTTCTCCACATTTTCCCCCTTTTTTCTTTTCTCTTGTTACTTTTCTCCGATTAATTCCGATCATTTCCCTTTTCGATCCCTCAAAGCAATGCCGGAGATCTCTACCGTTTGTTTCTCCTTTTTCTCTTCCATTCCGCCGTCTTCTTCCCGTTTGTTTTTCCGTAAACTGCCGGTTTTTCCCACTCGATCGCCGGTCCGGTTCATTGTGAAATCGTCCGGTTCAGGCGGTTTCCTTGGGGATGATGCACTTGGACCGTATCCTTGGGAATCTTCGTACTCCCATGATCCTTGTATGTTCCTTAATCTCTCTTCATCCTTTTATTTTAATATTCAAAAAGTACCTTTTTTTTCTTTTTGCTTATTAATGTTTGAGATGTTTCTTCTTTACTGTTCAATTTAGCCCCTGATGATAGTCGAAGCTTCTCCATCAAGTCTAATTTTATTTTAATGCTCCCTCCGGATCAAAAAGAGCGTCCACCTAGTCATTTGCACACCCAAAATACTAACTCCTTACAAAAATAGGTAATTTGACTAAAATGCCCCTAATTAAATATGTATTGGGTTTCTTTCTTGATTTGGCAAGTGAACACACTTTTTGAACCAAAAAATAAAGGTTGAGTGGACATTCTTTTTTATTCGGAGGGAGTACTAAATACTTTACATTTAATGGCAAATTAGGCTTCACCACTAGAGAATCGTTAGATCTCACACTTATAAATGAGAGTAAGAGACTATCAAACATCGGAACTTAAATGTAGCAACAATGATTGAGCTTGATCTCAGATGATTAGCATATATTGGTAGATTTAAAAAACAATTGATAAAGGAGGTTGATTTCAAAAAATTTAAGGCTTAATTGATCATACGATCGGGATTTTGGTTTGATCTATGTGGTGAATTTAGCTTCTGTTTCCAGTAATGCGGAAGAGGCGCTTGTTTAGGCATTCATACAAATTAAATGCTGAATGTTCATTCTTTATGTTAGTTTGCCTTTTATATTTTACTAAGCATTCTATCTTGATGGTTTTCCTGTTGTGTAGTTTAGTTTATATGCACACGCGTGTGTGTGTGTGTGTGTGTATTAAGACGTTTTATCTAGAAGTAGTGTTGCTCTTTTATATTAGGAAGGATTGTACTTGTCGTAGTTTCCTTGTCAGTTAATGTTGGATTCCTTTGATTATTGTTCAAGGGTGCTCCACCTCAAGATTAAAGTCAATTGATATTTTGCTTAAAATGAGGCCATATTTGGTTTTAGGTTCAATTCACTTCTGCGAAAGGATAGTTCATTGAAAAGTTGTGTTATCTGTAATTCTTTTACGGCTTTTAATTTAGTGACCATGAAGCACCAGTATGTCAATAGATGTTTTATACAGATTTGAAATGTGGATTTTGTGACACTACACCCTTATTGGGAGGAAGCTAAAGTGGAGCTTAGTTTGAAATGCTTTGAGAATGACTCTTAAAAAATCCTTACGTGCAATGCATTGCGTGTTAAGTTGAACAAACAATTTGTTAAACATTTTAATCAGGTTTCATATTCAGAAAATCCTAATACAGTTTCGAGGCAAGGATACTGTGGTTGATGCTGTTATTTGCATCTTATCAAGACTTTTTTGGGCACACCATTTTACATGGTGATAACCTAAATTTTGGTAATGGAATTCCTATTGGGAAAAAAAAAAGTTATTTTGCCAGCCAAGAATTGCATAGCTAATTGTAGGAGACAGAGAAGCTTTGCAAAATTTGGAGCGCCTTCAAGTTTGATGCTTAGCATATATACAAGAAGCTTCTAGAATGCTTCAAAATTGGACCTCACACGTCAGACCTCGAGGATTGGTTTTTTATTTAATACAGGCCATTTTTTATTGTTTTTGACTTTTTGTGTCAGATGAAAGAGAATAGGTGAGGAGTCTCTGTTACGGTTGGTTAGAGACAGAAAATTTTCATGCGTATCATGTCACATTTGGTCCAGCGACTCCAACACTGTCCTGAAACATCAACCATGCTTTCATTGGTTTGTTTGCAAGTTTCTTGTTCTTTGGCAGGTCCATATATTTGATGAATCTTCTCTCCCTCCCTCTCTGGTAAATTAAGTAGCACAAAATTAAACACTGAAAAGATGTACATTCCCTCGCGTACAATGCATACTTCTGACTCCAAATGTCCCCTCCCATAGACTTGAATGAAAGGTTAATTATTGGTTTGATATTTTACAGGCATTTATTTCTTTTTAAATTTCTCTTCCTCCCCATTTTACATAGATATAGTTCATCTTCATCATTTAACCAGGATATGTCTTCGCTTTTATAGTCACTTGGTTGTCATAGTTGAGTTAACTTCTTCTTTTTTCAAATTTAACTATTTGATTTTTGAAGTTTTCCCTGCTATTTGCAGCCGTGCAGTGGGTACAGGAGGAGAAAATCACACTGTTCACTGCTGATGGACTCTTTCAAATTGGGGGCAACATGGTCAAGCGACAAATGTCTTCGTTTGATGTATGCTTATTTTCCCCCCATTTTGGGAGGAAACATTAGTTCTGCCCATGTTTCACTTAGCCATATTGAGCAAAAAGGCGTAAATGGATATTCGTTCCTCTATTTTCTTGTAGCGAATATAGCTCCATTAATTGAATCTCTAAACACTGTAGGTGTACTAGTTTATTCTAGTTTGGAAGATATACAAATACAATATACTGGTAAAAATTGATCAATTCTGCACTTTGTAGTTGTTGATAAGACACATTGCATAATATCTTCTTGGCATTCTCCTTGCTTCCCTCTTCCCATACGTCATCTATGCTTTTGCAATTGATTATGCACATCATGTCTGATGTTTTACTTTGAAATGCAGAAGAAGCAGGGAAAATTGAAAGCGTCTCCGAGACGATTTCGTGAAAGCAGTTACATGGATCCAAATCAAAGCCTCTGTTTGGGTGCTCTCTTTGACATCGCAGCGACTAATGTAAAGCTTCTGCTACTTGTCGACTTCTAATGTTCAAGGTTTCATTTCATCTTAATGGGAATTGGAATTGGTAAATTTTCCAGGGCCTTGACATGGGCAGGAAACTATGCATAATTGGTTTTTGCCGTTCTATAGAGATGTTGAGTGACGTTGTGGAGGACACTGTTCTGGAGCACGGTGGGGAGGTATATCCACTTATATTACCTGTCCTTTTTGGTTCTGATCCTTTCATGGACCTTTTTAATTGCTGTTGCATGATAAGCCCGAGCCTGCCTTGCTCTTTTTCTTTGTGAAATCCATTTCATTTCTGATCATCTCGTAAGATCTATTTATCTGCCTGATTTTGTGCATCTTGACCTATAGTCCTGTTGATGGCTTTACAACAACTTAGTTTGGGCTCAAATATCATTAGCAATCAAATACCCAAGTCAGAAACTATAGTTCTATTTTGTTCATCAATAGGACTCATAAGTCATTCTTTTCGTATCTGGTTGAGTTGATGAATCCATTTTATAGTGGAGAGCCATTCCTAATGAGATTTTTTTAAACAAGAAACGTGGAGTAATCTAACTCTACTCATAAGTTTCAGCTATGGTGCTAATCAGCTATGGTGTTAATCCTTACTTAATGAAGTTAGTGGCTTTATTTACTTAAATGATAGCTCAGAATGTCTTAGTGAGTTGCATTTTGTTGGGTGACATAATTCCAAGGAACTAACGGGAATATATCCAAACAGAGAAAATTCAATTGGTCATCATATCTAAAATTTCTTTTGGCACAACTCATGAGGAAGTCCACATAAGGATATCAAACAGCCCAAAAAAGAAGCTGCAATGGAAGCTCTTAAGATCGACCTATGTGCTTCTTTCTTCTGGATAACCACTAAAGTATATCCTCATACTGCTGTAGCCTATCATAAAAGCATTAATATTGGTTAAGTTATCAACCTAGGTAATTCTTGAAACATATAAGCCTTATGTAAGACATTCCTATAAGCTAATCACAAGACTCACCTCCACTCTGCAATAGACACACGTTGAGGTAACAAAAATAAGTGCCATAGGATTTTTTGGCAGTAGCTCCGTAGGACAGTTTCTTGGTCCACAAACTGTGTTATCGCTTCTAGGCTACACAAAGAAATCCTAGGAAGATGTTTTCGCAGCTTCTTGATCTTTTTTGTTCTTTTGCTAGTTGGATTATGCCGCTTTGATAACTAGTTTAGGCTGTCTGTTGAGATCTGGTGCTTTGCTCTTCTCCTCCTTTGTGTATAGTTTGCATAAAATAAGTAAAGGTAGTGTCTTCTAGGTTTTCACCCTCTTGACGTAGTCTCTTGGTTCGAGAAGCCAGGCTTATGACTCTGGATCCTTATGTTGATTCTGGGGTGGAGAATAAAGCTGTTTTGACATTTGGTTGGTTAGATTTAGGTTCTTGCTGGTTACCTCTTTGATAGTTCAATATGAAATTTCATTTCAAGTCTCTGTATTAAGACACAAAAGTTACATACACAAAATTGCTCTTTCTTATCATCATGTCAAAGTATGTACTTTTAACTGCTGTATGTTCCTTCATGGATCACCCTCTCTTTATCAGAGAACTCATCACTTATTTATTATGGCTCTTCAAATTATCTTTACAGATTGTCTCGGCGGAGAAAGCCAGCAAGGACAATTTGCAGGAAAAGCTAACCATGACTGTTGCAGTGCCGCTACTTTGGGGAGTTCCTCCTGCGTCTGAAACAATCCACCTTGCAGTTCGAAATGGTGGAGGCATTGTAGATAAAATTTACTGGCGATGGGACTTCCTGTAGATAAATAACTAAGCTCCATGGCCTTTGTCTGTGCATTTGTAAATATTGTTGTTATTCTTCTGTACAAAATTGGAATATTTAGCTTAACCTGTGTACTCTAGATGTTCAAAGAATGCATCCATCATTCTGAATTGTAAAGTGGCCACCCCAAGATGACAAATTACCTGTCAATAAAAATTTAAGTTGAATTACTTTGTATATCTGACATGTTCGTGAATGCCAGTTCACATATTTCCGTCAACATAAGCATTAGCCTCCTGTCAAAAAGATAGTTTAAGAACTTTTCTCAATTATAATATAATGTTTACCTTGTATTGACAAAATATAGCAATCCCGCGATTCAGAAACTTTTCAAAAAACGGTGCTACTTAATATTTCATCCGAACCTCCTTTGATGGAAAATTACATTATATAGATAAGATTAAAATTATTTTTATGTATATATAGCAGTTGTTGAATCCCCATGACTTCTTCGTGTGTTTATCTCTTTGTATTTTGAACTTAATTAGTGAAAATTCAGATTCCGTCACGATTGGCTGCAGAAAAAAGTAAGAACATTTGAGGAAATTAAAAAATGAGGAAAGCTCTAACCTAATACCTTTATGTATTGAGCAAGCAAAACATATACAAATATATATATGTGTGTATCTATCTGTATGTGTGTTTTTTATATAGAATCTGGCATACAGCTGTGAACTCTTGCTTCTTTCTTTGTCCTATAGTTGACTTCTTAACATTATATTTTCTCTTTTCAATTCTAACGAAATGAAGGTTCCTACCATAGATTTCTGCAAGCCAGAGCTAAAATCAGGCACTGTACAGTGGGACTCTACAAAATCTCAAGTTCTTCAAGCCTTGCAAGAGTATGGTTGCTTTGAAGCAATATATGATAAGCTTCCAAATGAAACTCGAGAAGCCATGTTTGGTAGTTTAAAAGAAATCTTTAAATTTCCATTGGATACCAAAATGAAAAACATCTCAAATAAACCCTTTAATGGCTACTTAGGGCAGCTCCCAAAGCTACCTTTATATGAGAGTATATGCATTGATGACTTGCTCCAACCTGGAAGTGTTGAAACCTTTGCCAATATCTTCTGGCCTAATGGAAATCCTGACTTTTGGTATGTTACTTCTTTTAACAATTTCCATTTTCTGATTTAGTATTCGTTGTTTTCCTTTCCTTTTCTGGTAAATCTTTAGGTGCAACTTTGCGTTGAATGTTTTTTTTTCCTTTTGTCCTTGGTTTTTTGGGTGGGGAAAGCCTATGCAAGGCATGGAGTCATTGAGGTTTTGGGCTTCTTTTGGTACGAAGGAAAATGTTTTTTCCGGAAAATAAGTGGTTTGCAAATTTATTTTCTTGTGGTTGGTGCGAAATTAAGCAAAACCAAAAGCAACAACAACAACATACCCAGTGTAAACCCCCAAGGAAGGTCTTCGGAGGATGATGTGTATGCAGACCTTACACCTACCTTGTGAAGGTAGAGAGGTTGTTTCCGATAGATCTTACCCCTACCTTATTCCAAAAGCATTTGTAGACAATCTAGGCAAACACTATAGGAGTTGGAGACGGGGGTAGGGGTGGTGCGATGGGGGCTATGGGGGTGAGGATGAGGTGAAGTGTGTTGAAGGGCGGGGAAGGAACAATCAATGTGAGATGCCACTAGTGGAACTTGTTTTCCCTATTTATTGGGAAGTCATTTTCCTCATTTTTAAGGAACTTAATTTCCTAAGAAAATGTTTTCCAATAATTTTGACCAACCAAACATGAATAATGGGAAAACGGAAAATGTTTTCCTCCATACCAAAAAATGATAAATCTATTTTATGTCTCACATTAGTTATGTGAGGCTCTCATATGTCCCCTGTTGCTCGTTTTAACCATATTCCAAAATTAATTTGCAGCAATGTTGTAAAGTCCTACTCAAAGCCACTTGTGGAATTGGAGGTGAGGATGAGGTGAAGTGTGTTGAAGGGCGGGGAAGGAACAATCAATGTGAGATGCCACTAGTGGAACTTGTTTTCCCTATTTATTGGGAAGTCATTTTCCTCATTTTTAAGGAACTTAATTTCCTAAGAAAATGTTTTCCAATAATTTTGACCAACCAAACATGAATAATGGGAAAACGGAAAATGTTTTCCTCCATACCAAAAAATGATAAATCTATTTTATGTCTCACATTAGTTATGTGAGGCTCTCATATGTCCCCTGTTGCTCGTTTTAACCATATTCCAAAATTAATTTGCAGCAATGTTGTAAAGTCCTACTCAAAGCCACTTGTGGAATTGGATGAAATGGTGAAAAGGATGGTTTTGGAGAGTCTAGGACTAAAAAATTACATTGATGAATTCTTGGATCTCAGCTATTTCCCTTTGCGACTAACCAATTACAAGGCAGTTCAAGGTGAAGATGGGAATAAACCTGGAATTGGTAACCATACAGATGGTAACTTCTTGACCATAATATCACAAAATCAAGTAAATGGATTGCAAATTCTCAAGAAAAATGGAGAGTGGATTGAAGTTAATATTTTACCAAATTCGTTCGTTGTTTTATCAGGGGATTCCTTCATGGTAAGAGTTACTTTACTATTATTATCTTTTTGTAGAAAAAAAAATCTTGATATTTGTTGGAATTACATGATTCTTCATGCAAAAATAGGAAAGAAAAGCAGAAATTCTCATAAATTTCGGGCTAATTGTGTCATGTCATCCAAGTTTTCAAGTATTTCTATCAAAATCCTTTTTAATGACATTTTTGGTTTGTATATTTCTCGGTTGCCCTCTTCTTGTACATCAGTTTGCATTAGTAGATTCTAATGGACTTCCTAATTATGAATTCATATGGGGTATTTACTATAATTTGGTTTTAGTTGACATTCTCTCCTTAGTTGAGAATCATTTAGTTCCTTTTATTAACTTTTAGAGGACATAAAATCATTTCCTATGCTTGTATTAAACAAATTAATAAGCATGATACACAAAATCATAATTAATCATGATACACAAAATCATAGTTAAGCATGAAACTGTATGGTTAGAGCACTCACTAGTCACTACTATATAATTATGAGGTGATAGTGTAAGTATATAATTTCCTTCAAATAAATATTTCGACTATATCTAGAGCTCAAGTCAAATGCAATTGATGATCTCGTCTGAGTGTCCACATACATCTACCTTGTAGTAAGTAACAAGGTATTAATAATCATGAAGCTCCTTGTCTTAGATAGGGGCAAAGCTATGAGTTATAAGTTCACGTGAATTCAGTAACTTTTGTTCAGACCTTGTATATATATAAAGAAATATACTAAATATTTATAAATATTTGTTTGTGAACCAAATTTATTATTTTATATTAACTTGAAGTAGTTGTAGAAACCTATAAACTTGAAATCTTGAATCTGCCCTTAGTCTTATATATCACAAGTCGTAATAGTAAAACTGGTTCTAACATAATTGTGCAAATTTATACAGGCATGGACGAATGGTCGATTACATTCTCCTCTCCATAGGGTAACCTGGAGATAGTGATAGGTTCTCCATTCAGTTATTTGCAGACCCAAAATTAAATTGCACCATAAAGGCCCCAAAAGAACTTGTGGATGAAGATCACCCTTTACTCTTCAAGCCCTATGACTTCCTTGGATATTCTGAGTTTTTTGGGACAAAAGCTGCCCGGGAAGCTGGCGCCAATATTCTCAAGGCTTATTGTGGTGTTTGAATTGTTGCAGTTATTAAGCTTCAGCTTCCCGTGTTTTAGCTAGTTGATTTTTCAGATGGTCGCTCAACTAATAGTTATTATATCAGAAAGTCACTTTTTTTGTTGAAGGAAATTGGAATCAAGAAGAAAGGTGACGTTCTGAAATAATAACTATTAGTTGAGTGATCATGTGAGAAATCAACCCTGTTTTAAGTCCATATTAGTCATAACTTAATGTGGATATTACAATGTTCTTCTGTTTGTTGTAACTCGTAATCTATATCTATATATATATAATAAAGCTAGGTACAAACAAGGTGATGGGACACGTCTCTATGACCACCATTCCTATTTATCTTTTTTCTTATTTTTTTGACATTTTTCTTCTTTTTTCCATTTATGTGCTATGTAATAAAAACTCAAAGTCACTCATTTAATTAGCTCTTAATTATGTTAAATGTGATATGTTAATTAGCTTACAGTTATATACGTTTTTGTATTCCAAGCTAATTAGTGGAATGTATAATTTGGTCTTATTACTTTACTTTTTCGGTTATATACCTCTTTGTTTTCCAAGCATAGATAGAAGATATTTAGATGCATAAATGTTGCCGATTTTTTAAGTTGTAGGTATTAGCATTAAGCTGTCTGAATTTTGTATATAATTCTGCTAACTATATTTGTTATTTTCTGGTTTAAATGCATAGCGTTTATTTGAAGTTTTTGTTGATCTTCTCTTTCCACAGCTCAAAGTTGTCTTTCTTTACTTTGTTAATTATAACACAATGCAAAGAAACCCCATGGAAAAAGGTCATTAATTTGGTTGGTTGGTTGATTTCAGTTTGCACTTTGCTTTTGTTGTGTTTTGGTCTTCGATGGTGTTTAGATTTTTTTTCTTTTTCTTTTAAAAAAAAAATTGAGGGTAGGAGAAGGGGAAATGAGGGAGGAGATTATATGGTGGGGAATTGAACTCTAAACAACAAGGTGAAAGTGCAAGCAGCCAACCAACTGAACTACTAAGATTACCTGGTATTCCGCTCAATGTTCTAATATGAGATTTTTTAAAATCTGAAAGTCATTGGTGTCATTCTAATCTTTGCAAGAACAATTTAAACGAAGGGAGAAGAAAGAAACCAAGAATTGCACTTGAGTGGTGCTTAATCATGATACTTATGTGGACGTTTTCTTCAATTCATGTTCAATTTTTTTCAAAATAGTATGTAAAGATTTTAACAAACTTTATACATGCACGCAGGGAGTACTCAAAGAATGGCTAGGTCACAAAACAGTAGACTTTTGGAGGTGCTTAAAATTCCAGCAATGAAGGCAAAAAAAATTAATGAACTATATTCTTGGTTGTATCTAAGGTTGTGTAACTTTGGTTCTAAGTACTGTTATTATAACTTCTGATGTTCTTTAAGTATTAGTTCATGTTTATGATCGACAATATCTTTGCTTATGGTAGTTCTCCTAAAAAATTTATGAAACCTATTTTGTGAGATTTTGTTAATGTTACTGTCTCAATTTTTGTTTTGAGTGATAATTTTTTAAAAGAATTAATTAGTGAATTTAATAACGTTTTTTTATGACCGCGCAAAGCGCGGACAAATACACTAATAGTAAATATATTATGCTTTTGATAAGGCTCTATTTTGCTAATTTGATTTATTATCTGATGGAGAATGAACAATCTTTTGCTAAAAAATCTCTGCTCGAGAAACAAATAAAGGGGTCAAATGGCTCTTAACAATATCTTTCTTGTATTCCCTCACAGATTGGCATAGAAGTTGCTAATTAATTCGACTTTATATAAGTTCAGCACTGCCTCTTGGACCCTCTTTTGCTTGTGCTATCTAAATATTTTAAGAAATTGTTCAAGAAATGAGTCAAATGACAATTAGGTTAAGAGATTGGTATCTCCATTTTTATTTTATTTTTAGTAAATAATAAGAGTAATGAAGGTAGTATTATACTGTTATACATTTCGGCTCCTTTTGTCTTTTCAGATGCAAATTGCAAAGTTTGAGATTCTGCGGGCTCCTTCAACCCATATTGGAAAATTAAACAATAAAGTAAAATACTCAATCTGTTTCATTTAATGTGAAGTTTGACTAGACATGAATTTAAGAAACTAGTTCTGGAACACGTGCGTTACACGTGTATCTCATGCTAATTAGTATAAATGTATTAAAATATGTATGCAATGCATTGCACGAAATTCGAAAGAAGAAAATACGAGCGCGAATTGATAAATGGCGAGCCTAATCGACTGATATTTACTATCATCCCAAAAAAAAAAAGGAATTGGAAGTTTTTTTCAAATGATACATGCGATAATATCCTTTATTTTAGTATCTTCTTTTAGCAAGTGTTTCTTTTACTACGACCAAATCAATTAGATTGCATGTTTTTTGTTTATCAGTATGTGTTGATTTTATTTGTTTCGTTAATATTGTTTTACTGATAAGATTTTAATGCGATAAAGTATTTTTAGAGCGAATTTAATCATACAATTTTTATAATATATGAAACATTCAATTTGACAATTTCTTGTCTTTGATATATCTTTCAACAGCATACATTTACATCACTACTATATAGAAGCACCAGTTGGGGCCTTTTTGGTCGTCCGTTGTGATCCTTTTTGGTCGTCCGTCCCTTAAAAAAAAAAAAATTGGGCCCCATATTAAATAGGCCCATAAAAAAAATTGTGGGCCCCATATATATTAAACACCAACTAATATTAAAAAAAATTGTGGGCCCCATATTAAACACCAACCAATATTAAAAAAAGTGAACCTCATATTAACAAAATCAAACAATATTAAAAAAACAAACAATATTAAAAAAAATTGTGGGCCCTATATTAAACACCAACCATAGGTCAAAGTCTAGAAATAATTGACAGTGATTAAATTAGATAGTGAATATAATTGCTCAAACTGAATAGCAAGCCTGATAAACTTTTTTTAGGACAATTTAAATTCATTTTGACTTAATTTAGTGACAGGATTAGGAATGAGGATATTCGGGACAAGGTGGGAGTGGCCTCGGTGGAAGACAAGATGCGAGAAGCGAGATTGAGATGGTTTGGGCATGTGAAGAGGAGAGACACGGATGCCCCAGTGCGGAGGTGTGAGAGGTTGGCCATGGATGGTTTCAGACGAGGTAGGGGTAGGCCAAAGAAGTATTGGGGAGAGGTAATTAGACACGACATGGCGCAGTTACAGCTTACCGAGGACATGACCTTAGATAGGAGGGTTTGGAGGACCCATATTAGGGTAGAAGGCTAGTAGATAGTCTCATTACCCTGCCTTATTAATAGTCGCATTATCGTAGTATAATTTCTTGTGCTCTAATTTATGCTATTATGCTATTATCTGTTATTTCCTGTGCTTTGATTATTCTATGTTATCTGTGTCGCTTGCGTTACTTCATTTCCATATCGCTTTGAATCTCTTAGCCGTATCTGACCTCTTTTTATGTTTTTATTGAGTCGAGGGTCTCTCGGAAACAGCCATCCTACCTTGGTAGGAGTAAGGTCTGCGTACACTCTACCCTCCCCAGACCCCACGTTGTGGGATTTCACTGGGTTGTTGTTGTTGTTGTTGTTGTTGTTGTTTGACTTAATTTAAGAATTGTGTACACTTAAATAAATTAGCATAAGAATATCACTAAATTGTTATATTCTTTTCCTAGAGAATAGATCTACTGACTATATTTGAGTTTTTAAATTTTAATCACCAAAATAAAACAAGGTGAGCGAATAAATTTGAATAGGAGAGTTTATTATAGTGTAATTGTGAAAAGGTAGCAAAAAATAATATCAAGTAAACTTTCACTAGGAAATCAGTCATTTTAAAAGACCATAAGAAACAGAGTTATTGCGTATTCTATTTAAAGTAAAAGACATGAAAATACTGTAAAATTTTAAAATAAGACAAGTGCAAAAATCGTTAAAAACAATAAATGACGAGTTTAAAAACTTTCTCAATAAGTGTTAAATATCATTATAATAACTACAATAAGTAAAAGGAAAAGAAAAAAAAAGTTGAACCCACCACATCCAAATTCACGGGGAAACAAAAGTGAACCCCATATTAACAAAATCAAGCAAAATAAATTGTGGACCCCATGTTAACAAAATCAAGTAATGTTAATAAAAAAAAAATGAATCCCATATTAAAAAAATAAACAATGTTAAAAAAAAAGTGCTTAGAAAATCAAACAATTAAATCAATAATGATGGATTCATTGCCACATGCGTATCAACTCATTAGTGGGAGCAAATGAAATTATTGTACAGCAACATACTTAAAATACTTATATATTAAAATAAGATAGAATTTAATTACTTTTTCATTTTTTCCTTACTCTAATAAATGTGAAAAGAGATTAATGTCATAAAAGAAAAAATAATTAATAAGGTAAATTAGTGAAATTCTAATTCTAATTGACGTTTCCTTAAAAAACCGTGTAAAAAATAACATGACAAGTAAAATGAGTTAAACAAAAAATATTTACTAAAAATTAAAAAATAGAAGTTCTTCATTTAGATAAAAAATCAAATTTCTACTTTGTTTCATCTTAAACATGTAAAATTAATATAATAATTTGAATTAAAATTATCCAAATCAAAATTTGATAAAAAAATTATATGTATTACTTTACTATTACTACTATATAGAAGAGCCGGTTTATAGAGGCAAAATCGTCGTCCGTGTTCGGTTCTACTTTTTTATTTAAGAGTAAAAAAATCTTTTGTGGTCCCACCCACTTTTTTATTTAAGGGCAAAAAAATGACGTTTTATACTTTATATTACTAACTCTTCTAGAAAGTATAGATAGAAATACTTTATTATATTTCTATTTTTCTACTATATACAAGCATCGGTTTACCCATGCTTCGTCGACAGTCACTCTTAAAAAAAAAAAAAAAAAAAACTGGACCCCACCCTCCCCAAACTCATGAAAAAAAAGTGGACCCCACTCTCTCCAAACTCATGAAAAAAAAAAAGATGGACCCAATATTTAAAAAAAAAAAAAAAAAAAACCACGTGCACCCCATATACTAAAAAATCAAACAATATTCATGTAATTCCCAAAGTATCCCCATCAAGTCAATAATAGTGAATTCATTGCCACATGCATATTAACCCATTAGTGAGAGCAAATGAAATTATTACACAACAAAAAACATGGACCTCATATTATTACTTTTCTTCAAATATTTAATTGTTGTATTTGCTATTCCGCCATGTCATTTATTTGTTATGTTTACTAAAATAAATATACTTAAAATATATATATTTAAAAAATAAGATACAATTTAATTACTTTTATGTGAAAAGAGATTAATATCAAATGAAGATCAAATAACGAATAAGGTAAATTAGTCAAATTATAATTCTAATTCACGTTTTCTTAAAAAATCATGCAAAAGACAACATGAAAAGTAAAATGAGTTAAACCGAGAATATTTATCAAAAATTTAAAAATTGCATTTTTTCGTTTAAATAGAAAATTAATTTCTACTTTGTTTCGTTTCAAACATGTAAAATTAATTTAATAATTTGAATTAGAATTATCCAAATCAAAATTTGATAAAAAATAATAAGTATTTTACACTTTTAAATTAATCGAATTAAAATTGAAAGTATCAACTGATGCTTAAATATTGCTATTATTTTATTTCAAAAAGAGGAAACTAGTTTTCTTTTAAACACGTCTTCTCTTTTAAAAAATATTAATAAATTTTCGTAGCAAACACGAATAAAATAAAGTTTTAGATACGGAGCACAAACTACAATGTTATATTAATCATACAACTACATATACATAAATACACTATAATCCGAAGTGTTGGGCCCGTGCGCAGCACGGGCATAAGCCATCTAGTTTCATTATAAGCATCGTTGGTTATGATTGTAATTAATTTCACATCTAAAAGTTTTGCCTTTTTTAAAAAAATTGTAGCCTCCTCCTCTTTACACACGCATACATATCGAGAAGTTGTTGCCGAATGAAAGTAACATTTTATAAAAGCCGTTCAAAAATTCGATCAATATATGTCTTCCTTATGATTGCTAGTAAATCATTGTCCATTTCTTGGTATACATCTGCAAAGAAGTAGCATCTTTTCATAGAGATAATAAGTATTGACATCAGAAAATTTAATTGATACATACAAATTATAGTTGCACTTATATGTACCTTTTGTTTGGTTTGAAATTATGAGTACTTTGATCTGTGATTTTGGTAAAAATATATATATATATATATATATATATATATATTGCTAACGTTATCAACTTCTTGGTGCTTCACTTGCATGATTTAAACTGAAAGTCAAATATTCCAAATCAAATCTGAGAATTAAGAGGAAAGAAAAATTCTTGCTCAATCAAAAATATTAGAATAATGGCTAAGTATGTGAATCCATTGTAGTTTCGCAATGGAACAACATGTTATATCCGTCAAATATTACCAAAAGTTTCACTTTAAAAAGATTTAGTGTTCACTTTAAAAAGATTTAGTGTAGCATTTTAATTAATTTTGAGCAATAAAATATTAAATAAAAAAGATACATACGCTGAACTTTGTAAGAACACTCAATAATCGAATAACAATCTATGACAATACTAATTAAAACAAAATTAAAGAAGAAAAGGGGGATGTATAATATATCAAATTAAAATGATGTCGTGATCAATTATCTTGTAACACAATCAATAAATATTAATAAAAAAAACCCAGGTATATAAGCAGTGTTTTAATCCAAAGGTTAATCGTCCTCATCTAGCACCTGTACACAAGGTTGAGCTTGGTTTTTTTGGGGTGATAATAGAAAAGTTGACAGATAAGTCACTCTTACTGCCGCTCTACAGAAATGTACATCAGAGAAGAAGATACTATTCGTTTGATGAGAAATTAAAAGGAATATCGAAAATTCGAGTGGCTGAAGCTAGCAGTTACTTTAGAAGTAACATAAAGAAAAGCAATCCATATTCTTGTTCTATATTACATAGAATTAGATAAAAACACTAATTTTGACGCTTACAAATAATAAAAAGAGAATAAATGTATTTGCTTTTTAGCTTTCACAATAGAAAAATAAGATTATAATATTTTAAATAAATTCTAATACCTTGCTCTTTTCGTATCCAACCAACTTTACCCCCAAATGATTTGGTCAAGTTCATATATGAAACTGGAACGATTTGGGAAGGACAGATGATATCAAATGTCTATGAAATACACTCTATTTATAGGTGAAAAATGTGCATTACAGGTTCATTTAAAAAACATATAGGAAAATGAAAAGCCAACAAGAGCAAAACGTGAAAGTAAATTAGAGTAAATGGAATGTAAAGGAAAATTAATGTTTACCGAACGTGGACAGTGGACACATTATCTTAGAAGGGAAAAAAAATTATCTTAGAAGGGGAAGAGACTTGAATTGTGATTAATTGGCAGTTCGTTAGAGACCAAAGGCCATAATTTACCATTTAATATGGGATCTTAATTTAATAGCCAACTTCAGGTTATGTGCATTTTTCCAGCGAAACTGATGTAGTGTTAGGATGTCATTAATTAGTTATTATTTAATAATAGGAGATAATTACATTTAGGTAAAGGGCAAATTGGTCGTTCAACTTTTAAAGGGTATTATCGTAATCTAACTTTTAACTATGGGGCTCCCCACTTTTAGTATTATATGATTAAAGAAGACCTCTGATATGTCAAAAAATATATGCAAATGACCAAAATTATCCTTTTAAATGAATTATAGTGAGAGTTTCACATGTTTTTTAATTTTCTCTTAAGTATGAATCTTATACTTTGTTCTCATTAAAACATAACTTTAACAATAGAAAAGTAAAAAGTCTTAACTGGTATTGAACCTGTTTACCCCGAAATCAGGTAATAAATTGAATTTGTAAGTGATGTTGCTCCCAAACGCACACGCAAGTATACGTGGTCGTACAAGTAATATAGACTGTTAAGTCCAGATATCGATCCCACAGAGACTTAGATTCTACTGTTTAACTAATTCAAATTCGACTGACACTATTCAAGAAAGTGAAAATCAAGATTGTTTGTGGTACTAAACTAAAACAGAAAAGTAAACAATCTGTGATGGGTGTTTTTATGACTAGGACTACGTCGACAAAGATTGTAAGAAATTTCAGATGAGAGAAAGATCTAGGGTTGTGGCTTTCGACAATCCAGATGATCTTCAGACAATTCCACCTATTTTATTTCCTGGGTTACTAGTTGACGGGTTGATTATGCTTTATGATATTCTCTCGAACTACTCACAAGCCTGTAGATGTTACTTTAATGCCTATATCTCTATGATCATTAGATGTAACAAGAACGCCTTTATTCCACCGTATTCAACTAAGTAGGGCTCAAGGGTACATCTCTATCCTCATTAGCTAAACGATTAAATCGAACAAACTCTATTTATTCTTATTACGTACGTGAATTCCCTTTCTCAAGTTCAACCCACGCACCACAGATAGTGTCTAACTATTGGCCAGATAATCAAGCAAGTAAAACCAAGAATAAATAAGCAACCCACAATATGGAAAATCAATAGATAATAATCGTCATCAAATCAACTTTCAAGTCTTTCGCCACAACCCTAGAACTAGGAGATTTAGCTACTCATGATTCGATCATAGACAAAAGAAGCCATGAATAAACTAGGGTTGAAAAAGATGAAAAAGAAAATAACCTAGAGAGAGAAAAAGGAGAACGGTGGCTTACAAATCCTTCTCTAATCCCAGAATACCATTCTCAGCTCTCAGAACGTCTATATATAGGCTAGGGTAAAAATAATAAATAAGGAATCCAAATCCTAGTCTAATCGGGAAAACATCCGCAGAGTCCCGCTTTCCTTCCGCATCGCGGACGGATCGCGCAATGATCTGCAGCTTCTCGCCTTTTGCCTGCGATGCGGATCGATCGCGCAACCTGATGTCTGAGTTTGGTTGTTCTGCTTTCTTCACGCGATGCGGATCGATAGCCTGAAGTTCTGAAGCTTCTCGCGATCCTTCCGCGATGCGGAAGGAAAGCGAGGTTCCTTCAGTGGTTAACTCTTATTTTTCTTCTTTGTTCGTCCTTTGCGGTCATCGACTCGTCACCTCAGCCAATCGACATATGCTACGAATTCCAATCACTTCAAGCGCATTTTCCATCATTTGTCGTCATCGTACCTATACACATGAAAATGTAACGACATAAGTTCAAATACGACGGTTACGTCATGAATTAAGCGATAAAAGTCATAAGAAGAAGTTGTAATACGACACAAAACATGATATTTGTGCCAAATATCAGAGGTGTAGGATATGTGGATAAATTTTAATCTATTTTTGGTTGATATGGAATGTGTATGAACTTGTGTGTGAAGGTAAATATATATATATGAACTATATGCGTCAACAACTTGAGCTAAGATGTAAATTTTGATGATTAAAGCTAATATAATATTGAATGAAAGATCACAACTCCACAGATTCGGACCAAAGAGAAAGATAATGCTTTGATGTACTTTTTGCTATTACAATATTCTAGATCTCAAGAAGCCAACCCTTAAAAGTAGAGAAATGCCCCCTATTTATAGTTTTGTCTTATGGGTCTTGCATACAACATAAAGCCCTTTTAGAATAAAGAAAACCCTAAAAGGATAAGGTTGGGCCGTACAGTCTGACACCCGTACGGTTGTCAGTACAATGTGACAGAATGGTCTTGACGCGTGGCAATTTTGTAACTGATTAACCGGACTAACGGCCACGATTAACTCGGTCATGGAGAAACCGGATTAACGGCCACGATCAACTCGGTCATGGAGAAATCGGACTGGCTGTGATGCGGAGTTTGGTCCGGAGATACCAGACCAAACAGATTTGCTTCACTTTTCTCGGATCAGCCGCATCTGGTGCAATTTCACCAGTCTGAAGGAAAGACTTGGTACTCATGCCTGTTTCTTCTTATCCCCGGTCCCCGGTCTCACCGGTCTTGCATACATCCGGTTTTACCGTATACAGATAGTCCCCACACTTCCCTGACCGTAGTTTTACCGGAGTAACGGGAAGTGGATGAGTCTCCAAACCGGCGGTTCCATAAGCTCGTTCTTATCTTTTCATTTTGGCGGGAACAGTTATGTCACGTCCTTCTGCCATCAGTCACGTGTCTCATCCTGAATGGCTGACTTCGGTAATCGCCGTAACGCACGTCGTTTCAAATCATGTCTCATTAATTGTGGGACACATGGCACCTCCCGGTTGGCTAACCTCTGCAACCGCTACAGTTACCACAACTATATAAGGCCATTCCCCCTTCATTTCACCATTTTCACCTCTCTCACTTCTGATTCCCTTTTCATCTCATTCTCTTTTCCTTATTTCAACCATTTTAATCTGCTCTTCTTAAGTGTTTTGATCGTGACCATTTCCTTCTCTCGCTTGTTTTGATCATAAAAATAAAACTACTTTGCCAGCTTCTTCATTGTTGTTCTTTGATCATAAGTGCTCTTTTGCTTTCTCTTTCACTCGTCACTTTGAACTCTTCAACTGCCCTTCCAATCTTTCCTTATATACCTGGCTTCATTTCCTACTCCAAATTCACCAATCTCCCCTTCCATATCTTCTTAATGTCTGCCAACACCGAAACTACTTCCCAGGATGTTCCCTCAGTTTCTTCTCAAGGAGCCGAGCCAACCTCACAACCCAAAGGAAAAAACGTCATTGAGCCCACTGCTTTAGATATAGTACCATCCAAACCCAACTATAACAAAGAATTTGAAGCCGAGAAGCCTTCCCTGGTTGCTGATAGAGGGTTTGATGTAAGGTAATATCCCTCGTCCATTACCGAGGATAAACTTGACCAGGTCCGGGCTGATTGCGGATGGGATAACCGTCCGGTGCAAGTGTTCACCACCTGTCCTGATGAGTCCATCACCGATCATCGGGAAGGCTTCTTGTATGTTTACACCTATCCCTTCACACTCAAGCTCAACCCCCCAATTGACCCGGTTATTTTGGATATGTGCCGGACATACAACGTAACCTTGGCCCAAATTGGTCCGATAATCTGGAGGACCGTGGCCTGCCTCCGGATGTTGGCCAATAATATAAATAGGGAATTTACGATGACACACTTCATCCGTTTGTATTCCCCGAGGTTGTTCCGAGGGGGTGTGATAAAGCTCGCCAAGCGAGGCTGAAACCCGATCTTTTCGAAGATGGACGAAGACAGAGACCGAGGTTGGTTAGAACGCTATGTCTGGGTGAGGACCGCGGACATTATTTCGGCCGACTATATGCCCTTCCCGGAGAGGTGGAATGATAATCGTAAGTTTCTCAGTTCAATAACTATCCTTTGATGCTTTGTCAAACACTTGCTTCCTTGAATTAATACGATTTCTTCTCCGTCTTCATTATATCAGCCGTGGCATGGATATCTCCGGCCGTCCGGAACATGAATGAATGGGTTGGGGCACTCCTCAGCCAACACACCCATGAAGTACGGACATGGGGGAACCTGTCACGTGGTCGATGGGTTGCTCAAAACCACGGTAATACTCTGCTTGAGTTGGAATATATAGTATCTTCTACCTTGTCCTTTTTTTTTTAAATAACCTCTTCGATATTCAGGTTTACCCAGGGGATCGGTGGAGCCAAGACCGGAGCTAGTAACCGAACCAGCTGTGCCGGTACCTAAATTTGATTCAGCGGGGACATCCCGTATTATTGCTGCTGCCAATAAAAAGCGGAGAAAGCCCTCGGACAAAGGGCAGAAGCCGAAGAAGAGGGCAAGAAGCGTCGTTCGGACTCTAAGGGACGAAATAGAGCCCGATTTCCTTGTTCGAAGGGTCGGTGTGACACCCTCCATTGCTTCTGTTCAGGAGAAGAAAACCACCATTCCGTCATTTCCTTCAGCCGGGGAAGGACCGTCAGCTCCGGCTTTGCACACAGGTGGGTAAGAAGTTCTTTACTCGACTCCTCTAAGGTCAATTGAATATGTTGACATTACAGGTGATGCTTCATCTCAGGAGACCCTCTTGTAAAGGAATAGAAGATCCGGGCTCGCGTTGACTGCTGAGGCCGAACAAAGAGCTGAGCCGGTCCCTGAGACCGAGGCTCCAATGGAAGCCGGTCCACTGCCCGGTGATGACCCAACTGCAACATCCGAGGTACCTGCCTCTACCGAGCCCGCTGGGCCGCTCCAACTTCTCCTGCACCGAGGTTAGATAACCTCGATGACATGTTCTCGAATACCCCACCTACAACCGAGGAAGCAGCCGGCTTCGGACATCTCCCTATCCGACGAGTCACAAGGGCAGCTAACCGGTCCATCGGGACTGGTTCAAGGGAAAGCCTTGTACGCATCTTTTCGGCCCCGAGCGTGGAACCGAGCAGGACAAGGTCGGCCACCATTACTGTCCCCGAGGATTGTAGTTTTTTGTCCCGTCTCGTGGGAATTGCAAGCTATCTGAGGCCCCTCATCTCGGACTCAGACAAGTGGAAGATGATCGGAGTCCCCTGGCAGAGTCTTATTAACGAGGGCATGCACGCAGGCAACCGAGTAAGCTTATCATCCAATCCTTCCATAATTCAACATGAATTTTAGCTTCTTGTTTATCCAAGTTTAACTTCTCGTTTCTTTTACATAGTGTGGTTCTCGTCAATGAGGCCTTCATCCGTGCTCAGCAAGAGGTTGACGACCTTAAAGGCCAGCTGGATGCCCAGGGTCGGGAAACGGAGAAGTTCTAGCACCTTTTGCAAGTGAAGGAGGATCAATTGAACCGAGCAGCTGCCCTTTGCAACCTTCAATCGGAGCTCGAAGCAGCGAAAGCCGAAAATCTTCGGTTGAAGGATCCGTTGGCCGGAATGGTCAAAAAGAACTGTTCCTGGAAGCGGATAAGGTCGGCCTTAGCCAAGATACGCTCGTTTTTCTTCGAGGCTCGGTGAACTCAAAGCCACTATCTCTCAACTTCGGAGGGAGCTTGACTCGGTCAAGACGGATGCCATAAACATGGTCGAGAGGCATAAGCTGCTTGAATCCGAAAATGCTGAGTATAAGAACAAGTTGAGGGTATTCGAGCGGAAAGCCGAGGATAGGGCCCAGATATGCGACGAGCTCAAAACCAAATTCGAGGAGACAGTCGAGGCCAATGACATTCTCAAGGCCAAGCTCGAGTCTGCTACTCAAGTCCAAAGAATCCTCGATGAAGAGAGAGCGGAATTAGTGGCCAAACTGGCCCAGGCTAAGGCCTATTTAGCAGAAGACCTTAAGAATGTGGAGGCTGCCGAAGCTCATACCACGATTGAGGTGGAGTATGAACGGTGGAAATCCCGAAGGGCCACCCTTGAGCAAGCCCAACAAGGTTTTGGGGACCTCCAGGCACTGATACTTGAAGCCAGAAAGACCGAGGAAGAAGCCAAGAGAGCCCTCGATACAGATTTCGAGGATTCCGAGCGGACAGTATCCGAGCATTCCGGTTCCAGCTGCACCAGGTAGATCACGGCCTGCAGTTAGCCTTTATTTTTCCTTTTCCCTTTTGGCTTTTTTTTTTTTTTTAACTTCGTAGGAATTTTAGATGTAAAAAACCTTACATATATGGAATGTGCATTTTTCTTGCCAATTCTCTTTATTATTTTATCTGAATGTTTATTATGACTTTTGCCCGAATCATCAATCCTGTTAAGGAGCAAACAAAGGCTCGGAGTCATTTTTCCAGACTATGCCTCGATATTGGCTTTTCTCTTCGTCCGATACATTTTGTCCGGGGATTTGATCGAGTAGTTCGCCCGCGGGACTTATTTATGCTCTGTGAATTCAGACGTCTCCGAATCACATTAGGCATTTTAGGGCCGATTATTTTAGATAGTTTCACTCATCGTAGATTAGGTTCGGACACCTGAATCCCTGCCTTAGAAAATTTTGATATGGCAGTCCCCATTCGGGGGTGTTTAAAGATTTTGGCTTGGTTCAATGCGACCTTGTTGCCTTTGTGGATAAAATGATGCCGAATTTCGGCGGTAATCATAGGGTGTTTAACAAGAAGACATATCCGAAATGCAATAATCTAAATTTTCAATAATCTTTATATTGCAAGTATTTGCACGTACATGACATGAAGACTTTGTCCGTTTCCTTCTGTTTTTGCCCTAGCAAATACTAAATGGACACGATTCGTTCTAATCGTTTGGTCCTTACATCAAAACCTAATACAAAAGGTCCGTCTTTCGAAGAGGACTTCCCCGAGGTAATGCCCAACGGCGTTCTCCTGCTTTGTTGAGCTGCTTCATTTTTTATTCATCGGGGTAAGCCTCGATGTGGGTATAGTAGTCCCCTAGTGTTTATCCAAGCTGCATGGTCGGGTAAGCACTATCAAGTCCCCACTCGTAGGGTATACCCCTGAGTTTCCAGACACTTGTCCTCGTTTCTATCAAGTAACACGTTGTACTTGTTGCCTCATTAAAAACCTTGTCGTAAAACCCATTTTGAGACAAAACCGTACTAAGGAAAAGAGTGCAACACGTGTTTTCAGACCTAGCACCTAACTTCATCCGGTACTCGACTTCCTGCAAAAAAGGAAAGATTAAAAAAAAATAAACTCAAGGATAGATGTCCATACCTTAGCAATAGTATCTCTTCAAATGAGCCACATTCCAGTTATTGCGCAACCGTTGTCCGTCCATGGATTTCAGCTGATACGACCCTTTCCCGTTACTCCAGTTATCTTGTACGGACCTTCCCAGTTTGGACCCAACTTTCCATCGTTGGGATTCTTGGTGTTCAAAGTAACTTTCTGAAGCACCAAGTCCCCTACTTGGAAATGTCAAAAATTGGCCCTTCGGTTAGAGTATCTTTCCATTCTCTGTTTCTAGGCTGCAATACAAACCAACGCGTTTTCGCGAAGGTCATCCGTGAGGTCGAGTTTTATGGCCATGGCCTCCTCGTTTGACTCATCGGTGGTGTATCTGAATAGGAGACTCGGTTTATCAACTTCTACGGGGATGAGGGCTTCGCCCCCATAGACCAACGAGAAAGGCATTTCTCCCGTGCTTGACTTCAATGTGGTTCTGTAAGCCAGTGTTTCCCTCCAGTGATGCTTTGATGTTTCAAGTCTTTTCCTTAGATTTTGAATTATTGTTTTATTCGTGGATTCTGCCTGTCCATTTGCACTTGGGTGATGTTATACCCCATTTTAACCGAGTTAAATTAGAAGTACAACATATTGGTGATTCCTATTTTTTGTTTTAGTTGTTTTAAGGAGTCGCCACCTAATTATTTATGGTGAATTAGGACACCTAAAGTTTATTAAAGTTATTTTTAAAGTTAGCTCTGTTTAAGGTCTGCGAAACTTAAGATTCTAGATAAGGGTTCAACTAATCTAGAGGGAAGGTATTAGGCCTCCTCTAAATTCCATTAATAATGGTTAATTCGACCGGACTTACAATTGATTAGGCTAAGTGTGAACATAGTATTATAGAAAAGAACGTAGCTTTGTAAATATGACTAAAGTTATAGATAGACATATAAGAATGCTATTTAAAATAGGACTTGTAGAAAAGTAATAATTTGTATAAAAGAGTATTTCTAATGCTATTTTGAATACGACTTATAAATGTTGTTAAGGTTTTAAACAAAAGCATAATAGTGTTGTTTAAAATAATACTTGTAGAAAACATAATAATTTGCGTAAAAGAAGATTCTAAATGTTAAATGAGACTTAAAGATGTGGCTAAGGCCTTAAATGAAAAATATAGTAATGTTATTCAAGATAAGATTTGTAGAAAATAGGATGATTTGCCTATGAATAATAGTCTTTTAAAAGATAATGCGACGAATGTGATTCTTTAAGTAAAAATGATATTATATGAATATGATGGTATGGAAATGCCTGAACTTATCTTTCTATTTCTATCACTCTTTATTTAACCAATTTTTTGGCTAAAAATATGTATAGTTGGGAAAATCTTGAAAATGTTTATAAAATATAATTGGATCCCTACTTAATGACGTTTTGAAATTCATAAGATAGTAAGAATGAAAAATGATTTCTTTAACCCAAAAATATGTAGGCATACTATTTGAAAATCAATTACTCAAATAAATGTTATGGATACTATAAATAGTTTAGAAAATAGAAGTGAATGTAATTTGTGGAATTAACTACCCATTACTAAACCACAACCCTTAATATACTAGAATTTATCTAAGTTAATAAAATAAGATGAGATGTTAGTCATACAAAGCAAATAAAAAAAAATATACAACAATAAAAATAAGGAAGAGAGTAAAAGAGTAAATGGGTTGGGCCTATTTATTAGGGCCCAGCTGAACTGTTCACGTTTATTGGGCTTAGGCCCAATAAATCCCTCTATATTGCTGTTGTGGGTTGTCTTGTCTATTGGGCTTTGGCCCAGATTTTGTTTTCTTGTTTGGTTGCGGATTGGACTGACACATGAGGAGTTACGTTGAGCTAAAAACCCAACGTCAAGCGCGGAAGGAGACGAGTCCGAGGAACTCGTATGCGATAGTCATGCATAAAACAAAAGAAAACGATTAGTATACGATCAATGAATAATGTTAAACATACAAAATATGAACTCAAAAAAACCAATTAACAGATTGTATATTCTATGTATATTTCAAGTATACCTCATGTACACACACTCATAAGGATGTATAGAAGGTCAATATTGGAAAGTTTTCTGTCTCGTCTTCCCGATGTTGCATAAGTTCCAAAGGATTTCATGAATCCCATGCATGGCTAACACCGGGGAGGATTTAAGCTTGATATTTAATGATCATTCAAACCTCACTAATAATGCATTAGTTGTGAGTATACTTATGGAATATATAGTCATGTGCCTAACTGCCTTAACCAATTTTAAGGAAAAAACACTTAATGTTCAGCAAACATAATCAACAAACAGCAACATGGATCAAGTAAGGTATTATGAGACTGATTAAGCATGTAACAAGAAAAAGTAGAAGTACAACATACTTTTAACATGAATGACCGATTAAATCAATCTAGTGGCACATTATTTAACCAACAATTAGGCAAAGACTAGCAGTAACAACAGCTGGGAGTAATCAAACATGACTACTGGATTCATGTTCAACATGGCGCATACAGTGTCTGGTGACAGAAGAGTGCAGCAAAGAAAACAAAGAGAACAGGTGCAACAAGAGGTAAGTAAAACAACTACAATCAGGAGAACTGGGCAGAAGATTGAACAGTTTCTGTTCCGAGAAGCAGCAGGGAAGGAAAACAATTGGGGAACAGATTTCTAGACGCAGGATGCAGGATCAAAAGCAGGTCACAATACTAAGCAAGATGAAATGACATGGGGCCATATAATTGCACAGAACATCCATATGGAGTGTTTTAATTAGGGTATGAAGCGCACAAGAAAACAAGTAACAAAGGAGCAGGAGTGCTATGCAAAAATCAGAAGGAAACAGAAGTTCAAGGCAGCATGGATATGCAGCAGGGCAAAAAACTGTGCAAGTGGCAATCTAATCCTAGCTGAGTGTCAACAATAGGAGGATTGGAGACTAGATGAGACTGATATTTAAATTAAAAAAAATAGAAGAGAAGAGAAACATACCAACAGCCAACATTATCATTACTTAGGCCAATGAGCATACGAAAAGAATCTAACTTTTAAAGTTATCTTAGGATGGCAGTAGGCCAGCTAGACACAAGTGTTTTAGATGGCCAGAGTCAGTTTCAGTCTACTTGCTTGAAGGCATTCACAATCATTTTGGAAAAAGAGAAAGTGTGAGTTAGTTTAGCTCAAACCAGATCGAAATTTCCTTTTTTAACATCCAGACTTAAGCTTTCTAAAGAAATATTTAGGCATACATGATCTTCAAACAGTCCAACATGCATGTATATTAATCACCTATGATTGACAAGCTAGCAATGCATTAATCATACCTCAGAGAGCAGTTGAATATAACTATCCTAGTCTAAATTTAAACATGTTTGACAGCGAACTAATCAACTAAACCAAAATTAGATTTGGTTACGTTATGCACTCCACTTGAACTAACAGTAAACATATCACATACTACTGTTTTCATATTAGCACTAACCAAAATAGAAAACTTAAACCTACAGATTGATAGACAATTATGGAAATGGTTCAGTGTCGATCTGTTTTAATCACATACACAATATACCTAAGATATACACACCATGGTGTGTATATCATATGTATATCGAATGTATATCTTCTTCTTACCTCGATAGCCCACTGTATATCCTATGTATATTCGACTTCATCTAGATTCTAAGTCTTGGAAATTTAGTCTAAACCTCCAAATCACAGTATACGTCCTTCAAATTCGTTTTAGCAATTAATATTCTATCCTAACAGCTCCCAAACATCAAACAAATAACATGACGATAAGCAAACTACATAACTGCTACCAAAAAAATAGCAGAATAAGCTAAGATTTTAACTAAAACAGAAACTAACGACTAAAACAATAAGTATGTCAAAGTTCACCTTTTTTGTGTGCAGTGAACTGAGGTCGTCGGGGTCTCGAATCTACCCTCGTTATGAACCGATTCAAAACTTGACTTGAAAATTAAAACGGTTCTGTCGTAGTTAAAGTTCTTTGCCGAACAACGACGAAAGTTAATCGAATCGTCAAAACTTGACTTTTCAACATAAATCTCATAACAGAGAGTATTCTGTGATTTGAAAAAAAGAAAAGTTCAAGACCCGATTTTGTGAAAATGAAAGAAAACTCAAGATTTTTTAGAAAATGCTCATATATCACCAATCCGTGTCCGATTAGTGTTCAATTCTCGAGCTTTTATGCACTCGATTTCGAAATAATAACAGAGCAAACAGAATGAAATGTTTGGAATTTCCGATTGATGTCAAGAAACCATGGGATTTTCGAGTTCCAGACTTTTTGGGTTTTTTTTTTCCGTCCTCTAAACGATTCAACTTCGGATCCATTTATAGGGTTTTGTTTGTATTAAAGTAAAGAGAGGAGCGTATGAGAGAGACGAACGGGGACAGAGAGGGATGGGGAGACAGAGGAGCAGGCGTGGGGAACAAAGGCGACAGAAGCGTGGGGGGACAAGAGAACGTGAGGAGCAGGGAGGGGTGGAGATGGCAGAGAACGTGGGGAACAGCAGTGGAGGTGGCAGAGATGAAGCGTGGGAGAGAGGAGGGAGTGTCGGGTAGGGGTGTGGCGGCTGAAGGGTTTTTGGGAAAAGGAAAGAAAAGAGAAAGAGATTAGGGTAAGAAGAAAAATAAGGGAATTGGGTTGGACCGGGTCGTGTAATGTAGTGGGCTGGTCCAGGAAGTTTAGAGTAATGGGCTTAAAAGGTGGGCTGGGTATTAAAATGTGGACTGATTATTTGGGTAGGGGAATAATTTTGTATTTGTATTTTGGGCCATTAATTTAGCTGAAAATTGCTGATCCTTCCTCCTCTATTTAGTTATTTTTGGGTTTCTAATTTACTAACTAGTACAATATATACTATGTGGAGACAATTAATAATTAATATGTAGGAAAAATAAGAATTTAACAAAGTGTTGTGTGGTAATTAATTTAACGAGTCCGAACCCGAAAATGAAACGATGACGAACATTTAAAATTTGTGATAAAGTAATGTTCGTAATGTTAAAAATAAAAGTAGCGATATTAGTAGTAGTAGCAATAAAAAATAAAATAGTGAAAATAAAGTATTTAGCTTGTCAATAAATTTAGAACCCGAGTGAATAAAATTAGATAATGAGGGACAAAATTGGGTGTCAACAGGTGATACGAAGTTGATACAATTTTCTTGATCTTCAACCCTTCGAGGAAATCATTGAATTTGCTGCCAATGAACTGAGGACCGCTATCACAAGTGATCTCGGCCGGGATGCCGAAACGACAAATAATGTGGTCCCTTATGAAGTCAACAACCTATTTTTCTCGAATCTTTTCGAAGGCCTGCGCTTTAACCTATTTGGAGAAATAGTCAGTCATAAACAAAATAAAACGGGCCTTACCTGGTGCTCATGGCATAGGACCAACAATGTCCATTCCCCACTTCATGAAGGGCCAAGGTGACATCACCGAATGTAGCAACTCCCTGGGCTGACGAATCATCGGGGCATGCCTTTGACACCCATCATATTTCCGGACAAAATTCTTCGAATCTTCATCCATCCGGTTCCAGTAATAACAAGCTCTGATAATTTTTCGAACTAAAGCTTCTGCACCGGAGTGATTACCGCAGGTCCCCTCGTGGACTTCTCTCATCACATAGACGGTTTCTCCGGGACCCAAACATTTGGCCAAGGGACCGAAGAAAGACCGTCGATACAATTGGCCATCTATCAAGCAGAACCGTGCTGCCTTTTTCCTTAGTGACCGTGATTCATTCGGGTCATTCGGGAGCTTTCCATCTTGCAACTAATCGATGTATTTGTTGTGTCAATCCCAAGTTAGACCCATCGTGTTTATTTCAGCATGCCTTTTTTTTACCGCCGAATTCGTTAACTGTACTATAGTGCCGGGGTTGATTTCTTCCCCATCGATTGAGGAGCCCAAATTGGCCAATGCGTTGGCTTCGCTGTTCTGCTCCCTGGGTACATGTTGCATGGTCCACTCTTTAAACCGGTGTAGTATCACTTGAATTTTCTCCAGATACCTTTGTATTCGTTCATCCTTAACCTCGAATACGCCATTTATTTGGTTAACGACCGAGAGGGAGTCACATTTTGCTTCAATTACTTCGGGCCCCATGCTCCGAGCTAATTCCAAAGCTGCAATCATAGCCTCATACTCGGCTTCGTTGTTAGTCAATTTAATAGTTCTAATTGACCGTCTAATGGCATCCCCAGCGGGGGTTTCAAGGACGATGCCTAGCCCGGAACCTTTGAGGTTCGAGGCCCCGTCTGTGTGCAAAGTCCAAATACCCAAAGCCTTCCCCGAGGTTAGCAGAAGTTCTTTCTCAACCTCGGGGATCAGTACCGAGGTAAATCTGCCACAAAATCGGCCAAGATTTGGGACTTAATGGCCGTCCGGAATTTATATTCGATATAATATCCGCTTATTTCTACGGCCCGTTTGGTCAGTCTACCCGACAATTTCGGTTTATGCATGACGTTCTTTAGAGGATATGTAGTTACTACGCATATCGGATGGCATTGAAAGTAAGGTTTGAGCTTTCTTGAAGCACTTACCAATGCCAACGCCAACTTTTCGAGGTGGGGATAACGGGTCTCCGCATCCCCTAAAGTTCTCCTCACATAATATATAGGGAATTGCGTACCTGATTCTTCTCGGACCAAAACACCACTTACCGCTACCTCGGATACTGAAAGGTAGAGAAACAACTGCTCATCCGCCTTCGGTGTGTGCAGCAGAGGCGGGCTGGACAAGTACCTTTTCAATTCCTGCAAGGCTCTTGGGCATTTCGATGTCCAAACGAAGTCATTCTTCTTCCTTAATAAGGAGAAGAAACGGTGACTTTTATCCGAGGATCTCTATATGAACCGACTCAACGCTGCTATCCTTCCGGTGAGCCTTTGCACTCCTTTGACGTTGTTTACCACCTCAATATCCTCGATGGCTTTGATCTTATCCAAGTTAATTTCAATTCCCCGGTTAGACACCATGAAACCCAAGAACTTGCCCGACCGAACACCGAAGGCACATTTCTCCTAGTTAAGCTTCATGTTGTATTTACGGAGTACATCAAAAATTTCCTGCAAATGTTTTAAATGGTCCTCTGTTTCCAGGGACTTGACTACCATGTCATCAATATAAACTTCTATTGTTTTCCCTATTTGTTCTTCGAACATCCCATTAACTAGGCGTTGATAAGTTGCACCGGCATTTTTTAATCCGAAGGGCATGACATTGTAACAGTAAGTCCCGTACCGAGTAATAAAGGTTGTTTTCTCTTGATCCTCCGGGTACATCCGGATTTGGTTGTACTCGGAGTAAGCGTCAAGAAAACTCAATATCTTATGCCCGGTCGTCGCATCGATCATTCTATCGATGTGAGGCATCGTAAATGAATTCTTCGGGCATGCTTTGTTTAAATCCTTATAATCAACACACATTCTAAATTTATTACCTTTTTTTCGGCACTACCACTACATTGGCTAGCCATTCCGGGTATTTTACCTCCCGGATAGAGCCAATTTTTAAAAGCTTTGTTACCTAATCCTTTACAAAGGCGTGCTTTGGCTCTGCCATAGGCCTCCTCTTCTGCTTCACCGGGGGAAATCTCCTGTCAAGGCTGAGTTTGTGAGTCGTCACCTCCGGTAGCACACCTGTCATATCTATATGGGACCACGTGAAACAATCGACATTAGCTTGAAGAAACTTAATTAACTTGTTCCTGAGCTCCGAGGTTAACCCCGTGCCCAGGTATACCTTTCTATCAGGTAGATATTCGAACAAGATGACTTGCTCCAGCTCATCTACTGTAGACTTTGTTGCATCCGAGTCATCCGGCAAGACGAATGATCTGGGTACACCGAAATCATCTTCTTCATACCCCGGATCTGACCCTTTCTGCTCCATTGTCAAACCCGTACACTTTAGTTGCTATTTAGAGTCCTTGCAACCGACTGACTCATCTTCCTTTGGATCCGGTTTTTTGGGAAAGAGTGGCGCTTCCTCGACCGCGAACATCTCCCTTGCAGCGGGCTGTTCACCCCGGATGTTTTTGATCCCCTCCGGTGTTGGGAATTTCAACAGCTGATGTAATGTTGATGGCACAGCCCTCATGCTATGTATCCACGGTCTGTCAAGCAGAGCATTATACTTCATATCCTCTTCGATGACATAGAACACTATCTGCTGAACGGTGCCGTCAATGTTGACCGGCAGAGAAATCTCCCCCTTTGTGGTTTCACTCGCCATATTGAACCCACTAAGCACTCGGGCCACCGGTACAATATGATCGAGTAGCCTTAGCTGTTCAACCACTCTCCACCAGATGATATTGGTCGAGCCACCCAAGTCAACCAAAATACGTTTAACTTGTGATTTGAAAATAAGAATTGAAATTAACAACACATCATTATGTGGCTGAATGATGCCTTCTGCATCCTCGTTGCTGAAGGAGATGGAATTCTCGGGCACGAAATCCCGGCTGCGCTTCTCTCTCACAACGGTAACCTTTGTCTGTTTCATCACCAGCCCTCAACTGGTAAGAGACGATTCCCTCAGAGGAATGTAAAGGTGACTGCAAGGTCGCGGGTTCGAGGCGCTGCAGCGTGTATTCTCGAGCTGGATAAGCACCCTCTCACGTACAATACCTGAGTATGTCATGACATGTCAGCATGCATGGGCCACCAGGGCCAGGGTCCCACCAGGGGTCCCCACACATCACTTCTAAATGATAGACCTCGGTTGTTCGACGGGCGCTCGGTCCATTTATCACCTCGAGAGAATTGACTGGGACCAACCCTCAATTTTTCCGACCTGAAGCTTGGCTTTTCCGAATGAGAGTACGACCGATACCTTTCCCTCGATGGTCTTGACTTCGGCTTGTAATTTTTCCTCGATCTCTCAGAGCTTTTGCTCATATTTACGGGCCTCAGGGGGAGCTCGAGCTGGTCATCCTCTACCCGAATCTTTGATTCATACCTGTTATGAACATCGACCCAAGTCACAGCTTCATATTCCAACAAGCTTTCTTTCAGCTTGAATCAGGCCGTCGAGCTTCGAGGATTAAGCCCTTTGGTAAAAACCTGTGCAGCCCATTCCTCCGAAACCAGAGGGAGCTCCATCCGTTCCCTTTTGAAACGGTTCACGAAATCTTGTAGTAATTCATCATCCCTTTGGGCTATGCGGAAGATATCCGCCTTCCGGGCCTGCACCTTCTTAGCCCCCGCATGGGCCTTGATGAACGCGTCCGCTAGCATTTCGAAAGAAGTGATTGAATGCTCGGGCAGATGATCGTACCAAGTTAATGCTTCATTTGATAGGGTTTCCCCGAACCTTTTCAACAACACAGGCTCAATTTCATCCTCTTCGACGGCATTGCCTTCTATGGCACAGGTGTATGAAGTCATGTGCTCCTGTGGGTCCGTTGTGCCGTCATATTTCTGGATATCCGGCATTTTGAACCTCTTCGGGATCAATTTCGGAGCTGCACTTGGAGGAAAAGGCCTTTGGATATACCTCTTTGAATCCAGTCCTTTTAGAATAGGCGGAGCCCCCGAAATCTGATCCACCCGAGATTTATATGCTTCCACCCTTTTCTCAGTTGAGTCTGTCCGCTTTGCCAATGTTTCGAGCATTCTCAGAACTTCGGTGGATGAACCGTCTCCTGACCCATTGCTTTCGACTATTTGTGTTTCATCCCTTCTGGGTGAGGCAACGTCTTTCGACCTCTCCAGGGCCGCTTTGTCATCTTTGCTTTGCAGTTGGGCTATTGCGATTCCTTGTTCGACAATGGCGGTTCTCTGTTCCTGCAATATTTCAAAAATTAAATGTAAGTTAATCTCATCCGGGGTATCCGGTACTTTCCGGCCTTGTGCCCGGGGTAAAGTAATTGAATTGTGAGTATTTAAGGGATCAGTGGCCAGCTGGGTGACATTCTCCTAGTTCACTGTGTTCTGTCGGTTGAGGCCTTCCCTCGAATCAACGGAATTTGGGTCGATGGGATCTGCTGGCAAGTCCCTTAGCCCACTGTTCTCGTTTTCGGCCACGATCTCGTTGTTGACATGGCCAGATTGTCCACTGCTTGCCATTTGGTCCATTTTCACAGAGATCAACAAAAGATTTTTTAATCTAACGGGTAAGAGATAGAAGCCAAGATTAAAAGACCACTATTATCCTAGCTCCACGGTGGGCGCCTATTTACCCCGAAATCAGGTAATAAATTGAATTTGTAAGTGAAGTGTAGGATATGTGAATAAATTTTAATCTATTTTTGGTTGGTATGGAATATGTATGAACTTATGTGTGAAGGTAAGTAAATATATATATATATATATATATATATATATATATATATATATATATATGAACTATATGCGTCAACAACTTGAGCTAAGATGTAAATGTTGATGATTAAAGCTAATATAATATTGAATGAAAGATCACAACTCCACAGATTCGGACCAAAGAGAAAGATAATGCTTTGATGTATTTTTTGCTATTACAATATTCTAGATCTCAAGAAGCCAACCCTTAAAAGTAGGGAAATGCCCCCCTATTTATAGTTTTGTCTTATGGATCTTGCATACAACATAAAGCCCTTTTAGAATAAAGAAATCCTAAAAGGATAAGGTTGGGTTGTACAGTCTGGGGTACAATGTGACAGAACAGTCTTGACGCGTGGCAATTTTGTAACTGATTAACCGGACTAACGGCCACGATTAACTCAGTCATGGTGAAACCGGACTAATGGCCACGATCAAATTGGTCATGGAGAAACCGGGCTGGCTGTGATGCGGAGTTTGGTCCGGAGATACTGGACCAAACAGATTTGCTTCACTTTTCTCGGATCAGCCGCATCTGGTGCAATTTCACCAGTCCGAAGGAAAGACTTGGTACTCATGCCTGTTTCTTCTTATCCCCAGTCCCCGGTCTCACCGGTCTTGTATACATCCGATTTTTACCGTATACAGAACCCGCAATACTTTTAGCAATATTTATGGTGAATTATCTAATTTGATTTCGATTACTGAATAATACATTGTTATGTGGTGGGAAAAATGGTTTTTTACATCATTGCCCCTCCTTAGGCAAAATACATCAAATCACCCTTAAACTATACCCAAAATGTCGATATCACACCTAAACTATACGGACGACCTATTACACACCTGAACATCTAAAAACTGAAATTATTTACCCTCTGCAAATTGATGACCACTTGCACAATGGAAAGTGTAATACACTCGCCTACCACGTCAGCACCACGTCAGCGCCAAATCAGATTTCTTTTAAATTTTAAATTTTAAATTTTAAATTATTTTTCTTTTCTTTTAGTTAAAAAATTAAATTTCCACCGTCTTCTTCATTTCACCCGCCCCCGCCCCCACCCCCACCCCGATTTCTTCTCCACCTTCACGCCACCCCCACTCCCCAACTCCTTCACGCCACCAGTCACCACCGTCACGCCGCCCCCACCCCCTAAATGCTTCAGGCTACCCCCACCCCCCAAATCTTTCACGCCACCCGCACCCCCCAAATCCTTCACGCCACCAGCACCACCGTCACGCCGCCCCCACCACTGCAATTTCAGACCACTACCAACACTAGAAAAAGTCACGATATCATTACCATTAATTTCATCTACCATCACCTCCAATGATTTCAATAGCCACCACTAAAATCAAAATAGCACTATCAATTCCTCTTTATCATTCCCCACCAACCCATCACCATAAATCACAATAGCAAGTCACCATTGATTTCAGAGCAAAGACATTCATCTTTCATTTGCACTTTTATTTTCATTTGCACATTCATACTAATTTTAATTTTCTTAATCCTCTGATAAATTACAGTGAAGGAGATAATGAATATGATAAGAAAAATGGAGGAAATGAGGGGGAGGAGAGAAGATAAGAAAGAAAAAGGGTGTGCAGAAGAAAGAGAGGGGTGGGGAAATGAAGAAGAAAGGGACGGGTGGGGGGAGGGGTGGGGAAATGAAGAAGAAAGGGACGGGTTGGGGGTGGGGGGAGGGGTGGGGAAATAAAGAAGAAAGGGACGGGTGGGGGTTGGGGGTGGGGGTGGGATTAAAAAAATATAAATTTGGTATTAAAAAAAAGGAAAAATGAATTAATTTTAATTAAAACGCGCCTATTTTTTTTAATTATTTTTACATTTTATGCCACATCAGCTCTCAGGGAGCAAATAATTTCAGTTTTTAGATGTTCAGATGTATAATAGGTCGCCCATATAGTTTAGATGTGATATCGACATTTTGGGTATAATTTAAATGTCATTTGATGTATTTTGCCCCCCTCCTTATCAAGTTTTACCAAATAGTCAACTACCACATAGTTGGTGAAAGGAAAAAAACACAACTCACACAACCACCCCATGGTTTGTCAAAAATGAAGTGACATCTAACAACCATTTTCCAAGGTAGGTTGAAAAGGCTTACTAATAATTCGATGACCTTTCAACATATATATACAATTCTTGATGCAAGTTGTACAACATCTTCGATGGAAACAAGCCAAAATGCATCACATACTCCCACCAACCTCAACCAAATTCTTTTTTTCTTTGCTTAAAAGAAATAATAGAAGCAGCCAATGCACTGCGTGCACACCCAAAAATAGAAGCAACTGTACTTTCATGATTGGTGACATAATATCCAAAGGATCATCCTAAGTAGGTCCGAATGTTGGTGTGACAGAAATATGTACTAAGAGTTTTGACAGCTTGTGCATTCGTAACTAATTCAACTAAAATAAATGTTATATCAATTAATTTAATTTGAAGTTTTTAAAAATATTTGAGCGAAAAAAGTTTGTTGAAGTGATAAAGTTAAAATTTTGTGAATGTGCAAAGCATTATTTCACTTGAAGCTCATCATTTGAATATACTCATGAGTCATGACCAAAAAGAATGATTTAAACGTGCCTATCTGAGAATTTTGAGAATTTACAAGAATTCAAACTATTTATGTTTTGAATTCCAATGTGTTTATTTATTTATTTTCTCTTTAGCTATTCTTAATTATTACTCCATCCGTTCACTTTTACCTATCACTTTTATCATTTCAAGAGAAGATAATTTATTTTTTTCCTATTTTACTCATAGTATTAAAATACTCACTTCAATTTATTTTTTAAATTCAATAAAAATATGTATCAATTAATATAAATATATTGATAAATTATGTACTTCATTTATTATCTTTTAAAGAATGTACAAAATTAAAAGTGGACAAATAAAGACGAACGAAGAAAGTATACTTATAATGAAATGCGAATAGCCTAAGCAGCCACCATACCGTCAACATCCCTGCTTAGTTTGGTCATTTCATGTTGTGCCTTTGATATCTTTGATAATCTTTGGACACATGTATATGAATTTGCTGAATTGGGGGCCACCTCAATTTCCACGGCACACGTTGCAATTGCAATCTTTTACAACTATCACTTTTTGACAATGTGGACTGAATTTTCTTTCACTTTCATTTTCTCTTTGCCTTGCATAACTTATATCCAGCTATGTGGTATTTCTTCATTGAGTAGTTCTTCAAAATCATACTATTATAAACTGTCTAACATTTCATAAACCATAGAGAAAAAATTGAATAAGCTATAGAATCCAAAATTTTGAGCAATGTATTGAAAATACTTAAGCTAATAAAAATACATCACTAAATTTAATATTGTACCAAGTTTATATTGCATTTTATCTTTTAGGAGAAAATTATTCAATTTAAATTTATGATTATAAAAACTGTATTACACTATAATTTTAACAAAATGTATCTTAGGAAGAGATCTAATCTTATACTAAATGAAAATGTTACAAATTAAGAGCAAAGACGTTTTCGTTTTGAATAGGTAAAAGTACAAATTTAAGAATATCTTAAAATAACATTCTTTTGGAGTTGGGTTGCGTATTGCACGGCATCTTCTTAACTAGTATTAACATACACCTCAAACGAAAATATCTAATAAAACTTGTTTTCAATCATATATTAGGATTACTCCTATATTACTCCATTCGTTCCAATTATGTGATATAATTTAATTAGGCACTGAGTTTAAGAAAGAAATACTTTTGAAACTTGTGGTCTAAAACAACTCATAGATATTTATTTATGTGACTGTAAATCATTTTATTAAGGGTAGAAGGGAAAGTTTTAAGTTAAATTAATTCTAAATATAGAAATGTATCATTCTTCTTAGAACAGACTAAAAAGAAAAATGTATCACATAAATTGAGACAGACGTAGAACATAAATTGAATCAATAACTTATTAAATTACTCACTTTGTTCCATTTCTTAGCTTGACTTGACATAAAGTATAACAAAATAAAGGGATACTTTTGAATCTTGTAATCTTAAATAAAAGATGTGTGTAGTCTTTTATATCTTATGGTCTTAAATTTGTCTTGGATTGAAAAACTTACTAAATATATAAAGAGACACTTTTTTTGAGACATACGAAAAAGAAAAGTAAGATATTTAAATTGGGACGGAGTGAGTAGTATTTTACCAACCAAAAAAAAAAGGCTTATTAAATGAGTGAATCATGCCATTAGGGGTTGGTGAAGCATGGTTGGTAAACTAGGAAAGTGAGAAGAAATAGAGCTAGTCTTTGGCAAAACCCTCCTTTTTTTCTTCCTACTTTTCAGCATCTATATAAACTCCCCCTTATACTTTCATTATTCTTACCATAAAACACCATTTCTCTTTTTTATATATTCTCTCATTTCTTCTTCCTCAGATCTAGACTTTCTTTTTTTCATTAACAGGTTAGTACTATTCTTCAAAAATTGTTTATTAAATTTACTTTTGTCTCATTAGATTATAGATCTGGTACATTTCTGCATGCACCTTTTCATAGATTTCGATTAAATTAACATTTCGTACGTTTATGTTTTCTTATATTCGTTTCAAAATCATGTTATGCCATTTAAATTTAATGGGTTCAACTTTTAAGATTTTGCGTATCCTACTAGTTGTAGTTGTACTATTAAAATTATGTTTTCAAATATAATAATATTGAGATATTGGACTATTCTCTGTGTCGAAAGTTATGGGTTCAGATGAAATAGAAAAAAGGTTACATCCACCCCTGTTTTGATATATGTTTGTACGTTTAGATCTCGTTAATAAGTCAGAAGAAAATTTTCATGACATTGATGTATTGTATTGTTATAGTATCTGAAGATAATGCAGATCTCATTTGCTAAACTGGTTTTCTTGTACAAGGTGACAAATATGTTTGTTTTGGCCCATGATTTGGTTGGTTAGGGGGCAAATGATGGAAATTAATGAATTATGTTTTTTTATTGGTGAAATATGTCTCACCATATGTTTAAAATGAAATAATTTAAATCTTTCTTGGGATCGTAAGAACTTAGATTAAGTAGAGCAACTGGTCTTTAAAAAACTTTAAAGTGGTGAAAATGGGGCAATTTTTGGGAACATTGTGGCGTCTTTAGTTTCTCTAATGAAATTTTGTGGGCCAAATGCTGAAGGATTGTGGTTGCATTTTATAATTTCACAAAGAATTGTGTGTGATAAACCGGACATTTTCTGATGAGCTGAGTTTCTATCAGAAACAGCCTCTCTACCCCTCAAAAGGTAGAGGTAAGGTCCGCGTACATCTTACCCTTCTCAGACCCCACTCGTAGGATTACACTGGGTATGTTGTTGTTGTACTAGTGTAAATTAGATCCTTAAAAGTGTTCAAAGGGTCCACTCTGAATTTTAGGAAGTCCAACTTGTCAAAATGTCTTAAGTGGAGGGGTCAATATGAGATGATTTCTGGAACTTAACATTCATCATTTTTTTTCCGCTATTAACTTAACATATGTCTCCTTAAGTTGATGGATTCTATGCATTGACATGTTTATGAGTAGCTTGCTTCATTTTCTTGGGAATAGAACTTTTCGAGATATAAGTGCTGACATATTTTCTTAATTTTTTAGCTAGACATGGAGACTTTCTTGTTCACCTCAGAATCAGTTAACGAAGGGCATCCCGACAAGCTTTGTGACCAGGTCTCAGATGCCATTCTTGATGCTTGCCTAGAACAAGACCCAGAGAGCAAGGTTGCATGTGAAACCTGCACAAAGACAAACATGGTCATGGTCTTTGGAGAGATTACAACCAAGGCCAAGGTGGACTATGAGAAGATAGTACGTGACACATGCAGAGGCATTGGGTTCACCTCAGCTGATGTCGGTCTCGATGCTGACCACTGCAAAGTCCTTGTCAACATTGAACAGCAGAGCCCCGATATTGCCCAAGGAGTCCATGGTCATCTTACCAAGAAACCGGAAGAAATTGGAGCTGGTGACCAAGGTCACATGTTTGGCTATGCCACCGATGAAACTCCTGAACTCATGCCCCTTACTCATGTTTTGGCTACTCAGCTCGGTGCCAAGCTTACCGAAGTGAGGAAGAACAAGACTTGCCCATGGCTCAGACCTGATGGCAAGACACAAGTTACAGTTGAGTACAAGAACGAGAATGGTGCTATGGTCCCTATTAGAGTTCACACAGTTCTCATCTCAACTCAACACGATGAAGGTGTCACAAATGAGAAGATTGCTCAAGACTTGAAAAAGCATGTGATCAAGCCCGTGATCCCAGCAAAGTACCTTGATGACAAAACCATCTTCCACCTCAACCCATCAGGTCGATTTGTGATTGGTGGTCCACATGGAGATGCTGGACTCACTGGCAGGAAAATCATCATTGACACTTATGGAGGATGGGGTGCTCATGGTGGAGGTGCTTTCTCAGGGAAAGACCCCACCAAGGTGGACAGAAGCGGTGCTTACATTGTGAGACAGGCAGCAAAGAGTGTGGTCGCTGCAGGACTTGCTCGCCGTTGCATTGTGCAGGTTTCTTATGCTATTGGTGTGGCGGAACCACTC
The DNA here is from genome assembly GCF_019175385.1 of Lycium barbarum. Taxonomy (NCBI): domain Eukaryota; kingdom Viridiplantae; phylum Streptophyta; class Magnoliopsida; order Solanales; family Solanaceae; genus Lycium; species Lycium barbarum. The sequence continues at coordinate 124,324,844 of NC_083344.1, forward strand.
TCCGTGTTTGTTGACACATACAAAACCGGAACCATTCCAGACAAGGATATTTTGGCTCTGATCAAGGAGAACTTTGACTTCAGGCCAGGAATGATGGCAATTAATCTTGACTTGCTGAGAGGAGGCAACTTCAGGTACCAGAAGACTGCTGCTTATGGTCACTTTGGTCGTGATGATCCTGATTTCACCTGGGAGACTGTCAAGCCCCTCAAGCCTAAAGCTTGAGAGAGAGTTCCCCACTCACAACTTATGCCTACCAATATTCTTGTCCCTATTATTCTTGTTGCGGACCAATAAACAAGCTTCATTGAGTATATTGATATCTGTTTTCACATTTACGGCGCTATTGTGTGAGTACACTGAGGAAGTTTTTTCATACTTTCAGGGATTCTAAGAGCTCTGAGCAATTGATCCTGTTGATTTTTTTTTTTCGTTTGAAGTACTTAATTTCAATGTGCCACCGTAATTCATTCTGCTATCCCCCGTACTTAATTGTGTTCATTATCTAATGAGAATGCGGTATGTTGAACTATTGATTCTGCCTTCTTTGGATATACAGTTTTAGTTTTACTCCATGTAGTCAAACGGGGTATCTTTTCCCTTTTCTCATTAAGACGACGGTTCTTTTTAATATGGCGGCTTACCAAGGTGCTCTAGCAGTTTATGTTCCATCTAAGAATCTTAAATACTTTATAAGGCTCAAAAGTCTAGTAATAATTTGTATTATTAAATTTTACACAATATTCCTTAGCTGCAGTCCTGTTTTTTTTCCAACTTTTATCTTAGAAAAGTAAATCCTAATTGTTAGCTGAAAGTTCTCCAATGAACTCTTGAGTGCAATAACAAAAAGAATTGGATGTCTATAGTTGGATCCGCGGCTAACTGAAGCTAGTAAACCTCTCCATTTTCCACAGCTCACATTTCGTTGGGAAACTAGTGAAGGTTATTTCCAGGAAATTAGACCAAATTTGTAAATCTATTTCGAGTCTTTCTGGTTAGTCTTTGTGTGTTCTCTAGAAGATGGTGTTTGAATGTAAATTAAAGTAGGCATTAAGAAGGTTCTTTACGCATATGGGATTTTGGCTGTTGCTTATTTTGGTGTTGTTTCAGTACTTTACCATCAGAGGAGTTCGAATTACACCATCAAAAGTACCAAAGAACCTGGCAGCTTTAAAAGACCAAAAAATAGAACTTAGAAATAAAGGATCGAGTATAGACTGCTAGATTGATTGTTTGGCATCTGGAACTCGCACTAGGACAGAGGAAATAAGAAAATGTTGCAGTGAGATGTGTTTTCTTGAAGTAAAGTGATCCTTTTTAAACCAATAGGTGTCACTGTTTTCAGCCAGATCCTGCATTTAGAGAATTAAGCAAAGGCTCCCAGATCACATGCAGATAGTATTGCATGTCCATAGACAACTCAAAGTTTGCCATCTTTTCATTTCTACCTAGACTCTTGAGAGGTTATAAACTCTTCACTTGTCTAAAACAACAGAAGGCAGCTGTCCCCAGTGGTGCCAAAGCGACACATGCAATGAACACATCACCCCGTCGAGAACCTATTTTAAGCATCCAAATTGCTGACAACCACTTCGCAAAAGGAATTGTTATGTCAAGGGACATGACTATGAGAAGGTAGCAGAACCAGTAAAATGCCAGTGCTCCATAATCAATTGTAAACATCATAAAACCAAAAAGGATTAGATGGTAACCATCTCAATTACCCAAACTTTTTTTATGGAATTTAAGAGATTCTGAAATATTATGTCTGAAATAAAGTTGCAGTTAAGATCCCAGAGGTTTCAATAAGCCTATATCAGTCGACCCTACTTCACTTTCCTTAAATTGCCTTGCCTAAGTTACTAATACTTGCCAGAAAAATATCTGCTTCTAACTGCGCCTTGATTTCAACTGAAATGTTGCTCCTGCTTCCTTTAGCATGTCCATCCTCCTCCTAAATTGTCACATGGAATTTTAAAATCCTTTTCTTAGGCAGTTCCGTTAATCGCCGCCTTCATCAGAGTAGATAGTCGTCACTTAGTTTCAGAGAATGCACCAGGCTGAAAATTTTGGCACAATGACTGAGAAGCTGCCTCTATTCTAGTCAGATCCTACAGTAACACAGAAAATAATACTGATCTTAATCCAGAAGTATAATGCGAACTTCAAAACTATGTGACGTCTCCAGTAAAAGTTCTTACCTTGCCTTCGAATCTAATCATAAGAGGGCCTATTCTTGATCCTCGATAACCTCCTTCATGTCAAAGGAAATAGGAATAATTTAATACAAAATGCTATAAACGGATCATATAAACCATTAATCTTGTAAATGATATTAACAATTTACCGATGTACAGATCAGGAAATTGAAGGCAAAGCTTTGACAGAGGTTGAGCCACTTCAACCTGCAATTCATGGGGAACGAATTGTTATTAGTAATTTGCAGAGAGAATGATATACATATTAACAGGAGACCATTTTACAAAGATACATCTAAAAGGAGGAAAAGCAAAAAGATAGACTCAATGATCACACATCAACGAGGAAAAGAATCAAATATGGAAAAGAAAAAAAATCTAAGAAAGGGTTGAAAAACACTCACATCAGAAAGAGTCGTTGCCAAGCATTTTGAAACAAATGGTGCCATCAATACCAGGTCGCCATTAGATTTTAATGAATCAATCATACAAGGCCATTCTAAGTCCAGCTCAGCAACATTTGTTGCAGTTAGAATGATCACATTACGACACTTGATCTACAAAAGAGAACACACATGCTAAAATAAAGCGAGCTTCAAAATTCTAAACTCACAGATTAAAGAGCAAACAATAAATATGAGATGATTAAGAAGGAAAGCACACAAAGACAAAGCTGAGTTCACTATCAGTGATCTGTTTCTTCGGAGTAATTAACCACACTGACAACTCTAAGAAAACAGAACATTTTAGCCCTATGTAAGAACATTCAACATGACTTTCATAGGGTTCAAATCCAGTCTTTCCACTTCCTAAATCCATTAAGAGCTCAATGTCACCGACTCTTTCTCCGTTTCTTATAATATAAAGTTGTCTATTTTTAAAACTTGGAAGGCCAATGGAGAAGTAGCTTTGGACAAGGACAAGGAAACTTTTAGTGAAGAATTGCTGCACCGACACTCATTAAATGCTAATTTTTGAATAAATTTATTAGACGCGTGCACATCAGGGAGGGAAAAGAAAGGGGGTCTAAAATTAAGTCCAGCTAAATAGATGGTGAATCATTAATTTATTTAGCGATCATTTCAAAAAATTAAAGGACGATTAACCAGGAATCTGTTTTAGAAGTTAATTTGACATCTTTCTGACAGAAATTTATCCTTGTATGATATCCCTGTATTTATCTTTGCATAATAACCCAGTTCAGCTTACAAGTAAATGCAACATAATCAAGTCCAAACATTGAGACACAATAAAGAATATTGTGTGAGGCTGATCTGCTTTCTTACCATATTTAATATCTGAATAAAACTATAGAACCTAATAATTTATCTTAATGCTACTAACGAACTGGATGTGAAACTTTTTCATACAATACTGCTTGAGAATAAATTCCAACAATGTCTACTCTAAGAAGGGCATCAAGTTAGAGAATACAATAATCATAATACATTCCAATCGCAGATAATGCCACACATACCAAAGGCACAGGCAGCTGTTCATGATGCAACAATTCTGTAATACCCTCAGGCAACTGTGCCATCTGTAGTCGGAAAAGAAACAAAAATTTAATTCTTACAGGCAGAGAAGCTTTAATTGTTGGAATGTCATAAATCATAAATTTAATGACATTTGAAATATATAAAGAACACTTTGGTTTAGTGTCTGATTCATTGCACTTTCTTCTACCTTTCAGATTATCTTGTACATCAGCTACACTAAGGTGCATGATTTTTAATTAGAGATTATACCAAAAAAAATCTCTCCGCAAGTGTTCTAGATCAGCCTTGGACAAAATTATCAGGCCACCACTTTTATCTTGCAGGATGTATAATATCAAGTCTTAGTAATGAGTTATGATTTAACCTCATTCTTGTCGCCAGTGCATTTTTCACCAATCAGGTGCCTTAAATGTTCTTCAAATTCTTCATCAGGAGCCTGCAAAATGAAGTTATGAAAACATTAGAGATGCTGATACATTTTACAAAGTGGAGTATCAAAATAACACTTTTAAAAGAATGTTCGATCAGCGGCATGGACTTTGAAAAGACTGTTGCATCGTTTAAATATGTGGGATGCTTGGACAGTGGACCCTTGGTACTAACTCAATCCCAGAAGCTAGCTCAATAGGTGAGTATATTTCAATACAACATAAGACGACAACAACCTATTCCTTCAATCATTGTGAAACATTCTAGCATATTACATTATGCAATTACATATTTTAAAAGTAGTTTTTGTGAATCTTTAGATTTCTGATATACATTTCTAAATTTATTTATATTTATAAACCAGAATTGCAAAACTGTATAGTCAGATATTTACAATCTTGGTAATTTAATGATAGATGACAAACATCCATCTTGTCATCGTGTTTCTTTCTTTTCTAAATTTAGTGCTGGTCTCTTAGGAACTTTTAACTTGACCTTCCAGCGCCGAAAGTAACAAATTGCAGCTTCAAGTATGTCCTATATTAAATTCATAAATGGACACTAGCCCATTGGTGAAAAAAAATTAAAAGCAAAGCCAACGGTGTCTCAGATGCATGCGCCACCAAGCATGTGACATGTGCCTATTTCTTATAATATCTTACAAGCAATACTAACTTGTGATTGTGAAGGGTGCTGAAGGGGATGAATCATTTGGAAGCTATTCTCGCACTAAGTCATGGAACATGAAGTAGCAGAAGGATCTAGGAGATCTATATTACATACCATGCGAACTCCAAAAGCTTTTGCAACTCCAGCTACAGTGACATCCAAATGCAATGGACCTACCCCACCATATATAAATACCTGCAGTGAAATCAATTTTGGAATAGACATGTTAAAAATGTGGGCACCCCCCCCCCCCCCCCTCCTCTCTCTGTCTCACTCATATAACAGGCTGGTGAACACATATCAACAAGCCCTACAAAAGCAATGAAGTAATTCAATGAAAATAAACATTTACCATGTCATCCGTGGACTTCCGCCTCTCAACTTCCTCGGCTACTGAATCTATCTGCATATGAAAAGGATGTGATTAAAAAAACAGACGTTAGCATAAAGTTCATTTTACAAAAGTTGAAGGTCCATCAAACATTTAATTACCAAGCTGGAATTTGAGCAGAAACTGACTTCAACTTAACAGAACTTATAAAGAAAAAAGATCCTGCTCCAGAAAAGTAATACAATAGACTGTTCTACCAAAAAGTTGGCTTGGCATGGTCGAGAGAATATTTCATTCGCTAGGAGATCCTGAAGCTTATTATAGAGACAAAATTTGATGTTTTTCTATATCTTTTTTGGATTCACTTTCTACCGTTTATAACTCAATCTGTTGTTCAATTATTAGTTGATTTAAGTGTGCATCAACTTCCTAGTACTTATTTGCCTTTATTACTTTGGCTGGTGGCTGGATCGCTGCATAAGTTGAAGAACAGAATACAGGGAAAAAGAAAACAAAAGGGAAGAATGGTAACCTCTTGTAGTATCAATCAGAAACCCAATTTCCAATGGGAAATTAATGTCAAGTTCATGCTTACCGCATAATTGAAAAAAATAAAAGCATAAATTATGCTGTCAAGTCATAATTATTACTAACATCATTTCGAGTGACAGCAAGCAGCGACACTGTCCAACCAATGGAATGGAGCTTTCTACACAACACAGAGCCCAACTTGTCCTCTACAGTTCCAAACCTGAGCTACGGAACCAAGAGAAAAACATCAATAGCAGAAATTTCATACTTTAGGGTCATACTACATATATATTGTATGCTAAGTATCAATTCTCTGCAACAGATAGATGATGTGCGATCTGAAAAGATATAGTTTATTGCATTACATAGAGCAACATATCAAAATATACTAATAACAAAATGAATACCACCTCCTTCCCAATTTACGTGATGGTGTTTGATTGGCCACGGAGTTTAAGAAAGAACGGAAGACTTTTGTAACTTGTGGTCTAAAATAAGTCATAGATACTTGTGTGGCTATAAATCATCTCATTAGAGTAAAATAGGCATTTTAAAGTTAAATAGTTATTAAATATAAAAATGTGTCATTCTTTGTGGGATTGACTAATAAGGAAAAACTGTCACATAAATTGGGACGGAGGGAGTATATCTTATTTGACGAATGAAAATTGAAGGAATTGACGATGCCTCTACATGTTCAGCTGATCTCCTAATATACGTCAAAATTAGTTAACATAACATGTAAACGAGACTTCATCATCATGCGCACCCCTCATCATGTAACTATCCTCATAGAATTAATATAGCAAAACCATGAAGGATGGAAAAACTCTGAAACAAGTCTTGTGAAGATGGAAGGATAGTTTTGTTTATAGGCCAAAATAACGTCCTTGATTACAGTACAATTCTCAAATGAAAAGTTTTACCTAGAGAGAAAATTATTTTGAAATAAAGGAAACTTATTCTCAAAGATCTGCTATGAACACTAGGTCCCAGATAACTATGTGATTGCAGAAGTGTTGCAATGCAGTACGCAGGACATAAATTACCCCAAATGATTCAGTTTGTGTTAAAAACAACGCGTGTAAAGTTCCAGTGGTATATCCAATAAGAAGAGAATCAGAGAGTTCCAGAGAGTAGCACTTTATACTCCAGACAGATTGATTTGACTTCAAAAGAAGAAATACTGGAAAATATGCAAGGAAAAGAAAAAAAAAGTGCAGAGATTGGCTGAAAATGCACCAAAACTTGGATATGATAACAAGAAGCCTCAGAACAACATCACCATAATACAGGTATAGCACCAATAACTTACAAAATTTCATCTCCCACAGCTATAATTGAGGCAGTAAGCATACTATTGGAATTGAAATCCTCGATTTTCAGTCCATTGCTAACGGAAGATAATTTCCCACAAACTGGAGAAGTGTACTTCTTTACTCTTCCGGCTCTTTCCAGCCTTCCATCAGGAAGTAAATAAGCTGGCCTAAACTTTTCTTTGCTATTGTTTCCATTCCTGATGCACAATAGTGCATTAGGAACAGTATCATGAATGCTCCCAATTGAAGTATACCTATCAGTGAAAGAAATAGAATGCTCAGATAAATGAAGTTACACTTCTGTAAGTAAGTTGAACTTGAAAAGTAAAAGTTATCACAACCACTTCACAAGAGCAAATATGTCATAGATTTTAGTATAAATCTCAAAAATTTATATCCTTATCATGCTGCTGAATGAAGAATCATTGTAAAGATATTTGAAGCAACATACTGAGAATTTACCCCTGATCATAAAGGCTGCAGTATCGAACCTTGCAAACCAAAAGGAAGGCCCATACATCTCTGCCATATCAAACTTAAAAAATTAGTCATTTTAATTGTCAAAAATAAGAAACAAACAGAAGAATAGATGATAGCTTTTCAAAAGAAAAACTGTTAGATGAACATTTTCCATGGAAAAGTAAACAAAACTATACGAAAAGTGAAACAGGAGGTGATGCTATCTCAAAAGGGCGAGCAGTAAAAGAAAATTTCTACCGCAGAACTACATGCAAAGAAATTAGATAATGCCCAAGCATTAATCCTCGTCAACATCGATCATCAGTCAGATTGAATTGGCTCAGAGTTTTTTCCATTTACTTAATATTGGAAAGGAACAGGTCCAAATGGAGTGAAAATGATAGTGAAGATGCATATAGCCGACCACAACTAGCTTGGGATTGAGGCATTCTTGTTGTTGAGTTGTTCCATTAAGATTGTCTGTGTCCCTTCTTGGTACTAGCGAAGAAGTGAAAACTACTTTTAGTTCCATTTAAAACTCTAGGTAAATTCAAAGTATGGACCTTATTTTATTTATTAAAAATAAAATAAAAAAAGACACTACAATCTACAACCTTCATTAATATATATTCTCACCTAAATGCAATAGCCAATAAGACCATCATCACTTGCCATGAGCAATAACAGATGCAATACTAATAATAATAATAATACGCTAAAGCATATATGATAGTGCATACACACGAGATAATCTTTAATATAGTATAAGGCTTGTCTTTGACTTGCAGACTTTAAACTTTTTGATTTCCTCAGCCTCATTTCAAACTGTAAATTCAACCTAAATAATTGCCAACTTCAAAAACTAACTCAAGTAGTTTGAAGTCCATTCCCGTCATTTTTAGCACTTATCACGTAATCTTTATATAACTCGAGCACTTTAAAAATGTTCTACCGTTCTTATCCTTTAGCAAGTTCTTGTTTGTTTGTTTGTTTGTTTGTTTGTAATAACCAAGAAATCCCAGTGAATTAGCTGGTCCAAGCCCAATTGACCCACCGATCAATATCCGGGGGAATATGGGACCCACCCTTATCTTGCTCCCACTTTTAAGTATCAAGCTACTTCAAGTTCACCGACTTTAGATGCGACTATACATGATGCCATAGTAATTCAATAAAAAGAAGTCATAAGGGTTTATTAAGTGTAGTCGAACCTGTATGACCAATCCAAAATTGGATTCACCCTCATGAAAGGTGGCCACCCAGGTGAACTAGGTGAGAATTGCTCCTGACCTACCTGAAACGTATGTTACCATAAGCAGCAGTCAGCCCAGATCACATCTATCAATATTTTGAAAATCGTCGAGTAGTTGGAAAAGTTCGACATCTATTCCATTACCGCGATAGGATCACCAATTCGAACACCAAGAAAAATAGCTCTAATTGGATTAGCCTTAAGCAGAGCTTCCAACCCTGTTTTGAAGTCGAGGCGAATAATATCCATTTGCAAATTGTAACTGTTCAGAGAAAAAGTATCAATTCAAATGATATCCAAAGTACTGCTATCATTAGAGGGAATCCAAATATGTTTTTCGTATCAAAGGGAAAAAAAGGCAAACTAGCATTTCTCGCGTACCCGGATGCGGTTTCATAAGTGAATGAGTTGATTTCTGGGAAAGCATTTGGGGTCTCAAAACATATTGTCCGTATTGGAAATGTGCTTTCACCATCAGCAACATCTTTTGAACTACTTTCTTCAGCTTTATGCAGAAAATAGCCTGCCCTCAGTAGGTGAAGCAAAATCTGAATTGTAAAATCAAAAATCACATAGTTGTTTAAACACAACAACAATAACTACTTGCCTCAACCCTTACAAGTTGGAAGAGGCTATACGAATCCTCCATATCCATTTCACTCCATTTGGACCCTTCTTATTCCACTACTCAATAATTAGTCTTTAGAAATAATTTGGAGCACTCTGAATCTTACATATATCCATACATCATTGTACAATTCCAACCAAACTTAAGAAAGGCTCCTGTCAATCACTAAACCTAATGTACATTTTTGGTTACTCAAGATGAAGGAAACAAATTGAGAAAGTTGAGAGGCATGTAAATAACTTACAGTAGAGTCTTTCCCTCCATTGAAGCTAAATGCAACTTCATGTATACTGTTTAAGAGGCGGTTTTCCAACAGCGGGATAAAAGATGAGAAACACTAAACCAAGTTTACCATAAAAAGGAACAGTAATAATGATAAACTACCAAATCATGATAAACGAAGTTGTTTGGATCATAAACCATAAGAATGAAGTTCAAATTTCGAACTAGAACTAACTTAGGATATTGATATTATCACACTAAAGCATGACATTAACCGACTAACTGCAGTATTGACATACTCCAAATCAGTAAAAGATTTTAAATTTCAATCTTTTATACTTCATTATAGTGTACTGATAATTTTTCTTCAACCACCCTTTATCAAATATTTTGACAATAAAATTTGTTCGGAAACAGCCTCCCTACATTGTAGGGTTAAGGTCTGTGTACACTTTACCCTCCCCAGACCCCACATTGTGGGATTTCACTGCGTATGTTGTTGTTGTTGTTTGACAATAAAATTCATCTCCAAGTAAATACTTATATGCAGCTAAACTCTTGAGATTATCCAACATTTAATCCTAGTGCTCAGTCAGTAGCCAGCAAGAATCAATTTTATTGAACTATTTTTCTATGCAATGTCCCAATTTACCTGCTGGCCATCTCTGCAGTTGGTATGGAGGAGAATATCTTTTCATAATAAATAATTTTCCAGTGTTTGGTAATTGGGAAAATATTATCCCAACTCTTACTCCATACAAATTCTTTCTTCGACACTTGGATATCATCTTTAATGCTCAAACATATCTTCACCAAAAAACACTATCATTACACTCTATCCTCCCCCTTGTATAATTATCATGTGTCACCTACTCTTTACCCAACCTTACACTAGAAAATAACATAGAAAGGTTTCTAATGTAAAATATTTTCGAAGGAAAACAATTTCCACATAACAAACAAACATATTGTTGTACATTTAAGGTAATCCGCAAGTATCTTTATACCAACGCAACTAACAAAATGTTGAATCAATGCATCGAGACAAGTTACAACTTCATAGCAAGAATAGAGCAACCAAAAAGACAGAGGAAAACAAGAGAAGCTTACGAATAAAGAGCGAGTGCTCGTTTAATAACGTATATGGCATTAGTATACTTTGTCTTCAACCTACTGTCATCACATTCTTTAACTGCTTTATCAATCTCCATCTACTCTTTAGGAAAAACTCAACCTTTCTGCACAAATGACAAAATAAGACACCCCAGATTCAATATCTCTGAATTTTTGCAACTAAGCATACATGTCAGTGCACAAAACCCTTCTGAAATAGATTTAGACAAAACATGGACCTCTATGGAAATCAATAAATACTTCCTCTGTCTCAATTCATTGGCACTTCTCATTTATCAGAGCTAATTTAACCAACTTTTGGAGCACACTCAACTAATGTTAATATATACTCCCTTCATTTCAATTTGTTTGTCAGGTTTGATTTTGTAAGGAGTTTAAGAAAATAAAACACAAAAGATACGTAGAATGTATCAAAATGTCCTTTAATCTTGTGGACTTAAAAATGTCATGTACAAAGTTGAAATTAAAGAGTTGTCAAAAAGGGAAAGAGCAAGCGCTCTTTCTGAAACATACTAAAAAGGAAAGTAAGACAAATAAATTAAAAAGGATAATGTACTAAAATGTCTTTTAATCTTGTGGTCTTAAACATGTCAGGTAGAAAAGTTGAAATTAAAGAATTGTCATAAATGGAAAGAGGTATTTTTTTTAAACGGACTAAAAGGGAAAGTAAGACAAACAAATTGAAACAGAGAATGTGCCAAAATATACTTTGATCTTTTGGTCTTAAAGATGTCGTGCAGAAAGTTAAAATTAAAGAGTTAGACACAAAAGAAAAGAGGCGTTCTTTCCGAGACAAACTAAAAAGAAAAATAAGACAAACAAATTGACCCGTCATAGTTCTCAATCATTTCGTGGCACTGGGAGTGGCTGAACCATCTACCATGGGGCACTACATCCTACATTACTACCACAAATTACTCTACCAGGATGGGAAAAAAAATACATTTTGAAATATCAACCAAGTTCACTTAGTTTGTATCTTGAGAAGTACATAAGGGAGAGGGAATATTCAGTCTCCATAGAAAAGCATAAATTCATGCAAAGATAATTGTTACCAACAAATGAACTACTCAACAAGATTTTGTTTTGAAAAGATTGAAACTTTAACAGTGAAAACTTACCTGGAGTTAAAGGGCACAATCAGAAAGGTGGATGGCTCAAAAAACAAGAAAATTTGCTTTGATAGACCACAAGGGAGATTTTGGTATTTAGAGAATGGCTAAAAATTAATTGATGATATTCCCCAGACTTTAAGAGCCTGTTTGGAAAGCCACCTGCTAATTGGAATTTGTGTAGTTACACAGCTAGTAATTACACAACATTGTAATTATAATGATCTGTTTATTTGTCATAATATAATTACAAGTGTGTTGTTTGGTTGCATAAGTGTAATTACACAGTTAGTTTAATTTAAAAATAACATTTGATTATAAAAAATTTAAAATTAATATTTAAAAAATATGTGTCTTTATAAATGATATTAAATTAGTTATTTAATAATACATTGTTTCTTGAAAATATGTCAATTAATAATCATATATTTGTAACTAATATTGTAAAAATTAATTGATATATAATTTCAAATTAATAATATTTTAATTTTAATTGATTATAAAACTTATAAGCATACCTCTTTTGTGAGGACATCACGGGATTGGATGTTTGACCAAAAATAAATATTTATAAATATAATGTCATAACATTATTCAAAAGGAGATAAATTAATTGATGATATTCTCCAAGCATTAAATCTGCTAGGAAAGGGGAAAATAATATTCTTTGTTATCAACAACTCAATAAAGTCCATGATTAATGTGCTGAAGTTATATTAAAAGGAGATAAATTAATTGATGATATTCCCCAAACTTTAAATCTGCTAGGAAAGGGGAAAATAATATTCTTTGTTATCAACAACTCAATAAAGTCCATGATTAATGTGCTGAAGTTATATTAAAAGGAGATAAATTAATTGATGATATTCCCCAAACTTTAAATCTGCTAGGAAAGGGGAAAATAATATTCTTTGTTATCAACAACTCAACAAAGTCCAGGATTAATGTGCTGAAGTTACATCAAAAGGAGATAAATTAATTGATGATATTCCCCAAACTTTAAATCTGCTAGGAAAGGGGAAAATAATATTCTTTGTTATCAACAACTCAACAAAGTCCAGGATTAATGTGCTCAAGTTACATCAAAAGGAGATAAATTAATTGATGATATTCCCCAAACTTTAAATCTGCTAGGAAAGGGGAATATAATTATTCTTTGTTATCAACAACTCAACAAAGTCCAGGATTAATGTGCTGAAGTTATATCAAAAGGAGATAAATTAATTGATGATATTCCCCAAACTTTAAATCTGCTAGGAAAGGGGAACATAATATTCTTTGTTATCAACAACTCAACAAAGTCCATGATTAATGTGCTGAAGTTACATCAAAAGGAGATAAATTAATTGATGATATTCCCAAAACTTTAAATCTGCTAGGAAAGGGGAATATAATTATTCTTTGTTATCAACAACTCAACAAAGTCCAGGATTAATGTGCTGAAGTTATATCAAAAGGAGATAAATTAATTGATGATATTCCCCAAACTTTAAATCTGCTAGGAAAGGGAAAAATAACATTCTTTGTTATCAACAACTCAACAAAGTCCGGGATTAATGTGCTGAAGTTACATCAAAAGGAGATAAATTAATTGATGATATTCCCCAAACTTTAAATCTGCTAGGAAAGGGGAATATAATCATTCTTTGTTATCAACAACTCAACAAAGTCCAGGATTAATGTGCTGAAGTTATATCAAAAGGAGATAAATTAATTGATGATATTCCCCAAACTTTAAATCTGCTAGGAAAGGGGAATATAATTATTCTTTGTTATCAACAACTCAACAAAGTCCAGGATTAATGTGCTGAAGTTATATCAAAAGGAGATAAATTAATTGATGATATTCCCCAAACTTTAAATCTGCTAGGAAAGGGAAATATAATCATTCTTTGTTATCAACAACTCAACAAAGTCCAGGATTAATGTGCTGAAGTTATATCAAAAGGAGATAAATTAATTGATGATATTCCCCAAACTTTAAATCTGCTAGGAAAGGGAAAAATAACATTCTTTGTTATCAACAACTCAACAAAGTCCAGGATTAATGTGTTGAAGTTACATCAAAAGGAGATAAATTAATTGATGATATTCTCCAAACTTTAAATCTGCTAGGAAAGGGGAATATAATTATTCTTTGTTATCAACAACTCAACAAAGTCCAGGATTAATGTGCTGAAGTTATATCAAAAGGAGATAAATTAATTGATGATATTCCCCAAACTTTAAATCTGCTAGGAAAGGGGAACATAATATTCTTTGTTATCAACAACTCAACAAAGTCCAGGATTACGGGAAAAAATTTGAAACACTGTTCTTAGTGCCAATATGAGGGGACGGAGGTTAGAACAAAGTAGAAGAAGAAGAAGAAAGAAAGAAAAAATTATGGGGGGAGAGGTTAGCTGGAGGAGAAGAAGTGTGTGGAGGGGGTGGGGGGAATGGAGAAGTTAGTTTATTTAGGAGAAAGAGAAAAAGAAAAAAGAAAGAAAAAATATAATAAAAAATGAATTAACACGTGTCAAGCAAATATTGACGCGTGGTTAAACACATTTTTCTAAAAATTGGAGTTGATTGAAAAAAGAGATAATAATATCATTATTTAGGGGTTATAGGACTCCCGCAAAGTTTAGATGTCTTTTTAAAAAAAGATGTCAACTTCGGAAGGTTTCGATGTATTCTCTCCCACAGCAATTGTATCTTTGTTGGTGTTAATATTTTACTTATATTATGCTACATAACATCAGTACTTTAATATGTTAATTGAAGTTTAAATATTGAAATACAGTATTTACCTATCTTGAAATTGTGTCTATACTTACAACGATGGACCCCTAATCTAATTTCGTGGAGTTTGCTGTTCTTTTCTCGACTAATTGCTTGTGGAAATACTGCAAATAAATTTATTTGTCTACATACGTTTTAGCATTTGTTGTTTTAAGCAAGAGAGATCAATATTTGTTATCAATTTGGGATTACTGAACATATATAAGCTAGCAACTTGATTCCGTGTGTTTCTTTGGTTCTTACTGTTTGACTGACACTCGGAATGAATTGCGATAATTTTATTTTGTTGATGACTGGCCAGTAAAGTTGGAAAGCTCTATCTAAACTACATCATTTTTCATTAGCAACTTAAATAAGTCATTCCCTAGATTGGTTACAAATTTTCAAATAAATTTCTCATTGTCCGATGAATCACATATAGAACTTGAATCTTATCTGAATTAAAGGTCCAAAGGTCTACAATCCACACAAATAGAAAAAAGAAACAAAAGAAAGATACACACACTCAACTTGAAAGTCTTTCTATTTGAGAAATGAATTAAATACGGGGAGAAAAGAAAAACTTGAATCTGTACATATGTTTGTCTAGGTTTTCTACAGTTTATCATGTACATTTGTTTGGAGTCCGGAGCCAAAATGGCTTATTTTTTGAGCTAATAATCCAAAATAGGCTGTTTTTTTTTTTTATGTCACAATGGATATTTCGTTGGATAACCAACGAAATACCCACAATTACCACTGTTCATGGCCGGAATATTTAGTTACATTTCGCTACACTTGTAGCGAAATGTAACAATTTTTTTTTTTTAGCATTTCGTAGGTACATCAACGAAATAGTTTTTTTTTATTTTTATTTTATTTGAAATATGATTTTTTTTTTATTTCATTCATATCAAAACGAAATTGGAAAATATATATATATATATATATTTTTTTTTTTTTTTTTTTTTTTTTGCATTTCGTTGGTATATCAACGAAATAGTATATTTTTTCTTTTTTTCTTTTTTGTATTTCGTTTATTAAAAAATGAAATATGAAAAAAAAATTATTTCGTTCATATCAAAACGAAATTGGAAAATATATATATATATATATATAAAACCTAATTTGTTTTTTGGTATTTCGTTTATTAAAAAACGAAATGTGATTTTTTTTTTTATTTCGTTCATATCAAAATGAAATTGGAATATATATATATATATATATATATATATATATATATATATATATATATATATATATATTCTATAACGCAGTAAAATACTGCGTTATAGAAACAGTACCAAAAAAAAAAAATTGGCCAACTTTATTTTTTGTAACACTTAGTGTTTTTTTCCATACTTTGACCAATCATTAGTCGTGTGTCAAGATTCCGAAACGTCAATATTTTATATAGAACTTGATATTTTTTTCTGCGTACACTAATGTAGGCCCAATACATCAAGGATACGTAGACGTTCGGATCGTCATTTTAGGTGTTGAAAAGGTGCACGAAGTAAGTTTTGTTTGAAAAAACTTAGTGTTTGACTGTAAGGTTATTTTAGTCAACTTTATATGTCGAGAAAATTAGTCAGCTTTATTTTCAAAAATTGAAACCGTAGAAGTGAAATTGACATTCACAGCTACATTACCCCGAAATTTTTACGTTGAAATCAATTGCGTATCATCATCTTATAAGTAAATAAAACTGAAAATTTCACGCCAATTTGGGAAAAAATTGAAATTGAATGGGATAAAAGCTGTTTTTTTTTTTAAATCGGCTCGGCCAAACCGCTCCGCATAGATCTCGAAAAAATACACAGGTTAAAAAAAACGCGTAAAACGGACGTCCGAGCGCAAAGTTATGACCATCTAAAGTTTAACGACTTTACAACTAGTTTTTCTCCCTATATTTTTTAGAATTATATTTATATTCAAAATAAAGTTATGTCTTGACTTTACAACTAGTTTTTTTTTTTCGTTTATTAAAAAACGAAATAAGAATTTTTTTTTTTATTTCGTTCATCTAAAAACGAAATTGGAATATATATATATTATGCATTTCGTTTGTAGATCAACGAAATAGGATAAAATATTTTTTTTTTTGTATTTCGTTGATATTCCAACGAAATAGGAAATTATCATTTTTTTTTGCATTTCGTGTATTAAAAAACGAAATAGGATAAATTTTTTATTTTATTTTTGTATTTCGTTTATATAAAAAAATAGGAAAATAATTTTATTTTCATTTCGTTTGTATAAAAATGAAATAGAAATACATATATAGAAATAAATCATTTTCGTTAATATTCACGAAATACAAAAAAAAAATAGGTTTTACCTATTTCGTTGATTAATTCACGAAATGCAAAAAAAAAAAAAAAAAACCTATTTCGTGAATTAAATCACGAAATGCAAAAAAAAAAAAAAAAAACCTATTTCGTGAATTAAATCACGAAATGCAAAAAAACTAAAAAAAAAACCTATTTCGTGATTTAATTCACGAAATACAAAAAAAAACAGTTTCGTTCATATTAATTCACGAAATACAAAAAAAAAAAAAAAAACTATTTCGTGAATTAATGAACGAAATGCAAAAAAAAAAAAAAACAGTTTCGTTCATATTAATTCACGAAATACAAAAAAAAAAAAAAAAAAAACCTATTTCGTGAATTAATGAACGAAATGCAAAAAAAAAAAAAAAAAAAAACAGTTCCGTTCATATTAATTCACGAAATACAAAAAAATAAAAAAAAACCTATTTCGTGAATTAATGAACGAAATGCCCGCTACAAGTGTAGCGAAATGCAACAATATTCCGCTATGAACAGTGCTAATTGTGGGTATTTCGTTGGATAACCAACGAAATACCCATTGTGGTATAAAAAAACGGAAAAGGCTCAAATATGCCATCGAACTATCAGAAATGGCTCATTTATGCCACTCGTTGAAAGTTTGGCTCAAATATGCCACTGCCGTTACCTTTTTGGCTCATCCATGCCATTATTCACTAACGGTGGTTTTAAAATACCAGATATGCCACGTGGCAAAAATTTATTGGTCCACGTCACTTAAATGAAAACCAGCCAAAATAAATTCTAATTAAACCAACGGAAAAGGCTCAAATATGCCATCGAACTATCAGAAATGGCTCATTTATGCCACTCGTTGAAAGTTTAGCTCAAATATGCCACTGCCGTTACCTTTTTGACACTCCGCTTATTTATGCCACTGCTCAAATAGCTCAATTGTTTGCACCTTCATCATTGTTGGCCGTGTCCAAATTAAAGCACTATAAAATAATCGTTCAAACAAATAATTGTTGACAAACTTCTACATTTTCCAGTTACGACGAATTTTTAGAGCCACTTTGTGCCTTGTTATTTTCAAATTACGTTATACTTGTTGCTTACTTTTTCAAAAAAAAAAAAAATCATATGATTGAATCATTTTTGAATGTCATATAACCGAAGAAGGACATTTTTGATCGGTGGAAGATAGGGCAAATTTGATCCAATAAATAAAAGGAGGACATTTTGAGTCATTTCTAATGTGTTAAGAACATTTTTTAAACCTTTTTCCATAGGTAAAAAGTTATTATAGAGTGAAAAATATAACATAAAATTTGAATTCGATAATAAATTGATATTTATAGTGAGTTGTTATATAAAGATGATATTATAGAGAGGCCTGACTATATATATGAAGTACTAAATTTAGGAGTTTAAAATCAAGTAAAATTTTAATTACCTTATATATATCGTTCATAGATATATTTGAGCAATATAACATAATTGTAATCTCGTCAATGTTGATTTGTCAAAAAGCAAATTTGAAGTAATAAGGCTGATGAAATGATTGAAGATAAAATGCATTCTAAGTGGCACTCAAGCGTGTCAGTCTAGTGGTCAATGAAGCATGAGATCTCAGGTTCAAATTTTAGCAAAGGCAAAAATACTAGGTGATTTCTTTCCATCTGGCCGGACACCATGGTTGTAAAAAAAAAAGTATTCTAACTGAATTTTGTATTATTATTATTATTATTATTATTATTATTATTATTATTATTATTATTTGAGTGTCAAAAAGGTAACGGCAGTGGCATATTTGAGCCAAACTTTCAACGAGTGGCATAAATGAGTCATTTCTGATAGTTCGATGGCATATTTGAGCCTTTTCCGTTGGTTTAATTAGGATTTATTTTGGCTGGTTTTCATTTAAGTGACGTGGACCAATAAATTTTTGTCACGTGGCATATCTGGTATTTTAAAACCACCGTTAGTGAATAATGGCATGGATGAGCCAAAAAGGTAACGGCAGTGGCATATTTGAGTCAAACTTTCAACGAGTGGCATAAATGAGCCATTTCTGATAGTTCGATGGCATATTTGAGGCCTATTTTGGGCTAATGACTGCAAAAATAAGTCATTTTGGCTCCGGACTCCATTTGTTTGTCTAAGTTCAACAGTCTATAATGCTTCTCTTTTGATCTTGTTTTTCGCGGTGGCACTTACCAATTGGTTCTCGAGTTGTTTTGGAGACATTTGGTGTTGAAAAAATAAGTACTGTTGAAAAAATAAGTACTACTAATCTGTAGTTGATTTTGAAAATGAATATTTGAAAGTTGAGATTATGTTTAGATATGAATTTCATTACAGTATAAAATAATTTTGCGAGTGAAATCATTAATTCAGTTGAAATACTTCTCAAATCAGTTCTTCAATTTCAAACTTAATATTTCCAATAGAAGTTGAGATAATAGACAAAGTTATAATAATAACATTAATTTGTAACTAAATAATATTTCATTATTCAAAATAACGTTATATAAAAATATAAGAGTAATTGAAGAAAAATGAAACAGAAAATTCTCAAACTTTATCACTAACTTTCAACTTTCAAGTAATAAACTTTTACCAATTTATTGAAGGGGTAACCAATATGAACAAGCGAATTGAAAATTATTTTTACTATAATCAATCATCATCACTCCTGTGCTTCTTTTTCAACTTTGGATATGAACATGGACAAAGATTGTTGTTTTTTTTTTCTCCTTTAATATATCGTACACAACGTAAATTTAAATTAATCAAAACTGAAATGCAATTAAATCTATAATAGTCATGATCTATAATACTCCATTTTATTATAATGATTAAGTTTTTTTAACTTATTTTCATGCTGTATTCTCTATAACATGATTTTGTTATAGTAGTAACAATAATTAAGTAATTAAGGTGTCGTTTGGTAGGATGTATAAAAATAGTAGTACTAAATAGGGTGTATTAGTGATGTTGGGATTAGTAATATTGATATTTGCAGACATTATTTCTCATCGACTGTTTGGTTTATTGTATTAAATAATATGCATTGCATGATTTTTAAATAGTACTAGCATTAAATAGGGTGTATTAGAATAAAAATAATATCGTATTTGTTATTTGATTGTATGCGATATTGCGGGAAAAAAAAAAGTTGGGCCCGGCCCGTGCTCATTACCAATGGTTCATGGTTTTGTTTGGCCTACCTATACTATCCTGGATATGTCAATTCATTGTCTGATAAAATAACTTGCGACTATGCTTCTTATTGTAAAGAAATGGATCATGGGTCTAACTCAACCTCAAAAGCTAGCTTATGAGAGGAGGATTGCCCAAGTCCATATAAGGAGACCACTCATCTCATTAACCACCGATGAGGGACTTTTTTTCATTCTTCAACACCCCACCTCACGCCTAGGGCTGGACATCTGGAGCGTGGACAATTTAATTTGGGGGTCTAACATCGGGTGAGATGGGTCCTGCTCTGATACCATGTAAAGAAATAGATCATGAGCCTAACTCAACCTCAAAAGCTAGCTTATGAGGGGAGGATTGCCCAAGTCCATATAAGGAGACTACCCATCTCATTAACCACCGATGAGGGACTTTTTTTCATTCTTCAACACTTATAAATGACATGTGTGATAAGGATGGATAAGACTCAACTAGCAAATTTCAGAATCAAAACTACAAGAAGAAGATGAAGTACAGTCAGTAAAGTAAGAGGAGGAGCAGCAAGCAGAAGAGGAAGGCAAATATCATTCAAATGCAAAGAAGGAAACATGATTTTTTGGAGACAGAGTGTTAGTCATTTTTTGCTGGACTATTGGAGCACCTTCATTAGGAATGTGTTGCAAGTCCTAGGTTGTTTTTGTATTATAGTTATGATGTCCCATGAGGTGTTGTTGTAAGGAGGACATAACTAATTGGAGGGTAATCTAATTGGTAGTGTTCTCCTAGCTTATAGGGGCAAGTAGAAAGAGAGGTTAGTCCTCACATAGGTAAAAGAGGGAGTCATGGCGTAGCCCTCCTCTCATGTATATCTGTGAATTTGTTATTAATAATGTAGGGATCAATGTCGAATCCCCCAATGGCCATAGACAAATGTAGTCCGTGTAATTGGCTTAATATATATATATATATATATATATATATATATATATATATATATATAAAACATGTGTGATAATTTGCCATCATTAGTGACGAAAAACAACGACGCACCGCCTCTTTTTGCTAGTGACTCATATAGCACTTGGCACCACCTTTAAGGCGTTATAAGGTTGCTTCATAGGATTGTTGTCTTTGTTGACTGAGACATCATGAATTACACATACGTGACAATGTCAGTGAGGAATATTTAATTATAATTATAATTAATGTGTTTGTATATGTGACAATTTGAGAACCAATAGCTACCACGTCAACGCGGTAACTTTTGTATCATTCACTCAGCTCTACTTTCAAGAACTGACCTTTTAATTATCGTTTAATGATTAATAATCCATCCATTGAGTTAGTTTGTTAGATTCAACTACAAACAGAAGCAAACATAAGGACAACCCACTATTATTACAACTAAAACCAAAGTTAAGTTTGTCACCCAACCAAGTCAAGTGAAAATTGATTTTGCGACCGTCAAGAATGTGATGCAGCGGATGAGGCTGCTTCTTTCTTAACTAAAAGTCTCAGATTCGAGCTCCGAATGTGAAAAAAATCCTTGGTAGCTAGGAAGCGTTTCCCCCCAATGGGCCCTACGCGGCGCAAATTTAAACATAGTCGGGCTCCAATGAGGATATCAAACACCGAGTGAGAAAAAAATGATTGTGTCAGCATATAGCTTACGTGTACCTCAACTAGTCTTATGAAATAACCTATTATTTTCCATGAGTACAAATATTAATAACTCTAATTTTGTTTGTCAAGACTTAAATATATTAGAAAAAATCATTTAGTATTTTCACTTTTAATAAAATTTAAACATGAGGTCTTATGATTTTCAATCCACTTAATTAATTGTTAAGCCACTTAAAAGCAGACAAATTTATTCCTCTGTAATCCCATTTTACTACTATTTGACTAGCAGATAATTTTATTCCCCGTAATACCTTTTTGCCACTATTTGACAATGACCCAGAAGGCCAGAATGGATAATTCTATTTTACAAAACACTGGCCAGTAAAGTTGGTAAGATTCATCATAACAATCACTTCTATTAACAATTTAAGTCTTTAGATAAGATTAGACCTATCAGGGCACCTGATTCTATCCAAAAGGCCCACCATCCACTCAAGTCAAGGAACACGCTCAACTTGAATAGTCTCTCTAGGTGAAAAGACTAACGCGTCTTATTTTTTTTTTTTAATCTAATTTAAAAAGAATATTATTTTTATATTGAGTAATTTTCTAATTTACGTTATGTTTAAAATCACAAATTTTTAAAATTATTTTTTAAATCTCATGTACATTAGTTTAGGGCCACAAAGCACAAAATTTTCTTACGTTTTTTAACTTCACGCTCAGTCAAACTAAAACACGAAAATAATTAAAATATATGAAAACAAATGGAAAATGATAATTGGAAGGGAAAAAGGAAATTAAAACGGTGATCATGCAAAGACTTAAGTGACTCCACCTAAAAGTAGAGAAGAAGTTAGGCTTGGGAAAATAAGGAAAGATTATCGTATAATTACATAAAATATCCAATCCAAACATCCTACCATATACTTAGCCTAAACGAATCTATACTTATTATAGTCCAGATACAAGATCTCATTATTATTGCTTCATATATTCACAACAACCATCTTAACTCTATGCCGTGACCCCAAAAAAAAAAGAAAAAGAGAATTCATTAGCAGCCATTGTTGTATGAAAGAAAGCCATGGAAAATTTTGGTCTGCACATGCTTGTTGGTCGATGGTTTATGGTTTTTGCTTCACTTTTGATCTTGTCTGTCGCAGGTGGCACTTACATATTTGGTCTCTACTCTGAAGAAGTCAAGAAATCATTAGGTTATGACCAAACAACCTTAAACTTACTTAGTTTTTTCAAAGATTTAGGTGCAAACGTTGGAATTATTTCTGGTTTAATCAATGAAGTCACCCCACCATGGGTTGTTCTTCTTCTTGGTGCATTTATGAACTTTTCTGGGTATTTTTCTATATGGCTTGCTGTTACAGGGAGATTACCTAAACCCAAAGTTTGGCAAATGTGTTTTTGTATTTTCATTGGGGCAAATTCACAGACTTTTGCAAATACTGGGGTTATAGTGACTTGTGTTAAGAATTTCCCAGAAAGCAGGGGAATTGTTCTTGGACTTTTAAAGGGTTTTGTTGGTTTAAGTGGTGCTATACTTACACAATTATATCATGCCTTTTATGGAAATAATGCGAAATCCTTAATCTTGCTTATTGGTTGGTTACCTGCTGTTGTTTCTTGTGTTTTTCTTAGAGTTATTAGGACTATGAAGGTTACTAAGCAAGAAAATGAACTCAAGATTTTTTACCAACTACTCTTTATGTCACTTGGTCTAGCTGGTTTTCTCATGGCTATAATTATAGTGCAAAATAGAGTTGAGTTTAATAGCGTTGGTTATTGGTCAACTGCTGCTACCATTCTTGTTTTGCTATTTGCTCCTATAATTCTTGTCATCAGAGAAGAATTAAAACTATTTGACACGAAGAAACAAAGTTTAAGTCATCCTATAGAAGTCAGAGTTAGTGAAATTGAAAGACCACTTCAATCTTCAGCAACTGTTGTTCCAACTAATGATCAGAAAGATCATGTTTCCTTCTTTCAAAATGTGTTTAAACCACCAGAGAGAGGGGAGGATTATACAATATTGCAAGCAGTTCTCAGCATAGATATGTTGATTTTGTTTATTGCTACGATTTTCGGAGCAGGGGGACTTTTAACAGCTATGGATAATTTAGGTCAAATTGGTAAAGCCTTAGGTTATCCAACATCAAGTATTACTACATTTGTGTCACTTGTGAGTATATGGGGTTATCTCGGGCGAGTAGGTTCTGGATTCGCCTCTGAGATTTTCTTGGAAAAATACAAGTTCCCGCGCCCGTTGATGCTCACATTGGTGCTTCTTTTCTCTTGTGTGGGCCATGTTTTGATCGCGTTTGGTGTGCCTGATACTTTATATATTGCATCTGTGCTAATGGGGTTCTGTTTTGGTGCTCTATGGCCGTTGATATTCGCGATCATATCTGAGATATTTGGGCTTAAGCATTATTCGACGTTGCTCAACTTTGGTGGTGCTGCAAGCCCTATCGGGGCCTACATATTCAATGTTAAGGTGGCTGGTAATTTGTATGATAGAGAAGCAATGAAGCAAATGGAAGCTCATGGGATTATTAGGAAGCATGGTCAAGACTTGACTTGTACTGGAGTTGAGTGTTACAAAATGGCTTTCTTGATTATTGCAGCATCTACTTTTGTGGGGTTTGTTGTTTCTTTGGTTTTGGTGCTTAGAACATTCAAGTTTTATAAAGGGGATATTTATAAGAAGTTCAGAGAATAAGTTAAAGCAGTGGATGCTGAGTCTCAGTCAAGAGCAAATGGTGATGCTTAATTAGAGAATGCATAGCTACAATTTGCCAATGCATTTTGAGTGTTATTCATTCTTCAATGTAATTATAGTTTTGGCATCTTGTGCTTAAGGCTGATATCAGTATGCACAAGGGGTTGAAAGTGAATACAGGGTTCACAAGTTGTATTTTATGTAATGGGAGATGTGCTTAAGTTGTGTAGAAACCAAGTTTAGAAAGTTGATTATAAAGATTTACAAGCAGAGCATATTTCAGTTATTGTATTATTTTTCTTTTCAAATTCAAATGTTTGCCTGTACTGGTGCTTCATACAAAATGGTCTCTGGTCTCTGTTGCTCCTTTGGAAGATTAAGCAACAAGCCTTAGAAATGCACGTCAATATATAAACCAATGAGTTAATACACTTAACACCCCTATAATATGATTCAGTTCCGAAAAACCTGTTGTATTTTAAATTCAAACACTTATGAAGTCAAACCTCTCTATAATAACAATATTTGTCAGAAAATTTCATGGTTGTTATACTGAAGTGCTATTATTTATGTATCCTGCATTTGATGTTTGGATCTCATTTGGTTGTTATAAACAAAAGTACACAGAAATTTGTTTTTCTGTACTTTTTATGTTATAAACGAAAACAAAATACTTGCTAATTTTAAAATCTCAATTGATTTTCATAGTTCAGTAATTAAAAATTGAAGTGACTAATAAATCCATTACTAGTTGTTCCGTTCTGATAAAGAATTAAAATCTAAGAAACATATGCATTTAAATTAATTGAAAATTTAAATATTTCAAGTTTGACGTAAGAATTCTACAATTGTAGGCTGTTTCGTAAAATTCAGTTCTTAGTGATAATCTAAAGTTTGAATGGATGAAGATTTTTGTCCAAACTTTTCGCAAAAAAGAATTCAATAGCTTTTCTTTGATGATTACCAAATTACCATAAGTACTTTAATATTTTATTTTATGCATGATATATTTCTTACAAAATATTATTACACAATATTTGAGTATGATTGTTATAGAGAGTTAATTTTACAAAGAGTGTACTTTTATAATGAATGTCACTGCTGTTATAGATAGTATGTTGTTGTAGAGAAGTAAAATATAACATGAAAAATCGGTTCCGGGAAAAACATGATATTATAGTGAAATGATGTTATAACGGATGACAATTATATAAAGGTTTGACTGTGCCCCTTATATTATGGAAATAATACATTTATAACCCACATGATATCCGTAACTATGTATATTCAAATATAATTATTATTCCAGATAAATTGAAATTATAAATAATTTTTTGAATAATTATATTTTAATATACTTAGTTACAAATATATATAAAAAATAGTAAGTGTAGGATTTTTATATTATAGGAGTTTAATTATTTAATTTTTTGACAATATAAAGAGTGCATCTGAAAAAGATAAGGAGTTGCTAAGATAAGTGCACAATTTCGTTTTCAAGATCTTGGCGGGTGATTGCGAATTGTCAAAGTTCCAAATCAGACGGAGTTGAAAAAGATGAGATTCTAAATTAGGAGTCGTGTGGCTTTAGGAAACAAACCTACTTTGACAATAACCCCAATTTTAATAGATTTCAGTTATTCCCACTATTTTTTTCAATCCAACAAGAAAAACTAATTGTTCAAGAAAAATATGTAAATCAAAGGTGCAAATATACCCTTCAACTTTACAATTTAGAGTAGATATACCCTTCGTTACGAAAGTGGTGTATATATACCCCTGCCGTTATAAAATTGTGCAAATATACCCCTACCGTTACAAGTTTGGCAGGGGTATATGTACACAACTTTTGTAACAAAGGGTATATCTGTTCTAAATCGCAAAGTTGAGGGTATATTTGCACCTTTGGCCATTTTTCAAAAAGATATTGACCAAAAAGATAAGCATATTTTGCTTATCCAAGTTTGTGAACTCATTTCTGTGACGTTAATTTTAGCTAGCGTTTGGCCATAGATTCCCAAAAAAAAAAAAAATTGAAAAATTTGATTTAGATGAAGTTTTTCAAGTTTTGAAAATGTGTTAGGCCATAGTTTTACAAAACATATTTCACTTTTTGTTTTGGAAAACATGAAATATTACTTAAACCCATAAGCTCTAAAAACTATCAAGAATATTCAACCATACAAAACATACATACTTTCTAAATCCCAAAATTATTCAGAACGTGATAGTTGATATTTTAATAACAACTTCTAATAACTCACTTACTAGCTATTACAATTCAAATTACATTACGGATACAAGAAAAAGTAATAAAATTTAAAGTATATAACTTTGTTAACCGGTAAAAGCGAAGTCACATAATTCTCGTCGGAAATCTCAAAGCCAGCTTCAAGTATTATGGGCATTACAAAACTTAAAAAACAAGGCCAAACATTAGCTGCACCAGCCGAATGATTTAAAAAAACGTCAATGACTAATCGCAATTTCTCTGAGGTTCATAGTTTGCTCTCATCGGTGTGTCCTTTCCACTAGCTAGTGGTTTCTTACTTTACTAAATCACACTTAATCAAGTTTTACTTTATATATTATTTTGATTTGCTTTTGAAGAATTTCTTAATCTCAGATAGATACTTATGTCCAAGGCAAAAAGATTGTTATCATTCAGAACTCTAAAAGTCTAGACAAGATATGTATTATGAAGAAAAAAATTTCCAAAGGCCTAGGCTTTCCAGTCAATTTATCGCCATCACAAGCAAAGATTATTCAATGTAGGAAATGAGACACCTCATATATTGGCAAGGGTTTACAAATCTGAAGAATTAGTTAATGGAAGAACATGGTAGATATAATTAGTTGGGTCATAAATAGATGGAGCATTTTTATAAAATTCAAAAGTTTGGTGTAGTTTTTAAAAGTTTTGAAAAGGCCAAAACATAGATCTTGACCCAACAACAAGTTTGAGCCGGAATTTAGGATTTGAAGATTTGTTTTTAAAATCTGTTAAAATTTTATGGCCAAACAAGGATTTGAAAACAACTCTCCAAAATATGCTCTCAAAATCTATGGCCAAACGGGAGCTTAAAAACATTTCTTCTTAAAAATATGAGTTAGTGTTCAAAAACACACGTGAACTAACACTTTTTCGCGAGTTTCATACCCCAACAATCGGTTGTTCTGTTGTCCTACATGAACTATCACCATCTATGTATTAAAACACACATCGAAGCTGACTAGCACACTATGAGTGGTTCCTTTTCCTATTTGAACTATCAACTAGGTGAGTTTTAATACATATATGGTAATAGTTTATGTAGGAAAAAGAAACAATTGATAACTGGATCGTGAAACTCGCGAAAAAGTAACAGTCAAATGTGTTTTTGACCATTATCCAAAAAAACATAAACTTGTAGAATGCTTTCTCATTCCATGCCGCAAATCCAAAATTTGGAGTTTATGAATTTCAAATTGGTCTCATCATCAAATTCTTATAAATATTTAAATAAATTATTTGATAAATACATATAAGGCTTGACAAAAATTATTATTTTCGATAAATCCAAATATTGTACTCCATCTCCGCCGCATATTTATGAAAACTTATCCAAAATCTTCAGGTTGCTTATCTCTTGAAGCTAAATAATACAAGCCGAAATAAAACTTCACTGGGAACCAACATTCTGTCAGGATCATGCTGAAATCGCAGCTGCAAAAGGATAGGTAAGGGAAAAACAACTACTCCATTAACCAAAATAAAAGAAATTAATCATCGTTGTAGCAAATTTGGATTTTCTGTATTGATTGGGAGAAATTAAGATAAGATTGTAAGGAAACATAACCAAAAGTACAAGATCCAAAAAGGCCTTTACTCTTCTTTTGGATTTTTCATCCATAAGTGAGCTCATCTTTCAGAAATAATACGACATCCTTACCATGTCGATAACAGTACAAGTCTGACAAAGTGTGATCCAACCAATTCGAAGTAGGAGTGACCATGGTACGGTATTTAAAATTTCGATATGGTAATTTCGATTTCGATTTCTAAAAATACTATATCATTATCATATCAAATTAATTCGGTATGATTTTGTATTTTAAAGTTCGATTTCGATATTTTATGATACGGTAAATTGGTATCATAATTTGTCCGACATCAACTTACATATACTCATATCATGGAGAATTATGACCTCCACTACCAGAGCCTGCCCAAGGGTAAAGCAGATAAGGCAGCTGCTTTGGCCCAATAATTTTTGGGGGCTCCCAATTTTTAGGCCCCGTTTGTCCATAGATACAAAAAAAAAAAACACTTTTTTTGAAATTTTGGAGGTGAAGTTGGAGTTGTGTTTGACCATAGTTTTTGAAATTATAGTTTTTGGTGAAATGTAGTTGTACAAAAGTGAAAAATGTGAATTTTTTTTAAAAATAAGTTTTTTGAGTTTTTGGAAATCTGAAATACAACTTCAAGTTGTATTCCAAATTCTTATGACCAAACGATAAAAAGTGAAAAAAGTGAAATAAATTTTCGGAATAAAGTGAATAATTCTTATGGCCAAATGAGGGCTTAGTAGTAGTAGACTTAATAGCTATTGGTTAAAATAGGTTAATGTTTTAGAAAGTATGAGTACTTTAAAATTTTCACAACAAATGAAAGATAATTACTGTCATTGATTGACGTGACTGATTGAGTAGATATAGGAAAATGTTCAGCTAAACTTTTGAATATGAACAATTTCCCATTTTTGGGTTATTTACTTTGTAAAGCTTATAAATTTACTTTCTTGAATTGTGAGTACAAAGACCTTTTTGTCCAAAGTTCTAGTTATTATTCTATAATTTCTAATCTAAAATCAGCTATTTTCTAAATTTTGTTTTGTAGGTGTATATTATCTTTTTAATTATTTATTAGAATGTAAATGTGTCAATTAGAAAATATGAATTTAATTATTAAAAATTCAAAAGAAAAAAAATAATTGAAATCACAATCCCAAAAAGGAGTTCTTGATGTACTTTTAACAAGCAAAAAACATTTTATTTAGTGGTAGATTTTTTAGAATGGTAGATGGTAAAATTTTGAAAAGACATTATTTTAATCTCGAATGTTCTTTAAACTATAAATGTCACTATGATTGTTAATGATTTAGACTTATTTTTTGATTAAAATGTTAAGAAATGTAGTAAAACTAGAAAATAATATTTGAATCGATATATTCAATTGGGTAAAAGAGTTTGATTCTTTTCAAATGCCTATATTATAAATAATTTTAATAGGCTCTGTAAGAATTGCTTTCGTAGAAAGAAATTTGCTTAAAACCAAAATTCGTAAAATCTTTCCTTTGATTAACAATGTCAATAGATATAAAATGGATTGACTATATTATCAGTTGAAAAAACGAATTATTAGAAGAAATCGATTATAAAAAAATAAAAAAGTAAAAAATTGCATCTCAAAAGACTACGTAACTTCAAAGTAAGATATATATGAAGTTTTCTTTAAAATAAAACTAAAAATTAAGGCCTGTCATTTGAGTTTGGCTTTAGGCCTCAAACTTTCTTGAGCCACCCCTATCTGTTACTTAAGAAACGTCTCAATTATTATATATTAAACACCTTACATATGTAAAAATATTAAAAAAAAAAGGTACAAGCAATCCCCTTCATAAATCAATTACACAAAAAAGACATTTAAATCAAGATAGAGTAGTCAAAGTTCCAACGTTTCTAATAATACTAGTCTACATTTGTTAGTATTATAATACTAAGATATATGAATTGTATATATAATTATATACTTCGGTATGGTATTCGGTATTTTGGTATTTTCTTTATGTATACCGAATACCGTACCGAATACCAAACTTTTTAAAAATGCATACCAAATACCATAATACCAAAACAGCAGTATAAAAAATTTCGATTTCGATATGGTAATCAGTATCTACCCTATAATGCCCACCCCTAATTCGAAGCGCCTAAAATTATTTGTTGCCAGAAATCATTTTTAATGAATCTAGTTGAAATGAACTTTGATAAATTGGATATGTAATCTTCGAATATTAAATTACTAAACTAAAAAAAGCTAGAGCCAAACTATCATTCATTTTTGCAGCTTTCTTTTGAAGTTTCATGCCACGTCATTCATTGAACTTTCAGAATTTCTCGAATGGTTGTCCAAGTTTCAAATTTTTGCAAAGTCTAAAATTTATTTGTTGCTTCAATAAACTTAATATCAAGTCAATAATATTTATTAAAGTGTGTTATCATCTCATTTAAAAGCTTAAGCATTAGAGATGGTACATTTTTATTATTTAATTATATTCTCAACAATATTTTCTTTCACCAAATAATATTTCTACTTTTTTTTTATCAGATAAAATATTCTCCCATTACCAATAAAACTTAATAAATATAATTTTCGCCAATTGAAAAGTACACTAATTTAAGGAACAGAGTTGGTAGATAATCGGTAGTTTTTCACAATTACTAAGAATCAAGCTTACCTAACTCTGAGATCAACTAATCGAATGGAGACCAAAGTCATCCATAATGGTGATCTAGAAGTCCTTTGTACTGAAAATCCTCTTGCTAAACGGATTACAGTTAAGGTAGTAAGGTACAACAACAAAAACAACATATCTAGCTAAATTCCACAAAAATGGGGTCGGATTGAATGTACGCAGACCTTACCTCTACCTTGGGAGGGTAGAGAGGTTGTTTCTGGTAGACCCTCGCCATCAAGTACAGGGGCGGCTCAACACTATTGTTGGTAGGGGTGCCAATGGTTTTCAAAAAACCGACTTAACTGACCGAACTGTACTGTACCGAACCAATTTTTAGGGTTTTTTAATAAAACCGACAGTTTTTATATAAATTTATAATTGTACTGAATCATTAGGTTGGTTTTTTATTTTATAAAAATAAACCGAAAAATAACCGAACCGTATCGAATAAGTTTATATGTGTAAAATATATTCTATATATTAAATTTAAATATAATAAAATATTAATTTTTTTGCCTCGGATTCAGGATGATGAAAATGATTACAAGCCAACAATATAATTAACACCTAAATTTTCAATGCCGAAACATATTATACCACTCCTATTGAAATTAAATTAGTTCTAGAATTTCGAGTAGTAACTAGCTTGTAAGCTATAAAGTATTCCGATGATCTTGGTTAGAAAGCTACAAAGTATTAGATATCTTTCTTCTCGTATGATTTTAAATTTATCTTATTGGATACTAAATCTTAGTAGACTCCGTTCTTGAGTCCCATCTTAATTGTTTTTTGCCCCGTCGTGCAATCTAAATTATACTTTTTGTCGTTGCTTAACATTATTTTACAATATCGTAAAATAGTGGGGTCAATCTTTATTGTGGACGTCTTTCATGTTTACCTAATTCATCACCCTTTAAATAGTAAAAAATGTCTAGAGAGTTTTTACCAAAATCCTATAGAAGTAT
This sequence comes from Lycium barbarum, assembly GCF_019175385.1. NCBI lineage: Eukaryota > Viridiplantae > Streptophyta > Magnoliopsida > Solanales > Solanaceae > Lycium > Lycium barbarum. Next base: position 124,356,710 of record NC_083344.1, read on the forward strand.
GCATAATATCGTGTCTTTAACTTTTACTAGTGACTATAACATGATGTGTTTTTTCTAAAAAAATCGAAATTTAACCGAACCGTACCGATGCCGAAGAGAAACCGAGATGATGGGACGGTTTCAAAAAGTCTAATTTTGGTTCTACAAAATCAAATAACCAAAAAATTGGTACGGTATAAATTTTATAAAATAACCGCCCGAATCGTACCATTGACACCCCTAATTGTTGTCCTAAAGCCAAACTTCGATGAGAGGCCTTAATATTTTTATTTAAAGATAAAGTTATATAATAATAGTTTTTATTTAAAAATTATTTTTCTAGCTTTTTGAGATTGAGCCGAGGGTCTTTCGGAAACAGCCATCCTACCTTGGTAGGAGTAAGGTCTGCGTACACTCTACCCTCCCCAGACCCCACGTTGTGGGATTTCACTGGGTTGTTGTTATTGTTGTTGTTGTAGCTTTTTGAGATGCAAAGCTAAGAATAATCGTCTTATAATCAATTTCTTCTAATATTTCTTTTTCAATGGGTGATATACCTAATCCATTCAATCTTTCTTGAGATACGATCTTAAGTAAGATGTTATCGATTTTAGTTTTGAAAAACTTTTTTCCGCTTACAGGAACGGTTAACATTATTCTATAGGCACCTGAAAAAAAAAAACAAGTATTTTTATCTGATTGAGTATATCGATTAAAGTAATATCATCTATTTGTACTATCTTCCTTAACATTTTTAATTAGGAAAATAAGTCTAAACCATCAATATCAGAGTGACTATTATATTTTAAAGAACATCCAAGGTAATGATCATGAATTTTATCATGTTTAATTCCTCGGATATGTCCGTGCATGACCGGATCAAATTATGCAATCATTTCAATTAGAGCTCCTTTTTCAGATTCTATCAAAGTTTCATTTTCCCTTTTTCTTTTAAGTTTCAAATAGCCAATTCATATTTTCTAATTGACATATTTAAACTTTAATAATAATAATAGAACAATATATGCCTATGTAATAGAAATCTCAAGCACTATAAACTTTAATTGAAAAGATAATACTAAAAAACTGATGAAACAAAACATGATTGAAGTAACTTTCATCTTAAAATAAGAACTTGTTGCTTCATAAACTTTCAATAATGCTTGATATCCAAAAAATGTAGATCAATAATTTCTTTTGGCACACACTTTTCTCTTGCTTCTTTCAAGAATAATATTGCTAAAGAGACATTTTTTGAAGCTTGAAGGAACAAAGAAAATATAAAAAGAGAGGAAGTCTTCATTGATGTTTAGGAAAATGAGTGAGTTTTGCATAGCCCAAAAAGGAAATGAAAGTCTTGCTTTCACTGAAAAGGTAAAAAAGAAAAACTAATGATTACTTTTTTACTTCCATTCCATAAATTCTTTGTTTACACGTTACAAGCTTTATTTAAGGCCCCCTTTATGTCAAATCAAAGTACAAAAAATACGTTCCTTTGTTAGTAAAAATCTATAGTACTTTAAAAAAAAAAAAAAACTCATATTATAAATATTGTGATATAAAATGGGGCCTTCAAAAGTTGGGGGCCTAAAGCCCAAGCTTCAGCAGCTTCATCCAAAGGCCACCTGTTATAAATGATTTGGATCAGTCCACTTCAACTCATGTTTCCAAGTCAGCCTCCAATGTGGATTCAATGCCTCGGACCACCCGAAAGAGTAGCAGGGCAATTGTGGCAAACAGAATGTTAAATGATTATGCATGGGACAAAGGGTAACAAATTCTGTTAGGTGTTAGTAGAAGTGTGATGATATAAGTGTGAGGAACGTGAATTAGGCAGGGGACTAATTTTTGATGAATCTTCCTATCTCTCCATTCTTCTTCTTCTTCTTCCTCAAGTCACTCCTTTTCTATTTTGTTCTCCCTCCTCTTGAATTCTCTATTGTAATCCTTTAAGTATTGTTTAATTTCCCTAAAGCTGCTGTAATCCTTAAGTTCATATCAATATAAATTAGTTTGGTTGCTAAAGTGATTGAATATTAGTAGCAACTGCTACATTAGTGCTTTCATTGTCAACATGGTGGATACACGTCTCAAGCTGTTGGACGACTCCATGAAGGAGGTCAAGGACATACAGGTGGAATTCAAACAGGAGATGCGTGATATAAACTTGTCAGTGTCTAACCTTGCTACCGAGGTCAAGGAAATCATTCACCATATAGCAGATCTGGGTAATCAAGTCAATTTCTATTTTTTCGAGTCTTCCCGTGGTCGTTTGAGTTCGTCAGATCTGCAACTGGGTTCTTCCACCACTGCATCCTCTCCGACTTTGCATCACAAACTGGCGTCTGTGGAACCGGGTCATTTTTCTGGAGAAAATTCGGAAGCTTGGGTGTTTCAGGCAGGTCGTTATTTTGAATTTTACGGTATCACTGAGGATTACAAGCTCTCAATTGCTTCATCTTATTTGGATGGTGAGGCTATTGTGTGGTATCGTTGGCTCTTTCGAAACAAACAACTAGGCGATTGTCATTCATTTTTTGTGAAATTGATTGGGCGCTTTAAAAAGCACTATTTACAGAAGCCGGAAGGTAGTTTGTCTAAACTCCGGCAAGTTTGTACGGTGGCAGCTTACCAGGCTCAGTTTGAGGGTATATTGAACAACGTTGTTGCTCTCCCAGACCTTATGATTTTGCATTGCTTTACTTCGGGCCTTAAACCAGAGATTCAGGATGATGTTTTAATTGCTCAGCCCAATTCCTTGGATGAGGCTATTCACTTGGCCCAACTGTATAAACATAAGCTGCAACGGGAACGCGGCCCATCCCGCTTCTCTTGGCCCAAATCCCAACCTTTTTTACCACCCCAGGATCCACCTTAGCCATCTCCACCTCCCCTCTTTCCCAGACGTCTAACCCCAATGCATCAGCTCCTAAGTTTCCTATCAAACGACTTTCGACAGTTGAGCTTCGTGAACGCCGAGAACAGGGTCTTTGTTTTAACTGTGATGAGAAATTTACCCCAGGGCATAAATGTAAACCACAATCCCACATGTTTATCTTCTCCGACGAAGACATCGATAACTCTAACCTTCGGAACCCAGCTATTTTTTATGAGGCTTTGGCGGAGCATTTACAGACCTTGAAAGTTGAAGCTTCTTCTACTATCTCCTATCATGCCCTAGCTAGTGGTCACTCCTCGACTAACCTTCGCCTTCGTGGTCATGTTAACGGTTCCCCTGTGTAAGTTTTGTTGGATGGGGGAAGTACCCACAATTTTGTGCAAACGCGAGTTGTCAAATTCCTCCGTCTACCTGTGGAGCCTACAGAAAAAATTTCGGTGTTGGTTGGTAGTGGTCAACACCTCTTTTGTGAAGGTATCATTCGCTCCGTTTCTCTAACAATTCAAGGGCATGACCTATGTCATACCCCATTTTAACCGGGTTGAAATAGAAGTACGACATATTGGTGATTCCTATGTTTTGTTTATTTTAAGGAGTCGCTACCTAATTATTTATGATGAATTAGGACACCTAAAATTTATTAAAGTTATGTTTAAAGTTAACTCTGTTTAAGGTCTACGAAACTTGAGATTCTAGGTAAGGGTTCAATTAGTCTAAAGGGAAGGTATTAGGCACCCTTTAAGACCTATTAACAATGGTTAACCGACCGGACTAAGATTTAATTAGGCTAAGTGTAAATGTAATATTATAGAAAGAAAAATGATTTTTTGTGAGTATTGATAAAGTTGTTTAAAGTAAAATTGGTAGAAAATAGTAATTGCATAAAAGAGTTTAGTTAAAATAAATTAAAAGAAGCGGAACATGTAATTCTGCTAAGGTTCACTTAATCTAAGCAAATAAACAAGTAAAAATATCAGTCATACAATTACCAATTAAATGCACAAAATAAAAAATAAAATAGGGGATTAAAATGATTTAAATGGGCTCAGCCCACTTTGTGACTGCTGGAATTATGCTGCTGCTGGGACTGATAGAGAGTAGTTCACGCTGCGGCTTTTTAGCCCAACACCAAACGCGGGAGAAGACGAGTCCAAGGGACTCGTGCTCGATAATCATGCAAAAAAAAAAAAAAAAAAGGATTAGTGCGGTGATAATTTATGACACCTATACTTCAAATATATATAAGAAGAAAAGCAACAACCAACACTTAGATAAAAGAAAGCATCACATAAATAATGGCAGCCTAGATAAATTTAAATGACTAACGGAATAAATCCCAGCCCAATAACAGAATATAGAAAGAGGCAAGCCATATATGATGTAAAATTTAAAGCAGACCAGTGGTTTGTGTATGCAGGGTCAGAACGCAAAAAGAAAACAAAAACCAGAAACTGAAATATGTTCTGCCCGTATCCTTTTTAAGGGGTTGTTGATTCGTAAAAGGGAGAATCATAGGCAAAGCAGCATCAGCCAAGTCGTAGCCATGATTGCCTTTAAGCCTTCATATGGCAGCAGTTGGCTCAAAACGTATAACAACCATTCAAGAACTTATATCAAATCTGAATTTCCATTCGAACCTTTAAAGATAGCAACTACACAGCTTGAACATGCAGCAACTAATCCTCAAAATGCAGCAGTAAATATAACAAAATGCAACAGCAGCTTCAGTCCAAAATATGATAACAAAAGATTAGGAATGAGGAAAAACTAAGGGGTCATCACCATCCTATTTCCTTCTATTGCCTTAGTTTATGTTCAGAAGGAGCACAAGAAATAGCAACACAAGTTCCATTTATAGTAGTAACAAAAAAAAAACAACACAGAATCACTTTACCGGTAATTTCTTTTCACTCGCAAGATCAACCAACATCTTATTCTTTACCTAAATGAGCTACTTGGTCCCTTTAACTCTAAAGTCATATAAAACTGATCATTTCCTCAAAATCTCTATTGTTTTCCAACCAGTTTCTTATTAGTATCTTCTAGACATGCATCATAATTTAAGCTAGTTTACAGCTAGCATATCATTCTGGCCCTAAATGATTTTCAAAGAAAAGTACAAGTTGTTCAAGGATTTTCTCAACATTATAACCTCTTTTAGACCTTGTTTTAGACAAATGAATATTTAAGGTAGGTGGTTTTAGCCTTATTAACATTTTCAAACATTAACATGAAGTGCAAAGTGGTCATGGTTCCATTAACATGAAGTGCAAAGTGGACATAGTTCCCATGTGATGAACTAACACAGATTTCCTATCATTTTCAGTTTCATAAGTCCAGTAACCATATACTCAGACTAAGACATAAGTATTTCAATTCAAAATAAACAAAATCTTAGAGCAGAGTCATTATCAAATCCTACAAGAACATGACAACACACAGACCAATCCGAATGGCTTGAACAAGTCAGTGATAGATTCAGGGGTACAAGGGGACATTACGTAGTTATACAGACCAACACCAACAAACACATTGACATTTGCAAGGCTAGACGGGCCCTTATATTCATACTAAGCTTAAGTGAGTTGAGATAAATAAGGAGGATGCTGATCAGGAAATTATAATAAAGGCATATTGATTCAACACAAAACTATTAAGCTATACTTAACAAAGTAGTATAAGCCATACCCCAAACGACTACACTGACATTTTTTTATGCCATTTTGATCTGACCTCCAGATACTAAACTCATGCTTGAACATTAATTCGACTATGTCTACTAACAAAACCAACAAGTGATGAACCATATAAGCATTTAAGTGGACCAGATGTTAGATAGATTCTTAAGCATCCGAGCTACGATAGACATCTTTCAAATTCGATTAACGATTAATATCCTATCCTAACAGCTCCCAAACATCAAACAAACAATACGACGACAGGGAAACTACATAACCACTAAACATATAGCAGAATAAATTAAAGTCTTAACCAAAACAGAGACTAAAGACTATGAGTAATAAGTGTATCGAGGTTTACCTCTTTTGTGTGCAATGAACAGGGGTGTCGAAGTCGCCGAATCTACTCTCTCGTTATGAATAGACCCGAACACGAGCGAACCTCAACTCGTCTATGCTTGAATTCGAATTTAGTAGCAGGGGGAGAAAAGGAGCAAAAATATGGTTTGCTATTTTGAATCGCTACCCGAAAGTGTTAAGGCTTAAGAATATTAATGTTTTTCAGAGGAATATAAGTGGCTAAAACAGAATTCCAAACCCAGAAATTCTTCAAATCGTGTTCAATCCCCTTTTTTTTTATTGATTTCGGGTCCCGTATCCCTCAACCATTGAAAAATCCCCCCTTAAAACGATTCCCCTAGGATTATACTTATAGGGTTTCATTTATATTGAAGAAAAAAAGAAGAGCGTATGAGAGAGACGAAGGGGACAGGCGTGGGGGGACAGTGGTGAGTGGAGAGGAGCGGGTAACGTGGGGGACAGGGGAGAGTGGAGATGACAGTGAGGAGCGTGGGAGAGAGAGATGAAGGAGGAGAGACGAGAGAGGAGAAAGGAAGGGGGTAGGCGGCTGAGAGGGAAAAGAATGAGAGATAGGGTTTAGGATAAAAGAATAAGGGAATTGGGCCGGATCGGGTAATGTGTTGGGCTGGACCGGGTATTGGGTTAAAGTAGTGGGCTAATTATTTGGACTTCATACAGATTAGGCTCAGTCATTTGAGCCATTTATTTGGCTGAAATTCCTCCTCTATATTAATTATCTTTGGACTTCTAAATTAATAACTAATACAACATATACTATGTAAAGACAATTAATAATTAATATGTAGAAAAATAAAGATTTTACAAAGTGTTGTCTTGTAATTAATTTAACGATTCCAAACCGGAAAAATGAAACGATGACGAACATTTAAAATTTATGATAAAGTAATGCTCGTAATGTTGAAAATAAAAGTAGCGCAAATAATAGTAGTGAAAATAAAATATTTAGCTTGTCAGTAAATTTAGACGCCCGAGTGAATAAAATTAAATAAAGGAGGGACAAAATTGGGTGTCAACAACCTACACCTCAATTTCTATGTTTTGCCAATGCACGGTGCAGATATGGTTTTAGGAGTTTCATGGTTGGCTACTTTAGGACCTACCATGACTGATTATACTGAACGCATGTTTGAGTTCAATGATAATGGTCGTCGTGTGAGTTGGCGTGGGGATGTTTTTCCCGACCTTCAACCTATTCAACTTTAGTGTCTTCGTTGTTTACATCATATCAATTCCATTGCATCCTACTATCACATTGAGTTGATTGCTCCTGCACCTGCGAATCCTCAGGTACATCCACCACTACTTATGGAACTCTTGGATGGATTTTCTAATGTCTTTACAAAGCAGTGAACGTTACCTCCACTTTGACCTCAAGACCATGCCATACATTTGCTTCCCAATACCGGCCCAATTAATGTTAAGCCCTATCGGTACCCTTATTATCAAAAGCAAAAAATTGAACGCTTGGTTGAGAAGATGTTGAAAGATGGCGTAATTCATCCAGTACCAGTCCATACTCATCCCCGATGTTGTTGGTCCGAAAAAAAAATAGTACATGGCGATTTTGTGTGGATTATCGAGCACTAAATGCAATCACAGTGCGTGACCGATTTCCTATTCCCATTATTGACAAACTGTTTGACGAGCTCCATGGATCACAGTTCTTTTCTAAACTTGAACTGTTAGCGGAATATCTTCAGATTCGGGTCCGAGCCTCGGATACTGAGAAGACTGCCTTTCAGACACACGATGGGCACTATAAGTTTCTTGTTATGGCCTTTGGCTTATCCAATGCGCTTTCAGCATTTCAGGCCCTCATGAATGATGTATTTTGACCCTATATTCCAAGGTTTGTTTTGGTGTTTTTTGACGATATACTTGTTTACAACCCTTCTTGGGATTTTCATTTAGAACACTTGACCTTAGTGTTGCAGCTACTGCGTCAACATAAACTGGTGGCTAAGTTTTCTAAATGTGTCTTTGGTCAAACATATATGGATTATTTAGGCCATGTCTTGACCCCTCAAGGGTTAGTGGTTGATCCTGGTAAGGTACTTGCTATACAAAAATGGCCTCCACTTCGAAATGTGAAGGAATTATGAAGTTTTCTTGGCCTCGCGGGGTGCTATCGACGTTTTATATGCCATTATGCGCAGGTTGCCGGACCTCTTACTAATTTATTTTGCAAAGTTTCTTTCTGCTGGGATTCTCCAACCCATGATGCGTTTGTCAAGCTCAAAGAATTGTCGAGTACTACCTCTGTTTTAGTGCTCCCTGATTTTTCTCAACCCTTCCAAGTAGAAACTGACGCTTCAGGTGTTGGAATTGGTGCAGTGTTAACTTTGGTTGGCCACCCTATTGCTTATTATAGCCAAAAGTTGTGCCCCTGTATGCAGCGTGCATCCACCTATCACCGTGAAATGTATGCCATCACCGAGGTTGCAACCAAATGGCGCTAATACCTGTTAGGCCGTCGTTTCACCATTTTGATAGACCAACAAGCCCTTAAGAACCTAACTTACCAAGTCATACAAACCCCGAAACAGCAGAAGTGGCTTTGCAAATTGGTAGGCTATGACTTCAACATCCTGTATCGTCCTGGTAGGCTTTCTTTTTAGCTCTATCTAGCCAGACCTTTGATTTCATCACGTCCCTCCGAGATGATAATATTTCCCATCCAAAATTGTTGCGATGGAAAACAGAACTACAACAAGGCCATGTTACTGAATTTTCATTTCGAGAGGGGTTGCTATTTCACAAAGGGCGGTTGGTGATTCCGTCTGATTTTCCTGTCCGACTACATTTACTCCATGAGTTTCACTCCACCCTAAGGGCATGCTGGTGAAGCTCGGACATTCCATAGGTTATCATCCAACTTTTATTGGAAAAGGATGCGGCTGGATGTCAAACAGTTTGTTGCCTCTTGCCAGGTTTGCCAACAAATGAAAGATCCCTCTCAACTCCCTGCAGGCTTGCTTCAATCCCTCCCAATTCCGAAAATGGTGTTTGAGGAAATCACCATGAACTTTATCACTTGTTTACCTTCTTCAAAAGAGAAGGCTACTATCATGACTGTCCTTGACAGATTGACCAAGTACGGTCACTTTGTCGGTTTACCCTCTAGTTTCTCGGCTCAATCAGTCGTTGTGGCCTTTGTCAACCATATCCTGAAACTTTATGGTTCTCTCAGGGTCATAGTATCTGATAGGGATCCAAGATTTATCCATTCTTTCTGGCAGGAGATACATCGACTTCGGGGTACTACGTTGGCTACCAGTACTTTATACCACCCTCAGACTGATGGGCAGTCTGAGGCTCTGAACAAGTGTGTTGAGATGTTCCTTCGTTGCTTTGTGGCTGATTCTCCTCATGAATGGGTCACCATATTTCCTTAGGCAGAGTATTGGTACAATACGTCTTACCAATCTACAGCGGGCATGACTCCTTTTCAAGCATTATATGGCAGAGAACCTCCTGTGCTAAGCAGATATATCTTGGGTAGCAGCTCCGATGATTTGGTCGAAAAATACATGGTTCGCCGAGATGAGGTTTTGAGCATTCTGAAGTAAAATTTGCTCATCGCCCAAACCAAAATGAAGGAAGTCGTTGATAGGAAAAAATGAGATGACCACTTCAATGAAGAAGATTGGGTCTTTGTCAAGTTGAAACCGTATAGACAGGTTTCGATCAGAAAATTACACCATCATAAGTTGGGTCGCCGATTCTTTGGTCCATTTCAAGTTCTGAAACGTATTGGCCAGGTTGCCTACAAGTTAGATCTTCCTGCAGCTGCGCGCATACATCTCGTATTCCATATCTCTATGCTTCAGAGATTCATTAGCAAGCCGAATACTCAGATCACTCCATTTCAGCTGTTAGACCATTCCTTGAACCTTGAGGATAAGGTTCCTTTAGAGGAGGAGGGTATTGTTATGAATGATTTCGATCAGTCCACTTCAGCTCATGTTTCCAAATCATCCTCCAACGTGGATTCAATGCATGGGACCACCCGAAAGAGTAGCAGGGCAATTGTGGCAAACATAATGTTAAATGATTACGTATGGGACAAAGGGTAACAAATTTTGTTAGGTGTTAGTAGAAGTGTGAGGAACGTGAATTAGGCAGGGGACTAATTTTGGATGAATCTTCCTATCTCTCTATTCTTCTTCTTCTTCTCCCCTAAGTCACTCCTTTTTTATTCTATTCTCCCTTCCCTTGAATTCTCTATTGTAATCCTTTAAGTATTGTTTAATTTCCCTAAAGCTGTTGTAATCTTTCAGTTCATATCAATATAAATTATTTTGGTTTGCTAAAGTGATTGAATATTAGTAGCAGCTACTACACCGCCCTTGATCACGTAAGGTAGTAGTAAGGTACGCACAGTGTATATAAGCAGCTTAGTTTAAAAATCAATACTCCAATTTCCATAAAAGTTGAAACTTTTACTAATACAACAAATAAGTATCCCCAAGCCATATATGAAGGACAAATAGACGGTGTAACGAATAAAAATATGAACTACTACCTATCTATCTTTGGTACTGATATTACTGATGACTTTGAGACCATTGTTTCTTCATCATGATCAATAGAGTCACTTTGCTCTCTGAATTTCTTATATACATTCCCTTTGTAAAGTTCTCTCGTTCTAATCACCAAAACAAACGAAACAACACAACTAATCAACGTATCACATGTAATAACTAAAAAAAGCCATTTTATAGCACACCACACCAATACATGTCAAACCTTCACAAGCCCTTCTATTCAATCGTTTAGCTCTCATTTGTTTCAGCGCCATTTTATCATACAAATGACCTGCAACTCTAACATTAAGTATATATGCACCAAAAGGGCTAGCTCCACCACTCAAATTGTACAAAGTTGAGTAGTATCTTAGCCCCAAATAATTTCGAAACAATCACAAAAATCAACAGCCATTGTGCTCTGAAGCAGAATCCCATTATGACAGAAGCAATTAAAGGGAATTTAGGACCCTGAACGTGATGAGAAGATGCCCAGTGCATCAGAGGAGGAGAACTAATGTGAGCATTAACAGACGAGGGAATTTGTAATTTGATAAAAAGATTTCGGATACAAAGCCAGAGACAACACGCCCAAGGTAGTTCCATATGCTGAGTAAGGACACGAATGTTGTGATGTTCGTTGAAGGATAGTGTCACGCCTTACCAATTTGGCCTAAGTTGTCTATTGTTGTTGTAATCGAGGGAAGTTATAAAGAATAACGTGTTTCACTACTCAAAGAATACAATGGTATAAATATATGAAGAGGATAAGCTAAATATGGTAACTAAATATTTAAATCCCCACAAATCTGCTATGCTATCATGTATATTCTAATATACAACTATAATGATTCTGTAACACTCCTCCTCAAGCTGGATCATAGATATTGATCATGCCCAGATTATTACACAGGTAATCAACTCAAATTCCATTCAACGCTTTAGTGAACAAATCAACTAGTTGTTCTCATGTCTTCACGTAGCTAGTGGAAATCACGTTTTTCCCGAGTCTTCTCACGAATAAAATGACAGTCAACCTCAATATGTTTAGTTCTTTCATGATACACCGGATTTGAGGAAATAAGAAGAGCAGCTTGATTATGACACCAGAGTTTTGCTGGTGCATAATGCTTCAACCTAATTTCAATTAAAAGATGAAGTATCCACATAATTTCATACGTAGACTGCGACATAGCTCTGTATTCGTATTCTGCACTGGATCGAGATATAAAATTTTGCTTCTTACTTCTCCGTGATACTAGACTCCCTCCAACAAAGACACAATAGCTTGTATTAGATCTCCTGTCAATTTTGGATCCAACATAGCTTGCATATACAAAACACTCAATACGGGTAAGACCATGATTGCTCTATAATATGCCAAGTCCCGGAACTCCTTTCAAGTAACATAGAATTTGTTCCAAAGCTTCCCAATGTTTTAACGTAGGTGCTGACATGAACTGGCTAACAACACTCACTGCAAAAGCAATATCAGGACGAGTCACAGTAAGGTAATTTAACTTTCCAACTAACCTTCTATATCTCCCGGGATCATCAAAAGGATCGCCATCATCTTTCATAAGATGCACATTGGAAACTATCGGAGTGCTGTAAGGTTTGGCTGGCAACTTTCCATTGTTTGCAAGCAGGTCAAGAATATACTTTCTCTGAGATAGAAAAATACCCTTTTTGCTTCTATTTACTTCTACTCCCAAAAAGTATTTCAATTGACCCAGTCCTTCGTATGGAACCTTGTATGCAAGAAAGATTAGAGGGATGAGATCCTTGCATAATCACTTCCTGTAATGACAATGTCATAAACATATATAACACGGAGGATAGTGCCAGCTGTTGATTGTCGGTAGAAGACTGAGTGATCACATTTGCTCATTCTCAACCCAAAATCCTGAACTACCTAACTAGATTTTCCAAACCAAGCCTGGGGACTTTGCTTCAAGCCATACAAAGACTTCTTCAAATGACAGACTTTCCCATACTCCCCCTGAGCAACAAACCTGGGTGGTTTCTCCATATACACTTCCTCTTGAAGATCACCATGAAAGAACACATTCTTGATATCCAACTGATGCAAAGGCCAATTCTCGAAAGCAGCTAGAGATATAAACAAGCAGACAAAAAGTAAGTTTGGCAATCAGAGAGAATGTGTCTGAATAATCTATCCCATATGTTTTAGCATACCTTTTAGCCACAAGTCTAGCCTTAAGTCTTGCTACAGAATCATTCAGATTAACTTTAACTGTAAAGACCCACTTACATCCCACTGGCTTCTTCCCCTCAGGTAAATCCACCAAATCCCACGTGTGATTCTCCTCTAAGGCATGTATTTCATCTAACATTGCATCAAACCATTCAAGATGATTCAAAGCCTCTTTCAATATTTTGGGTACATAAATGCAGTCTAGAGAAGCAATCAAAGATCTAGATGTAGAGGATAAATGGTCATAGGAAACGAAATTAGCAATGGAATATGTGGATTTGAAAGTACGCGCACCCTTGCGAAGAGCAATAGGGAGGTCAAGATTTTCTGGAGGATTACACGGAGGAGGATCAGATGACGACAGAACTGGTTCATGACAAGTATCATCGGTCAGTCACCTCCTTGAATAAACTTGTACAATTGGCGATCTTTTAGCCACAGATGGAGTAGATTCTGAAGGTACAATAGTCGGGCGGTGATCAACAGAAGAACTAAGTGATGGAGGACCAACATTCGATGGTTCTGTTAAAACTCGGCTGACTTAATAGACTAACCACTCATCTTCCTCCCCCTGACTTGTAGAAATGGGAGGTGCATAGAAAAATGGTGCGGTCTCTGAAAATACCATATCAGTTGACACAAGATATTTGCCAAGTTCAGTGGAATAACATTGATATCCTTTCTGAAGACAAGAATTACCCAAAAAAACACTTCAATGCCTTGGGATCTAACTTGGTAACAGATGGTCGAACATCTCGAACATAGCATGTGCTTCCAAACAACCTTAGGTTTGCCCGAGCTGTCTCAAGTAGATACTTATTCTTCCTCTCAGCAACTCCATTTTGAGAGGGTGTATCAACACATGAAGACTGGCGGAGCATACTGTGTTGTCTCATGTATGACTGAAACACTTCTGACATATATTCTTTAGCGTTGTCACTTCTTCGAATACGTATGGAAGCACTGAATTGAGTTTTAACTGCAGCACAGAAGGCACAGAAGTAAATAAACACTTCAGAGCAACTCTTCATAAAATAAATCCAAGTCATCCGAGAGAAATCATCCACAAAAGTGACAAAATACTTATGCCCGATTTTGGAGACGACCGGACATAGTCCCAAAACATCAGAGTGAACTAACTCAAAAGCTGACTCAGCCCGCTTATTAATCCTTGGACTTAATGAGCTACGGTGATGTTTTAAAAATCGATATGACTCGCATTCCAATGAAGAAATATTCTGGAACTGAGGACATAACTTCTTCAACAGAGGTAGAAAAGGATGTCCAATCGACAATGTCCTTCAAACGGAGACACGACACTAGAGCAGGCAACTGACTGAGACTCTCATTCATCAAGAATGTAGAGATCACCAGATACATGTCCTTTACCAATAACCTAATTCATCTTAAGATAACGAAACAAACAATAATCAGGAGAGAAAGAAATATAATAATTAAGGTCTCTGGTAATTTTGCTAACAGAAATCAAATTGAAAGCTAACTTTGGAAGATTTAATACAGATGCCAGGGTAATAGAGAAGGTTGGTTTAACAGTCCCATATCCAACACTATTACAAGTTGATCCATCGGTTACAGTAACCGGAGAGGGTGCTTTGTGTAAATGAAAGCTAGAAAAAATATTAGGATTACCGGTCATATGATTTGTGTCACCTGAATCAATCACTCATTTATTTGAAGAGGTGATAAGGCATGATTTATTTGACTTGACAAAAGCAGTAACAGAAATGGATTTCTTAATTGATTCCTGAATAAACGAGATTTTTTCAAATTCATCTGCCGAAACACAGATTGTTTTATCAAATGATGAACTAGAAGCAAACATTTTAAATCAATATTCAGTCAAGCCACAATCAAACAAAAGTGAAGAAGTACTTTACGGATGTCCACAAGCTATGAGATGGTAGTCGACCAACAAAGATACCTCAGAAGCCAAGAAACTGATACGTGACCTCAACTCAATGCTGAAATTAATATCAAACAGACTGCAAACTGGTGAGAACTTGAAATTTCCCCAAGTCGAAAAGATAGTCTCCAAACAGACCTATCAAATAATCTGTCCAACTGAACTTCACTCCAATAAAACTAAAAGGACTCCACCAGATCAGAGAAGCAACAATTTTACCCCAATAGAGAAAACTCCACCCCGACAAAACATCTGAGATCCCAACAAAAAAGGGAGACTTTAAATAAATAGAGGAACAAAATCAAACATAACAGAACTGTGAAGATTAACACTTAGACAACCCCAACATAATACTGAGTCTCACAGAGATTGAAAAGCACCAGAAAAGGGAATTTCGAACCAATTTAATCTGCTTAGAAAATTTCGACAGAAACAAAACCTGGTGTAAACCTGAGCCTGAGAAGGCACAAATCTTCTCCAAATAACGTCCGACGACTAGAATCTACCAAAGTCGAGACAAAATTGAGAAGATGAGTTTGTACTCTAGAATCAAAACTGTCGTCGCCGGAGAAGATTTCTCCCAGCCGTAGGCGTTATCCCGAGAAGGGCTTCAAATATCAAACAAGATTTTGAGCCTTAGTGCTCTGATACCATGTAATCGAGAGAAGGTATAGAGAATAACTTCTTTCATTACTCATAGAATACAATGGTATAAATACATGTAGAGGATCAACTAACTATAGTAACTAAATATTTAAATCCCTACAAATCTGCTATACTATCATCTATATTCTAATATACAACTGTAATGGTTGTAATGATTTTGTAACAGCTGTCAATGTCCCACCTGCCCCAAAAGTTATCGTCGTAAATAAGATCAAGAAATCTAAGCTAAAAATCGCTTGTAGTATCGTATAGTCCTCGCCCCTTGCCGGTGGCTTAAACACGTTTCTGAAGCAAGAAATTGGCTTTAGGTTACTAATTTCTAGTTATGTCTGATTTTGTTGTGCTAGTTTAGCATAAGATAGAGTTTCAGTGACAACTTTCACTTGTGAAGGATCATGTAATATTGGCTGCTGACAAGAATTAAAGAGGCAAAGAGCAAAATTAGTACTAGAGCAGCACTTCCTGCATACTCAAGCCTAGTGAAACTTACCTTATTTTGAACAACAATCATAACCATGATAAAACCAACAAGACCAAGTGAAATAGACAGAAGTTTTTAGAAGATTTTCAGCTCGTTGGCCTGTGTATCCATCTTCATGACCCGGACAGTTCGGAGAAAAAAGCAAAAAACAATAGAAGGAAGCCAACTAATTAAAAAAACAAGAGACTTCTTATCATTTTCGTAGAAAGCATGGTACAATTGTGTGATAATTGCTCCACTTAGACCAACAAATCCCTTCAACAGTCCAAGAACAATTCCCCTGCTTTCGGGGAAATTCTTAACACAAGTGACTAATGCACCAGTATTAGCAAATGTCTGAGAACTCACACCAATACATATGTAAAAACACATTTGCCAAACAGGCGGTTTAGCTATGTGTCCAGTGACTGATAGCCATCTCATGAAGTAACAAAAAAAGTTCATGATTGCACCCATGAAAAGAACTACCCATGGTGCAGTGACTTTATTGATAAAACATGATATCATTCCAACATTACCACCTAAGTCTGTGAAGAAACTTAGTAAGTTTAAGATTGTTTGATCATAGCCTAATGAGGATATGATCTCACTGCTATAAAGGCTAAATAAGTAAGTTGCACCAGCCATTGACATGATTAGAAGAGAAGCAAAGATCATGAACCATCTGCTCATGAGAAAGTGGATGCTAAATCCCAGCATATTAGCTCTGCAACCACCATTTTCAGTTAACTTTGCCATTACCGTTGGTTTTCTAAACAAAACCAATGAGAAGTGAGCGGGAAAAATAGGGAATGTGCTCTCTATTGCTGATAACACTTAATACTACCATGCATACTAAGGTGGGTTCTTATATACAACAACAATGGCTATGCATCATCCCAAACAAGTCGGCAATGCAGTTATATACACTATCAATGTAAAAAAAAAAATCTACATTATCAGTTACTCAAAAGATATCTATGTAAGCCTCCTTACTCTCAATGGGCAATGAGGCACTGTTGCGTTTTTAAGAAAAGCAAATCGCACGACCAACTTAAAATAAGCTTCAATACCTAAGCACACCTCACCCCAGCCTTGAAACAGAATAATCTTATATGAGATCAGCTTTTCTTGGAAGAAAAAGAAATACTTTGGCACTTCAATGTCAATGTTTTTACAAATTCAACCTCGATAGCACATGTCTTGACTAAAGTAATATACGTTTGACAAATACTCGCATTATTAATATCTTTGTCACGCAACAATAATTTAAGATCCAAATTTTAGGGGCGGAATTTTTGGTCAGTGTTTATTCTAAAAATCATGACTTCTATACCAGTAATTTGTGGAAAGAGTGGTATATTTTGATTTAGTGAAAATTATACACGCGATCGTGTTTATATTAAACCAATAAACAAATGATATGTGTCTTTATATACACTATGATTACTTTATAATAGTTAATTAATATACATGTTACTTTAATTTTATCATGATATATAACTTTAGCCCGAACTGAACATACTTTTCTTAAATTAACATGTGCATATCGAATTTTGTGGTGTTCAATTTTATGGACTAAAACCATAGATTCGTGAGACCACATGACCTTATTATGGTAAATAGTTAGTGGGAGAAAAGGGACTCAATGTTGACTTATGCTTTGTCTTGGCAGGCAAATTCATGGTCCCTGCGATAAGTGGATTATATGAATCACGGACAAATGAAATTGACATTTTTTGTCACTTGTGTTTGTTTATATACGATTTCCTTTGTGTGAATTTGTCTTCCAATCTGTCCGATAGCTTTCAAGCAAATTGAGAAAAGTAATATAGTGGTTGCTAGGGAAAATTATCTCTAATTTAGTGGGGTAGAACATCTACGTGCCATTTTGAAGAACCCCAAAAAGATTTTTCTTTGGGAAGTTTCTTTGTTCATATTTTTCATTCGCCTGGTTATTTTTAAATAAAAAAGACTTGACTGGACGATAATAATTGAGAATGACAAAATTCAAACTCCTGAAACTGCAATTTGAATTATAAATTCTTGATCACGTAATTTCCCATTCCCTTGGCTGGAAGGCCCAAAAGATGGTGCAATTACTGAACTTCTACTTCTAGTTCACAACCACCTTGTTAAAGCATTTTTCCAAAGACAATATTTGGAATATATCTATATTGAAGAATTAACTTAATAGCAGTCTACCCAGCCACTTAAACTAAAAATCACATGTTGATGTATAATATATGTATAATGTAACTCACGTTTAATACGTGTATAACCCTGTTTAATTTGTGTTTTTCGGCTACGAAAAGTAAACCGTGAATACGGCCGGCTACATGTACCACTGCTTGGTATTAGCCTACGCCCAATAATCTATCAGGAAAGGCCCATATACTGCCACATCAGTATAGGCCTAAGCCCAATAATCTCTAACTGGATTGTTTCTGGGCAATTCGCAATGTCCCTCATTTGGGATGGTCTTTAATTTTTGGCCCTCAAATTGCTGGTCTATAATTTTTGGCCTTTGCGTAGAAACTCTGAGGTTCTGGGTTCGAACCCCGGCTTCGGCATAAAAATATAAAATAATTTCGCAAGGCAAGGCTTGGAGAAAGTTATGCCGGATCCGGCAAAAGCGCCTTAAGGCATAACTTTCGGATCTGGCATAAATTTTATGCCTTGAGGCAATTTGTAAGATAGACTTTTATGCCTTAAGGCAACCTCTGCCGGAGACAACATAAGTTATCTTAAGGCATAACTAAAGTTATGCCGGATCCAACATAGGTTATCTTATAAGGCAAACTTTTAGTTATGCCTTAAGGCAACCTATGCCGAATCCAGCATAACTTTAGTTATGCCTTAAGGCAACTTATGCCGCATAAGGTATATTTTTCTCAAAGTCTTACCTTGCGAAATTATTTTTATTTTTATGTTTGAGCGGGGGTTCGAATTCAAAACCTCAATATTTTCGACCACCTTTTCAAGCGAAGAGCAAAACTTAAAAACCACCAATTTGAGGGACAAAATTTAAAGACCACCCCAAAAAAAAAGGCCAATCCGTGCAAAAAAAATGATTGTTTCTCTTAAAACCTTGTCCCACCAAGGCCCATTCCCCAGCCTAAAGTAACAAAAAAAGAAAAAAAAGAAAAACTTAGAGATAATATATCAGATGGTCACTCAACTATCATAGTTCACTCAGAAAGTCATTCAATTTTATTTTCTAATCACAAAGTTACTCAATTATTAGTGTTTCACTCAGAAAGTTACTCAACTATTGGTGTTTCAGCTACAAAGTTACTCAATCTATTTAAGTTATTTTTAAATTATATTTTGCGAACTTTTATTTAAAGTCAAAATTGTAATAAATAAATAAGTACCTATTTTAACCATTTTAATAACTCATCCAACTTAACTAGACCCATAAACATATATTGATCAATACCTTTTATTTTACACTCATTAGCTCCTAAATCATCCTACAAAATTGCAATGAATTCCTCATCTCCCTCTCTCTCGATTTAACCTTCCATTATAGTCCAATTCGAAAGAGATATTTATACTGGGGGTGTATCAAAAGAGAAACTGATGGACCGAGTAATTTATCCATTTCGAGGCTATTCTAGAATGTTCTTTTGTTAATTTTTTGATAGGAACAGAAGAAGTTTCTACAATATTCCATAGAATTATTCTTGAATTATGTTTTAACACTTTCTAATACCTCTCTATTCTGATTTCTGAACAGACTCGAAAGACGAAAGGTAATAGGAATATTGGCATATTTAGTTTCCATGTAATACAAATATTGATTTTTAATTTTTTTTCGCATCAAATTTACATGTTCAGGAAGTAACAAAAGGAATAATCACGCTATCTCAATTTATGTGGCACAGTTCCAATCCGAGAGTTAATTTTTTTTAATTTTGACTGCGAATTTAAACATAAAATATTAGAATCTTTCAGTTTTTTTTTTTTAAAATAAATAAATAATGAAAGGTAAATCGAGAGAGAGGTAGTGGAGGAATCCATTATAATTTTGTAGGATGATTTAAGAGGAAATGAAGGTAAAATAAAAGGTCTTGATTAATACATTTTTAGTGGCTCGGTTCAAGTGGGCGGATGAATAAAGTGGCTATAATGAGTATTTTTTTTTTAATTTCTTATAATTTTAGATTTAAATAAAAAGCAGTAAAATATAATTAAAAAATTACTTAAATAGATTAAGTGATGTTGTGGGTAAAACACTAATAGTTGAGTAATTTTTTGATTAAAAAATAAAATTTTATAACTTTCTAAATAAAATATTAATAATTAAATGACTTTCTGATTATAAAATTTAGTTAAGTGACTTTCTGATCCATCCCGTATTATCTCGAAAAAAACTTCTTCGCGTGATAATAAGTTGTAATGTATAAAGAAAGTTTTTTAAAATTATAGTATACCAACTGCCTAATTTTTTCTAATTCAAACAGCGAATAGAAAGAAAATTAATCATCAATCCAGCGCAGACAATTCAGGTTTATTCAATATTTTCTTTTTTTGATTGAGTTATCTTTGGTTCAATTCTGCTACCAATTTACGGTTTGTTTAGAAGCAAGTGAAATTTCTCAATTGTTAGAAATTAATATGACAGTCAAAAGTTTTGTAGTTTCAAATTTGAGCTCAAAAATCAGATCGATTAAAAAACAACTTGTATGAACTGATGTTGATATGTATTTGATTGATAGCTAAATAATATGTTTGCTTTTGCAAATCGTTTGTATATGCAATGAAATTTGAGCTTGAAATGCAATTATTCGACATCAAGTTCATATTTTTTTTTTCTTTTATGCTACTAGAAGGTGGTTATAATGTAAATATATCTTGTGAATCTTGAGATTCTGATTGTTTAAAACAATGGCAATTATAGTACTCCCTCTGTCCTAATTTATGTGATACAGTTCGGATTTCGAGAGTCAAACAGACTGTGAATTTGGACATACAATCTTTTAAGTTTTTTTGAAAAATAATTTACATATTAGAAACTATATAAAAAGTACTCTAAGTTACAATAATTAACAATTTAAAATATCTAAAGGGCATACGAATAAATTGCGGTCAAAGATTTTCTTGTTTGATTATCAAAAAACGAAAAGTATTGTATAAATTGGGGAAGAGGGAGTAATATTTTGGAATCCTTTGGGTTCTCGAAATTCTCTTTCGTTTTTTGTTTGGCTTAATTTAAAAGGTGGGATGCTAGTTTTGTCTTGAATTGTGATTATTTATTATGAAAATTTCAGGGATTAATATTTGAGAGTTTTAAGCGTCATGGCAAGGATAAAACCTCAAGCTCTTTTACTGCAAAGCAAAAAGAAAAAGGGGCCAAGTGGTGTCAGTGTCCCTACAATTGTAGTATACACCATAATTGTTGCTGTGATGGTGTTTTCCCTGTATTCTATGTATAGATACTGGTCTCGAAGGTCAGTGAATATCTTTTCTTGGATGCTTGTCATAGCAGCTTGTAGGATTTAAGTTTTCTGTTTCATGTTGGTTATTATTGGTTATCTTCTGATTGTTAGCTTTGACTTGTAAAACAATGTAGTTCCTTAGATGAAATATGGATGTATAGCATACTTATATTGACAAAGCAAAGATAGTGACTATTTTTCCAATGTTTTGAACTCATGCAATGTTCTTGGCTTCAAAGAGCAAAGCTCTCTTTGGAAGTTGTCGAGTTTCTTAACTTGGCATTGTTGGTAATGGTCCCTATTCGTACTATTTATGATGATTATTTGGAATAAAAGTAAGGCGACAGCCGACAAAGTGTTTGGATATGCAGGGGCGGATTTAGAGGGTGCCGAGGGTGTTCAACCAAATACCCTCGGCAAAAAATTACATTGTATATATAATGTAGATTTTCTATGTTTATGTACATATGTTAACTTTTGAATACCCTGAATAAATGCAAAAGGTTAGCTCACGTGGTCCAGGGTGTTCAAAATTGTCTCTAGCGTCCTAGGTTCGATTCCCAAGAACAACAACAATAACAACAACATACCCAGTAGAATCCCACAATGTGGGGTCTGGAGAGGGTAGAGTGTACGCAGACCTTACCCCACCTTAAAAGGTAGGGAGGTTGTTTCCGAAAGACCCTCGACTCAAGAGAGAACAAGACAAAAGGTCAGATAGGGACAAGTATATCAAAACAATATGAACACGAGAATTAAAGCGAGAAAGTCATGATAAAGCAGTCTGGAAATAAAGGAGCAGTAGTTAGTAGTTACCATAGATAAATAAGATAATCGAAGTGCAAGACCCAACAAATATAAGCAGAGATCAAATGACAATACACGAATGAGCAAAACTACAACTACTGGGACGAGAGAAAAAGCGAGATTACCTCCTAGCCTTCTATCCTAATCTGGGTCCTCCACAACCTCTTATCTAAGATCATGTCCTTGGTAAGCTGAAACTGCGCCATATCCTGTCTAATCACCTCTCCCCAATACTTCTTTGGCCTATACTTATATTTAACTATATTATTTTTATAGTTTAACTTTTGTTGTTTTTTCTGAACCCCCTGAGTGAAAATCCTGGATCAGCCACTGTGGGTATGGCATGACCCTAGTTAATAGTTGTATGTAAAGTCTAAGATGCGGATGCCCTAATTTTGGGTTCTGTATTTTTGTTGAATAGAGTACTAATATTAGAACTTGTCGTAGACCACGTGTATCTGTGTCCAATTCTAACCTAATCATGTCCTTCTCATGAGCTTTTTGAGTTTTGATATATCCATTTCAGACACTTTGTGACTCTTTCACAGTATCTGCTATTAACATCCCATTTTTTCTTTATTAACATGATTTGTGTGACCCCTTTTGATATAGAAGTTGATCTTTTATTAGGAGAGAGAAAAACAGAAGAACGTGTGGCCCTCTTACCATCTCTCATATAACTGTTAAGTAGTAATGGCAACTTTGTTACTCTTTATATTTATTTAGCTTATATATTAAAAGTTTTCTGTTGTTTCTTAAACTTCATGTCCAGTCAAATATGTCTCATAGAATGTATGAGAAAGTGCTACCGTGGATCTTATCCTAATCAATTATGTTGCTCGGACTCTCCAAAATACTGTGGCACCCGTGTTGGATCCTTCAAGAATGCACTATTTTTAGAGGATCCAGCACACACCTGTCGACATATTTGAAGAGTCCGAGCAACATAGATAATCAATATTTGGTGTTGAAAGACTTGAGTCTTTCTGATAGTGGGAAGTTTTTTAAATTGATGGAGTATGTTATTTGTCCTCTTTGTTTACTATCTTTCCTTTTCTGGGTTAAATTATGTCTATATAGAAAAATAATTATGGACATAAGAATATAAACTGTATCATATTCTTGTATCGTAACTTCTGCAACTTGCTCAATTTTTTTATTTTTTTTATCCATGCCTGACACAGTTAATGTTAGGCTAGTGCTACTTAGCATAGGCGACATGACAGTCTAATGTAAAAATAATGTGCGGTTGATGGCGGGTGGTTTTGTACTAAGAATGGGGTACCGGCAGCCATGGATTAGCTTGGATGCTGGTGCTTGGAGGAGAACTGTGAATTGAATGACTGTAAGGGAATACTTGAAGTCTTAGACATGGGTTATCTACGGGGAGTTCATATTTTTACAGGAAACACATACTATTTAGGTTTGGGTTAAGCAACTAGAAATACTTTTTTAGCCAATGTGTGGCGGTGAGACTTGAACCCAAGACCTTTGGCAACTTTTTTATCATGTTAAATTGAGTGACCCCCTCATTTAAAGTTTTCGCTGTTACAGATAGGATGCTCTTATGTATCTATTTATTTATTTTAACAGAAATAGTTCATTTTGAGTCCCCTTGTATTATTGTTGATCCGATCTGCACGAGTCCACCTAGTAATATTTGGTGTGAAGAACCTCAAATAATGCATGATTGCTGAGGAAGTATGTATATGAGATGAATATTTTGTTTAATCAACAATGCCTCACTTGTACATTTGTTGAATATTTTATGACAAGATGCATTTGGATATATTGTTCTACTCATACTTGGACCTTCTTGTTTTCTTCCTAGATCAATTGTTCAGGCACAGGGTGACATATCAACGAGCAAGGTATGAATTTTTTTACAGCTGAAATTTTGGTAGGTAGGTCATTTATGATTGGGCGTTGCAAAACCAAGTTATGCATTTTGCGTCAATTTGCTCGCACCTGATTATTCCACCGGCTACTTGTTTCCTTCCATTAGTATAGGCACCGGGTAATTCTTCCTGCCAAGGTTTATGCAGATGGGAAGAAATCACAGTGCGTTTTTTGTCTCTGTCGGGACTTGAACCTGGTCTCCCATGATCTTCAACCACTTTATTAACCGCTAGGTCACACCCTTGTTGAAAACTCATACTTAGACCCTACAAACTGCATTTGCATTTGTATATTCTATTGCACTCATGTATATATTTATCTGTTTCTTTACTGCAGGCTATAGAGCGGAAGAAATCTGATATTCCTAAATATGCTGTAAGTTCAGCAAAGTCTCTTTCCTGCTCTCTTGTGAAGCTGGTTTCATGACTGATTTATATCTCAGCTCAGCTAGCATTTATTTACTGGATACCAGCTTTGAGTATGCAAGTGTGACAGGCAGCCAGTCCCCCCTCCACTCATCCTCTTCAACTCTCCTTCTATCATACTACTAGCTTCTTGACCTCAGTTGGTGATATAATTCAATATTAACCTGTCGTTTTCATTCAAGGGAACAGTTATCTTTACTTATCTTCCTTATATCATAGCATATGATAGGATACCACTGTTTCTCTTTCAAATTTGGAGTTTTCCTCTGTTTTCTTGGCTATATGTGTATTCCGGTGCTTTTTTGTTATGTATTCCCTTTTCTTTTCTAGACTTTCTTGACTTGTTTACGTCTGTGGTAGCTTATAAGCACCTCGAAAGGCCTGATAACTTTGGAACTTTACAAGGATGGTTCTCCTGACGTTGTTGATGAATTCATTGATTTCAGGTGCGTAATTGGTATAACTTCTCAATTTTTTCTGTTTCTTTGAACAAAACTTTGTTCTCTTTTCTTTTGCGGAGACGACAATTAAATTACTCCTAGGTCATATAGATCTAACAAGACAACTTTTTTGGTTTTGGTTTGGTTGTTTGCGGAGACGACAATTAAATTACTCCCGGTTATTATAAATCTAACTAACCTTCTCTAAGTAGACGAATCCAAGCGTTCATGTCTTCCCTACCTTACATGCAGCAGCTGCTAACTTGTACACATGCTTCTAGAAGGAGAAATTCTGGCTGTTTATATGTGATCCTAAAAAACGTCCAAAACAACCTGCAACAGAAATATGAAGGATTAGAAAAATGTCTTTTTTGTATCTTTTTAAGAAACACTTACCTAGGTTTCAATTTTTGGAAAATCGGAGTTACGATAAAAAGCTGAATTTCAACATGTTAAATCCACCTTTTTCAGTTTTTATTTTTCGCCCTGATATATTGGAAGGGAAAAAAGGAAAAGAGAAAAGAGAGGTAGAGGGATTCATCAAGCAACGTTTGACTGTATATCTTTGTCTTCTTCATTCCTTCCCATGACAGTCTCCGAGTCTTGCCATTGTAACCTTTCTCTTTTCTCCTTTAAGGAGGGGTCAGGGAGTTGATAATTTGACTATTTGTGGTTGTGGCGATTCACAATTTTAAGCTGATGAAATGTTGTTAATGTTATTTTCATGAATATCGACCAATTCAGCTATGCGCAGGTTATATGCTTCACTTTGGTACCCCACAGTTTTCAACATTTGATTAGGAACTTTGAGAAAATTTTCTTTAGATACACGGATTTTCTAAAATTTGCTATGGACAGCTAGCTAATTCCTCTTTAGGAATCCATCTTACACAATGTATACTCAGTTTCTTCATAATCAATGGTGCAAAATAAAACATTGCCTCAAGTAGATGGCTAATTAGAATGATGAAAATCTTGGCATGCTGGTCTTATTTGCTAATGATTCACATGGATTCTTAAAGATGATGTTGTCATTACGAGAGATGAATGCATAATACCGGATAAGTGTGTCATCTAAGGAACATATTGGTTTTGGATCTGCATCATAAAGTTCTTTGTGTTACAGATAAGAACCTCAAGTGCATGTCGGTTGACTGTAAAAAAAAGTCTCTTTATTTCTCTGTTTGTCGTTTGCAAAGTTTTGGTTGCGCAACAAGCATGATAGAATATTGACTTCATAAAACGTGTTTGCAGTCAGAAGGGCCACTTTAAAGGGATGCAATTTAGTCGTGTAATAAAGAACTTTGTCATCCACGGTAGTAAAGTTGAAAGACCTGAAGCTACAGAAGATTGGACATCGAGGGGAAAACATTACAGCCAACTGGACACAAGGTCTTCGTTGCACATCATTTGCTGTTATTGTGTCTTATACAGTTGCCTTGAGATTCCCTGGCCTCATTTCCGTCGCTAAATTAGCAATCTTAATGTTCAGTCTTAAGCATGAAGCATTTATGCTTGGTACCTCCAAAGTGAAACACGAAGATGGAGGATTTGATCTATTTATCACGACAGCGCCAATACCAGATTTGAATGACAAGATCAATGTCTTTGGACGTGTCATCAAGGGAGAAGATGTCGTGCAGGTATGGATCCTTTTTCTTTTTCTATGAGTTATTGCATAAAGAAGTTAAGGGAGACAGTTATATAATTAATATTTCACTGCTTTTCCGTCACATTTAATATTTAGTGAAAATTCAAGTCTGTGCTGGGAGTATATTTGTTACTCCTCTGTCCCAATTTATGCCCTCCTTAGTCTTGTTCCAAAAAGACTGTCACCTTTCTATATTTAGAAACAATTTAACTTTATGAGATAGATTTACCACCTCACGAACATGTAAAGCTTGTTTTGGACACAAATTTCAAAAGTCTTCGTTTCTTTCTTAAACTCTGTACGGAGTCAAATGGGGCTACATAAATTGGGACAGAGGGAGTAATTATTTCATTATGATTCGTCAAGAAATGAAAAGTCATTTTAAAACTGGCCAAAAACCTATTGACAAGCCTGGTGATGAACTTATCTGACTTCTCTTATTCATTTTCGGCTGCACCCTAATGTTGATGGTTGGTTATGCCTATTCAGGAAATTGAAGAAGTTGATACAGATGACCACTATCGACCCAAAACACCAGTACAAATCAATGAAGTAACTCTGAAGCACAAAATTTGAACTCTTTGTCCATAAGATGCAGTTACTTAACATCGATGAACAGAAACAGACATCAGCATGAGCGGACATGATTTCAGGTTATAATGGTTCAAAAATCTTTTGAAGATTTTATTCCTCAGATTTGACACGTTGCGGCTAGCTATCAGTGCTTTTGATGTAAGATATGGATACTGGTAGTCCATTTGTGTAATTTGGTTAGGTTCTCTCCCCGAATTTTTCCATTAGGATAAACAATCCGTCTGTTCTATGTTTCTGGTAATTGATATGCTCAGAGGGATTTTTTTCATTACACTGTTCAAAAGAAGGTAATTTATGATTTTCATCCAAGATTCAGATTAGACATTTCTGAATCATGATATCAACACTTCAGGAGGAGTTGCAAGATTTCTTTTACTTTACATTACAAAGCTTTAAGTGCAAGACTATAAAATGAATTTGTTTGGTCTTAAGTCAGCTCTACTAAGTGCAGTTG
This sequence comes from Lycium barbarum, assembly GCF_019175385.1. Classification (NCBI taxonomy): domain Eukaryota; kingdom Viridiplantae; phylum Streptophyta; class Magnoliopsida; order Solanales; family Solanaceae; genus Lycium; species Lycium barbarum. The sequence goes on from NC_083344.1 coordinate 124,384,155, forward strand.
CCCAGGTATACCAAATGAGAAAATAACAAAAATGGTGCCTTATGTTTGGGGATACGTTCGAAGTAGTCCCTTATATCTACTATTCTTGAGCAGTTTAATTTGTTCTTTAAGTTTGCCAAAAGTAACCATTTTTGGTCGCCGACAAATATTTTACAAACTATGTCTGTTAAATTTGATGAAAAACGGTGAAAAAGGGATTTAGCGAGAATTCACATTTGGAGATAAAGTTTCTGCAGCTTCTTGAAAGCATGCAGTATGTATGATGTAACAGTGTGTTGCTTGATAATGGAAGTGCAGTCTGCGGATAACGAGATATTTGTAGTAAACATAATACATCCAAATGGCTAAGCTACAATATGAATGCGGTACCTATACCGCTATACGTTAGAGATATGTTTATTTAAGGGGAAAAGGATAATTCACAAAAAACAAAAACAAATGAAGATAGGGTTAATAATTCAAGTACCTATGAAAAAAAAAAAAAGAGAGAAGGATGGTCATCATGAAATTGACGATGGCAACCCTACAGGACTAAAGTAAAGCAGAAAAACAAAAGATAAATTGAAAGGGAATGAGTCTCATATACAAAAAACAGAATAAGTCAAAATCTCACCAGCCATGTTATGATCTATCATCCATATAGTGGGTCCAAGTTCCATCGAAGTATAGCTATGGCCAATGGTGGAGTCATGATTTCAGTTGAGGGGACTCAAAATATAAAAAAGTAAACATACGAAGAAGTCTAAAGGGATTCAACATCTACTTTATATACATAAAAAATAATTTTAACCTTATAAAAAATGTATTTTTTTTCGCCGAAGGGATTCGGATGAACACCCTCAGCATAGTGTGGCTCCGCCACTGGGTATGGCGGAAGGATATGTTCTTTTCCGAAAAGGAAAAGAAAGAAATTAATGTTCTAAAGATGAGATAAGTGCAAATTTGAATTGGTAATACGTGTCTTGAATTGGCTTTACCGACTAAAGTAATGCTTAACAACTCATGACAATCTTTAGTCAGTCAAAGTCATGCTTGAACTATTTTGAAATGGTTGAAGTACCCCAATTTTACGTTGGGTTAATTTCGTCGATAGTCATTACATTTGCTGTTTGAATACTTAAGTTATTAAATTATTTTTGTAATAGTAAAATCAGTAAATTAATTATTTGTAATATTAACGTCACAAATTTCATTTTTGCAACAACAAAATCACTAAACTATGTGTTAATTGCCTAAAAATACCAAAATCATTTATTTTTTTTTTGCGCCAAAAAATGACATGTCATCGCCATATCATCATTTTGTAACTATGCACATGCCATGTGAGAAAATATTATCACAAAATTTCACATTTTCATAGCTTATATTTTAAACATAGAAAACATAAAAGTTAAGAAAATGAAAAAAGAAAAACGATTGGCATATGTCGGTATGTTTTTTTTTTGTTTTTTGTTTTCCAATCCGATGTTGGGTACCGTATTGGAATCCAACTAATTTGGATTCGCGCAGCGTAGGGTCTATTCGGAAAAAGCGCTTCGCACCAAAGATTTTTTCATACTCAGGGTTTGAACCCGAGACCTCTGATTAAGGGAGGAGTAGCCGCATCCACTGCACCACATTCTTTGATGGTATGTCGATATGTTGATTCGAGGGACATGCATCATACTTCTTATTTTTTTTTGCATTCCATCATGTTAATTACTAAAGAATAGAAAGAGAGTTATGAAATTATATGACAACCCCATGATATTTGATCATTTGTATCTATGTTTAGTTAAAAGAGTAATAAAAGATGGAAGTGAAAAAATTATTCGTCCCTTTTCTTTGTAAAGCTCAAGTATTTAATTGCACGGTTTGCCCTTAAAATAGGCGGGTCTTTGCCCCTCAAATGGAACTTTTGGCTTGCGGGCATACTTCTTTTAAGGGATCCAGCACAACTTGTGTCGGATCCGAACTTATGTCCTACTAGGCATAAATTACATTTGAGGGCCAAAAATCAAAGACCAATACAAAATAGGGACAAAAGTGCAAATGCCCCAAGCTAAAGTGAATAAGTAACATACAAATTCATGTGATATTGGTTGAAACAAGCTAGGGTTTTTTAATTATGGTATTTAGATGGTAATTGCGCGTAATTCCATATTTTTTGAATGATCTGATAGGGCAATTATATTTTTATACTAATAATATATATAATTTTAACTCTACATTAATGATATCTAGGATAATGTAAAGTTACTTATTATAACATGTTAAACTACATAATATTACCACAAGCGAATTTATCAATTGAGCACTAATGATATAAAAATTCATTACATTGAGCACTAATGATATAAAAAAAAAATCATTACTCTGAATGTGTAAAATTTATATCAATAATAGCATACTCAGTATAATCTTACAAGTAGGGTTTGGGGAGAGTGGTGTATACGTAGTGCAACACCCTACTATTGTTAAAGAGGCTATTTTCGATGGACCCTTGGCGCTTAAGTAAAGCATATACAAAACAAGTATGGAAATTGGAACGGAAATACATTAATGAAGAAGTCATTCTAAAAATAAAGGAAAAGAGAAAATATCAACAACAAATATCACAGTAATCGAAGCCAAGTAACCAACAAGTAATAGTAAAAACCAAAGTAAGATAATCGGAGAGTAATAATAACAATACTGATAAAAAAAATAGACAAAACTTGACTAATTACTAACCTTCAACCTAATCCTCAACCTCCCTAGTACTTTTAAAATCCTATAATTATATTTAATGTATGAGTATTTACGTTAACTGGAAGGGGATTAACATCATATTGCTATAGCCTAATAAAGAAAAAGAATCACATGAAGAGAATAAAATAGTTTCTAATGTTACTTGTTAGTAAAAGATGTGCAAAAAGGAAAAGAAAAACAGTAGTCCATAAATTCTTACTAATACTTTTCACCAATCTATATCTATATATCTATATTACCACTATTAAGAAGCACCGGTTGGTGCTCCTTTTTCGTCGTCTGTTGTGGACCCCCCCTAAAAAAATTAAAAATTGGGCTCTATATATATTAAACAACAACTAATATTAAAAAAAATTGTGGACCCCATATTAAACACCATCCAGTATTAAAAAAAAAAAGTGGAACCCACCACATCCAAACTCACTGAAAAAAAAAGTGGACCCCATATTAACAAAATCAAGCAATATTGAAAAAAAAAATGAATCCCATATTTAAAAAACAAACAATGTTAAAAAAAATGTGGGCCCCATATTAAACACCATGCATATTCGTAGCAAAAAAAAAAATGTGAGCCCCATATTAAACACCATGTGTATTCGTAGCAAACACTAATATAATAAAGTTTTAAATACGGAACACAAACTATAATGTTATATTAATCGTGTTTTGAACATAGTATCCCATATTGACAAAATCAAGCAATATATATATATAAAAAAAAAGTGCAGACTTTGTATTCTTAGCAAACACTAATATAATAAAGTTTTAGATACGGAGCACAAATTACAATGTTATATCAATCGTGTTTTGAACATAGTATATATAAAAAAATAAATTAGGCCGCATATTAAACAGGTCCATAAAAAAAAATTGTAAAAAAAAATTTGTGGGCCTCATATATATTAAACAACAACAACTAATATTAAAAAAAAATGTGGGCCCCATATTAAACACCATCCAGTATTAAAAAAAAAAAGTGGAACCCACCACATCTAAACTCACGAGAAAAAAAAAGTGAACCTCATATTAACAAAATCAAGTAATTTAAAAAAAAAAAGTGAATCTCATATTAAAAAAACAAACAATGTTAAAAAAATAATTGTGGGCCCCATATTAAACACCGTGCGTATTCGTAGCAAACACTAATATAATAAAGTTTTAAATACGGTGCACAAACTACAATGTTATATTAATCGTGTTTTGAACATAGTATCCCATATTGACAAAATCAAGCAATATATATAAAAAAAAATGAATCCTAAATTGTGGGCCCCATATTAAACACCATCCAGTATTTAAAAAAAAAAAAGTGAAACCCACCACATCCAAACTCACGGGAAAAAAAAAGTGGACCCCATATTAACAAAATCAAGCAATATTGAAAAAAAAGTGAATCCCATATTAAAAAAATAAACAATGTTAAAAAAAATGTGGGCCCCATATTAAACACCGTGCGTATTCGTAACAAACACTAATATAATAAAGTTTTAAATACGGAGCACAAACTACAATTTATATTAATCGTGTTTTGAACATAGTATCCCATATTGACAAAATCAAGCAATATATATATAAAAAAAAAATGAATCCCAAATTGTGGGCCCCATATTAAACATCATCCAGTATTAAAAAAAAAAAGTGGAACCCACCACATCCAAACTCACCGGAAAAAAAAAGTGGACCCCATATTAACAAAATCAAGCAATATTGAAAAAAAAGTGAATCTCATATTTAAAAAACAAACAATGTTAAAAACAAATTGTGGGCCCCATATTAAACACTGTGCGTATTCGTAGCAAACACTAATATAATAAAGTTTTAAATATGGAGCACAAACTACAATGTTATATTAATCGTATTTTGAACATAGTATCCCATATTGACAAAATCAAGTTGTTATATTCACTAAAATAAATATACTTAAAATATTTATATTTTAAAATAAGATAGAATTTAATGCAAAAGACAACATGACAAGTAAAATGAGCTAAACCGAGAATATTTACCAAAAATTAAAAATGGTATTTCTTCGTTTAAATAGAAAATCAATTGCTACTTTGTTTCGTTTTAAACATGTAAAATTAATTTAATAATTTGAATTAGAATTATCCAAATCAAAATTTGATAAAAAATAATAAGTATTTTACACCTTTAAATTAATCGAATTAAAATTGAAAGTATGCTTAAATATTGCTATTATTTTATCTCAAAGAGAGGAAAATAGTTTCCTTTTTAAACAAGTCTTCTCTTTTAAAAAATATTAATAAATTTGCCGATTTTGTATTCGTAGCAAATATTAATATAATCAAATTTTAGATACGGAGCACAAACTACAATGTTATATTAATCATGTTTTAAACATAATATATACTCTCTCTCTATATATATATATAAATATATATAATCACTATTCAAAGACAATTACATACACATAGATACACTATAATCTAAAGTGTTAGGCCCGTGCTCCCGTCTAGTATAATATAAAGTTAGGCAAAGACAAGGTGATGTGACATCTCTCTTTGGCCAAGGATTCTATTTATCTTTTTTTTCATTTTTTTTTTGACAATTTTCTCTATTTTTCTATTGTACAAGAATAAATAGGGTAATTACTACTCCTCCATTCATTTCTATTCTTTAATGTAAAATTTAAATGTCTTTAAATTTAATTTACTACTCCACTCATTCCTATTCTTTATTGTAAAGATGTAAAGATATTAGAGAAGAGTTGCGTTGTAATAGACATGTTATACGAAGAGTCGTAACTTCATTAAGTAAGAGAATGCAATGATATATTGAAGTTTTATTACTGGTAATCAATGTCCATAACGTGATAGTGGAGGATTAATATATACTATTAGGTTCATTCTCATCTTTAATCACAACAGAAGTTTCATATAATTCCGTCTCTTCCCCATCCCTCCTTTTTCAGTTTTCACCAATATATACCAGTGGAGTAAATGCCCATTTTGCCCAGCATTTTTTTATTACGAAGACATGATTAATTGCTTCGATCAAGATAACCTTTCGATCAAGATAACCTTCATATAGTTACATGTCAACAATGAGTAAAATGGTCGATCTTTAGTTCATAATGGTATGTCGTTAATTTCTTCCTTATCTTTTGTTGTATCTACCTGTGTTCTTTTCAGCGTTTCTTATTTCTTGTGTACTTAATTCCTCTTCACAAAATTCTCATCTGTAATCACATGAGAACAAGAAGGCATACACAAAAGCAGGCTGATCAGTTGGATTACAAAGAGACAAAATTAGAGACAGTTTCAGACGCCCTACCTCGTTCGGATTTGGTTGAGTACTCCTCAATTCCTCTTTTGTCTTCTTTAATCTTTCTATTTTTTTTCTCTTTGAGTGAGTTTTTGTGAGTTCTTTTTCAACTTCATAGGGATGAAGGTAGCAGCTTTTGATGCTAATTAGTAAAGCTGTTGTACGTGATGAAGGTTATTTTTATATTCCTTTCACTTTCTTTTCTCTTCTTTCCTCACTTTTCGTTTCTTTTAGCCTAGGATCTTTCGGAAACAACCTCTCTATATATCCCACAAAGGCAGAAGTATACTTCTACATCCTACCCTCGCATACCTCACTTGTGCGATCACACTGGGTATGTTTTTGTTGTCGCAAGAAATGAAGAATCAACGAATATTTTAGGTTTATCCAAGTAATTCTATTATACGTGTGTTTGGTGTTGTCGAATGATGATCAACTCTCTTTGCTCCCAGACACTACAATAGAAATTATTTTGTTACCATATATTAGAATTGTTCAGAAAGATTGAAGATTAGAGGCGGAACTAGAATTTCATCTTTACAAGTTATATTATCGATATTACAAAATATTATCAATCCAAATAGAGTTTTGAACCACATGTGAAGTATTTAGGCTATGATGGTCCCCACATAAATAAATTAAGTTTTTCATTTTATATTAACATTACCAAGTTGAAGTTATTTGCTAGCAAAACATGTTGCATTATATATCTTTTTGTTTATTTTTTCTAATTTGGAGTTTATCATTGCTTTTACAGAAACCTCTAGGCGAATGGGATCATCAATGATAATTGGCAAAAATATTTATGCTTCGTAGGTACTTTTTTTGGAGTGCTTAATCAAGGTTTTTTTTTTCTTCAATAAAATACTAATCAAGCAGTCGAAAAAGTTCAACTAAAACTAAAAGAAAATTAAGAAAATTATAATAGTGGTATTAATGAGTCCCATATAGAAATTGTAATAAGAAATTGAATTATCGAATTCTATTACTCACTAACGCAATTTGCCTATGAAAGTTCACTTTTAAAATTGAAGAAACAAATAAGCGTGGGAATTGAAAATTGGATGTCAAAAGAGCAATTTATATATTAAAAAATAGTGATTGTATTTTACAAAAGGTAAATAATATTGTTTTGAAATTGTCTTTCACGATGAATTTTATTCATTTCGAAGAGTTGAAGTGACACTTCTTAGACAAAAAAAATATATATTTTTTTTTTTCTTATTAAAGCCTGTCTTAATTGAGTAATGATATACTGACATTTTTATGATATTTAATTTTATTTATGAGGAGCTTTTAATTAGGAACTGAAAGGAACGTCTCACTTATTTTTGTCTCTATGCAATAGTCCAAATGCAATTACTTAAAAAATTATAATTTAAAATAACTAATACTCCAATCTTCTATGATCATTATTTAAACAATATGGGAACTGGAGAGTTGAGATGACGTATATAAGCCTCATAATTCTCCATGTACAATTACTTAAAATGTTATTGTACAAAATAATAAAATCAGTAATCCTATTCATTATTAAATTTCAAAAGTCTCCAAATATAATTAATAATAAGTATTATTTTTTACAAAAACTTATAATATTGTTTTTGAACAACATATATAATTACTAATAATTTTTTTCTCTATCCCAAAATTCCTAATACAACTAACTTATGCTAACAATATTTACTTTTATTATATAACACTAGTATTACTAGTTGGTTTATATATAATCTAATTGGTTTTTATCTGCCATATGAAACTCGTCTTTAAGTAATTGCACAAACGGATAAGAAGATAATATATTCCGTGAAATGTCGAAAAAGCGCATTTTCAATCAATCATTATCATTAGCGTCCCCTCAATTTTTTAATTATCCCACTTTTGTCACTTTCTCTTGTTCTACTTCAATTCAAATTTGACATTTTCTCTATTTATTTATATTTCTCCCCCCACATTATCTCAAGATTGAACGCCAGAAAATCCTACTCCGTCCTTGACAAAAGTATAATAAAAAGAGTATATATAATTAACCACTTATATTTGGATTGAAAGTATAACGGGGTATATTTAACTCAGTATCAAAGTATAAGTAAAGGAGTATACTTGAAAGGGGTATATTTAGATCGAAGTATAACAAGTGACATATTTAAATCAGTGCCAAAATATAAATAAAGAAGTATATGAGGATCGAAATTATAATACAAGAGGTATATTTAGACCAAAAGTAAAACAAGAGGTATATTTAAATTATTGTCAAAGTATAAGTGAAGGGTTATATTTGGACCGTAATCATACCAAAAGGGAATATTTGAACTAAATTATTACGACGGGTAGGGGTGTCAAATTTGGCTCAAAAGGTGATGATCCGCCCAAACTTTTATGAGTTGGGCTCAAGATAATTTTATATTGGGCTGATTTCAGCCCAACCCAATATAACCCATTTTAAAGTGATCTCCAATTTAGCCCAATTCTAGCCCATTTTTAAGATTAACTTAAATTTGAGTTTATTGCTTGAGATTTAGTTTATTTGTTTAATATATACACTTTTCTTGTATCATGTATCTTATAAGTTTGTGGTGTGTTCAATATGAAGGGAAATATTTTTCACGAAAAATGTTTTTCTCGAAAAATATTTACCACGAAAATTGTTTTCTTAAAAAATATTTTCCACGAAAAATCAGTAAAAATAATTTTCAGGAAAATATTTTTCGCAAAAAATGTATTTCTAGAAAATAGACCCTTCAAAAAAACTGGGTCAAGTTGGACGGGTCATTACCCAACCCATTTTTAGTCCATTTCAGCCCAATCCAATTTAGCCCAACCATTTATTACCTCAGCCCATTTTTATTGGGCCAATTTCAACCCAACCTGCCCATTTGACACCCCCAACGACGAGTATATGTAAATCAATTCCAAAGTATAAGGAAATGACATATTTAGGACCGAAAGTATAATAAAAGACATATATTTAGACAATGGTTATATTTAAAGCATTGCCAAAATATAAGTAAAGTATATATTTGGACGTAAAGTATAATAAAATGAGTATAGTTAGACCGAAAATATATTTAATTCATTTTTAATTGTATATAGATATAATATTTGACCCCTTTCCAATTTTTAATTATCTCCACTTTCATCACTCTCTCTCTCTCTCTTCTTCTTCTTCTTCTACTTCAAATTTGCAATCCATATCCATTTATTTCCTCTATTTATATTTCTCTCCCTCACATTATCTCAAACTGATCGCCGGAAAATTCCCCACCGTCCGATCAACTCCCCCGTAAATCCGGCGGTCATGGATCTCCGCTTCTACACACTAACTGAATTTCAAATCAGGTACTTGTAGAAGAACAAAAAGGTCCATACATTAACCTCTTTAATCTTCTCGATCTTCATTTTTAGTCCAAAAGTTTCTGTTTTGGCGGATTTTTACTGAGTGTTTTCTTGTTGTTGATACAGCTAGGGTTTTAATGTTGAATAAAATCATAAAGAGAGGGCACAAAAAAGTGCCTAAATCATCATCAGAGGTATCTGATTTCACTCACGCGCTCGGTCACGCGCCGCCGCAAGGAAGTAGAAATTCCGGCAATGTTTCAACATCCGATGTTGTCGTTAACCATGCTTCCAGGGGCAATTTGGTAAATAACTCGATCCAAACAAACCCTACGGTGATGACGTCATCAGTGCCTTCTGGAAACATCGAGAACCTTCCAATGTTTCGTGATGTTCCGATTTCGGAACGTCAAGTGTTGTTTTTTAAGAAAGTAAACATTTGTTGTTTTCAGTTTGATTTCAATGATACAATGAAAATGGTAAGAGAAAAAGAGATTAAAAGACAATCACTTGTTGAGCTTGTTGATTATGTTCAATCTGGTGCTGGTAAAATAAGTGAAAGTAATCAAGAAGAAATGGTAAAAATGATATCTTTGAATATATTTCGATGTTTACCACCAGCGTCTCACGAGAATACAGGGTCGGAAAATGTGGAACATGAAGAAGACGAGCCTTGTCTCGAGCCATCGTGGCCTCATTTACAGCTCGTTTATGAATTGTTGTTAAGGTATGTTGTTTCATCGGATACTGATACGAAAGTAGCTAAACGGTTTATTGATCATTCGTTCGTGTTGAAGTTATTGGATTTGTTTGATTCTGAGGACCCGAGGGAAAGAGAGTATTTGAAAACGATACTTCATAGGGTATATGGGAAGTTTATGGTGCATAGACCGTTTATAAGGAAGGCGATTAATAACATCTTTTATAGGTTTATATATGAGACTGAGAGGCATAGTGGGATAGGTGAGTTGTTGGAGATTCTAGGGAGTATTATAAATGGTTTCGCGTTACCTATGAAAGAGGAACATAAGTTGTTTCTTGTTCGGGCACTCATACCACTGCACAAGCCGAAACCGGTTGCAATGTATCATCAGCAGTTATCCTACTGTGTTGTTCAGTTTGTTGAAAAGGATTACAAGTTGGCTGATACGGTTATAAGGGGTTTGTTGAAGTACTGGCCTGTTACTAATTGCCAAAAAGAAGTCCTTTTTCTTCAGGAGCTTGAAGAAGTGTTGGAGACTACACAGGCGGCAGAATTTCAGCGTTGCATGGTTCCTCTTTTTAGACAGATTGCTCGTTGCCTTAACAGCCCACACTTCCAGGTTAAGGAAAATTTATAGTGTTTATTTGTTATATTCTCTACCTCCATCTTTTGTTTATTAATTTACTATGCATTAGTAACTCTCTATGTCAGTTTTTATTTTTCTTTTCATTGCCTCATTCGATTTAAATTGTCGATTAGATTTCCATTTAGTTTGAATTGTGGATAGAATAGAAAATTGATATGACGTGTTCTTTGTTGTTTGGTTGGTTAGATCCTATAAAGTTTTCTTTTATTAACCTTTTTTTGTTTGTTTCCGGAGAAGCGTTCTCTAATGATGGTGTGCACGTGTATAACTGTGTTAATAACAAAAACAAACAAAAACATACCCTGTTTAATCCCCACAAGTGGGGTCTGGGAAGGGTAGGATATGCGTAGACTTACCCCTTCTTTGTGGGGTAGAAAGGCATAACTGTGTTAATGAGTGAAGAATGTAGTATTGGTGCTTAGACGTGAACAATTGGCATTTCTCCAATGGGCCAGTGTATTATTTATCCAGTTTAAGCATATTTCCTTCTGATTTGTCAGATGCAGTTAACTAATCTATGTATTGGGTGTTTCTTTGAAGTCACGTTATGCAGGCCTGAGTGGATCATAAAAAACTCCTTTGGATTTTATGATGTGCTTTATGACCTTTTCGCTGATTCTCGTATCTCCCACGTGTAAAAGATGCATTCTTTTGTTATCATTAGCTTCCTATTTATGATTCTAACCCATACGCTAGCGTTCCATTCTCATTTTTGCCATGCACTAAAGGACAATGGACTTATCAAGTTGATTTAGGTTCTTATCAAATTTATTTGTTAACAGTTGCACTTGGCTATCTCCGTTCAATCTGTCTCTATCATAAATATCTTTCCTTTTCGATAAGTACTACTTTTGTCATAACTATTCAAATATAGATTTCTTTGTCCACTATTTCTGTTGCAAGTCAGTCTATGTTGCTCACCTTAAGTGGGAATTGCGCTTGGCTTCGTATAATCCCTTTGCTAAAACTGTCTTTTACTATCCTATTTAGAACTGTCACATGAACATTAGGTGTAGGTTTCTCTACTTTTTTGAGTATACGGCTTGTATACAGGTTTTCCCCTATTGTTAATAAAATACCTTACCTTACCAAAAAAAAAAAAAATGCGGAGAAAATGTAGTCTTATCAGCCCATCATTATTGCCTCTTCTATGGAATGAGTGTTGTCATATCCTTGGCGTCAATGCTGTCCTGGTACATATGAAACAATTGCTAATGGATGTACTAGACGCAAAATTTAACTCTCTTTAAAATTATCAGACTTTTTAAGGAGTATGTCACAAATGCTTTATAAAAAATCTGTATCGTGATATAGTCTCACACTTGAATGACATCGGAGGTCCAATTAATGTCCGTTAGTCTGTCATCTACTTTATTTGTCAAGATAGAGGCTACCTTCTTTCAGAGGTCCCATCACCTAGCCGATTATCTTGGCCTTGTAACCAAACCTGTATTTTCCTTCTTTTAATAATATGTCTAGCCAGCTCAACAACTTTACTTTCCTTTTTGGGTTGTTAATATCCTAAAAGAGGGATTTCTTCACTACTCTGCGCATACTCGATCAATTGCTTACGATCAAAATGTTAATGTGATGCTTTGATGGAACTAGCAAGTTTCATAAAAGAAAAACTTTATATGTCTGTACATACTCCATTTAACTGAAGCAAAAGTTGGTGGTCAATGTATTAGTTTTTTTTCGAGCCGAGGGTCTATCGGAAGTAGCCTCTCTACCCCACAAAGTTAGGGGTAAGGTTTGTGTACATCTTACCCTCCCCAGACCCTACTCTGTGGGATTACACCGGGTATGTTGTTGTTGTAATGTATTAGTCTCAATTGAGGGAAACTGAAAACATATTAAGAGGTGGAACTACTCATTTCAGTTAGCAGAGCTTTAGGTCTATGCTATCACTGATTGGCTAGTAAGAACTTGTCTATCAAACAAGAAGAAATGTGCACAATTTGATCTTTGTTTTCTTGGTGCATAACCTTCCTCTACTCTTGATATATCCCACATGAGCTTCACTGGGCTTTCTTTTGTGTTGCTTGCTTTCGAAATATATGTTACTAGCCTCTTCACTTTATCTTCTGCAGTTGTGTCATCAAATAGTGCTAAAAAATAGTGGAGTCAGATAAATTTAATTCAAAAGAATAGTTTTTATGCATGAGAGAATTTTTGCGAAACTGCAAATTTTTATGTGACCAGTGTCGACTTGATTTTTTTTTCTTTTTCGGATCAAGTATAGTGACTACTTAATTCTAAATGACCAATCACAAAAGTTGAAGCTCTAGCTAAGAAGAAGAGGTGGTCGAGGAGAAGCACACTTTATTAGAGCATCTTTCCAGAAATGTGTTGTTAATGAGAGGCAACAGATTACAAGTTTATTTTCTTTATTTCTGCCGTAGACAAAAGCTGGTATTTAAACGGAGAAGGGTATAGGGGCGGGCCCATTGTCCATCGGGTTTCGAACTGTGCGCCATTGGCCTTCGGGGATTCTCGGTTTTCGACAAACAAAATTGCTATCATTTTATTTCTAATGATGAAAATATTAGTTGTCTGATGCAGACTGACTTGCCAGTTTTCTTCTAGGGAAAAGGGTCAAAAATGCCCCTCAACTTTGGGAAAAAGGCTAAAAATATCCTCCGTTACAACTTTGGATAAAAAATACCCCTCCCGTCATTAAAGTTTTTAAATATACCCCTATCTTAACGGAAATCCCCAAATCCCCCAAAATAACCTGATTTCATTTTTAAACCCGCTCCATTTAAACCTGACCCATCTACATAAAAACCGCATATGCAAGCAACTTGTTCCCGAGTCCTACATTTGGAGCCACTAGGCACAAGAGCGAGTAACCCATATGGGTTTTTTATTTAGTTGGGTCGGGTTTAAATGGAGCGGGTTTAAAAATGAAATCGGGTTATTTTGGGGATTTCCGTTAAGATAGGGGTATATTTGAAAACTTTAATGACGGGAGGGGTATTTTTGACCCAAATTTGTAATGGAGGATATTTTTAACCATTTTCCCAAAGTAGAGGGGTATTTTTGACCCTTTTCTTTCTTCTATTTACAATGAATCGGAGGATGTTGTCAGAAAGTAATAGACAGAGGGCTCATAGGAGGAATAACCTGCACCTCGAGGGAGGAGAGTAGCTAAATCAATGCCTAACATATTTAGGGGATTCTTGGGGAGTTTTAGAAAGTCGACGGGTATAGGAAGAAATAGAGAAACTAATTCTATTATCTTTTCCTTTCTTGATTGTGCATTACAAAATACCCTTGACTGTGCGCTGACTGGTCACTGTTGATCATCTTACTAATTAATTTTCTCTCCTCCAACCACATCCAAAATGCCGACGTTCCATCACCTTCACTTCCCATAATGATAATCTTATGTGCTTGTGAAGTCAGGTTTATAACTAAGGTGCACAAAAAAGATTGGGACCTAAAGTTGTAGAACAAAAACTTTCAACCCCGCAGAGTGGCCTGTCTATTGATGCAAAACCCCTATGATAGGTGTGAAAGGCTGGTTTGTTGTAGGAGTCAGAGAAGATTAGGGGACATTCTTTAGCATAAGGAGGTCAATAGAGCAAAGATTCTTCCTTTTTCCCCTGCTTTTGTTCTTTCTACTGTTAAACCCAACAAGTATCCAAGCTTTCCAAGATCCTTGGTAAAAGAGTGTTTACTAAGATTCTGGTTCAGGTCAATTTCTATCCTATCACTACCTGAATATCATCAACCTACATGAAGGATGATGATGCATGCTTGCTTAAAAGGACCAGAAGTTGGAGTGAAATTGTCTACCTGTATTTTGATGAAGGAAATTGTCTACCTATATTGTGATTTCAGTATTTTCTCAGCTCACTGTTTCTCGGAAATAGCCTCCCTACTTCACAAGGTAGACGTAAGGTCTACGTGCACTCTACCCTCCCCACCCCAGACCCCTCTTGTGGGATTACTCTGGGTCTTTTGTTGTTGTTGTTGTACTGTTTCAGAGTTTCCTTTGATTAAGCGAATGAATCGAAGGGCTCTAGTGCTTGGTTTCTTCTATGTTGCTTAGGAGGTGAAATTGTAAAAATTCCTTTTCCTGTTCTGAAGATTTTGCTCTTTTCTTTTCTGCTTTGTGGTGAGAAGGTACAAGAAAATCTGTTAAAAGCATAAAGTGAACTTGGATATGGATATCTTCTACTTTACTATCCATTTTATGGGTAGCACTTTCTTGCTAGTTACTATTGTTGCATGAGTAGTTGATTTCAAATTATACGCTTGATATTTTTATAAGTGCTTTTTTTTTCTTTTTAAAATTTTCTTGGTTCCTTAAAGTACTTAAACTACAAAGGAACAAAACAAGAATTGGAGATGGGAAGGTTATGAAAGGTTTCCTTGTTGTAGTTACTCTTTTGGCCTCTTCAGTTCTAGAACTTCTTCATCTTTTTTTTTTTTTGGTTGGATGACCGAGAAATTTGTCTGGAGCTGATCCTTTGGGGCAACCGCAGCCTCCGAAACTCAGGGATGATGGGTCCATCCCTCTACCCTTTTCCACTTAAATACCAGAGTTAGTTCGCTTGGCGCGGGGCTCGAACCTGTGACCTAAGATACAAGTCCCTCAGGCCTCAACCTTTGTCAATTGAACTAACCCCTGGGGCTCTTCAATTTTAGAATTCTTACCAAATCAAGCTTTAGAATCTTGTCCGCGTGCCCAAGAAAGATAGCTGGGTTAGAGTGGATTCTGAATTCCTTTTATTGATTATGTAAGTATAAGATATGGTCATGTGGATACTTTTGGACTGACATTTCTTCTTTGTTGGATAAGTGATACTTCTCTTGTGATTTCAGTTGAACTTCTCAGTCAACCTCTTTTTTCCTCTATTTGGAGTTTCATTCTATGCGTGTGCTTGCTTTTTTATGAAACAGGTCTTTTTTTCTTTCTTATTTTGAAGTTTCTTTCTATGCGTGTCTGCTTCTTTTTTAATGAAACAGGTTTAGTTGTGTTACTCCAGAGGGGATGGTTGTGGAACTCTTGGTTATGTCCATTTGTCTCATTCTTTTGTTCTTTTCCTAGAAGATCAATTGCAACGTCTATTTCTGATCAGACCGACTATCTGTCTTAGCACATTCACATTCATGTATAGTCTCTCAGTGAATTCCAGAAAATGTTGCTGTATAAAATATGGGCATTGGAAATGTCATTTGCCTGTGGGGTAAAAGCCATTTCGTCTTTATGAAGCTGATTGGTCTTTTTGTTTGTTCTCCTTTTTTCATCTGTATATTGGCAACAGCTTTCTTTTAAGAAATGTTCTAGTAATCCTTTTAAAAAAGATATCTAGTAGTAAGTTACACTTGATATTAATTTTATAGTGAAATCGTGTGAATAATTCTTAGGATTATGAAGTGGCAATGTTTTATATCTTTGCGGTATCTCTGAAGCAAATTTATATTTCAGGTCGCAGAACGAGCACTATTTCTATGGAACAATGAGCACATAGTGGGACTGATCGCCCAGAACCGCAATGTCATTTTGCCAATCATTTTTGATGCTCTGCAAAAGAACATAGATAATCATTGGAATCCAGCTATCCATGGGCTGACCGTAAATGTTCGCAAATTGTTCATGGACATGGATGCTGATTTGTTCGATGAGTGCCAAGGACAGTATTCTGAGAAAGCAGCTCGAGCCACTGAACTGGAAGAGCAGCGAGAATTAAGATGGCAGAGATTAACAGCTGCTGCAACAAAAGGATGCTAAAGGACACAGTTCACTGCGATTATCCATTAAGGTTGGATTGGACCCCAAATCCAGAACTGGATGTGTGGTCATGATCATTTGTTATAATGGTATTCATTTTTCTCTTAGTTTTTGTTCGTCGGTTTCAGTGTGCTGAATCGTTGAAGATGACTGGCAATGCAGCAGCGTGTAATTCATATATGTATTTGATAACTGCTTTGTCGCGTGCTGCAGCTGAAGAATGGTTTGCTTAAGTATCTCGTGTAATTTGTTATGTAATTTTATCCTCTAGAGAGAAATTTTTATTCTTCGGTGATCTCTGAAGGCAACAATTTGTGATGTTTACTGGTTATTTACAGTTGCACATAGCTAGTCGGTAGGAAATGGCGTTGAAAAGAGTACTTATTTAGTATTTGTTCACAGTGATCACATCTGGACACCTCCATGATAGTGTATTAGCTGCAATTTGGCTAATGGCGAAGAACTCACTGTTGAATTTATCAGTCCTTGTATCAGCATTCATAACTCACAATCATTATCCATTCCACTCTTACCTAATGTTAAAGCGTAGTGAACTGTTTTATTTCTTTCCCAAAATCGTCTAGCAAAATCTTCACTAGTTTAGGCTTTTAACTTGAGCTCCCCAATCTTTAATCTTATTCACTTGCCAAACCGCTTATGAATCAACTAATTATATTCTAGTTCTCTTAGCTTGTTTGGCACTAAAGATTCCCACAAAATCATCAAAGTGTGTATTTGAAAAAATGAACTAAGTTCAGGGGGGCCATATGTATTATTCTCTTCTCTCTCTCTCTTTTTTTCGACTTTTCATTTATTGTTTTTGGTAGGAAAGATAGAACTTATATTAAATTACATAAGGAGTACATGGGAGCCATTTGTTGCTAATGACGGAGCACAAAGAGTTAGTATTAGTCACTAACCCATTGTTAGTATTTATCGATACATTACTACTACTGCTAGCTGCTGAACTATTACAAATATTTGGGTTACAAAATGGGGTAGCAGCTTGTTGAGACTTCACCATATTGCTTAATTAGTGAACTACTTCCTGTGCATCGTGCTTGACGACTAGTTGTAGTCCGAGGAGAAGTGCCCATGTTTCTGTTTCAAATGCTGATGAACCGGTTGCTTCACCTGAAAAACCAATCACCCATTTCCTTTGTAATCACGTAGTGGCGGAGCCACATGTAGTTGAGGGGTGTCGACCGACACCCCTTCGTCGAAAAATTACACTGTGTAGCTAGGTAAATTTTTTATTTATATGTATATATATTACATATTGACACTCCTTGGCTTCTTCATGAATTTACTTTTTTATATTTTGACACCCCTTAGTGAAAATTCTGGCTCCGCCTCCCCCAGTTCCTTCCTTCCCATCCTTGCCCTTGAAAGCACCATCAGTATTTAATTTACAGAAAAGGCTCATTTATGCCACTCGTCAGTAGTTGGACTCATTTATGTAACAGCCGTTACCAAAATGGTTCATTCATGTCATTTTTCATTAACGTCGGTTTTACAATACCAGATATGACACGTGTTTTCCAATTAGAGGTCCACGTTGTTTAATTAAATCAGCACAAATTTATGGGGTTGGATTTTAATTTAATTTAGGATTTAATTTGTGTTGATTTAATTAAACGGCTTGGACCTCTAATTGGAGGTCACGTGACATATCTGATATTGTAAAACCGGCGTAACTGAAAAATGGCACGGATGAGCCATTTTGGTAATGGCCGATGGCATAAATGAGCCAAACGAGTGACATAAATGAGTCATTTCTAATAGTTTGATTGCATATTTAATCCTTTTCCGTTTAATTTATAGATACTAGTTGGGGGGAGGAATCCATTTTACTTGGATGTTTATTTTGTTAACACTAGTGTGGTGGGTTATCCCAAGATTTTATATTCCAAAGCCATATTGGAGATTGCGGTGGTGTTAGGCTGGGAATATTTGTGAGAGGATATGTAGTCGTTTCGATTTTTCCACAAATGCCAAAGAGTGAATGATACGAGAAGATTATTGGGAATTCCATGAATTAGAAGAGTTGAGCATTCTTCTCGGATAATGCTGATATGAAACAAGTATAAACCAGCTCTCTGAAGTTTGCATTGTGGACTAGCAGGCGGACCATATTGCCTTAGCAACTGCGATTGTGCTCCACAATCAGAGCATTATGGTCCACAATGAACTCCTTCCTTCAACCTTCCGCAATCAACTTCAATATTCACTCTAATCACCTAATTTGCACAAATCAATTGCATTACTTCAATTTCCTGAAATCAAACATATTTAATTAGCATCCTTAGCTTAATTGATCACTTTTGAACTAAAAACTACAGTAAAAGGTAGTAATAATGTGGTGAAAATCACCACTTATCACCAACCTCTACAGCTCAACCTCTCACACCTCCGCACTGGGGCTACCGTGCATCTCCTCTGCACATGCCTCGAACCATCTCAGCCTCGCTTCCCGCATCTTTATTTCCCACCAAGATCACTCCCACCTTGTCCCGGATATCTTCATTTCTAATCCTATCTCTCCCAGTAATACAATTACGGATAGCGGAAAGCAAGTAAAACAACATGAAAGAGTAAATGATAGATAGATTGACACAAAAGAAGACACAATTTGGCAATCAAAGTTCTAGATTAACTAAGACCTCCAAATTGCATACAACTAAGCACCTAATCTCTTAAGATGACCTCAAGGGAATCTAAGTTTCCAAGCAACTAATACTCTCAACAATGTGACAAGCACAATCAATAGCTTCAACAAGCCCTCAAACACTCAAACTCTCAATAGAGTATCAAAATATCATTCATCAAAATAGTCTGAGTCTAAAGGAAATAAAAGGCTACTATTTATACTAGGACAGGAAAGGAAGACTAGCAAGCAGTTACAATTATATCCTTCATGAAGTAAGAGCCTTGTTTGGTTGGTCTTCCTTTGGAGATGAAGGAAAAAGCTTGCATTTTAACAATAGCCTCCTTTGCACAAATGGCCTCCTCAACCAAGCTACCTTCCATATCTTGAATGTGATGGTCTTGAAGAATTCCATCCAAGCTATCTCCCAAATCTTGAAGGTGGTCCTATGTTGCCCTCCCATGATCTTCAAAGACTCCATCTTCCTGATAATGTTTCATGGATTGTGACTCTATGCACCTTCTAAGCCTTCAAAGTAGCGACTTGATGAAAAGTCTATAAACTCTCTAGCTCGGCTTTGTGTGCAAGTTCTTGATGGAGTTTGGCTTGTATCACCTAGTATGCCCACAGATTCATCGCAACATTCTCATTTCCACAACTTTCATCTAGAGTTCTTGATTGGCTAACACTCCGCCGCATGCAACATAGTTGGTCTAACCACCGCTTGGTAGAACTCCACCATTCAACATTGGAGGTCGTTTTGGGAATATAAATTTTCTCGAGGAGTCATTGCTCCATTCCAATCGCTCAACTTGTAACTGGTAAGAGTTCTGTCCATAATCTTTTTCGTTCTGAAGTTGTTATAGTCATCAACCAGTCATGGACCACAGTCATCAACGAGTCTATATTTATTAGGTCGACTGCGGAATATGTTATAGTAGATGGTGATTACATGGGTGAAAGGGAAGAGACCCCAAAATGTTGAAATTGGAAATATGTGAAGAAGGTGTCAGTGCCCATAGTTGTGCGTCATAATGGTACACATAAAGACCTAGTTGTGAGCGTAATGAAAGCGGGGAGTCAAATTGTGAGCCCAACGACTTGTGCATTAAGGATCTGCTCGCTAGGGGAAATGAATGATAGACAGGCAAGATTATATATACTTGATGTTGCTGCTGATGATTCTAGGCTCATTTTGACCTACTAATGTAAGGGACACACACAAAACGCGTACATTAAAACTAGTACTACTATAATTAAACTTACCAAACGGACATCCTACAAAATTGATGGGATAATTCTCCGTATCCACCTCATTAAAAGTAATCATTTAATGGCAATTCAATTTAATGGAAAAAGTTGGGCTGTTTGTGAGAGTTGTGAAATCGTCATATAATGGGCCGCCGACTGGTGCGGGAACTGGTTAGGTTGAGGAAAGCAAAACGTGAAGGACGACCTTTGGGTAATACTACTATTACTATAACGGGGAACGAGTTGATCTCGCACCCAGGCTCTTGAAAAAGGAGAGGAGACCAGAACTAGAACCAGAACCAGTGGAAAAACCTAGTCTAGAATTAATGGCCTTACCATTCGACAAGGCGAGGCAAGAAAGACGTGAACAAGGATGTGAGAGCGTGCAACAAGATAAGTTCGAATCCTTCCTCTTAGAATACGAGAAGGTGAAGCGAAAAAAAAGGAGGAGGAGGATATGTGATTGTGCCACCGGAAAAGAGGTCCAAAGAACACCTTAAACAAGGAGAATGCCTGCCTATAACCCCCTATTGCAATTGTTCTGAACACTCATGCTTTACATGCACTCAGCTGATTTTTACTCCTCCCATCGGTGCTCTCCACGACTATACAGCTGATTATGTCCCAATTTGGCTCAATTACAAACGTCAGCTTCGTCAAACCCATGTTTGTTTTCTCTCTAGCTTCATATATCTGTTATTTGCTAACAACAACATACCCAGTATAATCCCACAAGTGGAGTCTTTATGGGGGTAGAGAGGCTGTTTCCGATGGACCCTCAACATTGCTAACTATGTATAAATTTCGTTGCAAATACTTTGTTGGAAATAATAATTTCATGTTGTTAGGTCAAATCTTATCAAAATTGGACCAACCTATTTCACTAATTCTGTTCCTAAATTTTGCAACCTCCGACACTGCAAGTTTTCCATTGTCCATGTATATGAATTACCAAAATAGTCCATTATCACTTTGGTCCTTTTCTCTTACTCGGTGTATTCCAATTGTTAAAATGTATATATTTAATTATGTATATTGGAGGCTAAATTGTTAATCCTGCGTCTACCTGGGAATTATTTTGGTTCCCTGTGGCGTTAAACCTTCTATCCCCGTGTTGGCCCCTTTCTCGCTTTAAACTATATTGATTGCTCCGTGAGCTCGAATCTGATGTTCCATCATGATCCCTCTCTTTCTTTTAGTTTGTATTGTTTTCATCACTGTTGGCTTGTTTGACAGTGTTTTGATGTTGATGTCCATCCCGGTCCGTCTTTTGATGCTGGAATATCACCATATGATTTCAATAAGGATGCTGAGTTACTGATGGAACTGGCTAATCGGGCTATCCAGGAATATAATGAGAAAGAGTGCAATGTATGCTCCAGACTTTAGTTTTTCTTTGTGGATTGATTTCCTCTTCTGGTGATAATTGGCGACTAACCTTGCAGGTTTTCAAGTACAAGGTGTTGAAGATTCAGAAAGTGAATTTGATGGTGACATCATACTATGAATATTGGATGACTGTGAAAGTCTTAAATCTCACTCTTGGCACTCCTATCGAAACTTTTCAAATCCATGCTGGTAAACATTGCCGTAATGATGATGCTAAAGTTATCTATTGTTGCCAGCCTAAAGAAGAGGTAAACACCTTATAAGGGTTACAGTTTGCTTTCTATGAACAAGGCACTAACTTGATAATTAACTTCACTTTGGTTTGTTTCTCCAAACTAATTTACAGGCGGTTGTTGGTTTGGTAAGTTGCGTGGAGAGGCACGTCAGGGAGGAGAGGAGGCGCTTGAAGTATTGTTTTAAGTTATGTTACTTTGGTCTTGTTTGAGATTTTATCATTTGTAGTTTAAGTGCTTTACTTTGGCAGATCTGACCCCTTTGTTTATTGGAGTATCTGATATATTATTCGTTGGACTATAGTTTTTTAAACTTAGTTAGTACTTGTTGAGACCATTTTAATCTGTGTAGTTATAACCCCTTTACTTTGAGAAGTGATCTCTCATCTTTGTTAATTGAAGTATTTGATAATCTAACACTGGGAATGAAGAAGGTGACGTGACATCTTTCTTTTGCCATCATTCATAAGTATCTTTTTTTTCTGATTCTTTTGAGCCTTTTAATCTTTTTATGCAGTTTAATGTTTAAATGCCTATAAGTCATTGTTACAGAAACAGCGGTTTTCAATTAAAAAGTTAAACCTCATAAATTTTGCCATCAACTAGTAAGTCCAAAAGTCTCCAACGAAACTTTTCTAAATTGATTACTCAAATAACTTGTCATTTTCTGGTACTAAATGGAGGCAACTGATGGTGATCTTACAAACTATATAATGACACAGGTGAAGATATCATTTTTACCTTGGCATTATTTTTTCTCCTAAGCAGGACGTTGAAGGAGCTTCTAATTGAATTGAACACATCTTGACTAATATTTTCTTCATTGTGATTTTAGTCTTTGGTCATTCACTGTATCTATGGACTATTTTCTTCTAGTAAATGTGTTTCTCTATTTTGGCCAAATCAAATGAGTATTCTATATATGTCTGTTATGATTTGTTTGACACATTTCATTAAAATTGAGTCAATTTAACTTTATTATTGAGCAATATAAACTAAGATAACTCAATCTTGTAGAATTAAGATCTTAGAAGTATTCGAAAAAAGATGTATTATGAGTTAAGTATGCATATAAGTGTGATTAAATGTAGAAATTCAGTTGTTTATGTAAATTTTTTATATCAGAAAGTAAGATATTCATACTCAAAACTGTCATAGAAGAATTAAATGTGTCCATCATCCAACGTTACTCAATTTTTTTTTTAAAAAAACAGGAAGTATTGCCTTTTCGTTTTTGTACCAAAACGATGAAAGATCAGATTAGTCAAGTGAACTAATAGTGTTGAAAAAAAGAAAAAACAACTAATAGGGACAAACATTAATTGTGACCTTCAAATTTTCTGGTTATCTCCAACTTGAGAGCGAAATTGTTCGGGAGAAATATATCAGTAAGAAAAAAATACTAAAGTATTATTCTATCCGTAATTATATTATTTTCTGGGAACATATATCCCCGGAAAAATATATGTTCGAGACAGAAAATAAGAGATCGGCAAAATGTGTTGTTCTTCCGTGCAATTTTTTTATTAAAGGGAGAGTACTAATTTCACTCTATGAGAATTTTCCATCACCTATTCTTTATTAATGCAGCAAAACAAATTCCTAGAGTCTCCGGTCATTACACTTAAAATACATCTTAAATGCAGTTTGATGGGTAAACAAGTTATACACAATGATCAAACAAGTTATACATGAATTTTAAAATAAGGGATTAAACGGGGATTATAATGATCTGTGCATTTGTGAAGTTTTAGATTAATAAGTGATTAATTATATGTATTCTTTGCCAATTTCCTTCTACTTTTTAGGTGTTTTTGGTCCTGTCATTTAGTTTCTCATTCTTTTTAAGTTTTTACATGAATCTGATACTAGTTATGAAAGTAAATATTTGATATGTCATAACTGATATCAATTAACGTTATCATATATATATGTATTCATTTTTAAACTGCCTATTTATATATATATTTTTTTAAAATTAATTCGAACTGAGCTGGGCCAGTGACCTAGAACCCTGGCCTGTTGGTGAGCCGGGCTACCAATCTATATGGCATGTCCGGCCCAGCCCCCTAAATTGTTCCACTAGCCCAGCCCACTATCCCTCTTACGGGGTTCATTCCGGGCCGGTTATGAGCCGAGTTAGGTGGGCCAGGCCAGCATTGACTTGTTTAGTTGGAAGTGAAGATTTTTTGTATCAAACCTTTTTTACTTCCTAGCTTATCTTTTACCACATGTTTCTCATATGAGAGATCTTCGTCAATTTACTACAGGACTTATATTAGGATTAAGATAACTACTACCTAAAGAAGTCGTAGATATAATAATTAGAAAGATATTTGGGAGTATGATATAAGAGATTGGGCTCTAGAAAGATAAGAAAATAAGAGCTTAATCCAGGGAAGAAATTATGCATTAACTTTCAGCATATTTACTATTAGTGAATTTTCTCGCGCTTCGTGCGATTGTAAAACATTTTATTAAATTCATAAAATATTTTACTAAATATTTGATATTATGAATAACCATAAATTAGTTTACATATACATTTTGTTCTTTCCGTTCTCCTCATAAATAATTGTATAGTTCGATGTGTTCAAATATTTTTCTTAACAAAAACTATTTTGAGATCTTTTTTCTTTCCAAATGTATATACCATTATTCTTTTTTCTTTCCAAAAGAAATTACAAAAATATTATTTATATCTTTTTACATAAGTTTTGAAACGTAACTCTATCTCTATTTATGAATATTATATTTTAATTTCTCACACAATTTACTCTTTGATTTTTCAGTGGTAAAAGTAGATAAATATTTAAAATTTTCCTATATATAGAAGAGCCCTAAAAGCAGCTGGAGGTCGTTATGCCAGCTTGCTGAAATAGGGCTATTGTTGGAATTCCACAGTTTCAGTGCTTTAAAAGTATTATACCAGACAGCTGCATGAATGTACTTTTCGGCTGCTGAACAAGAAAACCAATTCACTTTACTTTAATTACATCTATGCCAGCCGAAATGTTGTAATACCTGTGGGCCCCATTGAGAATACATTTTCTAACCTCTCTCTGCATTTGTTAGTTGTTGGTACTTGGGTTTTCTCTTACCTTGTACGTGGGTCCAACCGATAGCCATTTCAAATGCACGTTTAGGTAAATATTATTTCAGTCTTGATTTATTAAAACAGCTAATATGTGATAAATTTAATTATCTCAATGCGAATCTGCTACTTTAATTATGTCTTCACTTCCTTAAAAATGTTTGCGTGCTAACCTTACTGACTAAATGTGGAGTTGTGTATTTTTTGTTGGTTTGGCAACTGAAATATTATTTCCTTTCCCAAAAATTTACATGAAAAGAGAAGAATATTTCAATTGTAACGAAAGGAAGAAAAGAAGATTAATTATCTGATATGAATGTGCTGCCAGTATTATCCATTTTATAAGGATGGAGTACTGAAATATTCCTCCGATTTTAATATTATGCATATTAACATACTTAGTAGGCGTTTGGGCCATCAATTTTCAAATCATGGTTTGAAACCAGCATTTAAACGTGCATTTTCAGTCATGGTTTAAAACCCCAAATCATCCAAAAAGCATGGTTTGGGATTTGAAACTATGATTTCAGTTTTTTTAAATATAAAATTTAACCCATAAGTTTATATTTTGTAAAAAAAGACCCTTAAGTTGATAAATATTTTTAACAATTACCCCATCAATCATTCACCAATCTCAGTAACTTCCGCCAACCTTTATTTATGTGGGAAGATTATCTTAAAGAGTAGTTACATTACTATTCATGTTAATTTTTTTTTTTTTATGGCAAAATACATCAAAACACCCCTAAACTATACCCCAAAAATCATTTTCACACTTAAACTATCCCGGTGACTCATTACACACCTAATATATGAAAAAGTGATATTTTTTACTCCCTCATATAATATGACCAGTTGCACTAGGGGAGAGTGTACACACTCTCTCCCCACATCAGCTCCACGTCAGTCCATATCAGCGCCATGTATTTTTAATTTTATATTTTTTTCCTTTCCCTTCCTCCCCCACCCTCCCTTTCTTCTTTATCCCTACTCCCTTTCTTTTTCACATTTTCAGCTCAAATATGAAATTCATGCTAAAAAAACAAGTTCAACTGAGAGTGTAAACAACTTAAGAACGAGAACCCATAATCAAAAAAACATATCATACAAACATTCAAGCCGCTGATAAGGTTATCAAAGTTGTAGAATGATTAGAATCACGAATGCACATTTGGGAGATAAAAAAAAAAATCAGTATCATGAACAAGATAGAATGAGATTTGACATAAACCCATTAAAAAGAAACAATCAAATTAATGTGTGTCTTAGAGCATGAAAAGAAAAAGTGAAATTTTGACAAAATTAAAGATTAGAAGAATACCAAGATGAAGAGGAACAAGAAAAAAATTGGAACGAGAATGAGGCAGCAGCAGAAGAGAAAAAGAAAAAAAAAATCGTTTGGCTGCTGGCTGTTTGTGCAGAGCTGCTGTTCTTTTGTCCCTTTTTGTGCGTTTTTGTATGCTTGGTGTCGAGCAGTGGGCGAGAGATCGGGGAGTTGGGCAAGAGCTCCGCCAACCGTGAAGGCGGAGGAGAATGGAGGTGGGAGCGGGCGAGGGTGGTGGTGGTGAAATGAAGAAAAAGGGTTTGGGGGGTGGGGTAGGGCGGCGTGATGGTGGAGGAGACGGGAGGATAGGGTGGCATGAAGGTGGAGGAGACGGGAGGGTGGGGTGGCAGTGGCGTGAAGTTGGAAGAGAAGGGGGTGGGGTGCGGTGCGTGGATGGGGGCGCGGTTGTGGTGGAGGAATAATTTTTTTATTATTTAAAAATTATTTTTTATAATAAATTTTAAAAAAATTGATCTCACTTTCCTATTATTTAAATATAATTCTTTTTTATGTCACATCAGCTTTGGAGGGATAAAAAATATCACTTTTTTATATATTATGTGTGTAATAGATCGCAGGATAGTTTAAGTGTGAAAATGACTTTTGGGGTATAGTTTAGGGGTATTTTGATGTATTTTGTTTTTTTTTATTGAAGTAAAGTTTGATTAATTGATGTTGCATTTTTTTAGAAAAGCCTTCTAGCGGTGTACTAATTTTGCTATAAACTATGATTTGCTCATTTGGTAAGATTGTATAAGAATTGAGAATGTTTTGATATTTTTCACAATTTGTGAAATTTTTATGTCTATAAGAGAAAATACAACTTATAAACCATCAAATTGTATGTCCAAACATGATTTAAAACCATGTTCAAACGGGGCCTTAATGTTGATATACAATTATTGTGACTATCATAAATAGAAATAAATTTAGAAATAAATATTTATCTCAATTTGAAGATAAAATATAAAAATTTATATTTAGAGATTTTAAAATTAATTATGTCTTTTTTAAGAGATTTTTTTTGCAGATAAAATTTTAGAAATAACTCGCAAAAAATCTGAAAAGATTATTTTATTCTATTCAATTTGTAAATGATCATGGAAGACCATCTCCTCCAAAACCCGAATTAACTTTTTGTCTGGAAAAAAAAACGTTAAACTGATTTAAAGATGAGCTTTAAATAAGAAAAAAAATTAAGTTTTTATATAAATTATCTTGTAAAACTATAAGCACACACAATGTTGGGCCGTGCACAACACGGACTTCATTATATATCTTCCTGGTCATCATGCCAGCTTGTCGACCAGAGGGCACTTTGGTAATTTCAGTTGAATTGCTTAATTGGTCCAAGTAAATAGATCATTGTGCCTGCTATCAGCTTTTGGCTGCTCAGACGTTTTTGCCCATGGTCAAGCGTATCCTTTTTTTGGGCCCAGTAGGACGTTTTTGTAATTGCATTAAAAGGGAACAATTCCATTGGATGAAAAAGAGCTGCACTGTAGCTGAAGACGAAAGTTTGAAAGTGTTGACCTATTTACTCCTGTGCTTATGTCATCAAAAAATATCACCGATTCACCTTATTTCTGTTGGATCGATTTATTTTATCTAATGACATTTTTGAGTAATTGTGCACTATTCATTATTCAGTTTTAAAAAAACTGCTGATTAGTTTGCTTTTTGCACGTCTAATACTCTAAGGCCAAGTGGTTTCTGAAATGACTCCACTCACACTGCATGTCACTAACGTTGAAAAAATTAACCATTAAGAGCCCATTTGAATTGACTTATAAGTTGCTTATAAATTGTTTTCAGTTTTTTTGAGTGTTTAGCTAGCCAGGTTAAAGTCATTTTATGCTTAAAATAAGCTCAAAAAAATAATTGGGCCCATTTGACTTAGCTTATCTAAAGCAACTTATAAGTTGAAAACAGCTTATAAGTAAAAAAAAAATAAGTTAGACTACCCCAACTTATTTTTTTTAACTTATAAGCTGCAAACAACTTATAAGCATAAGCCCATCCAAACAGGCTCTAACACTCAAAAGCTCATTAGTGCAGCACACTCAAAAGCTCATTAGTGCAGCACTTCAAGTTCAAAGCACAACTTCTTAACATTATTATTAAGGATTCAATTGGTCAAAATTAGGAGAAATAATTCCATGATAAAATTCTGCTTAAAATAATCAACGTTCCATTGGAAAGATTAGAAAAGAGCGCACAAGTAGTGCGTCGTTTAACCCATTTCTTGCAATATGACAACACATTTAAGTTTTTTTTTTTTTTTTAACCCGCACCAACTTTAAACTATAAGTTTAACAGTTACATTTTACAATCCCTAATGTAATTTCTAATGTTAAATGATAAATATACAAATGAAATTCCATATCCATATGAAATATTAGTGCAAATGATTTTGTTATGATTTATTAAAATTTTAGGTATTATAAAATGCAGCGTTGAACCTCCAGCTAAATGAGATTGACAAAACTTAGAGACCAAACTTCTAATGAATTTATTATTTAAAAAAGGAAAAAAAACAGCAAAACATAGAAATTCTAAAACTCCACTTTTGAAAAATTCTTCCTCTTATGTGATTTGTAAATCCGGAGATTTATGGCTAAATTACATTGAGCCAGCCATTAATAGGTATATATAATTAAAAATGGCCAAAATAACACGCACAACAAAAAAACTTAACAATGCGAAGCAGAAGAGATAAAGGTTCTAGCTTAAGAAAATAATAATTACTAAAAGTTAACAGAAAAGAATTAAAATGTTGGGCCCGTGTTAGCGGGGGCGAATTTGTGTGTAAATTTTGGGTCATGTGAATACATGATCACTCGACTAATCTCGATATATTATGTGTATAATTCTGAAAATATACCTAATATTAACTAAATGAAAACATGGTTATAATAGGCTGAGTGGAGCACTAGTCAAAGGTTATCTTTATTTTCTCAAGGTCACAGGTTCAATCCCCAGCTTGGATAGCGTTTTTTATTTTTACTAAAGCTACCTTTTTACCTTCCTTTTTATACTATTACTCAAGTAAAAAAGGTATTTTTACTTCATACTGCATCATATAATTTTCTTTTCTTTATTTCTAATTATATCAAGTCCCATTTTTTTTTTTTAAAAAAAAAAATGAAAAAAAAAAATGGTGAACCCCATAAATTTATATCTTATTTTAAAGCAATGGTGAACTCATCCTCGTGAAATCGTGAATTTGCCTCCTTAAAAGAAAGGAATTTGTACTTCTGTAACCTTCTCATATTTTACCATGTCACAACAAGAAAAATAAATTAAAAATTGAAAAAGACATACAAAGGCTACTTTGACTTTGTTTTCCAAACAGTCTTCCACTCTGTAGGATATTGGACCTACATGAAAAAGATTAGAGAAATTAGAAAATGAAAAATTAATTATGTTATCAATTTATAATTAAAACAGAGAAATTTAATTTGTACAAGTTATGTTCTTGAGATAGCCCTTATGTGTGATAAAAATAGATGGCGTCCGTCCACTAAAAACCAGATAAAACAGAAAGGAAGCACCACTTGTTGTAGCTAACGCTTTCTTCAATCACACATCTTCTCTTTCAATTCTGCAATATAAAAAAGGGTTTGTTTTTGTTTTCCAGAGACAGGAAAAGAAGTGAATAGATATAGAAATTTAAGGACAATTGGATGGGTGGAGGAACGGCAGCGCTACAGAAAGATGTGCCATGGAGAGCTGTATCTGGTGGTGCAAGACCAATACCCAAGATTCATTATTCACCTATTCTTCGTATTCCTCAAAACCCTCACTCAGATTATGCTCTTTCCATCATGAAGGTTTATTTCTTTTTTTGGGCAGTCTTTCAAGAATCATATATTTGTTTCTGTTTTATTGGTCCTGCTAGGAAAAAGATGACCAAGAAAAGATTGGAGTGCATATTAGGCTTTATAGGCGTTCATTGTTTTGGTGAGGTGTTAGGTTATAGTTTTTCCCTTTCTGCAAGTTATACGGTTCTTTAATTTGTACTATGGCACTTTATACTTAGGGTGTGTTTGGTACCAAGGAAAATCTTTTCTTGGAAAACAAGTAGGCAAAAAGATATTATCTCAAGTGCATTTATATGTAATCTAGCAAAATACTATGTGGTGGGATGGGGTGGGTGGGGGGGGGGGAATGGTCAAGGGGTTGGGGAGGAGATAATGAACTTGGAATATCACTTATCGAACTTGTTTTCCCTACTTCCATTAGAAAGTCATTTTTAAGGAACTTGTTTTCCAAGAAAATATGTTTTCCGAAACATTCTGTCCAATCAAACATGGGAAAATTGGAAACATTTTATCAAACACGCCCTTAGAGTTGCTGCAGTAGTATTCCGTTTTTCTTTTTATTGGGGATGATGAGTGGCTATGGAATTCACTTCAAAAGATGTAATCTTTGTGGTCTTTTTTGGATGGGAATTGCAGCATCCAGATCCAATTGGAAGCGGATTGGGGACGGAGGCTATAGTAGAAGCAGCAGGGCCTGATTGCGTTGTTCCTGGACAGAATCCACCTATCAAACTTCTCGGGTTAAAGGTGCTTCTATCTGACTTGCTCTTTTTATCTTATCTGTAGTGCGTTTTAGATGACAATGACAAGTTTTCAAAGATTAGATTTTTCTTACTATTAGAGCCTAAAATGTTTTACTTCTCTTCCAGAACTATGACTGTATTGGATAATGTGATAGAATTAATACTCTTAAGATGGTAAATTCTGTGATGCACTTCTTAGCTTGTTATCGTGAGAATATAAACAGAATTGTGAATGAATGAGAGGACTGGTGATTTGTTTAACTTAAGCTTGCTGCGGCTGTTATCTAGTTATTTGTAATTTTATATAGCTTAGCTTGTAGGGAAAAGGTAATTAGAAGTTGACTATGCTCACTATGAGCTTATGGGGGTCTCTTCAATTTAATCTCCAAGTGTTAATTTGGAAAAAAGAAAAAAGGAAGACAAAAAAAAATCTGCTTTTGGTGGTGCTTCTTTTTTTTAGATTAATGTAGGTTCATCAAAGTTCAAGCATTCCTAAGCTGCAGTCTGATGGTTGCATATTATTAATGATAGAACTGCTATGCAGAGGGGATTTAAGTTTGGGATACTGAAATCTTCTTAGCATTTTGAAATTCTACCGGTTGTCTTTGTAAGGTATAATAAAGATTGGATTGTTGCTCGGCTTGAAACAATGTTGCTCGGCTTGAAACAATCTTGCACTTTTAGGGAAAGTGAGGGGATGATGTTGCAAATCAGTACATGTAAAGAAGGAAATCAATTCCTTTTCTGTTACATGTTTGGTGATAGTTGGCTTTATGTGCTAAATATGTTTTATCCCTTACTTTTTGGATTTTCTTTTGAGCCTCTTCATTTAATTCCTAACATTCAGTTCTTACACTCCCTATTTTTAATATTTATTCAGGTATGGCCCATTGAAGTCGACTTGAAATTTATGAAACCTGTTGGGCGAGAACTAAAGTCCGTTGGGAAGGTAAATTCTTACTCCGTCTAGTTTAGTGTTCCAATTATCTAAAAAAGAGCCGGCTTTCTGGATGTAGATGATGATATCTATACAAATGGATCTTATATATATATCGCAGAATGAATTACCACATGGGTGGATATATATATGAATCCAAATCTGCCTAATCACTCATGTTATGATCTTCTACATACTGGGTCTTCCCGTTTCGTTGCATGATTTCTTCTTCATATAGGTAAATATAGGATCTCTTATTCAAAAAAAAAAAAAAAGGTAGATATAGAATCTATGGGGAAATTACTTAGAAGTACATTTTGTGCTACAACCCTTACTATCTGATAGAAAAGGATCCTGCTCTTAAGGCAAATCTAGTAGCTGGTTTAGATCTTATGAAAGCAAACTAATTTCATCAGTTTATTGATTTATTGCCTCTAAAGCAAGTTGTACATTCCTTTCACATAACCTTGCATAAGCAGATACTGCCTTGTCTCAAAAGTCAAAACTGATTTAGTTTTATAAAATATATTACCTCCAAAAGTTATCACATCTTTTGAACTTCAATGTAATAGCTTATGATTTCTGTGGAATATGGATAGCAAATTACTAGCTCCTCGAAACTGCTGGATGATAGAATGCTTTCCATGGTATATTCTCTCTGTGGGACTCGAGATTGGTATTTTTAAAGAGACTTATTAATAGAATGGCTAGGTGGACAAAAATAATATGTTGATCTCTGAAGAAGGTGGAGCTGATAGTTCCATTTCCTGTTACATTTGCAAACTATAATCAAAGTAATGAATGTAGTTATTATAAATGCATTCATAAAAAAGGATTTGGCTAATTAACAAATAGGTTGATGGTGATCTTCCCTTTCTTCTTGCTAGTATAAATTTCTCAATTAGACAAAAGTATAATCAAGAATGTGAAAATAGACCATCTGTTACAAAGATGCACATTTGTAGCTGGATTCTTGCATAGAACTGTGGGTACATAAGTACAAGTGTCATTTTACCTTTTTGACACTTCGCTATTGTTTTTGTGCTTGCAGTTCATGGATTCTGCAGTTGATCTTATGAACAAATCTTTCATTGATCGCTAATACTTTCCGTTGGAGTGGCTGAAGTTTCACCATTTGTTATACCAACTACTTTGAGGCTTGTCAAAAACTAGTGAAGCGGGTTATAGAGATCATCGGTCACTACAGCTGTTCCTTATTTAAGGAGGTCCTATTTGTACTTTATCAAACTTGAAATTTATTGTACATGTGACAGCTACATGGAGTTGTGGCTTTTTGATAAAGTTAATTACGCCTCAAGTTATATGGTATGGAACTTTTTATGGTGATGTCATTATCCTTTGCTATCTTGCAGACCATCAAACTTTTACTCTATTCAGTAACATCTCCCAAATGTCAGACTTTCATCACGGATAGTGATAGATGAATACACAATAACTTTTTCTTGCTTACCAGAAAAAATAAGAATAGACAATGAAGATTTACTAGTAGAATCACTTAAATTTGTCGTGTATTGACTGTCAAGTAAGGATGATAATAGCGATAGAGCGAATGTTATCTTGCCAAATCAATCTATGAAGCATGTCACTTTATTTGGCTAAAACAGCTAAAAAATACTCTTATATTTTTCGCTTTCGGCTAAGCTCACACGATTTTTCCCTTAAGGCCTCACTAAGAGTATTTGACATCTTATAAATAGCTTTTTTTCTTTTTTCTGTCTACTTTCTATGTGGGACTTTGTTCATAATACACCAGATATCCTTTTATACTATGCGTCAATTTTTCTGCATTGCTTTACATTGTGCTGGTAGGAGATAGCAGTGGAATAGTAGAGGAACTCACATGTGTGACGGAAAAAAAAGACAATAAAAAAGAAAGACAAGCAATTGAAACAGTGAGGTAATATAACCCTTCCAGTTTTTGAATGCTGGGGCCATATTTACAGGTCATGACAGTAGTGGTAAAATTCAACTTGTATTAGTGTTTCAATTCAATGAAAAAAGCTGTGAAGCACAATAAGATTTAGTTGCCCCCACAGGAGATGAATATATTGGATTTTGCTATGCACCAAAATCTCATGCTTATCTTGATTTTTCTATGTAAGCACACGCCTAATTAAAGTTATTATAGTTTATATTATAGTGTTGAATGGGCAAAAACTTTATGCCCACAGCGTAGTGTTAAAAAACTTGTGTAGCAGACAACCTTGGTGTACCGTACCAAAACTGGTGATGTAAAAATAGACATACAACCCCGCTCTTTATGTATATAAAATTCAAAAAATCCATTGCTGACCCAATGGTAGCCTTAAGACTTAAGAGGATGAATTTATCTAAGATGATGCTGGTATTCCATTATAAACTGATTTATTCCACTTATTTTTGCCAGGTAAGATATTCTGCTTACTCTTTTCTCTTTTTTTATCCATATACAATTAGCCAACTTGACATCTTATATAAGAAGGGTGACTCTCTTAGGTTGTGGCAACCATAAATATTCATTAACGGCTTCTAAATTAAACATGCAAGAAGAGGAACTGCGAAGAGGGCAATGGCTCGAAGAGGAAGATGAAAGACTGGCTATGATTGTAGCCATTTTAGGTGAACGTCGTTGGGATGCATTAGCAAAAGCTTCAGGTATAATAGCTATGCACAATGTTTAAACTTCACGAATCAGAGCTGAATTCAGAATCAAGAGTCAGTGGGCTCAGAATGCGTTAATCTTATTATATGTATACACTTTAAATGTTTTTAACATACGTACGCATATACATAGTTCAAGTTTAGTCCACAAAATCCGCCCTTGTTCCCTCTATTCATACTGAGATGAAACATCAAATAACCCTGTTTAAATATGCTTCCACGCAGGGCTGAGGAGAAGTGGAAAAAGCTGCAGATTGCGATGGCTGAACTACCTCCGGCCAAATCTAAAGCACGGTCATATAACACGAGATGAAGAACGTTTGATAATTCGACTTCAGAAACAGTTGGGAAACAAGTAAGTAATTAACCTTATTGTCTTTTTGATAAGTTCTAAAGATGCTTTACAACAAAGTCTGCTATCCAAATGCCAAAAAACCTTTTCCTGTTTTCAGCCTAAGATTGTCCCACTTGCTTATAGTACTAAGGTTTTATTGACATCATATAGGTGGTCGAATATTGCTAAACAATTGCCTGGAAGAACTGACAATGAAATCAAGAACTATTGGAGAAGTCATCTGAGAAAGAAAGCACCAATTTACGAACAAGGTCTATTGCAAGACTCTGCTTGTTGATATAGATATAATTTTCACACTATCAATGTAATTGACATGTTGTTTTAGGTTGTCTGCTTTGTTTTTCAGACAACCAGTTCCACTTATATATGGACATTCTTTTAGATGACCAGACACCTTTGTTGCTCGGACTCTTCGAAAATGCCATTGGTGCATGTTGGATCCTCCAACATGAGTCCGGCAACACTTTTGGAGAATCCGAGCAGCATAGCCAAATAGTGTAATAATTTGTTCAAACAGTTAGTGTATATAAGTGAATGTCTGTTTCCTAACTGTGCTTTCTCTCACAAATGATTTGTTTCATTCTGACAGAATGCTCTGGAAATAATACAAGTACTTCAGAACAAAAATCATCAAGTGTTCCTTCATCCAACAGTGGTGACTCTTTTTCTGAAAAAGGTGATTGTTCCTCCGCTGATTCTTTGGCATACTCTTCAAATGAAGTGAAATTATTGGATTGGATTCCAAGTTGGTCATATGAACAAAGCAGAATGGAGCATCATATGTACTTTTGCAGCTCATACCATTGTTCTTGTTATTCCCCATGGACCTCTGAAGACAATAGCACTACATGGGACCATAGTTAAATCAATAGTAATGTTTAGTTTTTTTTTTTTCTTTCTGTAGAAATGCAAAGAATTTTGTTCTGGATATACGGCTTGAGTTGTACATTCTTATGGGGAAAAGGGACAAAAACAACATGATTATATATCCATTTTGGACATACTAGAAAAACAACATGATTATATATCCATTTTGGACATACTACTATCTCTTCCTTTAGCGTTGAGTTTGAGTTATGTGTACTAATAATCAAGTAAAATAACCTACAACAATAGGTAAGCCATATCGAAACTAAATCCTAAATTTCAGAGTGGCAAGTACTGCAAGATAAAGTCCAATTTAGGCGTTAGGCTTGAGAAATATCATCGTTCCCGGTTAGGGCAGATGATTTTTCCTTAAAGCATTGATGAACTAGCGCCTTCGTATGTATATCACCCGAATTTGTTGATTCATGGCGTCATATCCTTGAGAAGAAGAATATGGAACAGGGGAATGACTATGCCCATGCCTACAGCCAGATAGAGCAACCACACACAAAAAAAAAAGGTCCACCCTGTCTTTCTCTTAAAATTCAACTTAGTCTCGTAAATATCTTTCCCAATTCTGGTGTAAGGTGTATTGTCCGTCGTATCCTTTGCTAACTTCACCATGATCGATTAGGTGAAAGAGTTCTGTAAAGTTTGTTTTTTTCATACAGGCAACATGCTTGAAGCACCATGCACCAAGAATACTTTGTGGCAGTAGCCAACTTCGGCGTGTCTGCTTTTCAAAATAGATGCATATGCGAACACGTCCATCCCTCTTGGGCATGAAGATGAAATCAGGTCTGGCTTTCCTGTTATTATTCGGCAAAGTCAGTATCTTAGCCTGATATGATCATTTAAAAACAGAATGAGAACTTACTATAACCAGTTAAATTGCAGTAATAACAGAAACACTCTTTATACTGTCAATGTATATAACTCCATTCTTTAACTTTTACTTGTTTGCCATTAAATTAAACATGAAGAAGGATAAAGGAATGGAATAATGCCAGAGGACACTCAAAGGAGCAATGACGAGGACCAACAGCACTTTTCTACATCTATTAATGGACTTATCAGCTCTACCAGTTTGACTGAAATCATATGAGGACTCTATTCATAAAATTGAAAAAGAGAAGGCAACAATTACAGAAACTGATTCTTACAAGTCTATTTGCTTATTATCCCCAGAGAAGTTTATATTTAATGGTACTAACTACATGTTTTAGACAGTTGATTTACATTTCTCTCTTTATTTTTACAAATCATGTTTTTTAATGGAATGGCTTGCACAAACAAGTACTTCACTATCTTGAAAGTAAAATGTGGAAAACGTTAGACAAAAATTAAATCTACATTTTATTCGTGATAACTTGTTTTCTATCCCTCAAGCACTAAATGGAAGAAGAGGAATCAATCTCAAATCCAATATTCCTCGGTCCCACAATCAGTCCTTGGGATTGACCTCCAAATTCCGATAAAGATTGGACATTATTTTACAACTCCCAAATATGACTTGTATTTAGGCACCTAACATATACCGTAAAAGATGATATAATCGTAGTTTAGGTCACAAATTTCAAAAGTTTTTTTTTTTTTTTCTTAAATTTCGTGTCTCAAATCTCATTACTTAAATTGGGATGGAGACAGAATGATTATTTTACTCTAAAAGTAATTTGGAGAACCTCTACTTGTAAAGCCTTCAAAAGGCTCTTGGGCACCCATACCTTTGGTACGTTCCCACCAACATTACAAACCACTTAAATATACATTGGATGCCTTTATTCTATTATTTAGGTGCCCATTTTACTGATCTCGAATCTTATGCTCGTTTTAATACAATTTTTTCAATTCTAAATTTGCATGCATTTCACAATTCATAATCTTCCAGAGGTCATCAAGTCCGTTAAGTACAATCACCAACATTTAAAAATAATTTGCATCCGTCACGATATATATTCAATCTGTACTTGATTATCCATATACATTGAACTAATAATTTTCAATAGATGGGAGCCATATGCTTCTACCTTATTAGGTGATGATAGCAATGCTTACCCATATGCTTCAAATTCTAATTAAGATCATGATAATGCTGATAAATTAAACATCTATCTTTTAAAATCATTGGATCATGATCTTACATCAAATCCATCCTGCTAAAATTACTGACCATATAACTCCTCCATCAGCAAGCATTGTTAGTAATTGATAATTTAGCATTTTCAGTAAGCAGGTCACTGTAATTTGGGTCATGTATTCTTTTTGTTCAAAATGAAATTGTGTGTTTTCCAGTCAAATTCATTGACACAAATGATATTTTAGGAAAATAAGTAAAAGTTGAGTTATTTTGCGATTAGAAAAATAACTAGTTTGATGACTTTTGTTGTAACGATCAATACTATAAATTGAGTGATATTCAGTGTATTAACCCTGGATTTTAACTTCTAAACACTGACAATGTAAGAATTTTTTTTCAAAGTATTTGGTTATAATCTTTCATAAAAGTAGGATTAGTAAGCTAGAAAATATTATAGATCACCTGCTACAACATTGATTGTAGAATTTTTTTACATTATTATTATTATTATTATTAATTAGTGCATATGAATTAAATCCTATCCATAAAGTGCAAAATCAATTATGGATCATGTGTTATCCAAAAACAAGTTGGTTTTTTTTCTACTAAAATGAAATACTATTAGAAAAGATGTTGGTTCGTTAATGCGGAGTGTGACGAGCAACTTAAAAGAGCTGCATCCTTTATTGATCAGTTTACTTGGTCTTCTAATTAATTAGCCCTTTCTTATTAGGAATACTAGTTTCGTGTTGCATGCGTATATCATCAAGTTATGGAAACAATTTCGTTTTTTTCAAAGATATGTGTAAGGATACCCTGCATAATTTATTATATATGAATTCATTAAGAGTTTGTGCTCTTCCGAGCCGTTACATTAAATATCATGAAATTAATTTCAGTATTAAGATATTAAGAAAAAATAATATAAATATTTCTTAAATACTGTTATTACCATATTAAATCTTTGTCATGTGATCTCCAATTATTTAAAATAAGTGGGATTAGAAACTTGAAAAGTTTGCCAAGCGGCCGAAGTATAACCTGTATGGCCAAGCTTATTTTTCTCAAAAAGTGCTTATTTTTAAAAAGGGGAGGTGTTTGGGCAAGCTTTTGAGAGAAAATAAGTACTTTTGGGGAGTAGTATAAATAGTTTTTCAGAAGCTAAAAAAAGTAGTTTTTCTCCGGAAGTACTTTTTTGAAAAGTACTTTTAAGAAAAATACATTTAAAAGCACTTTTTAAAAGCTTGGTCAAACACTAATTGCTATTCAAAAGTGTTTTTTTAAATTAATTGGCCAAACACAAACTATTTTTCACCAAAAGTCCTTTTTTTAAAAACACTTTTCAAAATAAGCTGATTTTAGTCCGTAATAAGTATATTAGCTAGCAACTAGAAAATTTGGCAGATCACTTGCTACTGAAAGTGTCCAATAGGCGGGGTGGAACCACAATCTAAGTTACGAGTTCGGCAGAACTCAGTAATTTTACCGAATGAACAATTTTAGCTCAAATCCTATATGTATTTGTGTTAGAAATCATATAATATGTACAAATAATTTATTCAGAACCACTAAACAAAACAAATTGTGATTTTGAACCCTGCCTCTGCTAATAGTAATGTTTTATCATGTATTTTTCTAAATTTAAGCCTTTCACCTAGTGTCTCGGTCCTTGTGGTGATGGGATGTTAGGCTTGGACCCCTACTG
Organism: Lycium barbarum; assembly: GCF_019175385.1. Taxonomy (NCBI): domain Eukaryota; kingdom Viridiplantae; phylum Streptophyta; class Magnoliopsida; order Solanales; family Solanaceae; genus Lycium; species Lycium barbarum. The sequence continues at coordinate 124,423,705 of NC_083344.1, forward strand.
CGTCAGTCCCACCAAACAAAACTACTAATGAGAGGCAGTGGCGGAGCCAGGATTTATGTCAAGGGGGTTCAAAAATATAAAGAAGCCATAAATGAAGAAGCTAAGGGGGTTCAACGTCTACTATATATACATAAAAAATAATTTTCACCTTATATATACAGTGTAATTTTTCGCCGAAGGGGGTTCGGATGAACCCCCTCGGCTCTATCTACATCCGCCACTGATGAGAGGAGGGCATAAAACCATACATCGGTTACAGTTAAAGAAAGAAAGGGCAAAAATTATCATCTTATGTTCAATTGAAAGTTGGAGTTTGAGTATCTAAATAGAATTTATGGAAAATGTTCAAATATGCTATCGAACTGTCAGAATAGGCTCAGTCATGCCACTCGTTAATAGCTGGGCTCAAAAATGTCACCATCGTTACCATTTAGGGTCATATATGCCATTACTCACTAGCAAAATTCTACTATTACCAGATTTGCCACATGGCATAATCTAAACCCTTCATTTTACGAGTGCATAAATGAGTCATTTCGTAGTTCAATGGTGTTGACACCCAATGTTGTCCTGCTTTTCTTTGCACTTCTTTGTCATTAATAATTTGGACGTATTATCTAATCTAGTTTTGTTATTAATTCAAAAATAGTACTTGATTAATATTCTATAGGTTAATTTTATTATAGTTAACTATATATTTTCTATGTAATATTATGTAGCGCTTTTGGTGGTGCTTCTTTTTGTTAGCTTAATGTAGGTTCATCAAAGTTCAAGCATTTCTAAGCTGCAGTCTGATGGTTGCATATTATTAATGATAGAACTGCTATGCAGAGGGGATTTAAGTTGGTGATACTGAAATCTTCTTAGCATTTTGAAATTCTACTAGTTGTCTTTGTAAGGTATAATAAAGATGGGATTGTTGCTCGGCTTGAAACAAGCTTGCACTTTTAGGGAAAGCGAATGATGATGTTGCAAATCAGTACATGTAAAGAAGGAAATCAATTCCTTTTCCGTTACAAGTTTATATTTTTTTGGTTGGGGGGTGGGGGGTTGGGTGGTGGGTTGTGGAGCTCACATGAAAGACACTTGTTGAATTTAGTAATGTAAATACTTATGATAGTTGGCTTTATGTGCTAAATATGTTTTATCCCTTACTTTTTGGATTTTTTTTTGAGCCTCTTCATTTAATTCCTAACGTTCAGTTCTAACACTCCCTATTTTTAATATTCATGCAGGTATGGCCCATTGAAGTCGACTTGAAATTTATGGAACCTGTTGGGCGAGAACTAAAGTCAGTTGGGAAGGTAAATTCTTACTTCGTCTGGTTTAGTGTTCCAATTATCAAAAAACGAACCGGCTTTCTGGATGTCGATGATGATATCTATACATATGGATCTTATATATATATATATATATATCGTAGAATGAATTATCACATGGGTGGATATATATATAGTGGCGGAGCCACACAATGCTGAGGGTGTTCATCCGAACCCCCTCGGCGGAAAAAAACATTATTTTTATAAGGTTAAAATTATTTTTTATGTATATATAGTAGATGTTGAACCCTCTTAGGCTTTTTGTATGTTTACTTTTTTATATTTTGAACCTTCTCGGCGAAAATCCTGGCTCCGCCACTATATATATATATATATATATATATATATATATATATATATATATATATATATATATATATATATATATATCCAAATCTGCCTAATCACTCATGTTATGATCTTCTACATACTAGGTCTTCCCGTTTCGTTGCATGATTTCTTCTTCATATAGGTAGATATAGGATCTCTTATTCAAAAAAAAAAAAAAAGGTAGATATAAGATCTATGGGGAAATTACTTAGAAGTACATTTTGTGCTACAGACCTTCCTATTTGATAGAAAAGGATCCCGCTATTAAGGCAAATCTAGTATCTGGTTTAGTTCTTGTGAAAGCAAACTAATTTCATCAGTTTATTGATTTATTGCCTCTAATGCAAGCTGTACATTCCTTTCACATAACCTTGCATAAGCAGATACTGCCTTGTCTCAAAACTGATTTAGCTTTATAAAATATATTACCTGCAAAAGTTGTCACATCTTTTGAACTTCAATGTAATAGCTTATGATTTCTGTGGAATATGGATAGCAAATTACTAGCTCCTCGAAGCTGTTGGATGATAGAATGCTTTCCATGCTTTTCAAAGAGAGTTATTAATAGAATGGCTAGGTGGACAAAAATAATATGTTGATCTCTGAAGAAGGTGGAGCTGATAGTTCCATTTCCTGTTACATTTGCAAACTATTATCAAAGTAATGAATGTAGTTATTATAAATGCATTCATAAAAAAGGATTTGGCTAATTAACAAATAGGTTGATGGTGATCTTCCCTTTCTTCTTGCTAGTATAAATTTCTCAATTAGACAAAAGTATAATCAAGAATGTGAAAATAGACCATCTGTTACAAAGATGCACATTTGTAGCTGGATTCTTGCATAGAACTGTGGTTACAAAAGTACAAGTGTCATTTTACCTTTTTGACACTTCGCTATTGTTTTTGTGCTTGCAGTTCATGGATTCTGCAGTTGATCTTATGAACAAATCTTTCATTGATCGCTAATACTTTCCGTTGGAGTGGCTGAAGTTCACCATTTGTTATACCAACTACTTTGAGGCTTGTCAAAAACTAGTGAAGTGGGTTATAGAGATCATCGGTTACTGCAACTGTTCCTTATTTAAGGAGGTCCTATTTGTACTTTATCAAACTTGAAATTTATTGTACATTTGACAACTACATGGAGTTGTGGCTTTTTGATAAAGTTAATTACATCTCAAGTTATATGGTATGGAACTTTTTATGGTGATGTCATTATCCTATGCTACCTTCTCATTGCAGACTATCAAACTTTTACTCTATTCAGTAACATCTCCCAAATGTCAGACTTCCATCACGTATAATGATATATGAATACACAATGACTTTTTCTTGCTTATAAGAAAAAATAAGAATACACAATGAAGATTTACTAGTAGAATCACTTAAATTTGTCATGTATTGACTGTCAAGTAAGGATGATAATAGTGATAGAGCGAATGTTATCTTGCCAAATCAATCTACGAAGCATGTCAGCTTTATTTGGCTAAACAGCCAAAGATACTCTTATATTGTCCTCGTTTGGCCAAGCTCACGTGATTTTCCCCATAAGGCTTCACTAAGAGTATCCGACATCTTATAAGTGGCTTTTTTTTTCCCTACTTTCTATGTGGGACTTTGTTCACAATACACCAGATATGCTTTTACACTATGCGTCAATCTATCTGCACTGCTTTACATTGTGCTGGTAGGAGATAGCAGCGGAATAATAGAGGAGCTCACATGTGTGACGAAAAAAAAAGAGAAAATAAAGACAAGCAATTGAAACAGTGAGGTAATATAACCCTTCCAGTTTTTGAAAGCTGGGGCCATATTTACAGGTCTTGCAATTGGCTAAGTGAATGGTTTTCGCAGTAGTGGTAAAATTCAACTTGTATTAGTGTCTCAATTCAATTAAAAATGCTGTGAAGCACAATAAGATTTAGTTGCCTCCACAGGAGATGCATATATTGGATTTTGCTATGCACCAAAACTTCATGCTTATCTTGATTTTTCTATGTAAGCACATGCCTAATTAAAGTTCTTTTATAGTTTATATTATTATGATGAATGAGACAATCTTTATGCCCAGTGTAGTGTTAAAGAACTTGTGTAGCAGACAACCTCGGTGATGTAAAAAGGAGATAGAACCCCACTCTTTATGTATATAAAATTCAAAAACCCATTGCTGACTCAATGGTAGCCTCAAGAGGATGAATTTATCTAAGATGATGCTAACATTCCATTATAAACTGATGGTTTCCACCATTTTTTCCAGGTAAGATCTTCTGCTTACTCTTTTTCTCTTTTTTATCCATATACAATTAGCCAACTTGGCGTCCTATATAAGAAGGGTGACTCTCTTAGGTTCTGGCAACCATAAATATTCACTAATGGCTTCTCAATTAACCATGCAAGAAGAGGAACTGCGAAGAGGGCAATGGCTCGAAGAGGAAGATGAAAGACTAGCTATGATTGTAGCCATTTTAGGTGAACGTCGTTGGGATGCATTAGCAAAAGCTTCAGGTATGATTAGCTATGCACAATGTTTAAACTTCACGAATCAGAGGTGAATTTAGAATCAAGAGTAAGTGGGCTCAGAATGCGTTAATCTTATTGTATTTATACACTTTAAATGTTTTTAACATAAATATGCATATATATAGAGTTCAAGTCGAGTCCACAAAATCCGCCCTTGTTCCCTCTATTCATACTGAGAAGAAACATCAAATAACCCTGTTTAAATATGCTCCACGCAGGGCTGAGGAGAAGTGGAAAAAGCTGCAGATTGCGATGGCTGAACTACCTCCGCCCAAATCTAAAGCATGGTCATATAACAAGAGATGACGAACGTTTGATAATTCGACTTCAGAAACATTTGGGAAACAAGTAAGTAATTAACCTTATTTTCATTTTGATAAGTTCTAAAGATGCTTTACAACAAAGTCTGCTATCCAAATGCCAAAAAACCTTTTCCTGTTTTCAGCCTAGGATTATCCCACTTGCTTATTGTACTAAAGTTTTATTGACATCATATAGGTGGTCGAAGATTGCTAAAAAATTGCCTGGAAGAACTGACAATGAAATCAAGAACTACTGGAGAAGTCATCTGAGAAAGAAAGCACTAATTTACGAACAAGGTCTATTGCATGACTCTGCTTGGTGATATAGATTTAATTTTCACACTATCAACGTAATTTGACATGTTGTTTTTCAGACAACCAGTTCCACTTATATATGGACAATTATACGTAGTTATCTTTTAGATGACCAGATACCTGTGTTGCTCGGACTCTTCCAAAATGCTATTGGTGTATGTTGGATCCTCCAAAAGTAGTGTATTTTTGGAGGATACGACATGAGTCTAGCAGCACTTTTGGAGAATCCGAGCAGCATAAGCAGATAATGTAATAATTTGTTCACACAGTCAGTGTTTATAAGTGAATGTCTGTTTCCTAACTGTGCCTTTTCTCACAAATGATTTGTTTCATTCTGACAGAATGCTCTGGAAATAATACGAGTAATTCAGAACAAAAATCATCAAATGTCCCTTCATCTAACAGTGGTGGCTCTTTTTCTGAAAAAGGTGATTGTTCCTCTGCTGATTCTTTGGCATACTCTTCAAATGAAGTGAAATTATTGGATTGGATTCCAAGTTGGTCATATGAACAAAGCAGAATGGAGCATCATATGTACTTTTGCAGCTCATACCAATGTTCTTGTTATTCTCCATGGACCTCTGAAGACAATACTAGCACTACATGGGACAATAGTTAAATCAATAGTAATGTTTAGTTTTTTTTTTTTTTTCTTTCTGTAGAAATGCAAAGAATCTTGATCTGTATATACAGCTTGAATTGTACATTCTTATGGGGGAAAAGGAGAAAAATATCCATTTTGGCCATACTACTATCTCTTCCTTTAGCTTTAAGTTATGTGTACTAATAATCAAGTAAAATAACCTACAACAATAGGTAAAAAGCCATATCGAAACTAAATCCTAAATTTCAGAGTGGCAAGTACTGCAAGAGAAAGTCCAATTTAGGCGTTAGGCTTGATAAAGATCATTGTTCCCGGTTAGGGCTGATGACTTTTTCTTTAAAGCATTGATGAACTAAGGCCTTTGTATGTATATCACCCGAATTTCTTGATTCATGGCGTCATATCCTGGAGAAGAGTAATAAGGAACAGGGGAATGACTACCTACAATAAAACACAGACTAATACGAGCCGAGAGGAATTTCTCTGATTAAAGAGATGAGCAAGGGTAAGAGTCACAATTGAGGAGGTGAAGTGTCTCTTTGGACTGAGATCTTCTACCCTGCCAATGCAATGCCCATGCCTACAGCCAGATAGAACAACCAAAAAAAAAAAAAAAAAAGATCCACTCTATCTTTCTCTTAAAATTCACCTTAGTCTCGTATTCTTTCCCAATTCTATTGTAAGGTGTATTATCCGTCGTATCCTTTGCTAACTTCACCATGATCGATTAGGTGAAAGAGTTTTGTAAAGTTTGTTTTTTCATACAGGCAACATGCTTGAAGCACCATGCACCAAGAATGCTTTGTGGCAGTAGCCAACTTATGGAAATAATTTCGTTTTTTTCAAAGATATGTGCAAGGATATCCTGCATAATTTATTATATATGAATTCATTGAGAGTTTGTGCTCTTCCGAGCCGTTACATTGAATATCATGAAATTAATTTTGGTATTAAGATATTAAGAAAAAATAATATAAATATTTCTTAGATACTGTTACTGTTTTTACCATATTAAATCTTCGTCATGTGATCTCCAATTATTTAACATAAGTGGGATTAGAAACTTGAAATGTTTGCCAACCGACCTAAGTAAGTGGTAAATGTCCGTAATAAGTAGATTAACTAGCAACTAGAAAATTTGGCAGATCACTTGCTACTGAAAGTGTCTAATAGGCAGGGTGGAACCACAGTGTAAGTTACAAGTTCGGCAGAACTTAGTAATTTTACCGAATGAATAATTTTAGCTCAAATCCTATATGTATTTGTGTTAGAATTCATTTAATATGTACAAATAATTTATTCAGAACTCAGTAAATAAATTAAAACAAATTGTGATTCCGAACCCTGCCTCTGCTAATGGGAATGTTTTACCATGCATTTTTCTAAGTTTAAGCCTTTCACCTAGTGTCTCAGTCCTTGTGGTGATGGGGTGTTAGGCTTGGACCCCTACAGCGTCAATCCCACCAAATAAAGCTACAAATGAGAGGAGGGCATAAAATCATACATCGGTTACAGTTAAAAGAAAGAAGGGCAAAAATTAATTATCTTATGTTCAAATGTTCAATTCAAAGTTATATTTTGAGTGTCTAAATAGAATTTATAATATAATAAGTCGAAAGGGCTATCGATCACCGGTGTATTCGGTCTAATATATAATTAAGTTACATTCGTTGTTTATTGTTATGTCGTTTATACGTGAACGCTTTCTCCTCTCACTCCCTCTCCCTATCAGCTTTATTGACTGTAGAGAAAAAATAAAGTTTTCATCACTTCAGGGAAAAATTAGAAAGAGAGAATGAGTCCTTAATTAACTGGCTAAATTCAAGTACGCAACTGAAATCGTGGACCCTCAATTTATTAGAATCTTATCTTCCAAGATTCATGCCGATCAGTTTGGGTATTCTCTAATATTGAAATTGCCAAAAGTGAAATAAAAAATTTCGAGTTATTTGAAAAAGTAATAACATAAAGAAAACGTAGTATGACGTATTGGATTAGATTCTTATCATTATATTTAGGGAGTTGCTAAATTGCCACACCAATTTAATCTAAATTTAGCCACACTTATGTAAAAATCACCATAACCACTATTATACAATTTTAAATTAAGATAAACCTTGAGAAGAAAAGATAGAAATGACATTAAGTAAGCATAAATTATTAAATTTGACCTAAATAATCATATAAATTTATCCCATTTGGACCATTGTGGCCAAAATAGTGTGGCCAAAAGACCTTTTTCTATCAACTTCTATTAGATTTTTTTTCTTCCCTTACTCAAAGCAAATTGAAAGTAGTTCGGTTTTTAATGTGATATTATCGGATTAGACACAAGATTTAGTAAACTTTATTTTTGAAATATATGACTTTAAACATGTCATTACATTTTTGTGGCTATAAATACAAATTATTAAAGATAAAATAAAAGATTAGAAGTTAAAGTATTTTTAGATATAAAGTGGTTTCATTCATTTTGTATTAAACTAAAAAGGAAAGAATGTTGGTGTGGCTAAAATAATCCAAAGATACTTTTAATGAATTGTAATATTATCAGCTTTAAATTAAACATATCACTACACGGCTACACCTTATATGTAGTTTCCAATTTTTCTTTGCATGTACTTATGTGAGACTTTTGTTCGGAAAGTATTACTTATCATTATTTGTATATTATCAAAATTTACATGGGTACCGTAATTAAATAGAACTTAAACTCTTAAAATAAAATCTAGAAAACTTAAGTTACATACAACATTAGCAACATCGATGCATTACAAAAAGACCACATACTATACTACTACCACTAATAACATTAAACTAGTGCGCATGCATAACGTAAATGAAATCCTAACCATGGTTATTACCCCAAGACTGCCTTGGAATGCTATGGTGATTATCTATATCTGGCTCCATTTCCGGTGCAAATAACTTTTCCTTTGTCTCGTCCACAGAACCCGCTCTAGATTTGCCTCTGGCTACGTCATCGTCGACACCTGATTTCGTCGATACCGTTACTGCCATCTTCCTGTTTATAGCAATAACGGAGTCTGTTGCCATAATTAGAGAAAACATAAACAATACTACTACGATTTTCATTGTTATTTTGTCCAAAATATTTGCTTCATCAAATGCCGTATGTTGGCGATTAATATTTATAGGGGGAATTGGGTAAGAAAGAGTAGATAAATATCAGCTGGGTGAGCTACAAAATATCTGAGTTACTGTGGGATTTAATTCCACCTGTGATTGCTAAATCCAGTGCTCCACTTTTTGCTACCTATAGATATGTTTTAAATTTTAAATGGCAATATATGATCTGTTAGCCAATGGTACAGAGACACCTCTTAGTGATAATGTGAGCCACTAGATATGTACCATCAATTAAGTTGTTGAAATATCCTAACTTACTATTATTGGAAGTTTTCGGAGTGTATATATATTGATCTAATGTAAAATTTTATGCAATAATAATCAGGTTATTTTAAAGATAACATAGGTAAAATTAAATGGAAGGAGTAAACACTCATTCCGTTGACGATATACATAACTTAAATCCTAAACATAATTAGTCACTCCTTTTCGTGCATTTATATGAAGTTCAATACGCATAAGATATGCAACTCGAATGATATTTTAAGAGAGACGTTATAAAGAAGATTAGGAATGAACTACATAGAAACTTCTACAGGGAAAAGAGACAAATGTAGAAAGAGAACGTGGGAATTTTGTCTAAAAGGAATGTGTTGTGCTGGCATCATAAAGAGGAGGCACTTGTAATTATGTTTTGTATCATTTTGTTCGTTATGATTTCCTTAACCCAGTGCTTTCTTACGTATTCTAACCCTCTGTTTGGATGGTTGTTTCGGTGGTTCATTAATGTACAGTATGGTATGGTACAGTATGATATTGTATTGTACTGTATTAATGAATATAATATTTGAATAGACTGTATCGTTTGTTGTGGTTTAATAACATTTGTATTGTTTGGTTTGACTGTATAGTATTGTATAATAACTTGTAAGTTTACTAAAATACCCTTAACTCTTAATTAGAAATAATTTATATATATTAATAAAACTCAGGTAAAGAATAAAACAGGAACTTTAAATAAGTAGGTAGTGGGTGGGGGAGGGGTGGGTGGTGTGAGGTGGGTGATTGTGAGATGAGAGTGGGGGTAGTGGGTAGTAGGGTGGGGGTGGGTTGGGTAGTGGTGAGGGGTAGTGGGTAGGGGTGGGTGTTGTTGTGGGGTGGGGTTGGGCGGTGGTGAAGGGTAGTGGGTGGTGGTTGGGGTGGTAGGGATGGGTGGCAGAGGAGTGGGGTAGTTGGGGTGGGGGTAAGTGGTAGCGTGGGGCAGGGGTAGGGCTGGGGGTGAGTGGTAGGGTGGGAGTGGGGTGGGGTGGGGTGGATGGTGGAGGGTGAAGGGTATAATAGAGAAATAAAATACGTAACCACGAAAAAATCACCAAATCCATGGTTTCAAAAATTGGGACTTTTCATGGTTATATAACCATGGAATGAACCACGGGTTTACAACACCATACCACATAATTTTAAGAATAATGGAAACAAACATGTTTTCCTAGAAAACCATACATTAATGAACCACGGGAAATCACCATCCAAACAGGGGGTATAGCTCAGTTTCAGGTTTAATATATAACCTCAGCAATATTCACCATTTCATCATTCAAATCTAAGCTAGCAAAGACGGAAAGGCAGATACAAATTTTACAGTTTACTATAATTTTTATAACTATACTAAATTGATATATAATAATAACTAAATATAAGTTGAAATTTATTTTATTGAAAAATTGAAGACAAGCCCTTTCGTTAAGGTAAAAACCTTTTCAACAGAATTAAAAAAAATCTGGAATCTATATATTAAGTTACAATTTTTTTAAACCATTTGCATCAAAAGGTTCCTAATAAAGTATACAATTTTACCCTCATTAATCAATTTTATCGAGAAGGATTACTATTTTAGGTCAACAGTTTGATAGCGAGATTTCGGTTCAAACTTATAATTAATTTGTCTTATGGCGTGGTATATCTTAGTGAGAATGAGATCTTTTTAAATATGTATAAATATTTTAGTAAATTTCATATACATACTCATGATCTCATAAAAACTATTTCACGTGACATTTAATCCCAATGTAAATCAAACTGAAAAGAACACCCACGTCCATTACACACAAAATAATTACCCTTTCAATAATTATCCTTTCATGTCCCCCTTACTTTTATACCCCTAAAACTATTTACTCTTACTACACATTGTAGGTTTTGTAGGTAATTTTCTGTGTTTTCTTTTTTATTTCTCTACTTCTCATCTTTTTTTTTTCTCCTTTTTGGTTCATTTATTTTTTCCCAAATCATACCATTTTTTATTTTCCTTTTCACCATAATCTCATTTCACATTTAATTCTAGCTCCTTTTTTTTCCTTTTTTTTCTATTTTCTTTCTTTATTTCTTGTTCCTTTTTTAATTTCATTAATTTCTTTTCTTTTTTATCTTCATAATCTAATTCAATTCACCTTTTTTGCTATTTTTATTTGTTCTTTTTTTTTTTTTTTAATTTATGGTGATTTTCATTTAATTTTTTTCTCGTTTTCTAATTGTATTTTTTAAAATTGTTTTTTTATTTATTTCCTATTTTTTTCATAATCTAATTCTACAAACCTTTTGCCTCCATTATTATTTTTTAATATTAATAAAATGGATAACTGGTATATTACTTTTTTTATTTATTTTAATTTTCTATATCTCAAAAAATAATTTATTTTAGTATATAATAGATCAAAACAATAGCAGCTGAAGTATGCTGTTGCAGTATACTATGATACCCGCAAAGTATATATCATACACTGACAGAGTATCATACAGGACTGATGATTCATTCCTTCAAGACAAAACACACTGTCCTTTATGATACCAACCTGGTCATAAGTATCATAGTGCACTGCTTCATCCCTTCAAGAAAAACACAATTCAATCTTCCATGATACCCACATGATATATAACATATACTGAAAGGGTATCATAAAAGATTGATTCATTCCTTCAAAAAATACTATCCTGTCCTCTATGATACCCACATGGTATATCATATACCGATAGCGTATCATAGATGACTGGCACTTCATTCCTTCAAGAAAAATATTCACTCCTTTATGATATCATCCTGGTACATATCATCTACTGATAGGGTATCATAGCAGGCATATTCATTACAATATTACTCAGTCCTCTATGATGCCCACATGATATATATCATATACCGATAGGGTATCTAGAGGACTAGTTCATTTATTCAAGAAAAACACTCTTCAATCCGCTATGATACCCACATCATGTTATATATCATATAGTATATACTGACAATGTATCATAGAGGACTGGTTCATCCCTTTAAGAAAAACACAATTATATTCTCTATGATACCACATGGTATATATCATATACTGATAGGATATAATGGATGGTTGACCCACATGATATATCATGTTTTCGCAAGATATCATAGAGGGCTGATTCATTACTTGAAAAAAGAGCTCACTCCTCTATGATACTCACATAGTATATATCATATACTGACAGAGTATCACAAAGGATTGGTTCATTCTTCAAGAAAAACACAATTCATTTTTATTTTTTTGGCAACCAAAAAAAAAAGAGTTTGACTAGTGACTCATTTACAAAAAATAGAATCATATTTTAAATTCTCTCTCTGTTTCAATTTATGAGATATAGTTTGACTATACACGAAGTTTAAGAAAGAATATAGTAAGACTTTTGAAACTTGTGGTCTAAACAAGTTATAGATATTTGTGCGGCTGTAAATCATTTCATTAAGTGTAAAAGCGAAGTTTCAGGTTAAATTATTTTTAAATATGAAAGTAAATCATTCTTTTTGGACAGAAGGAAAAGAAAAATGAATCACATAAATTGGACAAAGAGAGTATAAGTTTTGTTTTCATTTGCAAAAACTAAATAAAGTATAAACATATGTTTTCTATTAATTTGGAGTTTAACAAATAAAGTTGTGACTTTAGTACTGTCTTTAATTTTTTTTTTTGTAATTTAATTATTTAATCTAAAAATAGTTAGTTAAGGAAATAATCCTCCAAAAATAGGAGAAGAAAAACTAGTAATTCTAACTTTTGAGAAACGACTATGTGGCAGGGGCAGGAAAGTAGTGGCTTAAGGGCATAGAATGTGTGCAAATGGCTTGTGGCTTATTAATACTCGTGGGCTGCATTTTTATTTCTAGAATAGTGAATCCATTTGGATGATGTAATCCTTTTTTGGGGTGGTATTTAATTTTTTTCCCTTCAAATTGGTGGTCTTTAATTTTTATCTTTCGCGTAATACCTTGAGATTCTGGATTTAAACTCGAGCTTAGTAAAAAAGAAAAAAAAATCGTAAGGCATGTTTGGATTCACAAGGTAGAGTTTTGCCTTCAAATTGCATGCAAAGGCCTTGCGAATCTAAACTTTACCTTGAGATTTTGTTTAAATTTGACTGAGCGGGGGTCGAATACGAAATCAAGAAATTATGAGCAAAGGATAAAAAATAAAGACCACCAATTTGAGGGCCAAAATTAAAGACCACCCCCAGCGTAGGGCAATCCTGCAAATTGACCGATGTAATTAACGGAGAAGGATTACCGATCTTGTCTCTCATTAAACATACGGGTATGTCGAACGAGTAGGTATGTAACAATTTTTTGCGCGGATTGTCCTTTGAAGGTACTCGTCTTTAAGTTTTGTCCTCAAACTGCTGGTCTTTATTTATTTTTTCCCTTCGTTTAAAAAGGCTGAAAATATCTCGAAGTTTTGGATTCAAACATCACTCAGTCAAAAGAAAATTAAAAAAAAAAATCGGAAGGCAAGTCTTTGCAAAAAGTCTGCCTTATGCGGCAGAGATTGCCTTAAGGCATAACTAAAGTCAGTCTTATGCGGTAGACGTTGCCTTAAGGCATAACTAAAAGTTTGCCTTATAAGGCAAAGTTTGCCGTATCCGGCAGACTTTCAGTTATACCTTATCGCGAACTGCCGCATAAGGCGCACTTTTCGCGAAGCTTTGCCTTACGATTTTATTTTTATTTTTATGACTAAGCCTGAATTCGAACCCATAACGTCGTGGTATTTTAGGCGAAGGATAAAACTTAAAGACCATCCCCAAAGAAGGGAAATCGTGCAAATTGTTCAGTATGTAATTAATTTTGGTGGGGGTAAATAGTTTGATGTTCGTGGGTATGTTGTGTTGTTTTCCCTACATTGTTTTTGCTCGGAATTGCCCTTCTTTTGGGGTTGTCTTTAATTTTTATCCTTCAAATTGTTGGTCTTTAATTTTTATCCTTCGCTTAAATAGGTGACTGAAAATACCCCGAGGTTTTGGGTTCGAACCCCGCTCAGTTAAAAAAAAAATTGCAAGGCAAAGCTTTTGCAATAATTCTGCCTCATGCGGCATACTTTGCCTTAAGGCATAATTAAAAATTTGCCTAACAAGGTAAAGTCTGCCGTCTCCGGCGTAGGCTCTATTTAAATTCGTCCGAATAGGCATAAGCTCATAGAAACCTATGCCTTGCGAAATTAATATTATTTTTTACTTTGTTGGGTTTCAAACTCAAACCTCGAGGTATTTTCAGCCACCTTTTTGAACAAAGGACAAAAATTAAAGACCGGCAAATTGAGGGTCAAAAATTAAAGACCAGTCCGTATGAAGGCCAATTGTGCAAATTGCCCTTTTCCCTAAATCAAATTGAGTGGGCTTCGACCTTTTAAGAGACAGTGGGATGGGCTTGCCTCAGTCCTCACGACAGTTTCTCCCTTATATGCTACTGTGAGCTTAGCTTATGACTAATTTACAATAATGATTTTGAAGGTGGGAAATTTGGAACTTTTGATCTAAAGATGGGTAAAACTTCTAGTCTAGCTTTACAAGTTTTAACTTTTGAACTTAAAAATTTACGCAAAAAGTAAGAGGAAGTCAAAAGTTTAAGATTACCCATTTGAGTGCAATTTCTTGCATGCTCTTATAGTAAAATTGGTAGACGCGACATTAATCCTTTTTTTAAAAAAAAAATTTCGAATTAATAGAATTCTTTAAAAATAAGAATTTAAAACACTCACCAGAATAAGCTAATAGCAGGTTTTATATTTCTGCTACTTGACAAAATTAAGAATAGGAGCTGAAATTAATAGTGTGGTATGAATTATCCACCAAACCAAATATAAAAAGAAAACAGCCGTAATTTGGTTCTGATGAAATTTGGTCCTGCGCTCCTAGTCGGCCCAACATTCTGGAAGAAATGTAGACCTTAGATTAACCTAGAGATTGTTTATCTTCTTCTTTTTCTTGTAAATAAGCAAGATATTCCATGGAGATAAAAAGAAAATGAATAGAGCCCCTAATTTTCCATGCCATGAAGAAAATACCTACCACCAAGAGATGTGATTGAATATATGGAATTCCTTCGCACTTGCTCATAGATCTCGAATTTAAACTTTCGGAGGAGAATTTTGTATAGGGAGTGTGATTCTCCCCTTATACAAGCCCTATGAGACGCTTATTTGGACTAATTATACACATGAGTATCAAATACCGAATGGTTAACCATAACGAAAAAATTGCAGGAAAAATGATTAAGGAGTGGGGGTACTTGCATTTATGCCAGTTTAAAACTGAAGAGAATATACCATATTGGGCCTAACTCACACTCTAGATTGGTAATAAAAACCGGAAAAAAAAAGGAACCGAAGAAGGAAAGAATTTCTTAGTTCTTTGACCCAAGACCAGCTGAATGGTGTACTAGAGTGACTATTTCCCCCTTATCTTCTCCTTTTTGGCCTTTCGGCTATTACTGATTGAATTTTTTTTAAGTAATATGTTAGAAAAATAGATTTTAAAAGTGGAAAAGAAATAATCCGGCTTTGATAGAGTAATTTCTGTCCTTAAAGAATTTAAGTCTCCCACTTCGTTGCTGTAGGGATGGTGGCAGAATTCCTCTAGAATTTTACAAAGCCTATGAAATTCAAGTTTCAGCAATTAACTTGAATATCCCACAAGAACAAAATTGTGTTTTGTAATCAGTATTTAGAAAAGAAGAGAAGAAATCTGTAATTGTACATTCTTTGTTTTGAAGCAGTACCAGATATTTATAATACCTTAGGAAGCTGTTCGCAGCAGTTCAAAGATGGCTTTTCGTAACAGACACATCCTTTAGGAATATGCACTACAGCCATAATCCAAAAACGTTTTAATTAATTTCAGACTTAATTATTATTTTTCCCTTTGAACAGAGTAGCTTTCTTTTTTCTCCAAAGTTCATTCTCTCATATATTTCCATCAACACTAACTATTCCAACAATTTCATGATGTTAATCAACAGATGACGGGACAATATAAGTGATGAATCTATAAAAGTGATAGCCATAAATAAGAAGCGTTAAGTTGTCGTCCATATTCTCAATTGGGTTTTTGTGGATATTCAAAAATTTCAAATTATGGTAGGGAAGCATCAATCAAGCATGCATTTGTGGAACAAAGTTCAACACTTAGTAGGCGTTTGGCCATAGAAATCAAAAACTTTTTCACTTTTTTTAGAATTTTGGAGTTGGAGTTGAAGTTGTGTTTGGTCATACTTTTTGAAATAGTATTTTTTTTTTATTGAAATGTACTTGTTTTGGGTTGTGAAAAACAAGTTTTTCTTGTTTTCAAATTCCAAATACAAGTATTTGGAATTTTCATGATCAAACACTAATTTTTGAAAAAAGTGAAAAAAAATTCCGAAAAAAAGTGAATAATTCTAAATAATCCTTATGGCCAAACGGGTCCTTAATTTAAAAACAAAATAGGCTGAATACATAAGGAGACCCTTAAACTTGCAACAATTTTCCTCCTAGACACCTGAACTAACTCTTATTTCTATTGAACACCTAAACTATTAAAAAAGTATACCAATTTAACACATTTTGCTATATATCATATTGTGTGTAATACACTCTCCCGTAAGAGACTAAGAGAGTAAAACTAGAAAGTTTTTTTTATTTTAAAAAAAAACTTTTTAGTTTCAACTTCTATCTTCTTCAGCTATTAACTGCCGCCACCATCTCCACCACCATAACGCTGAAAATTAAGCCCCAAAAGACCAGATCATTTATACGTTTTAGCTCCCTATGCCAATCATATCCTTGTACCTGAGAATTGAATCCATCCTCTGCAACTTCAACTGTTGTTTGAACTTGTTGATGAAATCATCTTCTTTCGCGTCAACTTCATCGTCTCCATCGCTTGTCTTAGCAGTCCTCTCCTCTGTAGTCGCCGGCGGCCAAGCTTCCACAATTATTTTCCAATTTTCTTTTACTGCTAATGTGTGATTTTATCATTAGTCACATTATTATGTAAGTGGCAAGTGAATCTCACACATCTAGCATTTTAACTTGCTACAAAAATGTGTTAAATTGGTACATTTTTTTTAGTAGTTTAGGTGCACAATAGGAAGAGTTATTTTAAGCGTCTGAAAGGAAAATTAGGTCAAATTTAAGGGTCTCCCTATGCATTCAACCAAACAAATATATTTGACAATAAAGTTTATTCGTTCTCTGTTGTACTTTAGTACAGCTCAATAGTATTTAGTGTATTTCTTATTAATTTATCAAGTTCATAAACAGAATTTGAATATGTAGAAGCTTGTAGGAAAATTCCCATTTGACCACCAGATAAAATAAAAATTTCAAGGATTACAAGCATTTTCTAGAGTAGTTAGCCGTGACAACTGAGGGATGACTCAGTGGTTAAGCACCTCCATTCACGATCGGTAGGTCCTGGGTTCGAGTCACAGTGGAGGGGAAGTGTGGAAACACTATAAATCCTCCTAAATGGGAGAGGAAAAAAAAAAAAAAAAAGTAGTTAGCCGTAGCTTAGACTATATATAGAGAAGGAGCATATATTATTAATTAATATTATATAGAGAGAGAAGTTATGTCCTCGAGCCAACTCTTGAATGATGGATGTTAAAAGTATGAACATTCTAATTAAATCTCCAAGGGGTTCGTCGGAAAGGGCATTTGACACATATTTTCTTGTGTATATATGAATGTTTATACAATCTAATCTGTAATAATAAGTTTTAGTTAGTACAACTATTTCTACTAAATTACTAATTAATGACGATCATAATAATTTGCATGTAATTATCTTACGATGTAACCTAATTGTATGTATAATTAACTTTTTCCGCCTAAGACTCATGAAAACTCGATTTTAAAACACCTTTTTTAAAGACCATTCAGTGCACGTTGACTAGTCTTGAATGATAGGCCTTCTAGAATGGTCAAACATGCATGGTCTTACTGGCTCGCGTTACACCTTGCGCAAAGGGCTGAAAGAAAAAGAACTCCCTCCTTTCCAATTTTGTGGAATCTTTCGACTAGTACGAAATTTAATTAAAAAGAAATAAAAGGTATCATAAATATGTGGTTAAAATAAGAATTAGATATCTATGTATTTATAAATTATTTTATAAAGATAAAAATATTATTTTTAAATATAAAAAAATGACAATTTTTTTTAAACAGATTAAAATACAAATTGTATCAAATAAAGTAACAAATGGAGTAATAAAAAGGAAGACGCGACATTCATCAATGATGTTTAGCAAAAGAAATGAGGAAAACTAGTAATCAGTGGCACCCCAGATTTTTAGTAAGTGGATCCACATATAAATTAGTAAATATATGAACATATTAAGGGAATTCAACATATATATATATATATATATATATATATAAATTAACCTCATATATATTGTATATAGTAGAATTTTCCAACGAAGAAATTTCAAATGATCCCCTTGCAAATTGTCCAAGCCAAGTGCGAGCGAAGGGTTCATCGGATCCCCTTAGACAAAAAATGACACTGTATAAGTGTATATTAAAGGTTAAATTATGTTTTATGTATATATAGTAATAAATATTGACCCCTTGGATTTTTCCTGTGTATACTTTTTCGTATTATAAACTCTCTTAATGAAAATCCTAACTCTGTCAATGCTTGAGCCTTAGCTTCGCTCCTCGAGTAATTAAGTTACTGATTTCCATTTCTTTTTCCACAAGTTGTAATTTTGTCGCCACGTGGTCTTTGGTGTTGTCCAATGAAATTAGAAAGAAGAAACTCATAGGAAAGTCTCATGTGGCAGCCACATAGGAAAATACACACAGCCACGATGCCAACTACCATACACGGTCTCTTTACAAACTTATATTTCTATAGATCTCATCTATATAAAGCCCCGGTAGATGACCCTCTAATTATTATCAGAATCAATCTTACATTTTCTTTCACCAAGAGGAAAAAAAAAAAAAAAAAGTAGCAATTCTAACAATGAGGGAACAGAGATATTTGTCAGTTTTATTCATTCTTTATTTCGTTATCTTCTTCTTCTCTGCTACATCCATTACAGCTCAAGAAGTTGGTAAGTGCTGCAACACTTGTGTGCTCTTCGTATTTAAGAAAAGGGACAGTCCGATACATTAAGCTTCAACTGTGAGGCGGAGCAAGAGTACTGTCACTGAACCCCTAGCTTTCCTTGAAAAAATTAGCGTAGTATATTACAAGATCAAAATTATTTTTATGTAATGTAGTAAATGTTCGAATCCATTTATCTTCTTAGTGTGTTTACTTTTTTTTTTAAATCCCTCTAGTTCTGGCTCCGTCATTGATTATGAGGAGGGTCCCGAAAAGTCATGACACAACATTGAATCCAGGCTGCATATGATAGATTCAATGAGGTCTAAGTATTTTCCCGGACCTCACACATAGCTGCAATAATGGTCGTAATGAGATTCAAAAACTTACTAGAATATCACACTTAGAGATTTGAAAACCCTTGATCCACCTAAAGCAATTTTTGAATTCTACTTGTCATGATTATACTAAAAATTTCTCTTATGCCGTCACTGTTTATATTTATACAATATAACATTTTTCATGAAGGGAATTCAATTGAATCTCTTCGCGGTTCTACATAACTTTTGTTCCTTGATAGTTGGAGATTAGTGCACCGAACTGTCTTTCTATTACGTATTACATTATCTTTTTTATAGTTTGATTAATTTGTTATTGATATTTGGTTTATGATGTTTGTGATTTCGTTTAGAGGATGAGAGGGAGTTTGATTATGGTGGAAAAAGTGAGAAAGGTCCAAAAATGTGGGGAGAATTGAAGAAAGAATGGGAAGCTTGCAAGAATGGAGATATGCAATCTCCTATAGATATGTCCCATGAAAGAGTTAGAATTATTCGAAAGCCAGAAAAAAGGCATTACAAGCGACACAATGCTACTGTCAAGAATAGAGGCCATGATATTTCGGTGAGTTTATATTCTTTAATTATATCTTAATACCATCATTCATATCTCAAAAAATTAAAATGCATATATATTGATTGAGATTAATTTCGAGAAATTTATATAGTTGTGTTTTTGGATGCCTGTGTTTGGAAAAAGGATGTTGTTTGGATTTTATGTTTAAAAAATAAATAAATTATGCATGAGTTATAAGATTGACAAGTTTCTTTATGAAGACTATTGTTCTAGAGATTTGATTTTGTGGCAAGAGTGTCGAACCTACCATATGATTTAAACGTGCATGTCACGAATTCAAACCTTGTTCCAACTTTCGACACAAAAAATTTAATATAATAAAAATGGAAAAATAAAATAAAAATGCATGACCGTTAATTATCCAATTTCAAATTGTGCTTAGTTGTTTCCATTATTAAAAAAAAAAAAAAAAAGCCTTCACTCTAAGATTCAAGAATCTCAATCTCGATACATTTTTATAACCAACCATGTTTTGTCGTCACATTCGTGATTTGCATTTCCATATCGCTTTGAATTCCTTGATTATCCTGTTTTACTGTGTCGCTTGCATTATTTCATTGCAATATCGTTTTAAATCTTTTAACCTTATCTGACCCCCTTTTTATGCTTCTATTGAGCCGAGGGTCTCTCGGAAACAGCCATCCTACCTTGGTAGGAGTAAGGTCTGCGTACATTATACCCTCCCCAGATCCCAAGATGTGAGATTTCACTGGGCTGTTGTTGTTGTTGTTGTTGTTTTGTCGTCACATATTTGTTGGTATTCTTTCAATTAATTTTTCCAATTTCGTCATATTATATATGCATTTGTTAAACAATTACTAGTATCCAATAGATATTACTCTCACAATATGCCACTTCTTTTTTAGATAAAAAATAGTCATTTATTTATGTTTCTAATTAAAAAATAATTACTATCTGAATATTCAAATTTGAATAAAATATTTCATTGTCAAATTTAAAACTCCAAAACAATAATTATTTCTCCAAAACAAGCTGAAAAATACTATTCGACGACTTTTTAAGTTTCTTCTGTCCAACTACCTGGCCTTTCCTTCTTACCGAACAGGCTGCTACTAGTACTAACCCAACAAACAAAATACTTTTATATAGAAATTTATTTGTAATCAACCTAATAAAATCGGACTATATAGTAGATATTTTGTTACACCAATTATGCATGGAAATTAAACATTTTTATATATAAAATATAGCTGTTGACAACGTACTAATCGAGTAAATGTGCTAGGAGTTTGCCAATAGAAAAAATAACAATTCTGAATCGTCCTAATTCAAAATTGCTAATAATCGAAGACGAATCATGCTTTATTTTATTCTTCGTATTTTGAGAAAGTTACACGCACTTCTATAGTTTTAAAGATTCTAACGGACTTTAACCTCTCTTTTCCCTATACAAATTTGAACTTTTGTAAGAGATATCTATATCATCACCTCACATTTTAGGAAAATTTATCTTAAAATATTTTTATTCAAATATATCCATAGGCAAGTATTAATACTATGAAAGAATTATTATATTGACGTATATACTCTTTTTTTTTTTTTTTTTGGTGCTATGGGAAGTGATATAAGTAGTGGGCTAGTGGCAATCGAGAATTATTCTTCAAAAAAGATCTGCTATTCTTTAAAAGATAAATTACTCTTTCCACTATTTATATATAGTTGATCAATTTATTCAATTTAATTTTAATAGTAAAATGGTTATTTATCGATTCGAAATTAGGAGCTAAGCTACGGTTTTAATAGAACCCAGTAGCTTTTGTTCAATCTTATATTTGTAAAAAAATTATTTATATATATCCAAAACTTAAGCTATCTTTTTATAAAGATTCAAAACGCATAAATTCAAAATATTAGCTCTGTCTAAAAATCCCAAGTAATATGGGTGTAGGTACAATGGCATGGTGATGCTGGATATGTTTTGATAAATGGCACAAATTATCCTCTACAACAAGCACACTGGCACTCTCCTTCTGAACACACTGTCAATGGCAGAAGGTAAGAATATATTCTCTTTTTTCTTGGTCCAAATGTATATATACGTATTCTTTTCTTCTTCTTTCGCATTTCTTTAATTAATGTTATTTTTGGGATACTTTTGGTAAGGTATGACATGGAAATGCACATGGTTCACTTAAACGAAAATGCAACAAATTATAAGATTGCTGTGACTGCAGTCCTCTACAAGATTGGCAAACCCGACCGATTTCTCTCTAAGGTAATAAAATTCTCTCTATATTGTTACTCTAATGTCGCGCTGTTACTTTTCGCTTTTCGAAATTCAAATTATGTGAATTTTTATTAGTTTAAAATATATTTTTTCTTCTTATAGATATGAAATGAACTGCAACTTCTTGAATATGTATAATTTTATATTAATATTTTAAATTTATCTAATCCAATTTAGCTTCAAATATTGGTCAAATCCTGAAAAAATGACACTTATTTTGAGACCGATGGTCATGTGTGTGCGTGTCTGTGTCAACAATGTGCAAAAGTATACTTAAGGGCAGAGCTAGAAGGTTACATACGGGCTAAGCTGAATTCATTAACTTTTATCCATATCTTAAGTTATTAACGCTTAATGTTTCTATCGTAAAATTTAGAACCCGTAAAATTTAAATTCTGGCTCCGTCACTGTTTATACTACTTGTCCACTTTATTATCATAAACTCAGCACCCACCCATTTACAATTCTGGATGTGCTTAGATTTGCAAATAAAAAGTTCAATATTCTCCTAGGATTCAAGCTTGTGTAGTCAGAATTAACTAGCAACACGTAAAAAGGAAGGGAAGGGATAACTTTTGATTTTGGTGCATATTACGGCTGACATTGAATATGAAAATATCAATTATTGGTGACCTTGTCAATACATAGTTGACATCGAGGATATATACACTTCAAGTCGGGGAAGAGTAGATTAAACACACCGTTAGCCATAACCATCACCAACCATCATAATTTTAAAATATATTGTTGATATATAGTGTTAGATTATTTAGTATTTTAGTTGCATTTTATATGTATTAATTTTTAAATAAAGCTAAATTTTGCACATTCCAATGTTAAGAAAATGAACAAGCTTAATTATTTAGTGTTCAAGTCTTAAGACAATACCTTAATATTCAGATGAGTAATTCAATTCAGACATCTTAATCTTGATACACATTTTAATATTCAAATATGTGTGTTTTCGGACGTCCTAAACGTAATACAGACTATAATATATATTTAGACGTGTATTGAGATTTAGTCGTCTTAATTTTAATAAAAATAAATGAGGCCCTGTTTGTGTACTCATTGTCACAACACGTATGATGAACTCGGAACCCACCCATTTAAAACTCTGAGTATATACGTGCTGTGCTGAGACTACTGTGAAATAAAAAGTTCAATATTCTCCTAGGATTCAAGCTTACGTAGTCAGAATCAGCTGGTAAAAAATGATGTTTAAATAACACTTAAATAAAAGGAAGTGAATGGATAAATTCTTATAATTTTAATCCTTCTAAGGTTCTAATAGTTGACACTGAATAAGAAAATTTCAATTATTGGTAACCTTGTCAATATATAGTTGACATTGAGTATATATAAACTTCAAGTGGAACAGCATATATTAAACACACCAACTCTTTCTTGCAATCAATAATCGAATTATTTAGCTTAAACGTACATACTGACTCTTTCTTTGCATGAAGTACTCAAATTACCTAATCCTATAACTATAGTTTCTCAATTTTGAAAAAATGTAACTCGATCTGTTGTTTTCTAATTCAAATGGTAATTAACATTTTGTTGGCAGTTGATAAGAAATATATCATCTATGATTGACAAAAAAGACGAAGTGAAAAATGCTGGCATGATTGATCCTAGAGAAATCAAGATTGGCAGCAGAAAATACTATAGATATATTGGTTCACTTACAGTTCCTCCTTGCACTGAAGGAGTCATTTGGACCATAAAAAAGAAGGTAATTAACAACTTGACACTAACTAAGTCCAAATTAAAACCTTACTTTTCTGTTTAATGATGATTTATTTATACTAAAATGCAATTTGAAACAAAATTAGGTACGGACCGTTTCAAAAGCTCAAGTAAAAATGCTTAGAGAAGCAGTTCATGATGTAAGTTCCCTTATCCACAAAGAGTTTTTCTTTAATTTCTGTCAAGTATGTTTGGTATGACGTAACATATTTTCACGGATGATATCTTTTATAGATTAAAAATTATTAATAATATTAGTAAATTGTACTTATTTTGATAAATAGCCATTGGGGATGCAAGATTTTAAGTTTATTGGCTTTTAAATTCACAACCATGTTTTGCTTACTGAGTTCGGAATTAGATTATTTATATGTATTAAGTAAATCTTTTAACACAAATATAGGTGTGGACCAAAGTTACTGAATTCTGCCAAACCTGTAAGTCTGTAACATATACTTATTAGATATGCCTCTGATTAGAATATGATAATAATGTCTCATGTTGGTTTGAGCAAGCGATATGAAATTAAAAGCTATGATAATTGTACGGAAAATGACTTTCGTCCATAAATTGAGAAAAATCATTTCCCATTTTTCCTAGTAACCAAACACCAACAACTGACTTTCTCATGAAATGTTTTTTTTAAAAAGAATGACTAATGTCGTACCAAACACGCTAGTGTCTATGTTGTCCATCGAATGAGCTTCTTTCTTTGTTAATATTAGATAAATTGAGTTCTTTGCTAGTACACTTCGGCATTACTATATATTACTGTCTAATTTTGAATGCAGTATGCTGAAAGGAATGTAAGGCCATTGCAACCCATCAACAAGAGGCCAATTTATCTTATGGCACCAGAGGATACTGCTTAAGACAATTGTTCTTTTCATACTAGCTTAGAAGTAACAGATTAGATGGCTGTTCACTTGAAATTCTCTTGATTGTTCTTATTCCTTTTGCTAAAGCAAAAACACTTGCATATGAATGTTCTTTTCTTTTGCTAAAGCAGAGCGCTTGCTGTCAAGAGAAATGTATATTAATAGACAGTGGCAGAGCCACATATCGGCAGAAAAAAACATTGTTTTTACAAAGTTAAAATTATTTTTTATGTATATATAGTAGATGTTGAACCCCCTTAGACTTCTTCATATGTTTACTTTTTTATATTTTGAACCCACTCAGCGGAAATCCTGGCTCTAATAGACATGCTTTTTCCTTTTTCTGTTTGCCTTTTTCAAAGACTCGAACAAACTTGACATACGAATTACGATTATATCTTAAAATTAATTTGGAATAAAAATGTTTAAACATTTGACGAGGAAAAACAAAGCCGATTTTTTAAGGACACCGGTGTTCGAGCCAACTTGGGGATAACATTGCCCGCCAAACCAAACCATAGGCAGATATTGTTAGGTGTGGAATTGACCAACAAGTCAATTCTTTTGTTCACATAGTCATGATGTAAGCGCTTACCTCATCTTAGTCGTGATGTAAGCGCTTACCTCATCATAGGAAATTCATTCCTATAAATAGGCACACCAAGATCATTTGCAATACACACCAAATTGAAGAAGACAACACATCCCAAAGAGAGAAAAAAATCTAAGAGAAATACTCTTAGTGAAAGGCCTAAGTAAGAGAAGGTCTTTGAGAGAATATTTTGTGGTAAAATTCTTGAGTGTAATTGGGATTGGGGTTGTGAGGTTGAGTGTTGTAAACACTTGTAATATTTCTTCTTTAATAAGATCTGCAGCAGCAACGTGGACGTAGCTCTCACATTGAGGGTGAACCACTATAAATTTGTGTGTGCTATTTATTCTTCGCTTACATCACGGCGTAAGTAGGTTCTGTCTAAGGAGGTTGGTATTTAAGTGGTCCAGCTGTGACCCTCCAATCTTTCCTGGGAACCTGCTTACAAAGGTCGGATTTGGGATTCAAATCCTAACAGATATTTTTTTAATTCTGCCTCTATTGGGATCAGTGGTGAAGCTAAGACTTTTACTAAGGGGATTCAAAATATAATTTACATCTTTTAAAAAGATTCAACGTATAATATACATTAAAAAAAAAGATTAACATCTCTATTTATTGCGGTATAATATCTTTATATTATTTGATATTATTTGGTAGCATATTTGTAGGGAGATAATTACCATATATTAGTTAGTAGTCCTTGTTTCGCTAATTACCATATATTAGTTAGTTTCCTTGTTTCACTAGGATCTTAGTTTCCTTGTTTCACTAGGGTTCAAGATTGTATCCTATATATATTCTCTCTTGGTGAATGAATGGAACAAGTCAAGATTGTATAGTTTCTACATGGTATCAGGCCACACATTTTTTTTCTTCTCTTTATCGTAAATTTCCATGGCCGGTGACGCCGTACCTCCTCCACCACCACCCAAAATTGAGTCTAATTCTCTCTATTTTCTCGATCCTCAAGACCGACCCGGGGACTATATCACGCCTACTCGTTTCAAGGGCGCATCAAATAACGCTGCCGTCGGTCAGCACTTTACTTCCGAACAATGGAAGGCTATTACGAGATTTTTTGGTAATGCTACAATTCCCGAAAATCGCTTGAATGGTAAGTTTGATGTTTTTTCTTGGATTATTGACACTGGTGCTACTCATCATGTTACCGGTGAGAAATCTTGGTTGTTTGATGTCCATACTGTTGATTGTCCTATTGGTTTGCCTAATGGTGAAAAGGTGCTTGCTTCTTTGGAAGGTTCTGTTCGACTGTCAGATAAAATCACCTTACATCATGTCCTTTATGTGCCCTATTTACGTTGCAACTTACTGTTGACACCTAATTTTGGCTCGACGTGCTTAAAATTAACGTTTTGGGGGGCCCTGATTCGTTAAAGAGCACGAAATACATTTTTACACATTTTTACATTTTTTATATAATTTATTGATGATTGTCCTTATTTTGGAAATTTTATTAATTTATTGTCATTTTTTAAGAATCATTATTTTCCACATGTATAGAGCAATACTACCATTTTCGTGTAATTAATAATTGTTTCTTAATTTTATAGCAATACATTTTTTATATCTTGCACATTAATATTTATATTTTATACTTACGCTATTATTTATACATGTATTAATTAATTATATTTTTAGTGCAGCCTAACAATGCATAGAAAATCGGAGTAATTAATTTTTAAACGCAGAGTAAAATCCGATCAAGTCAAGGTTTCATCACTTTTTTTAAAAAAGGGATTAAAGTAAGCATTGAGGAGACAAAAGGGTGCAATCTTCTATTCTTTGGACAAAACAAGGGGCCATTTTGCATTATAAGAAAAGGGAGGGGGTATTCATCCAACTCATATTTACACACCACACTTAAGTTTCAGATTTTTTTGGCTCTTCTTCTCTCCTAACAAGAAACCCTAAACATTTTCCCTCATCTCATATTTTTTTCCCACAGCCGCCGCTGCCCACCACCACAAAACCAGCCCTTTTCCTCGCGAATCCCCTTCACTCCCGAACCTCCAGCAGCCTCCGGCGACACACCTAACCACCCCCACAAGCCGACAAGCTTCCACACCTCCACCACTGCGTCTCCCTCTCTCTCTCACCCACTGCCTGCTCCGGCGAACTCATGACGCCGGAGCAGTGAACGCCAAGCCCTCCACCTAAGAGTTTTCTTCCGTGACAACATCGTCAGTTATACTCCTCTCACTCTCTATCTCTTTGCTTTGTGTTCTTCACCCACACCCACATTTTGTTTTCTTTCTAGCTATATTGTGACCATTCCTTTCTTCAGTACTTTGTTTTCTTGACTAATGCAAACAGCTCACCGTGCTTGTCCCTGGCTCATTGAATATTGAGTTACTTGTTTGTGGAATGGTCTGTTCTTTAAAATGTAACAGGGAAAAGGCTGCTTTCTTTTTCTTTGATATCGCTATTTGCTAAGTTGATTCCCATTTTCTCTCATTTGTCCTGATTCATTCCTTTTGCTAATTCTCCATTTGGTAGAACTTGTTTGAAGCACTCAAAATCACTTGCCAGGAAATGGGTACTCGCTAAATCTTTGGTTTTTTTTTTATTTCTAGTACCTCATTCTTTTGCTCAGTTATATAGACTTCGGATATAAAAGTTTTGAATATGTAGCTGTAACTTAGGACCTTATTAGATTTTTTTTCTTGAGGAGTGCATTTTGATGGGGCTATGTGATAAAAAATATTTAAATTATGGATATAAATTTTGTTGCAGTCAACCGCTAGTAAGAAATCTTAGAAGATGGAGTGTTGTTGTTTCTTTCGTTAGTTTTGATTCTCCACTAGTAATGGCTTCAAGTAGGTAGAAAATGCTGGCAAGTTCAGTATCAATGTACACCATTACCCGACATATGTTATTGTTTGTTAACTGATTCTTTCATTTTTCCTAACTTCTTATCCAATGATATTCTTTGTAATCTGTAAAGCTTAATAGGAGTAACTGATTATTTAATTTCATGAACCTCACAGAATGTCAATCATACAGTCAATATATATATATATATGAATCAACTCATTTTCCTTCTTTACCTTAATTCTCTAGCCATGATCAAGAGTGAGTTCTTTTCTGCCCCAAAAATTATTCTTTTTCTTTTCGCCTATGCAAATCTAGTTTAAATTTTAGCCTCTCGAGTCCCTTCGATTCTGTTGTAGTCTCTCTTCTTCAAGTTACTTGTCTGTCAAAGGGAAAGAGAACAAAACTTCTCCCTTTATTAGCTAAAATGGCCAATGAAGAAATTTCCGTCGATTTCCAAGGCCTTCCATGTACAAAGACGGATTTTTATTTTTAGTTTATTTATTATTTTTTTAATTCATCCGATAATTATTTATTCTCTTACTAACATTTTTTTATTAAGTCTCATGCAGGTATCCGAAGTTATTTTTTGAAGATGACACTCAAAAGAAGTTCAAATAGCTTCTTAGATTCTTTGTTTATATTTATTTTACATTCTTAAACTATGCAAGCATAAAATATAGTGCAACTTTATTTTTTAGGGTGTAGGTTGGTGGTATTTATTTATGATTTACTTAGCCGATTTAAATTTTATGTGTTTTAGACATATTAATATTAGACAGTTATTATTTTTGTAATTAATATTCTTATAGTTATCATGTTTTGCTAGAGTTTTAATTCAATAGCTTAGCACACTTAAGTGAATAAATAGGGTGATTTGCCTCAATATTTAGGCTTTAGAATATACTCTCATAATTAATTGATTAGGCGTACATACTTAGCTAGTTAAATTAGTTAACTCACTTCCAGGGCAAAATAATTTCATGCCCATTTTTTATACCTTTGTCACATACCCAAGCTTCTAAGTTGCACATAACTTTTTTTTTAAAATAATTATTATATCACATATGTATAAAATACGTATTGCATGATTATTTATGTGAATAGTCATATTAGTTATTCTTTAGTCTAAATTTTATTAATTTTTGTAAATAATAATCAAGCCTTTTTACACATCCCTCGTATAGTTAAATTGGTCCAGCCGGAAACCATATTTGTGGATTCTGAAGGATGCCTAACACCTTCCCTTCGGAATAATTTGAACCCTTACTTAGAATCTCACTTATTTTCGTAGACCATGTTAAGCTGCATATATTAATAATTTATAGGTACCCTAGTATACCTTAAATGCTAGGTGGCGACTCTGTACATAATTAATTATTTCAGAGCTCCATAAGTTGTGCTTTGTTTAGCCTTTGGTAAAAATAGGGTGCAACAACATGGCGACTCTGCTGGGGACACTTAGGTTCTAACCATATGGACTCAATTTGTTATTCGAGGTATGTCATCTTTATTTGAGTTTTTGTTTATTTTACGTGCCTGTATTTATTCGTCATGTATATCCTTCCCCTTGTTCCCTTATTTGTTTGCGTACATATCTGCTTTTAATTTCATACACTGTATTATTGCCTTTTTTTTTACTAACAAGTTTTATTTACCATACTCATTTTTTTTATTTTATTGTAAATTATGCATCTTGCTTTTACTGTTTCTCTTTAAATTGCTATCTTTTTGTGGTTTTATATTAATATTCATACGTGTTATCAGTTTATATAAAATGGCATTCCGTTCATATTTCCTCCACTCCTGGAAAATTCACACAAATTCACACACTTAAAGCGGTTTCGCGGTTCGCGGCTGTGCACTACTAAATTACCCTTTTAGTTGGATCGATCTTGTGGATTTAGTCGATCGGCGGTGCAGTCGACGGCCACGGACTTTCCACTCCCAAGTTGTCCGCTTGGGGGAGCCTTGTGTCATAGGAAAACCAACTCTTAGAATTCCTAGGTTACTGTACATTCCATTTTGCAGTTGTTTTTAGCTAGATTGAATTTTATCCTTTATTTCGAACATTCTTTTCATTTTTTCACATACTCTTTATTTGTTACATGTTTTGTTTTTAAATAAATATTGTGTTATTTGCTTTGCACTACCTTAGCACTTTATCTAACTATTTTTAGTTTACTTGTGTTGAACCCTTTATTTTGTAAAATGTTTTTTCTTCAATCATGCATTTTATACCCTATCTGCAAGAACTACGCACACCTGATTCTCATCAAAGATGAGATACGTAGGCAACCCTTTTGGGTTCGGTATTATTATTCAAAAAGTCACAAAAAAAAAAATCTTTATTTTGAAAAAAAAAATCACAAAAATATTTTGTTTCTTTCTATCCTACTTGAACGAACTACGCGCACCTGATTCTCATCAAAGATGAGATACGTAGGCAACCCTTTTGGGTTCGGTACCCCTATTCAAAAAATATAAAAATATTTTTTTAGATTCATATCTTTGACTTGGTTGGTACCAACATAGTTAGGGTTGTGCATATGAAAGAAACAAGTGATAATCAATATAATGGAGATGACTGACTTCGTGGTAAAACTATAGATTCTTTTGATACCTCTCATTCACACTTTAAGGGACACTTGAAAAATTCTCTTGCATGCTTGTAAGACAAGAACAAAACCAACCTCATTGTTTCATGTGCATTGTGTGGTGAGCTTTATATAACGTTCAATTGCATTGCATTGTGATCTAGAACTTGGCCTGAATGTCTGTTGAGGCGAAATTATGAGTAACACTCAGCATAGAAAAGGATCGTAGGCCTTCTTTGACCCGTTTGAGCCTTTCTAGCCTACCAAATGACGTTATCCCTAGCATTCCCCCTTTGAGCCTAAAGCCTTTTCTTTGACAACCACATCATAAGCCTATACCATTTCTGAGTGCTTATATGCACTATCTTTCTCTTGGCCCAACCTCCCTGAGCGCACTAAAAATGTGCAACCGCAGATAGAGATCTGAGCTGAAGTTTCCAAAAAAAAAATGATTCGACCGTCCCAGAAAAACAAAGGCTAAGAACGACCTCCAAAGCAAGAAGGAGCCCACAAAAAAAAAAAAAAAAAAAAAAAAAAAACCTCAGTCATTCGGGATCTCGGACATACAACCCGTTATTCCTTTTTTATTTTTTTTCACACTCAGGCATACAACCCGGAATTAGTATCAAGACCTCGGGCATACAACCCAGGTCAATTCTCTTAATCCCCACAAGAGTCTCGGGCATGCAACCCTAAACTCAAAAAAAAAAAAAGGCTTTAACTTGCAAAAGAGGTCGCACAAGTACAAAAGAAAGGGACAATAAAACAAAGTAGATCAGCGTCAGAGCACACAAATACCAAGCACAGACATAGTGCAACGCTTAGGGAAGGATTAGTCACTCCTTACCCAAATAATATCTCAACCTTTTCCCAAGCTTACATTACAACCCCATAACAAGCCCTACGTGATCCTATGCTAAGGTTTCTCTCATTAGTGGATACTTACATGACGGCCAAGCTTATGGTATTACAATTGCAAGCATTGAACATCTTTCTGAGTTTGAGTGTACTTCTCTAGATGTCTCAAAGTTCAAAAATACTGAATATGTGTAAAAAGGGACTTTCTTTCTGGTGAGGGCACTTGAAACATGAGGATAGGTATAGTTCATAATCCTTGTTTGAAGCGAAATGAACCAATCTTGTCGATCTTTAGGTATGTCTGAGGTACCACTTGAAGCTATAGGAATTACCAATAAGTCGATCTTGGTTTGTTGGACGATAAATAATGGTGAATTCTTATGCACAATACTAATTGTTGGTACCAACTGAAGTCGGGGCATGTTATATCAATCATTGTTATTATTAAAAAAAAAAAAAAAAATTTGCTAGATTTTGCTTTCGTGATTTTGTTATTTTTTTTCTTAATTTTGTTTTTTATCGTTGCACAGTAAATATAGTTCAATGTTGTTGTGTTGTTACTAACTCTACGAGGTATCGACATCTGGTCTTACCATGAAAGATCCTCGTATTTCTCCGCTGAAGCATGAAATTGGGAGAACATTTTTTGAGTAGCTTAAAAAA
The DNA here is from genome assembly GCF_019175385.1 of Lycium barbarum. Classification (NCBI taxonomy): domain Eukaryota; kingdom Viridiplantae; phylum Streptophyta; class Magnoliopsida; order Solanales; family Solanaceae; genus Lycium; species Lycium barbarum. The sequence goes on from NC_083344.1 coordinate 124,455,914, forward strand.
AAAAAAAAAAAAAAAAAAAAGAGCAAGTGCACATCACTTTCCGCTGGAAGTATGCGAATTTTTGTTTGTTTAAACTGGGACAGAATTTTTGAGGGGGCCCTCAAAAATTCCACCAATGGCACATTTTAAGAGAAAAGGCACGGGCTCATCCGGCCCCACAGTAGGACACTGCATTGGCTCGTCCAGCCCCACAACAGGACTTCGAGGGCGTCATAGTCTAAAGGCATCATTCTCATCGCCTAAAGGCACCATTTCATGGCCCAAGGACCTTACCTTCTGCACTTCATTCGCGCCGAAGCAAAGGCGTTACCCTCCACACCAGCATTGCTTTATCACTTTCAAATGCCTCTGCGTATGCTCGCAGCCGCATTGCATTGCACCTGCATTGCTCGCCGCCTTTTATTACTGCCTGGGCCATGCACCGCCCTTTTAAATTTCTGCATAAGGCTGTGCACCGCCTTTCATATGATGCATGGGCTGCGCATCGCCCTTTGCATCGCTTTCATATATTACATGGGCCATGCACCGCCCTTTGTAATTTTTGCATAAGGCTGAGCACCGTCTTTCATGCTGTATGGGCTGCGCACCGCCCATTTAAATTTCTGCATAAGGTTGTTCACCGCCTTTCATATGTTACATGGGTCATGCACCGCCCTTTGTAATTTCTGCATAAGGCTGAGCACCGCCTTTCATATGATGCATGGGCTGCGCACCGCCCTTTGCATCGCTTTCATACGTTACATGGGCCATGCACCGCCCTTTGTAATTTCTGCATAAGGCTGAGCACCGCCTTTCATATGATGCATGGGCTGCGCACCGCCCTTTGCATCGCTTTCATATGTTACATGGGCCATGCACCGCCCTTTGTAATTTCTGCATAAGGCTGAGCACCGCCTTTCATATATTACATGGGCCATGCACCGCCCTTTGTAATTTCTGCATAAGGCTGAGCATCGCCTTTCATGTTGTATGGGCTGCGCACCGCCCATTTAAATTTCTGCATAAGGTTGCTCACCGCCTTTCATATGTTACATGGGCCATGCACCGCCCTTTGTAATTTCTGCATAAGGCTGAACACCGCCTTTCATATGATGCATGGGCTGCGCACCGCCCTTTGCATCACTTTCATACGTTACATGGGCCATGCACCGCCCTTTGTAATTTCTGCATAAGGCTGAGCACCGCCTTTCATACGATGCATGGGCTGCGCACCGCCCTTTGTAATTTCTGCATAAGGCTGAGCACCGCCTTTCATATGATGCATGGGCTGCGCACCGCCCTTTGCATCGCTTTCATATGTTACATGGGCCATGCACCGCCCTTTGTAATTTCTGCATAAGGCTGAGCACCGCCTTTCATGTTGCATGGGCTGCGCACCGCCCATTTAAATTTCTGCATAAGGCTGAGCACCGCCTTTCATATGTTACATGGGCCATGCACCGCCCTTTGTAATTTCTGCATAAGGCTGAGCACCGCCTTTCATGTTGCATGGGCTGCGCACCGCCCATTTAAATTTCTGCATAAGGCTGAGCACCGCCTTTCATATGTTACATGGGCCATGCACCGCCCTTTGTAATTTCTGCATAAGGCTGAGCACCGCCTTTCATATGTTGCCTGGGCTGCGCACCGCCCTTTCAATTTTCTGCATAAGGCTGGGCACCGCCTTTTTGTAATTTCTGTATAAGGCTGAGCACCGCCTTTTATATGTTGCACGGGCCACGCACGCCTTTTGAAAATTTCTGCATAAGACATTGCACCGCATCTGCCTTGTTTTATTATTATTTTCTTAATACCCCTGCGTATGCTCGCAGCCGCATTGCACTGCACCTGCATTGTTTTATTGTTTTCAAATGCCCCTGCGTGGCTCGCAGACGCATTGCACCGTACCTGCATTTGTTTGTTTTAAATGCCCTGCATATGCTCGCAGATGCACTGCACATACATTGCATCATTGCTTTGCGAATGCTCGCAAACACTGCATATGCATTGCATTATCACTTTCAGATACCCTTCAAACGCATTGCATCATGCCGGCTTTTAAAAAAAAAAAAAAAAAAAAGGGCGTTACATAACACGACCGTTCTTCATCCTACACTTGCTAGGACCATTCTAACAACACTGGGGCAAAATTTTGATTGGACGATCAAAATTTGCCACAACTTCCATTAGTTATCACCTTTCGAACTACATTGACCCGATTCTCGTGATTGACGAGATATGTAGGAACCTCTATGCAAAGTTTGGTCACATCGGGACGAGAATCATCCTTTCCCCAGCAAGTATGCAATCTTGCACCCTCCCAGTATCTCGTAGCTCGATACTGGGGCAATTTTGGAAGCGACGACGTGGGTATGCGAACATTTTTTTTCGGCCCTGAACAATCCTTCCCGTTTATCATTTTTCTTTTTATTGCAACCCCGCCGACGGACTGAGGGTATTATCAAAGCTCTACTAACGTCTGGCCTCATTCTCCGTACATATCCATTTAGCAATTCTTTGTCGAGCCAAAATAGGTTACATGTCAACGTCTTCGTCCGAAAACTCTTTCATCGTCTCCGGTCGAAGAGGGACAAGTTGTTGACACCTAATTTTGGCTCGACGTGCTTAAAATTAACGTTTTGGGGGGCCCTGATTCGTTAAAGAGCACGAAATACATTTTTACACATTTTTACATTTTTTATATAATTTATTGATGATTGTCCTTATTTTGGAAATTTTATTAATTTATTGTCATTTTTTAAGAATCATTATTTTCCACATGTATAGAGCAATACTAGCATTTTCGTGTAATTAATAATTGTTTCTTAATTTTATAGCAATACATTTTTTATATCTTGCACATTAATATTTATATTTTATACTTACGCTATTATTTATACATGTATTAATTAATTATATTTTTAGTGCAGCCTAACAATGCATAGAAAATCGGAGTAATTAATTTTTAAACGCAGAGTAAAATTCGATCAAGTCAAGGTTTCATCACTTTTTTTAAAAAAGGGATTAAAGTAAGCATTGAGGAGACAAAAGAGTGCAATCTTCTATTCTTTGGACAAAACAAGGGGCCATTTTGCATTATAAGAAAAGGGAGGGGGTATTCATCCAACCCATATTTACACACCACACTTAAGTTTCAGATTTTTTTGGCTCTTCTTCTCTCCTAACAAGAAACCCTAAACATTTTCCCTCATCTCATATTTTTTTCCCACAGCCGCCGCTGCCCACCACCACAAAACCAGCCCTTTTCCTCGCGAATCCCCTTCACTCCCGAACCTCCAGCAGCCTCCGGCGACACACCTAACCACCCCCACAAGCCGACAAGCTTCCACACCTCCACCACTGCGTCTCCCTCTCTCTCTCACCCACTGCCTGCTCCGGCGAACTCATGACGCCAGAGCAGTGAACGCCAAGCCCTCCACCTAAGAGTTTTCTTCCGTGACAACATCGTCAGTTATACTCCTCTCACTCTCTATCTCTTTGCTTTGTGTTCTTCACCCACACCCACATTTTGTTTTCTTTCTAGCTATATTGTGACCATTCCTTTCTTCAGTACTTTGTTTTCTTGACTAATGCAAACAGCTCACCGTGCTTGTCCCTGGCTCATTGAATATTGAGTTACTTGTTTGTGGAATGGTCTGTTCTTTAAAATGTAACAGGGAAAAGGCTGCTTTCTTTTTCTTTGATATCGCTATTTGCTAAGTTGATTCCCATTTTCTCTCATTTGTCCTGATTCATTCCTTTTGCTAATTCTCCATTTGGTAGAACTTGTTTGAAGCACTCAAAATCACTTGCCAGGAAATGGGTACTCGCTAAATCTTTGGTTTTTTTTTTATTTCTAGTACCTCATTCTTTTGCTCAGTTATATAGACTTCGGATATAAAAGTTTTGAATATGTAGCTGTAACTTAGGACCTTATTAGATTTTTTTTCTTGAGGAGTGCATTTTGATGGGGCTATGTGATAAAAAATATTTAAATTATGGATATAAATTTTGTTGCAGTCAACCGCTAGTAAGAAATCTTAGAAGATGGAGTGTTGTTGTTTCTTTCGTTAGTTTTGATTCTCCACTAGTAATGGCTTCAAGTAGGTAGAAAATGCTGGCAAGTTCAGTATCAATGTACACCATTACCCGACATATGTTATTGTTTGTTAACTGATTCTTTCATTTTTCCTAACTTCTTATCCAATGATATTCTTTGTAATCTGTAAAGCTTAATAGGAGTAACTGATTATTTAATTTCATGAACCTCACAGAATGTCAATCATACAGTCAATATATATATATATATGAATCAACTCATTTTCCTTCTTTACCTTAATTCTCTAGCCATGATCAAGAGTGAGTTCTTTTCTGCCCCAAAAATTATTCTTTTTCTTTTCGCCTATGCAAATCTAGTTTAAATTTTAGCCTCTCGAGTCCCTTCGATTCTGTTGTAGTCTCTCTTCTTCAAGTTACTTGTCTGTCAAAGGGAAAGAGAACAAAACTTCTCCCTTTATTAGCTAAAATGGCCAATGAAGAAATTTCCGTCGATTTCCAAGGCCTTCCATGTACAAAGACGGATTTTTATTTTTAGTTTATTTATTATTTTTTTAATTCATCCGATAATTATTTATTCTCTTACTAACATTTTTTTATTAAGTCTCATGCAGGTATCCGAAGTTATTTTTTGAAGATGACACTCAAAAGAAGTTCAAATAGCTTCTTAGATTCTTTGTTTATATTTATTTTACATTCTTAAACTATGCAAGCATAAAATATAGTGCAACTTTATTTTTTAGGGTGTAGGTTGGTGGTATTTATTTATGATTTACTTAGCCGATTTAAATTTTATGTGTTTTAGACATATTAATATTAGACAGTTATTATTTTTGTAATTAATATTCTTATAGTTATCATGTTTTGCTAGAGTTTTAATTCAATAGCTTAGCACACTTAAGTGAATAAATAGGGTGATTTGCCTCAATATTTAGGCTTTAGAATATACTCTCATAATTAATTGATTAGGCGTACATACTTAGCTAGTTAAATTAGTTAACTCACTTCCAGGGCAAAATAATTTCATGCCCATTTTTTATACCTTTGTCACATACCCAAGCTTCTAAGTTGCACATAACTTTTTTTTTTAAAATAATTATTATATCACATATGTATAAAATACGTATTGCATGATTATTTATGTGAATAGTCATATTAGTTATTCTTTAGTCTAAATTTTATTAATTTTTGTAAATAATAATCAAGCCTTTTTACACATCCCTCGTATAGTTAAATTGGTCCAGCCGGAAACCATATTTGTGGATTCTGAAGGATGCCTAACACCTTCCCTTCGGAATAATTTGAACCCTTACTTAGAATCTCACTTATTTTCGTAGACCATGTTAAGCTGCATATATTAATAATTTATAGGTACCCTAGTATACCTTAAATGCTAGGTGGCGACTCTGTACATAATTAATTATTTCAGAGCTCCATAAGTTGTGCTTTGTTTAGCCTTTGGTAAAAATAGGGTGCAACAACACTTACTCTCCGTCCCCCAACTTACTGATAATTTACATACTATTGTCTCTTTTAATTCTTATATGTGTGCTATTCATGACCCACTGAAGGAGCTGATTGGAACGGGAGTTAGGAGGGACGGACTATACTATTTTAGCAAACCGGACGTAGTGCAACATGTGTCTACTGTCGTGGCAACGTTCGCATTGGAATTGTGGCATCGACGATTGGGGCATCCTTCCGAGAGAGTAGTTAAGTTGCTTCCTCATGTCAGTAGTGATAAGAGTAGTTTAGCAAAGGATTGTGAAGTGTGTTTACGTGCTAAGCATCCTAGAGACAAATTTCCTTTAAGTGATAATAATGCATCTAGAATATTTGAGAAAATACATTGTGATTTGTGGGGCCCATATCGCCATGTTTCGTCGTGTGGAGCTCGTTATTTTTTAACAATTGTTGATGATTTTTCCCGAGCTGTTTGGATTTACTTGTTGGTTGATATAACAGAAGTGTTTTCGATGTTTATGGCTTTTGTTGCTATGGTTGATCGACAATTTAATCAAACAATTAAAGTTGTACAAAGTGATAATGGTACAAAATTTAATTGTTTGATCGATTATTTTTCCGCCACTGGTATTTTGTTTCAAACCTCTTGTGTGGGTACTCCGCAACAGAATGGGAGGGTAGAGAGGAAGCATAAACATGTGTTGAATGTTGCGAGGGCTCTCAGATTTCAGGCCAATTTGCCTATTTTTTTCTGGGGTGAATGTGTTCTTGCTACATCTCATCTCATAAATCGTACCCCCACACCCAAATTGGAAAATAAAAAACCTTTTGAAATTTTATTCAATAAACCTCCTTCATTTGATGCTATTTGTACTTTTTGGTGTTTGTGCTTTGCTCATAATCAAAAAACTCAGGGTGACAAATTTGCTAGTCGGAGCAGAAAGTGTTTGTTTGTGGGATATCCATTTGGTAAGAAGGGGTGGCGGTTGTTTGATCTTGATACGAAGGAATTTTTTGTCTCTCGTGATGTAAAGTTTGTGGAGGATGTGTTTCCTTTTGCTTGTCCGGAAGATGTTAATATTTCGTCTAGTTTTTTTGATGAGAGTGTTGAAATTGATCGTGATTTTATGGTGTACGGGGATGAATTAGGGGGCGAAGTTGATAGTTTGGAGGCTGCCGAGCAGCAGCCGCAAACCACTGCCCAACAAGCGCCTGCTGGCAGCCAGGCCGAGCTGCAGCCAGCGGCCACTGTCCAGCCCGCTGGGAACCCAGCGCCAGCTGGCAGCGAGGTTGAGCGGCTGCCAACATCCACTACACAGCCCGCTGGGAACCCAGCGCCCGCTGGCAGGGAGGGGAGGCAGCAAAACCATACCCTAGTCACGAATGTGGAAGGTGGCTTGGGGCGTGGTTTTCGGGAGAAATTTCCCTCTGTTGTGCTTCGTGATTATGTGACACACTTATTTTTTGCTAATAGTCCGTCCCCTACAACTCTTGTTACCAATCAATCCTCAGGAACTCCCTATCCTTTGGCACACTATATTAATTGTGACAATTTTTCTGTAAATTATCGTAAGTTTCTTGCTGCTATTATTTCGGGTAAGGATCCTAAGACCTTCAAAGAAGCCATGAAACACGAAGGTTGGAGACATTCAATGAAAGAAGAGATACGTGCATTGGAAGACAATGGTACATGGACTTTGGAACATCTTCCTCCGGGTAAGAAAGCACTTGGTAATCAGTGGGTGTACAAGACCAAGTTTTTGTCAAATGGAGATGTGGAACGGCTCAAATCGCGCTTGGTTGTGTTGGGAAATCATCAACAAGCGGGGATTGACTACAATGACACTTTTGCTCCGGTCGCCAAGATGACTACTGTTCGAGCCTTCCTAGCCATTGCAGCATCCAAAAATTGGTAACTTCACCAAATGGATGTTCATAATGCCTTTTTACATGGTGACCTTGATGAGGAGGTGTATATGAAGCTCCCTGTTGACACCCAATTTTGTTCCGCCTCTCCCCCGAAATACCTATTTATCCTTCTAATATTTTGGAAAATTTAAAAATATATATGTTATATTTTTACTATAATTATTAGTCTCTTATCAATACCGGCGTTTCACTATTCTATTACCGCACTGATTATTATTATTATTATTATTATTATTATTATTATTATTATTATTATTATTATTATTATTATTATCATCATTTCGGCATTTTACCAGCTTACGCACACGCATCGCATTTATCTTTGCATAATTAAATAATAGTGTTTATTTATTGTGGATTTTCAAAATATTATTACACGGCTATTACAACGCCATTTTTACCTGAGCATTAATAATTGCATATTTCATATTGAACAATATTTTAACACAAGTTATTTAAATAGGTCCTTTGTTTAAATGTAGTAGCCCAATCAACTCATACTATTTTCGGACCAATCCACAAAAACCAGTCCACACTTTAATTTACCTGGCATCATTTTAATTTACCAGCCCAATTTAATTCACCCCAAACCAATTTTCAGATCAGTCCACGTTTTATTCCAAGCCCACATCTTGAAACCACCAGCCCAAATAATTAACTTTTAATTTTGCCCAGCCCAGTGCCCATTTAAACCGGGTCCAGCCCATTTTGTTTCGTGATAAGAAACCCTAAAGGGTTTCCCTTTCATTTCCCGATTTTCGCCGCATCTTCATCATCCTCTCTCTCCCGCCTCTCTCCCTCATCGCCGCCTCCCCCACGTTACCCCCACTGCCTCTCCACTTACCCATGTCCCTGATAACGTCCAAATCCACCCTATTAATTAGAATGGGCACGGTCGTATACAAATATAATTTACCCAACTATGAGTCGGGGTCGAATCCCACAGAGAACAATATGTAGGTGATTTAAGCAGATTAGGAATTATCACTAACAATAGCTATGCCCGAACGCATCAATGGTGGTTTTTGATAAGGTTTTTATAAAATATGAAAATATAACTTCTAATCTAGAAAACAAGTAAATTGATCAATGGCAACAAGAATAGAAGGAGGGAAACTACTTCTCAAGTAACGATCCAATCTATTTCACGAATTGTAAATAATAGCAAGTTTATGTTATTTAGCCTCGGATAATGACTCTAAATTAACTTCTTCCGAAGATTAACTAGACTACCCAATTGAAGATCCCTCAAGCAATTAGGAGCATTAAGAACACCCGAATATGGCTACAATTGGTATTGCCTATCCCTAGGTCAATTTCCATTAGATGAGGGTTAACGCCCCAAATTCATGTTAATTATCCTATCCCAACTCCGTTTTTCCTCTTCCGAGTTTCAAACAAAGTAAATGGGCAAGTTCAAAGGTTAGCTAATCCCTTGAAAACATTCAAGAACAAGAATAATTAAAATAGCAAAAACTTACTTGATTAAGAACAATGCAAATGAATAAATAAGCACAACAAGAGTGTCAATCTTAATTGTCACCAAGAGATTTCCATCAACAAGGATTAAAAAGAAGAAAGAACAATTTTTGTAGGAACCCTAGCCTCCAACTTGTGGGAGCTGCCAAAGATATCTAATGTTTTGCCCTAATTTTCTATTTATATGAACTGGAATGGAAGAAATCGTCAAAATCCGAGTTCTGGTCGAAATTGCCGAAAATCCTTCAACGCGATCGCGCCATGTGTCTGCGCTGTTGACATCCAATTTTGTCCCTCCTTTATTTAATTTTTATTCACTCGGACGTCTAAATTTATTGACGAACTGGGTACTTTATTTTCACTGCTATTAATATCGCTACTTTTATTTTTAACATTACAAGTGTTACTTTACTACAAATTTTAGATGATTCGTCATCATTTCATTTTTTCGGGTTTGGACTCGTTGAATTAATTACAATACAACATTTGATAAAATATATTTTTTACATACTAATTATTTATTGCCTTTTCATAACATATATTATACCAGTTATTAAATTGGAAGCTCAAAAATAATTAAATAGTGGAGGAAGGACCAACAATTTTCAGCCAAATTAATGACCCAAAATACAAATACAATATTATTTCCCTACCTAAATAAACAACCCACATTTTAAATATCCAACCCACATTTATATCAGCCCATATTTAAATTAGTGGACCGACCCAAACGAATTATTGGCCAGCCCATTACCCGACCCGGTCCGGCCCAACACATATTTTTCTTACCCTAACCTCTCTTTCTCTTCCCTCATTCTTTTCTCTTCTCTTCCGCCTCCTTTCCTTTTTTTTTCTCCGCCTCTTTCCTCCTCCTTCAACTCACCATCGCCGCCAACTCATCTCCACGCTTCTGCACCTCCACTATCCCGTGTCCCCCACGTTTCCCTGTCCCCCACTTCGTTTTGCCATCTCCACCATCACTGCTCTTCACGTTCCACCCCACTTCACCCGACACCCTTCCACTTCTCCTCTTTCCCACGCTCTGCCATCTCCACGCCTGTCCCCCGCTTCCTCTCTCTCATACACTCCTCCCCTTTATTCAATACGAAGAAAAACCCTATAAAGAGGGTCGAAGTTGAATGGAAAAAAAGAAAAGGGATCCGAACATCAGAAGAGGATTTGGAACCCAAAAAAAAAAAAAAACATCAATTTTGATCAATAATATAGCCACATATTACTCTATTTTTACTTTCTAATCTGAAGCCTTAATTACTTTAATCGTTTTCGAGTTCGAGTAGATTCGACGACTTCGACGCCTCAGTTCATTGCGCACAAAACAGGTAAACTTCGATACCTTTATTACTTCGAGTCTTTAATTTCTGCTTTGGTCAAATTTTTAGCTGGTTCTGCTATTTTTATGTTATGTAGTTTCTTTGTCGTCACATTATTTTCTGATATTTTGGGAAGCTGTTAGGATAAAATATTAATCGTTAGTCGAATTTGAAAGGTGTCTGTAGTAGTTTGGAGGCTTAGACTGAACTTCCAAGATTCAGAATTTGTTCTAGAGTCAGATATACATAGGATATACAGTGGGTTACCGGGATAAGAAGAAAATATACATTCGATATACACACCACTGTGTGTATATCTTAGGTATATTCCGTATGTGATTAGAACAGACCAGTATTGCCTCGCTTTTACTCTGTTTTTTCAAGTAATATACTCTATCATAAATGTAATCCGCTTATATTTAAATACGATGAAAGATTACCCAACATGTCGGTATTGGTTGTTGAAATGTGTTTGGTTCTAAAATCTGAATTCTATGTTTAGTTTCCTTAACAAGTCGTGTATCAAACCTTGTTCCATTTCCAGTCGGTTAGACTAAGTTCAGCACCTTAGTAGTATTATGCAGGCTACTGTTTTCTTCTAATTAATTTAGTCTTGCCCTGGTCGTTAATGATTATCTCTCATTGCGTTGTTTCTTGGAACTGAATTTGCATTCGAACTAATAGTTAAATATATCTGTGTTGTTTAGTTTATCCTGAATCAAGTTTAGTATCAGCCCGCTGTTTAGAACACTAATTCCTTATTTTTTTTGATGTATGAATGAACCTGGCAATAGCCTTTCTTGTGTGATCTAAATTTGTTTCTTAGTTAGAGCTTCAGTCTGTCTATAAGATGCTATTTTCATATGTTTGCAATCTATCATTTGGGTTTGGAATCTGCTGAGTCCTGTTTTTCATAGTATATTCAATCTGTTTTAAGTCTGGATATGACTGATGCCACACGATCCTTTGGTCTGATCTTTAGCTAGGACTGTTATTGTTGATTAGATTAAATATGACTCGCTGTTAATAGAATCTCATGTCAGTAGTAAAGGTCTAAGTCATGGACGTTTGCCTCGGTTGATACGGACCAGTGCCAATACAAATCTGCTTAATTCAGAAGCATAGATAGTTGTTGAGTCACTCTAACCAATTTTGGCTATTAACCAATGTAAGCTTGTCTAATTTTTTTTAACTATCGCAAAATATGCCATAAAAACAACTTTAAGTAGCGTTGATAATGAACTAGTAAACCATGTCATGATATGTCTTTCCTTTATAAAAGCATGACTGCTTTTGCATCCTCTGAAATTCCTGGAACATGAATAAGACCTGCACTTCAAAATGATAACCAGGCCATCTGCTTATTTATTTGTTGTGCTAAATTTCTTTCTCAAAATTTGCCTATAATGACACTGTCTAATATGTGAAACATCAATACATGCCATGTTAGAAGCATAATAGCATGATATAATGCAGTCTTGGCTCAACTGATATGCATTTCTCTGTCAATATAGTTTCCAGTATATTGCACACCTTGGCATGAAAACAGGGGTATTAAAATTCAAAATAGAGTATAGCATAGCATCTTATAAAATTAAGCTTTGATTTATGTTTTGGCTGTTATATGTGGAGCGCATATCTAGATATATCATATGTATACAACCCTTATATATTCCTGATATATAAAGGTTGGTATATCATGTATAGTTTGGTATATCAGTCCTCTAAAGAGTTCTTCATGTGCGTGCACATATGTAAGATCTAATATGGGCCAACTATGTTTTGTCTAACCTCTTCTCTTATTGCCTGTTTGGGAAGTCATTAATACATTAATCTTAGTTTTATTTATGGATTATATGCTAATCCTTTTCTTTTCTTTTGTGCATGAACATCGCATATGAGTCCCCCGAACTCGTCATTCCTCCGCATTTGGTGTTGGGCCAAAGGCCCAACATGACCTCCTTCTTGCTCAGCCCTGTTCACAGCCAGATTAAGAAGACAAAAAATCTAGGCCAAGCCCAATAGCAACAGTAACGCAGCAACAGTGGCGGACAATGACATTCCTAAACGGGCAGAGCCCGTTTAAATCATCTTACTCCTTCATTTTATTTCTTTTGTACATTCAACTTGTATTGTATGGCTAACATTTTGTTTGTTAATTTAGATGAACCTTAGTGACATTAAGGGGTTTAGTTTCAATAATGGGTAGTTAATTCAAAGAGAAAACTAACAATTAGCTTCATTAGTTTATGTCAAAATTATTTATTATCCATAATATTCATCTTTTAGAATAATTGATTTTCAAAGTATCATGACTATATATTTTTTGACTAAGGAAACTAAATTATACTTACTATTTTAGAAGTTTTACACTAACTTAGCTTATTCTAAGAAATAAAAAGATAAATTAGTTTCAACGGATAACTTTCCACTTTAATTCCTTCCAACACTTGAAATACATATTTGTCTAAAATAACCTTTAAAACTTTATTAAATAATTCTTTTAAATTTTAGTCATTTCCTCCACATATAAACATTACATGTCCCGTTTTCTTTTAGTCTATTTTTGACTAAAACTCTTTTATGCAACTATTACCTTTCCACAAGTATTATACTTTCGTTTAAAAATTTAATAACATTTATAAGTCGTATTTCAAAATAGCATTAAAAGTACTCTTTTATACAAATTATTATTATTTTACAAGTTCTATTTTAAATAGCATTCTTACATATTTACCTATAATTTTAGCCATACTTACAAAATTACTTTCCTTTTTCTATAATGCTATATTTACAATTAGCCTAATTAATTTTAAGTCCGGTCGGTTAACCATTGTTAATGGGTCTTAAAGGGTGCCTAATACCTTCCCTTTAGACTAACTGAACCCTTACCTAGAATCTTAAGTTTCGCAGACCTTAAACACAATCAACTTTAGATAACTACTTTAATAAACTTTAGGTGTCCTAATTCACCATAAATAATTAGGTGGCGACTCCTTAAAATAAACATAAATAGGAATCACTAATATGTTGTACTCTACTTTAACCCGGTTAAAATGGGGTATGACATGCGCGATCGCGTGGATGACGTCAGCTCCCCTGCTCCCTTAATCGCGATCGCGTGTCGAGCCTGCGCGATCGCGTGTCATTAACAACGCGCGTGGGCGCGGTCGCGCTACATTCCAGCGCGAATGCGTGGAGTGCAATTCCCGCGTGGGCGCGATCGCGTGGGTACTCAGCGCGATCGCGTAGAGCATTTTTCCACGGTATTTTCCAGAACTTCCAGTTATTTCCAGTTTTGCAACTTTTTTGCTTGTTTTCCACACTTAGGCTCTAGGGACCTCGTATTACCTGAAACATGACAAAAACTACGTAAAATGACATAGACTTGCTTAAAAACAAGTAAAACTTATAGTTAAAAAACATCGATTGTGGTGTAAAATCACGCCACATCAGTCCCCCCACGCTTCTGTTCCCCACTTGATCTTGTCTCCCCCCCGCTCCTCTCTCTCTTCGTCGAAGAAAACCCTAATCCACCCTATAAATACAAGCTTTCCAGCAGAAAGAGGAGAGGTTTCGGAATCGCGAGGATCCCCTTACAAAAACGAGTTCTTGAACCCAAAAATCCATCATAAAGACAGTTTTTTTTAAGTCGCAAAGAAAAGGCCCGAAAAATTAAGCTCTGAAAAACCACAAGAAATTTCCCATAGACGAGGTTAATTCTTTAGCTGTATTGTTCGATATCGAGTCAAAAATTCACACCATTTTATTCTGTTTTGCCCTTGGCACCTGTTTGAATTCGAAGGGTATACCAATTTGGGGTTCGTAGTGTTTCGAAGTAGATTTGAAGTGTTCGAGGTTAGATCGAAACCTTCGCCTCACTTCGCTGCACCCGAAGAAGGTGCGTTAATCCCCTTTTGTTGTTTTTCATCTTTTGCACTTTTGGCTTCTTAGTTGTTATGTCTTAGCATTAGTTTATCGGCTTCATGATTTAGCACATTATTAGGTTAATTCAGTTTGTGGTTTGCGAAGAATGTTATATGCTGGTCGGATTGGATAAAATGCCTATGTCTTAATCTTGCTTAGTAGTTAACAATATCTGTATGCTTATGTCTTGACGTGGTTTAGTTTCATCTCAGTCTTTTTATAGTTCCCTGTGGCTGATGGTCCTGCTGTTTGATCCTCACTCGCGTTTAATTGATATATGTGATCAAATGAGCTAGCTATGGTTTCATTACGTTTTTAATGTTTGGTGCGTAGTTTTTTCAGCTCCTGTTTCTGTTTGTTCAAAATTAGTATCAACAAATACGACAACAACCACATCAATATACCCAGTTGAATGTTCAAATTAGTATGGGATCGGTTAATTAAATTTCATAGATGTTTAAGCTTTACATTGGCTATGGTGTGGGTATGAAATATGGAAACGGTCTTTTGGTCCTCTGTTTCGTTTAGCTGTTATATGAGTTCATCAGCTGCTTACAGATGAGTTTCATCTTCTCTACTTTAATGTGTCTGAATGAGATTGTGAATATTTGAGCCTAAATAAAGGCACTGCATTTTGTTTATACCCTTAGCTTCCAACAGTTGAGTTTATGTACCAGTTTGAACTGCTAGGACCATTTTAGTTTTGTTGTTGTTGCAAAACATGACCTTAGGAATTCGACATTAGGAAGTTAACTAGTAAATGTTTTGTCAGGTTGTTTTAACGTATAAAGAGGATCTTGTGTTTGCTTCTGTTTATTCCTATACCCATGTTGTTTGTTTACCAAACTACTCTTCTCCATGATCTGCTGGTCTGAGCCCAGCCATGAAAATGTTGTGTTGGGCTACTAAAGTGAAGTATGCCTAGCTAAGTTTCAGGATATCATCAGAGTTGCTCGACATGCTGTTTGCTTTCTGTTTTAAATGTCGCTGTATGAGGTCCTTGTCCCATCTGTGTCAAAGGTGCCTGTGTGTCCCATGTTGTGTCGGTCTCTTTGTTTATCTTTATGTATGGTTAACCTACTGGTTTTAGAATGATGTTTGCTTAGTCCAAGGACAGGAAACTTCATATTTATTGTCTTCCAGTTCTGGTATGTAGGCTGTTTTGTTTCTATGCTTAAATTGCTGTTTAGCTCAACATGTCGCTAGGGTATGTTTAAATGCGTATATAATATAGTTTCACTGTCTCATTTAGTTGCTTGTTGCTGGTTTGCCTGCACTATGTGTTAATACAGTTTAAGATATGTTTGGATGCCTCCCTGATTAACTGGTTTGCTTGCACTATATTTAGTTTGTTTGCTCAGTGTTGTAATCGGTAAGGAACTTGTATTCAGTTATTTAATTTGTTTGGTTTGCTTAGTGTTTTTTTTTTTAGATGGTCCAGCTTAGACATGCTTGGTAATATGATTATGATCCAGTTTATGTTCAGACAAGATGTGGGTTGGTTTTTCCTTTCTGGGAGTTGTTATGATAGGATCATTAAAGGCTTGATTTGTAACTACACAGTTTTTTTTTCTTCTTTCGGTCTCTTATAGGAGCACATAGTTATCATTAAGTTAAATCAAACTAAGAAGGAATATTACATGCACTTCTGAGCAGTAAATCAGTCCATAAAAGGTAGTTTGTTCAAGGCCTTAGACTGTTAGCTTAAGTTAAGCACTTTGTCTAGGATTTGACTTATTCAAAAGAGATGAAATTGATAAAGAGGATTAGGGAAGTTTTGAAATGATAATTTGATATTTGAATAAGTATATTACGTCTGAATCTATATGAATGGTTTAGGAAGATAATGCAAATCATATTTGTTGCAACCCTTGCCCTACTTCTTTGGTCTGTTTGGTTTATCTTGGAATACTGAGATGCTCACTAACCTGTCATAAGTTATCCTATTGCTTCTCTTATCAAATTCTTTTTTTGAGCTGGTGTTGGTTTCAGAGAAAATAGCCCATGTTTATTCATATCCTGGAAAGACCCAAAGTGTAAGATGTGTTCTTTGTGTGTATTTTCTTATTAAAAAATAATAGAACTGATGCATTGAATAGTAGTTCCCTTTTTATGTGGCATGTTTTCTCTATGCTGTGGAATATAAATCGTGAGTGTTGCCTTGTTCTTCCATGCCGTAAGTATGTAGTGGCTGAATTGTGTATACGAAATATACCCAAATATACAGAGAATATACACAGTCTACTGATCTACTTTGAATTCATATTCTACATGTTTAGCCTTATTCATTGATTAGATACTAATCCTTTTTCTTTCGCTTTTATGCATGATCACCGCATATGAGTCTCGGATTCGTTCTTCTCCTGCATTCGCTGTTGGGCTAAAGGCCCAACGAAACATGACTCCTCTCGTGTCCGCAGCCAAAATGAGAAGCACAAAAGTTCTGGGCCAAAGCCCAATAGCCAAGCACAGCCGCAGCAGTCTAAAAAATGACTGGGCCGAGGCCCAATAATGAGTAGATCCACAGCAGTGCCTAAAAAGGGATGGGCTGAGCCCGTTTGATCTTATTTATGCCTCTATTTTTGTTTTGTTTTGTTTTGTGCAGTTAATTTGTATTATATGACTAACCCTTTATTTTATTTTGTTGTCTTAAGTTAGACGAACCTTAGTGAATTTAGTGGGTTTAGCTTTAGTATATTGGGTAGTAAATTTAAGAGAGATATTAACATTAACCTCATAAGTATCACTCCTTTCTCTTCATGTTAAAATCATTTACAAGGTCTAATATTTATTTTATTTGAAAATCGATTTGCAAAATAGAATGATTATATATATTTTAAATGAAGAGAATCATATTTTATTATCTAAACATTTCAAAACGCCATTAATATGCAAATATAAACTCAATTATATTTTATAAATAACTCTTCAAGTTTGAATCAATCACGTCTATTTTTAGCCGAGCATAATTAAATAAATCAGTAAAAAAGAGAGAAACTCTTCATCTTTGCATTCTATTTTTAAAACAAGTCTAGATTTCCTACACTATTGTACTGATATAATGTCATTTTATTCCAAGTTAAATCGGCTAGGTTTTCTCTTAAAAGCTTCTATTTATATACAAATCATTATATTTCGCAAGTTTCATTTTTTACAATAAAAATTATTATTTTAAGCTTAACAGCATTTATAAGTTTTAAGTGAACTACTATGTATTTCTTCAAGTCAGTTTAAATAGCATCATTACGTTTTCCTTTAAAACCTCAATAAAATTTACAACCTATTTTTTTTTAAGATTTAAGCATTATATTTAATTTGAATTAATTAATCTAAGTTTGGTCGGATAACCGTAAGTTAACGGATTCTAAAGGATGCCTAACCCCTTCCCTTTAGGATAATATAGAGCCCTTACCTAGAATCACACTGGTTAAGCAGATTATTAACGGAGGTTTAGTTTTAACTTTACCTTAGTTAACATTTAGGTGTCCTAATTCACCGTTAAATTAATTAGGTGGCGACTCCTTAAATAAAACAAATAGGAATCACCAATACGTTGTACTTCCTAATCAACCCGGTTAAAATGAGGTATAACACTCCCTCCCGGGTTTGAAAGTCCAGATCCTACGTTGGTGTGTCGTTTGCGCAAATCGTTGTATGGGTTGAAACAGGCCTCTAGATGTTGGTTTGCAAAATTGGTAACTGCTTTGAAAGGGTACGGTTTCCTTCAATCTTATTCTGATTATTCTATTTTTACATTTACTAGAGGGAATATTCAGATTAATATCTTGGTTTATGTTGATGATCTTATTATTTCTGGGAATGATTCCGCTGCACTTGCAACTTTCAAAGCCTATTTGAGTGATTGTTTCAAAATGAAAGACCTTGGGTCTCTCAAATATTTTTTGGGTATTGAAGTAGCTCGTAGTTCATCAGGGTTGTTTTTGTGTCAACACAAGTATACTCTTGATATTATCTCTGAAGCAGGATTGCTAGGTGCAAAGCCAAGTGGGTTCCCTATTGAGCAAAATCATAAACTTGGCCTTGCAAATGGAGATTTGTTGTCGGATCCGGAGGTCTACCGTAGATTAGTCGGGCGTTTGATTTATTTGGGGGTCACTCGACCGGACTTGGCATATTCTGTTCATATTTTGTCTCAATTCATGCAAGAATCCCGGATTAAACATTGGGAAGCGGCCTTACGAGTGGTCCGTTATTTGAAAGGCACACCGGGACAGGGTATTTTGTTACGTGCCGACAGTGAGTTGACTTTGCAGGGATGGTGTGATTTTGATTGGGCGGCTTGTCCACTTACTCGTCGTTCGTTGACAGGTTGGCTAGTATTTCTAGGTCAATCTCCCGTCTCTTGGAAGACAAAGAAGCAGCACACAATTTCTAGATCTTCTGCAGAGGCTGAATATAGGTCCATGGCTGCGGTCACTTGTGAGTTGAAGTGGCTGAGAGGTCTGTTGTTGAGTTTAGGTATACAACATCCCAAGGCGATCAAATTGTTTTGTGATAGTCAGTCCGCTTTGCACATCGCAAAAAATTCGATTTTCCATGAACGAACAAAGCACATTGAGGTAGATTGTCACTTTGTTCGTGATGCAATTAATGAAGGTTTGATTTCTCTGTCACACGTTTTAACATCTTCACAATTGGCAGACATTTTTACCAAAGCTCTCGGCAAAACTCAGTTTGACTTCTTACTTTCCAAGTTGGGCATTTTTTATTCTCATGCTCCAACTTGAGGGGGGTATTGCGATATAATATCTTTATATTATTTGATCTTATTTGGTAGCATATTTGTAGGGAGATAATTACCATATATTAGTTAGTATTCCTTGTTTCACTAATTACCATATATTTGTTAGTTTCCTTGTTTCACTAGGGTTCAAGATTGTATCCTATATATATTCTCTCTTGGTGAATGAATGGAACAAGTCAAGATTGTATAGTTTCTACACTATTCAATATAATTTTCTGATGCTCGAATGTCAAATGACTCCCTCTAAAAATGGATAGCTCCGTCATGGACTGAAATTTGAATATGAGATTTCATGATGCTCCTCTCACTTCGTGGACCATTAGACAATACTCCTATGTGCCAGACGGATATTTTAATAAAGAATAAATTCGATAAAGTCATAAACACAGTTTTTTTTTTTTTTTTGAACTCTATCAATTGACAGGGAAGGTGATTAGAATAACGCTGTGTCCCAAAAGATGCATGAGCAATACAATTTGTAATTTAGGATGAAAAAGAGAAAAGAAATCTTTTTTTTTTTGAAAAAAAATGTCTGAAGTTTTTTCCCTAGACTAGCTCACTAACAAGCCCAACCTGTTGGTCTTCTTTATACTTCTAGAGTCGAACCTAGCCCCATAGTGTTGTTGCCTTGTTGGGCCAAAGAATCAAATATCCTAATGAGTACAAATAGCATTCACAGATCACATTACAGTTTTCGGTCCTGTCTTCGAAAAAAAATAATTGTCGTGGAGTTCCAAATTCCAAGGTGCAACTCCATTATAATGTCCTGGAGCTTCACTTATCGAATTTGAGTCCATGATAATGGTTAATTTTAACTGCAGGGGTTGAAAAATAGTTATTTGTGAATTTTACCAGCCTAACGAGCAACACTAGCAAAAGAACATTCCACATCCCATAGCAATTGTATAGCATTTCAATACACATCAACTTTCCCCATTTGTTTGGGACTGATTCGTCGTTATTGTTGTCGAACAGGGTAAAGCCAAAAGATCCACAAAGTCTGCAGCTAAATCAGTTAAGTCTCCAGTATTTCCTCTAGCAGTATCTGTCACATATGCTTTCATAACACAAGGACCAGATGACAAGGTTCACCAGAAAAGCTTTCTGGTGTTAATGAAAAAAAAGCAGCTAATATCATATCGAGACAGCATGCTCCGAGACTTGCATTACAATCTATGGATCAGATTAAGTAAACTTTTCACATGTGAAGAAATATTACTTGAAAATAAAGGAAAGGATGCTCCGAAACCCCTGTGGTTGCTAACAACATCCTGCAACTGCCTAGTTAATCCTTCCCGACAATAAAATGCTTTGGTGGTTGGGTGAAAATGAAGGTAAAATACCCCAAATAATGTTGCCTTTGAAAGTTGTTGCAGCGATTTGCTGGTTGACATTTGACAACAGCAACGTGAAAACGAATGTGATTGGCTCCGAGGTCTCAATTAAGAACCTTAAACCTCATCTAACCATTTCTTCAACTCCAGATGAGTATGAACTGGGGCCTCCTCTTGTCTGCCTAGTGTTGTAAGATTTACAGCTAGGGCACTTAAGTGCAACGACATGGAAAATAACCTCCGATGTTTTCCCACAGTCATTGCAAAGGATCCAAACCTGAATAATTGTCATGGACATTCACACGTAAAATAAGAGTATAGTACTTGTGTAAAATCAAAAAGGCAGACATGACTTTCTTTTACCATCTTGTTTTGATACATTTCAAGCATAGGTGTTGATGCAACCTAGAATTAGAATATAGATGAAGTTAACCAGTGTGAAGAAAATATTTGAAAACAATTCTATTCAGGTAGTCATATGCGTACCTCCTGGTCTAGTTTTTCCCAGACACGAGACATATCGCAATATGATTTTGAGCAAACAGGACAAGAATACCTGCATTCGCACGTTAAAATGAAAGAGAACGTTACCAAATAAGGAGAAGGTTGTGAGGTGGGGGGTAAGAATCAGTTTCCTTTGAAGTAAGTAAAACATAAAAACATTAATAAATGAAAGCTTACTGGGAATGCTGTTGCATCTGCATCACACATTCCAGATGCATGGCGTGACCGCAAGGCAAGACAGTAATGCTTTTAGTCGCGTCAAAAACATACTGCAAGAAACGATACCAAAAATCAGGATATTTCCATTTCAATATCTTCTTAAATTTCTTTTTTGTGAAACTTAGCACTTGCCTCGAAGCAAACAGCACAATTATGGTGCATTGCTCTTTCTACACATATATGTGATTCCTTCATCAGATTCGAATAGCAGCACTCTAAAAGAAGAAAAAAAGAAAAAGATTAACGGATGTTCTGTAACTAATCAATTAAACTAAAACTAATATGAGCTTTTGTTGCAGAATAAGATTTCATCTATAAGCAAAGCATCTCACTCACCGCATCTGTTGCAGTGAAAGAAATTATTGTTGCCACCAGTTCTGCAGTTTAGCATTTTGAGCAGGAAAAATGAAAAAAGAGAATATTAGACACAATATAAGCACACTTGAAAGGTAAAAGATGGACGATGACCAAAGTAAGTACTAAGTCCTAAGTTGAATCTTTTGCACTTCAAATATTATCCATCATCAGCCGCCAAAAAGAAAAATTTAGTGAATGAGATGAAGAACATATGGCTAATAAACCAAATATGTTTTGGCATTTCTAAATTAAACCTCCTAAGAAGAGATTTATGCCGAAATGTTACGGACCAGGCTAATATCTCAGATGTTGTGGACTTTGAGTTCTTATAGTTAGAAAATTAGGAAAACGCACCAAAGAACTGAAAAATGACGAGCAATATTAGTAACTCTAACCTGCATATTCCACATTTATCACAGTGGTATTGATCCTTGGAAACCTAAAAATAGAAATTATCGAGAGTAAGAATCATACATACAGTGAACCAAGAACATTTCAGTAGAATGATCTTCAGAAACTTACATCGTCATCAAAGAAGTTGCATTTTGAGCAATAGTACTTCCCCATACAAACCCCACAATGAATGCACGTTTGTTGAACCTAAAGGACAATCACGGGTAAAAAGCCAGTTGTAACGACGTTTCGACAAACGTTTAATGACTTGAATGAGTTATTAACTTTTAAGGAAACTCACATCTTGTTCTGTGTTACATAATGAGCAAATGACCTGAGAAACACATATGGAGTTTAATACGTTGAAATAGCCGACAAATCAGGAATGACGACAAACAAGAAATCTAAACAAAAAGCATTTGTTCATTCTCACAATAAAAGTAAATTCAACCAAAATTGGCAAAACGGAACTTAAACGACAAAGATGAAACGCATATTGAGTTTAATACGTTGAAATAGCCGACAAATTAGGAATGACGACAAACAAGAAATCTAAACAAAAAGCATTTGTTCATTCTCACAATAAAAGTAAATTCAACCAAAATTGGCAAAAAGAAACTTAAACGACAAAGATAAAACGAATATGGAGTTTAATACGTTGAAATAGCCGACAAATCAGGAATGACGCCAAACAAGAAATCTAAACAAAAAGCATTTGTTCATTCTCACAATAAAAGTAAATTCAATCAAAATTGGCAAAACGGAAGTTAAACGACAAAGATGAAACGCATAGGGAGTTTAATACGTTGAAATAGCCGACAAATTAGGAATGACGACAAACAAGAAATCTAAACAAAAAGCATTTGTTCATTCTCACAATAAAAGTAAATTCAACCAAAATTGGCAAAACGGAACTTAAACAACAAAGATGAAACGTATATGGAGTTTAATATGTTGAAATAGCCAACAAATTAGGAATGACGACAAACAAGAAATCTAAACAAAAAGCATTTGTTCATTCTCACAATAAAAGTAAATTCAACCAAAGTTGGCAAAACGGAACTTAAACAACAAAGATGAAACGCATATGGAGTTTAATATGTTGGAATAGCTGACAAATTAGGAATGATGACAAACAAGAAATCTAAACAAAAAGCATTTGTTCATTCTCACAATAAAAGTAAATTCAACCAAAATTGGCAAAACGGAACTTAAACGACAAAGATTTTTTGAGGTAAACGACAAAGATGAAATGTACTTTCATAGGAATGCAATAAAGAGATTAAGCAAATGGAAAAGTAGTTGGTACACACTCTTTATATAAGGTAATCATTTGGCGCCAAAATTAAATAGTTTCTCCACGTAAAACATACTCCGTAGCACTTATTTATACGCAACTAAACAAATAAATATGAGAAATCATCAGGCTAAAGATATTAGTTCTATTGAAAAGATAATTAAGTAAATAACAGTGTGCTCTCTCTCTCGGACAACTTGAGCTTTTCGGCGAGATGATCACGCGCTACACTTGGTACTGGGTAGAAGTCCTGGGTTCGAGTCTGTCTCACCCCCACCCATTAAGTGAAAAGAATTTTTGCGTGCTTGGCCTTGAAAAAGAATCAGGCTTGATAATTAAGTAAATAACAACATGCTCTCCTGACAGCTTAAAGTTGCACTTCTTTATACACAACTAAACAAACAAATATGAGAACTTCAGCAGGCTAAAAGATATTAGCCCATTAATATGAAGATCAACACTCCTCATAGTAGAAAATCACCATGTTCCTCTTCAATTTCAGTCAAAAAAAAAAAAAAAAAAAAAAAGGAAACAGTCATACAAAGAACAGATCCTTCACCTCTATAAAAATTGAAATCTTTATAGAAACTAACCCTTTTTATATCATGGCGAGGAACATCGTGTCGTTTTAGTGGATCAACTTCTAAAGAATTCTGCTCAATTTGACAAAAGAAAAAATTATTGCTTATCACCAAATAAGATAAAATTAAAAAAAAAAAAATAATAACCGACATTGTTATTTTATTTTTGTTGTTGGAAAAGCAAAAAGTTGACACCTTTGAGTCATTGTGGCAATGCCTGCAATCAAAGATCTCATCACAACAAGGTGCTCTAATTTTGCATCTCCTTCTATAATGCGAGCATCTAAACGGAAGAAAAAAAAAAAGTTAACAACATAAACAATAAAACACAAACCCGAATAACTCAGATAAAATAAAATAATCAATCATGATTCAAAAAAAATATATATATACCCGTAATCCCCAGAACCCATTTCTGTCATAGATTTATTATCCAGCAAAGAATGAGAAAATCCCTGGTCTTGCGAACCTGTTTCCATTTTTTTTTTTCCACTCAAAATTTCCCTACAAATAAAAATGAAAAGATATATAAATCAGCTCTTTGTTGGGAAAAAAAAAATCACACATCAAGAAACTTGGATAAAAATCAGACCCTTTTAACAGATTAAAAGATTCTGCTAATCTTGAGTGGGTTTTTGTCGATAATAACAAGAAGAAACTAGTGAAAGTTTCTGATAAAAATTAAGAAATACGGAGTATTTGATAATTCCTACAATGCCACCACCATAGTTTTAGCTTTTGGATTATTCACTTCACAGAAAACATGGGAGTAGGGAACTGTCCTAATCTACAATGATTGAACTCATGACGTGGCCACACGCCAGCGTTTGCGGGGTGCTGTTGTTCAAAACACCATCTTTCCTTCTTTCCATAATAATAATAATAATAATTTGACTATAATTAGTGGCATCATTTGACTAAGAGTTTAGAAAGAAAATGAATAGAATTGAAGTTATGTTTGGTAAAGCTTATTTTTTCTTAAAATTACTTATTTTTTTACTATAACTGCTTATTTTATAAAAATGAGTTGTCTAGTCAAGCCTAAAATAAGTGTTTGTTTTGAGAGCAGCATAAGCTAAGAAAAGAAATAACTTTTGTTCAAAAGCACTTTTGAGAAAAATACATTTAGAAATACGTTTTAAAGACTTGGCTAAACACTAATTGCTGCTCAAAAGTGCTTTAAATTAATTGATCAAATACAAACTGTTTTTTTATTTTAAAAACTTGGCCAAATAGGCTAGACGACTTTTAAAATTTGTAATTCATAATGATCGTTAGATATCTGTCTGACTGTAAATAATCTCATAAAGTTAAATTATTTTCAAATATAAAAATGTGACATTCTTTTCTGTACAAACTAAAAGAAAAATGTGTCAGATAAATTTGGACAATAGAAGTATCTCATGTTTGGTTTATGTTTAAAATAATCCTTTAGATACTCCAAATGTCAGCATCTTTTATATCTATTAAATATTTAACAAATTCTGTTAGATGTAAAGGAATTGTGAAAGAAAAAAAATTAATCCAAAAAATAAGGAAAATCATGAGACTAAATCCCAAAAAATTACATCAACCACAAGAAATAGACGGGAAAAATAGAGTTAGAAATAACACCTAAAAATGCTATACTAGTAGGGATTTAGTATTAGCCCAGTTGGTTGACTGCCTGAACTTTCACCTTATTGGTGAGGGTTTGAATCCCCACGTTATAATTCCCTACCTCATTTCCCCTTCCCCTACGTAATAAAAAAGCAATTTAAAAAAATGTTGTACTATCCATGAACTATAAAGTAATAGCAATAGTAAGAACTGTAACATCTCAAAATGTGAATTGGAGTTAAAAACCAGTTTCCATAGTTCACGTTAAATATTCGGAGCTTATTAAATATTTGATGGCGAATAAAATTAATCGTCTTATTTTCTCTATTTAATATATCTAAAAAGTTATTTTAAACCTACCTCCAAATATAATGGCAATAAACTCAGCAAGGAATGTACTTTGGTTCCATAGCACTTGCATTACCATAAGTGAAGTATACTTGTCTATATGCCAAATTTATTGGATTAGAAAACTGATAGATTCAGTCAATTAATCTGACGCGAATTGGGGACCCATGTCGTGAGAAATTTTGTTTGCGCCGCCCCCTTATGTCCTTTCTAGCTCGCAAAGCTTTTTTCTCTAATTCAACATCTTCTTATCGAGACTAGACGGCCGCGGCACGAGCCCAACACTTTAGATTATAGTGTATTTATGTGTATGTAATTATATTTAGATAGTAATAATATATATATATATATATAATAATATATATATATATATATATATATATATATAATACGATTAATATAACATTATAATTTGTGCTCCGTACCTAAAACTTTATTATATTAGTGTTTGCTACGAATACAAAATCGATAAAAATTTATTAATATTTTTTAAAAGAGAAGACTTGTTTAAAAAAATAAAAATATTTTCCTCTCTTGGAGAAAAAATAATAGCAATATTTAAGCATCAGTTGATACTTTTAATTTTAATTCGATTAATTTAAAGGTGTAAAATGCTTATTATTTTTTATCAAATTTTGATTTGGATAATTCTAATTCAAATTATTAAATTAATTTTACATGTTTCAAACGAAATAAAGTAGAAATTGATTTTCTATTTAAATGAAGAAATACTATTTTTTAATTTTTAGTAAATATTCTCGGTTTAGCTCATTTTACTTGTCATGTTGTCTTTTGCATGGTTTTTTAAGAAAACGTCGATTAGAATTATAATTTGACTAATTTACCTTTCATTATTTGATCTCCATTTGATAGTTTTTTTTTACGATATTAATCTCTTTTCACATTTATTAGAGTAAGAATAAAAATAAAAAAGTAATTAAATTCTATCTTATTTTAAAATATAATTATTTTAAGTATATTTATTTTAGTAAACATAACAAATAAATGACATGGCAGAATAGCAAATACAACAGTTCAATATCTAGATTAGATCTCAGGCTAATATAAAAAAAGAAAGAAAATTGTATGGTTTGACTACTTAACCTTTTGAAGAAAAATAATAATATGGGGTCCATATTTTTTGTTGTACAATAATTTCATTTGCTCCTACTAATGGATTGATACGCATGTGGCAATGAATTCATCATTATTGACTTAATGAGATACTTTGGAAATTACATGAATATTGTTTGATTTTTTAATATGGGGTGCATTTTTTATTTTTTTTTGGACATTATTAGTTTGCATTGTTTTTATGCATATATATATATATATATATATATATATATATATATATATATATATATATATATATATATATATACTATGTTCAAAACACAATTAATATAACATTGTAGTTTGTGCTCCGTATCTAAAACTTTATTAGATTAGTGTTTGCTACGAATACAAAGTCTGCACTTTTTTTTGACATTATTTATTTTTTTAATATGGGGTTCACTTTTTTTTTTTTTAATATTACTTGATTTTGTTAATATGGGGTCCACTTTTTTTTTCCTTGAGTTTGGAGATGGTGGGTTCCACTTTTTTTTTTTTTTTTTTAAATATTGGTTGGGGTTAATATGGGGCCTAATCTCCATTTGATATTTTTTTTTTTTACGATATTAATCTCTTTTCACATTTATTAGAGTAAGAATAAAAATAAAAAAGTAATTAAATTCTATCTTATTTTAAAATATAACTATTTTAAGTATATTTATTTTAGTAAACATAACAAATTTATGACATGGCAGAATAGCAAATACAACAGCTCAATATCTAAATTAGATCTCAAGCTAATATAAAAAAAGAAAGAAAATTGTATGGTTTGACTACTTAACCTTTTGAAAAAAAAACAATAATATAGGGTCCATGTTTTTTGCTGTACAATAATTTCATTTGCTCCCACTAATGGATTGATTCGCATGTGGCAATAAATCCATCATTATTGACTTAATGGGATACTTTGGAAATTACATGAATATTGTTTGATTTTTTAATATGGGGTGCACTTTTTTTTTGACATTATTAATTTGCACTGTTTTTATGCATATATATATATCAAAATATGATTAATCTAACATTGTAGTTTGTGCTCCGTATCTAAAACTTTATTATATTAGTGTTTGCTACGAATACAAAGTCTGCACTTTTTTTTTACATTATTTATTTTTTTAATATGGGGTTCACTTTTTTTTTTTTATATTGTTTGATTTTGTTAATATGGGGTCCACTTTCTTTATTTATTTTTTTAATATTGGTAGGTGTTAATATGGGGCCCACACTTTTTTTTTAATGGACGGACGACGAAGCATGGGTCTAAACCCATGTTTCTATATAGTTATAAAGAAAGAATTACTCTCCTGTCCAAAAATAAGTGTTATTTAAGCAAAAATTACGTCCTTTAAGAAATTAATAAATACAATGTGAAGTTTATTAAATTACACTATTTATTAGATATTTCTTTTTTAAATTGACCAATATTAAAGAGGACTACTTCTTTAATGCTACGTTAAACGCTTGCTAATCTGTTTTGAATTCCTAAAGTGACACTGGGACAAAAAGATTTTTGCTAGGATAACACTTATTGTAGGACACAAGGAGTTTGTAACACTTATTTTTTAAATCTTAAAATTAAAGAAATGTAAATTGTATCAACATATCCTTTAACTTATGATCTTAAACATGTCATACGAAAAGTTGGAACTAAAGAGTTGTCAGAAAAGGAAAGTGTTGTGACGCACAACCTACTTTCTATCCTAAGCAATACCATATTTTCGCCTCTGGGATAAAACACGTTACTTTACCTGTTCCACACTAGCGTATGCAGAATAATAGCAAACATGAAAGTAAAGAACACAACAATTTTACGTGGAAACCATCCGACTCACAAGGGTGAAAAAATCACGACCTACACATCTGTAGGATTTTTTTCAAACTCCACTACAACTGTGAGTCTGTGCAAATTCAAATTACATAGTCTGTAACCTAGGAACTAAACTCTCATTCCTAGCTCAACAATCTCCCCAAAATGTTGAGCCCACTCCGAGTTATCCCAACTTGAAGTTAAATTTGACTAATTGTTTGTACGTATAATTTATGCTTCTATGAAAGCGGATAAAGATACAACTCGATAAACAATCCAAATTCACAAATCTAGACTCAAGAACTGTAACACAGAAACTCTATGAACAATTTCTTCAATCTTCTTTGTTGTATTAGCCAGCACTTCTGGAATCAGAACACTTAATATGACATTGATTGTATTCACTCAACATTCTGATTTCTCTCTTTGTGAATGTGCAAATTTTCTTCATGGCATGACTTGAATATTTGTAGCTCTAGGTTTGCCTCAAGTCAGCTGAACTCAATCACTACTAGGTAAGGCCCATAACTAGATTTAGAGATTGAGTTGACTTAGGATTCTCTCTTTTCAATGCGGCTTCAGTGTCCTTGCAAAAGTCTGAAGTATCTTGATAAATATGGCACGAAATCCTGCAAACTTGTCCACCAAGTCCTTATCATAAAACATAAATCCTGCTCGCAGTAGGACTGTGAGCTGGAACATGTTCTTGGACCTAGTTCAAGCACTCGTTTCTTTCACTTCTGAATCTTGTCACTGTCTGAGATGGAACATCTCCATAAACCTGTTTCATTCATCTTTGTCCTGCTGCAGTCTTTGACTTATTCACCCACAAACCTGGTTCATTCACTCTTGTATATGTCTCTGATCTTTTCATTGCATTTGTCTCTGTGTTGGAACACGTTTGCAGACCAAGTTCGTGTGTTCATGTGTTTTGTTTCTCTGCAATTCTCTTGAGTAGATCATGTTCCCAGACCTGATTCACCCACTCAGTAGCTTTGTCTATCATTTTTCTATGTCTAATTCATTCTCATTCGCTTTATCTCAACAGTCTCTAAAGTTGGTTTACTATCTTTATTCATTTGTTTTGTCAATCATCAAAACACTTATGCTTATATCAATAGAAAGAGATATTCTTCTTAAAACGGACTAAAAGAAAAGTAAGATAAACAAATTGAAATAGGATTAACTTCTTTTGCTTAATTTAATTACTTTTTCATTGAACCTTATAAAAGAAAAATGACAAACTGGTCTATTATATTTAAGAGTAGATTTTAATCATCATTTAAATATATCACTGAGCAATTCTACTCTTTTATATTTGATAAAAGTTAAAGAACTTTTTGTCTCCATTAAATGATTAACAAATTTTGCTTGTTAGAGTTATAATAGTTGTGACAAGAAGAAAACTTAACCAAAAAAATTAGGAACGTCTCGTCAAATTTCAAAATCGCAACTACAAAACATTTGAAGTGACCAAAAATGTTCACATTAACAAACTTAGAGGCTCAAAACTGCTCATGAGTATATTTAAGAGATCATTTTGAACCTATTTCAAAAAAAAAATAATTAAGGGACTATATTTGTCAATTTCTCAGCCCTATATTCTTAGTGACATTTTAATTATACAGTTTGAAGTACTTCCTTTGTCTCATTATGGTTGAAACATTTTATTTTAGTATGTCCAAAAAAGAATGACAATTCAATTTTCCAACTTATTCGGGGCTGAGGCATAGTTATCGTTGTTGCACTGGATAAAGCCAAAAGATCCACAAAGTCCGCAGCTAACACTATGCTTTCCTCAAGTTAGGTCTCCAGTATTTCCTCAAGCAATACCTGTCACATATGCTTTCATAAAACTAGGACCAGATAACAAGGTTGATCACCAGAAAAGCTTTCTGGAGTTGTTGTTAGGAATAAAAAGCAGCTAATATCATATCGAGACAGCATGCTCCGAGACTTACATTACAATGCTCCGAGACTTACATTACAATCTACGGATCAGATTAAGTAAACTTTTCGCAAATGCAGAAAAGATTACTTGAAAATAAAGGAACGGATCGATGTTCTGAACCCTCTGTGGCTGAAAATATCGTCCTGCAGCTGCCTTGTTAATCCTTCCCGTTGCAGTGATTGATGGTTGACATTTGACAACAGCAACGTGAAAACAAATGCGATTGGCTCATAGGTCTCAATTAAGAACCTTAAACCTCATCTAACCATTTCTTCAACTCCAGATGAGTATGAACTGGGGCCTCCTCTTGTCTGCCTAGTGTTGTAAGATTTACAGCTAGGGCACTTAAGTGCAACGACATGGAAAATAACCTCCGATGTTTTCCCACAGTCATTGCAAAGGATCCAAACCTGAATAATTGTCATGGATATTCACATGTAAAATAAGACTATCGTACTTGTGTAAAATCAAAAAGGCAGACATGACTTTCTTTACCATCTTGTTTTGATACATTTCAAGCATAGGTGTTGATGCAACCTAGAATTAGAACATAGATGAAGTTAATCAGTGTGAAGAAAATATTTGAAAACAATTCTATTCAGGTTGTCATATGCATACCTCCTGGTCTAGTTTTTCCCAAACACGAGACATATCGTAATATGATCTTGAGCAAACAGGACAAGAATACCTGCATTCGCACGTTAAAATGAAAGAGAACGTTACCAAATAAGGAGAAGGCTGTGAGGTGGGGGGTAAGAATCAGTTTCCTTCGAAGTACGTGAAACATAAAAACATTAATAAATGAAAGCTTACTGGGAATGCTGTTCCATCTGCATCACACATCCCAGATGCATGGTGTGTGATAACGTCCAAATACACTCCTCAAAGAGAAAGTGTACACGGTCGTATGCAATATATTTACCCAACTATGAGTCGGGGTCGATCCCACAGGGAACAATGTGCTAGGCGATTAAGAAAGTAAGGAACTTTCACCAACTACGCTAAAGCCAAACGATAGATAATATTTTGGTTTTTGTTTGAGAAAATTATAACTAATGCGGAAATGTAAACTAACATAGAAAGCGAGTAAAATGATCAATGGCCACAAGCATGGATAATAGGAGATTACACTCAAGTAACTATCCAACGTATTTTATGATTTTACAACTAAGAGCGGGTTTGTGTCAATAGATAATGATATCTAAAATCTCATTGAAAGTCTTCCAACCAAATCAATGAATTTCACTCTAAGCTTTTCCAAGCCTTAGAGTGTGATATTGGGCACAATCAATTTAACCTCAAGTAACTATCCTCTTCCGAGCTCAAGTTATTAGATGAGTTTAATGACCCAAATTCTTGTTAATTAATCTTTCCCAACCTAGATTTTCTCTTCCAAGCACAATCTAAGTAAATGGGTGAGTCCTAGGGTTAGCTAATCCCTTTGGAAACATTCAAGAACGAGATTAATTAAATCAACAAAGACCCACTTCAATAGCAATAAGAATCATTCAATACATAAGCAAAACAAGAGTTTCAATCCAAACTTTAATCAAGAATATTTTCATAAACAAGATTCAAGTCTAGAAATGAAATACTACACACTAAAATATTCAATACAAAACAAGGAATTGAAGAAAGGTTTAAGAATTATCTCATTAAAGTGCTCCAATCTTCTCCTCCAATGGTGTAGGTGAAAACCCTAGCCTCCAAAACTTGCAAAATGACCAAAGATGGAAAATGTTTTGCCCTAGCCTCTCTTTTGTAGCTCCCCCCAATTTTTCCAAGTCCAAAAAAATGTCAAAATCTGCCCCCATATTTCTGTTTTTGCAATTCTGCCCGTTTTTGCAAAACTGTCCACTTTTGACAGTTTTGCAAATCTGTCCCGTTTTTGCAAAACTGTCCAGTTTTGCAAAATGGTCCAGTTTGGCCTCTTTTTGACTTTCTTTTCACTTGGTTTCTTCCGATCACTCATTTCAGCTACTTGGCTTGTTTTGCTCTATTTTGCTCTATTTTGGTCTGTTTTGCTCCGTTATGCTCTCCGGGCATCTTTTCCTACAAAACAACATAAAAACACAAAAAGTAACAACAAAAGTGCTTAAGGAGTAACAAAAGCTTAAGGAATTAGCGTCGAATATCGCGTAATTTCACGACTCATCAACACCCCCAACTTAAAGTCTTTGCTTGTCCTCAAGCAAACTAAAACAAAAATCCCAATGAGGATCCATTTTAAGCACAAAAACATGACTTTGGTTGGTACCAATAATTAGGCTACAAGCATGTGAAGCTTCAACGAAATAACTCCCTCGTTTCAAAATACAATTTCAAGAATGCATTAGAGATTTAAAATAATCAAGCAACAACACTCAAGTCTCAATAAGTGACTCAAAACCACTAGTTTGTTAGATATGCTCAATTGACTCAACTTGAAATTTTTTAACATCACCACTCTATCGTAATCCATATGCCCTCACAAGAAAGAAAGTCCCAAAATCACAATATTCACAGCAACGACACAAGGGACAAATACACAAAAGTCGCTCACACTCAACAAAGAAGTTCTAGTGCTAACAAATATCACACCATAAGCTTGCCCTTATTTTCGTTTATCACTAACTCAAGAACATTCGGTTGGAGATCACATAGGCGCTTTTTAAGCTTGTAATGTAGGCTTAGAGAAGGGTAGGATAAGTATTTGGGATACAAGTGACTACGCCCTCCTTGAACACTACACATACTTTATGTCCACTTTCCTCTTCATTTCGAAATATCACTCCTTCCTTTGCATACCAGTTTCCCCAATTATTCACACTTCCTTTATAAAGTTTCAAAATATAATGTGCTAGCACATTCCACCCCCAACTATAAATATTGCAGTGTCCTCACTGCACATAATCAAAACAAAACAGAGAAAAAGAAAAAAAAAATTTTTTTTTTTTTTTTTTTTTTTTTACACACTGGCACGACCTGCGACCCCACATGCGAATCGCATGTCTGAAATGCGAGTCGCAGGTCATGCCACCTGCAAATTTTTTTTTTTTTTTTTTTTAAAGATACATTTTTTTGCACAAAAAGTTTGCAACCTTTTTGTATTTTTCAAATTTTCTTCCTTTCTTTTGACTTTTTCACAACACCAACCTTCACCGCTCTCAAGCAACACTAACACCCCCAACTTAGGCGTTTGGCCTCAAATTCACAATTTCATGTTCAAGGAGGGAAAGGTTCAAAAGAGAGACTTTTCATCAAACATGGTAAAGGCTTGTAATGTGGCAATCAAAGAAAAGGTCATAAGCTCAAATGGGATTACTAGTGATATTATTTATGCAATGGTAGGCTAGAAAGGCTAAAGAGGCTTTTTCACAAAGATAGCCCAAGGTCATCTCTCCAACCAACATAATCAAAATTAGCATTGAACGACTAACCGGGCAAGTTCTAGATGATAAAAGTAAACACAAGATTTATTCAACAAACACTCACACACATGGCATATGAACTAGTCAAGATGGATCAATTTCACTTCCCAAGCAAGAACAACTAGTTCAATATCTCATAATCCAAAGTCAATACACTAGTAGGTAGAGAGTCACAAAATGAGCCAAAAAGTTGTCACAAAGATCATTCTTTCCTATGCACCTTGCTTTTTAACTTTCACAACAATTTGGAGAGGTATTCACATTTCAATTTCACATGCAAGAGACTAACTCTATTAGTACCAAACAAGCCAAGAGTTTTCACATTTTTCCTCAAAGGAGAACCTACACCTAAACTTACAAGACTAATGAAAGAAGCTAAGAAAGAAGATAAAATAATAAGAGTGACTAATCCACAACATGTCAAAAGAACAAAATTTTTAGAAATTTTGAACAAATTTCAAAATATAATGCGCTACCACGTGCCACCCCCAACTATAAACATTGCAGTGTCCTCGCTGCACATAATCGAAACAAAACATAAAAATAGAAAAGGAAGAAAAAAAAAAAAAAATTTTTTTTTTTTTTTTTTTTTACTGGCATGACATGCGACCCCACATGTGATTCGCATGTATGACATGCGAGTCGCATGTGATGTCACCAGAAAAAAAAAGTTTTTTTTTTTTTTTTTTTTTTTAGTGTCTGTCACCACATGCGACGCAACATGCGATTCGCATGTATGACATGCGAATCGCATGTTGTGACACCAGAAAATATTTTTTTGCAGCTTTTACTGGTTTTGGGGGCTGTCCGGGTATCCGATATGCTCAAAATAACTCCAAAAGTTCTGAAACTTTGCAGATTAGTCAAAAACCATAAACTAAACTATTCTAAAAAATAAAATTTCAAAAACGATTAAAAACTTTTAAAACGATGGGTTACCTCCCACCAAGTGCTTGATTTAACGTCGCGGCACGACGGTTACCTTTACCACTTTTCCTTCCATTTGGAAGATATGAATTTGCGCCCCAACTTTGAATCAAGATCATGATGACGCTCATGGGGCGGTGGCAGAAAAACGAGGAGGCCAACTCTCGAGTGTCGCATTTTGCACTTCTTGGCCCGTAAGTGAGGCATGTCATTTTGTTTTCTTGGCATAGCAAACTTCAAAATGAAAACGCTTTGATCTTCATCTCCAAAATTCTCCATAGGCTCGGTTAGTTCAACTTCCATTTCACTAACCAAGCATAATGTTGAAAAATGGTTGGAATGAGGTCCAACGCGCTCAAATTCCAAATTTGCATGAATTTTGACATCCTCACCCAAAAATGAACTAGAGTCTTCAAAAACCATTTTATGAACTCTTTTATGCAACTCTAGTATCATTTCTTCAACTTCGGCATCATTCACTATTTTTGGGTTGGTAGGTTGGCAATTCGCCATTAGCTCATCAAAATCAATCTTGACCTCTTCTACATTGGAAACCAACTCAAAATTATAATCCATGGCCCTTTGATATTGAGCATTACATGCTTCAATCTTTGCATTCAATTCGGCCTCCAATTTCCGGATATCAATTTCAAGTAGCTCCAATTCTTGACTTTGCTCAACATGTACTTTTAGAAATTCTTCCATCATCCATGAAATGCCTTCACGGTGATTTCCATAGGCTTCAAGTTGTTGAGCTTGATTCATTAGCCAATCTTGGCTCAAAATTTCCATTTTGTCAAGATTTTCTTCATTGTGAGAGTCATTCAAAGCTTGTAAAAATCCACCCTTGGAGACATTCATGTTTTGGCCACTTTCTTGCCTACTTTCAACACCCTCAAGTTGTTGAGCATTATGAGTATGAACCAATGATTTCATTTGATTCTCCAAGATGTGAATAGCTTTGTCATTGCAATTAATTGCTTGCCTCAAGTCATCAAGTGGTTGCCTCAAGTCCTTAACCGCTAAGTCCTGTTTTTCAACTTTTTCAAGGATGGTCTCCAACATGAGCATTATCTTCTCATTTTGAGCATTTGAGGCTTCTTCCATTTCCATATCCCTACTATCATCAAAATCAAAACTAGAATAGTCATAGTGGGGGTTCGGGGAAGGGAAGGACAAATAATCACAATTATCCCAATGACCATTTTGACCACCACACCTATCACATATACTCCACTCATAGGTTTGGGATTGTGCGCACAATCCGCCCCCGGGAGAATTCAAACAATTTTGCCATGAGTGTGGTCCTCCACAATAAAGACAAGGGTCATCAAAGTATGCATAACTACCATCCGACCAATTTTCATTATATGATGCCATTGTTTTTTTTTTTTTTTTTTTTTTTTTAATAAAGCAATGAAAGTTTGAACCAAAGCAAGTTAGCTTAAATCCCAAACTAACTCAAATACGCCAAATTGTTCCCCGGCAGCGGCGCCATTTTTGATAACGTCCAAATACACTCCTCAAAGAGAAAGTGTACACGGTCGTATGCAATATATTTACCCAACTATGAGTCGGGGTCGATCCCACAGGGAACAATGTGCTAGGCGATTAAGAAAGTAAGGAACTTTCACCAACTACGCTAAAGCCAAACGATAGATAATATTTTGGTTTTTGTTTGAGAAAATTATAACTAATGCGGAAATGTAAACTAACATAGAAAGCGAGTAAAATGATCAATGGCCACAAGCATGGATAATAGGAGATTACACTCAAGTAACTATCCAACGTATTTTATGATTTTACAACTAAGAGCGGGTTTGTGTCAATAGATAATGATATCTAAAATCTCATTGAAAGTCTTCCAACCAAATCAATGAATTTCACTCTAAGCTTTTTCAAGCCTTAGAGTGTGATATTGGGCACAATCAATTTAACCTCAAGTAACTATCCTCTTCCGAGCTCAAGTTATTAGATGAGTTTAATGACCCAAATTCTTGTTAATTAATCTTTCCCAACCTAGATTTTCTCTTCCAAGCACAATCTAAGTAAATGGGTGAGTCCTAGGGTTAGCTAATCCCTTTGGAAACATTCAAGAACGAGATTAATTAAATCAACAAAGACCCACTTCAATAGCAATAAGAATCATTCAATACATAAGCAAAACAAGAGTTTCAATCCAAACTTTAATCAAGAATATTTTCATAAACAAGATTCAAGTCTAGAAATGAAATACTACACACTAAAATATTCAATACAAAACAAGGAATTGAAGAAAGGTTTAAGAATTATCTCATTAAAGTGCTCCAATCTTCTCCTCCAATGGTGTAGGTGAAAACCCTAGCCTCCAAAACTTGCAAAATGACCAAAGATGGAAAATGTTTTGCCCTAGCCTCTCTTTTGTAGCTCCCCCCAATTTTTCCAAGTCCAAAAAAATGTCAAAATCTGCCCCCATATTTCTGTTTTTGCAATTCTGCCCGTTTTTGCAAAACTGTCCACTTTTGACAGTTTTGCAAATCTGTCCCGTTTTTGCAAAACTGTCCAGTTTTGCAAAATGGTCCAGTTTGGCCTCTTTTTGACTTTCTTTTCACTTGGTTTCTTCCGATCACTCATTTCAGCTACTTGGCTTGTTTTGCTCTATTTTGCTCTATTTTGGTCTGTTTTGCTCCGTTATGCTCTCCGGGCATCTTTTCCTACAAAACAACATAAAAACACAAAAAGTAACAACAAAAGTGCTTAAGGAGTAACAAAAGCTTAAGGAATTAGCGTCGAATATCGCGTAATTTCACGACTCATCAGTGTGACCGCAAGGCAAGACAGTAATGCTTTTCGTCGTGTCAAAAACATACTGCAAGAAACGATACCAAAAATCAGGATATTTCCATTTAAATATCTTCTTAAATTATTTCTTTTTTCTCAAACTTAGCACTTGCCTCGAAGCAAACAGCGCAATTATGGTGCATTGCTCTCTCTACACATATATGTGATTCCTTCATCAGATTCAAATAGCAGCACTCTAAAAGAAGAAAAAAGAAAAAGATTAACAGATATTCTGTACCTAATCAATTAAACTAAAACTAATTGAGCTTTTGTTGCAGAATAAGATTTCATTTATAAGCAAAGCATCTCACTCACCGCATCTGTTGCAGTGAAACGAATTATTTTTGCCACCAGTTCTGCAGTTTAGTAATTTGAGAAGGTAAATGAAAAAAGAAAATATTAGACACGATATAAGCACACTTGAAAGGTAAAAGATGGACGATGACCAGAGTAAGTACTAAGATGACCAGAGTAAGTACTAAGTAGTAACATTGAATCTTTTGCACTCAAATATTATCCATGATCAGCCGCCAAAAAGAAAAATTTAGTGAATGAGATGAAGAACATATGGCTAATAAACCAAATATGTTTTGGCAATTCTAACTTAAAGCTACTAAGAAGAGATTTATGTCGAAATGTTACGGACCAGGCTAATGTCTCGGATGTTGTGGACTTTGAGTTCTTATAGTGAGAAAATTAGGAAAATGCACCAAAGAACTGAAAAATGAGGACCAATATTAGTAACTCTAACCTGCATATTCCACATTTATCACAGTGGTATTGATCCTTGGAAACCTAAAAATAGAAATTATCGAGAGTAAGAATTATACATACAGTGAACCAAGAATATTTCAGTAGAATGATCTTCAGAAACTTACATTGTCATCAAAGAAGTTGCATTTTGAGCAATAGTACTTCCCCATACAAACCCCACAATGACTGCATGTTTGTTGAACCTAAAGGACAATCACGGGTAAAAAGCCAGTTGTAACGACGTTTCGACAAACGTTATACAACTTGAATGAGTTATTAACTTGAAAGGAAACTCACATCTTGTTCTGTGTTACATAATGAGCAAATGACCTGAAAAACATTTGGAATTTAATACGTTGAAATAATCAACAAATTAGGAATGACGACAAACAAGAAATCTAAACAAAAAGCATTCATTCATTCTCACAATAAAATCAAATTCAACCAAAATGGCAGAACGTAAACGACAAGGGTAAACATAATTTTATAGGAATGCAATAAAGAGACTAAACAAATAGAAAAAATAGTTGGTACACCCTATTTGCATAAGATAATCATATGGCGACAATTTAAATAGTTTCTCCGCCTCAGAAAGTAGCACTCAATAATACGCAACTGACATTTTTTTATTTTATTTATTACATAGGGGGTAGGGGAAGGGAAAATGGGGGAGGGGATTACAACGTGGGATTCGAACCCTCACCAACAAGATGAAAGTTTAGGTAGTCAACCAACTGAGCTGTTAGATCCCCACTACGCAACTTACATAAGATAATCATCTTGCAACAAATTAAATAGTTTCTCCGCCACAGAAAGCATCACTTAATAATACGCAACTAAACATACAAATATGAGATATTCAGCAGACTAAAGATATTAATTGTAAATAGACGTGTGTTCTCTCTGACACATTAAGCTTTTAGTTGAGATGGTCACATACTTCAACTTAGTATCAAAGCAAGTAGAGGTTCCCGTGATAAGAATCAAGCCCGAAAATTGAGTAAATAAAAGTGTGTCCTATCCGACAACTTAAGCTTTTCGTTGAGATGGTCACACACTTCAATTTGCAACAAATTATAAAGTGTATCCGCATAAGAAAACTAGCACTTATTGATACACAACTAAACAAATATGAGAAATTCAGCAGGTTAAAGATATTAGTTCCATAAGCATGAGAATCAACAATCCTCGTAGTAGAAATCACCATGTTCTTCCTATATTTCAACCAAAAATAATAATATAAAGAAAAAGGAAACAGTTATACAATGAACAGAACATTCACCTCTATTAAAATTGAATCTTTATAGGACATGAAAAACTAACCCTTTTTATATCATGGCGAGGAACATCGTGTCGTTTTAGTGGATCAACTTCTAAAGAATTCTGCTCAATTTGAAAAAACAAAATTGCTGATTACCAAATACGATAAAATAAAATAAAATAAAAAAACAGACATTGTTTTTTTTTTTTTTTTTTTGGAAAAGCAAAAAGTTGACACCTTTGACTCATTGTGACAATGCCTGCAATCAAAGATCTCATCACAACAAGGTGCTATAATTTTGCATCTCCTTCTATAATGCGAGCATCTAAACATGAATTAAAAGAAAACTTGAACAAAATAATAAGAAAAAAAAAATAAACGAATTATTCACATAAACTAAAATAATGAAGCATGTTTAGAGAAAAAAAAAAAGTACCCGTAATCCCCAGAACCCATTTCTGTCTTAGATTCATCACCGACCAGAGAATGAGAAAATTCCTGTTCATGCAAACCTGTTTCCATTTTTTTTCACTCAAAATTTCCCTGAAATTCGTCATAAAAAAAAAAAGAATATGCAAATCAACTCGTTGTTGGAAAAAAAAAAAAACACATCAAGAAAGTGGTGAACTTGGTTAAAATCAGACCCTTTTAATAGATTAAAAGATTTGTGAACATTAATGGATTGAAAGGACGATTATGCTAATCTTGAGTAGGTTCTTTGTTGATAATAACAAGAAGAAACTAATGAAAGTTTGTGATAAAAATTAAGAAATCGCCGCCCCCTTAGTTTCACTATTCCATTCAGTCCACAAGAAACAAAGAGCCCGTTTGCATTGACTTATAAGTTGGCTATAAGCTGTTTTCAGTTTTTTTTTATTGTTTAGCTGGCCAGCTTAAAGTTATTTTATTTTATGCTTAAAATAAGTTCAAAAAATTAATTGAATTTGTTTGGCTTAACTTATGTAAAATTTTCACAAACAGTTACCTTTTAGCTCCTTCTAACAATTTATAACTACATATTCTACATTTACAATTCGTAGCTAGAGGACCTATATTTAGCTAGTAAATGCGTCGACTTAAATATAGGATAACTATAACGGAAATACACACGCTGAGAAAACTAAAAGTGCTATATTTATGGAAACAAAATCTATTCCAATTTAAATTAAAATCAGTTTTTAATGTTCCCTGATTCACGCAAATATCCTCCCATTCCATATCTGATTTCATATCTCATTCAAACAGCTAACAAATTAAAAAAAAAAATTGAATTCAAAAAGTACATTCATATTTTTAACCAAAAAAAAAAAGGTTCAAAAACCAGTTCATCAAAAAACTTTGAAAAATAATAATATTAAACCAGTGAGCAGAGTTCGTTTTAAACGACGAATATATATATGAAGTCATCTGTTAAAATATCGAATTCAAGTTGAGTTCATAATTGAGGTAACAACGTTTTCACTACAACTTTTTTATTTTTTTTATTTTTCTGAAATTTTAAAAAATATAGTCAAAATGTATGAAAAATATATCTGAAATATAGTCAACAGAAATCAGAATAAGTAATATTGAACATAATAATAAAAAATACAATTAAAATATAGCCAAAATATAGTCATAATTGAGTTCATAATTGATGTAACAATGTTTTCACTGCAACTTTTTTTTTTTCTGAAATTTTTCTAAATATAGTCAAAATATATGAAAAATATATCTGAAATATAGTCAACAGAAACCAGAATAAGTAATATTTAACATAATAATCAAAATACAAAACGAAAATATAAGTTAAATACACGGTGAAACGTAAAAATCAGTATAGAATCTTACCTTTTGTTGGGAATTAGATTTGAATTATGAGTGAAATTAATGAGTAGTTAATTAGAGATAAACAAGGAAGTTGAACTATTGTAAAACTGATTTGAAATTGGAGAAAATTAAGGGATATTGGGCATAATTTCATGTATTTAGGGGGATAGGAGAGATGAACGTTTTTTTTTTTTTGCTTAAATTTAGGGGTGTGGAAAGTTATCAGATGAGTGGTAAAAAAGTGATAGCTATAGAAAGTAAATATATTATATTTTAGCTACTAAATATAATTATTATAAAATTTAATTATGTTTCATAAATAAATAATTATGTAAATTATGCCAAATAAATTTTACTTAACTTATCTAAAGCAGCTTATAACCTGTAAGCCCATTCAAACAGTCTCAAAGAACTGTCTTAATTTACAATGATTGAACACACGACGAGGCGACACGTCAGAGTCTGTGGGCTCCACTTGTACAAAACATCAACCTTCCTTTTCTCTGGGATAACAAGACTGGAAAATGACAATTTAGTACTTCCTCCATCCCAATTTATCCTATTCTTTCTCTTCTAGTCAATTCCAAATAACATTTTGATT
This sequence comes from Lycium barbarum, assembly GCF_019175385.1. NCBI lineage: Eukaryota > Viridiplantae > Streptophyta > Magnoliopsida > Solanales > Solanaceae > Lycium > Lycium barbarum. Next base: position 124,497,931 of record NC_083344.1, read on the forward strand.
TTAATTTTTTTTTTACCCTTAATAAGGTGATTTTTAATTACATAAATTTTTTATGATTTATATTAAAATCTTCCTTTATTTTTAAATTTATGTCAAATCAAACACCTTCATATAAGTATCAATTTATGTGGCTAAATTTGACTATTAGTTTAAAAAAAAATGAAGATTTTTGAAATTTGTGATTTACAACGATATATTTGTCTGGCTGTAAATCATTTTTCATAAACTTAATTGTTTTCAAATATAGAAATGTGACATTCTTTTTTTGTACAGACTAAAAAAAAATGTGTCACTTAAATTGGGACAATAAGAGCATCTCATGTTTGGGTTAGGTTTAAAATAATCCTTTAGATAAGCAAATTTAGTCTTGAAATTTTTCAAATGTGAGTATCTTTTATATCTGTTTAAGTTCGGCTAGATGTAAAGGAATTGTGAAAGAAAAAGATTTAATCCAAAAAATAATGGAAATCATGAATCTAATCCCAAAAAATACTCAATCAAACATTGCACTAAGCATTAGAAATAACCATACCAAAAAAAAAAACACCTAAAAGCTAAAAATACTACACTAACCATCATATTTGGACTATAAGATAATACAAAGTACAAAAATACACCCCTTCAAATGGGAGTATCGTTTTTGCTTTTCATAATTTACGTTAAATAAAAAATATTAAGAGCTTAATAAATATTTGATGGAGAATATAATTAGTCACTTTTAATAAACTTAAAGAATAAAAAATGCTCGATATATCTAAGAAACTATTTTGAATCTACCTTCAAATGTAAAGAAACATGGACACTGGCAAGCAATGTATTTTAAAAAAAAAAAAAAAAATTGAATCTACCTTCAAATGTAAAGAAACATGGACGCCGCTGGCAAGCAATGTATTTTAAAAAAAAAATAAAAAAATTATTACATACGGAATAGAGGAAAGTAAAATGGAGAGGAAATTATAACGTGAGAGTCCACTCTTACGAACAAAATGAAAATTTCGATAGCCAACTAACTGAATTACTAAATCGCGATAATGCACTATGGTTTCATAGTACTTGCATTGCCATAAGTGAAGTGTACTTGTCTATATGCCAAATTTATTGGATTAGGAAACTGATAGATTCAGTCAAATTATCTGACGCGATTTGGGGACCCATTTGATGAAAAATTTTGTCTACGCCGACCCTTATGTCCTTTCCTGCTGGCTAAGTTTCCTCTAATTCAACGTCCTCTTATCAAGAATTATATATTAACATCTTTTTTGCTTAAGTTAATAACTTTATTCATTGAACCTTATAAAAGAAAATGAAAAAAATGTTCAGTTATGCTTGAAAGTAGGTTTTAAAGGATAATTTAAATATGCTATTGAGCAATTTAAATCAGGAGTTATGATTTTTTGGGACAAGAACAATCAGGAAAATCTCGTTAAATCTCAAAATACGCCCCTTCAAATGCCAGTTCATATTAATTTCTTTTTTTCGCAATTCCTATTAGGTCAAATAACCAGAGTTTGTAAAATATTTGAAGAGACAAAAAATTACTCACTTTTGACAGACGTATATTTAAGAGATCATCGTGAACTTATCTAATAAATGGACTATTTTTGTCGACTTCTAGCCTTATAAAAAGTACTTCTTTTGTCTCATTGTAAAAATAATGATACATTTTTGTATTTAAAAGTGATTTTATTTTAAACTGCTCAATTTATCTTTACTTACATGATTTTATGTCATATAAATATCATAATTTAATCACAAGTTTAGAAAATCCTTTTTTATTTTCTCAAACATCATTTTTAATTATATAGGACTTACGAAGGGACAGAGCAAGGATTATTTGATGATTTATATGATATGCTATTCCATAATTAGAGAATTGTTGATTTATACAATTGATTTAATTTACGCAAAGTTAAATCAATATCGGACTTCTTTTTTGTTTTCTCTTTATACGATTATTAATTTGTTCTATAGTTTTTAAAATCTATTTTAAACATACACTGTATGCTTCTTTTCTTTTATAAAACATGCAAATAAATCAACAAGAAAAGAGCTGCAACATAATTCAAAGAGCTGAACATTTGAAACATGAAACCAACACAATTACATAAATGCCCCTTTCAACCACCCACCCCACGCCCATCACCACCACCCTTTATCCCCACCCACCCCAACATCACACAATAAAAGCAAGTTCATCCAAATCAAGGACAATTGTAAAATCACACAGAAAATTTACCATTTACATTTTTTCACTTCTCATCTTTGCTTTTTGGGGCAAAGGTTCATGGGTCTGGTTAATGAAAAAGAACTCACAAACAAGCCCACCACCAATAAAAGGCCCAACCCAGTAAACCCAATGGTTATGGGCAGTTCGCAGGATTGCTCTTCCTTTGGGATGGTCTTTAGTTTTGTCCCTCAAAATGTTGGTCTTTAATTTTTGCCCTTCGCGTTGCAATTCTGAGCTTCGCATAGAAATCATGAGGTTCTGGGTTCGAATCCCGCTCAGGCATACATTAAAAAAAGAAAATCGCAAAGCAAGGCTTGGATCGCTTGTATTCCGGACCCGACATACACTTCTTAAGGAATGACTAAATAACTATAAGTTCCGCCTTATAAGGCAAGTTTATGCCTTAAGGAAAAGTTCCGCCTTAGGGACATACTTTTAGTTATGCCTTAACTAAAATTCTGCCCCATAAGGCATAATAAAAGTATGCCCCATAAGGCGGAACTTTTCCTTAAGGCATAACTAAAAATTTGTCTTATAAGGCAAAGTTTATGCCTTAAGGAAAAGTTATGCCTTAACTAAAAGTCTGTCCCATAAGGCATAACTAAACTATATGTCTTAAGGAAAAATTATGTCTTATGGGCAGACTTTTAGTTAAGGTTTAACTAAAAATTTGCCCATAAGGCATAAGTATGCCGGATTCAGCATAACTTTGGTTATTTCTTAACAAGTGTATGTTGGGTCCGGCGTACACGCGACCCAAGCCTTACCTTGCGATTTTTTTTTTTAATTTATGCCTGAGCGGGTGTTCAAACCCAGAATCTCAGGTATAAGGCCATTTCTCAAGCGAAGGGCAAAACTTAAAGATCACAAATATGAGGGGCAATATTTAAAGGCCACCCCAAAAGAAGGGAAATCCGCGCAATTTCTTGATGGTTATTCCAGCTTCAGCCACTACGGTTGGGCCAAAAGATACTGCTGCGTTCATTGAGGCCCCATCAAATGCCCCACCAGCTAAGATATTGGCACCAAGAATGAAACCAATAGCAATTGGTGCAATTCGATAAGAGCTTATACGGAAAAGGGCCAAATATACCTTTGTACTATCGCAAAAGGACCAGATATACCTCTCGTTATAATTTCGGTCCAAATATATTCCTACCGTTATACTTTCGGTCCAATTATACCCCTTCCACCATACTTTGGCACGGATATAGCTCTTATTTTAACGGAGGGACACGTGTCATCATTTTATTGGACTATTTTAACTTTTAGCCTAATTAATTAAAATCTAAAACCCCTTAACCCATACTTATACCCGGAAAATCAAGCTTCACCGCTTCTTCATCAATGGCTGCCATAATTAGAATTATCTTGTCAAAAGCTGATAACCTTAAAATCAAAGAAAACATATTTCGTCAATGGCTTCAAAATTCGAGATTGTAACGGTGGTTTTCAGAGAAGGTGATGTGGGTTCAGTGGCGACGAAGAAGAGAGGGGAAGAAAGGCGGGGGATTATCGTCGTCGACAGTGGAAAGTGCCTTGAACTTTCGAGCCATAGCTCTAAGAAGGATAAAAATGGGGAAATTGGAAGGTCATAACTATTGAACATCTATGAGGAATTTTTTCAATAGGAAGAAGAAGAAGGGCATAATGATTGAAACTCTTGAGCCAAAAGGAATTGAAATTGGAATTGGAATTGGAATTATTGTTGGTATACAATTTATTATTTCTAATCGGCAGCCATTGATGAAGAAACTTTGAAGCTTGCTTTCCCGGTATAAGTATGGTTTAGGGGTTTTAGATGTTAATTAATTAGGTCAAAAGTTAAAATAGGCCAATACAATAATGACACGTGTTCCTCCGATAAAATGAGGGGTATATCCGTGTCAAAGTATAGTGAGAGGGTATATTTAGACCGAAAGTATAACGGGAGGGGTATATTTGGATCGAAATTATAACGAGGGGTATATTTAGCCCTTTTTCAATAGTACAAGGGTATATTTGGCCCTTTTCCGTCGGTTATATGATATGCTATTCCATAATTAGAGAATTGTTGACTCATATAGTTTGGATTTAATTTATGCAAAGTTCTTTTGGACTTCTTTTTTGGTTTTTCTTTATACAACAAATATTAATTTATTCTATAGTTTTCCATACTTTAATATATTTTAAACATTATTTTACCTTAAAAGTATACTACTAAAAACTAAGTTAGGTAAAAATACACCGTATGCTTTTTCCCTTTAAAATACATGCAAATAAATCAAGAAAAAAAAAGAGTTGTTGTTGTAAAATCAACCCAAAAGAGTTAGTATAATATATCAAAAGATGAGCAAGAACAATAAAGTGACAAAGAGAGGAGACAATTTCTAATTTTATCCAAGTAATCAAGTATGTTCAAGTGTGTAACCATTACATTCAATCCTATTATTTATAGGAATACATTGAGAACATCAAAGGGTGTGTCATAATAACATATGGGAATTATACAAATAAAGTGTGGGAGTAGTGGTCATGAAGTAATGGAAGTTGCTTCTACAAGGGTTATGAACATGAAGGAGGTGAGACATAATGGTGAAGAGTAGTGGGGGGGGGGGGGGGGGGGGGGGGGACTACATGGACATCCACATTAATATATTTCATAACACTCCCCCTTGAATGTCCATAAATGATCTGCCTCGTTAAAACCTTACTAGGAAGAACCTAGTGAGAAAAAATCCTAGTGAAGGAAAAAGAGTACACATATCTTGTAATACGCATTGTGTGCTGCCTCATTAAAAACCTCGCAAGGAAAACCCATGGGATAAAACCTCGGCTAAGGGAAAAGAGAATAGCGCGTATTATAACCCCTTGATTAAAATATTCCTTAATTCTTGGAGATGATGCATCCAAATCTTGTATACCGGTTTCTCAAATGCCGAGGTTGGTAATGCTTTAGTGTACACATCCGTCAAATTATCAATTGAGCGTATTTGTTGAATATCTACTTCACCTTTCTGTTGAAGATCATGTCTGGAAAAGAACTTTGACGAAATGTGTTGTATTCTGTCTCCTTTGTTATATCCTTCTTTCAACTGAGCTATGCAAAGCTTCGTACAATATTGTTGAAATCTTCATATCCATATAAATATCATCCTATTGCAAAATGTGCTGAATTATTGATCTCAGCTAGACACATTCCTGAGTTGCTTTGTAAGTAGCTATCACCTTGGCATGACTTGGATAAGTATCAATAATTGACTGTCATATAGAACGTCATAATGTGGCAGTATCCTTACGTGCAAATTAGTATCTCGCTTGAAGAACAAACTTCATGTAATAATAATAACAATGCCCTGCATTTTACATAAGCAACAAAACCTTGATAATATTTGCTAGGATAAACAAATCTATATTAATAATTTCTTTTGCAATATGCAGTACAATATACTCATCATTATCTTGAGGTCAAATGATATTTATTTATATTTAGCGACATCACAACCACTGGGGTACTTAATGGAATCGCTTTAACTTATATAAAGATTTGTTGAAGCTTTATTTTCGTAAACCTTAAATGCTTCAAACCAATTTAAATCCCTACGGATTTTCTTTCGTTGTCTATATATCCATATTGATAACAATTAATTATACGCATTCAAAATTTTCATGTATTGCCAGACTGATAAGAAATCTCATTGCATCCACCACGGGAGAACATATGCATCTCCATACAATAATGTCTGGACTTTTGCGAAAAACCTTTATGCCACAAGGCACTAGCAGTATTTTATATTTACGGTTTTTATTTCTCATTTTACTCTTCGCACAAGAACCCATTTGTACCCCTCTGACATTATACCTTGAAGTCCTCGGGTTATAGGTCCAAAATATCACTATTTCCAGTGAAACAAAATACACTTGAATTGCGTATTTTATTTGGTCAATCATTATATTTGTACATTGACAGATTTAACTTCAAGATCCTTACCACCATTTACAATGTTAAGCGCTACATTGTCAAGATACCGTTGACAATCATTTGATATCGGTTCCAATGCAACATAATTTATCGAGATCTCTTCATTTTTCATCAATTTCAGATACTTGAACCTTTCCCAATTTTTTATAAAGTATTATGTCATGGTGCTCTTTCAAAGCACTTGCCTCGTTATTATGACCATCTTGATCATTTGCTCCTCTCCTTCTTCAAGGAGTTTTATGTGTGGAACCGATTGGTCTATCGTCATAGACGTTGTCCTTCAAGGACTTTAGTTCTAATTAGAGCATTTGCAGCTAGAATATAATATTGTCTTTTGGGTCAGCAAATACGTCTGGCAGTTAACTTGAATTATCTTTTCAACGAGGATCATAACAGTGATAATTCATTAAATATACCTTATTTCCAGCTGCCTATCACTCCTCCCCCTAATGTTAGGAAATCTAACATTTCCCTCCCAACCTTATTTGGGGACCCATCTTTGTGCTTTGTGGTGGAGCAATTAAATCATACTTTTACCGCACATTCAAACTCTTAGATGGGAATTATTTGGATCTTGACCATGAACCAATGATAGGGGAATTTATTATAACTTGTTGGATTGATGCGTATAAGTGCTGCTACATATTAAATAACATATCTCATCCTAAATTTCGGTTTGGGAGTTTGTTCTCAAAACCAATTGTTTAGCTATAATTGGAGGCATACAATTTCTGCTAAACCAACTTGAATATAAACCAGCATTATCAACATCATTTCATAATTTGGAATCGTGCTTTTAATTTAAAATTTTGAGCAAACAACCTTGCAAAAATCAAATTGCAAGTTGATACCAAATGCACACGTGACCATAACATAGATGCATATATTAAAACCTTATAATAGTAAATCGATCCACATGGCAGGTGAATGTGCCCATATATATATATATATATATATATATATATATATATATATATATATATATATATATATATATATATATATAACCTTTTCTACGTTCCAAAAACTAGGGGATACAATCTCAATCTTGGCTGGTACAATAATTAATTTTGCATGAGAACAAGGAGCACAAGTGAATTTGTGAAGAATTTTCTATTTCTTCAATATATAACCACATGAATTCTCAATTATTTTCGTATCATCTTTGAACCAGGATGGCCAACCGGTCATGCGAACCTCCACAACATGTGATTCCATCATGCTTTTATTTATGCGGTACAAATTCAGAGGAAAAACAGGCAACATTTCACTTACATTTTGTTTACCCGTTATAGTTGTAGTAATATGAAGATATTAAATGTTCCCATAATTTATACTTTCAATATAATTCTCTCTCTTTTTTTTTTTTTTTGCCAATGACTTTGAAACTCAATAAATTTCCTTTGAGACTTACAATAACATCAATTTCATTCCTCCGGTAGTAACAAATTAGCTTTTTCAGAGTTCTCAATTAATTATGTACTACCATATATTTCATAACACCACCCATATGGTGAACATCTCCATAGAGTAATTGTCATGGTCAAAACCTTTATAAGCAAGACTTATTTCTTACTTTTCCCTTTGGTAATTGATGATAAGACATACCACAATATTTGTGACATACTAAAAGCACGTGACCAATGACCTTTTGTTCCAAAATAAAATTTCTTTATTTTGTCTCAAACCTCCCGTAGAGGTGAGTTGTGACATTTATCCAACCATACATGAGAACATCCTTATCCATCATTTTGCACATTTCACTATAAAAAAATGCGTGAGAATTCATAACGCTTATTGCAAGTCACATTTTCTTCAAGGAATGGACTATATTCATATATAGACGTGCTTCATAAATTTTCTTATAAGCCATTGTCATGCATTGACATTTTTCAAAATTATATGACCCACCTCAACATCACCTTGAATTGTATTCCTTTCTTTTGATGGAGGATTTATAAAATTTTATCCAATTAGGTCGCACGACAACCCCATGCCCAATGACCTTTCTTACCAAATTGATGACAAAATTACCTTCACCTTAGAAGGACCATTTTGAGAACCCATAATGTTTTTCCTGTTATATTACCACAATGATGATTAACATTATTTTATCATTTGCCACGTCCACATTCATTCGTTTAACCACTTGTTTTCATTGAGACTTATTGTGCATCTACCACATTCCCTTCACGGAATGGAGCATATCAAGTGGGACGGGCTTCACAATTTTTCATCAAGTACACATTATTTTGCCTTAATCATCATTGTATCATAAATATAGTGCATGGAGACTTAAACCCAACATCTTATCCATATATAGGCATGTTAGGCCACAAATCGATGGGACTTGAACCCAATTTTTATATTATCATTATAGTGCACCGGGACTTAAACCTGATGTCGTACTCTCTTGATTGATGGGACTTGAACCCACCGTTTTACCCATAACCAATAGCATAACAGGCCAATATGTACAAGGATTCGCCATCGAGCCTTTATAAATATTACCACTTCTAGTGATCATTTATTTCTTTTGGGAATTTTAGTTAGAATTGGTATGGACCTTTACCGTGAACAACAACAATTCTATCATGACATGGTCATATATAAAGTAAATAGCATAATCTGTAGATATCTACATTGTTTGATCATAACATAAATTTAAATCGACTAATCGCTTGTGTGGAGCTTCTAATCAGTAATATGTTAATAGCCAGAGTCGAAATCGAACAAACATTGCAATTTATTCAATAAATAAAATTAACATACCTGCGTGAGATCGCCTAAGGTGCCAAAACCACCCTTGTTGAGACCAAGTAATGATATAAACTAAGGAAGAGCAAAAGATTCAATTTAACTTTCTACCGGGTGGCAAACTTTTAATTTCTCAATAAACATTAAAGTCACTGGTTCTTAAAGGCAGGAAGTCATTTGATCTCAAATAAAAAATTGAAACAGTTGAAGAAACAATTGCAGATGCTTACCAAAATATGTTTCAGAGCAAATTTGTCATTGTACCTAACAAACGTGAATACTGCTAATTGTCTTTAAATAACTTAATGCACTGCACAACACATATTGACTTAAAAAAAAAAAAAAAACATAGGACTCCAGGATTTAGAATTGAAGTCAGGTGCAAACTAACATAAGGATAACGAGTTAGATGCCTTTTCCCCTTATCAATTTAAATCATTACACATAAAACACCTAGCAAGTCCAAATACAGCAGAAACAGTGAAAAAATAATTTATACCTTTCTGATGTGAGCAAAAGATAATTACCCATTCAAACGTTCTCTCAAAACAATTTCATGGCAGTATTCTTAGTTTCTTACCTCTAATCTTTGAATCTCTAGCTGATAACGTGTTGTAAAATCAACCTAAAAGAGTTAGTACAATATATCAAAAGATGATCAAGAACAATAAAGTGACAAAGAGAGAAGATAATTTTTTATTTCATCCAAGTAACCAAGTATGTTCAAGTGTGTAACCATTAATTTGATTCTATTATTTATAGGAATATATTGAGAACATCAAAGGGTGTGTCATAATAACATATGGGGATTATAGAAATAAAGTGTGGGAGTAATGGTCATGAACTAATGAGAGTTGCTTTTACAAGAGTTATAAACATGAAAGAGGAGGCGAGACATAATGGTGAAGAGAAGTAGGGTGAACTACATGGACATCCACATTAATATATTTCATAACAGCTGCAACATAATTAAAGAACGAAACATTTGAAACATGAAACCAACATTTTACTACTATATATAGAAGCGTGGGTCTCAACCCATGCTTCGTCGTCCGTTAGGCATAAGAAAAAAAGTGTGATATCCATATTAAACACCAACAAATATTTAAAAAAAAAAAAAAACCCCCAACTAATATTAAAACAAAAAGTGTAGTCCCCATATTAAACACCAACCAATATTAAAAAATAAAAAAAACACCAATCAATATTAAAAAATAAAAAAACACCAACCAATATTAGAAGCATGGGTCTCAACCCATGCTTCGTCCGTTAGGCATAAAAAACAAAGTGCGGTCCCCATATTAAACACCAACCAATATTAAAAAATAAAAATAAAAATAAAAAACCAACCAATATTAAAAAAAATAGTGTGGTCCCCATATTAAACACCGACCAATATTAAAAAAAAACCCAACCAATATTAAAAAAAAAAAGTAAAAAATGTAGAACCCACCATCTCCAAACTCACAGGAAAAAAAAAAGTGAACCCCATATTAACAAAATCAAGCAATATAAAAAAAAGTGAATCCCATATTAAAAAAACAAACAATGTCAAAAAAAAATGCAGACTTTGTATTCGTAGCAAACACTAATATAATAAAATTTTAAATATGGAGCACAAACTACAATGTTATATTAATCGTGTTTTGAACATAGTATCCCATATTGACAAAATCAAGCAATATAAAAAAAAGTGAATCTCATATTAAAAAAACAAACAATGTAAAAAAAAAGTGCAGACTTTGTATTCATAGCAAACACTAATATAATAAAGTTTTAGATACGGAACACAAACTACAATGTTATATTAATCGTGTTTTGAACATAGTATATATATATATATATATATATATATATATATATATATATATATATATATATATATATTATATGCATAAAAATAGTGCAAACTAATAATGTCCAAAAGGGTGAGCCCCATAATAAACAACACCAAGCAATATAAAAAAAAAAAAAAAAAAAAAAAACTATCCTAAACCCATGCTTCGTCCTCCGTTGTCCCTTAAAAAAAAAAGGGGGGGGGGGGGGGGGGGGGTGAGCCCCATACTTAATAACACCGAGCAATAAAAAAAAATGGAACTCACCATCTCCAAACTCATGGGAAAAAATAAGTGGACCCCATATTATCAAAATATAGCAATATAAAAAATAAAAATAAAAAGTGAACCCCATATTAAAAAAAATATAATGTTAAAAAAAAGTGTAGACTTTGTATTCGTAGCAAACACTAATATAATAAAGTTTTAGATACGGAGCACAAACTATAATGTTATATTAATCGTGTTTTGAACATAGTATATGTATATATATTATATGCATAAAAATAGTACAAACTAATAATGTCCAAAAAAAAAAAATGCACCCCATAAAGGGTGGACCCCATACTAAACAACATAAAACAATATAAAAAAAAATGGAACCCACCATCTCTAAACTCACGGTAAAAAAAAGTGGATCTCATATTAACAAAATCAAGCAATATAAAAAAAAAAGTGAACCACATATTAAAAAAAAAATAATGTCAAAAAAAAAGTTCAGACTTTGTATTCGTAGTAAAACACTAATATAATAAAGTTTTAGATACAGAGTACAAACTATAATGTTATATTAATCGTGTTGTGAACATAGTATATATATATATGCATAAAAATAGTGCAAATTAATAATGTCCAAAAAAGAAAAGTGCACCCCATATTAAAAAATCAAACAATATTCATGTAATTTCCAAAGTATTTCATTAAGGTAATAATGATGGATTCATTGCCACGTGCGTATTCGTAACAAACACTAATATAATAAAGTTTTAAATACGGAGCACAAACTACAATGTTATATTAATCGTGTTTTGAACATAGTATCCGACAAAATCAAGCAATATATATATATATATATAAAAAAAAAGTGAATCCCATATTACAAAAACAAACAATGTCAAAAAAAAAAAGTGCAGACTTTGTATTCGTAGCAAACACTAATATAATAAAGTTTTAGATACGGAGCACAAACTACAATGTTATATTAATCGTGTTTTGAACATAGTATATATATATATATATATATATATATATATATATATTATATGCATAAAAATAGTGCAAACTAATAATGTCCAAAAGGGTGGGCTCTATACTAAACAACACCAAGCAATATAAAATAAAAAAAATAAAATAAAATAAAAAAAAACTATATAAAGCATGGGTTTAGACCCATGCTTCGTCGTCCGTTATTCCTTAAAAAAAAGGGTGGGCCCCATACTAAATAACACCGAACAATAAAAAAAAGGAAGAAAAAAAAGTGAAACTCACCATCTCTAAACTCATGGGAAAAAAAAAGTGGACCCCATATTATCAAAATCAAACAATATCAAAAAAAAAAAAAAAACTGAACCCCATATTAAAAAAATATAATGTTAAAAAAAAAGTCCTGACTTTGTATTCGTAACAAACACTAATATAATAAAGTTTTAGATACGGAGCACAAACTACAATATTATATATTATATGCATAAAAATAGTACAAACTAATAATGTCAAAAAAAAAAGTGCACCCCATAAAGGGTGGACCTCATACTAAACAACATCAAGCAATATAATTAAAAAAAAAAAAAAAAAAGTGGAACCCACCATCTACAAACTCACGGTAAAAAAAATGGACCCCATATTAACAAAATCAAGCAATATATATATATAAAAAAAAAAGTGAACCCCATATTAAAAAAAAAATAATGTCAAAAAAAAAAGTGCAGACTTTGTATTCGTAATAAACACTAATATAATAAAGTTTTAGATACGGAGTACTAACTATAATGTTAGATTAATTGTGTTTTTAACATAGTATATATATATATATATATGCATAAAAATAGTGCAAATTAATAATGTCAAAAAAAAAGTGCACTCCATATTAAAAAATCAAATAATATTCATATAATTTCCAAAATATCTCATTAAGTCAATAATGATGGATTCATTGCCACGTGCGTATCAATCCATTAGTGGGAGCAAATGAAATTGCTTTTCTTCAAAAGATTAAGTAGTCAAACCATACAATTTTCTTTCTTTTTTTTATATTAACCTGAGATCTAATCTAGTTATTAAACTGTTATATTTGCTATTCCGCCATGTCATTTATTATGTTTACTAAAATAAATATACTTAAAATATTTATATTTTAAAATAATATAGAATTTAATTACTTTTTTATTTTTATTCTTACTCTAATAAATGTGAAAAGAGATTAATGTCGTAAAAAAAATATAACAAATGGAGATCAAATAATGAATAAGGTAAATTAGTCAAATTATAATTCTAATCGATGTTTTCTTAAAAAACCATACAAAAGAAAAAATGATAAATAAAATGAGCTAAACTGAGAATATTTACCAAAAAATTAAAAAATAATATTTCTTCGTTTAAATAGAAAATCAATTTCTACTTTATTTCGTTTTAAACATGTAAAATTAATTTAATAATTTGAATTAAAATTATCCAAATCAAAATTTGATAAAAAATAATAAGTATTTTACACCTTTAAATTAATCGAATTAAAATTGAAAGTACCAACTAATGCTTAAATATTGCTATTGTTTTATCTCAAAGAGAGGAAAATAGTTTCATTTTAAACAAGTCTTCTCTTTTAAAAAATATTAATAAATTTGCTGATTTTGTATTCATAGCAAACATTAATATAATAAAATTTTAGATAAGGAGCACAAACTACAATGTTATATTAATCGTGTTTTGAACATAATATATACTCTCTCTATATATTTATATAATCACTATTAAAAGACAACTACATACACATAGATACACTATAATCTAAAGTGTTGGACCCGTACGCAGCACGGGCATAGGCGTCTAGTATTTACATAAATATCCCCTCACCCACCCACCCCAAACCATCACACAGTACAACCAAATGACCAAGTTCATCCCAAATCAAGGGCTATTGTGAAATCACACAGAAAAATAGAAAATTCACCATTTACATTATACACTTCACATCATTGCTTATTGAGGCAAAGGATCATGGGTCTGGTTGATGAAGAAGAACTCATAAACAAGCCCAGCAAGCCCACCACCAATAAGTGGCCCAACCCAATAAACCCAATGGTTGTTCCAACTCCAGCTCACTAATGCTGGGCCAAAAGATACTGCTGGGTTCATTGAAGCCCCATCAAAAGCCCCACCAGCTAAGATGTTTGCTCCAACAATGAAACCAATTGCAATTGGTGCAATTGTTCCCAAACTACCCCTCTTTGGATCCACTGCGGTAGCGTACACGGTGTAGACTAGACCAAATGTCATTACTATTTCAAGTACCAATGCGTTGCCTACACCAACTCCATCGGACAAGCCGAATGTACCTATCTCCTGCATCATTCCAAAGTCAAAATGTAATGTTATTGTGTACTCTCATTTCTCGTAATTAAAATGCAAAATATTTAAAATAAATATTAAACTTTACTCTTTCAGAAGTTGTTCTTTTTGTTTTTCCAATTTCGTCCTAGTGTTTGACTAGATACAAAGAGTTAAGGAGAAAGAACTTCTAAAAATGTTGAAAGGTCTTTAATATGCCATTCAATTAATATAAAAAAATATGTGATCAAGAGTAAAATAAAGATATTAAGATTAATGAGTTTTCATATATATAAAATAAAAGGCTACATATTTGCATGTTGGAGCAAATATTGAGAGAGAAAATGGAAAGGCATAGGAGTACACGGAACATATTCAAAAAATTTAGGGACAAGGGCCTGATTTATCCCTCTACTATTGAAAATAGTCCACATTTACCCCGTTATACTTTCGGCATAAATTTGCCCCTACCGTTACTTAAGTAGCAATATTTGTCCCTATTTTTAACACCAGTCCACTGTGGCAATTCTAATATTTTTTTAAGGGAAAAGAGCCTGATTTACCCCTTTACTATTTGAAATAGTCCACATTTACCCCTGTTATACTTTTGGCACAAATTCACGAGAATTCAATAGTTTTTTTTTATCAAACTTATATTTTTAATTAAAAAAAATCATTGAATAACTATGATTTAGATACCAAATTTTTTACTCGTTTTATCAAACTTATATTTCCTAACTTATAACTTTTGGCTTATAAGTCAAAAGCCACAAGCCCATCCAGACGGACTCTATATGAGAACTATATTAAATTCTTTTATTTTCACAATTCATTTTTTTTATCAAACTTATATTTTTAATTAAAAAAAATCATTGAATAACTATGATTTAGATACCAAATTTTTTACTCGTTTTATCAAACTTATATTTCCTAACTTATAACTTTTGGCTTATAAGTCAAAAGCCACAAGCCCATCCAGACGGACTCTAAATGAGAACTATATTAAATTCTTTTATTTTCACAATTCATTTTTTTTTATCAAACTTATATTTTTAATTAAAAAAAATCATTGAATAACTATGATTTAGATACCAAATTTTTTACTCGTTTTATCAAACTTATATTTCCTAACTTATAACTTTTCGCTTATAAGTCAAAAGCCACGATAAATGATTTAAGTTTACCATAGTATTGGGAGTCATGTACCTGCTCCTTATTATGGACAAATTAGTGGGATTTGAAAATATTCGGTCGTCTGGGTCTCTACTGCAAAATCCAACCCCATTTTATAAATTCCATGAATATATCCCACATCTATCACGACAAAATTCACGAGACCAAAATTCAACATTGATCCCTTTTGGTTCTAATACAGAATCACCACAGAGGAAGAACGACTGAAATAGTGCATCGACTTGATCTGTGTATACTTATATTCAATCAAGCCTCTGATTAGATAAAACGTGTAAAAAAATTGGTATCTAAATCATAGTTATTCAATGATTTTTTTTTAATTAAAAATATAAGTTTGATAAAAAAAAATCTATTGAATTCTCGTGAATTTGTGTTTGTGATAAGTTTACATTAGTTGGTAATTATTATTGGTAACGGTAGGGGCAAATTTATGCCGAAAGTATAACAGGAGTAAATATGGACTATTTCCAATAGTAGAGTGGTAAATCAGGCCCTTTTCCCTTAAAAAAAATATTACAATTGCCACAGTGGACTGGTGTTAAAAATAGGGGCAAATATTGCTACTTAAGTAACGGTAGGGACAAATTTGTGCCGAAAGTATAACGGGGTAAATGTGGACTATTTCCACTAGTAGAGGGGTAAATCAGGCCCTTTTCCCAATAATATATATAGTTGAAGTTTCTAAAAATAAATTTTGGAAATTTTATACTCCTAGAGCCCGTTTAGATTGGCTTATAAGTTGGTCAAATCAACTTATAAGTCATTTTTAACTTATTTAAATATTTGACAAAAATAGAAAAATAGTTTAAATTAAGTGAAAAAGTGCTTAAAATAAGCCAAAACCAAAAAATTGTAATCCTAACTTATTTTTTATGGCTTAAAAGCCATTTTAGTTTGACCAACAATATTAACCTTTTATTCCTTATATTTTCTGTTAATTTCAATACTACTGTTATTTCTAAAAACCTTCTAAGCACTTTTATCCAAATACGTAACTGCTTATTTATAAAATAACTTTCGGCACTTAAAAGTAGGTAGTTGCCTTGAAGTCTAAAAACTTCTTAAAATAGTAATAGTATGTTTTTCTTTTATTAGGATACGCACATGCTGTACATCCTCTGTTACTCTGTCTCCTGTTTGATTACACAACAGATTTTTCTCTTTAATCATAGGGGAAAACTAATGAGTTTTAAAGTACCATCTCAGATCATTTTTGCATGTGGGAGTAGGGTAAACTTATTTAATTTTCAAGAGTACAAAATTACCTCCTAAATATATAACTTTTGAATGACCTAATCTTAAACTCAAAATTAATTACTTTACTACTATTAAAAAAATCCAAGTGACAAATTAACAAACTCACCATGCCACCAGTGGTGAACTTGAGAAGCAAGCAAGCAACAACAGAGCCAAGCAACTGAGCAATCCAATAGAAAATTCCACGTAAAAGTGTTATGTTACCACCAACAAAGGCACCAAAGGTGACAGCAGGGTTTACATGTCCACCAGAAATGTTAGCACTAACAGAAACCGCCACGAACAGCCCGAAACCATAAGCAATAGCAACAGCAATGACTCCAGCAGGTGTGTTAGCACCACCACCAGTCAACTTACTGAATGCAACACCTGAACCTGAACCTGCGAATACGAAAATTAAGGTGGAGATGAACTCAGCCAACGCTGCTTGTAAGGCATCGGGACGGGTGGCTTCATGTGGTGTTCCGATTGCTATCTGTCTGATTGGCATATTGTTGGAAAATCAAGAATTGGAAGAGAGAATTATTAGAAAGAAGGGTTTTAGTGGTTATATGATTACCCTTATAGGTTTTTGCTATAATACTGGTTTCCACATCTCATGTAGGTCCACTTATATAATTGATGCTAAGTGAAGTTGCTACTGTTGTAGGAAAAAAAATATTCATATTATGTTTCTATCAAACCAAATTACTACTATTAAGAAGCACGGGTCAGGGCTCTTTTTTCGTCGTCCGTTGTGGCCCCCCCATGAAAATATATTTTAACAGCCCATAATTTTTTTTTAAAAATTGTGGGCCCCATATATATTAAAAAAATTATATTAAAAAAAAATTGAAACCCACCACATCCAAACTCACGGGAAAAAAAAGTGGATCCCATATTAACAGAATTAAGCAATATTAAAAATTGTAAAAAAAATAAATTGTGGGCCCCATATATATTAAAAAAAAAACTTGAACCCACCACATCCAAACTCACGGGAAAAAAAGTGGACCCCATATTAACAGAATTAAGCAATATTAAAAAAAAAATGAATCCCATATTAAAAAAACAAACAATGTTAAAAAAAAAAGTGGGCCCCATATTAAACACCATGTGTATTCATAGCAAACACTAATATAATAAAGTTTTAAATACAGAGCACAAACTACAATGTTATATTAATCGTGTTTTGAACATACTTTCTCATATTGACAAAATCAAGCAATATTCATGTAATTCCCAAAGTATCCCATCAAGTCAATAATAGTGGATTCATTGTCATATGCATATTAACCCATTAGTAAGAGCAAATGAAATTATTGCACAGCAAAAAACATGGACCTCATATTATTACTTTTCTTCAAAATATTTAATTGCTGTATTTGCTATTCCACCATGTCATTTATTTATTATGTTTACTAAAATAAATATACTTAAAATATATATATTTAAAAAATAAGATACAATTTAATTACTTTTTTTATTTTTATTCTTACTCTAATAAATGTGAAAAGAGATTAATATCAAATGAAGATCAAATAATGAATAAGATAAATTAGTCAAATTATAATTTTAATTCACGTTTCCTTAAAAAACCATGCAAAAGACAACATGACAAGTAAAATGAGTTAAACCGAAAATATTTACTAAAACTTTAAAAATAGCATTTCTTCGTTTAAATAGAAAATTAATTTCTACTTTGTTTCGTTTCAAACATGTAAAATTAATTTAATAATGTGAATTAGAATTATCCAAATCAAAATTTGATAAAAAATAATAAGTATTTTACACTTTTAAATTAATCGAATTAAAATTGAAAATATCAACTGATGCTTAAATATTGCTATTATTTTATCTCAAAGAGAGGAAAATAATTTTCTTTTAAACAAGTCTTCTCTTTTAAAAAGTATTAATAAATTTTCGTAGCAAACACAAATAAAATAAAGTTTTAGATACGGAGCACAAACTACAATGTTATATTAATCATATTTTGAACATAGTATATATATATATATATATATATATTATTATTATTATTATTATTATTATTATTATTATTTAAACACAACTACATATACATAAATACACTATAATTCGAAGTGTTGGGCCCGTGCGCAGCACGGGCATAGGCCATCTAGTAAATATATATATGTATTTGTATATAAATTCTTATCACTTAATCATGATTTAAATATGTTTCACAGGTAAAGGTACCAGTTGTTGGGCTAAAACGGCTCAAAGATACTCTTAACATGATGTGATATTGTCCGCTTTGGGCCAAGCCCGCACGGTTTTCTCCAAAAGGCCTCACATCATTAAGAGTATCCAACTCCTTATAAGTAGCTCCTTTTTCTTTTCAGCTACCAATGTGGTACTTTGCTCGCACACCCAACAATCTCCCCCTCGAACTAAGTTCCACATGACTCAATACGGGTCAGAGATTCAACGTGTCAATGTGACACCCACATCGTCAGAGTATTTACGGTTACCGAAGTCCAAAGGCTGTGAATGCGTCTTCAAAGCTATGGGTAAAGGTCGTAAACCGGCTCATAGACGGCCAAAGGCACTAAGCCAGGCCCCACGCCACACTTCGCCATCTTCATACTCGTCCCGCCAAACCATGGCTCTGATACCAGTTGTTGGGCTAAAACGGCCCAAAGATAATCTTAACATGATGTGATATTGTCCGCTTTGGGCCAAGCCCGCACGGTTTTCTCCAAAAGACCTGACATCATTAAGAGTATCCAACTCCTTATAAGTAGCTCCTTTTTCTTTTCAGCTACCAATGTGGTACTTTGTTCGCACACTCAACAAGCCTTTGGGATACAGATCACTACTTTAGGGATTTTAGCCGCTTGATCAATTACTTGAGATTCTAGATTATTCCATTTTCTCATGTTAGTCACAGTTGGATCATTTTCATCTTGGGACCTTTTACTTTTTTTTCCATTACGTGGGAGTTAAAATTAATTCTTGTTTATCTATTTCTAGCTATGTGGGGAGGAAAGAAACGTGTACTCAACTACAAAATTTATTTTATACATGGTAGGGGATTCAGTAGAACATCAACAATTTTAGCATATATCTTATGTATGCATCAAAAAAATATGCACAAATAAAATTTAGAATTCAATTATAAGCGATCGTCATCCTAAAATTCAAAACCCACAAACAAATCATTATAATTAAAGGTAAGCACCATATGCGACCAATTTTTTATTTTTATTTTTTTTACATGGTGCAACCAGTTTTCGATAGAATTTGAGTGTTTAACAAGTTGCTGTATTTTGAACTTGTTACCTTTTGAAGGCATTTGGACAATATTTGGTGTAAGTTCAAGAAAATATTAATTGGAGTCGAAAAACAGTACTTGAAATTTCGCACTTTATTCAAAAGATTTGTTGCTTATTAGTATTTAAATGGCCATCACGTTCATCCCACAAAGCGAGGTATGATTGGGGAATCATATTACTGACACGTCCATTGCTTGATAAGATGTTATCTTATTTTCTTGTTTCCCATTGTCTTTCTAGCCCCGTCTCTAGAAATATCCGAATAGCTTCACGAATTTTCTAGTTAAAGTTCATAAATACAGTAATATTCTTTTTCCTCCAATATTTGTTCGACAAGTATACTATTTGATCACTGGAAATGAGGCAAAAGCCAAATTCTCTAGAAAACATAAAGAAAGAAGATAATTATTAGCAAACTCATCAACCCTAAACAAGGGTTACTTAGAAGCTGTACATATTGTTGAACATTGATAAATATACAAGAAGCTAAGTTTCAATTAGTTTGCATGACTTTATTTTAATTTACATGAAACATTCTCATGATTTTAGCACAATTGTTTTGTTAAAAGCCTAAATAAATAATAATGTTGTTTAATATGTACCATAGCCTAATAATTAATTAAAAGTTTGTTATAAGATCAATAAATTCGTAATTCGTATAATGAAAGTTGGTTCATATCATTTCTTCACAAAGACAGACCCACATCTCTTCTGGTAAGGGGAATCATACATGCATGGATAAGATGAACAGATGTGATCCAGATCATACGACAAGAACAAAGACTAGAATTATTGTATTATTCATGAGAATTGTTAAATTGCCACACTAATTTGACTCAAATTTGGCCACACTTATGTAAAAACTACCATAACCTCTATTGTACAATTTTAAATTAAGATAAACTTTGAGAAGAAAAGATAGAAATGACATTAAGTAAGCATAAATTATTAAATTTGACCTAAATAGTCATATGAATTTACTCCATTTGAATCATTGTGGCCAAAATAGTGTGACAAAAAGACCTTATTGATTATTCATTACTATAAATTTATAAACTGGAAGATGTATAGCAATTATAAAAATAAAAAATAAAAATATTGGGCTTAAGCACAATATGTAATTAATCCAAAAACTCTAAATTTCTCAAATATCAAGAAGGAGAAAATTACTACCCTTCTCGAAACTATTGAAAGCCAGCTCACTCTAAAGACTTTCTTCTAATTACTGAAACGGAGGTTAATTATCTCGATAAAAAATGTTCCATAATTTTTTTTTTTGAATACTTTTCTTTTTTTGGTAATTAAACAAATTCCATTACCAATACAACATATGTACAACTTAAGAAAGAATACTTTCAATTTTTATCCTTTTCAATCAGTCCATTCAAAGTAAACGATAAAAATAATAGATATGGTTAATCATCTTTTGATTTGAATCGTTAATTATCATTATCTCTAAATGTTGATGCGTCACACACAAAAAAGAACCACAATGGTCGACTACTAAAGCCAAAATACTAGCTAATGAGGGTGACTTTTACCTTAAAAAATATTGAGAAATGTGATTAATTAATTACAGATAAATATATATAAGTGTGATGTCTTTGGGAGATTCCCTAATGAGGGTGACCTTTACCTCAAAATATGATTAAGAATATATGAAGCTTACGTACTATGTGGTGGAGACCAATTATAGGAGGAATTTAATAAGTTTATTCTCAGCACATCCTCTGCCAAAACCACTACAATTTTGTATGTTCTAATTAATGAACTTCCTTATGAAATTGATAATGTTCGACTTTGGAAATGTTAACACATCCACTCCACAATTCACTACAAAATTGTATGCTAATGAACTTTGCTTATGCAGTTATGTTAGACTTTGGAAATGTTAACACATCCACTGCTACACAAAACCTACATCTTTATCCTAATGAACTTGGCTTGTGCAATTATGTTAAACTTTGGAACTATTCTCATATTACAATATTTGCTTCCACAGTCACTACTAAAAAACTGCCCCAAGATCGACGGCCAAAACCGACGGATTATGAATCGTCAGTTTAGGTCGCATCGCTTTTCCGTCGGTTAAAAAAAATGAAATGTCGCAACTTGAAATTGAACCTAGGTATGTACCCTGAAATTGAACAACTCTACTACTATTTATGTTCCTTGATCAAATACTTCAATTTATTTAATTTATACTCTCAAACTGCATTTTTCCGTTCCAAAAACCGACGGACTCCGTCGGTTTTTGTATAAAAAAAATAAAAAATCCGATGGATTTTAGAAAAATATATATATAATAATTATAATTTTTGTGCATTTTTGCGCTAAAAATAACAGACGGAGCTACGTCGGTTTTTTTTTTTTTTTTAAAGAAAAAGATTTAACAAAATTATCCAAAAAAAATTTCCATCGGATTTTCCTATTTTTTTTAGTAGTGAGTGAAGTCAATATTTATAATCTTGCATCCACCTCTGATTTGGTATTTAATTTGGATGAAGAATTATAAAAAAGATTTGGATGCCGGCGGCCCAAATAAAGGAGATCATATGAGCTAGAGGAGATTTACATCACTAAGATTATTTTGTGCTGCTGTTCAATTTTCAATTCTGTTTAAAAATATATGAGAACAACCTTGGTATATCACCAGAAGATTTCCCTTACCACAACTCATGACTAGTAAATTAAATCCTAGCGGATCACTAAGTATTTTAATGGATGGATTTATCTCAAATCCTGGTAAATTACTACGATTTTAGTATAAATTATGTCATATTTAGAACAAATTGCTCACAATTTCTATGAGAACCAAAAGTTTTAAGAAACATCTGTTGGGAATAAAATAGACCCGCAAAAATAATATTCACGGTACTCGTGATAAACGCGGAACACTAACTTATGGTTAAATCAACAAGAATAAAATGCAGCAATAATGACGCCAAGATTTTACGTGGAAACCCTTCTGAATAAGGGAAAAACCACGGCCAAGAGGAGCAGCTGATATTACTATAGCAAGGAATTTTACACTATGTAGTAACGAGTACAAATACTCCTAAGACCACTACACCCTCAAAAAGAAAAAACACTCTTTTGATTTTTCCACCTCACTACAATATCACTCACACTCTATTTTTCTTCACAGACTATTTTCTTACAGTCTATGGAATACCTCACTTTGCTCTCACTCAGATGTATTGTCTGAGATTTTTGGTGTGTCACAAATGAATCATAAGCTGCCTATTTATAGGAATGAGTTTTCTATGATGAGGTAAGCGCTTACATCACGACTATGATGAGGTAAGCGCTTACATTAAGACTAAGATGAGGTAAGCGCTTACATCACGACTATGTGAACAAAAGAATTGGCTTGTTGGCCAATTCCACAATTGCTACCAATGTGATTTTTTCAACGGAAGAAAAATCTTCCTTCCTTAAAATATGGGATAGGGGACTGGACCCCACAAATCTCCCCCTCCAGTCCCATTCACCTGAAGGAGGGTACACTGGCTTCTAATTTGAGTGCATGCCGACAAGTTCTTTGCACGATTCAAACTTGTCTCTCGGTACCGCCTTGGTCAGCATATCTGCAGGATTTTCATTCGTGTGAATCTTCTTGACTTGGAACAATTCGCTTTCCAATTGCTCACGAATCCAATGATATCTGACATCGATGTGTTTTGTTCTCGCATGGTACATGGAGTTCTTGCTCAAGTCTATTGCACTCTGACTGTCACAATAGACAACATACTCTATTTGCTGCAATCCAAGTTCTTGAAGGAATCTCTTGAGCCATATCATCTCTTTGCCAGCTTCAGTAGCCGCAATATACTCCGCTTCCGTTGTAGACAGTGCGACACACTTCTGCAACTTCGACTGCCATGATATAGCTCCCCCTGAAAAAGTAAAAAAATATCCAGTAGTAGATTTTTTGTTATCATGGTCACCTGCCATATCAGAATCTGTATAGCCCTTCAAAATTGGATTTGATCCTCCAAAACACAAGCATTCATTTGAGCTTCCTCTTAGATACCTGAATATCCACTTCACAGCTTCCCAATGCTCTTTCCCTGGATTTTCGAGAAATTTGCTAACAACACCGACTGCATGAGTAATATCTGGTCGAGTGCATACCATTGCATACATTAAACTTCCGACGGCAGAGGAATAAGGAATCTTGGCCATTCTCTCTTTTTCCTCTGTTGTTGTAGGACACATCCTTTTGCTCAATTTCAGATGACCAGGAAGAGGTGTGCTAACCCACTTAGCACTCTTCATATTGAAGCGCTCTAGTACACGTTCTATGTACTTTTTCTGCGACAAATAAGCTTCTTTTCATCTCTCGAATGAGTAATTCTCATGCCCAAAATTTGCTTAGCATGACCCAAGTCTTTCATTGCAAAAGACTTACTCAACTGTTTCTTCAACTCGTCAATCTTGGAAGCATTCTTGCCTACAATCAACATATCATCCACATATAGCATGAGGATGATAAAGTCATCATCAGAAAATCTTTGTACAAACACACAGTGATCTGAAGAAGTCTTCTTGTAGCCTTGCTCCCCCATAACACACTCAAACTTCTTGTACCACTATCTGGGAGCTTGCTTCAATCCATATAGATGTAACACCCTGCATCTTGGAACTGAGTTTAAGCTCATATCATTAGAGTTCTAGTGGAAACACTGAAGGTTTGAACGTTTTGCGAAAATGGTTGATAGGCCTATTTCGGGCAACGATAACTCCTTGATCGGTTTGGAATTTGGGAAAGTAACCTCAATGAGGTTGTAGTATGTAGAAATACCTTTCTAACGATATAAGGACCAAGCCAATCAGAGATCGGAGCAAGGAGATATGATCGTCTCAATATGGCTAATAGTAAGGCACTTGAAATCCTATAGAATCGGCTAAGTTTTCGATACGTCTGCCTTCCAGTCAATTTTCGTGAAACTCCGTTGGGAATTTGGGAAAACTTCCTTGATGAAAGTTGTATCCCTTTGCAATAGATTTCCAACGGTATATTATGGGGGTCAAACGGACATTTGTGCAAAGAGTTATGCCTATTTTACTGAAGCCTGTTCGCTGGAAATTTCGTCTGCGTTACGGTGACGTTACGGGCCGTAACACAGAGAAAATTTCCAGAACCTCACTGGAAATTTTCACCAAGGTACTGTACCAAGTTACGGTCTGTACTTCGTGTTACGGGACCGTAACATGGGGCGTATCATGGTCCGTAAGTACATTTCGGGTCACCTGACTTCGAGAGGCCATAACACTATCATAAATTGTGAATTTGGGAACACTCAAAGAACGAAAGTTGTAGACAATTGAAATACCTTTCCAACCATAGGTCGTGGGCTCACAGGTGACATCGGGATAGAGAGATATGGACGTTTTAAGACATAAAGGTCCCAACCCGATTTCAAGTTGGGTCAAACCCATTTCCCCTTGGTATTTAAGGGAAATGTTAACCCTAGCAGCCCCATTTCCTACATATTTTCAGATTTTAGAGAGAAAAAGGGAGAGAGAGGAGAATTAGAGAGAGAAAGTAGAGAATCAACCAAGTTGAAGGCCCCGAATCCCGAGGCTCGTGAAGGATAAAGTGTAGTACAAGTTGTTGCCGTCATTCTAAGCTAAAAATCGAACTTGGGGATGTTGATTTCGTGGTGACTACTCATAAAAGGTAATATTTCTACTCCCTAATCATTTATAGTTGTGAATTGATGAATTCTTGGGAGAATAATAATTGGGTTTGATGAAGAGAATTATATGAACTATGCTAGAGTTGTTGGATTGTTGACTTGGGATTGTTGTATTCATATGGGTGATGAAGAATGATGTTAATTACATCTAATTGAGATTGTAGAATCATCTAGAAGTAATAGAATGGGATTGGGTGAAGAAAACACCATTAATGAAGGTTGTGGAGCTTCATGCCCACCAAGTGTTTGATAAAATGCTTAGATGAACAAAGCATGGATATTGTTGCTAATATAGAATCCCTATGACCTGTATTGATATATATTAAAGTTGAAGGGATTGGAGGACATTGTGATACACTCAAAAGCAGGAAGTTGAGGTATGTAGAACTTCCATCCACATGTGGGAATCTCTACGTTCTTCCCCATGATCCGTTTCGTAAAATCCATGAAGTTCAAATCCTAGGGCATTAAACCCAACATATTGGTAGCCCGTAATTATGTATGTATGTACATGAATTTTGTATCTATGTTCGTTATTGTATTCCTAATCTTCCATTACGGATATTAGGAATCCTAACTTAATCCATGAATCATGAATTCTTCCTCATGTGTTCTCATTATGTTCATATGAAACTGTATGATTTTATTTTGCAAGTTACAACCATGTTTTCAAGTTAATTACACATATATGATTATGAACTATTGTTATTACTTATGAATCAAGAATATGTTCACAAGTTATTTCATGAAACCATGTTTACAAGTTATTTCGTGAAATCATGATTACAGGACAAGTACAAGTTAATTCACGAAAGTCATGGGCTTCTTAGCCAACTATATTATGTTCATGTTTTTGGGAGTTGCACGAATTACCGAGAAGGCTCAGATAGCCTGAAACTATGTAGCCACCATAGGACAAGGATTGCTCCGCCCAGTTAGGACGATACCTTAATTTTACACTGAATGGATCCATCAGGCACGTTACCATCTTATACCCTGGCAAGGTATAGGGGCTCTGCTGGTCCGGCGAGGTACCAGACTCCACGTATTCACGTGGTGATATCATGTGTCGGTTTATGAAATGCTCTCCCTACTTATCATGTTTTACTCATGTTATATATATATATGTACTCATGCTCATGTTCATGTCCAAGTTTTCAGTTCCAGTTCTTATCATGTTATTCCATGTCCTATGTTGTTTCTTTCGGTTGCTTTACATACCAGTACATTCAATGTGTTGACGTCCCCTTTTTATTGCCCGGGGGCCTACATTTCACGATGCAGGTACGGATTTACCAGACGACGCTTCTGCTCATTAGGATTTGCATGTACCAGTTTATTGGTGAGCCCCATCTCATTCGGGGTTTAGACATTGTATTTCTTTATTTAATTTTGCATCTAAAGGTATGCTGGGGGCCTTGTCCCAGTAAGTATGTTTTCCAGTCAGACTCATGATAGAGGTTTCATAGACTAGACAAGTCAGTTATGTCATGTCAGACATTTGGAGTCGTATAGCCATTTTGGCTCACTCATGTTGAAACAAGTACTTTATTAAGTATTATGACTTACTACATTTTATAAAGGCTCATCACGCATCCACGTTGTATTCCGCTTATGTTATGTATCATGATGATTCAGCAAGCCATGTGGTTCGCTCGGTCACATGCAGTCAGGCACCGAGTGTCGTGTTACGTCCAGGCCATGGTTCGGGGCGTGACAATAGACTCTTCTTAAGTTTGCATACAAGATTTTCTTTACCTTTTGCCTTGAATCCCTCAGGTTATTCCATATAAATCTCCTCTTCTAAGTCTTCACATCCATCTGCTCAATCTCCAAATCAAGACTAGCAGCCAAACCAAGAACTGTCCGAATGGAGGACATTTTCACGACAGGAGAAAATATTTCGTCAAAGTCAATACCTTTCCTTTGACCAAATCCCTTAACAACCAATCTAGCTTTGTATCTGGGCTTCAAGCTGTGTTCTTCGGCTTTAATTTTGAACACCCACTTGTTCTTCAAAGCTTTCATGCCCTTAGGCAATTTCACCAACTCATAAGTATGGTTCTCACGCAGAGCTTTCATCTCATCTTGCATGGCTTCAATTCATTGATCCTTGTGCTCATCTTCCATGGCCTCCTCATAACATTCAGGTTCTCCCCCATCAGTGAGTAATACATACTCATTAGGTGAATAACGGGAAGAAGGAACATGCTGTCTAGTAGACCTTCTAAGTGGAATATCTGACTCATCCACGACTTTTTGAGTAGGAGCATCTACCTCATCAATAGCAGAATCATTATCATCATCAACATGCTGATCTGGAACATGATTCTGGGCATCACTATCGTCATCGAGCCCACCAACTTCATCAACATTTGTATGAGGGACTTGATCAAGATTAACTAAACCTTCAGAACTTGAAGATTTTATCTTCTCTACTTTGTTAATATCTTCAATGGTTTGATCCTCCACGAAGATAACATCACGGCTTCTCACGACCTTCTTCTCAATTGGATCATATAGCCTGTAACCAAACTCATCAAGGCCATAACCGATGAAGATGCACTGCATTGTCTTGGCAGTTAATTTTGACCTCTCATCTTTAGGCACATGTACAAAAGCTTTGCAACCAAACACTTTCAAGTGGTCATAGGAAACATCCTTGCCATACCAAACTCTGTTTGGAACATCACTTTGCAAAGCAACCGCAGGGGATAGATTAATAACATGTGCAGCGGTCAATAAAGCCTCACCCCAAAAGGAATTCGGCAACTTTGCTTCAGAAAGCAAACATCTGACTCTTTCCATCAAGGTCCTGTTCATCCTCTCTGCTAAACCATTAAGCTGAGGAGTCTTAGGAGGAGTCTTCTGGTGTCTGATACCCTGTTGCTTGCAGTATTCGTCAAACGGTCCACAATATTCACCACCGTTATCAGTATGAATACACTTCAGCTTCTTTCCAGTTTCTCTTTCAACTGAGGCCTGAAACTGCTTAAAGACACCCAACACTTGGTCTTTAGTCTTTAAGACGTAGACCCAAAGTTTCCTTGAGCAATCATCAATAAAAGTAGCAAAGTAAAGTGCACCACCCAGAGTCCTTGTCTTCATTGGACCACATAAATCTTAATGCACCAACTCAAGCAACTCTGTCTTTCTTGAAGGAAGATGAGACTTGAAAGAAACTCTATTTTGTTTTCCAGCCAAGCAGTGCTCACACTTTTCTAGTTTAGCACTTTCAAAATTTGACAATATTTTCTTTCTGGCCAAAACATTTAGTCCTTTCTCGCTAATGTGGCTAAGCCTCTTATGCCACAATGTTGAAGAGTTATTGCTCTCAACTGCATTCACCATATCAACACAGGTAGAGGCCGTAGTCCAGTATAGACCACGACGCTTTTCGCCACGAGCCACAATCATAGAACCTTTAGTAAGCTTCCACTTTCTAGCACCATTGGTACTGACATATCCCTCATCATCCAAAACACCAACAGAGATCAAGTGCAAACGAACATCGGGTGCATGCTTTACATTGTTTAAAACTAGTTTAGTTCCAATACTAGTTTTCAAACAAATCGTTCCAACACCAGCCACCCTAGATATAGTCTCATTACCCATACTCAAAGTTCCAAAGTCACCCGAAGTATAGGATGAGAAAAATTCCTTCCTTGATGTCACATGAGATGCGGCACCATTGTCCACAACCCAGCTTGACTCATCACAAGCAATATTTATCAGATCCGCATCAAGGACAGTAACAAGATCTTCTGTAGTGATAGCGGCAACACGATTGTCATCTTCTTTCTTTTCCTCCTTTTCTCTATTCTCTTTTTTCAAAATCCGGCAGAACGTTTTTGTGTGCCCTTTCTTCCCGCAATGATAACACTCAATATCTTTAAGTCTGCTTCTGGATTTGCTTCTATGATGTTCTCTATTTTGAGAACCTCGATTCTTGCCTCTCCCTCTAGTGTCAGTCACCAAGACATCTGATGAGGAGGAACCTTGAGATTTTCTTCTCATCTCTTCATTTAAAAGACTGCTCTTGGCAAGATCCATAGAGATCACACTATCCGGAGCAGAATTTGATAATGAAGTTCTAATAATTTCCCAAGAATCTGGTAGGGAACCAAGTAGAAACAAGCCTTGAATTTCTTCATCAAAATTAATGCCCATAGCAGATAACTGGTTCATGATCCCCTGAAAAATATTCAGATGATCTGTCATTGCGGAACCATCGTGGTATTTTAAACCCAGCATTTGTTTTATCAGAAACATCTTGTTGTTACCAGTTTTTCGAGCATACAAACTTTCAAGATGTTCCCATAGGGTCCGAGCATGTGTTTCTCCAGAAATATGGTTCAACACATTATCGTCAATCCACTGTCTAATAAAGCCGCAAACCTGCCGATGCAACAAATTGCACTCTTCATCTGATTTATTATCAGGCTTTTTATTTCCAAAGACAGGTTGATGAAAATTCTTGACATAGAGCAAATCTTCCATTTTGCCCTTCCAAATGGCATAATTTACGCCACTCAAAGTAACAATTCTACTAGTGTTGGCTTTCATCGTTTATCACAAATATAAATACTATTTTATTCGAAGACCAAAGTAATTCTTTTCTGATGTGGAAGTTCAGACTGTGCTGCAACCACAGAGCATACTCAGACAGAACCTTGGCTCTGATACCACTTGTTGGGAATAAAATAGACCCGCAAAAATAATATTCACGGTACTAGTGATAAACGCGGAACACTAACTTATGGTTAAATCAACAAGACTAAAATGCAGCAATAATGACACCAAGATTTTACGTGGAAACCCTTCTGAATAAGGGAAAAAACACGGCCAAGAGGAGCAGCTGATATTACTATAGCAAGGAATTTTACACTATGTAGTAACGAGTACAAATACTCCTAAGACCACTACACCCTCAAAAAGAAAAAACACTCTTTTGATTTTTCCCACCTCACTACAATATCACTCACACTCTATTTTTCTTCACAGACTATTTTCTTACAGTCTATGGAATACCTCACTTTGCTCTCACTCAGATGTATTGTCTGAGATTTTTGGTGTGTCACAAATGAATCATAAGCTGTCTATTTATAGGAATGAGTTTTCTATGATGAGGTAAGCGCTTACATCACGACTATGTGAACAAAAGAATTGACTTGTTGGCCAATTCCACAATTACTACCAATGTGATTTTGTCAAAGGAAGAAAAATCTTCCTTCCTTAAAATATGAGATTGGGGACTGGACCTCACAACATCACCAACATATTTTTGTTTCACAATTCATCCAAATTAACTCCAATTTTAATATCCAACATCCCATACTGTCAATTCCAACAGTTCCCAATGACTGTATTTAACCCGAACCATAAAAAATTAATAGACCTAATTCGTTTTATCCATCAATCAATTTTAAGTAAAACCAACGATGTAGCTTTTCAAATATCTTCAACCAAATCAACCCAAATCAGTCACAAATAAGCAAGGGATATATCTTTAATTTTCTACAGCAAATATAAAAGATGAAGAAGATATCTTCTCCTTAGGAACAAGAGGAGCACAAATAAATTATGATGGATATCAATAGTAGATAAACTTTTTTTATCCAGACCAAAAATCAAACACCAACTCTTAACAAGTACACACAATCAGGTTGAGGACTATACATTTCTATTTATTGAGGACTATACATTTCTATTTAAAGTTCATTGATTCAAGCTTGGAACTTGGAAGTGAAAATCATTTTCAAGATGATAAAGACAAGATAGGTCTAGTCTTCCAAAACATTGTGCGTCAACTTATCCGCTAATTTTTTATTTTTTTTTAAGGAAGGTACAATCACAATCATTTCCTCATGTTTACACGTTTTATTTGGCTATTTTAGTTAAACCGCAATATCACAATTCACATGAAAAGATAATCAAACGCATGTTTATGACGTGGAAGACGTAACCTTATGAATATTTGAGGCATAAACTTATCGGATTGTTTTGAAGCCCTATCGCTTTTTCCTGGTCTACTTCTCGTCGAATGATAATTATTAAAACTATAATATTATGCGTTGCTTCAACTTAAAAAAATTCAGGGAAAAGAATAAAGTTAAAGAAAGTTAGCACATTTGAGGGATGAAGATTGAAATGTCAACATCTTGTCTGTAGCTTTCATCTTGAAAATCAAAGTTATAGCTTAGAAGCAATACAATTACATTTTTAAATTTGATGAAATGTTAAACATTATTATCTGTAATCAAGTCACAAAGACGTGCTCACCATGGATTGATATTAAATCTCAACCCACGAATAGTATAATCACAAGTGTTCTTAACTGTGGTGCCATTATTTCTATTTCTAATCTAACTATTTAGAAGAGCCGGTTGGCCTCCTTTTTCGTCGTCCAACCGGCTCCTTTTTCGTTATCCCTTCCAAGTTAAAAAATAAATAAATTATGGACTCCATATATATAAAAAACAACAACTAATATTTAAAAAAAAATAAAAATTGGGCTCCATATTAAACACCAACTAGTATTAAAAAAAAAAAAAAGTGGAACCCACCACATCCAAACTCACGGGAAAAAAAAAGTGGACCCCATATTAACAAAATTAAGCAATATTAAAAAAAAAAAAGTGAATCCCATATTAAAAAAACAAACAATGTTAAAAAAAAAGTGCTTAGAAAATCAAACAATTAAATCAATAATGATGGATTCATTGTCACATGTGTATCAACCCATTAGTGGGAGCAAATGAAATTATTGTACAGCAACATACTTAAAACACTTATATGTGGACCCCATATTAACAAAATCAAGCAATATTAAAAAAAAAAGTGAATCCCATATTAAAAAAACAAACAATGTTAAAAAAAAAAAATGCTTAGAAAATCAAACAATTAAATCAATAATGATGGATTCATTGTCACATGCGTATCAACCCATTAGTGGGAGCAAATGAAATTATTATACAACAACATACTTAAAATACTTATATATTAAAATAAGATAGAATTTAATTACTTTTTCATTTTTTTCCCTACTCTAATAAATGTGAAAAGAGATTAATGACATAAAAGAAAAATACTATTAAATGGAGATCAATAATTAATAAGGTAAATTAGTGAAATTATAATTCTAATTGACGTTTCCTTAAAAAATCATGTAAAAACCAACATGACAGGTAAAATGAGTTAAACAAAAAATATTTATTAAAAATTAAAAAATAGAAGTTCTTCATGGACCCATATTAAAAATCAACCAGTATTTTAAAAAAAAAACAGAGAAGAAAAAAAAAAGTAGAACCCACCACATCCAAACTCACGGGGAAAAAAAAGTGGACCCCATATTAACAAAATCAAGCAAGATTAAAAAAAAAAAGGTGAATCCCATATTAAAAAAACAAACAATGTTTAAAAAAAAGTGCTTAGAAAATCAAACAATTAAATCAATAATGATGAATTCATTGCCACATGCGTATCAACCCATTAGTGGGAGCAACTGAAATTATTGCACAACAACATACTTAAAATACTTATATATTAAAATAAGATATAATTTAATTACTTTTTCATTTTTTCCTTACTCTAATAAATGTGAAAAGAGATTAATGTCATAAAAAAAAATACTATTAAATGGAGATCAAATAATTAATAAGGTAAATTAGTGAAATTCTAATTCTAATTGACGTTTCCTTAAAAAATCGTGTAAAAAAAAACATGACAAGTAAAATGAGTTAAACAAAAAATATTTATTAAAAATTAAAAAATAGAAGTTCTTCATGGACCCATATTAAACACCAACCAGTATTAAAAAAAAAAAAAGTAGAACCCACCACATCCAAACTCACGGGAAAAAAAAGTGGACCCCATATTAACAAAATTAGGCAACATTAAAAAAAAAAAAGTGAATCCCATATTAAAAAAAAAACAATGTTAAAAAAAACGCTTAGAAAATCAAACAATTAAATCAATAATGATGGATTCATTGCCACATGCGTATCAACCCATTAGTGGGGGC
This sequence comes from Lycium barbarum, assembly GCF_019175385.1. Taxonomy (NCBI): domain Eukaryota; kingdom Viridiplantae; phylum Streptophyta; class Magnoliopsida; order Solanales; family Solanaceae; genus Lycium; species Lycium barbarum. The sequence continues at coordinate 124,531,708 of NC_083344.1, forward strand.
AAATGGAATTATTGTACAGCAACATACTTAAAATACTTATATATTAAAATAACATAGAATTTAGTTCCTTTTTCATTTTTCCCTTACTCTAATAAATGTGAAAAGAGATTAATGTTATAAAATAAAAAATAATATTAAATGGAGATCAAATAATTAATAATGTAAATTAATGAAATTATAATTCTAATTAACGTTTCCTTAAAAAACCGTGTAAAAAATAACATGACAAGTAAAATGAGTTAAACAAAAAATATTTACTAAAAATTAAAAAATAGAAGTTCTTCATTTAAATAGAAAATCAAATTTCTACTTTGTTTCATTTTAAACATGTAAAATTAATATAATAATTTGAATTAGAATTATCCAAATCAAAATTTGATAAAAAAAAATTATATGTATTACTTTACTATTACTACTATATAGAAGATCCGGTTTATAGAGGCAAGATCGTCGTCCGTGTTCGGTCCTACATTTTTATTTAAGGGCAAAAACATCCTTTGTGGTCCCACCCACTTTTTTATTTAAGGGTAAAAAATTACGTTTTATATTTTATATTACCAACTCTTCTAAAAGGTAGATAGAAATACTTTATTATATTTCTATTTTTCTGTTATATAGAAGTATCGGTTGACCCATGCTTCGTCGTCAGTCACTCTTAAAAAAAAGTCACTCTTAAAAAAAAAAAGGTGGACCCCACCCTCTCCAAACTCACGAAAAAAAAGGTGGACCCCACCCTCACCAAACTCATGAAAAAAAAATGGATCCCATATTAAAAAAAAAAAAAAAAAACGTGCACCCCATATATTAAAAAATCAAACAATATTCATGTAATTCTCAAAGTATCCCCATCAAGTCAATAATAGTGGATTCATTGTCACATGCATATTAACCCATTAGTGGGAGCAAATGAAATTATGGCAAGCAAAAAACATGGACCCCATATTATTACTTTTCTTCAAAATATTTAATTGTCGTATTTGCTATTCCGCCATGTCATTTATTTGTTATGTTTACTAAAATAAATATACTTAAAATTTATATATTTAAAAAATAAGATACAATTTAATTAATTTTTTATTTTTATTCTTACTCTAATAAATGTGGAAAGAGATTAATATCAAATGAAGATCAAATAATGAATAAGGTAAATTAGTCAAATTATAATTCTAATTCACGTTTCCTTCAAAAACCATGCAAAAGACACCATGACAACTAAAATGAGCTAAACCGAGAATATTTACCAAAAATTAAAAAATAGCATTTCTTCTAAATAGAAAATCAATTTCTACTTTGTTTCGTTTTAAACATGTAAAATTAATTTAATAATTTGAATTAGAATTATCCAAATCAAAATTTGATAAAAAAACAATAAGTATTTTACACCTTTAAATTAATCGAATTAAAATTGAAAGTATCAACTGATGCTTAAATATTACTATTATTTTATCTCAAAGAGAGGGAAATAGTTTTCTTTTAAACGATTCTTCTCTTTTAAAAAGTATTAATAAATTTTCGTAGCAAACATGAATATAATAAAGTTTTAGATACGGAGCACAAACTACAATGTTATATTAATCGTATTTTGAACGCTGTGTGTGTGTGTGTATCTATATATATATATATATATATATATATATATATATATATATATATATATATATATATATATATATATATATATATATATATTATCACTATCTAAACACAACTACATATACATAGATACACTATAATCTGAAATATTGGGCCCGTGCGCAACACGGGCATAGGCCATCTAGTTTCTATTATATAGAAGAGTGAAGACCTAGGACGACCAAGGGCAATTTCGTCAATCTAGAAGAATGCCAAGCTTAGAGCATTTGTACATTGTGCAGTGGGAGTATGAGATTCACAAAAAAAGCAAGCCGCATTGATTAAATTCCTAGGCCAGATATATCCTACTAGCACTGATAGTCCCAATTCTTTATGTCAGAGCAACAGGAATAGAGGGGCCCACATTTCCACTGGTGCACCCGCGACTTTTGTAGCACAAAAAAAAAAGTTGAATCAAACTAGCGCAAAAAAAAAAAAAAAAAAAAAAACATTACTAGGTTTCACGCACTAAATTAGTGCGTGAAAGGACCAAACTGCACAAATGCAACTTGGGCCTTTCACGCACTATTTTCGTGCGTGAAAGGACCAAACTGCAAAAATGCAACTTGGGTCTTTTACGCACGAATTTAGTACGTGAAGGAGGGCAACAAAAAGTGACGCCCCCACCCGCGCGATTTCAGGTGGTCCCCAACCCCCAAAACGCTATTTTCTTGTTGTTTTTCAATCCAAAACTCAATATTCTTGGTATATTGAAGTGTAGAAACAAGTTTGTAAGGTTAGATTTTGGAATAGAGCGGCGCAGAGGTCATTTTGAAAACTCAAAAAAACCTTCAATCTAGGTATTTCACTACGAATTTTTTATTACATTGCTAAATATATTATTACCCTAAGCATGGTCATTGTGTAATTGTGGTGGATTTCCTGTTTTGCGCATTTTTTTTGTGCGTTTTTGGGCAGTCCGTATGCACTGTTGGGACTGCCCATTTTTTCGTTTTTTTTTTTAAATTTTTTTATCTATTGTTAATTAGTTAATTATTTATTAATTGTTTATTTAGTATTTGTTAATTGTTCGATTAGCGACTTAAGTATTTATTAATTGTTAGACTAGCTATTTCAATTGTTAGACTAGCTAATTATTTATTTAGTTTTTGCTAAGCCAATTGTTTATTTGTTAATAATTTGTTAATTGTTTCATTAGTTAATTAATTGTTTATTTGTTAAATATATGATAATAATTTATTAATTTTTTGATTAGTTACTTAATTGTTTATTTATTAAATATATGATAATAACTTGTTAATTATTTGATTAGTTAGTTAATTGTTTATTTATTAATTATTTATACTAATTGTATGCAAACTAATTGTTAATTATTTGACTTATTAATTTTTAATCTTTATATTTTAGGATTGAAAACCCTTAGTTTAGGATTCATAACCCGTAGCTTAGGATTGGAAACCCTTAATATAATTTTCGATAAAAGATTACATAACTAATATTACTTGTTAATGATTTATTTAAAATACGTAAAACAGATGGATCACCACAATCCTTAATAAATTTTTTGATAAAAGATTACATAACTAATACTACTTGTTAATGATTGATTTAAAATACGTAAAACAGATGGATCACCACCCTCTTGATCCGGGGCCCTTCGACCCAGAGTTACTGTATCTTCAGGCCGAGCATAGGTCGCAACATATATGAACATCCGACCTGCAGCCTGAGTCTCAGGTCCGTACCCGGTTAGGGGACTCAGCATGGGAGATCTTAGCTGCTCGCCCCCCACATCCTCGTGTCCTGGATATACTACGTCGGGGCGGTATCTACCAGTGCGTCGAAGTTGGTCGGGTACAGCACGATAGGTCGCTAGTGACGGCATTGATTGAGAGGTGGCGACCAGAGACGCACACATTTCATCTCCGTACCGGTGAGGCTACCATTACCCTTCAGGATGTGGAGGTCATTTATGGGCTATAGGTTGATGGACGCCCATTGTATATTGAGGAGCCTCCTGTGCTGCCGCCTTACCGGGATGAGTTGACTAGGCTCACCGGTTTCGCGGCTCTGGATGGTCACATTTCCGGCCAGAGTCGGCTTTTGTTGTCGGCCCTTTACGCTCACTTGTGCCTCACAGACATGCAACATCCGATTGGAGAGGACACGCCTCAGGCTGATGTTGACCGATGCGCGCGTCTATACCTACTCATCATATTCGGGACCATCTTGTTCCCGAACACTTCGGGTTCGCATTTGAGCTTGAGGTATCTTCGGTATATCGACGATCTCGCCGAGATAGGATGTTATAGTTAGGGCGCTATTGTGCTGGGCTACATGTATCGAAGATTATGCTGATGTTCTATGGGCACGAGGGTAGAGGTCCCTGCATTTTGCTCGTTCCTTCAGGTAATATATTTAAGTGTGTGTAATTAAACACAAAATATATTTTTTTAAAACGACGACTGATAAAATGTTTTTTAAATGACTATATCAGATATGGGTGTGAACTAGGTTGAGACCTTTTCAGCCCATACCAGCTCACCCTCCCGCTGACTATCTTACTGTGCCGATGCCATACGTGAAGAGATGGTCGCGAGGAGTACGTCGACGTGCGGAGACACATCACAACCTTCTTCCGTTTAGGGATCAGCTAGACCGCATGACGGCGCAGACGGTATGTTCATATTTTGGATCCACACGCTAAACCACATAGCTATTATTTTAGTCTTTTATTGTTAACTAGTTCAATTCTTTTTACAGGCTTTTATAAGGACGCCGTATGATCATATTTTGGATGAGTTGCCGGCGTTTTGTAGGGATGGTCAGCACATGTGGATGTCGCGGTGTCCATTGATACATATGAATATCGTTGAGTATCACGTGCCCGACCGCGTGTTACGGCAGTTTGGGTATGTACAGAATATACCCGCGGCTACGATTTGGGAGCATGACCTCTATGCAAGGGATGAGCGTGCGGGCGTCGATGATGCACGGCGACTCTATATGCAGCAGCAGGTCCAGAGTTGGGATGTGAGGATGACAAGCCTAGCGCTGGTCGGACATGACACTCCGATCCATGTGTACATGGAGTGTTACATGCGGATCACTCGCATCATTATTGGCAACCCCTCTAGGCATCGTCCAGATGGCCTAGGATATGTATGTCACGACCCGTCTAGGGGCCGTGACGAGTACCCGATACTTGTACCGAGCACCCCTTGTCTATTGTTTTACCTTTACCTCTTAGCAAGCCATGTAAACAGAGCCATTTTTTTTTTAACATTAACATTAGCGGCGTCATTCTGAACATAGACTAATAAACTTCGTTATCACTTATACATCAACATTAGCATGCCAAAACACCATATACCTAACTATACTTAACTGACTGTACATATCTGTCTACGAGCCTGTAGACGTAGTACACTTATACATAGAAAGGGCTGAGTACTGCCATGCCCGAATATATATGCACAAAATAGTACCAAGGAAGTGAGGCTCCGGAATAACTGGAGCACTGTCAACACTGCTGGTAGAGCTTCTAAGGATCAAATCCGCCTGTCTACTGACCTGCGGGGCATGAAACGCAGCGTCCACAAGAAGGGACGTCAGTACGAATAGTGTACCGAGTATGTAAGGCATGAATAGTAATATACATAAAATATGAATCATGTATAATGACATAAGAGAGTTACAACACATGTCCTGGGATAGAAACATAACCTGTATATATATATACCCTTGGCAGGTGCTATGCGTACTTAGCTTTCCTTTAAGAATCTTTCCTTGTTCATATACATATACATATAAAATAGGACATCTCATATTGTCGAGGCGTCGGCAGTCGATCCATTTAACCATAAATATACACATCCCGCGTCCGGGCATCCCGCGTCCGGGACGATATCATATCATGTAATGCCAACTGATCAGGTGGATATGCGTTCATAACGCTCTGCCCTTACCTCCATTTTCCCCGTATACACATGCATATATCATGTACATATATCAGCGTCTATAGCGCTCTAGCTCTTTTATCATATACATATACGTGTGTCGTGTAGGTACATCAGCGTCTATAGCGCTCTAGCTCTTTCGTCATGTGCATGTTTTAAAAAAAATATATACACATATCTTACATACATTTACATGTCTTATATGCATTTACGTATCCTATATACATATGTCTCATAGGCACGCAGGAAAGCCCAAAGAAGAATCATGTAGTCATCGGAGTGACGTAAGGTCGGTGACCTCTAATTATATTATAGAATACTCGTGATCGCTTTGTCTCACCTTGAAGGAACGAGTATTTTAAGGTAAGACTACCAACGGGGAATAATATTAAAGTAAACGTAGAATGAAATCGGGGCATCATAGATGACGGTTCATAGACTTTGAAATCTTTTAGAAAATAAAGTCATAGCTAGGAAATATAAATAAGATTCAAAAATTAGTTTATCATTTTCATGTTTACATAAGATACTTAGCTTAGTCATCTTAGTCATAGAGTCGTTCCGGTAGTACGTATCATAGACATATTCTCTTATCTAACATCATTGTTATCATTATCGTCATGGAAGTGCCCTCGTTAGAGGAGTCATAGTATTTATCATTTGGTATTGAAATCGGGATCAAAGGTTCCCTTTGGATTCACTTCAAGTAAGTCAAGCAAGACTGTAAGGAAAAATCCGAGAGTAGCGGGCCCACCTCGGGCCGGATGAGGTAGCGTATACGATTTACGTATGTTACGTGTCATAGCGTTACTTGTGAGGGTCTTAGGGTAATCGGGTCCCATTTATACAAGTTCTAAGGGTGTAGGAGGTTTTTCCAACAATTGACACACTTTCTAGTTCAATTCTATTGAACAAAAAGTGGAAAACTTTAGGTGCGGATTCCGGGGAACCGAGTTGTCCCCGAGGCTCGTACCCAACTTATTTCAACTAAGACATGCCATAGAAAGAAGGGTGAAGCCTTACATACCTCTTTCCGCTTCTTTTGCTATTCCGAATTCACGTTGCAATCTCGTCAAAATCTGCAAATTGGTCACATTTACCCAAACTTTCATTAGGGTACTTAGAGTTAGAATCTTAAGGAACCACTTGGCTACCGAAATTTCGGCAGCACTTCCTCTGTAAATATACCATCCTCAACATTCAACATAGCCAAATTCTCATCAATCACAATCCGGGAATTCAAACCCAGCCAAACTATTAACATAATTCAACAATCACACTAAAAATTCACATATTCCATTCAAGGTGCATTCCAACACTTCAATTAACATTCTACCTCCTTCAATACTCTCCAATTCCAATGAAACAACAATAACCTTATAATACATATATTCCAACAACATCATAGTAATACCATTACATGTCTTCCATACAAAAACATTATTTTCAATTTACACAAACTTCCAATTGCCAATACTTCACCAAACTTGTCAAGTCTTTATTTGCGATATAACATCTACAACACAACGATTAAGATATTAATTACAACTCGCTCATTATTCTTTCACAACTCACCAATATACACGACTATACATCAAGTATACACGGCCACATATACCATGCACACTCACACGGCTCCAACATGTATACACCACTACAATCTCTCCAAACTCATTCAACTTCCATTTTTCACATATCATTCACAACAATAACAACTAAACACTAATTAAAATAATTGAAGCATGACTCCCACACACACATATATATACACGGCCATATACTATATTTCTCTCCTTCATGAATTTCATCCATTTTAGCATACTACAACACATGTAAACCATATATAACACATAAAACAAGATCAAAACTCACCTTTCTTCTTCAACTTCTCACTTGACTACAACTTGACAACTTGTATGATTTTGAATTTTTCTTGCTCCAACAACAACTCCACCTTGTTAATCACCCTTTACTTGGTAGAAAATGATTTTTGGAGAATTTTTGCAAATTTTTCTTGTGAAAATTGCTCTTGGCCGAAATGGCCTTAAGTTTTTCTCCTCTCTCTCTTGTTCTTGCTTTTCTTGAAATTTCTAGAACATTATGTGGAATAAGATGACTTAGTCATCTTATTTATTGACCAAATTTTATTTAATATGGGCTTGGGCCATAACCATGGCCGGTTGGGCCTCACAAATTTGGGCCTTATTATTTTTTTTTGATTTTTTTGGGCCAACTCGGTTTGGTCCCGAGTTGGGCCTAGCCCACTGACCTTTCGACCTTAAAACGTTCATATCTCCTTGTACCGACGTCACCTGGGCACCCACGACCTATGGTTGGAAATCTAATTCAATTATCTACAACTTCTAGTTCTTGGTACTTTTCCAAATTCCAAACTTATAATACCTTTTTTGCCCCTTGAAGTCAGATCACCCGAAAACGTTTTCTTAAAATATTCGTTTGGAGGACTTCCACTTTGATTTGGCCCAAGGGTCCTTCTTGAGTTGTGTTTAACTTCTCATATGTGATTCATATGAGTTTTCAGATGTCCCAAAAAAATCTCGATATGTGGGTCCCATCTCAGCAAATAATCTGACGTTCAAAAATACGGGATACAACAACGTAGCTTTCGCAGGAGCGTACGAGGCGCTGGTACGGACCGTCAGACGATGCGCTATGAGAGCACTGCCCGTACGGAGGCCCCCGAGACGGCGGAGTATGCAACACGGGTGATTGAGCTAGCTGAGACTGGTATGAGACAGGCACATGACTTTGAGCGTCTCCATGAGCGTGTTCCCGCTGCCCCACCTGGGGCAACACGTGGTCGTGGTCGCCGAGGAGTTGGTGCCCGTCGTAGAGGTGGTAGGGCTGGCAGAGGTGATGAGGCTCCATCGACTTCAGAGATCCCGCCGAGTTCTTACCAGCCGGCGACTACAGATATCCCATCGACTTCTCATTCCCGGCCGTCGACTTCACAGACACCTCTGTATACGCCGGACCCTTTTTCAGATTATGTGCCTTGGCCTTCATTTCCACATCCACTAGTTCGTGATCCACAGGGTGAGCGGCCGGTTCGTGATCTACAGGGTGGCCTACATCTGCACTTCGACGACTCCATGTTTGAGGACTTCGTGTTTGATATGGAACCATCTGCATTATTTGACCATTTTAACACGACTTGTATTGCGCACCATTTTAATGCGCAATGTAACACCACGCATGACAATTTCAGGAATCTATGACACATCAAGACTTGATTTGACAATACGTTGCTGCATTATTTGACCGTTTTAACACGACTTGTATTGCGCACCATTTTAATGCGCAATGTAAGTGTTGATTTGACAACACACCACGCATTACAATTTTGAGATGTATGTTGAAAAGATACCTCGAGAAGAAGTCCATCAAGTCCAGCATATTCATGGTAACACTTATGGGGACTTTAGTTCTTATGGAGACATTTTGAGTGGTCAAGTGCCGCTGAAAAATCTAAGCCAGCAATTTAATCAAGCTTACAATGAAAATTGGTAAATATGAATTTTTCATATTATTATTATTATTATTATTATGTGTAGTAGCACGTGTTTGTTGTATGAATTGGTAAATAACCAGTTTTCAAATATTTATAGGAACTATTCGCAAAACTCGCCAGTGGTACCAAATATGGATGTTGGTCAATCATCTCAGTTTAGTGGAGTTGATCGTTCTCCACACCATGACAGTGCTTATGAACAACAGTAAGTTCATCACCTTGATATTAAATTATCTGTATATATATATATATATATATATATATATATATATATATATATATATATATATATATATATATATATATATATATATATATATATATATATATATATATATATATATATGATGTTGGTATTTAAAATATGTTACTTTTCGTGTAGGAGGATGAATGCACTTGATAATGAAGATTTTCCTAATTATTATGAGTCATCATCAAGTGATGACGAAGAAATAGCTAATAATGCAGAGTTAACCGATGATGAAGATGATGATGTTCAAGTTGGTATGACCAACAATATTCCTCAAAGCCAAAATCAACAAGAACCAATGCACCACCACGTACCACTATCGATGGCTGAAAACCAAACTTCTGAAAGCCCAATTCAGTGGCATTCTAACAATATCCCTTATCTTGATAGCCTGCAGGGTCGTGATGATGCATTTGACTTCACAAGAGAAGATGATGATAGTCACCTAAAAACCTGGATTGAACCAAGGGATCTCAACAAAGATCGATGCTACCTTGCAAAGGGAACGTTGTTCGCATCCAAAAAGGCGTTGCAACGGGCTGTCAAAATTTATTGTTTTAAGGAAATGAGGGAGTTTAAGGTTGATCAGTCAAACACAAAGATATGAAGGCTAGTTTGTAGACGACTGTATCAAGGCTGTGAGTGGTTGCTTCGGGGAATTGTTAAGCCTGATGGTATGTGGGCTATCACAAAATTCCGCGAAAGACACACTTGTGATATGGAAGAAAATCGAGCAGATCATTATAATTTAGATACAAACATGATTGCTCAAGTGTTACTTAAAGACATTGCCGAAACGCCAAGGTAACTTATCCTACCTAGTACATTATATGTCTTATATCAATTGAAAGATCATTACTAAATGTTGTTTGTTTAAACTTGTGCAGGTACCCCATCAAAGATTGTATTCGAAACGTTCAAACCGTATATAGTAAAACTATAAGCAACAGAAAGGGATTTCTCGGGCGTAGACGCGCTTTTGAGATGGTCTTTGGAAATTGGCATACTTCGTTTCAATCGCTGCCAAGGTATATGGCAGCTCTACAACATTTTAATAATGGTACTGTTGTAGAGTGGCGGCTTATAGAGGGTAAAATCGTTAACTTCGTATTTTGGACATTCAAACCATGCATTGATGGTTTTGCTCATTGCCGACCAGTGATATCCATAGATGGTACGCATGTATATGGTGCCTACGACATCAAGCTCCTAATTGCAGTAGGAATTGATGCCAATGGGTCAATATTTCCTCTTGCTTTCGCAATTGCCGCTAACGAGAGCAACGACACATGGGGGATCTTTTTGACCCATTTGAAAACTCATGTTATTAAGGATCGTACCGGCATATGCGTGTTGTTTGATCGTCATAAAGGCATATTCAAAATATGGATAATTTACCGGGGTGACAGCCTCCCTTTGTTTACCATCGCTATTGTTTAAGGCACTTGAAGGCAAATTTGCAATCAACGTTTCATAATGACACTCTAAACAAATTGATGTGAGGTGCTGCGATGGAGCATCAACAATGAAAATGGGCTGCAAAAATGGATCTGATCAGGGCAGTGAGTGAACCCGCATACGTTTGGTTGATGAAGCTGGACGCTTCATGCTGATGGAGGCAAAAGATGGGGCATGCTCACAACAAACAGCTCAAAGTCTTTCAATGGCTTGCTGAAATCTGCTCGAGGACTACCTGTCATCGCAATGGTGAGAATGACTTTCAAACAGGTTGTGAAGCGATTTGTTGTTAGGACAAGGCAGGCCAGAGCGATATTAGTGGACGACGGGACATGGATGCCAAAGCCCTTAAAAAATATGGATTATTATAGAAAAAAATGTGAGCATCACCAAATGACCGAGTATGACCCAATTCAACATGTGTACGAAGTTAGGGCGGGTTATTACAACGGTAAGGGTGGAAACGTGCATACCGTTTATGAGGCAACAAGAACATGCACTTGTGGTAAGTGGTAAACGTATCACATGCCGTGTTCTCATGCTGTCAAGTGCTTCTAGAGAATGAGAAAAACGGTAACAAGTTATGTGGCGGGGGAATACAAGGTCCACAGTTACCTTAGAGCATATTCCGGCCAATTCCACCCACTTGGTAATGAAGCTTATTGGCCAAACGAGCCGTTTTCGATGGTTGCTAACAAGGATTACATCAGGAAATTGGGCATTAACTCACGGAGTCGTAGACCCAATCAAATGGATGTTAGTGAAAGAACTTACTCTCGCAAGTGCTCTACATGTAAGCAATATGGCCATGACAAGTGTTCCTGTGGGCAACAAGGCCGTGGTAGTACAAGCACGTCTCGAAGTAATAGAGTCTCTCGAACTTGAAGATTGTATTATTATTGTAATTTATTATTGTATTGCTTTGAATTAGTATTGTAATTAAATGGAATGAATTATTTTTTAATTAGTATAAACCTCTCGTATTGGATGAATTATTATTAAATCAAATATTTATATTTGTACATTCAAATATAATAAAACACTTAAATCAAAACCCTATAAATATGACAAGTTTCAAAACTTACTTCGGGGCACTTTAGAACCCCTAAAACGACGATCCAAACGTTTAGGTGGACTTGATGTAATGAGCCGACATTATTGTACGCAAAAAAAGATATTAAGTTTTATATAAAATATTAATATTTTGAGGTTTTGAAACATGACTAATCTTTGCCCAAAGTATGAAAAAAAACGTGATTTGAAAGGTAACACACAAAAAAAAAAAAAAAACCAGAAGACTTCCTTCACGCACGAAATTCGTGCGTGAAAGGCCTAATTTGAATTTTTTGCAGTTTGGTCCTTTCACGCACTAATTTAGTGCGTGAAACCTAGTAATGTTTTTTTTTTTTGTGCTAGATTGGTTCAACTTTTTACTTTTTGTGCTACAAAAGTCGTGGACTCACTGTTATTCCCGTTGCCATTCAACTGTACTTTTTGTTTTCGTATCTAGATTTTTTAAAACTAAACATAGCAATAAATTTCATACAATATCATTTTTTAAGATATATAAATGTAATTTCTAACCCGAATTTTACTATCTCGGGATGTAAAAAAAATATGAACTAGAATGTGATAAAATGAAACTAGATTGGAAATGATGTTCAATGATGATGTTGAGTATTAAAGAAAATATAATATTCACATGTTAAAAAGCTAATAATATAACATATAAAGCTAGCGAAATTATATTGAAAATTACTTACGCAATACTAATTTTTAATACGCATATAACAACAATTTTTAAGGGAAACATATCTAAATAATAAACACCAAAACTATTATATTCCATCAAGAGAAATATGTTTTATTTTAAAATATTTATAAATTATAGTTTTGAAATGGCCAAACCCATCGACAGACACCTGTGATCGTGCACTTCTTTCACTTGAACACCTCAACTAAACTTTATTTCATTTAGATACTTGAGGTAAGGTCCTACTATGTTATTTAGATAATTTTCGCTGACTTGGCTTATAGCGTGAGTTTCACTTGAAGTTTAGAGCGTGAATGCTTGAAAACATTACTTTTTCTGTTTCCCTTTTAATAATTAAAAGAATTATGAGTAATTTTATTTTATTTTTAAAACAAGAAAATACAAAACCCATCTCCTAAATCCTCCACCAAAACTCTCCCTCCCCTCTTCTTCTCCTAGCATTACAACTCCCCTCCGCAGTCCCTATGCCCAAATGTTTTTTTTTTCTGGTTGGATTTTAAATTTGATATTATCTATTCTAGATTTTATTATTTTACTTTTATATCTAAACTATTCTGGCAAAGAGAGGTAACAGGAGAGCAAGAGAAAGAGAGGGGTGGCGGATTTCCATTTTTTCTAGCAAGAATTCAATTGATAGCTTGAAAAATTAATGATAGGAATTCCCAACTGAAATTAGAGCCTTGCCATTTTATAAATAATTGAAGAAGAATACTATACCTTAAGGTGATAATGGAAGCTATGAATTAATGGGAAAAATAGAGAGTGGTGTGTGCACAGATTATAGGGATGGTGGTGATCGGAGAGACGCGGCATCGTGAGAGGTGGTGGTCCGATTTTGGAATTAAAATATCTAATTTACTTTCCTTTTTTTATTTTTTTATAAATCATCGATGTGGCTCTTTTTCATTGGATCCACGTTGCCACGTAAGGAGTTTGAACTTCACGCACATAGTTTGTTTTGGGACTGAGCTTTTTGTGCCTAAATGGCACAGAGGATCTTACCTAGGTGTCCAAATAAAACAAAATTTAGTCGAGGTGTCTAAATGAAAGATGTTGTCAATCACAGATAGTCTCTCGATGGGTTTGACCTTTTAAAATAATAACATTATTCCAAAATTTCAACTATTAAACACCAGAAGATGTTTTACTCCCCAACGCACAAAAGAATTTTACTTCAATTTTAAAAAGGATATATTGTATGATTACTTCAGGTGTTATAAGAGCAAAGTATTTCTTTAAGTTTAAGATACTATAATTTAGTCATAAACAAACCAACCTTATTAGAAAATGTTGTATACTGTTAAACAAATGTATGAGAAAAATATAAATTAAATTTTTTCTAATGTTTTACATATAAAATGATGAATTGATGAGAAGTATGTTTAGATTACATTTGGAAAAAATTACTCCCGCCTTTCACTTTTACTTGTCATTTTTGACTTTGCACGTCTCTTAAGAATTAATAATGAATTATATATTTTATCATAATGCTCATGTTAATTAGTGTATAATCTCAGTAGACTTTAAGTATTAATTGGAAATGGGTAAGTAATGTTAAGGGTAAAATAAGCAAAAAAATAGTTTGTCTTTCTCTTAATATGCTAAAGTGAACAAGTAAAAGTGAAAGTTTATTTTTATTATAATTGACAAGTAAAAGTGAACAGAGGGAGTAGATAAAAGTAAGTTTAGTTGAAATTGAAGTTAAAGTTAGACAAAAGATTCAGAAAATAAGCTTTTTTTATTTAAGAAAGAAATTCTTTGAAGCTTACTTGAATTAGTGAGCATTTACTCTTTCGAAATTTGATGTGAAGAGTTGAGGAATAGCTTGCAGCTGTAAGCATTTTAAAATTATCTCCTAAAAAAATAAACAAACTAATTAAGAGTTAGACTTCAAGAAAAGAAAGATTTAATTTTTATAGATCACTTTAAATTGCATGCATCATGTAACCTAATCTAGTTATCTTATAAGGACTATCAATTTTCTTACATCCTAAATGTCACACCTCTCGTTTTCATTGCAACGAAGTCCTTGGCCTATGGGTGGTTTATGCCCTTAGTATGGAGATCCGTACTCGAGTTTTTAAGATATTAAGTGTTTTACTCCGTGTGTACCAAAGTATAAGTACATGTTCCTTACGATACGACAGGATTAGAAGCTAAACGAATCAAATCGATGCAAGCCGGAGCGACTCAGGAGAGTTTGCAGAAATCAGTCACCATCGACGGGCCGTCGACACGTCGTCGAGCTGTCGTGGTGTACCGTCCCTGCTCCGCCGCCTCTGAAGTTTCAGGTGGCAGGTCGACAGAGCACGTAACTTTTTAGTCCCCTTTTTATATATTTGACTTCCACGTTTTATTTTCATTATTTTCCACTTCCAAAATCAGAGAAGGTCCTAGAATATTCCTCTCAATATTTTCCATCATCATAGTGAAGATTTAGCAAGATCCGAGCCCCGTAAACCCGAGCTTGTGAAGGGAAAGTTGTTCCTAGGGTTCTATTGGAGTTGTTAAGCTTTGGAATTGGAATTGAAGTTTGATTCTTGGAACCCTAGACTTCTCAAGGTATGTATATGATTCCTACCTTTGTGTTTAAGCTAATTACCAAGAGCTGTAGTAGTTTTAAGTAAAGAGGATTATAGTTATGGAAGTTGTAAGTTGAATAAGGGTAGAGTTGGACTTGAGGGCCATTTTGAGGGATGATTTGGAGTAGAATTGATTGTATTTTGATATGTAAGTATTGATATGGTTATTGTTAGTATTGTTGTTGATAATTAAGTTAAATTGGAGATGGAAGGATTATCGAGTTATGAAAGAGATGTTGCTCGAAATTCATTAAGTCCCTTTTTCACTTGAATGGGATAGTAAGTGTTATGAAAGGACTAATTGTGGTCTATGTTGTCTTGATTGTAGACTTACGAGCTCAAGAAATAGACGTTGGACGATTAGATACGTTTCAAGGTATGTTAAGGTTGTTTCTTTTTTTCTTTTGACATGATCTTTATTATCCGCATGAACAAGTGAGCAAGCGAGTTCCAAAGACTCTACTCTTAGATGGCACAGGATTCATCGTATCCTTGATTCCTTATGTTCATGTCCATGACTTCTAGAGATTTTCTGTTATCTAGAGTAACCCGGAGTATATCTTTCATGAGTCTTTCATGCATTATATATATATATGTAAAACTATTTTCTTACACCGTGCCTACATGGCCTGGAAGCACCACTACGGTGGGTGGCTTATGGATGATGATGTATGATTACACCGTGCTTATATGGCCGGGTAGCACCACTAGTGGGCGGTGCGAGATGATTATCGTCCCGGACGCGGGATGCCCAGACACGGAATTATATGATATATAGATCGGGCCGTACGTTCCTCGGCACTATTATATGATATATGGATAGGGCTGTATGTTCCACAACACTATCAGTTATATTATTTTTATAGAGTGCATGCATATTATTCACCGCAGAGATATTTTCAGTTATATAAATGCATTCAGACAGTCAATAGTTATGAGTTTCAGATTCCTTTCATGATTCTTATTTATATATGTTACTCATATGCCTTGCATACTCAGTACATTGTCTGTACTGACTCCCCTATTGCTCGGGGGAATGCGTTCATGCCCACAGGTATAGATAAACAGACCGGCGGTCCCGCCTAGTAGGACTCCCATCTAGCGGCGATTAGTGCGCTCCACTTGGTCCGGAGTAGCAGTTTATTTTGGTATGCTACTTTTGAGATATAGATATGCATATGGGTATGACGGGGCCCTGTCTCGTCCTTTCTACAACTTTTATTCCATTAGCTAGAGGTCTGTAGATAGTTATGTGTAGATGACTTGTTATGTAGCCTTGTCGGCTCCCATTCTTTTGTGTACAGTCCATGTGGCAACCTAGTTGGCTTGCATTGTTATCTTCAGTATATATATGCATGACGCACAGTTCCTGATATTATTCTTTCATGAGTCAGTTAATCCAGATTGAGTTGCTTGTGGGCCCTTATTATGTAGTGTTGTCCAGATATGAGTATAGGGGTGTTTGGTCACTAGAGGTCCGGCACTCGTCGCGGCTCATCGGTTTGGGTCGTGACACTAAAAGGGCGGGGTAAGAAAATTCAAGTTTTCGATAGTTGATTAGATAGTTATCGCTCTACATTAACTCGCACTAATATTAATAGTGGTGAGCAATTGAGAATGGTGTTTTTGTGTGTGTGTTAATTTGAATGCTCAAGCTGGTTGACTGATTGAAAAACGAGTTGACTAGTAATAATGTCGAATAATAATGATAATTAATAATATCAATAATAATAATAATAATAATAATAATAATAATAATAATAATAATAATAATAATAATAATAATAATAATAATAATATACGGTTGAATGAAACAAAAGATGAGATAACCGTGTAAAAAAATGACAGGCTTGTCACGACCTGGTTTCTAAACAAATCATGATCGATACTGAATGTCATAATTTAATCGAGCAGTTTTTATCTTTTTTCTGTTTTTGACATACTGCACCATAATTATAATTCTGTAACATAAAACAATAACCATTACTTAAGGCAGAGCGAAATGTATTTAAACTTTTTTTTTTGTTTTGTTTTGTTTATGAAGCTTCAATTGAGAAAACATTATTCTACTAATGTAAAACTAATGCAATAATGGAGACGATTACCACACTGTGAACAATGCACGTGACATGAGTTTCCTGACTAACCCTCAAAATCAGCAATAAAAGAATAAATTGAATGAAGAAATAACGAGTCTCACTACAAGAGAATATGAAATTAGCTACGACATTTATCAGTAATCCCTAGTTAATCCGTCGCTAAATGGCTCATCGCTAATTAGATTTTCTTATAATTCGTAGCTAAATGATATTAGCATGAGATTTTGCTGTTTAGCTACGAAATTTTGTCCGTCGTTAATTTCATATTCTCTTGTAGTGTCTCCACAAATAACAAAAGCGAAGGTTGCCAATAATCTTTCTAAAGTGAGAGAACATAGTTTATAGTACCAGTGGCGGAGGCAGGATTTCAGTTCAGGGGGTTCAAAAAATAAAATAAGCACGCTTGTGTTGGCAAATGAGCGGGTCGGATCAGGAATAACTTAAATACATAAAGTATGCTTAACGAAGCACATAGCAATGGAAAGTCAAAAAGCAACTAACTTGCATGAGAGAACCTTAATAGTCCAATAATATATAAAATTTGGAATATAAGTAATACCTTGCAGACTTTTATCTAAATCACGCAGTAAGGCATACTTCCTCCGTAAATGGTTCGGAAGTGCTTCTATATCTGAGACAATGTCATCAATGTAGCAAATTGTTAGAAATCAAAGTAGAACTACACATAGGAACTAATTCCTATATAATAAATTAAGCATCACTCTTGCACAGACAATACTAAAAATCATGCTCGAAGCAAGAATAGTGTTGTCAAAGGCCTGCTTGAGGCGTACATAAACCTCGAAGCTGGGTGAAGGCACCTCCGCTCATGATGAAGAAAAATATCACAATAAAATCCCACAATATAGGTAATAAACTAAGCAAAAGCTAATAAAGTAAGAAGTTTCCATTAAGAAAGGCAACTTGAAGATGCCATATTACAAAAGTAAAAGCTTGGGAGCTTTTGAAGCAAAAACAAAGAAACTAAGTTAGACTACACAAGCAAGACCATGGAGTTCTACAATTGTACTCTACGAGGTTTCATATCTTGAAATGTCTTAATAATAGCATCATTAGAAACATTATCAAATACATCTTTTTCTAGATAAGGCACCAAACAACCGCTAAAAAAATCATCACTCATTTGACTCCGCAAGTCATTCTTGATAAACTTCATTGCTGAAAAAGCTCTTTCAACGGATGCAGTGGCAACCGGCAGAAGCAAAGCAAGTTTCACTAAGCGGAATACAAGAGGATAATTTGAATGCTTCTTTGTCTGAACTAATTTTTTTGAAAGATCACAAAGCCCTTTTAGATTGTAGAACTTTTCATCAACATCACGAACATCAATAATGTAACTTGCAAGTTGATTCTCAAGAGAACCCATATTGAATTCATTAAAGTCATCAGGATATAATTTAGCCATTTTCATTATTTTCCTGATATCAAAACTTGAAAACAAGTCAATTGGATTCAAACAAGAAATTCCATGAAGCAAATCAGTCGTCGCTTCGCCAAAACGATCTTTAAGTTCTTGAAGTTGCCAATCAATAATATTGCAAAATACCTCAACACGATAATGATGAGAGACTTTATTGTCACCAAGTCTCCTTCGTGATCTTAAAGAGCTAACATATGGCTCCTCAAAGTTAGGTACCAAAATTTCATGTTTGATACAAAACAAAGACACCCTAGCAATAAGAGAATCCCATTCTTCATCCCTATATGCTTGCAACCTTATTTTTGCTACTTCAACAAGTAACATGGCATTTGCCAAATCTTGCTCCTTTTTTTGTAAGCATTTATTAAGCTCATTTGTGATTGCTAAAACATCACTCATCAAATGCAACATGAACGCAACCTCATATGTTCGACAAGCTTCAAGATATCCCATTGCCTTGGCTCTTTCATCCAATAATCGTGCATCAAGAACAAGTGATTCAAGAACATTAAGAATAGAGCCAAACATAAGAATAAAATTGTTGAAAGATTTAAAATGAGATCCCCAACGCGTATCACAAGCTCTTGAAAGACCAAGTTCTTGATTCAAGCCACTACCGGTTGTAAGCTCACCCAAATCTAATGCCTCTTGAATTCTTTCTTTTTGAGAATCTCGAAATTCATCCATACGTTTAAAAGAAGATCCCAATACATTCAAAATATTTGAAACCAACACTACAAGTTTTCCCACTTGAATACATTTTTTCGAGACCGCAACAAGAGTTAGTTGAAGTTGATGAGCAAAACAATGAATGGAATGGGCTGATCTACTTTCTTGCCTAATCAACATTTTAAGGCCATTGATCTCACCTTGCATATTGCTTGCCCCATCGTAACATTGTCCACGCACATATGATAGACTTAAGGAATGTTGAGCAAGTAAATTAACAATTGCCCTCTTCAGAAATAAAACACCAGTATCTTGAACATGAACAATGTCAAGAAGCCGCTCCATCACAAATCCATTTCTATCAATATATCGTAAGACAATAGCCATTTGCTCCTTGCGTGACACATCAAAAGACTCATCAACTAGTAAAGAAAAGTAGTCACCATTTAATTCCTCAAGAATAGCTTTAATTGTTTCTATCTTACAAGCACTCACAATATCTTTTTGAATCATTGGAGAAGTCATTTGATCATTTTGAGGAGCATGTTCCAGTACATAATCACGAATATTATCACACTTTTTCGCATACCATGAGAGAATTTGAAGAAAATTACCCCTACTAAGTGATGATTTAGATTCATCATGACCTCGAAATGTCAATCCTTGAGTTATAAGAAGTCTTACTACATCAACGGAAGCACTTAAGCGGACCAAATACGCATGCTTAAATTGACTAAATTGCATCTCAAGTGCAAAATGAATAGACTGTTGTACCCGCAATAAATCTTGACATTTCTTTTTTGACTGGTTATGTGGGTTGTTTGGTAGACTAATATGTTTTCCAAGATTCTTTTTTTTCTGCCAACTCTTAAACCCAACAATTGAAAATATTTCACCCCCACCTTGATTGGTGTTGTAGCCTTTAAATAGATAACAATACAAACAATAGACTGCATCTTTACTAACACTATACTCCAACCAATCATGATATACATCATCAAACCATTCAGAATTAAAACGGCGCATTGATCCAGAAATATTCGTTTGAGGATACTCATGCTGAAGCAACCGAGGTTGACAAGGACCATTAATAAGGTATGCTCTTCTAATAACATCACGATGATTTGGATGATAGTCCAAGATTGGGGTTCTTTCACCCGGATCATAATTTAAAGTACTCAAATCAAATACTTGAGAAGAAGGTAATGGTACTTCTGAATGGTTGGCATTTGCTTCCTGGTTAGGTTGACTAGAAGAAGCTACACTTGATTTCGGTACTTTCGTAAAATAGTTCTTCACTGAACGTTGAGACTGAATCGTAAAAAATAAGAATTTTGTTAGAACTTAAAAGAAATAAACAATTCTGTAGACAATTTTACTCATTTAGTTCCTTCTTCCTAGAATAAATTGTTCTTCCAAAAATAAGTAATTGCATCTGAAAATTATATATTCATTTATATTAAAATTACAACTGAAAAATTGCATCTGAAAGTTGACTATCATATCTCCAAGATTCCATGGGTATAATCTAAAAAGCAAGAGAAAATTTTGCAACTGACCAATTCTCAGTCACTCCGGGCAAATTTGAAGCAATCGAGCTAAAATTTATAGCAAATATCCAAAATAACAACAACAACAACATACCCAGTATTTTATTCTGGCAATAAAGCAAATATAAATTTTAGAAAAGATAAAAAAAAATGGAGAAAGGAGGGATCTAAAAACTTACCGAAGAAGCCATGAACGGAGACCAGAGAGCAGTGGCGGAGGCAAACAAATCAGCAAAAAGAAACTGAGCAAAAAAAAAAAAAAAAAAAAGAAAGAAAGGTGTTAGGTGAGGTGACAGTGACGGAAGAGAAGAGAATGAAAACATTTGGTTTGTTCAATATTTGACTTATTTAGGGATTTGAATCCAATTAATCCAATTAGATTTGTCCCCTACAAAACTATGTCGTTTTGTCCATTTATTTTAAGTAAATATAACGTTACTAAACTACGTCGTTTTGTTTAATGAAACAGCTGAAATAAAATGTTCAGGAAAATATTGCAAGCGGGGCTGCTGGGGTTCGAACCCCCGTGTAACGGGCAACTCTGAACCCCCTGCGCCACTGAGCTGCGCTTTTCGTTTGTTTTGAGGGGGTTCAATATTAAATATATACACATAAAATAAAAATTTGGCCTTATATAAACAGTGTAATTTTTCGACTGAGGGGGTTCGGATGAACACCCTGGGATATACGTAGATCCGCCCCTGTATAGTACAATCAGCTGCATTACATCGACATAGCCGATACAGATTTCCACTACGTGAATACGACTTCTCGATTACTAAAAGTTTGCAAAGCATGGGGAAGAGGAGGAAATTAGTGACCATAATCGTTTACAGTTTGAATAGAAGAAAATAATTTTGTAATTTTTTTATGACATTTTCATATCTCTTGTGTGTAAACACATTGATCTCTTGTAAAGGAATAAACAACTAAAAATAAACTTATAAAGGAAAAAGTATCAAAGTACCCCTCACCTATTTGAAATAGAACAAATTTTCACTCTGTTATGTTTTTAGCTAGAAAACATCCTCTAATCAACTCAAAAATACTCTTCATATTAGCGGTTGCTCCAAAACAAAGAAAAATACACTTTTGCCCTTGAACTATTTAAAATGGGTTACAAAAATAAATGACCGGCAGAAAAAGGAGCGATCATGTTCCCTCGATGATTAGTGTATCTAGATTTGTAATAGTGTGGCTAATGTTTAAATGCAGGCCATGAAACGAAATTGTAATTTTCTATCATAAGAAAGAACAAAGAGAAGAACTTTGGCGCACCGCAGGATCCGCGCGGGAGTCCGCAACTTTTTTAACCCAAAAAGTATTAAAAGACACCAAATATCCCACTTAAAAAAAAGTAACCAACTACCTTTTGCGCACTAAATTAGTGCGTAATAGGATCAAACTGCAAATTTACAGTTAAGTTCTATTGCGCAATTAGTGCGCAATAGAGGTTTTATTTATTTATTTATTTTTATTTTTTTGTATAATTTTAAATTTTTCAAATTCACATTTTTTCCATACTTTGACAAAAAATTAGTCATGTTTCAAATCTCCGAAATATCAATATTTTATATAGAACTTAATATCTTTTTTTTGCGGACAACAATCTCGGCTCATTACATCAAGTATACCTAAACGTTTGGATCGTTTTAGGGGTTGTAAAGTGCCCCGAAGTAAGTTTTGTTTGATTGAATCTTGTTATCTTTAGGTTTAAGTGTTTTATTTTATAAGGTTTTGATTTAAGTGTTTTATTATTTAGTCAAGGCATTAATTTATTTCGAATGTACAAATAAAAATATTATATTAAAAAATAATTCATCGAATATGAGAGATTCAAAATAATTTAAAAATACAATAACAAAATAATACCAAAATATTTAAAATAATACGTTAAGTACGAGAGGCCTCGTAGGCTACACCTTATCATGTCCCTTCACCAAGGTTCGATCCCTAGTGGTTGAGGTAAAAAAATAGTCAAATAGCTAGATCACCAAGCCAAGTTGGCATTTAAGCAATATGTGGACACTATTTATGTTTTATAGTGTTCACTAATGCTATTTATCTTGTTTTCTCAAATTGAATTTCCAACATTGAAATTGACATTCAAAACTTCATCACCACGGGATTTCCATGAAAATTATGCACCAATGGAAAATTCAAATTGAATGAGATAATGAGCGTTTTTTGGAAATTGGCCTGGCCAAACCGCCTTGCGGCCGTTTACCCGCTGGATCTCGAAAAAATACCCAAAATAAAAAAAATAAAAATCGCGTCAAACGGACAACTGAGCACAAAGTTATGTCCGTTTAAAGTTTCATCAATTTACAACTAGTTTTTCTCCCTCTACTCCGTAAAATAAAATTGCCTTGACCGAAAAAAAGTTAAAACTTAATAAAGCAAAACACTTAAACCTAACGATAACAAGTCACCAAACAAAACTTACTTCGTGGCACTTTACAACCCCTAAAACGACGATCTAAACGTTTATAAATACTTGATGTAATGAGCCGACATTGTTGTCCGCAAAAAAAGACATCAAGTTCTATGTGAAATATTGATATTTCCGAGTTTTGAAACATGACTAATCTTTGATCTAAGTATGGAAAAAACGTGAATTTGAGAGCTTTAAAATTGTAAGAAAAAAAAAAAACTATATTAGTGCGCAATCGGGCCAAAATATAAATTTATACTTTGGTCCTATTGCGCACTAATTTAGTGCGCAAAAGGCAGTTTGATTACTTTTTTTAGTGGGGTATTTTGGTGCCTGGACACACTTTTTGGGTTTAAAAAGTTTGCGGGCTCTTCGCGCGGCTGACTGTAGTTGGTTCACATAGCCTGGGTGGGTTATTTGCACTTCTATCCTTATTTTGGGCCAAATCTTTATATTTTTTTGCCTTTCAAAATCAAATTTACGCCTTTAGGGGTATAGACATATATCATACTACTCTCTCCTTCTCAATTTAAATATCTTAATTTAATCGGACACAAAATTTAAAGAATAAATAGAAATTTTTAAATTTTATGATTATAAATTAAAAATATGTATAATATATTAAATTATTCTTTTATTCAACTTATTAAATATATAATGAGACACGTTTGTGGAACAAACCAATAAAAAAAAAAGAAGTTAAATTGGGATGGAGGAAATATTCACAAATTATGCTGCCAGCGCTGTTAAAATACTAGGCATACGCACAAATTAGAGCAGCTCGTTTAAAGGACAAAAATTGAAGAGCAGTCCATTTGAAGGACAAACCGTGCAGCCAGGGGTTTAAGCAAAGTGCAGGGTTTTGACTTTGCTGAGGAAGAAAGAGAGAGAGAGATGGCAGTAGCAAGGGGACGTAACGGTGGGGAAGAGGAAGAAGAAGGAGATGGTGCTATTTTTGAGTTGGATGATCCCAATTCCGTTCCACCTCACCTCCTTAACCTTTTTGACGCCGCCGAGAATGGAAATCTCCACGCCTTACGCCATGCCCTTGGTAATTCTTCTCTTTTCATCTATTTCTGTATATTTATTGTTTGTTGATTTCCACTCTTGAGTCTTTTCCTCTACTTTCTTGTCCTTCCATTTATGTTATTATTATTATTATTTCCACTGCTCCTTTTTCCTATTTGACCTGCTTTGTTATGAGCCGAGGGTCTATCAGAAAAAGCCTCACTATCTCCCAAGATAGGGGTAACGTCTGGGTACTTTTTCAATGGGTTTTAAAGCTGGGTTCTTTTTCTTTTGGGGGTTTTTTGTGGTGTGATGTTTGGCCCAATGTATATTGGTGCTAGTGATTAGTGAAGGGGTTAAAAGAAGAAGAATAAGTACATTTAGCTTCTCCTGTTTTTTATTCTGTTCTCAACTGTATGTCCCAATTTACAGAAATCTATCTATCTACTTGTTTGTTGATTTATACTTTATTGCCTGTTGAGTCTTTCAAAAATTAAAGCTGGGTTCTTTTTTGGGGGTGGGTTTTGTGGGATGAGTTTATTTTTGTGGCCAATGTATATCGGTGCTAGTAATTCTTGAAAGGGCCTTTTTCTTTTGGGATTGTGATTTGGTGATTTTGATTTATGTAGACAAGGAAAATTCCTAAACCGGTTGCATTTGTCATTTTTATTTTCTTGAGTTTGAACCTAGCCTAGAGTGGGTGCTGGAGAGGAGAAGTGGAGGTGAACTAATTTACTGTTCTGATCATGAGTTTGATAAAGATGATTTTTTTGGGGAGTGGGGCTGTTGAAGATGAATCCTTTTTTATTTTGGGATAATTGTTAGGAGTTTGAAGGTGGTGGGAAGATAGTGATTCAGGAGCTATTTGGATGAGTTGTTTAATGGGGGTTAATGGTTTGAAAGACGAAAACTTTATGTCGAGAGTAAATTGGTGGCCTGTAGTCTTGATCTAATTATAATTTAGTTAAGTTTATTCTGACTAAATGTCTAGACATTCAAAAAAAAAAAAAAAAAAAAAAAGGAATGTACCAAAAGATACTTTATCACCTTGTTATCAAAGATTCATGGGAACAATGTTGGTCTGTTGAACTCTACTTTGTTACAATCTCGAGGATAATGGAAGGAGTAGGAATGAAATTTAGCTGGACTACTAAGAAGCCAATGCCTACATAATGATATCATTGATGTGTGTGTGTGTGTGTGTGTGTGTGTGAGAGAGAGAGAGAGAGAGAGAGAGTGTTCTGGAGTTGCTTGCCCTGAACTCCTACTTCATACTCTCATTTGACTGCTGATCTATAGGTTTCAAAACTTGCAACAACGTTGATATCTGAAATAATATTCTTACTTGCTCTTCTCATCATTCTATACAACTACTCAGTCTAGTACATAGTGACTTTGGCAGGCCTGCAATGAGCATTATGTTGCCTCTCTCAAGAGAACTAACTCGTCATTTGGACAATATTTTAGTTGGAAGTTGATTTTTTTTTTTTTTGCAAGTTGAATAACCTGTTCAATATAGCTTGTTTTCCATTTTTGCATCAATTCATGTGTTTCTACCTGTTGGACTGGTGCAGATAATTTGACTGGAAGCATTGATCAACCTCTTGAAGATGGGGACACTGCTCTTCATCTCACATGTTTGTATGGCCATCTGTCCTGCGTGCAGGTTGGTGCACTTGCCATACTTAATTGGAAAAAGTTTCTGTAGCTAACTGTATTGATCTTTTGATCTCTTAATGATTTTATAACCAAAAGGATAATAAACATCTTTACTTTTAATTTTCCATCC
This sequence comes from Lycium barbarum, assembly GCF_019175385.1. Classification (NCBI taxonomy): domain Eukaryota; kingdom Viridiplantae; phylum Streptophyta; class Magnoliopsida; order Solanales; family Solanaceae; genus Lycium; species Lycium barbarum. The sequence goes on from NC_083344.1 coordinate 124,557,846, forward strand.
AGCTATTGTTAGAGAGAGGAGCTTCTTTGGAGGCTAAGGATGAAGATGGAGCAATCCCGTTGCATGATGCTTGTGCTGGAGGTGTGTCATTCACTTCCAAGTTTATAGTGATATTTCATTGTCATAGCTATCCTTTACTGTCATAATTTTTAAGTATATCAATTAGGGATGTCAAATGGACGGGTTGGGCTGGATTTGGGCGCGTCAAAATGGGATGAGTTAATAAATGGGCGGGTCAAAGTTACTTGGGCTGAGCTAATAAATGTGTGGGTCCATGACCAGCTCAAACTTGCACGGGTTGGGCAGGTCATGTTTTCAAGGGCTAATTTGCCACGTCCAGTCATAGCTATCCTTTACTGTCATATTTTTTGGAGTATATGAATTCATATCCATAAAAAAGTGGTTTAACCATTAACAGGATACACGGAGATATCCCAACTGCTGATCAATAGTGCCCCTGACCCTGAATGTGTGAAGAGGATGTTGGATTCTGTTGATGTAGAAGGTGATACGGTGAGGATTTCTATTAAAATTTTATTTTTTATTTTAGTTTTCTGGACTGTTAGGGAACCAGCTCTTCTGTAATCAGAACTTCTGTTCAAGCTGAGTTTACTCCTTGCAGCATCTTTTTGCTAATTGTGTTTGGTTGAATTTGAAATAGCCTCTCCATCATGCTGCCAGAGGTGAACATGTAAATGTCGTTAGATTATTGCTAGCTTCAGGGGCTTGTCCTACTAGGACCAATATATATGGAAAGGTTAGTAGCTGATGCAACATTTCTTCTTTGATTTAACATGTGTAGTTAAGAGGTTTTTGATGTCTGATCATTTCAACGCAACGTGTGATTATTGCAGACCCCCGGTGAGCTTGCTGCACCAGACACTGAAGCTCGAAGAATCTTAGAAGAAGCTTCAAGTGCTGTTCCTAGTCATTAGGCCCTTCATGCCGAGAGTTTGACTTGGAAGCTTGGTTATCACTTATCAGTACTATAGTTTTGCGTTATTTTATGAGTAGAAGTTTTGATCAAAATTTCCCCTTGGAAAGATAGGAAATTATGTAACTAGGGGACGACTATGCCAGTGAATTACAGTTCTGACAAAAGCTTTTTCTGTCAAACAGTTAACAATTATTTGTCCAGTTGAATGTTAGAATTAAGTTCACTCAAATCTTTGGTACAAGAGCTTCTGCTCGGATGATTTAAAGGAGATTGTGAAAATATGGAATATTTAGAGGAATTCACTTTGATTTCTATGTACTGTTACGCATAATTAAGTAACTGAAGTGTGTTTCTTGTTGATTGTTTTCCATGTTCTTATTTTTGTTCCCTTTGGGTCCACTTTCTCTCTCTGTATCGCTTTCTTACATGGAGCATGTTTGGATGGGCTTATGCTTGTAAGCTGCAAACAGTTTATAAGCTAAAAAAAATAAGTTGGGATAGTATAACTTTTTTTTTTTTGGCTTATAAGCTGTTTTCAGCTTATAAGCTGCTTTAGATAAGCTAAGTCAAATGGGCTCAATTATTTTTTTGAGCTTATTTTAAGCACAAAATGACTTTAAGCTGGCCAGCCAAACACTCAAAAAAGCTGAAATCAGCTTATAAGCAACTTGTAAGCCAATCCAAACGGGCTCATGGTTATTAGAATACAAGGAAAAAAAGCATTTGGAAACAAAAGAATAATAGGTTGCTTGTTCATTAGAATTGAAAGTGTTGTATCTTCTTTTTTGCAGTCAACAAGGCTTTTGATTGCTTCAATAACCTTCCGTCCTGTGTTTTCATTTATTTTCTGCTTTTGTTGTTAATCGCTTCATCATTCGTGGCTAGTTATTCTATTTAATCATTTATATTTCCCTAGTCGTATTGCTTATCTCAAAAAAAAAAAAAAAAAAAAAAAACCCTTCTCTAGTCGTATTAGTATATGGATTAACATCAAAAGAAGGGAGTGAAGATATTAATCTACCAAACAAACTCGTTGTTTTAGGGTCACTTGCTTTGGAACAAGCAGTTGGAGGTTCCAAAAGACGATACATCTTCTTGTTGAATGAATAGTTGATTTAGATTAACATTCATATGTTGTTTGGCGTTTGCCATAAAAAAAGATGTTTGTTATGAAACCTTGAAATCTTGGGCCAAGAAAAAAGTGTATATGAGAACTTAAGTTCTAACAAATTTCTTCTTCCGTCTAAAAAATATGGTTTATCATTGCTTTCCAAGAGTCTTCGGAATTTTTAAAATAATTTCCTATTTTTTTCTAAAATTAAGTAAATTTAGGCTTGGACACATTTGAAAAATGAAAAGGAATTACTATAATTTTGGAAAATAGGATGTAACCCAAAAAAGAATACTAAGAAAACAGGCACTACTTATATGTTATTTGAAAATGAAGCCAAATTATTTATTAAAATAAGAAGAACTAATTGTATAAGTGACAAGCCACCTTCGTCGTAATTACCTCTTTACAATGGCTATACAACGTAAATATTCCAATAATAAACGGCCGGCCCATTTACTTATCAACCAAAGTGGGCCGTAAACTAGAAAACAGTACTGTCTGTTCTATTCTAACCGAAAGTCCCAACCAGCTAGTTCTCCCACATCGCCTACATAAAGAAACTTTGCAGGGTTTATATTGCAAAACAGTAACAATCATGTTCGTCCCTTCGGGGACATCCGATAAAATTGGAACGATACAGAGAAGATTAGCATGGCCCCTGCGCAAGGATGACACGCACAAATCGAGAAATGGTCCAAATTTTTTTCTCCAATTTTCCGCCATTTTTATTATTTCTTGTGTAGTGTATTGAAGTAATTACTGTTGGTACAGTGGTTCATAAATGCAAAATTTTGGTCTTTCTTAGATGTCAAATATTTTCTGTAATTGGGGTTATTATTTCTTGTGTAGTTTTTATTGAAGTAATTACTGTTGGTGTGAGAATTTGGATTTAGATTAGTTCATAATTGCAAAAAAATTGTCTTTCTTAGATGTCAAATATTTTTCTGTAATTGGGTGCATGAGTTACTAAATAGTTTTGCTGTATAAACCCTACAACCTTAATGTTAGTGTATTTTTCTATTGTTTGATTTTGATATTCTCTGTGAATGTTTATGTTGAAAGCTAGCTGCTTTTGAAATTAATTTGTGTGTTGTGTAGTTTTCAGAGTGAAGTGTGAATATTCTATTAAAGTAATTTTTGGTGTGCAATTTTCGACCTACATATATCTTGTGATTTTGCTGCTATACTTTTGTATCTTCTTCGAATTCCTTTCCTGTTCTTTTCATCTCTTTTTCTTTCTTTGAGCTGAGGGTCTTTCGAAACAGCCTCTTTACATGCTACCCTCCCACACCTCATTTGTGCGATTACACTGGATATGTTGTTGTATTAGTTCCTAATTGCAAAAAAGTTGTCTTCCCTAGATTTCAAATATTTTCTGTAATCGGGTGAATGAGTTGCGAAATATTGGAGTAATATTCAAACAAAAGAAAGATGTAACTTCTTTGAAGATTTGTGTTATTTGGTGTTGGAAATTAAACTAATTTTTCTTGATGACCTAGATTTAGGCAAATTACTTGGAAATAAAAATGAGGAAGAGAATGTCCAAGCAAAGGCTTGGACACTTAACTTTGCCTTGATCTACCTATGTCCAATGGTAGCACATGGTATGAATAAGTTTGGTTTTCAAAAATCTCGAAAATTCACTAAAAGTTTAATTCACCATACCCGTATGTAGTTATTGTAGTCAGACACGAGTAGTAGCTAGCGTATTGGGAGACAATCGCCAGGCAAAACAGTTTTCTGCTCAGATGTTGATCTTGTCTGACTTGTTATCTTTACTTCTGATGATATAGTGGCCTTTTTCGTCTTGTTCAATCTTTAGCAAAAATTGGCTTTAATTCAACATATAGCTCTGGATATTTTAGTCCATCAGCTGGTGTACCTGGGGTCTAAAATGATACATATATTACAGTCGCAGAGTCTCGTGCTACCAAAATAGTCATGTGGAGTAAGAGGGGTATGAGTAAATATCTATTTATGGCTTTGCAGCCATGTTTAACGAGAAGTTCATTTTCATCTATTCTATGCACTTTTGCCAGGACCTTAATGATCTGCTAAGGCGACGCAGAGCCTTATGAATTTATTAGAACCATAGCAGCTTGTTGCTCTGGTGCCTTACAAAAATGGAACGGTGATTAAGATAGTGCTGTTCAGACCACCATGTCCCTGAGCTGAGCTGACTTATGGGGATCGCTATTTTATTTGATCAAGATATCTGTATTCCTCCCTTTTTTAAAATTTTTATTTAAATTTTAGCATTTGTGCCAAGTTGAATAAGACCTTATTTACAAGTGCTAGTTGCAAACAGAAATTCCATCTGAACTACTTGTGGAACTTACATTGATAAATTTTGGCTGACTCTGCTCAATTTTACAATACTTGAGCTTTACTGGTTAGCTCAGTTGTTTCTTTTCTGCGGAACTGATATACTAGTTATAATGGCATGGATGATATATCTTGATTATCTTTAAAAGAACTGAAACTGAACGACTGTCAATGGATCAAGGTATATGCAGAGATCCTAGATCTTCTGTGTACAATGTTTAACTCTCAGATTAGGGTAAAATTTGGCATGACTGGTAACTTCTAGTTTCACCGCTTTTACTGTAGGAGTAATCACTTTTTGCTATTTTAACAAAATTTACTAAAAGAGTTATCACTTGAATTGGTTCTGTGATTCAGTGCATGAACTAAATCTTTTTGAGGTCCTTCTCTTTTAGGTTTTCAGTTCTTCTTGGGTTAGGCTTGGCATTCATCAGATACAATTGCTAGAGGAACTTGTTCTTCTGCCCGTGGCTTTACTCAAATAATTCAATTCAAGCTTGTGGAGGAGTCGGAACCTGCTAGCAAAATTATGTTTGTGATGTGAACTATAACTTCCCGAGTTTTGAACCTGACTGGTGGAGCTTCTTTCGTTCGAGGAGCTTCGTGTGATCAGTCACAGACTACAGTCTAATTGGAAGCTGGAATTTCTCACATTGTATCTCGGTTTTGCTAGCCGTCACGTTGGTTTATAACGTGTGCAGTGGCCAACAACATTTTTCTGTTGTTTGTAAGCCTCTAATCTTTGTTTGTAACAGTTATCGTCATGACTTGTGAAACAGTGCCTTTGCGTTAGCTTTCTAGAGCGATTTGCTTTTAAAATATCGTGTAAAGCTTTTCATTTTACTTTGTTAAAGCTTGTAAATAGGTTCATGAGATTTGCTCATTCTGTAAATTCTTATTTTTTGGCAATAAACAATGTTGTAAATTTTCTTCTCATTACAATATGATACTTTTCAAGTCATTTAAACACTCGTGGTTGACCATTTATGTTGGAAGCCCTTGTTGTCTCAATAGGGATCTGTTTTTTTTTCCTGACGATTCTGATCGGGCTAGCTTGCGCGCATTTTGATTTTTTCATAGCATATCTGCTGCTACCTTTGGGTGACTCTGCCCACCAAGAATTACGTAGATGAGAAAAAAATTACCTGGTATTTTTCTATATCTGTTGAGATTTGAAACTTGATCTTCAAGATTTACATTCACTTTATTAATCACTAGGTCACACTTGATGGGACAATGTAAACGTACTTTTGAGATGGGAAAATTAAGGTTGGTGGCCAGTTGCAGCTGGCAATTCTTACTGTGATTAAATTGAATTTGGTTGCCCTTTAAGATTAATGTTAGGCCTAGTACCAAACATGGAACATGGCAGTATTTAATGAAGAATTAAATGCCTTTGATCATGGAGCATGGCAGTATTTAATGAAGAAATAAATGCCTTTGTTACTTTCGGAATCTTATCTTTCTGTAACTTCATTCAATGAACTGACAAATGCCCCAGTGGTCCAGGACAACAAAATGAAAAAAAAATTAAATTATAATGTAAAGATGATAAAGACCAGATTCCATCCCTGTAAAGACTTTATATTTACCTTCTTCATTGAAATCTGTTGTCAGAGAAAACTCATATTTTTAGTACTGCTGCAGTTTATCATCTGTTTTTTTTATTTTTATCCAGAACAAGGAAAGAACCCATATACTAACATATTAGTAAGTATATTCTTTTCTTTTTTCTCCAATTAGAATTCAGTTTTCCTATTATTTTCTTCCTGCTGCTTAGTTAATCCAATCATGAGATTTTGCAATAAGAACTTGGAAGAAAAGATAGCAAAGAGAGAGGGAAACTCACCCTATAGTGATTGGATAGAGAAAATAATATAATACTCCCTCTGTTTCAATTAATATAAACTCATTTGACTGGACACGATATTTAAGAAAGAGAGAAGATTTTTAAAATTTATTGTTCAAAATAAGCTTTGAAAATTTGTGTGGCTGTAAATCATTCATAAAGTGAATTTGTTTCCAAATTAGGAAAGAGATCATTTATTTTAACACAAATTAAAAAAGAAATAGGTTCAAACAAATTGAAACCGACATTATATGTTTGCAAGTCTCTTTTGTTAGTGAGTACACTGTATTTCTTCCCCTCCCTATCCAACCATAGTAGTTTGAATAGTCTATCCCTTCACTTTCAATAAAAGAAACAAATGAAAAAGGAGAAAAGAAATAAAATAAGCACTGTATATGCATGCAGGTAGCAATTTTAAACAACAATTTTCTGCATGACATGACCTGCGTATGTTGACTTTCATTGTTAAGCTTTCACATCATCCACCAAGATAAGCATATGTTGAAAGTCAGGCTTTGGCATCTCCCCGTCACTTTATACCTATCTTACCTTTAGCTTTGGCCTTTTTCTCTAAAAAGAATTAATATTTTTATATTATATGATGGAAGTTTTAGCCTTTTAACCCGAGTTCAGAACACTACCAAAGGAAGGTTGAGTGGTTTTCGAGTTTCAACAAACACTCAAGACAGAGTGGCCGTACTGTCACGATCCACTGAAATTTAGTCTTTTGTCGCTCTGATTCGTGAAATATAAAAGAAAAACACTCAAGAAAGCTACTGATAAGCTGAAGAGCAAATTTGTATCACTCAATGGCTGCTCAAAATTCTCAGCTTCACTTTGTTCTTGTACCCTTAATGTCCCCCGGCCATCTAATCCCTATGGTGGACTTTGCTAAATTATTAGCACAACATGGTGTAATTGTTTCTATAATTTCTACACCCCTTAACACTATGAGATTCAAATCAAGTATTGATCACTCTGTCAAATCAGGCCTCCAGATCAGAGTACTTGAACTCGAATTTCCAGCAGAACAAGCTGGGCTGCCCGAGGGATGTGAAAATATGGATTCACTACCTTCACGCGATTCGATCAAGGATTTCTTTGTAGCTGCTAGTATGTTACAAAATCCATTTGAAGAATTGTTCAGTGATCTTAAACCTAGTCCTAGCTGCATAATATCTGGGAAAAACATGGCGTGGACCGTCGATAGTGCGCGTAAGTTTAGAGTTCCTAGGATTTTCTTTGATGGTATGGGCTGTTTTTCTTCTACATGTACTCAGAAATTGCAAAGTTCCAAAGTTCATGAGAATTTGTCAAAGTTTGAGTCTTTTGTAGTACCAGGTTTGCTTCATAGAATAGAGTTGACTAAAGCACAGTTGCCTGAAAATCTGAATCCAGGCTCACCAGACTTAGTCGATGTTCGCAACAAAATGGTTGCTGCTGAATCCATTTCAGATGGGATTATTGTCAACACATTTGAGGAATTGGAACTTGAATATGTTAAAGAGTTTAAGAAGATCAAAGGTGGAAAAGTATGGTGCATTGGCCCTGTCTCAGCTTGCAACAAATCGGAATCCGAAAAGGCTACAAGAGGAAAAAATGTGTCATTGGAAGAGAATAAATGCCTCACGTGGCTAGATTTGCAAGAACCAAACTCTGTGGTTTATGCAAGTCTTGGTAGCATATGTGGCCTAACATGTTCACAACTTGTGGAACTTGGATTAGGTTTAGAAGCATCAAATAGGTCATTCATATGGGTAATGAGAGGAGGGGAAAAATCAAAAGAGTTAGAAAAATGGATTGAAGAAGAAAGATTTGAAGAGAGGATTAAAGGTAGAGGCTTTTTAATAAAAGGCTGGTCACCTCAAATACTTGTGTTATCTCATCCTTCTGTTGGCGCTTTCTTAACACATTGTGGATGGAATTCGACTCTAGAAGGGTGCTGCTCTGGCTTGCCTGTAATTACTTGTCCATTGTTTGCTGAGCAGTTTATAAATGAGAAATTGATCACACAAGTATTAGGCACTGGTGTTAGTGTGGGAGTCAAGGCTGCTGTTACATGGGGAATGGAGGAAAAATCGGGAATAGTGATGAAGCGCGAAGATGTGAAGAACGCGATTGAGAAGATCTTCGATAAAGGTGTAGAAGGAGAAGATCGACGTAGAAAGGCAAAAGAGATCACGAAAATGGCGAAGAAGGCATTAGAGGAAGGTGGCTCATCTTACATAAACATAGAGGCTTTGATTCAAGATATTATGCAACAAAGTTTGAGCAGTGTTGAGGCACGTTCTTGATACTGTAGTTCTTATGAAAAGTAAACTCTTTTTTCAGAATATATAGTCATGAAACTCTTTCCACTGAATTGTGATTTGTGTCATTTAGGAATACAATTTAGCTGCTGTGTTTTTATGTCTCAAATTTATTTCAGTAATGATCTGTTCTAGTGTTGAAACTTTGAGCTGATTTTATAGGAAAAGGTTTATTATTATTGTTTAACTACTCATCCTCCAGCCAATGTATGTTCCCCCTGTTTTTCCTTCTTTCACTAGTTCTATCTTCTGTTCTTGTGATTCCTGGACATGCAGTTATAAGTAGTAACTGAACTGGAAAATAACACACACACACACAGAAACTACCGTCAAATCTCAGGAACCGCAATATAGAAAAATGCACCTGATACAAAAAATAAATAAAAAGTAGCAGAAATTGCACTTTCAAAAGCTATAACAGACTCTAGAAATGGAGCAAAAATAATAGAACTGCACCTCAAATGTATGTTCATGCTATTAAAGAAATAAATTCTCACAGCTCTCTTTAAATCAACAAACAAAGTTTGTTAACTATAAATATTTGACTCTGTGACCAAAAGCGCTGACTTATGACAAACTTAAGAGATTAAAATCAATTAGGAGTATATTTAAGGGTTCATTTTGAACCTACCCCAAATATAACCGATTGTTTCTGTCATTTTATCAAAATTTTACTATTATCAAAGAAAAGAGCAGTAGGTTTAATACTAGTCTACACTCTTTAATTCTAGATCCGTTTCAACTTGCTGGTTTGGAGGGCATACATAGTATAATAATACGACCAGTTGCTTTTTTAAAAATATAATTGCGACAAAATGTTAGTTTGGGAACATTCACATTAAATACAATCCTTCAGAGGACTCTCATAATGAATTGAGTTATTTGCGGAACCATCAAAGACTGTTATGAAGTGGTAAGTGCTTTTTAAGATTTCTGATTCAAGTCTCGTAAAGAAATTACCTTTGATAAAGAGTATTTTACTTTTAAAAATAAAACTTTCTAACATAAATCCAAACTAATCGACCCGAATGAGTATCAAATATCAAATGAAAGGAAAAATCATTCTGAAAAGGTAGCATTAAATACAAACTTGTATCAATCGGTTCAATAAGAAAAACTAAAAAAGGACTTCCATTTGCTGGTTTTGAGATCTCTTTACGGGACACATCATCATTTCAAGTTGGATATATATATGTATAAAAAAATATTCACATATTTAAAGTTCTGAATTAGTCGTTGATTACCTTTTGTTAGTACTCCTTCACTTTTAATTGTCATGTTTCATTTTTCGAGAGTTAATTTAATTAAATTTAGAGCTAAATTCTATTAGATTAATTTAACATTTTAAAATTAAAATTTAGATATTCAAAAACTATATGAAAATACTATATATTGTAATTCTTCTCATATTAATATGATGAAAAAATACATCTTAAAATGTTACTCAAAATCCATTTAATTTGACTCTCAATAAGTGAAACGTTATAAGTAAAAGTAAAATAGGAGGAGTATAATAGTGGGAGTAAATGCTAGCTTGCTTTCTAATTTAAAATATTTTCAAAAAATATGAGTACTAGAGTACCGGATGCATGAAAGGAGATGTTCGGCCAAAAATAGATATATTTATGTATTGTTGCCTCACATTGTAGTATTTTTAATGGTCTTTTGAGTATTATTATATTAATTTGTGGTTAATATTATATTTTTATTATATAAGAATAAAGTAGTGTGAAGATGAAAATATTTAGAGCCAAAAACAAATTAAAGTCGAAATAAAAGAAACAAGGGAGACATTAAACCCGTCAACCAGTTCGGGTTAACCGGTTCAAACCGGTAACCGGACCGGTAAAACCGGAACCGGTTAACTGTTTATTATATACCGGTCCGGTTTCAATTTTTTTGGAACCGGAACCGGATCGATAAAACCGGTGGATTTTTTTTTTTTAATTGTAGCCGTTGGGGCAGCCCAATGGACCGTTGGGCAACGGTCCATTTGCAAAAATGGCCGTTGCCAAACGGTCCCAAACCCATTCCCCCCCCCCCCCCCCCCCCCCCAACAAAACCCTCCAAACTTTTTTTTTTTAACACTTTAACCCATCTCCCACCCCTATATAAACCCCTCTCCATTTTCATTTTAATCCACACCAATTCACTATTCTCTTTCTCTCAAATCTCAATATCTCAATTATAGTTACTTTGCAACAATTAGCCACTTTAAATTTCTCTCAAATAAATATTATAAAGTCTTATTATAGTTTCAATTATTAATTTTGCAATTATAATATTGTTGGTGGAGTTGGTGATTTTGCAACAATCCGAAGTAGCTTTGGTGGATTTGCAATTCTAGTCGCCTTCACTTTGTTGAAAATTAGTCCGGCAATTTGGTACCTTCGTTCCAACTCTATCTTTATTTTTCGCAATTTAATTTACGCAATTTAATTCTAGATTTTTTTTTTTTTGCAATTTAGTTTCTTGTGATTTATTTGAGTGTGATTTAAATTAATTCTATTTAATAATGACGAAGAGATTTAGACGTGATACCGGTAGTAGTGGTATTGTTAGGCGTGGGCTTAATGAGGAAACATTTGTGGAAGAAACACTTAATTTAGGTATTGATGTTGGTGGAAATAATCCACTTTTAGGTCATGAGGCAATGCAACAACATTATACCGACACTTTTAATGAAATTGATGATGATGATGAAACACAACCCCCCGAAAATTCCATAGGAGATACATGTCCTGCACAATCACATACACAAGACAAACCGCCTAGAACTCGTAAGCCAACCGCTAAAATTTAGAAATTTATGACTAAAGATAGGGAAAGCCAAACAGCTAAATGTACCCTATGTGGACAAGTATTTACTTTTAAGCAAGAAACTAGTAAGGATGGTGGAATAGGTACACTAAATGCTCATATGAGAAAGAAACATATGGATGTTTGGGGAGAGCAAACGGGTTCAAATGTGTGGGGTACTCAAATGACGATAGACCCACGAACCGGTAAAATTTTAAGTATGACAAGAAAAAAGAACGTGTAGAAATAACTAAAATGGTAGCTTATGATTGTTTACCATTTTCCTTTCCTTCGGGTTTAGGGTTTGTTACTTACATTCAACGTTGTTATAATCCGTTATTTGAGGGTATTCCTAGAAGTACTTGTAGAGCGGGTGTTATAGATTTGTATAAAAAATATAGATTTTATTTGCGCCATGTATTTAATTCTTTAAATTGTAATGTTTCTCTTACCGCTGATTTGGGTCTTAGTCTTAACAAGTTAGATTTTTTTGCTATTACATGTCATTGGGTTGATGACAATTGGGTTATGCAAAAAAAATTATAGCTTTTTTATATGATGAAGGAAAAGGTCGTCACGATGGAAAATTTTTAGCGGATTCAATGTCTACTATTATGAGATTTTTTTTAACATTTATAGAAAAACGCTTTGTATTGCTTTAAATAATGCTGCTAATAATACAAAGGCGATTGGTCTTTTAAAAAGAGAATTAAACCCTCCGCTAAAAAATATTTTTCATGTAAGATGTAGTTGTCACATTTTAAACTTAATTGTTAAAGATGGTCTTGTGCGTTTTGACGATTCTATTCAAAAAGTTAGAGATCGGTTGCGTTTCTTTTTTGTAATGCTAATGGGGGAAGAATTAGAGATTTTAAGAATGCTTGTGTGGAAAATAACCTTAGACCTAGGAGAATTCAAGTAGAAATTGAGACTAGGTGGAACTGCACTTACATTATGCTACAACAAGCAAATGAGTATAGGATTCCCATACAATAAGTTCACAACAAATATAATATTAATAGTGATGATTGGTTAAAATTTACGGATTGGGAAGATGTTAAGGAATGTGTTGAACTCTTAGAAATCTTTTATAATGTAACTCTTGCTTTTTCTAAACAATTTTATCCCACGGTAACCGGAATTTTAGCCTACTTAGCGGAAATAGCTAGAGTTTTACAAGAGTATAAATATAAACCCGGTTATCAAGCGGCTATATTTGATATGACAACAAAATTTAAGAAGTATTTTTTTCCCATCCCAACTTTATTTATATTGGGTTCTCTTTTAAATTCTTGTTTAAAAGTGTCTTATACTAAAGCATTGGTTGGTCAAATTTATACATTTTTAGAAATTGAAGAGGGAGTTCAACCATCTTAAGCTGAAGCCGAACTCGCTATTGATGACGAGTTTAGAAAAGCTTTTACTCATTATTCTAATTTGGAAGAACATGCTACACCCGTTGCTCCACGCCCTACTACTTCTCAAAGTAGCAAAAAGGGCTTGTCGGGTTTAAAAGTTTTATATTCACATCCAACTCCTTCTTGTAGTGCAAACTTTGATGAATATCACTTTTATTTGATGCAGCCAAATGTGGATATCAAAGAACTAGATGAGTTGGACGTCTTAACATGGTGGAAGAAATACAAGGCAAGTCATCAGATACTCTCAAGAATGGCTCGAGATATCCTTATGGTTCAAGTATCAACTGTGGCTTCTGAGAGTGCATTTAGCCAAGGAAGACAATAAATTGGAGACCATAGACACTCATTATCCGGCTTTAGCTTACAAGTACTAGTCTACATTCGCGATTAGATTAGATCAGAGCCAGTGGCGTACACAGGATTTTTCGCAAGCGGTGTCACATTTTAAGATAGAAGTAAATAAATAAAGCATGGTAACATCATATTAAAAACGGAAAAGGCTCAAATATGCCATCAAACTGTCAGAAATGACTCATTTATTCTACTCGTCAATAGTTTGGCTCATTATGTCATTGCTGTTACCCTCATTCATGCCATTTTTCATTAATTTGGGTCGAGTTTTTTTTTATTGATTTGGATTTAAAATTGGGCTGGATTAATTAAACAACGCGGACCTTTGATTGGATGGCATAATATAAAAAAAATATATAAAAAAAATAAAAACACACACACACACAGACAACTCATGTATATTACTACAACTCTTCTCGATGAGTTTTTTACTTTTTAAAAAATATATTCAAAATAACTTTACTAGAAATAATACTAAGCGTTTTTTTATATAAGGCACCAAACCAAAAAACTCATTATTTATTTGTTTCTGTATATCATTCTAAATCAATTTCATTGGTGCCAAAAAGAAAATGAGAGGAAAAGAAAAAAGAATAGTAGCACAACTAGAAAGAAGTATTTATTTCTCCGAAAAGATCTAAACTTGGACATGCATGATAAAGACTTTTAAAAAAACCCAGAATATAGTTGTTGAGGCTCGACATCGCGACCTACAGTAGGAAACAGAGGCGCTTGACCAACTGAGCTGCGTGGGCCTTTGTGTTGAGGAGTGTCAATTCATTATATTTATTCTCGATTTGTTTGTGTCTTTTAATTATACTAGCATACCTAGTAAAAAAATTCGACGAAGCAGTGTCACGTGACACCCCTGAGCCTAAGGTAAATCCGCCCCTGATCGGAGCGACACAACCAAAACTTAGAAGCGGAGGAAGGCGAAGAGGAAGAGATTGAAGATTTGATAGCAAGTGGACCGGACCAAATGGAAGACTTTGAAGATATCTCCATGGCCGAATATGATATGGGGTAAATTAACCAAATGATTGAGAATTGGTGATTTTATCATTCTACTATTTCTTTGCAACTCATGTATTATTTGCAAGTTAAAAAAAAACTACAACTTGCAAATAAATGTTATCCAAGAATGAATAAAATATATGGCTTATTGAGCTTTCTTCTATTTACTTGTGTCATTTTTACTTATATTAAGTTAGGAATATACCTAAAATATACTAAGAATATACTTATAATATACATCTACTTAAATTAAAAACTAGAAAGTTATATACTTAAAAAATAACTAAAATATACTAAGAATATACTTATAATATATAGTATACATATAACTTAAATTATATGTATACTATATATACTTATAGCTTATATATTATAACTTAAGTTATTTATAGCTTAATATTTTTCTAAGTTTATAAATTCGTATTTTATAAATTAAGTATATTTATATTATAAGTATATTCTTAGTATATTTTTCAAGTATATAACTTTCTAGTTTTTAATTTAAGTAGATGTATATTATAAGTATATTCTTAGTATATTTTAGGTATATTTATAACTTAATATAAGTAAAAATATGAACACAAGTAAATAGAAGAAAGCTCAATGAGCCATATATTTTATTCATTCATGGATAACATTTATTTGCAAGATGTAGGTTTTTTTAACTTGCAAATATTACATGAGTTGCAAAGAAATAGTAGAATAATAAAATCATCAATTCTCAATCATTTGGTTAATTTCCCCCGTATCATATTCGGCCATGGAGATATCTTCAAAGTCCTCCATTTGGTCTGGTCCACTTGCTATCAAATCTTCAATCTCTTCCTCTTCGCCTTCCTCCGCTTCTAAGTTTTGGTTGCTTCGCTCCGATCTAATCCAATCGCGAATGCACACTAATACTTGCAAGCTAAAGCCGGATAATGAGTGTCTATGGTCTCCAATTTGTTGTCTTCCTTGGGTAAATGCACTCTCCGAAGCCACAGTTGATACTTGAACCGTAAGGATATCTCGAGCCATTCTTGAGAGTATCAGATGACTTACCTTGTATTTCTTCCACCATGCTAAGACGTCCAACTCATCTAGTTCCTTTATATCCACATTTGGCTGCATCAAATAAAAGTGATATTCATCAAAGTTTGCACTACAAGAAGGAGTTGGATGTGAATATAAAACTTTCAAACCCGACATGCCCTTTTTGCTACTTTGAGAAGTAGTAAGGCGTGGAGCAACGGGTGTAGCATATTCTTCCAAATTAGAATAATGAGTAAAAACTTTTCTAAACTCGTCATCAATAGCGAGTTCGGCTTCAGCTAAAGATGGTTGAACTCCCTCTTCAATTTCTAAAAATGTATAAATTTGACCACCCAATGCTTTAGTATAAGACACTTTTAAACAAGGATTTAAAAGAGAACCCAATATAAATAAAGTTGGGATGGGAAAAAAATACTTTTTAAATTTTGTTGTCATATCAAAAATAGCCGCTTGATAACCGGGTTTATATTTATACTCTTGTAAAACTCTAGCTATTTCCGCTAAGTAGGCTAAAATTCCGGTTACCGTGGGATAAAATTGTTTAGAAAAAGCAAGAGTTGCATTATAAAAGATTTCTAAGAGTTCAACACATTCCTTAACATCTTCCCAATCCGTAAAGTTTAACCAATCATCACTATTAATATTATATTTGTTGTGAACTTATTGTATGGGAATCCTATACTCATTTGCTTGTTGTAGCATAATGTAAGTGCAGTTCCACCTAGTCTCAATTTCTACTTGAATTCTCCTAGGTCTAAGGTTATTTTCCACACAAGCATTCTTAAAATCTCTAATTCTTCCCCCATTAGCATTACAAAAAAGAAACGCAACCGATCTCTAACTTTTTGAATAGAATCGTCAAAACGCACAAGACCATCTTTAACAATTAAGTTTAAAATGTGACAACTACATCTTACATGAAAAATATTTTTTAGCGGAGGGTTTAATTCTCTTTTTAAAAGACCAATCGCCTTTATATTATTAGCAGCATTATCTAAAGCAATACAAAACGTTTTTCTATAAATGTTAAAAAAAATCTCATAATAGTAGACATTGAATCCGCTAAAACTTTTCCATCGTGACGACCTTTTCCTTCATCATATAAAAAAGCTATAATTTTTTTTGCATAATCCAATTGTCATCAACCCAATGACATGTAATAGCAAAAAAATCTAACTTGTTAAGACTAAGATCCAAATCAGCGGTAAGAGAAACATTACAATTTAAAGAATTAAATACATGGCGCAAATAAAATCTATATTTTTTATACAAATCTATAACACCCGCTCTACAAGTACTTCTAGGAATACCCTCAAATAACGGATTATAACAACGTTGAATGTAAGTAACAAACCCTAAACCCGAAGGAAAGAAAAATGGTAAACAATCATAAGCTACCATTTTAGTTATTTCTACACGTTCTTTTTTCTTGTCATACTTAAAATTTTACCGGTTCGTGGGTCTATCGTCATTTGAGTACCCCCCACATTTGAACCCGTTTGCTCTCCCCAAACATCCATATGTTTTTTTCTCATATGAGCATTTGGTGTACCTATTCCACCATCCTTACTAGTTTCTTGCTTAAAAGTAAATACTTGTCCACATAGGGTACATTTAGCTGTTTGGCTTTCCCTATCTTTAGTCATAAATTTCCAAATTTTAGCGGTTGGCTTACGAGTTCTAGGCGGTTTGTCTTGTGTATGTGATTGTGCGGGACATGTATCTCCTATGAGATTTGCGGGGGGTTGTGTTTCTGTTACACCTCGGAAAGTTTTCCGTTGATGCACAAGTGAATAGGCTAGTGAAGAGTACGAGCATACGATATTTCCATAAGTAAGAAATGACATTCGATGACCCTAGTTAAGATTTCAAAAATGTAAGAGATAGGGGAAGAAAGTTGGCCAAGAGAAGGCAGGGCATACGATAGGTGTTGACACCCGATTTTGTCCCGTCTTCCCCGAAGTATTTATTTACGCTTCTAATGTTTTCGGAAACTTTTTTAAAAAAAAATATTTGTATTTTTACTATAATTATTAGCTTTTATTAATACCGGCATTTCTTTATTCTATTGCAGTCACTAGCTGTTATTATTTTGTTATTTATCCTTATTATTATTATTATTATTATTATTATTATTATTATTATTATTATTGCTATTACTATTATTATTATTATTACCAGCATTATTATAATTCACATTTTTTTATCATTTCAACATTTTTACCATTTTATGCACATGCATCGCATTTGTTTCGCGCAGTTAAACACTAGTGTTTATTTTTAAAATATTATTGCACGGATATTACGACGTCATATAATTTTTTCTTTATCCGGGCACTGATAATTACATATTTTTATATTAGATAATATTTAGCACACGTTAGTATATAGTTATTTAAAATAGATCTTTTGTGCAAATCTAGAAGCCCAAAATAGCATAAGAAGCAAATATATATTCGAACCAACCCAATGTGATTGGCCCACATTGTAATACCTAAATCAACCAGCCCATATTTTAAATCAGTAACAGACCAGCCCATCGTTTCTGAATTGAAAATATTAAGCTTTAGTCGCCTGGAAAATTCCCAAAATTAGGAGTTCTGGAATCGCAAAAATTCCTCCTTAGAAAGGAGTTTTTCAGCCGCCCAATATCCCCTAAGCAATATTAGTTTCATCATTCTTATATTTCTGAGTGTCGAGCAAAATACTCAATCATTTTTTTTTTTGCTTTTCGTTTGTCTTGGTACTGCTTCGAATCCGAGGATCGCAAGCTCGGATTTGATAGTGTTCGAGCGTGAATCAAAGGCCCCGTACCCACTTCGCTGCACCCGAAGAAGGTAATTCTCTCATTATCTTAGCATTTCTATTTTAATTCTGCCCATTACAATTTTATATTAGTTTAGGGATTAGTTGATTTATTTGCTTTATTAGAAGTATATTAGATTAGTAGTTTCAGTAATTTCCTTCTTTGTTTTGGTGTTCTTCTACTTTTAACTCTATGTGTCTGTTTCGTATAAGATTAGCTTAATTTTGTTTTATCTAGCTAAAAAAATTAGTTTTCCTTGCTACTGTATGAAAATATGAAGTTTTACTATGTTCTCTTTGTGTTTTCTCCCTTAGTATATGGTGAAGGTCAATGTTAAGAGCAACTAGTTCTAATAAAATCACTCATATCTTATTTATAGTTTTTTTTAAGAAGTTAATACTCAACAATTTGTTATCTTTAAACTGAGATAGAACTAAGCATAATCAATACGTTACCTTTTTCTGGCTCTGGATTTCGATTAAACATTGAGCTAATTTTGTTCATGATCCAAGAATGGTCATACCATGCTAAACGTAACTAAATGTTAGCTATTTGCCAACGGAACAGAGTCATTAGTTATAAATATTTTATTAATTTCAAGTTTGGTTCTGCCTTAGCTTTCCCTCACTGTGGTGTTTTCAATTAATGAGTCTCCCCCTTTCTTTCAGAATCTGTTTAAGTGATTATCCTTCTTCTTTTCATTTTATAATCCTGTTCTTCTATGTGGTTTGCTTTGAAATTCTTGTTTCTGTTTATTTGCGTTCATGTTATAGGTAGTTTCTTATCACGACTGTTTCTTAGTTGCTGGTATTAGTTAGCTCTTGTTTGCTAGACGCTTTTAATTAGTCAAGTGGTTAAAAATGATAAGCTTTTCATTTATTAATCTTTTTCCTGCTTAGTTAAGATTACATGTAGTTTTAGTAATATTTTTAGCATTTAGTAACTAAGTAATTTTTAAGATTAGAGCTCACTCTTCCTGTCTTGCTTTAGTTTTTCTTTGTCTATTCAAAGTGAAGGTAGTTTGATTAGTTTTGGGCTGTTAGTTTTTCTTGAGATTGATAGCTTAGTTTCGACTTCACTGAATATGCGTGTAGTTTCAAATGAGAGTTGGTTCTCAAGTTGTGTACGTCAAGCCTTTCGACTCTCTTCACTGTTGTGTTTTCATTTGTATTCCATTTAAACTTAGGCAACTTTGTATAAGCTGAAGATCTGTCGTTAAACAAAAGTAATGAAGTTAAGGTCTCTCTTTAGTTTTCCTTAATATTTGGGTTTGAGGTGAGATCTAAACTCCCTTGTTTTACCTTAATCACATGAGTAGTTGTGTTGGCTCAAAACTTAGCTCTTAGTTAATGATTGACAGTTGTTTCTTGTACAAAATGTGCACTATTGTTTTTGGATCTCCAATACTCTTTCGTTCAAGTCTTGGGATTGAAAAAATGTATGCCAAAATGAACTAGTTTCATGAAGTCTTAGTCGACATTGTAGTTCCTTAAGGAAATACTTCCATCACCATGTTTCTAAAATGCATCAGCTCACTGCTTCTATGCAAAACCTTATTTGTTAGATCTGTTTAGGTTCAAATGTGTTCACTAATCCAAGGGCTTCGGAAGAAGGTCACTTGTGTAGATGTATTTGAAGTCTGCTATTAGTTTAAACAGCATGAAACATTTATTCTCTATGTATATTCTGCTCATTTTTTGTATTTGCATGATGCTTTTGAAGTAATGATCTCATGGAATTAGTTCAGCTGCAAAAAAATTGACGGGATGTTATATTTGCTGTGTTTGGTGGAGACTATATGAAAATATCCTTGAACTTTTAACCTTGCTGTAAAGTTAGTAAAATAGAGTATTACTTTTGTTTTCCATGTCTCTTTTTCATCTAATTATATAGAACTGCTCTTTGGGTGTTCGCTACGTGAGATGCACGTCAGCATACTTAATATTAACTGAACTTTAATTTCCCCTTGGCTAATCGTTTTCTCTTTTATTTTCTATGTACGAAACTCCGAATGAGTCCGCGAGACTCCAACCCCTTTGCATTATGTGTTGGGCCAAGCCCAACAATATATTCCCCCCAAGTCAGCCCCACCCAGGAGTCCAAATAACGCAGCAGCAGTAACAAATCAGCAACAGCAGAAATGGGCAAAGCCCAATAGACAGGAGCAGTTCGCAGCAGTTGGGCCTAAAATGGGCCAGATCCGATTTTTTTTTTCTCTATCTTATTTTGTTGTGTATTTTTTAATTTGTATTATTCGACTAACCCTTTACTTTGTTTTGTTAATTTAGATGAACCTTAGCGAAATTAGTGGGATTTAGTTTTAGTAATGGGTAGGTAATTTAAGGAAAACCAACAATTAGTCCCATAGATTTCATTCCCCTTTTTATGTTAAAAATTAGAGAATACATGTTTTGAATTAGAGAATTACTTTCAATAATGAGAATACATGTTTTGAATTAGAGAATTACTTTTTGTTTCTTTATCATCTTAAAGATTTGAAATACCGTGGATATGTAAAACATGAATTTAAGTATCACAAGTTTGACTTAATCACGCGTTTTTTTTTTAAAGTATAGTTAAATAAAGTTAATAAAAAAGAGAAAGAAAACTCACTTCCTTTTGCATCCTAATTATAAAAAATAAAACCTAGATTTTTCTACATTGCCATATTCATATAACATAATTTATCCAAAGTTCAAATTTGCTAAGTCCTTTCTTACAAGCTATCACTTATATGCAGATTATTGTATTTTTCTGTAAGTTTTATTTTAAATAGTATTATTATTTAAAGCCTTAGCAACATTTATAAGTTTTATTTTAAGAATAGCGTTTGAAGTCTCCTTTTATTGCCAATTATTATATTTTTACAAGTCTTGTTTTAAATAGCATTTTTTAAAGCCTTAGCAACATTTATAAGTATTATTTTAAATAGCATTATTTTCCTTAAAAACCTTAGCAATATTTACAAGCCATTTTCTTAAAATTTAAATGCTATATTTGTATCTTTAGCCCTAATTAATTAACCTAAGTTTGGACGGTAACCGTAGTTAACGGATTCTAAAGGATGTCTAACCCCTTTTCCTTTAGGATAATCTAGAAGCTTTACCTAGAATCACGCTAATTAAGTAGACCATTAACAGAGGTTTAGTTAGGCTTTACCTTAGTTAATAAATTAGGTGTCCTAATTCACCATTAAATTAATTAGGTGACGACTCCTTAAAATAAAACAAATAGGGATCACCAAAATGTTGTACTCTAATTTAACCCGTTTAAATGGGGTATAACAGCTTGGCGACTCTGCTGGGGACATTAGGTTCTAAACCACAACAGACTTAGGTTAATTAATATTTTGTTGGGTGTTTTGTTTGTTTGTTTTCATTATTTTTGCCTTATATGCCTTTAAATGTCTTTATTATTGTTTTATGCCTTATTTTCCTTTTGCTATGTAATATATATGTTTTGCTTTTATTAAATTGGCATTCCGTTCATATTTCTTCCACTCCTGAAAAATTCACACATATTCACACACTTAAAGCGGTTTCGCGGTTCGCGGCCATGCACTACTAAATTACCCATTTAGTTGGATTGATTTGGTGGATTTAGTCGATCGGCGGTGCAGTCGACAGCCACAGACTTTCCACTCCCAAGTTTTCCACTTGGGGGAGCCTTGTGTCTTAGGAAACCAACTCTTAGTGAGCCTAAGATAGAGCTAAGCCAAAACCCTCTTTAAGAACATGCATCACGCAAACCTAGGAGGCTTAATACCCGAGGTGTATTAAGTCCATTAGTCAACCTCGTCCAAATGTCCGAGTGGGTCTATGACCCCAAGCGACGATTATCACGTTATGTGCATTGATTTGAAGGATAAACATGTGTATTATGTGGACCATGTGCTATTTAGGTAGAACTAACCATTTGTGAACGCAGGTAGCCATGAGTCAGTACAATACGAGCAGCAGGCATTTAGTTACAAGCAAAGCATGCAAGAATTAGATATACTTCTAGCCCAGCAAGAAGAAATTGGCATCAAAGAAGGCATCAAAACGGGAGGAGTTCTGGCTATGTCATACAAAATCACTGAAAGATCGGTCAAATATATCCAAGCAACCCAGAGGCTCAAGGATGATGAAAGACCTTCCTCATTGTTAATTAGCTTATGAAAGTCAAGTTGTAATAATTTCCTTTGTACCAAAATTTTCAAACATTGTATGGGTCTTTAATTAATAGCCCATTAGGATGACATATAATTGCATATTTTATCCTTCAAATCCGCGTTAGGCCTACCTCTGGCACAAAAGAGATCCCTTGCATAATAGGTCGCGCTGTGTTTGCTATATCTCCTTTTTACCATATGATTCGTTTGCTATGCAATATATGTTTTGTTTGCTATGCAATATGTGTTTCCTTCAACGTTGTTTGCTCAATGTTCGCATTATTTTAAAGCAGCAATCATTCGCACCATACTAACGCAGTTTTCTTCATTTTTGATTTTTTTCTTTTTATTTTGATTATCTCCCCAAAAGTTGATTCGTGTTGACTGCGAACTGGCAGACCACCCGTACTTTAGAAAATCAAAAGCACGAGCATCCAACGATATGAATGATTCAGGGGCATCCGAACAGACTGGTTTGGGATTTGTCACCATTCCAAGAGACGAACCTGAAGCTTCGAGAGGAGAATGACGAACTCATCGCCCAACTGGTGCAGCAAATAGCCAATATGCAAATCGAGCGACTGTGAAATCTCACCAATCTATCCTCAGCCCTCTCCCTCAAACCCTTCGCTTTACACAGTCCATCCAAATACTACCAATTCACAACAAACTAGCCAGCAACAAACCATCTCACAACAATCAATTCCACAACAAGCCATTCCACCACCGATCAACTCACAACAAACCATCCCGCAACAAGCCAACATACAACAAACCACCCTGCAACCAAATGACCCGAAACAAACCAACATATAACAGATCATCCCGCAACAAAATGACCCGCAACAAAATGACCCGCAACAAAATGACCCGCAACAAGCCAACCCCCAACAAATTAACTTCCAACAAGTCAATTCACTACCTTTCACCACTCCCTATATTCCTCATGCCTCCGGCTATCCAAACTGCCCCACTTACCCAAAACCTAAACATTTTCATTCAGCCGCCACTCTCCATATTTGTTCCCTCTCTTCATCTCAACTTAGTCGCCTCCTTTGCTACGATTTAGCCATTAAATCCGGCGTATCTCTCCTTGGTTCGCCCCTTGTTACTTCGTATATCCTGTATTATGGTACAACCTCGCAAACATTCTATATCATCAGAAATATTGCAAATGACACGCATCAAAAGTGGTTGAGCACTGCCTTTTATATGTTGCATGGGCTGTGCACCGTCCCTTTGGAATTTCTGCAAAAGGCTGAGCACCGCCTTCTATATGTTGCGTGGGCTGAGCACCGCCCTTTGGAATTTCTACAAAAGGCTGAGCACCGCCTTCTATATTCTGCATAAGGCTGAGCACCGCCTTCTATCTGTTTCATGGTCCGAGCACCGCCCTCTTGATGTTTCTGCACAAGGCTGAGCACTGCTTTCTATCTGTGGTATAGGCTGAGCACCGCCCTCTTGATGTTTCTGCATGAGGATAAGCACCGCCTTCTATTTGTGGCATGGGCTGAGCACCGCCCTCTCGATGTTTCTGCATGAGGCTAAGCACCGCCTTCTATGTGTTGCATGGGCTGAGCACTGCCCTTTTGACGTTTTTGCTTGAGCCTAAGCACCGCTCTCGGGATGTTTCTACATAAGGCTGAGCACCGCCTTCTGTCTGTTGCATGGGTTGAGCACCGCCCTCTTGATGTTTCCGCATAAGGCTGAGCATTGCCTTCTATCTGTGGCACGGGCCGAGCACCGCCCTCTTGATGTTTCTGCATGAGGCTGGGCACCGCCTTCTATATGTTTCATGAGCTGAGCACCGCCCTCCTGAAGTTCTGCATAAGGCTGAGCACCGCCCTCTACATGTTGCATGGGCTGACCACCTCCTTCTTGAGGTTTCTGCATAAGGCTTAGCACTGCCTTCTACATGTTGCATGGGCAGAGCACCGCCCTTTTGAAGTCTATATAAGGCTGAGCACCGCCTTCTGCTATATTTTGCCCGGATTGAGCACCGTCCTCTCAATGTTTCTACATTAAGGCTGAGCACTGCCTCCTCAAAACAAATACGCTCTCTAAGGGAGTCAAAGACACCCTTTCATGGCCAAAGGACTTTACTTTTATGCATCATCATCCAAGGGCATCATAGTCTAAAGGCATCATCTTCATAGCCTAAAGATAACATTTCATGGCCTAAGGAATTTACTTTGTGTATCATCATCCAAAGGCGTCATTGTCTAAGGGCATCATCCTCATGGCCTAAAGACACCATTTCATGGGACCCCGAGCTTATAAGGCCGGGTAGAATATGTATGTATGTTTATGTAATGCGCGCGCACCACTGCAGTTGGGTACGGACAACACTGAGCCTTGGTAGGGCCAGGTATGTGTAACACTGAGCCTTGATTGGCCAGGTATGTATGATCATCGAGCCTAGCTATGGTCGGGTACGTGAAATACCGAACCTTCGTGGTCGGGTATGCTATGTAAATGATATGTATATGCTATGGGTAGGTATATGATATAGATATGTGTATGAATACGAATATGATACGATTGCGAATAAGAATATGTACATGATATAAATGTGAATAAGTATATGTAAATGAGTACGGATGTGAATATGGATATGGAAACGGATGTATGTACACAATCACGCACTCGAAATGGAAAGTTCCTATGTAAGGCAAGTAAGTGCTTATGACGATGATTCCACTATCTCCAATCTTATGCTATTTCTAATGTTGCTTATTATGCTTCTATATTGATAGTGATCATGCTTTACATACTCAGTACATTCTTCGTACTGACGTCCTTTTGTTTGTGGACGCTGCGTCATGCCCGCAGGTGCCCAGGGAGACAGACTTGATCCATAACTACATTCTCAGAGACTACATAGCAGAGCTCCACTTCATTCGGAGGTATAGCTTTTGGGTACTTATTCTTTTGTGTACATAATTAGGGGCATAGCGGGGTCCTGTCCCGCCTATATGTTATGACATACTCTCCTTAGAGGCTTGTAGACATGTGTATATGGTTAGATATGATTGGCCTTGTCGGCCTATATTTTGGATCTCATTTTGTTAGCCTCGTCGGCTTTTGTACATTGATATGGCCATAGATATCAATGATAATATAAAGGTATTATTGTCCAATGAGACTAGTATGATTGGTGAATAGAAATGTATGTTTTAATATGTGGCTCACCTAGATGTAAGTGTAAAGTTACGCTAAGGGGTGCCCGGGTGGGCAAGCACCGGGTGCTCGTCGCAGCCCCTAGTCGGGTCGTGATAAAAGTGGTATCAGAGCAGTTCTGTCCTAGGGTGTGTCTATGAGCCGTGTCTAGTATAGTCTTGGTTATGGGTGTGTTGTGCGCCACACTTATAAACAAGAAGCTGCAGGCATTTTAGGAATAAATGACCTTCTTTCTTCATAAGAATCGTGCGATAGAGCTATGATATAAGAACTTCTTGTTCCTTAATCGTGGGTTGTGTAATTCAGAAATGTCTGTAAAGAGAAAGGCTACAGCAGCCCAAAAGGGCAAGACTACATCAGTCCAAAATGGAAAGACGGTGGCAGAAACGCGGGCTGGAAGAGCACCCCCACCGGTAGTAGAGGAAAGTGAGTCCTAGAGTGCGGCTCAATCTCAGTCCTCTCGTTCAGTACCTATATTAGAGAAGTGTGAGGGAGCCTCAGCCCCAGCTCCAGCACCTCCGGCTCTTCCACCGGATGCTTCAGGCCAAGATGTGAAAGAGGCCATACATTTGCTTACTCAATTGGTTGCTGCCCAGACTCAGCGGCAAAGCACGGGGCAAGGTGATAGGGCTGTTAGTGCAAGGGCCTGTGACTTCATTACCTTGAACCCTCCGGAATTCTTTGGATCAAAGCCGGATGAGGTCCCTCAGGATTTTATCGATGGTATGTTGAGGACGCTTCGGTTGATACATGCTTCGGACACTGAATCGGTAGAGTTAGCATCATATAGATTGAGAGATGTCTCGATCCATTGGTACACGGTTTGGATGGCTTCACGGGGGGCCAATGCACGTCCCCCGATATGGCAAGAGTTTGTTGATGCTTTCCTCCTACATTATATGCCTCCAGAAGTTCGGCGAGCTAGAGCCGATAAGTTCTTAAATTTGAGGCAAGGTAGCATGTGTGCTTTAGAGTATAGTCTCCGCTTCAATTCTTTGGCTAGGTATGCTTCGGCCATGGTAGCGGATATGAGTGACCGAGTGCACCGGTTTGTGAAAGGCCTAGGGCCACATTTGATGGATAGGTGCTTGACTACATCCCTTCAAGACAATATGGATATCGCACGCATTCAGGCCCATGCCCAGAACTTAGAAGAAAGCCTACAACAGCAGAGAAATGAACGCGAGCATGATAGGGGACATAGCAAGAGGGCCAGATCTTCGGGTCCGATGAGCGAGTTCAGAGGTGGGCACAGACAACAGTTTTCTAGGCATTCAGGCCATTATGACCAGTGCACCTCCACGGTTCTCAGGCCAGAGATTTGATAAATCTACTCGTTCCGGGCTGAGTCAGAGTTTTTTGAGGTCTCAGTTCAGAGGTGATTCGGGTCAGGCGAGGCCACTCGTACCACGATGTTCCCAGTGTGGGAAGTTGCATTGGGGTCAATGTCGATTGGGTTCAGAGGGTTGTTATTCATGTGGACGATCAGGCCATATTATGCGTGATTGCCTCTCGATTCATGGTAGAGGTAGGACCCAGCCTTCAGGGTAGGTAGACGGATCTTCAGCATCTGTACGCCCTATGGGGCCAGGTTCACATGCGCCAGTCGGCCATGGTAGAGGCATAGGGAGAGCCCCCAGTTCTAGCAGTCCTCAGCACCGTATTTATGCTTTGGCTGGACGCCAAGATCTTGAGTCTTCTCCTGATGTGGTCACAGGTATATTATCGGTATTTTCTCATGATGTATATGCTTTGATTGATCCGTGCTCCACATTGTCGTATGTTACTCCGTATGTTGCGGGTCGATTTAGAGTCGAACCGGAGTCGATCAAACCTTTTGAGGTGTCTACACCCGTTGGTGAATCAGTAATAGCTAGCCGAGTATATAGAAACTATATAGTTGTGATTTGTGACCGTCGTACTGTGATTGACTTGCATGAGTTAAAAATGGTGGACTTTGATGTTATTATGGGCTTGGATTGATTGGCTTCTTGTTATGTCAGTGTTGATTGTAGGATGAAAATGGTTCGCTTCCAATTTCCGGGAGAACCAGTTCTAGAATGGAAAGGGAATACTGCGTCACCAAAAGGTAGGTTTATTTCCTATCTAAAAGCAAGGAAAATGATCATGAAAGGATGTATTTATCATCTAGTTCAGGTTCAAGATGTAGAAGCTGAATTGCCAACTCTTCAGTCAGTTCCCGTGGTTAATGAATTTCCGGAAGAGCTTCCAGGCCTTCCTCCCGAGAGGGAGATTGATTTCGCTATTGACGTATTGCCAGACACTAAGCCTATATCTATTTCTCCTTATAGAATGGCTCTCGCAGAATTGAAAGAGTTGAAGGAGCAATTGAAGGACTTGCTTGAGAAAGGCTTTATTAGGCCTAGTTCATCCCCGTGGAGAGCACCCGTATTGTTTGTCCAAAAGAAAGATGGCTCCTTGAGAATGTGCATTGACTATCGGCAATTGAATAAGGTGACGATTAAGAACAAATATCCTCTTTCGAGGATTGATGACTTAGTTGATCAATTACATGGTGCCAAGTGGTTTTCAAAGATCGATTTGAGATCCGGGTATCATCAGGTGAGAGTCAAGGAGAAAGATATCCCTAAGATAGCCTTCAGAACAAGATATGGTCATTTCGAGTTCCGAGTGATGTCGTTTGGGCTAACTAATGCACCGACAGTATTTATGGATTTGACGAACAATGTGTTCAGGCCCTTTCTAGATCTGTTTGTGATTGTATTTATCGACAATATCTTGGTGTACTCTAGATCTGAGGCAGAACATGCGGATCATTTACGTACTGTCCTTAGAGTTCTTCAAACTCGAGAGTTGTTTGCAAAATCTTTTAAGTGTGAGTTTTGGCTGAACTCAGTGACATTTCTGAGGCATATTGTTGCAGCCGATGGTATTCGGGTAAATAGTCAAAATATTGAGGCCGTGAAGACTTGGCCAAGACCCACAACTCTTACGGAGGTTCGTAGCTTTCTGGGCTTAGCAGGTTATTACAGGAGATTTGTCGAAGGTTTTTCTTCTATTTCTGCACCAATTTCTGCACCACTCACAAAGTTGACCCAAAAATCAGCAAAGTTTCAGTGGACAAATGCTTTTGAACGTAGCTTCCAAGAGTTGAAAGATAGATTGACTTCCGTCCCAGTCCTGACATTTCCAGAGGGATTGGAAGGATATGTTGTTTATTGCGATGCTTCAGGCATCGGGCTAGGCTGTGTGTTGATGCAACATAGTAAGGTGATTGCGTATGCTTCAAGGCAATTGCGGAAACATGAGAAGAATTATCCAACCCATGATCTAGAATTGGCCGCAGTGGTTCATGCATTAAAGATATGGAGACATTATTTATATGGTTTCCATGTGGATATTTATACAAATCATAAGAGTCTTCAGTATATCTTCAAGCAGAAAGAGTTGAATTTGCGGCAACGACGATGGTTGGAACTGCTAAAGGATTATGATGTTGATATCTTGTATCACCCTGGAAAAGCGAATGTTGTGGCTGATGCTCTTAGCCGTAGATCTATGGGAAGTTTGTGTGGTGTTCAACCAGAGAAAAGATAAATGGCTCGTGACCTCCAGCAGTTAGCTAGCCTAGGAGTTCGAGTAGTGGACTCAGGTAGCAGGGGAACTACTATTCAGAATTCAGCAGTCTCGTCGCTAGTAGCGGAAGTGAAAGAGCGGCAATACTAAGATTCCATGCTAATGCATTACAGAGATACCCTCCCTCAGAAAGAGGAGTCATCATTTGAGCTTTTAGGAGACGGAGTTCTCCGATGCGGAGGCAGATTATGCGTTCCTGATGTGGCAGGTTTACGCCACCAAATATTGAGAGAACCTCATTGTTCCTGTTATTCTGTTCACCCCGGTGCGAAGAAAATGTATCATGATCTTAAGTCTATATATTGGTGGAATGGGATCAAGAAGGACATAGCGGAATTCGTGGCTCAATGTCCCAACTATCAACAAGTGAAAATCGAGCACCAAAAGTCGGGCGGATTGTTGCAAGCTATAGAATTCCAACTTGGAAGTGGGAAGTAATTAACATGGACTTCATTACAGGCTTACCCCGTTCTCGACGTAAGTATGATTCCATATGGGTGATTGTGGATAGACTCACTAAGTCAGCTCATTTCTTACCAGTCAGAACGACATATGTGGCAGAGGACTATGCAAAGCTCTATGTTAAAGAGATAGTGAGACTTCATGGTGTTCCGGTATCAATTATCTCAGACAGAGGAACCCAGTTTACAGCCAATTTTTGGAAATTCTTTCAAAAGGGTTTAGGGACCCAAGTGAGCCTTAGCACGACATTTCACCCGCAAACTGATGGACAAGCTGAGCGTACCATTCAGACTCTTGAAGATATGTTGTGGGCATGTATGATAGATTTTGGAGGAAATTGGGATGATCACTTACCACTCATTGAGTTTGCTTATAACAATAGTTATCATTCTAGCATTCAAATGGCACCGTATAAAGCTTTATATGGGCGAAATTGTAGATCCCCAATTGGGTGGTTTGAAACAGGAGAGGCTAAATTGATAGGGCCATACTTGGTCCAGCAAGCCATAGAGAAGGTTAAGCTCATACAAGATCGGTTGTTATCAGCCCAAAGTCGTCAAAAGTCCTATACGGATAATCTTCGAAGGGACTTAGAGTTCCAAGTTAAAGATTGGGTATTCTTGAAAGTAGGGGTGGGCGTTCGGTTTTTCGGTTCGGTTTTATCAAACTTCGGTTTGGCTATTTCGGGTTCGGTTTTTTGAAGGTGGACACCGAACACCGAACCAAACTAGTTCGGTTCGGTTCTTTCGGTTTCAATTTTTTCAATTCGGTTTTTTTGATATAATATTAGAAGCGATTCCATTGACACTAATTCATATTCTCAAAAGCAATAAAACATAAAACTGATAAATTGAAAGCAAAATCAAACAAACAGGATACACAAGAACAGAAAACTATAATCATGATATAGGATTACTAGGTGTTATATACATACCGTAAGAATAATTAATAAAACACATAAAGGACATACATTAATCCTAAAGACACATCCTAGTTACCTTTCTTTGTTAAGGATATTTGATTTTCTCAATTGAAGTGGAAAATTAGGGATACAAATGCAAAAGAGGACTTATTACAATTGTTTTTTTTTTGCTTTAAACTTAATGGGCCTGGATTATTTTAATTTTTTTTTTAGTAATGTATTAAATTTCGGTGCACGTTCGGTTTTTCGGTTTGGTTTTATCAAACTTCGGTTCGGCTATTTCGGTTTCGGTTTTTTTACGGTGGACACCAAACACTGAACCAAACTAGTTCGGTTCGGTTTTCGGTATTTATGCCCAGCCCTACTTGAAAGTGTCACCAATGAAGGGCGTTATGAGATTTGAAAAAAAGGGGAAGCTTAGTCCCCGGTACATTGGGCCTTATGAGATTGTGCGCAAAGTAGGCAAAGTGGCCTATGAATTAGATCTACCTCCTGACTTAGAGTCAGTTCATCCAGTTTTCCATGTCTCGATGCTTCGAAAATGTGTTGGAGATCCTACTAGGATCGTGCCAATAAACGATGTACAAGTGACAGAAACATTGACTTATGAAGAGGTACCCATTGCCATACTAGATAGGCAAGTATGGAGGCTTAAAAACAAAGAAGTGGCCTCGGTTAAGGTTTTATGGAGAAGCAGTAAACGAGAAGAAATGACATGGGAAGCGGAAGAGAGTATGCGATCCAGATACCCGCATTTATTTTAGCCCTTAGAAGAAATCCAAGATGAGATGTCAAGATCCTAAGGTGTGTATGTTTTCCTTTTTATCCTTTTGGGTCGTGTGTGGCCAAATTCTATTGCTATTATGTTGTGGCCCTGTGAGGCATTGTTATTGTGGGTTGTTGTGACAGGATGGTAGTGCCATATTATCGGGGAAACTCTGGCAAAATTTTCGTAGAATCCCTGAGTGCTTAACATTCGAGGACGAATGTTCTTAAGGGGGGGAAAATGTTACACCTAGAAAAGTTTTCCGTTGATGCACAAGTGAATAGGATAGTGAAGAGTACGAGCATACGATATTTCCATAAGTAAGAAATGACATTCGATGACCCTAGTTAAGATTTCAAAGATGTTAGAGATAGGGGAAGAAAGTTGGCCAAGAGAAGGCAAGGCATACGATAGGTATCGGAAAGGAATCACGAGTAACGAGTTAATGAGGACTTAATGATGTCTTGGAGAAGAGTGATAACGTCCCTTAGATTGATATTGAAGTGTTAAGCAAGTGCTAAGAAGGTCCCACAAGGATTGGAGATCAACGAGTCGACGAAAACGAGTTTCGGAATCTCTGGGGATTATACGGCCAAACATACTGGCTGTATAAATTATATGGTCCGTATGTTAGGACCGTATAATTATCCCAGAATTTCATACTTATCTGGAACAAACATACTGCCAAACATACGGCCCGTGTAATAGGTACGGATCGTATGTTGGTCCGTATACCTGGTCGGGATCAGTTTTTGGATCATTAAATAAGGGACCAAGTCTTATTTCATTTCACTTCCATATCACACCCCTTCTCTCTAAAACATCTCTCTACATTTATTCCACTAGAATTCAAGAGGTATTAGTGATCAACAAAATAAATTAAGTGTATCAAGTGTAAGAAAACCCATTAAAGATCATTCAAGTCAAGAAATCTCATTGGAGATGAACTAGGGTTTTTGCTCAAGTGGAGTGTTACCAACCAAGGCTTGTTCCTACAACATCTAAGGTAAGATTTATGGTATTTCTATGTTGCTTAAGATATTTGAGAGTTGAAATACTTGGATTGTAGAAGGATATAGAAAAATGGGTCATGAAAGTGGAATAGTGCCATTTTGAGTAATAGCTTGAATTGAGTCATGATTCTTAATGTGTTGTGATATAAATGTGTTATAAATGATGTTGAGAACACGGGATAGGCAATGTATGTGAATGAACGTAGTCGTGTGTTATGACCATGGATATGAGTGATTGAGAGTGAATTGAGAAATGTGGATAATAAGAATGAATAAGGACTATTGTTATGATATTGTAAATGTATTATTGACGTTTGGGAGATGATATACGCTATGGAGGAATGTCGTACAAATAAAGGAGATGCTGTTCGATTTTCTCTAGTTTAGTCATGTATGCTAGCTATCGATTTCTAATGATAGTATGACTTTAATGAAGGTAGAGACGCGAGCGTTGAAGGAGAACGTGCAAGTGGTAAATAGTTGAACGGAAAGGTATGTAAGGCTAACACTTCTTTCATAAGGCATGGTTCTTTGGCCAAACATCTAAATCAGCTATAAGTCTATGATGTCCTTCAAATGATTCGATCTTCCGAGCTAGTAAGCTCACGATTCTTGATATGCTACGATTGTACTAAGTTCCTCCTATGACGAGTAAGCCTATAAAGATAAATGTAATGAATGACGATAATAGTGATAATTGTTATACCCCATTTAAACCGGGTCCAAATTGAGTATAACATTTTGGTGATTCCTATTTGTTTTATTTTAAGGAGTCGCCACCTAATTGATTTTAAGGTGAATTAGGGCACCTAATTGTTAGCTAAGGTAAAGCTACCTAAATCTCCGTTAATGGCCTGCTTAATCAGTGTGATTCTAGGTAAGGGTTCTAATTATCCTAAAGGGAAGGGGTTAGGCATCCTTTAGAATCCGCTAACTGCGGTTTACCAGCCAACTTAGGTTAATTAATTAAGGTTAAATATAGTGCTTAAATATTAAGAAATGAACTTGTAAATATTATTAAGATTTTAAAGGAAAATATAATAATGTTATTTAGGCTAACTTGTGGAAAAATATAATAATTTGCGGAAAAAAAAGATTTTAAATGCTAAATAGAACTTAAAGATATTGCTAAGGCCTTAAATGAAAAATATAGTAATGCTATTCAAAAATAAGATTTGTAAACAAATATAGAATGATTCGCCTATGAATAACAGCTTTTTAAGAGAAGACTTAACAAATGTGATCTTTAGATAAGAAATTATATTCTATGAATATGGTGATGTAGAAAAGCCTAGGCTTATATTTTAATATGATGAAAAGGGCATGAGTTTTCTTTCTCTCTTTCTTTAACTTTATTTAACTATGTTGGCTAAAAATATGTATAATCGGATCAAAAAATGCTTATAAAATATGCTTGGATTAATATTTACATACTAGGGGGGGGGGGCGTTTTGAAATTTTAAGATAGTAAAATGAAACATAATTCCTTTGATGCAAAATATGTAATCATGCTATTTTGAAAATCAATTATTCGAAGAAAGATAAATGTTATAAGTATTATAAATAATTTATCGTAAAATAAAAACAAGAATGAAACCTATGGAGTTAATGATTTCTCTCTTAAATTAACTACCCATTATACTAAACCCCACTAATTTGCTAAGGTTCATCTAATCTAAACAAATAAGACAAGTAAAAGGTTAGTCATGTAATTACAAATTAAATGCACAAAGAAAATAAAATAAAATAAAGAAGTAAAACGATTAAATGCGCTCAGTCCATTTTAGGATTGCTGCTGTTCGCTGCCACTGTTGTGGGGCTCGGCCCAGAATTCTTTTTTTTATTTTTTATTTTTGACCGCGGATGGGCTGACTCGAGAGGAGGCAATGTTGGGCTTTAGCTCAACGCTAGATGTGGAAGAGGATTAGTCCCGAATTGGGACTTTATTTTCTCCGATGTGTACATGCAAAAAGAGATAAAAGATTAGTATGGAACGAATGCGACCGGATCACAGAACTTCTAAATTAACTTAAGAATGAACTATTAATGTTTGAGCAGGTAGTAGTACTTATAACAGAACCCTTTTTTCAGCTGTTAGTATAAGATGAACTAGTTGAATATATGGACAGACTTTACTCCGTCACCTCCTCTGTTTTTGAAGAAGAGAAAACATAACAAGACAGACATATTCCAGAAAAAACAAGTAATGCCGAAACATCAACAAATTCGTCAATTAAACTAGGCGGACAGGTCTACTCTTCAGACTACACCATATTGACAGCTAAAGATCCTAACATATTCAAAACGCATGAATCATGATCACATGAAATGAAGTGGAACCAGATTGCTCGGTCTTTTAAATTGAACTACAAGCTAATCACATGAACAAATACACCATGCTACTAGTCAGATCTATGTTGGAAGGGTGTCACGATAACTTCATGTTTTCTACTAACGCACGTTTAAATGAATCCTAGTACTAAACCGCTTATCCAATAGATTGTAACCAAACAGGAACAGAATGGCAGAAAAACATCAAACAGAACCTTAAGGTGAATATAGGAGACTTACTTACCTAACTCTAACAATGTTCCGGAACTAAACTAATCTATAACGAAATTGACATACGTACAGAACTTTTAACGAAAAGGAAATAAATTGAGACGAGGAAGAAATCACAACTCGACAAGACGATTCAGAACACTGATACAAATCTGCATAACCAACAGGTTGCCGACCTAAAACTGACTTATAACTTAATCAAAATGTACAAACGAGTTTTAAAACCCACGTGACTAATCTTCCAAACGTACATAAAGCAGAACGACTACAGAATCGAACGGGAAAAGATTAAGTTAAAACCAAACTAATACATGAACCTATAGATGTTATTAACCACCTAACCGAGATCAAACAGGTGTTGACACCCAATTTTGTCCCTCCTTTATTTCAATTTATTTACTCGGGCTTCTAAATTTATTGACGAGCTGAACACTTTATTTTCACTATTACTAATTTTCACTACTTTACTATCAACATTACGAGCATTACTTTATCACAATGACTTGTCATCATTTTATCTTCGGATTTTTGTGTTCGTTAAATTAATTATACTTTGTCAAGTTTTTTATTTATTTATCATAGTAAATATATTATACCAGTTATTAAATTAGAAGTCCAAGAATAATTAAATAGAGGAGGAAGGATCAACAATTTTCACCTCATAAACAATTGCTCGGAAGTATATCAATATTGGACTCATTTTGAAGCTCGTATTTTAAAACGATGTGTTATATTTTTATTTCCTCAAAATATTATTTTACAAGAGGAAAATTCTTGATAACAGCTATCTACCCCAAAAGAAGAAAGAAAGAAAACTTTCCACTCCTCTTTCATCATCTTGAGCCGCACTCTCTCTTCCTCTTTTTTCTACATTTTATTTTATTTTGCACCCTTTCCTATCATTTTCACCTTTTTTTTTCACATGCTCCACACATCTTCCCACATTTGATTTCTTCTTCTTTTTTTTTTCTCTTTAATGGGTTCCACATGTTTGCTCTCTTTTTTACTACATCTCTTTCTCTTCATCATCATCTCTCACGCTCCATTCTACTCCTCCCTTCCCCCCGCTCCTTCGTCCCTCTCTCATACGCTCCTCTCTCTCATATTTTTCTATAAGAGGTGGATTTTGACTCAAATAAGGGCGACTTTTCAGGTTTTTTTTTAGAGGGATTTTCAGTGAACAGAATCAAAGAAAAAAAATCGATTTCTCCTTTCCGGTGAACTTTAGCCGGAAATTACTCAACATTTTCAGAGATCCAACTATATTCCAAGCTTGATTTTTCCTTTTTCCGGTGAACTTTAGCCGCGACGAGTGTAGTCGATTCACAACTCTAGCTTCGAATTTGTTCGGGTGTAAAAGAGTAGATCGAGACTCAAATCCCTTGTTCACTGCACCCACAAAAGGTAAATCTGACCCGGCTCCGTTCATTTTTTTTTTTTTGTTAAAATACCGCGTTTTAGAAATCATGTTTTAGGATGTTTGTATTATGGAATATTTTTATGTTTACTAGTTGTTTTATGGTGTAAATTTTGAATAGCATGTCACAAAATATATATGTTGCATACTTCTATTTATTTATTTTTTCTTTCTTTCTTTTGTTCACTTCCTTCTTACCTTTTGAAATCTGGATGAATCCAGGCTTTGGTATGTTCATCAGCCGTATTATTGGCTGTCACAAAGCATGCTTTGTTTATGGTTTCTCTCAACATGTCCTTGTACATTTATATTGAATTTTGTTTAAATCCTTATGCTGTTAAGATTGTGTTCCATATGTCGGGTATGTTATCTTCCTTTATGATTTCATTTTTTTTTACAAAGATAGGTGTTTAGGATCAAAATGACATTTGTTCTCAAGTGTTGTATACACCTAGCATTTTAATCCTTTTTCCTCTTCGGTTTTCCATTTGTTTGAATTTAGTACGAATTAGGAGTTTAATTCTATTTCGTATAAGTTTCAATCTGCTCAAAAATTAATGGGATCGGCTTCTTTTAGTTCTTCATCCTTTTAACAAAAAGCCATGTTTGATATCTGTTGCTACTTATCTTTGCTCAACGTTATGGTATTTTGGTTGATGCCTTATTTATGTGTAGTGTGTGGTGGCTGAATTGTGTATGCATAAGGTACATTTAAAATATACATTGAATATACTCAAATATACCTAGCATACATAATCCACTGGTCTGTTTTAAATCTACATTTCATATCTTTAAACCTTATCTATTGGACACATACTAATCCTTTTTCTTTCGTTTTTATGCATGACTATCGCATATGAGTCTCTCGGATTCATCATCTTCCACATTCAGTGTTGGGCTAAAGGCCCAACACAACTTCTCTCGAGTCAGCCCTCATACAGTAGCGGCTAGTCTGCAGCAATATATGAAGAAATTTGTTGGGCCGAAGCCCAACAGTCAACAGACCACAGCAGTCCAAGAAAATGGGTTGAGCCCATTTACATTATATCTACTCCTCTATTTTTATTTTTGTGTGCATTTAATGTGTATTGTATGACTAACATTTTTGTTTGTTAATTTAGATAAACCTTAGTGACATTAAGGGTTTTAGTTTAGTAATGGGTAGTTAATTCCACAAATTACATTCACTTCTATTTTTTAAACTATTTATAGTATCTATAACATTTATTCGAGTAATTGATTTTCAAATAATATGACTACATATTTTGGGTTAAAGGAATCATTTTTCATTCTTACTATCTCATAATTCCAAAACGTCACTAACATACAAAATAAGAATCCGATTAGACTTTATAAACATTTGCAAGATTTATTCAATTACACATTTTTTTAGTTGAATATGGTTAAGTAAGAATTAATAAAAAGAGAAAGAAATTCACTCCTTTTATTTTACATCCCATTTTACAAAAAAAAACAAGTCTAGATTTTTATATCACACTACTCGTGCAATATCATCTTTACTTAAAATTCGCGTTTGTTGAATCTCCTCTACAAGTATTATTTTAAACAATACTATTATACTTTCATTTAAAGCTTTAATAACATGTATAACTCATATTTTTAAATGGCATCGGAAATACTTTTTTATATAAATTTATTACCTTCTACAAATCCTGTTTTTCAAACAATAATCCTATATATCTATCTATAACTTTAGTCATATTTATAAAACTATTTTCTTTTTATAATACTATATTTACACTTAGCCTAATCAATTGCAAGTCCGGTCGGTTAACCATTGTTAATGGGTCTTAAAGGGTGCCTAATACCTTTCCTTTAGACTAATTGAACCCTTACCTAGAATCTTAAGTTTCGCAGACCTTAAACAGAGTTAACTTTAAAATAACTTTAATAAATTTAGGTGTCCTAATTCACCATAAATAATTAGGTGGCGACTCCTTAAAACAAACACAACCAAAAAATAGTAATCCCCAATATGTCGTACTTCTAATTTAACCTGGGTTAAAAAGGGGTATGACAGCTTGGCGACTCTGCTGGGGAACTTTACCTAGGTTCTAACCATAAAGGACTTAGATTTAATTAGGCTTTGTGTGCTAACTTAGTTACTTTATTTGCCTAAACTGTTTTACATGCTACCAATTGTTTGTGTGATTAATTATTTGTTTGATATAAACTGTCTAAGTGTTACTGCTTTTATAAATTGTCATTCCGTTCATACTTCCTCCACTTTTGGAAAACTCACACTATCACACGTATACGCGAGGTGTGCTTAGCGCACCCGCAAATTTCTTCGTAGAATCCAAATTTTAGGAGAGTTGGCGTATGCGCGGGGTGTCCGAATAACGGAGACCGCGTAGCCTTCTCACTCGAGTAGTCCGCTCGGGAACCTTGCGTCTAGTAAACCCACTCTTAGTCAACCTAGGATAGAGCTAAACCAACACCCTTTATTAAGAGCATACATTTCGTGACCTAGGAGGTTTAATACTCTTGGTGTATTAAACCCATTAGACAACTTTATCCAAACGTCCAAGCGGGTTCACGACCCCAAGTGACACTAAGCATACTTTATGTGCATGTTTGAAGGATAATAGTGCCTAAATATTGACTACTTGCTTTAATTAATTAAACTTTAGGAGAGAGGGAATAACTAACGTCTCTATGACAGGTATGGATTTGCATTGGAGTACAACAAATGACGAAGATCAAGGACTTCACAAAACGGAGCTGAAATTTAGACATAGGAAATTGTATTTACTTTACTTAGATTAGGAAACACTTTATGTTGTATTCATTTGACATGTAATAAATATTACACTACTTTTGTACTCTATTTTGGGGAAATAGAATTTGTTTAATCAAAGCAACGGGATGACGTATTATGACACACTTTACCCTTCAAACAAACGTTAGGCCTACCTCTGGAACAAAGAGGTCACATGCATATTAGGACGCGGTATTGTTTGATATACTCGTGTACATTTGTTTGACAACTTGTTTAACTTTATGACTTTACGTGATCATGACTTTACCTAGATATGTTAATACGACTGACATCATTTGCACTTTATCTTTCTTTTAATTCCCAAAGAGTTGATTCGTGTTGACACTCGAGCTGGCTGACCATCCTTACCTCATAAGGTCAAAGACATCATCATTACCGCGACGTAGTTGGGCTATTCAAGGAAAAGAAATTATTATGTCTGATCCAGCCGCATCTATTTCAACTGGTTTGGAAAACATCGTGATCTCTAGCGATCCCCCCGAGACTTCTGAACACAGAACTACTATTCAACATGATGAACATATCGCTGCCTGACTTAAGAAATTGAGAATCTACGTGGAGAACTAAATCGGGTTAAGGACTTGACCAATTTATCCATCACACTCCAAAGTCAACCCCCTGAACCTAGAAATACTGCACCAAACCCACCTCGTTTTCCATCACTCGAATCTCCAGTTCCTGAACATTTTCCTCCACAAAATAATGCACCTACCAACAACAACTTACTTCCAATCACCCCCGCAAATCCACCAAATCCATCATCCGGCTATACTCCCCCACAAAGTCAACCACCCACTTACACTAACTATACTCCTCTACAAAATCAACCACCACCCGTCAACCCACCAAGTCAATCGCTAGTTCACACTCCCTATGTTCCTTTACCCACCAATTCACCACCTAAAACTATTCCTCTAAACCCACTAAACCAACCACCTGCGAACTCCACTTATAACACACCCCCTCCAGTCCAAAACACTCCCACCGTCCAAACTTATCCAACCCAGCATATACAAGGGGGACATTTTGTCACTCCAAATGCGCAATATGTTCCTCCAGTATATGCCGCAGAAACACAAGCCTTTACCAACCCAGTAACGGTCAGGTTCTAACCCGAGGTGGATCAATACGAGGAAATGGAAAAAGAAGCAAAAGCAAGGGCAGACGATATGTTGCTAAAAGAGATTCACATTCTCAAAGAAGCAATGAGAAAACTTCAAGTTGCTAGGGGAACTAAGAGTGTAGAATACGAGGATCTCTGTGTTCAGCCTGACATCGATTTACCCGTAGGCTACAAACCTCCGAAATTTGATACATTCAATGGAACAGGCGATCCTCATACACACTTAAGGGCTTATTGCGACAAACTGGTTGGAGTAGGAAGAGACCAGAACATAAGGATGAAGCTCTTCATAAGAAGCCTATCCGGTGAAGCTCTTACCTGGTATACACAACAAGACGTCCACAAGTGGCGTGGTTGGAGTGACATGGCGCAAGACTTTATGGACAGATTCAGTTTTAACACCGATATCACGCCAGATAGAGTCTACATGACTAAGTTAACCAAGAAGTCAACTGAGACGTTCCGCGAGTATGCGTTACGCTGGAGGTCAGAAACGGCCAGGGTTCAACCTCCGATGAATGATAGAGAAATGACTGCTACCTTCATTGAATGCCAGGCTGGCGTATTTTATGAGAAAATGATAGGTATGATGGGACAAAAATTCACAGAAGTTGTCCGAATGGGAGAAGCCTTAGAAGAAGGAATCAAATCGGGGAAAATTCAGGATCTTATTGCTTTACAAGCAATAAACAAAGCTATTCAATCTAGTTCTATCAGCGGGGTTAAAAAGAAGAAAGAAGACGTAGCTGCAGTCATGAACGTCCAAGGGCTTAAGCCGAGCCAAGCCATTACATACTTTAACCACCCACAACAACCTTTCTACCCTTACCCCTACACTGAACCCTACCAAGCTCCACTATCTCCTTACCCTGTCTACAACGCCCAAGCAAACTACTACCAACCCCGAACACCTTCACATCAAAACCCACGTCCATATCAACCCGTCCAAGCTCCAACTTACCAAAATCGACCACATGCCACACCTAGAGCCCGTCCAAACCCTGACATAAAAAACACCCGTAATTACACTCAGTTCGCTAAACCCTTGGCTCAATTGTTTGAACGAATGAAAGCGGCAGGCGTGATACAACCTATTGAAGGAAAAATTCCTGATCCTATCCCAAAATGGTTTGATGGTTCCAAGCGTTGTGCATACCATTCCGGAATTGCTGGGCACGCCACTGAAGATTGCTATGGGCTTAAAAACAAAATCGAAGCCCTGATTAAGGAAGGGGTAGTCCAGCTCACTGGACCTAAGCCCAATGTGGTCAACAATCCTTTGCCTGCTCACGAAGATGCCAAAGTTTGAAGGAAGTTATGGAAAGGGACATGTCATCAACTTTTGGGAACAATCCAAAGGCAAACGCACATGAAGATTACTGCTACAGCAACTCACAACACCGAGACACCTATCACACGAGATGCCAAACTAGGAGAGACTCTAAAGAATTGGACTTGTACTCCGTCCCTGATTCGCCGGGAGTCTTGGTAGTATGAACATGTAG
Source organism: Lycium barbarum (assembly GCF_019175385.1). Lineage (NCBI taxonomy): Eukaryota > Viridiplantae > Streptophyta > Magnoliopsida > Solanales > Solanaceae > Lycium > Lycium barbarum. The sequence continues at coordinate 124,599,327 of NC_083344.1, forward strand.
TGAACTTGTTTTTTTTTAATTGATGCTTGAATCGTACCCAAAATTTTTGTTTGTTTTGCTTCATCTTATGGAAGCTTGAATTGCAAAAACTATGAATGCATTTCTGATTTTCCTTAATCATCTATTTTCTACTTTATTTATCAAAACTGTCAACTCTACGATTGTGACATAAAATGAACGAATAAACAACATACATCTCAAGAGAGTAACAAAGAAAACTCGAGTACAAGACAATATTCCATTTGGAAGAAATCGAAATAGCCGATAGACAATGACACAAGCAGAAAGCTAGCAATTCAAGAAGAAATCAAAGTACGACATTAGGTTAGACAACCTAGTTTGCAACCTTTCCTTTACCCGCACGAACTACGCTGACCTGATTCCCATAGGGGGATACGTAGGCAGCCCACATAGGGTTTGGTTGCATTACAATAGAAAATCCAAAAATCCTTATACAAGGAGAATTACGCATGGCTTGATTCCCTCGGCGGGATTCATAGACTTTCAACACACGGACAGTTGTATTTAGTTAGAAATCCAACAAACATTTAGCCATTTACATAACAGAACTACGCTGACCTGATTCCTTTGGTGGGATACGTAGGCAATCCACATCGGGTTCGGTCCCTTTATGAGAAAATTTCAAACCATTTTTTTATGAACCTTACGAACTACGTTCTGACCTGATTCCTTGGCAGGATACATAGGCAACCTATATAAGGTTCGGTCACACCACAACATAGGTTGAGTACACATTTCTGAATCAAAACTAGGGCATATTTTGAAAGATTATACAAGAGAAAGTTGGACATCAACAATATTAAGGCTACTAGACAGGAAATAGTATAGAAAAATGACTTTTCAATTGTTTCGGAAGTTGGCAGAAATATTTTACAACTTACATACATATGTTTACATATATATTTTTCCTTACATACATATATTTTCCTCACATACATATATTTACATATATATCTTTCCTTACATACATATACTCACATATATATCTTTCCTTATACATATACTCGCATACATACCTTTCAAATGAAACACTTTCTTTCGATTGTTTCACTACTGTTCACCTACCGAGGCTTGAACGGAGATCACAAGATCCAAACAAACAAGACGAATGGAGCGCCAACAACGTCAAGCTTCGAGTCAACACGAATCAACTTCCCCCTCCCAAACTAAGAATTTTTCTTTGAGTGCAGGAATTAAAAGACCGCGAGATCAACAGTCAAGTCTATCAATCACGATCGAAAAGCATCATCTGGCTCATTATGGCCCCGCCTCAAAAGCCAAACGGCTTTATTTCTAACTCTATCTTTAATTTTATTTTATCACAACAACTTTATGACTTCATTAACAAATATACCTGTTTTGTAGGTTAAAGACGAATCAAATCAGGATTACGTGTCATTAATTCAACCTGTCACGATACCGTCAACATCATCAGCCAAACGGCTATTCTATCACTTTACTCCATACTTTATCAATTATTTTATCATATATTTTACCAACTTTAACCACTTTACTCTGAACTTTACAGGAATCAACATTAAGTCTCTGAAAACAACCGGAGGCATCATTTGGCTATTCAGCCTCTTCTGCACAAGCCAAACGGCTACACTCTTACTTTACCCCCTACTTTATCCATTACTTTATCATTTACTTTACCAACTTTAACGACTTTATCCTGAACTTTGCAGGGAATATCATTAAGTCTTCGAAGACAACCGGGGGCATCATTCGGCTATACAACCTCATATGCATAAGCCAGATGGCTACACTATCACTCTACTCTACCAATTACTTTATCATTTATTTTACCAACTGTAACAACTTTATCCTGAACTTTGCAGAGATTATCATCAAGTCTCCGAAGACAACCGGGGGCATCATTCGGCTATACAGCCTCATATGCATAAGCCAAACGGCTACACTATGACTTTACTCTCTACTTTATCATTAACTTTACCAACTTTAACGACTTTACCCTGAACTTTACAGGAATTATCATTGAGCCTCCGAAGACAACCGGAGACAGCATCCACTTTATGACTTTACTCTGGACTTTACGGGAATCTTCATCAAATCTCCGAAGACAACTGGAGATGTCATATCATCAAGTCCCGACAACAACCGGAGACATCACATGGCCACACAGCCTCACCTGCATAAGCCAAACGGCTATACACTTACTTTACTCCCTACTTTATTACTTTACTTTATCATCCACTTTACCTACTTTAACGACTTTACCTTAAATTCCGCAGATATCATTTATCATCGAATCCCGGAAGATAGTCGGAGGCCTTATTACGATCATTAAAATTTCCAAATACAACTGGAGATATTATCACATCCCCGGCATACGCATCACACATTCATTCAAGTCCCTGAAGACAACCAGAGATAACATTTGGCCACACAACCTCATTATAAGCCACACGGCTTCATCCTCACCCTCACACTCATATTTATTATCATTTTTATATTCTTTTGCGCATTTTCAACTTTATCCCAGACTTTATTACTAATTTTGACATGAATTTCAGTTTTGGCAAAAAGTACAACCTGCAGAGACGCAACACAACGTAGAACTTTATCTTACGCAGTGAACTGGGGCAAACATGCTGAAGAGGAATATCAAACTCATAAGCAAAGGTCACGGATCTACTCTCGAGCTCGACTCCGCCTACGTCCACAAACATGTGATACGTAGGTTATCCAAAAAATTTCTTTCATATACACCGCTAAGACTCTACTCAATCAACTCCTCTCACAATCTTGTAAGCCTGTCTATATCCCAGTGTCTCCATAACTCAACACTGGGGCATTTTTTTTGAGAATTTACATCGTGTCTAGTAGAGTCCTACTTATAGGTATGTTGCGCGCCACATTTATAATTAGGAGGCTATAAGCATATGTTCCATTCTCGTCACCTGTCCACAACCCTTACAAAATTATAAATCCATAAATAATATTCTCTCCACAGGTTCGACCATAATTCCTTCTACCCTCATAATATTTTCCGCCAATTCTCTAAAACCATATTTCCTTACAAATCCGTATTTTGTCGGTCGGAACAAAATTGACTACTACGTCAACTTCTTCGCCCAAAGATTCTTACATCATCTCCGGTCGAAGAGGGGCATCTGTTGACACCCAATTTTGTCCCTCCTTTATTTCAATTTATTTACTCGGGCTTCTAAATTTATTGACGAGCTGAACACTTTATTTTCACTATTACTAATTTTCACTACTTTACTATCAACATTACGAGCATTACTTTATCACAATGACTCGTCATCATTTTATCTTCGGATTTTTGTGTTCGTTAAATTAATTATACTTTGTCAAGTTTTTTATTTATTTATCATAGTAAATATATTATACCAGTTATTAAATTAGAAGTCCAAGAATAATTAAATAGAGGAGGAAGGATCAACAATTTTCACCTCATAAACAATTGCTCGGAAGTATATCAATATTGGACTCATTTTGAAGCTCGTATTTTAAAACGATGTGTTATATTTTTATTTCCTCAAAATATTATTTTACAAGAGGAAAATTCTTGATAACAGCTATCTACCCCAAAAGAAGAAAGAAAGAAAACTTTTCACTCCTCTTTCATCATCTTGAGTCGCACTCTCTCTTCCTCTTTTTTCTACATTTTGTTTTATTTTGCACCCTTTCCTATCTTTTTCACCTTTTTTTTTCACATGCTCCACACATCTTCCCACATTTGATTTCTTCTTCTTTTTTTTTTTCTCTTTAATGGGTTCCTGTTTGCTCTCTTTTTTACTACATCTCTTTCTCTTCATCATCATCTCTCGCGCTCCATTCTACTCCTCCCTTCCCCCCGCTCCTTCGTCCCTCTCTCATACGCTCCTCTCTCTCATATTTTTCTATAAGAGGTGGATTTTGACTCAAATAAGGGCGACTTTTCAGGTTTTTTTTTTAGAGGGATTTTCAGTGAACAGAATCAAAAAAAAAAAATCAATTTCTCCTTTCCGGTGAACTTTAGCCGGAAATTACTCAACATTTTCAGAGATCCAACTATATTCCAAGCTTGATTTTTCCTTTTTCCGGTGAACTTTAGCCGCGACGAGTGTAGTCGATTCACAACTCTAGCTTCGAATTTGTTCGGGTGTAAAAGAGTAGATCGAGACTCAAATCCCTTGTTCACTGCACCCACAAAAGGTAAATATGACCCGGCTCCGTTCATTTTTTTTTTTTTTTGTTAAAATACCGCGTTTTAGAAATCATGTTTTAGGATGTTTGTATTATGGAATATTTTTATGTTTACTAGTTGTTTTCTGGTGTAAATTTTGAATAGCATGTCACAAAATATATATGTTGCATACTTCTATTTTTTTTTTTTTTCTTTCTTTCTTTTGTTCACTTCCTTCTTACCTTTTGAAATCTGGATGAATCCAGGCTTTGGTATGTTCATCAGCCGTATTATTGGTTGTCACAAAGCATGCTTTGTTTATGGTTTCTCTCAACATGTCCTTGTACATTTATATTGAATTTTGTTTAAATCCTTATGCTGTTAAGATTGTGTTCCATATGTCGGGTATGTTATCTTCCTTTATGATTTCATTTTTTTTTACAAAGATAGGTGTTTAGGATCAAAATGACATTTGTTCTCAAGTGTTGTATACACCTAGCATTTTAATCCTTTTTCCTCTTCGGTTTTCCATTTGTTTGAATTTAGTACGAATTAGGAGTTTAATTCTATTTCGTATAAGTTTCAATCTGCTCAAAAATTAATGGGATCGGCTTCTTTTAGTTCTTCATCCTTTTAACAAAAAGCCATGTTTGATATCTGTTGCTACTTATCTTTGCTCAACGTTATGGTATTTTGGTTGATGCCTTATTTATGTGTAGTGTGTGGTGGCTGAATTGTGTATGCATAAGGTACATTTAAAATATACATTGAATATACTCAAATATACCTAGCATACATAATCCACTGGTCTGTTTTAAATCTACATTTCATATCTTTAAACCTTATCTATTGGACACATACTAATCCTTTTTCTTTCGTTTTTATGCATGACTATCGCATATGAGTCTCTCGGATTCATCATCTTCCACATTCAGTGTTGGGCTAAAGGCCCAACACAACTTCTCTCGAGTCAGCCCTCATACAGTAGCGGCTAGTCTGCAGCAATATATGAAGAAATTTGTTGGGCCGAAGCCCAACAGTCAACAGACCACAGCAGTCCAAGAAAATGGGCTGAGCCCATTTACATTATATCTACTCCTCTATTTTTATTTTTGTGTGCATTTAATGTGTATTGTATGACTAACATTTTTGTTTGTTAATTTAGATAAACCTTAGTGACATTAAGGGTTTTAGTTTAGTAATGGGTAGTTAATTCCACAAATTACATTCACTTCTATTTTTTAAACTATTTATAGTATCTATAACATTTATTCGAGTAATTGATTTTCAAATAATATGACTACATATTTTGGGTTAAAGGAATCATTTTTCATTCTTACTATCTCATAATTCCAAAACGTCACTAACATACAAAATAAGAATCCGATTAGACTTTATAAACATTTGCAAGATTTATTCAATTTTGTTAGTTGAATATGGTTAAGTAAGAATTAATAAAAAGAGAAAGAAATTCACTCCTTTTATTTTACATCCCATTTTACAAAAAAAAAAACAAGTCTAGATTTTTATATCACACTACTCGTGCAATATCATCTTTACTTAAAATTCGCGTTTGTTGAATCTCCTCTACAAGTATTATTTTAAACAATACTATTATACTTTCATTTAAAGCTTTAATAACATGTATAAGTCATATTTTTAAATGGCATCGGAAATACTTTTTTATATAAATTTATTACCTTCTACAAATCCTGTTTTTCAAACAATAATCCTATATATCTATCTATAACTTTAGTCATATTTATAAAACTATTTCCTTTTTATAATACTATATATAGACTTAGCCTAATCAATTGCAAGTCCGGTCGGTTAACCATTGTTAATGGGTCTTAAAGATTGCCTAATACCTTCCCTTTAGACTAATTGAACCCTTACCTAGAATCTTAATCGCAGATCTTAAACAGAGTTAACTTTAAAATAACTTTAATAAATTTAGGTGTCCTAATTCACCATAAATAATTAGGTGGCGACTCCTTAAAACAAACACAAACAAAAAATAGGAATCCCCAATATGTCGTACTTCTAATTTAACCCGGGTTAAAAAGGGGTATGACAACAGGGACATACATAATGCTATTCAACTATTGAACAGAAGTTAAATCGAATTAAGACACGAACATATAAACATTATTAATTACTAAATCGAAATTAGACTAAATAAAACATGAACATGCGTAATACTACTAAGTTGTTAAACTGAAATTCAGCCAAACTGAAGCAACTACATACATGAACACATCATAGACTTTAGATTCGAAATAAAAAGAACACACTGACCTTTTGTGGGTGCAGTGAACTAAAGCGACGAGGTCTCGAATCCACTCCCTCGTATTGACAGATCCGAACATCGAGCCAAATAAAGTTGATTGAAAGTATTGAGAACTTTAAAGAACTAAAGTTTTCGTATTTCTCCTTGAGGTGAATCGAATAAAAACAAGGGCCAGAACCAGGATTTTGTATTTTTGAATAAATACCCAGTAGTGTAAAAGTGTTAAAATGTTGATGGCTTTTTAGAGGAGAATCAAGACGGCTTTCCAGAATCCCTTTTGTTGGATCACAACGTGAGTATTTATAGGCCAACTGACTAGGGTTTTCTCGGATTCGAAGTTCCCCTTTTGTTTGGGCGGGATTCAAAGATCGAAAATTCAAAATCGAGTTAAACCTGTGATAATCCGAGCGTTCAGGTTCTTTCACGTGGTTTGATTCGGACTTTACCCAAAAATGGTTAGACCCTTTTCTGATTTTGAAGATTACCGCGTGTTTTGAAGCAAGATGGTTCGACTTTCCTCTATCAACGACAGAGTGCATAGATAAGCGGAGGTAGGGACCAATTTTCTTTGTATGGAAATGGGGTGGACAAGGCTGCGATGGTGAAAGGGGAGCTGAGCTTTGCCAAAGATAGAGGGGAGAGAAGAGAGTGACCAAGGGAAAAGTGAAGAAGAGAAAGGTGCGGCCTTTGTTCTGTGTTCTTTTGTGAAAAGAAGATTTTAGGGATTTAATTTAGTGGGCCGGGTCGGGTAGAAAGTAATGGGCTGGTTTGGGCTTGATGAGTTTGGGCTGATTAGGTGAGTTATTAGGGAACGTGGGCTGGACGGGTGAAAGGAAATGTGGGTTGTTATTGGCTAAAATTCCTTCTCCATATAAATTCCATTGGGCTTCTAATTTAATAATTAGTACAATATATATTGTGTAAAGACAAATAGTATTTAGTGTATATAAAGTAAAAAATTAATTTAACGAGTACAAATCCTAAAATGAAACGATGACGAATCATTTTAAATTTGTGATAAAGTAATACTAGTAATGTTGAAGTAAAATAGCGAAAATGAATAATAGTGAAAATAAAGTGTTTAGCTCGTCAATAAATTTAGAAGCTCCAGGAAATAAATTGAAATAAAGGAGGGACAAAATTGGGTGTCAACAATAATGATGTTGATGACGACTATAATGGTAATAGCGATGACGATAACGATGACGATGATGATAGTGATGATAATAGTAAAGATGCTTATGAGCTATTATGTATATGTATCGATATATGACTATTATGGGACCCCGAGCTTATAAGGCCGGGTAGAATATGTATGTATGTTTATGTAACGCGCGCGCACCACTGCAGTTGGGTACATACAACACTGAGCCTTGGTAGGGCCAGGTATGTGTAACACTAAGCCTTGATTGGCCAGGTATGTATGATCACCGAGCCTAGCTATGGTCGGGTACGTGAAATACCGAACCTTCGTGGTCGGGTATGCTATGTAAATGATATGTATATGCTATGGGTAGGTATATGATATAGATATGTGTATGAATACGAATATGATACAATCGCGAATAAGAATATGTACATGATATGAATGTGAATAAGAAAATGTAAATGAGTACGGATGTGAATATGGATATGGAAACGGATGTATGTACACAATCACGCACTCGAAATGGAAAGTTCCTATGTAAGGAAAGTAAGTGCTTATGACGATGATTCCACTATCTCCCATCTTATGCTATTTCTCATGTTGCTTATTATGTTTCTATATTGATAGTGATCATGCTTTACATACTCAGTACATTCTTCGTACTGACGTCCTTTTGTTTGTGGACGCTGCGTCATGCCCGCAGGTGCCCAGAGAGACAGACTTGATCCATAACTACATTCTCAGAGACTACATAGCAGAGTTCCACTTCATTCGGAGCTATAGCTTTTGGGTACTTATTCTTTTATGTACATGATTAGGGGCATAGCGGGGTCTTGTCCCGCCTATATGTTATGACATACTCTCCTTAGAGGCTCGTAGACATGTGTATATGGTTAGATATGATTGGCCTTGTCGGCCTATATTTTGGATCTCATTTTGTTAGCCTCGTCGTCTTTTGTACATTGATATGGCCATAGATGTCAATGATGATAGAAAGGTATTATTGTCCAATGAGACTAGTATGATTGGTGAATAGAAATGTATGTTTAAATATGTGGCTCACCTAGATGTAAGTATAAAGTTACGCTAAGGGGTGCCCGGGTGGGCAAGCACCGGGTGCTCGTCGCAGCCCCTAGTCGGGTCGTGACAGTTTCATCATCATCATCATCAATTTCATTAAAAGTGTTGGCATAATGTTGTTGCATTGCCTCATGACCTAAAAGTGTATTATTTCCACCAACATCAATACCTAAATTAGGTGTTTCTTCCACAAATGTTTCCTCATTAAGCCCACGCCTAACAATACCACTACTGGCACCACGTCTAAATCACTTCGCCATTATTAAATAGAATTAAATTAAATCACACTCAAATAAATCACAAGAAAATAAATTGCAACAAATTAAATTGCTAGAAATAAATTGCGTAAATTAAATTGCAAAAAATAAAGATAGAGTTGGAATGAAGGTACCAAATTGCCGGACTAATTTCCAACAAAGTGAAGGCGGCTAGAATTGCAAATCCACCAAAGCTACTTCGGATTGGTGCAAAATCACCAACTCCACCAACAATATTATAATTACAAAATTAATAATTGAAACTATAATAAGACTTTATAATATTATTTGAGAGAAATTTAAAGTGGCTAATTGTTGCAAAGTAACTATAATTGAGAGATTGAGATTTGAGAGAAAGAGAAGAGTGAATTGGTGTGGATTAAAATGGAAATGGAGAGGGGTTTATATAGGGGTGGGGAATGGGTTAAAGTGTTAAAAAAAAGTTTGGGGGGTTGGGGGGGCAAAAAATGAGTTTGGGACCGTTTGGCAATGGCCATTTTTGCAAATGGACCATTGCCCAACGGTCCATTGGGCTGCCCAACCGGCTACAATTAAAAATAAATTTTTTTAAATTCCACCGGTTTTACCGGTTCCGGTTTCAAAAAAATCGAAACCGGACCGGTATACTAATAAACAGTTAACCGGTTCAACCAGTTCAGGTTTTACTGGTCTGGTTACCGGTTTGAACCGGTAAGACCGAACCAGTTGACGGGTTTAGATGCAATGATGGGAAGATGCTAAACAATTGAAATAAAAGGAGCAAAGTCTGGAGCTACGTGGCAGCAATTAACTTTGCCAGGAAGCTGCAAGTGTTATAAAGTTAGGAAAGGAATGCACTTACCTTACCTGAGCCCACCGACAGCAAACACAGCAAAAGGAAAAGGAAACTGATCGCGTGGGTGTCGCGCGCCAATAAGGCTGCAGAAGTTGGCTTTGTGCGCCACCTAGCGTAATTTCCCGATCCAAGTTGGATTTGATTTTTAAAAGCTCAAACCTTTCGGTAACTTATAAATATATATTTTACACAATTTTTACATAATTTTTGATCTAGAGAGAGCTTGAAGCCGTCGTAGAGGCCAGAGTTACAGAAGGTAAGTTACAAAGTTTTACCTTCTCGCTGTATTACTCATTTTTGACATTTTTATTCAGATGATTTGTGTAACACCTCGTGCATTCGGGCTAAGATTTGACTCATAAGACGGGGATATAATGAACCCAATTTGAGTAGTGTATAAATGGTGTTTGAAACCCAATCAAGACATGAGAAGAGTCCTTGAGCAAAGGAAAGTCGGAAGCTACCCTACGGAGCGTGTTTTCAAGTGAGTTTGCACCATATCTCAATTAAAATGAGTATACGGAAAAATCTGTAAGGAATTTGGGAAAATTTCCTTCTTGAAAGTTGTAGATCTTTGAAATACCTTTCCAACGGTATATTATGGAGGTCAAACAGACATCTGCACAAAAAGTTATGCCCGTTTTACTAAAACAATGTTCTGCCGATTTACGGTGGAATATACGGGCTGTGAAAATTATACGGGCCGTATATTTAGGCCGTAAAATTGGTCCAGAAAGCCCAAATCACTGTAATTGATTTACGGTGGGATATACGGTCCGTAAAATGAGTCCGACAGCAATTTTAAAACTTCGTTTTAAGGCTTTTTCACTTCATTCATCACACCCCCAAGCCCTAGAACGACCTTTTATTCTCTCCCATCATCAAGAAAACTATGGTAAGCCTATTCTAATCATTCCAAGTCAATTCTAATATATATTCTTGTAATCTAAACAAGAATCATCATTCCTAACCTAGGGTTTTCAAGAAAACCCATCTCAAGGTTCAAGATTCATTATTTTGGAAATCTTCTTCAAAGTTAAAGTCTTTAATTCAAGTTTGGAGCATTACCAGGTATGTAGAGTTACTATCTACGTGTGGGAACATCATTGTTCTTCCCCATGCCTCATAATCCATAATTATGATTCTCTACTAAAATTAGGGTTTCTACACCATGCTCATGATAACCCTAGGTCCATGTCTATGATTATATTATGTATGAATTGTTATTATTCTATCATTGTGTTCTTAATAACTCCATATGATTATTGAGAATCAGTCTGTTATCCATGAAAACCCATATCTTGTATTCCATGGGTTCTTGCATGCATGTTTTTAACTAAGAATGATTATTTCATGAATATCCTACATGTCTACAAGTTTTCATGCAACTATATTATATAATTATTTTCATGCTATGATACAAGATACATACATGCTAAATACAAGTTATTTCATGAAACCATGTTTACAAGCTATTTCATGAAACCATGTTTACAAGCTATTTCATGAAACCATGTTTACAAGTTACTTCATGAAATCATGTTTACAAGTTATTTCGTGAAATCATGATTACAAGTCAAGTACAAGTTAATTCACGAAAATCATGGGCTTCTTAGCCAATTATATCATGTTCATGTTTTTGGGAGTTGCACGAATTACCGAGAAGGCTCAGATAGCCTGAAACTACGTAGCCACTGTAGGACAAGGATCGCTCCGCCCAGTTAGGATGATACCTTAATTTCACACTGAATGGATCCATCAGGCACGTTACCACCTTATACCCTGGCAAGGTATGAGGGCTCTGCTTGTCCGGCGAGGTACCAGACTCCACGTACCCACGTGGTGATATCACATATCGGTTTATGAAATGCTCTCCCTACTTATCATGTTTTGCTTATATCATATATATATATATATACCCATGCTCATGCTCATGTCCAAGTTTTCAGTTTCAGTTCTTACCATGTTATTCCATGTCCCATGTTATTTCTTTCAGTTACTTTACATACCAGTACATTCAATGTGCTGACGTCCCCTTTTATTGCCCGGGGGCCTGCATTTCACGATGCAGGTACGGATTTACAGGATGACGCCTCTGCTCATTAGGATCTGCACGTACCAGCTTATTGGTGAGCCCCATCTCATTCGGGGTTTAGGCATTATCTTTCTTTATCTAGTTTTGCATCTAAAGGTATGCTGAGGGTTTTGTCCCAGCAAATATGTTACGTGTTTTTCAGACTCATGTTAGAGGTTTCATAGACAAGACAAGTGTCATGTTAGACTTCTAGAGTTGGTTAGCCGGTTTGGCTCACTTATGATATTGTCCGCATTTATGACTTAATCAAGTATTTATGTTTAATATTATGACTTACTATATTTTATAAAAGCTCATCATGCACTTCACGTTATATTTCCGCTCATGTATGCCTCATGATGGTTCAGCAAGTCATGTGGTTCGTTCGGTCACATGCAGTCAGGCACCGAGTGCCGTGTTACGCCCAGGCCATGGTTCGGGGCGTGACAATTTGTTTTTTTCCTCCATGTCTATGTGGAGCTAAACTCTTTAGTTCTAGGGTTTTGGCTCAAACATGAAAGTTGACGTGGGATTATCGTTTATATCTATTGATTTTTCATCTTTGGGCTATTTATTTACTCTTGATCTTAATTATTTGATTATTTGACGAAATAGTTGAACACTATCTCTGGCGTGTGAATTGAATTAGGGATTGGAAATTTGCACGCGTAATAAGAATAAATAGAGCTTGTTCGATTAATCGTTTCGCTACTGAGGATAGGAATATACCATTTAGCCTTGCTTAGTTGAATACGGAGAAGTAAATGTGTTCTTGTTACCCTTGGCGACCATAGGAATATAGGCGATATAGTAGCATCTACAGGCTTGTGAGCAACTCGAAAGATACTCATAAAGTTAACATCAACCCGTCAACTAGTAACCCATAGGTAGAACGATTTGAAGACTCAACTGGATTGTTAGTGGTCATAGCCCTAGATCTATCTCTTCTCCGATAAAAATCTGCTCTTTCTTGGTTGAAGTTCATTATTTGTTTTATTTTATTTTTAGTTAGTTTATAAATATAACTTTGGATTTTATTTCTTGTTTAGATAATTAGCATTCGTTTAATTTAGTAACTAGTTAATCATAAGTCTCTGTAGGTACGATATTTGGACTTAAAAATCCTATATTACTTGTACGACCGCGTATACTTGCATGTGCGTTGGGGAGCAACAAAAGGTAAACTAATTAAATTGATGTTAGCAGTTTATTACATATCAATAACATAAATTCTTAATCCCGTAACTAAAAATCTGTTACTCATTGACTTGTTTTACATCCTTTTATTATGCATAATCATATACTGAGTGTTACCGAATATCATCGAAATTAAGGCTTTCCCTAAGATTTAAATAATAGGTAATTTAGCTCACTTCAGATTTAAGCACTTAATCAAATGTACATGAAATAATAAAAAGTATTATGATAATCTTATCGTATTTCCCGTAATTAGAAAAGGTAACAATTCATTGCTATCAATAAATACAGATAACATAATCTGATTACGACTAAAGTAATTATAATTGTGATGTTATCTCATTTTCAACTAAACAAGTGAATTCTCCTATAATTAAGACCAACACCAATCTGTTTCAATCACTTCTCTAACAGTTTCTTCATAAAAGAAAAAAATGACTTTGAAATTTAACTCTTTCCCCATTACAATGTTCTTAATTCTGATTGCTTTTACTTTCTTCCATATTTCCTTCGCAAATAATGGACTGAAACCAAATAATTTTGTTGGCAATGATGATCGAATAAGGGACCCAAATGATCCTAAAGTGGTTGAAATTGCAAATTTTGCTTTGAATGAGTTCAACAAAAAGTCTGGACACAATTATGTGCTTAAATTAGTGGAAGGAGGAAGAATTGTTTCTGTTACTGATGGTATCAATTATCAGCTGTCTATTGTAGCCAATGAAGGGGGGTCAATTTCTCTCCATGTAGCAGTTGTTTTCTTGCGTCCGGATAATTTCAAGAAACTTATTTCTTTTCAATAAACTCTTTCCTTGTAAAAGTTAAGTGTATGACCGTTCCTTGTAAACGATTAAAATCAAAATGCATAAACTTGTTCGTGTTAAATATTTCGTCTTGTGTTATTACTGTGTTGCATGAATCATTTGGAGTCATAAATTTTACATTTCAACTATGTAGTGAAATGCCAAATGTCCCGGTTCTCATATTTTGGGAGTGATAAAATATACATGTGTTATTTTCCCGTTTGCTTATCAACGCCTTTGGAAAAGACCAATTAAACACCAAACATCCAAGTATAATACCTCATTGAGTAAATTTAACCAAGTTGATCAATATTTATGTTTCTTTTGGGGAATTCGTAGATGGAAAAACATATGAGTACTTGAATAGATATTAATAAATTTCATAGGCATGTTCTCTGATTTCAGTGCAATAGAACCATATAGATAAAAATCAAGCGGTTTGCCCATCGACATTTGTTAAGAACAAAAGTAAGGACAAAAATATACTCCCTCCCGTTCATATTATTGTTTACCCCAAAAAGTTATAGTTGAATCTGTTTAGTGGTTTAAAAGATATGTGAATTGATTTATTATAGAAAAACAATAACAATTAGGAATGAAATCAGATCAGTATAAAGCAAGAATATAATAAAATAAGCCTGGGCCGTTAGGAACTCTGAGGAATCTCTTAACGGGGATAACTCCGGATGAACAATTAAGCCTTGAAGAACACTTTGAATCCGATATAATAAGTGGATAAAAGTAATATAATTTGCTTATAAACGTTAATTTAAATTGTTAAGCTAGAATTGGATGTCCTCTACAATGAGTTTGGGCTCCTTTTATAGATGACAATAATCAACATTAAGCTGTGAATCGTGTCTCATAATGAACAATAATGCCCAATAAATGGTACTTAATTACAAAAGCATAACGTTTAGCTACGTATCCGAACCGGATGTGTAACACCTGGAACTCATAAATGACTAGTGGCAATTGCTCCGCAACCTTTGCTACGGGTTCGCATGGAATCACTGTCTTCGGGTTCTATGATGAAATATATCATCGATTGCTCTCATATGTCACGTGTCAAGGACGTCCCGTGCCACTTGTGATATAATATTTTTCACCGCATACAATTATATGGTGTTTTTAGCTTTTATATTTAGTTCAAAATAAATGATTTCTTATATAATTAAGAAGATATTAATTATTTTTTCAAATTTTGTCCTTAGTTAGATCATACAATCATATGGCGTTTTTAGCTTTTATAGTTAGTTCAAAATAAATGATTTCTTATATAATTAAGAAGATATTAATTATTTTTTCAAATTTGTCCTTAGTTAGATAAGTGAGATTTCACAAAATATATCAAGAAATCATATTAAATAGGTACTATTTAATTAAGAGTAACTTAGTGATAACACCTCTTGCTTACTTGTGGTGAGTGAATTTTTTAAGAGGTGTGCCCAAGCTAAAAGCGTCATATAATATGAATCGGAGGGAGTCATGGTTATTGCCAGAAAGCTGAGCATTGAGCATAAACAAACAATACTCTCTCTGTCCCAATTTATGTGATGCACTTTCCTTTTTTCCTTTTTAAGTTTGTCTCAAGAAAAATGATACATTTCTATATTTAGAAATAATTTAACATAAAACTTTTCTTTTTATCCTTAATGAAATGATTTACAGTGACACAAATATTTTATAAACTCCGTATTTAGTCTAAGTATATCACATAAATTGAGACGGAGAGAGTATGAAATAGCAAATGAAATCCACGTAACATATTTTTCGAAGTATAACGGTCAGACTTGAACAAAGGATCATATAATTAGTTTGAAAAGAGTTAACAAATGATACTCCTAGTAACAATAATAAACATGTTAATGTTATTAAATAATAATAATTGCCAAATGATAATTCAATCAAAATAATAGGAGTAATTAATATAAGCTTAGAAGCACGCATGCAGTTTTATATTCAGAAAAGTTTACACTATTAATTATTTATTCGTCGGATAAGATTAATTTAAGTGGACAAAACAACAACAATCGTTTGTTTGTTAGTTTGTCTTGTCAGTTGTCGCTATCAAGTATCGACCTCTAGATATCCTATCCTCCAAGACGTTAAATTGTTGGCCCCAAACTGAAAATGTGGTTCATCTAAATTGTTCTCATCTATGGCACATTTTTCTTATACAAACATAATTTATTGTAGGCAAAATACGTCAAAACACCTCTGAGAGCCCGTTTGGATTGGCTTATAAGTTGCTTATAAGCTGTTTTCAGTTTTTTTGAGTGTTTGGCTGATCAGCTTAAAGTCATTTTGTGCTTAAAATAAGCTCAAAAAAATAATTTGGCCCATTTGACTTAGCTTATCTAAAGCAGCTTATAAACTGAAAACAGCTTATAAGCCAAAAAAAATAAGTTAGACTATCCCAACTTATTTTTTTTAGCTTATAAGCTGCAAACAGCTTATAGACATAAGCCCATCCAAACAGGCTCTAAACTATACCCCAAATGTCGATATCACACTCAAACTATTAAGCCGACCTATTACACATCTAAACATTTAAAAAGCGAATTTATTTACCCCCTGCAAACGGATGACCAGTTGCATAATGGGAAGTGTAACACACTCTCCTTCCACATCAGTGCCACGTCGGCGCCACCTTGGAAATTTCCTAAATTTTAATTTTATATTCATTTCCTTTTCTTTATTCATTTGATTTTTTTTATTAATTATATTTGCACTAATTAATCCCTAATTAACCATTAAAATCCTTCAATAATTATATCTTCTTCATCACCACCACCCCCATCTCACCAGAACCACCAATCCGCCACCACTTTCACCACCACCAATCCTCCAATAATTGTGGACAAATAAATTTGAACGGAGGGAGTATTAGTAATTTTACTACTGTTGCTGCTATTACATCAACAGTAGTAGTACCAGCCCGTTTTCTTCTTCTACAAATAGAAGAGCAGATGGCCTTCACGCCACCAACCACTGCTTTCATCTCCTCCACCTTCACGCCACCCTACCCCACCCCCAAACCCTTCTTCTTCATTTCACCACCACCACCCTCGCTCCCCTCACCCCTCCCCCCCCCCCCCCCCCCCACACACACACCTCCATTCTCCTCTGCCTTCACGGCTGGCGGAGCTCTTGGCAGTGACGGGGGAGGACGAGCAATCCTTGCCATTCTCTCTTCTTTTTTTTTTAAATAGCTTGATGAGTTTAATATCACACATAATAAAAAATAGTAAAAATTTATTTTATAGGCAGATTAGATGCAAATTTGGTGACCGAAAAATGAAGAAGATCGGAAAAAATCAAAGCTCACCGGAAAATATTGAAACTCATTGGAAACAATGATGGTTATACAATAAAAAAGGGAGTAGGGATGAAGAAGAAAGTGAGGGTGGGGGAGGGCTGGCGGGAAGGTGCTGGAGAAAGGGGAGGGGTTGAAAATTATTTTTTTATTAAAATTTTAAAAAAAATTACTTTAATTTTGATCTCACTCTCCTATTATTTAAATATAATTCTTTTTTATGTCACATCAGCTCGCAGGGGGTAAATAAATTCACTTTTTAAATGTTTAGGTGTGTAATAGGTCGTCTTAATAGTTTGAGTGTGATATCGACATTTGGGGTATAGTTTAGGGGTGTTTTGATGTATTTTGCCTTTATTGTAAGGTGGTCACAATTTTCTCATACAAATATAATTTATTGGCAAAAAAAAAAAAAAAAGGAATGTATGAATTCGCTTAGATAAAGAACAAAAAGGAAAAAATGCCCTTATATAAATACTTAAATTAAATAGAAATCCTTATGTTGTAAGTAATAGAAATGATTAATATACGACTTTAGATGCCATGCATGATTTTAATGGAAGAAGTTATCTTCAGACTTTTACTCGTGAGATAAAATTTAAGTGGCCCTGGATTAAGGGGTCTTTAAAATCAATGAAAATGGCTCTTAGGGTGTGTTCGGTCTGAAAACAACTTTTAATTTTTCATGTTTGGTTAATTAAAAATTTTAAATAATATTTTCTCTAAGAAAATAAATTTCTTAAAAATGAAAAAGATACTTCCTTAAGGGCCTGCTTGGAAAGTCACCTGGTAATTGGAATTGGTGTAATTACTGTCATACCCCATTTTAACCGGGATTAAAGTAGAAGTATGACGTATTGGAGATTCCTGTTTTTTGTTTTGTTTAAGGAGTCGTCACCTAATTATTTACGGTGAATTAGGACACCTAAAGTTTATTAAAGTAGTTATCTAAAGTGGATATTATTGTAAAGTCTACGAAACCAAAAGATTCTAGGTAAGGGTTCAATTAGTCTAAAGGGAAGGTATTAGGCATCCTTTAAGACCCATTAACAATGGTTAACCGACCGGACTTATAATTAGTTAGGCTAAGTGTAGATGTAATATCAAAATATTTAAGAAAATATCTTGTAAATATTGCTAGAGTTATTTAAAGTAAACTTGTAGAAAAACAGTAGTTGGATAAAAGAGTCTAGTTAAAAATAAACTAAAAGAAGCGGGACATGTAATGTTTATATGTATTTTGAGAAAAAGTGAGTTATGCCGACTCACAAATCAAAAAAGTTATTATAAGATTAATAGTAATAACACTTTAAAGATTTTATAGGAAGACTTACAAATTCAATACAAGCTGTGAAAAGATCGTTTAACAAATACGTATTTCCAGTGTTGGGAAAGTAACTAAATTAGAACAGTTATCCATGAAAATAGTTAGTTTTCTTTATTTCTCAAAAATAAGTTAACTTCAGTGCAAAATTTGTAATGCTTTAAATTTCTAAGATAGTAAGAATGAACCTTAATTCTCAAAGTATGTAGTCATGCTATTTTTAAAATCAATTATCCCAATAAGTATTATAGACGCTATAAATAGTTTAGAACGTAAACAGAAGAGAATGTAATTTGTGCGATTGACTACCCATTAGGCTAAAGCTAACCCATTAATTTTACTAGATTTCATCTAAGTTAAGAAGCAAATACAGTAACGGGTTAGTCAAATAATACAAGTTAAATGTATAAACCAAGTAGAGAGTGAAATGAAATCAAGTGGGTTCTGCTCATTTTCTGGACTGCTGTGGATCTGACCACTATTGGGCTTCAGCCCAGTTGCAACTTTTATGTATTGCTGTTGTTGTCTTGCCCATTGGGCTTTGGCCCAGATTTTTATTTTTCTGTTCGGCTGCGGATTGGCTGCTACTATATGGTTGACTCGATAGAGAAATTACGTTGGGCTTTTAGCCCAACATCGGATGCGGGAGATGATGAGTCTGAGACTCGTATGCGATGGTCATGCATAAACAAAAGAAAAGATTAGTAAAGTGAATACAAGAAACTAGCAAGAGATTGTAGTTAACTTGTGATTTAAATATATAGCAGAGCATGTAGAAGATGTATCGTAAGTAAGATTCTTTAAGCAACAGCTAATTGTACCACATTAAGGTCTGGTCGCTAAACCAAGTTTTGGACCAAAGATGCGAGAGGAGAGATACACAGAATGAGAGCAGACAACAACCAACAGACAGTGTCCTAACAGATAGATAGGCAGGAAAAGCAACCATACGATCAATCGACCGAATAAGGAATGATACACCGTGTATACAAAGGTATACCAATGGGGAAAGCATAGATATGACTATTTTTACGATGCTGAAAAAATGTGAAAGAGCAAATCGATAACTAATGTTTCCCAAAGAAACACACTCAATGCCTGTGAACAAACAGCAGAGCATACCAAACAGAAACAAACGAGGGAAAAATCATGCTGATATATTTAGACTCCAGAAATCATATATACAGTTGCGTACAAAGCTCAGCAGAATCAGCCTACATTTTTAACGAGTCGGAAGAACTCTTCTAAACAAGAAAGAAGACACTTGGGACTTCAACTACCTGTTTCCAACTTAAAACAGAAATGGAGTACCCCAAAATAAAAATAAAAATTATGTTTAAGATAGGAGTTGGTATCCTTAAGGGTTTTGAAATTCAAACAAATGCCCAGTGAATTTCACATTCGCACGGAAAGGAAAACAGGTAGAATTTGATGTTTTAAAATCTCGGCCAATTCTCAGAGAAAGGGAAAAACATCTAATAGTTTAGGACAAGAGGACGATGGGAATATCCAAGTAGAGATGAAAGGGAGGGTTTTGGAAAGGTGCTCATTTGTTCATTTGCAAACAGCAAAGCAAAGTAAAGCATTTATCAAAGTGGAGCATTTCTCATTTGATCACACGACAAAGGGGGCAAAGTAAACAGCAAAGTAAAGCATACTAATCAAAAGCATTCAAGCATGTCTCAAACTAAACTACAACAGAATGAAAAAACAAACTAACAACAGACAATTAAGTAAGACCATGAAACTACATTATATAAGGGACAGCAAAAGGAATAGAGAAATATTCATCTCCAGGGCAACGACAATGAAGGTCAATAGCAGAAAGGCGCGGGTTAGGCAGATTTTAGCATCGTGCTATATGTTATTTCTTCTATCTGGTTTTTGGCTGATTGAGCGAGAGGGGAGAGTTACAGTCTCATAGTCTGAAGCTTCTATGAGTATACAACAGAGATGTGCCTATCCCCTTTTGAATCAGTCAAGTTTCACAGGCTTGGACAGAGTCTATTCAAAAAATATACCATAATTACATGTTCAACCAGACTACCAGTCATACTAAACAGGGAGGAACCTGAACAGACTCGCAGACTAGCTAAATTAGGCATGGATAGGTTTGGGCTAAACCAAACAGCATCAATAAAATGAATTGATTTACGCACATAGCAAGTTAGCAACCATTATGAAGCAGAAACTCAGATTAAACTAGAAAAATACAACAAAGCTAGTCTAATAATTAAGCTAAGACAATAAGCCAAACATGTTAGATGGTAGATTGAGATTAACCATTCTAGCAACTGAGCTGGTGGTGAGATAATGCAGATCTGATCCAAAAATATACTAATCTAATAAACTAGCATACCAAACCAAACAACATCTACCAAACGAGCTAAACTAATCATACGAACACAAAGCAGAAATTAAATACCAAACAAGATGAAACAAGTGTCTGAGGTTAACTCTCTTTTCACATTATGCTCTTATAGGAAATTCTTTAGAGTTTACTAGACTGAAATCAGACAACATTCAGGCTGACTTATTCCCATAAAATTTATACACCAATTCCTAGCATAACAGACACAAGCAGAAGCAAACAAACATACATTTAATGAAGGCAAGCATACAGAATCATATACAAGGTAATGCGGCACACAACTTACATATTTCGTCAACAAAGACTTCAAACACTTTTATAAGACTTAAACAGAGCACTAGCACAAATTCATAGATGCTAACAAAATTTAAATCTTATTACGAACATTACACTAATCGACTTGTCCGACCAAATGACATAAAGAACATGCATAATCACTACTTAATTACCAGCGAAACCCCTTTGATTACACTAGCATAGCATACTACCTAAATTAACGGAATTACTGCTAAATCAATTCACACAAAGCTCATGAACAAACTAAAACATTAGAATGAAAATAGACTAAGACGAGGAGGAAATTACCTTTTGTGGTACAGTGAACGGGGCGTCGAGGCCTCGAATCTACTCTCGTATTGACAGATTCGAAACTCGAGTCAAAAAATTAAAATGTCTTTGTTGTAATTAAAGTTCTTTTGCCGAGCAACGACGAAAGTTAATCGAATCGTCACGAATTTAACCTTTCGTCACAAATCTCCTGATTCAACAAAGTGTTTTCTGATTTAAATGTTCAAAACCAGATTTAAAAAAAAAAAAAAAAAACAAAGACTTTTTTGTGAGAGATCCTCCTTTCCTCCCCCTTTCCGATCAGTGTCTTGACCCTTTTTATAGAAAAGAGAGGGGAGCGTATGAGAGAGAGGAGCGGGGACAGAGAGGGACAGAGGAGACAGAGGCGTGGGGGACAAGGGTGAGTGGAGATGGCATAACGAAGTGGGGAGAACGTGAGGAGAGAGGAGGAGGGAGAAGCGGGAAAGAGAAAGGGGAGTTGCGGCTGTGGAAGGAGAAAGAGAGATTAGGGTAAAGGGAGAAAGAGGGATGGGGGGTGCGGCTGAGGGGTTAGGTTTTAGGAAAATAAAATTGGGTCGGGTCGGGTATAAAGATTGGGCTGAATTAAAATGGTGGTGGGCTGGTCGTGTGGGAAATAAGTAATGGGCTGGTCTGTTTGGGCCATTAATTGGCTGAAAAATATTGGTCTTTCCTCCTCTACTTTGATTATTTTTTGGGCTTCTAATTTAGTAACTAGTACAATATATATACTATGATAATTAGTGATTAATATGTAGAAAATAAAGGATTTGACAAAGTGTTGTCTTGTAATTAATTTAACAAGTCTGAACCCGAAAAAATGAAACGATGACGGACATTTAAAATTTGTGCTAAAGTGATGCTTGTGATGTTAAAAATAAACGTAGCGAAAATAGTAGTAGTGACATAACATTAAAGTATTTAGCTTGTCAATAAATTTAGAAGCCCGAGTAAATAAAATTAAATAAAGGAGGGACAAAATTGGGTGTCAACAATTACTAGGGTAGTAATTACACAACCTAGTAATTACACAATAGTGTAATTACAATGACTTGTTTGTTTGTCATAACGTAATTACAGTGTAATTACAAGCGTGATGTTTGGTTGCACAAAGGTAATTACACAGTCAGTTTAATTTAAAATAAAATTTAATTATAAAAAATTTAAAATTAATATTTAAAAAAGATTACCTTTATAAATGATATTAAATTAGTTATTTAATAACACATTGTTTCTTGAAAATATATTAATTAATAATCATATATTTGTAACTAATATTGTAAAAAATAATTGATATATATTTTTCAAATTAATATTTAATTTTAATTAATTATAAAACTTAAAAGAAGACTTTTTTTGTGAGAACGTCATGGATTGGATGTTTGACAAAAAAATAATATTAATAAATATAATGTCATAACTGTTGACACCCAATTTTGTCCCTCTCCTATTTAATTTACCCGGGTTCTCTAAATTTACTGACGAGCTAAATACTTTATTTTCACTACTATTATTTTCACTACTTTTATCTTTTAACATTATAAGCACTACTTTATCACAAATCATTTTCGGGTTTGGGCTCGTTAAATTAATTACAAGACAACACTTTGCGAAATATTTATTTTTTACATATGAATTATTTATCATATTTACATAATATATATATTATACCAGTTATTAAATTAGAAGCCCAAAAATAATTAAATAGCGGAGGAAGGATCAACAATTTTCAGCCAAATTAATGGCCCATTAATACAAATACAATATTATCCCCTACCCAAATAAACAACCCACATTTTAATACCCAACCCACATTTATATCAGCCCATATTTAAATTAATAGACCGGCCCAAACGAATTATTGGCCAGCCCATTATCCGACCCGGTCCAGCCCATCCATTTTCCCCTCCCCTTTTAACCCTAATCCCTATTTTCCGCCTCCTTCTTTTCTCTTCTTTTTCTTTCCCTTTCCCCGCCTCCTCTCTCTTGCTCTTCAGCTCCCCCCTTTTCCTTTCCTCTTTCCGCCGCTCCTCTCCCACTCACCACTGTCCCCCACTTCGCTCTGTTCCCCACTCTCTCTATCATACGCTCCTCTTTTTTTTTTTAAACCAAACGAAGTCCTATAAATTGGGGGCGAATTGTTCTGTTAAAGGGAGGAAAAACTTTGTTTTAGAAAGGAGGATATTCAGTGTTTTGGGAGACCTCTACACTTGATTTTTCCCTTTTCCGGTGAACTTTAGCCGCGACAAAGGGGTTTCCAACAAATTCAATTTGATTTTCTTTGGCTTTAAAACTTTCTTCTGCGGATTTGTTGAGCTTAGAACTCAAAAAGAATTTGAGTGTCGTTCGCGTTCAAGTTTAGATTCGAGATCTCGACGCCCAGTTCGCTGCACTCGAAAAAGGTAATTTCCCTTTGGTCTTAGTTTTACTTGTCTAGATTAATTTCGTTAGGTTTAAGGCTAAATTGTTGATTTGTAGTGTGTGGTTCTCCTCCCTGCCCTATCTCCGTCTTTAATTTAGTAGAAGTAGAAATGTAATCGTTCAAGTATTCTTGTCGTTTATTTGGTTTAGTTTGGACGCTGGAATATGTATTCTCCTCGTTTGTTGAAAAATAGAGTAAAACGACTAATTTCGTCGAATGTGTTTAATTCCCGTCGCCCCGTCGCTGCTCGGGGAAAAGGCAACATTCATCTCCCCTTTCATTTCCTGTTCACCGTTTAGGCTTAGGAAATGTTTATTAATTGTCTGGTTGTTTGCTAGTTTAGTTGGAAGTAACTAATTAAATTTATGTGATTAGTTGGTTGTCGTCACGAAACATTTAAATTCCTATCTTACACAGAATTTTGTTTTTCCTTTTAAAACAGTTATAAGTTAATTACCTCAAATTTTTTAGGAAGAATGCTGGTTGTTGGTTCAGGTGGGAGTTGATCATTTCTTTTAGTATGATTTTTAAATTTGAGGCATGACCAGCGAATAGTGGTATTTAACGAACTAAAGAGAAGTGAGAATGCCAACTTTCTTCTTCGAGGCTTAAACCTGTTTTTCTTGGTGGCTTCAAATGATAGAGCATGACATTGGTAGCGGCTTAGAGATCATGTCTATAGGTCTAACTAGCCTATGTTCAATCTGAAACAGGACCCTTTTGTTCACATTTGTACAAGTCAATAACTAGGATCATTTTTAGTTGGTTCAGATCTTTTATGATGGTGTCACGAAGTTATGAAGTTAGTTAATGCTCATATGCAGTGGGTATTTTCAAATCTCCCAGGATATTTATTACAAATAAATGTTTGAAGAAGTATCCTTCCTTTACATCTCAGCAAAATAAAAGCACTTCCTTGTGAGAGTATTTTCTTTACTTCTAACTAGTACTTTCCTTCCTGTCATAATTTTCTTTTTCTTTCTAAACTCTAATTATTACTATAACCAGATACCATGTGAAATGAACATGTTAGCTTAGTTCGATCCTATACATAGATTCTGCCTATATGATATTTGTGAGGATTTATTAAAGTATATAGTTATATAGATTTTTCTAGCTTATTAATTCTAGTTTGAATGTCGCTTCGGGAAATACAGATTCGACTAAATCCATAACTGGCTGCAAAAAAAAATTATACTTCTATACCAAAAATATAACCCACAAATACTACGTTCTCTCTTTGTGCCTAATTCGAATGTCATTATTTTGGTGCATAACTTCGCTGCATAAGCTCATTGCATGCTATGACGTACATAGCGGCATTTTTGTCTAACGGGGGGAAATAGTCTTGGGACTGATTTTGATTAAGTTAAAGATGAAGTGTTTAAACAATGTGACTCGACAAGTTCTCTTCAAGCAAGAAATAAACTCCCAGATTTCAAATTTAAAAAGTTAATCTTCATCTTCCTTGGTTTATGTTTTTTTGGGATCTAGTCATATTAGGGACTGACCTGAAACCTGGCTTTCTAGTCATTTTAAATTGTTGTAAAACTTAAACCAAAGTATGATATTTAAAGTAGACTGCTACAACATTTCTTGAGCATTTACTGCCGCGTTTTTGGCCATTCTCTACTATGTTTTAGGCCATTTTCACCCCATTTTGGGACTGATTTATTTCCTGTGTCTTTTGGCCATTATCTACTGTGTTTTAGGCTATTTTCACCTCATTTTGAGGCTGATTTATTGCTGCTTTACGTTGGGCCATAAATTGTTACCTTTTAGCCATTTTTCTCGCTTTACTTATGGTCATGAACTGTTGTAGTGTTAGCTACCTTGTTGCTGCATTTGAGTCTCCCTCGTTGCTACCCTTTTAGTCGAATTAATTTGCTACCGTTTTGAGCATTTTTTATGGGTTATCTGCGGCACTCTAAGGCTGCCAGTGGCTGCACGTTTCGGCCAAAGCATTGCTGTGTCTTGTGGCTGCAAGATGTGGCACTTTTGAGACAACATTAAGAGCAAAATACTTGCTGCTATGGCTACTGCACTCTAGGCAGATTGGGACCAAGTAACTGCTGTATTCAGCAGATTTTATATTGCATTTTTGACCAAACAGTCGCTGCGTATTTGGGAATATTATCTACTGCATTTGAAGCCAAACATTGTTATGGTCTGGGCTAAAATTTGCTGCGACTTTCTTTATGTCTACTATCAATATGTATATTTGGAAGTTTAACATCATATATGTTTTTACCTTATTTAACAGTTACGTACGACTCTAATCCTTATTATATTTTCCTTTTGCATGTACACATGGGAGCAAACGGAGTCTTAATTCGGGACTCACTCAAAACGGAGTTTCAAATTGAGACTCGGCATTAATACATTATCCGTGCATGGAGTCAACGCGCTCTTTATTCCTCAATTTCATCCACAACAAGAAAACAATGGAATTCGCTTAAGGCTGCCTATGGCGATTCCCTTTTCTCTTTTAAATTTTCAACTCTTTACTCCGCTTATTATTTTGTTTGACTTTGTGTTTTGAATGATTTCGTTGGGTGCATGTTTGATATTCTTGATACATGATACAATGGTTTGAGATTAGCGTGTGACTAACTTTTAAATGTATGATTGAACCAATGGAGTTTAATATAAAAAAATTACTAAATCCGACTTCAAAACCATTCACATAAACATATATTTTTTTTCAAAACATCAGAAATTATACACTAATGTTAGCTTATTCTAAGAAATAAAAAGCAAATTAGTTTCAACGGATAATTTTTTTTTTTTTTTTTTCACTTTAGTTTCTGTTCAACACTTGAAATACATATTTGTTTGAAACAACTTTAGCACAACATATATACTAGTCTTTATATGAAACCTTTAAAATTTATTTAACATTAATCTTACAATAATCCTTTTAATTTGTGAGTCGGCATAATTCACTTTTTTTCAAATACAATATAAACATCACATGTTTCGCTTCTGTTAGTTTACTTTAACTAAACTCTTTTATGCAATTACTACTTTTTACCAATTTTACTTTAAACAACTTTATCAATACTCAAAGAAAAAAAAATCATTTCATTTCTATAATATTATATTTACACTTAGCCTAATTAAATTTTAGTTCGGTCGGTTAACCATTGTTAATGGGTCTTAAAGGATGCCTAATACCTTCCCTTTAGACTAATTGAACCCTTACCTAGAATCTTAAGTTTCGCAGACCTTAAACAGAGTTCACTTTAGAAAATAACTTTAATAAACTTTAGGTGTCCTAATTCACCATAAAATAATTAGGTGGCGACTCCTTTAAAACAAGCATATTTAGGAATCTCCAATACGTCATACTTCTAATTTAACCCTCCGGGGTTAAAAAATGGGGTGTGACAGCTTGGCGACTCCGCTGGGGAG
Organism: Lycium barbarum; assembly: GCF_019175385.1. Classification (NCBI taxonomy): domain Eukaryota; kingdom Viridiplantae; phylum Streptophyta; class Magnoliopsida; order Solanales; family Solanaceae; genus Lycium; species Lycium barbarum. Next base: position 124,626,622 of record NC_083344.1, read on the forward strand.
TAGAAAGGTTCTAACCATAACGGACTTAGTTTAAATAGGTTTTGTGTGCTTATTTTGATTACTTTATTTGTTTGTTAACTGTTTTTACATGCTATTAATTGTTTGCTTGATATAAACTGTTTGTTTGATATAAACTGTTTATGTGTTACTGCTTTGATAAACTGTCATTCCGTTCATATTTCCTCCACTTCTGGAAAACTCACACATATTCACACACTTAAAACGGCTTCGCGGTTCGCGCCCGTTCACTACTAAATTACCCCTTTAGTTGGATTGATCTTGTGGATTTAGTCGATCAGCGGTGCAGTCGACGGCCACGGACTTTCCACTCTCAAGTTGTCCGCTTGGGAGAACCTTGTGTCATAGGAAGCCAACTCTTAGTCAGCCTAAGATAGAGCTAAACCAACACCCTTTATTAAGAGCATACATTTCATGACCTAGGAGGTTTAATACCCTTGGTGCATTAAATCCATTAGATGACTTTACCCAAACGTCCAAGCGGGTTCACAACCCCAAGTGACACCAATCATACTTTATGTGCATGTTTGAAGGATAACTGTGCCTAAATATTGACTATTTGCTTTAATTAATTAAACTTTAGGAGGGAAGGATGATTAACGTTTCTATGACAGGTATGGATTTGCATTGGAGTACAATGAATGACGAAGATCAATGACATCACAAAAACGGGGCTGAGATTTAGACATAGGAAATTGTATTCACTTCATTTAGATTAGGAAACACTTTATGTTGTATTCATTTGACATGTAATAAACGTTACATTACTTTTGTACTTTATTGTTGGGGAAATAGAATTTGTTTAAATAATCAAAGCAACGGGATGACATATTATGGCACATTTTATCCTTTAAACAGCGTTAGGCCCACCTCTGGCGCAAAGAGGTCACATGCATATTAGGACGTGCTAGTTGTTTTGATATAATCGTTTACATTTGTTTGATAACTTATTTGACTCTACTTGATAAATTATTCGCTACATGCCTTACTCGACTTTACGTGACCATGACTTTACCTAGATATGTTCATGAGATTAACATCGTTTATACTGTATGTCTATTTTATCTTATTCCCGAACAGAGAGTTGATTCGTGTTGACGTTCGATGGCCGACCATCCTTACATCACGAGGTCAAAGACGTCATCGTTACCTGAACGTAGTTGGGCTGTCCAAGGAAATGAAATTACTATGTCTGATCCGGCCGCATCTGTTCCAACTGGTATAGAAAACCTCGTGATCGCTAGCGATCCGCCTGAAACTTCCGAACATGGAACTGCTATTCAACGGGATGAACATATCGCCCGCCTGACTCAAGAAATTGAGAATCTACGTGGAGAACTAAATCGGGTTAGGGACTTGACCAATTTATCCATCACACTCCAAAATTCACCTTCTGAACCTAGCAATACTGCACCAGAACCACCTCGTTTCCCATCACTCGAATCCCCAGTTCCTGAGCATTTTCCTCCCCAAAACAATGCACCTACTAACAACAACTTGCCTCCGATCACCCCCGCAAATCCACCAAATCCAACATCCGTCTATACTCCCCCACAAAGTCAACCAACCACTTACACTAGCTATACTCCTCCACAAAATCAACCACCCACCTACACTACCTATGCTACTCATAATCCACCACCCGTCAACCCACCAAATCAATCGCTAGTTCACACTCCCTATGTTCCTTTGCCTACCAACACTAATCCACTACCCACAACCACTCCTCTAAACCCACCAAATCAACCACCTATAAACACCAATTATAACGCACCACCTCTTGTCCAAAACACCCCCATCGTCCAAACTTATCCGACCCAGCATATACACGGGGCACACTTTGTCACCCCTAATGCACAATATGTTCCTCCGGTATATGCCGCAGAAACACAAACCTTTACCAACCCAGTAACGGTCAGGTTCCAACCCGAGGTAGATCAATACGAAGAAATGGAAAGGGATGCAAAGGCAGGGGCAGATAACATACTGCTAAAAGAAATCCACAGTCTCAAAGAAGCAATGAGGAACCTTCAAGTCGCTAGAGGAACTAAGAGTGTAGAATATGAGGATCTCTGTGTCCAACCTGACGTCGATTTACCCGTAGGCTACAAACCGCCAAAATTTGATACATTCAATGGAACAGGCGACCCTCATACACACTTAAGGGCTTATTGTGACAAACTGGTTGGAGTGGGCAGAGACCAGAGCATAAGGATGAAGCTCTTCATAAGAAGCTTATCTGGCGAAGCACTTACTTGGTATACACAACAGGATGTCCGTAAATGGCGTGGTTGGAGTGACATGGCGCAAGACTTTATGGACAGGTTCAGTTTTAACACCGATATCACACCAGATAGAGTTTACATGACTAAGTTAACCAGGAAGTCAACTGAGACGTTCCGCGAATATGCGTTACGTTGGAGGTTAGAAGCAGCCAGGGTTCAACCTCCGATGAATGATAGGGAAATGACTGCTACCTTCATTGAATGCCAGGCTGGCATATTTTACGAGAAAATGATAGGTATGATGGGACAAAAATTCACAGAAGTTGTTCGAATGGGAGAAGCCTTGGAAGAAGGAATCAAATCGGGAAAAATTCAGGATCTTATTGCTTTACAAACAATGAACAAAGCTATACAATCTGGTTCTATCAACGGGATTAAAAAGAAGAAGGAAGATGTCGCTGCAGTCATGAACGCTCAAGGACATGAGCCGAGCCAAGCCATTCCATACTTTAACCACCCACAACAAACTTTCTACCCTTACCACTACCCTGAACCCTACCAAGCTCCACTACCTCCTTACCCTGTTTACAACACCCAAGCAAACTACTACCAACCCCGAGCGCCTCCGCATCAAAACCCACGCCCGTATCAACCCAACCAAGCTCCAACTTACCAAAATCGACCACATACTATACCTAGAGCCCGTCCAAACCCTGACACCAAAAACACCCGTAATTACACTCAGATCGCTGAACCCTTGGCTCAATTGTTCGAAAGAATGAAAGCAGCAGGCATAATACAACCGATTGAAGGAAAAATTCCCGAGCCTATCCCAAAATGGTTTGATGGTTCCAAAAGCTGCGCATACCACTCTGGATTTGTTAGGCACGCCACTGAAGATTGCTATGGGCTTAAAAATAAAATCGAAGCCCTGATTAAGGAAGGAGTAATTCAGCTCGCTGAAGCTAAGCCCAATGTGGTCAACAATCCTTTGCCTGCTCACGGAAATGCCAAGATTTAGAGGAGTCCAGTGCGGAAAGAGTCAGATCAACAACTTTGTCGCTCTCGTGGGAACAATCCAATACAACTACTCGCAACACCAAGGCACTGACAATATGGGGCGCCGAACCAGGAAAAACTCTGAAGAATTAGACTTGTACTCCGTCCTCGATCCGTCGGGAGCCTTGGTAGCATGAACATGTAGTGAACTTGTTTTCTTTTATTGATGCTGGAACCGTACTCAAAATTTTGTTTGTTTTGCTTCACCTTGTGGAAGCTTGAATTGCAAATCTATGAACGCGTTTCTGATTTTCCTTAATCATCTCCTATTATTTTCTACTATAATTATCAAATCCGTCAACTCTACGATTGTGACATGAAATGAACGAATAGACAACATACATCCCGAGAGAGTAACAAAGAAAACTTGAGTACAAGACAAGATTCCACTCGAAAGAAATGGAAATAGCCGATAGGTGATGACATAAGCCTGAAAGTTCAAGAAGAAATCAAAGTGCGACATTAGGTTAGACAACATAGTTTGCAACTTTTCCTCTAATGCTTACGAACTACGTTCCGACCTGATTCCCATGGGGGATACGTAGGCAGCCCACATAGGGTTCGGTTGCATTTAGAACAAAAGTCCAAAATATCTTATGCATACGAACTACGTTCTGACCTGATTCTCATGGTGAGATACGTAGGCAGCCCACATAGGGTTCGGTTGCGCTATAACAGAAAATTAAAAAAAAAAATCCTTACACAAAGACTATCAACATACAGACCCGTCACCCCTAGATAAAATCCAACAAACCCTTTACCCTAGATATAACAGAACTACGCTGATCTGATTCCCATGGCGGGATACGTAGGCAATCCAGATCGGGTTCGGTCCCTTATTAGAAAATTTTAAACCATTCTTATATACCTTACGAACTACGTTCTGACCTGATTCCCTTGGAGGGATACGTAGGCAACCTATATAAGGTTCGGTCACACCACAACATAAGTTTAGCATACCCTTTCTGAACCCAAAACTGGGGCATATTTTGAAAAATATAGACGAAAGAACGGTTGGACATCGACAATATTGAGGCCACCAGACATGAAGTTATTATAGACCAATTACTTTAGAAGTGTCACAATCCGAAGTTGGCAGAATATTTTACAACTTACATATATGTCCATTTACATATATATATCTTTCCTTACATATATACGTTTACATATACATATTTCACAACTTATATACGTATAGTTATATTTCCTTATACATATACTTACATACCTACCTTTCAAATGAAATACTTTCTTTCAATTATTTCACCACTGTTCATCGACCGAGGCTTGAACGGAGATCACAAGATCCAAACAAACAAGACAAATGGAGCGCCAACAACGTCAAGCTTCGAGTCAACACGAATCAACTTCCCCCTCCCAAACTAAGAATTTTTCTTTGAGTGCAGGAACCTAAAATCGCGAGATCAAAAGTCAAGTCTATCAATCAAGGCCAAAAAGCATCATTTGGCTCATTATGGCCTCCCTCAAAAGCCAAACGACTTTATTTCTAACTTTATCTTTAATTTTATTTTTATCACAATAACTTTATGACTTTATTAATAAATATACCTATTTTGCAGGTTGTCGAGATTGAAGACGAATTAAATCAAGATTACGTGTCATTAGTTTGGCCTGTCACGATACCGTCAACATCATCAGCCAAACGGCTATGCTATCACTTTACTCCATACTTTGTCAATTATTTATTATTTACTTTACCTACTTTAACCACTTTACCCTGAACTTTACAGGAATCAACATTAATCTCCGCAGACAACCGGAGGCATCATTTGGCTATTCAGCCTCTTCCGCATTAGCTAAACGGCTACACCATCACTTTACTTTACCAATTACTTTATCATTTACTTTACCGACTTTAACGACTTTATCCTGAAATTTGCAGGGATTATCATTAAGTCTCCGAAGACAATCGGGGGAATCATTCGGCTATACAGCCTCATATGCATAAGCCAGACGGCTACACTCTTACTTTACCCCTACTTTATCCATTACTTCATCATTTACTTTACCAACTTTAACGACTTTATCCTGAACTTTGCAGGGATTAGCATCAAGTCTCCGAAGACAACCGGGGGCATCATTCGGCTATACAGCCTCACATGCATAAGCCAGACGGCTACACTATGACTTTACCCTCTATTTTATCATTTATTCTACCAACTTTAACAACTTTACCCTGAACTTTACAGGAATTATCATTGAGTCCCCGAAGACAACCGGAGACACAACATCAAGTCCCCGAAGACAACCGGAGACATAGCATCAAGTCCCCGAAGACAACCGGGGGCGTCATTCGGCTATACAGCCTCATATGCATAAGCCAGACGGCTACACTATGACTTTACTCTCTACTTTATCATTCACTTTACCAACTTTAACGACTTTACCCTGAACTTTACAGGAATTATCATTGGAGCCTCCGAAGACAACCGGAGACATCATCCACTTTACAACTTTATCCTGGACTTTACGGGAATCATCATCAAATATCTGAAGACAACCAGAGACATCGCATGGCCACACGGCCTCATACGCATAAGCCAGACGGCTACACTTTGACTTTACTCTCTACTTTATCATTTACTTTACCAACTTTAACAATTTTACCCTGAACTTTACAGGAATTATCATTGAGCCTCCGAAGACAACCGGAGACATCGTTTGGCTATACAGCCTCATCAGCATATCATTGAGTCCCGACAGCCATCGGAGACATCGCATGGCTACACGGCCTCACCTGCATGAAGCCAAACGGCTATACACTTATTTTACTCCTTACTTCATTCCTTTATTTCATCATCTACTTTACCACTTTAATGAATTTACCTTAAAATTCGCAGATATCAGTTATCATCGAGTCCCTGAAGACAGCCGGGGAGACCTTATCACTATCATCTTCAAATGCAACTAGAGATATTATCACATCCTCAGCATACGCATAACGCATTCATTCAAGTCTCTGAAGACAACCAGAGAGAACATTGGCCACACGGCTTCATTTTTCATTCCCCCAATCATATTTACTATCATTTACACTCTTTATAGTTTTACATTTTTTAACTTTATTACTAATTTTGACATGAATTTCAGTTTTGGCAGAAAATACAACCTGCAGGGACACAACACAACGTGGAACTTTATCTTACGCAGTGAACTGGGGCAAATTTGCTAAAGAGGAATACCAAACTCACAAGAAAAGGTCACGAATCTACTCTCGAACTCAATTCCGCCTATGTCCACAAACACGTGATACGTGGGTTAAAATTCTCTTTCACATCCTCCGCTAAAATTCTACTAAATCTACTCTTTTCACAATCTCATATTCCTTTCTATACCCCCAGTGTCTCCATAACTCAACACTGGGGCATCTTCGAAGAATTTATATCGTGCCTAGTAGAGTCCTACTTAAAGGTGTTTGCGCGCCACATTTATAATTAGGAGGCTATAAGCATGTGTTCCATTCTTGAACGTTCTCGTCACCTGTCTACAACCCCCGCAAGATTATGAATCCACAAAAACTTTCGAACTACACATGACCTGATTCTCGTGCAGCCCGAGATATGAAGGCAACTCGAAACTAAGATTCAGCCATAATTTTTCATGATTCCTTAGGTCCTCATAATTTTTTACATCCATTTCCCTAAACCGTACTTTCTTACAAACTCATATTCGTCGGTCCAAACAAAATTGGCTACTACGTCAACTTCTTCGCCCGAAGATTCTTACATCATCTCCAGTCGAAGAGGGGCATCTGTTGACACCCAATTTTGTCCCTCTCCTATTTAATTTACCCGGGGTTTCTAAATTTACTGACGAGCTAAATACTTTATTTTCACTACTATTATTTTCACTACTTTTATCTTTTAACATTATAAGCACTACTTTATCACAAATCATTTTCGGGTTTGGACTAGTTAAATTAATTACAAGACAACACTTTGCTAAATATTTATTTTTTACATATGAATTATTTATCATATTTACATAATATATATATTATACCAGTTATTAAATTAGAAGCCCAAAAATAATTAAATAGCGGAGGAAGGATCAACAATTTTCAGCCAAATTAATGGCCCATTAATACAAATACAATATTATCCCCTACCCAAATAAACAACCCACATTTTAATACCCAACCCACATTTATATCAGCCCATATTTAAATTAATAGACCGGCCCAAACGAATTATTGGCCAGCCCATTATCCGACCCGGTCCAGCCCATCCATTTTCCCCTCCCCTTTTAACCCTAATCCCTATTTTCCGCCTCCTTCTTTTCTCTTCTTTTTCTTTCCCTTTCCCCGCCTCCTCTCTCTTGCTCTTCAGCTCCCCCCTTTTCCTTTCCTCTTTCCGCCGCTCCTCTCCCACTCACCACTGTCCCCCACTTCGCTCTGTTCCCCACTCTCTCTATCATACGCTCCTCTTTTTTTTTTTAAACCAAACGAAGTCCTATAAATTGGGGGCGAATTGTTCTGTTAAAGGGAGGAAAAACTTTGTTTTAGAAAGGAGGATATTCAGTGTTTTGGGAGACCTCTACACTTGATTTTTCCCTTTTCCGGTGAACTTTAGCCGCGACAAAGGGGTTTCCAACAAATTCAATTTGATTTTCTTTGGCTTTAAAACTTTCTTCTGCGGATTTGTTGAGCTTAGAACTCAAAAAGAATTTGAGTGTCGTTCGCGTTCAAGTTTAGATTCGAGATCTCGACGCCCAGTTCGCTGCACTCGAAAAAGGTAATTTCCCTTTGGTCTTAGTTTTACTTGTCTAGATTAATTTCGTTAGGTTTAAGGCTAAATTGTTGATTTGTAGTGTGTGATTCTCCTCCCTGCCCTATCTCCGTCTTTAATTTAGTAGAAGTAGAAATGTAATCGTTCAAGTATTCTTGTCGTTTATTTGGTTTAGTTTGGACGCTGGAATATGTATTCTCCTCGTTTGTTGAAAAATAGAGTAAAACGACTAATTTCGTCGAATGTGTTTAATTCCCGTCGCCCCGTCGCTGCTCGGGGAAAAGGCAACATTCATCTCCCCTTTCATTTCCTGTTCACCGTTTAGGCTTAGGAAATGTTTATTAATTGTCTGGTTGTTTGCTAGTTTAGTTGGAAGTAACTAATTAAATTTATGTGATTAGTTGGTTGTCGTCACGAAACATTTAAATTCCTATCTTACACAGAATTTTGTTTTTCCTTTTAAAACAGTTATAAGTTAATTACCTCAAATGTTTTAGGAAGAATGCTGGTTGTTGGTTCAGGTGGGAGTTGATCATTTCTTTTAGTATGATTTTTAAATTTGAGGCATGACCAGCGAATAGTGGTATTTAACGAACTAAAGAGAAGTGAGAATGCCAACTTTCTTCTTCGAGGCTTAAACCTGTTTTTCTTGGTGGCTTCAAATGATAGAGCATGACATTGGTAGCGGCTTAGAGATCATGTCTATAGGTCTAACTAGCCTATGTTCAATCTGAAACAGGACCCTTTTGTTCACATTTGTACAAGTCAATAACTAGGATCATTTTTAGTTGGTTCAGATCTTTTATGATGGTGTCACGAAGTTATGAAGTTAGTTAATGCTCATATGCAGTGGGTATTTTCAAATCTCCCAGGATATTTATTACAAATAAATGTTTGAAGAAGTATCCTTCCTTTACATCTCAGCAAAATAAAAGCACTTCCTTGTGAGAGTATTTTCTTTACTTCTAACTAGTACTTTCCTTCCTGTCATAATTTTCTTTTTCTTTCTAAACTCTAATTATTACTATAACCAGATACCATGTGAAATGAACATGTTAGCTTAGTTCGATCCTATACATAGATTCTGCCTATATGATATTTGTGAGGATTTATTAAAGTATATAGTTATATAGATTTTTCTAGCTTATTAATTCTAGTTTGAATGTCGCTTCGGGAAATACAGATTCGACTAAATCCATAACTGGCTGCAAAAAAAAATTATACTTCTATACCAAAAATATAACCCACAAATACTACGTTCTCTCTTTGTGCCTAATTCGAATGTCATTATTTTGGTGCATAACTTCGCTGCATAAGCTCATTGCATGCTATGACGTACATAGCGGCATTTTTGTCTAACGGGGGGAAATAGTCTTGGGACTGATTTTGATTAAGTTAAAGATGAAGTGTTTAAACAATGTGACTCGACAAGTTCTCTTCAAGCAAGAAATAAACTCCCAGATTTCAAATTTAAAAAGTTAATCTTCATCTTCCTTGGTTTATGTTTTTTTGGGATCTAGTCATATTAGGGACTGACCTGAAACCTGGCTTTCTAGTCATTTTAAATTGTTGTAAAACTTAAACCAAAGTATGATATTTAAAGTAGACTGCTACAACATTTCTTGAGCATTTACTGCCGCGTTTTTGGCCATTCTCTACTATGTTTTAGGCCATTTTCACCCCATTTTGGGACTGATTTATTTCCTGTGTCTTTTGGCCATTATCTACTGTGTTTTAGGCTATTTTCACCTCATTTTGAGGCTGATTTATTGCTGCTTTACGTTGGGCCATAAATTGTTACCTTTTAGCCATTTTTCTCGCTTTACTTATGGTCATGAACTGTTGTAGTGTTAGCTACCTTGTTGCTGCATTTGAGTCTCCCTCGTTGCTACCCTTTTAGTCGAATTAATTTGCTACCGTTTTGAGCATTTTTTATGGGTTATCTGCGGCACTCTAAGGCTGCCAGTGGCTGCACGTTTCGGCCAAAGCATTGCTGTGTCTTGTGGCTGCAAGATGTGGCACTTTTGAGACAACATTAAGAGCAAAATACTTGCTGCTATGGCTACTGCACTCTAGGCAGATTGGGACCAAGTAACTGCTGTATTCAGCAGATTTTATATTGCATTTTTGACCAAACAGTCGCTGCGTATTTGGGAATATTATCTACTGCATTTGAAGCCAAACATTGTTATGGTCTGGGCTAAAATTTGCTGCGACTTTCTTTATGTCTACTATCAATATGTATATTTGGAAGTTTAACATCATATATGTTTTTACCTTATTTAACAGTTACGTACGACTCTAATCCTTATTATATTTTCCTTTTGCATGTACACATGGGAGCAAACGGAGTCTTAATTCGGGACTCACTCAAAACGGAGTTTCAAATTGAGACTCGGCATTAATACATTATCCGTGCATGGAGTCAACGCGCTCTTTATTCCTCAATTTCATCCACAACAAGAAAACAATGGAATTCGCTTAAGGCTGCCTATGGCGATTCCCTTTTCTCTTTTAAATTTTCAACTCTTTACTCCGCTTATTATTTTGTTTGACTTTGTGTTTTGAATGATTTCGTTGGGTGCATGTTTGATATTCTTGATACATGATACAATGGTTTGAGATTAGCGTGTGACTAACTTTTAAATGTATGATTGAACCAATGGAGTTTAATATAAAAAAATTACTAAATCCGACTTCAAAACCATTCACATAAACATATATTTTTTTTCAAAACATCAGAAATTATACACTAATGTTAGCTTATTCTAAGAAATAAAAAGCAAATTAGTTTCAACGGATAATTTTTTTTTATTTTTTTTTTTCACTTTAGTTTCTGTTCAACACTTGAAATACATATTTGTTTGAAACAACTTTAGCACAACATATATACTAGTCTTTATATGAAACCTTTAAAATTTATTTAACATTAATCTTACAATAATCCTTTTAATTTGTGAGTCGGCATAATTCACTTTTTTTCAAATACAATATAAACATCACATGTTTCGCTTCTGTTAGTTTACTTTAACTAAACTCTTTTATGCAATTACTACTTTTTACCAATTTTACTTTAAACAACTTTATCAATACTCAAAGAAAAAAAAATCATTTCATTTCTATAATATTATATTTACACTTAGCCTAATTAAATTTTAGTTCGGTCGGTTAACCATTGTTAATGGGTCTTAAAGGATGCCTAATACCTTCCCTTTAGACTAATTGAACCCTTACCTAGAATCTTAAGTTTCGCAGACCTTAAACAGAGTTCACTTTAGAAAATAACTTTAATAAACTTTAGGTGTCCTAATTCACCATAAAATAATTAGGTGGCGACTCCTTTAAAACAAGCATATTTAGGAATCTCCAATACGTCATACTTCTAATTTAACCCTCCGGGGTTAAAAAATGGGGTGTGACAATAACATTATTCAAATGTTTGACATAAAAAATCCATCAAAGGTAAGTGAAAAATAAACAACATGCAATATGAAAACAAATAACTTAAATTTGGAAATATAACCTAAATTCAAAATTCAAAAGAAAAAGCTCAATAGAATACTCTTATGTCAAATTTCCAACATTACATAAGTAAGTTCCAACGTAACTTAAGTAAATAATTCAAAAGAAAGGGAAAATATAAGTCTATAACCTCATTCACAATGAAATTCTACTTTAATAACGTCCCTCGTTATATGTCAAGTTTGTTAATGATTCATTCTTTCCAATATTAAGAGGTGTAATTTCAAATATTAGAATAATAACACGGTTATGCTAAATGAAAAAATAAAAAAATACGAGCAATTACATGAAACCACAAGAAGTAAAGGTTGGGAATGAGAAGAACGAAAACGAAAAATAAATAATATAAAAAAATACATTTTAAAAAATTAAAATAATTAAAAATTAAAATAATAGAAATCAAAAATCAAAAAAATTAAAATAATAGAAATTAAAAATAAATTTAAAATAAAAATAAATTAAAGTAAAAAAAATAAACAAACTAAAAAGTAACTCTGTAATTACAGGGTGTAATTACACCCAATTCTCAGCCTCCCCTTGAGAATTGGAGAGTGTAATTACACCCTGTCAATTACACCCAATTCCCACCTAACTGTGTAATTACTTGGTCAAACAAATAGGTCAAGCTGTGTAATTACACCCAATTCCAATTACCTGGGTGGCTTTCCAAACAGGCCTAAGTAGAAGTGAGGAAATAAATGTCATAAGTGATATTTCACCTCATCAATGTCCACTCCCCGCACTCCAACACATACCACTCTCACACCCCTACCTCCACCCCCATAATATTTTCCTAAATTATACTCACTTCGTTTCATAAGAAATGATGTTTTTAGCTTATGCACACCTCTTAAAAAATTGTTCAATTATAAAAAATTTGGAGTGTTTTCAAAAAATTATGAGTGTTTTTACTAATTTACTCCTAATCAAATGCCTAGAAAAAAAGGTACTTAATGATCGTTGATTATGTAAATAAGAGTAATTTTGAAAAAATAAGATCAATTTCTTCTTAAAATTCTAAAACACCATTTATTTTGAAACAAAATAAAAAGCTTAAAATACCATTTATTTAGAAACGGAGGGAGTATTCAAAAGCTTTTGGAAAAATATTTTCTATTTACTAACGTCACATAAAAAGTAAATAAGAAAATCATTAACTTTAGAAAATTTTACTGCTCACGAAACACACGCATTAATTCAACTCCTTAATATCAATCGAGGTGTCTTGCAATACCTTTCACATCATTGATCCCAAAATGAAAATTAAAAATTCAGATGTGGTCCATACACCATACATTTGTTCTCCAATTTTTGGCCTGGACGTAAATGGGTACTCGCATTGCTGTAGTTCACGTTGGATGTTTTCCGTGGGATCATCCCAGCTATCTCTGACACTAAAAACAGGATTGGACAAAGAGTGACTGAGTGAGACACACCTTATAACTTTCTTCTTTACGTAGATTTTTCGATCAGATTTTTCAAGTCCACAATTTGTTCCCGCTTCCAAGAGTTTAACCTACCCAACTTACCCCTCTAAGTTTTATTTTATGTGTCTTAATTAACTGTATATAAAATTGAATTTTGTGATTATAAACTAAAAATATGTGTAATGTATTAAAATATTATTTAAATCTTGTAATGTTAAATATGCAACGCGGTAGAGGCGGATCCAGAATTTTAAGATTGTGGGTTCCCAAAAAAATAAATTACAACAACATACCTCGTGTAGTCCTACAAGTAAATCACAGCATTTTGAAAAGAAAAGAAAATCAAGAAGTAACGAAGCCCAATTCTCTGGTTGAGCAGCTTAACAAAATAACTTCTTGTTATTCTATATTTAAAGTATCTTGAAGAAGCTAGCAACTATTCTTATTATGCCCATCTTACTGGCCAGTGGTGTTGCCCAAATCCTCTAAATCAAAGTATACACTCTTGTCACTAGAGTACAAGCTCCAAAAAGAAAAGCACACTGATATTTTAAAGCCTCTATACTAAAAGGCCAAGATTTATGATTTATCTAACAGAAAAATAAATTAACATGTAATGGTCTACATAGCTAGTTAAGCAGCACAAGAACAACCAATTACTTATAAGAAATGTAGGCACCAACATATAAGATCTGTAGGCATATTTTTTCATTTAACAAGACAGACATTAGATAATAGACATAAAAGTGAAAACAAATAGAAAGGAGGATTAATAAACTTCAAGAAAAGAATAACTAGGCCTGGAACAAGAAGTAAACCAGAAAACAGTAAAAGGAAGATAGCTAGAACAAAAAGATGACAATAGTAATTAGTAAAAGAAGAAAGGTATTGAGAATTGGAGAAAGAGATAACTGAACTCGGATTATGCCTATGTTGTGCTTGAAGATGAAATATCTCTGCCTCAATTTGGTTCTGGACTTCTGGTCTGGAGAAAATAAACTCTATTTTTTTTAACCCTAGCTTTCTTGTTTCTCATTTGTTTTGGTTTAATATTTGATTTGAAATATTGGGATTTGGGTAAAAATAATAATTTATTGATTGATTTCTTTTTAGTTGACTTTGTAATTTTTTTTTTTGAAAAAGAAAAAAGAAGAAAGGAAACATGGGTTACTAAGCTACAGTCTGTGTTTTGCTGGGAAAAAAATAAGCAGATTTAAATTTTAAAAATGAACCGAGACAATCGATCCTGCGTACATCTAGACAAAATCCGCTTCAAGTGTCCCCTCTCTGCCATTGACCCATTGGGTCATTTAGTTGTTGGTTCCAAACTAAAAATACTTATACCTTACTATATTTTTAAATATAATTATAGGACCTATGGTAGCGGATGTGGGTTCCCGAGAACCCACACCTGCGACTGTAGATCCGCCACTGCAACGCGGGACATTGGAACAAAAAAGTTACTAAATATGAACAAATACTACTGCATTTTTTTTAAAGACTATAAAAGAAAGTAAGATATAAGAAACACACAAAATTACTTGATATATATAGTCCAAATACTTGAAAACTGACGTAAAAAACTATTTCTATCACAAAAAACAAAAAGAAAAAGAGTGTACAGTTTGCTCACTCCCACAATGTATTATCAAGAAAATTCCTCCCAAAAAAACAAACACCTAATAGTCCACCTTGTCGTCCCTTATTTTTTCTTAGGTTGTTGAATTTTTTACCTGAACAGCCTTAACTTCCATTATAGCTTTAAAATCAAGAAACACAAAAATCCCAACTAATTTCTCTCAACACATCCTTCTTTTTGCCATGGCAACTCAATTAGTCCACCAACTTCATTTCATTCTCTTCCCTTTAATGGCTCCAGGCCACATGATCCCCATGATAGACATAGCTAAACTTCTAGCAAATCGCGGCGCTATCACCACCATCATCACCACTCCAGTAAACGCGAATCGTTTCAGTTCAACGATTAATCACGCAACACAAACTGGTCAAAAAATCCAAATCCTCACAGTCAATTTTCCTAGTGTAGAAGTAGGTTTACCTGAAGGTTGCGAAAATCTTGATATGCTTCCTTCACTTGACATGGCTTCGAAATTTTTCGCAGCAATAAGTATGATGAAGCAACAAGTGGAGAGTCTTCTAGAAGGACTAAATCCCAAACCAAGTTGTATAATTTCAGATATGGGATTGCCATGGACAACTGAAATCGCGCGAAAAAATAGTATCCCAAGAATTGTTTTCCATGGAACTTGCTGTTTCTCGCTTTTATGTTCGTACAAAATACTCTCCTCCAAGGTTCTTGAAAATCTAACCTCGGATTCGGAGTATTTCGTGGTTCCTGATTTGCCCGATAGGGTCGAACTAACGAAAGCTCAGGTGGTTAGGCTTGTCTTGAATTTCTTACCTTATTTAATTTACCATAATTCTGTTAACTTCAAAATGTTTTCGTCGTGAAAAGGAACTCTTTCATATTTATCCGTTTCCTGGAGCACTCCAATAAATTGAGGATCCTTCTTCCCATAAACAACATAATAACATTCACAATATAGTTTTTCTCATGCAGGCAAATTGACAAAACCATGTAACCACAGTAAATTTATTATGTTAGTATACTTTTTGTTGTCTGATTTATCATTGCTCAAGATTTTGCAACTGTTAGTTTTTGCATGATGTCTTGTTATTTCAATCCCAACACAGGTTTCAGGATCGGCCAAAAGTAACAGTTCTGCTAGTTCCTCTGTATTGAAAGAAGTAATAGAGCAAATCAGATCAGCAGAGGAATCATCATATGGTGTAATTGTTAATAGTTTTGAGGAATTGGAGCCAATTTATGTGGAGGAATATAAGAAAGCTAGAGCGAAAAAAGTTTGGTGTGTTGGCCCTGTTTCTCTGTGTAATAAGGACAATGAAGATTTGGTTACAAGAGGTAACAAGACTGCAATTGCTAATCAAGATTGCTTAAAGTGGCTAGATAATAAAGAAGCAAGAAGTGTTGTTTATGCAAGCCTTGGGAGTTTATCTAGGTTGACAGTATTGCAAATGGCGGAACTTGGTCTTGGTTTAGAAGAGTCAAATAGGCCTTTTGTGTGGGTGTTAGGAGGAGGTGGTAAGTTAGATGATTTAGAGAAATGGATTCTTGAGAATGGATATGAGGAAAGAAACAAAGAAAGAGGACTTTTGATCAGAGGATGGGCACCACAAGTGCTGATACTTTCACATCCTGCAATTGGTGGAGTATTGACTCATTGTGGGTGGAACTCTACATTGGAAGGTATTGTTTAAGTGTATGATTATCTTATCTAAAAGATCCAACAGTTAGAGATAGTTGTTTTCTATTTACTCAATTACGTCTTACGCCTCCTTATATACGAGCTTAATTTTTTTAATGGGCTAAGTTTGTGGAGATTTTTTTTCTTGATAAAGGGTGACGGTGAGAATATCTCAGAATCCAGACAGATCTAGTAAAAGATAAAAGATAATGAAAGTTGAAAATCCATATTGGTGACACCAACTAGAAGACTCTTTAGTATATTACAGATGTAACAACAAGAGTACATATTAGAAAATCCCTAATGTTAGATAATTTGTAAGTACAAAGTATTGAAATATTATGAAAACAAAGCATTTATGATACCGATGATTCATATCTTGTCCTCTTCCTTTCTCCATCCTGCCCCCTTTTTGCTTTGTTTCAATAGAATCTAAGGCAATGTGGTATGTATGTCGACTTTGCCTACATTACGAAGCGGAACGAACTTAGTTTTATTTTCCGAATTTAATTGCGTTCAGTCAGCGTCACAATATAATCAGTGTGAGGCTTTGGTCACTGGCAAATGCTTCTTTAAAGGTGATCCGGCCACAACTAGCTTAGAGTTGACACAAAACTTTTATGGTGTTACCATTTCATCAAAATAAATTTAGCTATTAAGAAAAATACAATTTTATTTACTTAATGGTGTCTTCAACAGGTATTTCAGCAGGATTACCGATGGTAACATGGCCACTTTTTGCTGAGCAATTTTGCAATGAGAAGTTAGTTGTCCAATTGCAAAAAATTGGAGTAAGCTTAGGTGTGAAGGTGCCTGTCAAGTGGGGAGATGAGGAAAATGTTGGAGTTTTGGTGAAGAAGGATGATGTTAAGAAAGCGTTAGACAAACTAATGGATGAAGGAGAAGAAGGACAAGTAAGAAGAACAAAAGCAAAAGAGTTGGGAGAATTAGCTAAGAAGGCATTTGAAGAAGGTGGTTCTTCTTATGTTAACTTGACATCACTGATTGAAGATATCATTGAGCAACAAAATCACAAGAAAAATAGTCAAGATAGTTATGAATGAAGTTATTAGTGTCAGCTGCAGTTTTATGGTCTCAACATTCAAGATTCTTAACATTGAATTCACTATATTGTCAAGATTATGGGTCTAGACCTACTATTTATTGCAATTTTAGTGATTTTTTTGTATACATAATTTAGGTTTCGGTCGAAAGCATTGAATTCAGATGAATTCGATGCAGCAACGTTGTTACCTTCCAGATTTGCCTTTCGGCAACAATTATTACCTACAAAACTTAGGATTATTGTTTGCGTTTAAGCTGAGATCTTTCCTCCGTTGCTAATCTCCTTTTTCCCTCTCTCATTGCCAATCGCGAAAGCAAAGTGCTTAGAAAAAATTCAATCAACCCAACGGTCTGAGCAACTACTATATAAGTTCATTTTATATGGTGTAAGGATTTTTTTTCACTATTAAATTATGGCTCACGAGAACAAGTAATTTTTTCATAAATGTGATAACCTGAAAGATAAACTAATACTTAACATATTATAATTTTTTTTTAATATTATCTGTGTATACAACATAAACTCTTATTGTACATGACAAGTGTGGTCAATTATTAAATGATAACAATTTTGGTTTACTAGAAAGTATGCTCCAAGTGCCATAATGAACTACCACACATAGTGATAACTGATAACAATCAAAGTGACCCCTGCATTTGGCATCTTATGAAGGTCCCTCTTTTATTATTGACTGTAAACTTGTCCTTGTCTTCAAAAGTTCGGTTAATTGATCAATAAAACATGGAGTAATTAATTGAATTTATTCAATAGGTTGGCCACCATCTTCTTCAAGTTATAAACTCATATATTTTATGTAAAATGTTGACTTACAATTGACAAAAAAAAATTCGTATAACACGACTCTTTAAAAATATTGAACATCTTATATACATAAAACTAGCTACCGTATGACTCTCCCATCTATTTTACCATAGCCACAGAAAAAGTAAAAGCAGTTTAATACTTTAATTCAGATCTACAGGGACTATTTGTCCTAATAACCACCACTTTGCTCACATTAGTGATCTCATTTGCAAACAAGTGTACTAATGACACGATTTTTAAGCTTATCCATACATATAAATTAAAGAAGTATTTGACACATATTGATGTAAATGCAATGCAAATAGCAAACTTCAACTAAACAAACAAACTAAGAGTACTCTGAATCAACTTTGGAGCTAAGATTTTGATTGGAAAGCACAAGATGGATAGATTTGAAGAACTGAAAAGTGCAGTAGAGACAGTGGAAATTGTTGACACACATGCACATAACATTGTGGCACTTGATTCCACTATCCCTTTCCTTAGCTGCTTTTCTGAAGCCAAAGAAGATGATGCACAACATACCGATGACTTCAAGGTCTATGCTTATCCCATTTTCTAACTTTGTTGCCCCTATCTCTGGAGATCCGGTTTTATGGTCCATTATAAATATAAATGTTATAGTTATTTAATATATACGATCATTTTCATAGAAGATTATTAAAAAATAATATATGCATGAGATCTTTGAAAGATAATATCCTTCTATTCAAATCATAATAACTAGTTAGTGAAGAAAGCAGGATTTCACTGAGGATTACATCATCTACTAGCGCTAATGTAGCCTTTTCGCTATGGGTTCATCCGACCCCATACTTTCAACACTAATTACAAATAAATATATAAAAATCTACTAAATTTTCATCAAATATTAGAGTTGAACCCATAGTTTTAACATTACAATTCAATACAAAAAACCTTAAAATTTAAACCCATTAAATTTAAATTCTGGATCCTTCTTTGCATCTAATATATATACAGAGAATAAAATTTAACTATAGTTTTCTTGCGAAGATGAACCCCTTCCGTTCCTCTTGGTCATAGGCATCATTTTCTCCTATCTCTTTTGCTCCATAAGCAAATCCAAAATTCAAGATTTAGGAGTTTTGAATTATAATTTTCGAATATATTAAATTATACATATACTTTATACCATTAAATAAAAAAATTAAAATAAATATAAGGTATATTAATTAAAGCTACTGGATTCTATACACTACTCTTATGATCAGTCAAAATACCTCATAGTGCTCAAAAATGAGAGATGAATGCAAGTTCAGGGCGAGAAAAATCCAATTGAACATTTTGTGGTCTTAAATTAAAGCTACTGTCATTTTATTTTCTACTTCATCCGTTTTAATTTGTTTGTTTGGTTTTGCCTTGACACGGAGTTTAAGAAAGTAAAGAAAGATTTTTAAATTTTGTGGTCTAAAATTAAAAATATATAAAATATACCAAAAAGCCTTTTAATTTTGTGGTCTCAAACATGCCATGTGAAAAGTTGGAAATAAAGAGTTGTCAAAAAATGGAAAGAGACATTCTTTTTTTACATGGAGTAAAAACGAAAGTAAGACTTGAAACTGAGGGAGTAATTATTTATATGGCTTTATTTTAGCTTGCGATTCATGGAACTAGTAGTTCTTAGACATTGGTTATATATCTATTTTGCGATCTTCGTTTCTTTCAGAGAAGCTTGAAGGAAATTGCTGAACTATATGGCTCAAAGTTATCCTTGGATGCTGTTCAAGAATCTCGCCAACACCTTGGTTTGGAGTCGAGTGCTAATACTTGCTTCAAAGCTGCAAGAATTTCTGCCTTACTTATTGATGATGGACTTGAGTTGGACAAAAAGCTTGACATCAAATGGCATGAACAATTTGCACCAAATGTTGGTAGAATACTACGAATTGAGAACGTAGCTAAAAAGATTCTTGAGAAGGTAATATAACACGTATTCATTTTGTAGTGTACTGCATTTATTCAATATGTTTTCTGAGAGTTATCATGACAGAGGTCGACGAGGCACTTGTAAAGACGAAGAGTCGATATGTACTATTCCTTGAGAGTGGAAAAGAACATATAAAGCACTTGTTTATGATATCATTATGCACTATTCCTTTAGGGTGGAAAAGAACATATAAAGCGCTTGTTTATGATATCATTACCTATTTAAAACTGTTGCGACTGATAAAGCACATATTGTTGGCATGCTATTATCTGTGAGATATTCTTTCTTTGTTATATACTTCTACCCTGAGATATTTTACTATCATTATTGTTTCCCATTTTAGTGTAGGGTACCGATGGAACAAAGTGGACACTGGATTCATTCATGGAGAGTTTCTCGAAGGAGTTGAAATCATATCCTTTTGAATCAGTCAATAGATTACAGAATAGTATATAAAGCATTTTTACTAGATCATAACGAGTCATGTTCCTGAGGTTTTTCCTGATCGTTAAATACAGAAGCTGATAAAGTTATTGCCTTTAAAAGTATAGTTGCATACCGCACTGGCCTTGCAATTAATACTGAAGTCACTGTAAAGGAAGCTGAAGAAGGCCTGCGTGAAGTTTTATCTGGTGAGTGTTGCAAGACTTGGGGCTGTAGCGCATTATGATTGAGCAGGTAATTATAAGTTTCTTCCTTTCCAGGCGGGAATGCAGTCCGAATCTCAAACAAGAGTTTCCTTGATTATATCTTCATGCATGCTTTGGTGGTGGCTCAAAGTTATGACTTGCCAATGCAGATAGACACAGGGTAACTAAAGAAATGTTTTGAAGTAGATAGCTTGACCTCCTGGTCTTTCTAGCTTCTCTAATTTTTTTATCAAATCAACATTCTTTGAGTTGCATGTTATTTTTCTTATTTAAAATTAAAATTAAATGAAAGATATATCATATATGCAATTTGTTTTTCCTTTATTGCTAAAATCTTCCGTTCCTTAAAGGTGACTTTGTTTTAAGTTTTGATTTCAGTTTTGGAGAAAAGGATCTGGATCTGAGGCTAGCGAATCCCCTTAATCTTCGAAATCTTCTTGAGGATAAGAGATTCACTAAGAACCGGTTAGTGCTTTTGCACGTGTCCTACCCATTCTCAAAGGAAGCTTCATATCTAGCTTCTGTGTACCCTCAAGTAAGATCTTTATCTGAAACTATTAACATGTAGGACTGATGTTATGACACCGCTTCTGCTAGCTATTCTGTATTACCTGCTGTTTTTACCTTGTGTCTCCCTAACAGGGCCACTCTCTGTTATTACAGGTCTATCTTGATTTTGGGTTAGCAATTCCCAAACTTCGCTATCATGGGATGATATCCTCAGTGAAAGAACTCATGGATATTGCCCCAGTGAATAAGGTTGTTTCATATTCTTAAAGATACATCCAAATATTACCAGACCTTGTTCAAAATATTTAACAAAGTACATTTCCAATTGACGCGGCAGAGTGCCATATTCTTTGTTGACTACTCTTTCAGAACCTTCGCAACTGCATCATTTAAAGAGTGGACATTTTCCTATCTAATGTTTGGATATTAACAGGTTATGTTCAGCACAGATGGCTTCGCATTTGCTGAAAGCTTTTATCTAGGTCTGGCCTGAATTGTTCTTATCTTGTATCTTTGGTGCATGGCATGACAAGCTTTTGTACCTATTGCTTTTTGGAAAGAAAATAAAGCGTTTTGATTCAGCCTATCTGAAATACCTGTATATTTGTCTGGCTAAGAAGTACAAACACTACCAGAATGTCACGTCTTGTCCACACTTTGTCAGCTTGCTGCATCACTCTAGATGGCGTTTGGACAGTAGAGAATACATGTTTGATACCATTTGACTTCCACACCTTTGTCTGATGTTTAATTGCCCAACATGTGTGTCCTTTGCTTATCCTGAATATCTATACTCGCTAGGATATGTTAATTTTTTTTCTTTTACGATGTAAGGTCAAACTCAGGGTAAGAATTTTTATTGAGTAAGAACATTATAGAAGGAAGAAAGGTATACCAAGAATCTAATCCTAAGGTAAATTATGTATACAGACTTTTTGACAGATAATGTTTAAAAAAATGTCTGCATAGAGATATATTTTGTTGTTCTTGTATAGAGATATAAACAAACAAAATATCTTTTCTACATGTCCATCTCCTTGCTCCTAACTGAATTCATACGGCGTACAAACTTGAATTTGCCAACCAACAATATGCACCTCAAGATACGTAGCTAAGTGAGGTACTCAGCTTGTATCTTCTTTCAAAATTTAATTGGTACAATCTGGATCATTTCTCATGCAGGTGCACAGATAGCACGTGAAGTGGTATTCTCTGTTCTGCGTGATGCATGTATTGATGGTGACCTTTCAATTCCAGAAGCTCTTGCAGTGGTTAAAGATATTTTTGCAGAAACTGCAAAGCAGTTCTACAAACTTGATGTTTCTTCAAGATATTCTGATGTAGAACCTCATCATTTATCAACTTCCTTCCAAAAGGAACAGAACGACTTCCTGACGGATGTTACACTTGTCCGCGTTATGTGGATAGATTTCTCTGGACAGCATAGATGTCGTGTAAGTTGTATCTTATGTTTTATGATTATGAATTATTTAATGATATTCAAATGAGTCTGACAGCACAAATCTTTGTTCAGTTTGACAAGGAATTTGAAGTATTTTAGTTAAGTCTATCAACACCAAAAAGAAGCCTTTATTGGGAAATTAGCTTAAGAGTACCATATCCTTGCATCACGTCAAAGGACCTATACATTTGACAAAAGATTTAACTTGCATACACTGATGTTAGTTACCATATCTTTTAAGTAGTAACCCATATTCATTGGCGAATGTGGTCACTTTTAATTTTATCTAATCTTGTATGACCAAACATACATACTCAGCATATTTCCACGGCACTCATGTTGTGGATATGTTGGACTTTAGCAGCTCAACATTACCTTCCATATGACCTTGCTTGTCTTATAATTGTTATATGGAACTTACCTTTCATATTGGTAGGCATCCTTCTACAACATAACACCCCGATAGCTCTTCTGTATTTCAAAAATTTGATTTCGATTCTATATGTAACATCTTTATTATCATTCCATTATCCTCGAACAACGAGCCTAGATATCTAATTTTTTGCATTTAGGCACCACAATCCGAATTAATCTCACTTCAACTTCACTCTTTTTATACTCACCAAACTTACAATGCATATATTCAATCTTACTTCTACCTATTCTAAAACCCTTACTTTCTAGAGTGCTTCTCCATAATTCAAGCTTTTGTTAACACCTCCACTTGTTTCAACAATTAGCATAATATTGTCAGCAAGTAGCATACACCATGGATCCCATCATATACTGTGTTGATTAGCTCATTCTAAACTAGGGTAAACAAGTACAGGCTCAATGTCGACTGCTGGTGTAAACCCACGGCTAGTTTAACTCCTTTGTATCTCCTACTACTGTTCTCATGCTAGTGGCAGCTCCTTCAAGAAATAGAGAAGCTCTCAGACATACTGCTTAGAGAATTTTTAATGTGAACAACAAGAAACAGGTCAAAGGTTGTCACTGTGAAATTTCAAAACACAAATTACTACACAACTAGGAAATTGACGCCTATTTTATTAAAGATCCATGTGAAACTTGAGAAATTGATTCTCTGAAACGTCAACATTCAGCTATATCATATTTTTTACTCAACAAGCTCCCCGATATTTTTTCCACTCTCTACAAATAGAGGGTGTCGTCCTGCAATTACGTAGTCCGGAACTCTGGATAGCTTGGTGTCTGCTTCTCTTTATAAATTTTGATTTATGACTGGAAAGTTCATTCAAAGAAGACCCTAATGGATTATTTCAATATTTGTGTGAATGTATTCTTGTTTCCTGTTGGGATATGTATTCTTGTTTCCTGTGGGGATTTGTAGAGTTACTATTACATTATTTGAACATTTCTTGTCGGAAGGCACTGCTGCTTATTTTGAATTTGCAATTGACACAAGTAATGCTATTGGATATTTCGGATACCAAATATTGGCAATTGAATATGATGTTTTATTCACGTCATAGCAGTCATTCGTTGCTATATTTTTCAGGATTTTTTATTACCTTCACTACATGATGTTGGACATTAAATGGTGTTTCCCTGATCTATCAAAGTGGATTGAATTTGTTAATTTCTTGTGCATCACATACAGGTTATTCCACAACAGCGGTTCTATAGTTCTGTGAAAAAACATGGTTTGGGCTTAACTGTTGAATGTATGGGATTTACTTCAATATGTGATGAAGTCGGAGAAGATACATGGCTTCCCCCTTCGGGTGAGGTCAGAACTGTTCCAGATTTATCAACCAAACGCAGAGTCCCATGGTACTGCTTGGCAACCTATGCATTAATGCTCAATATACTCCATTGTTTTTAGCTTATGTATGCTGTAGGTTGTATTTATAATTTCCTCCGACAATGCAAGCGTCAGTGGCTGACTCCACGGCTCGAACCCGTGAGCTGTAGGACACACAGAGACAACTTTACCATTGCTCCAAGGCTCTCCTTCATAATATTTTTTAGTATAGTACTGAAATCATGTGGATAAAGTAAAAGGGGACAAATAAAGAATTATCAAGAGCAAATTTGAATGTCATTCACTCCAACAATTTCTCCTTTTTTCCGAATTTTCAGTGCTCTCAACTTCTAGGTCTTGAAACTTTAAACCAGTTCTGTTAGACTGTACTTGTTTTCAGTCGATTAAGGTTTCATTATCACTAGCTTCGCTCCCTCCCCAGTTTATTCCTTCCAATTTATGTGGTATAGATTCCATCCAACTCAATGGTGGAAGACCTGTCTTTTAAATTAAGGAAAACTGATACAGCTCTTTAATGAGTCATGTGATATACTCTTGTAGGTTTTCTACTTTTTGGCATACTTACTTTATACAGGCGTGTTTTGCCCTTCATTTAATAAAACTTTATTACTTTATAAAAAATGTCCTGTGATACACTTTGAGAACGTGTAGGAAAAAGACAGAATATCAAACTTTTCTGTAGTTGAGTTGTCTAAAATAAACATGCTGATCTGCATCTTCTTCTGTGTTCTAACTCGTATGTGATAAACAAATGGAACTTGGCGTGGCAGCCATTCAATTGAATTATGGAGTTTCTCTGCGACTTGGTCTTGTTTTATTGTTTCCCGAGCAGAAACATTTAATCATGTTTATGTGCACCTTTTGATCCAGGGCAAAGCACCAAGAAATGGTTTTGGCTGACATGTTAACTGAACCTGGTAAAGCATGGCAATATTGTCCAAGAGATGTGCTTCGCAGATACTCTAAAATTATAGAAGATGACTATGGCTTGGTATGTTTTAACATCTTTTGCCCAAGAGTTGAAAACTTATTGTTCTAACATGTATCTACTTGTTCAGGTCATGAAGGTAGGCGTTGAAGTTGAATTTTACATTATGAAGACCATATTAAAGTATGTCAAGAAAGTTTCCGATAATAATTTGTATTTGGAGTTCCTCATCTGTAATTTGTTATACTAACGATATATAACTAAAACTACACAGGGATGGCAAAGAAGTACTGCGACCATTGGACAGGACCCCTTACTGCTCTACAGCAGCAATTGATGCTGCGTCCTCAGTACTTGACGAGATTGTTGCTTGTCTGCAGTCCTTGAATATGACAGTTGAACAGGTAAGATTCCATTTCCTTGAGTATTTACTTGGAAATCTGATGTTTCTTAATTGGTTGCCAGTACTGCAGCTACTAGGAGATTTTAGCATGCATTTGCTCTTTTAGTTCCAGGGAAATGCTTGACGCCTATTTCTTTGTATAGCCCAACCAAGGAACCCATGCAACATTCATACTACTATTACCTGTGCTTCTAAAACTATTCTTACTTTAAGTAAAGATTTAATCTCAAGATTGCAGTAAGTATGAGGGATTTTACCAAATAATTCTTGCTTTGCGGGACATACATGACTAAGCAATGTTAAAGATGAGGAAAAAACTTGCTTCACTTTTTCTGTATTAGTTAATTGAAGTATGTAACAACTTATTTTCGTTTATAAAATGAACATTTTCAGAAAAATAAGCAGCATATGATTGTATTAATCATGAAAACATTTTTTTTTATCTTACTCTTGTTAATGCTCTCAATATGTTTTTTGGTCTTTGAATTGTCTTTATTGTTAGTAAAGTGATGAGAGTCTCCTCAATCACTTAAACTAATTTTTTAACTTTAAGAAGTCATTTATCTTTTCCATTCACCTTTCATGTACTAAGAATTACTTCTGATAGATCACCTTTCCCAGAGAAGAAGAGGTGAAAGGAAAGTGTTGGTATCTCTTTGTTTATCTACCAATGAGCATGGATAGTCTATATCTAACACGATGACATGTTCGCTTTCTGTCATGGTTTACACGGATCATTACTTCATGAACAACATCAACCACCTCTAATCCTAGCCCCAGATATCAGGGGAAAAGTTTTAAGAAAAAGGGAAAGAGAAAAGAGAAGGAATAGAAGGAAAAAGAATTAAAAACCCTCAGGGGTTGGCCTGGTGGCAATTGACTTGAGCCTTGGGGTGCTCCCTTTCAAGGTCTCAAGTTCGAAACCCGCTGGGTGCAAACAATTTCTGAGGGCCATCGGACTGGGGAAACCCTGAATTAACCGTGGTGCACTTGCGGGAAACTCCTTGCCGAGGGCCTGTGCACCCCCGGGATTAGTCGAGGCTCAAAGAAACTCGGACACCCGGGGCTAATCAAAAAAAAAAGAAGGAAAAAGAATTAAATGATTTAAGTATGTTCCTATTCATAGTTCCACTGATATATTAAGTATGTTCCTATTCATAGTTCCACTTCCACAGATATAATTGAACCATGGCATTACGTTGTCCAAAAATATGAACTGCTCATTTTTTTCCCTTTTACCTAGAATTAGACATACATAGCCATTAGTATATTTTATTATCTCCTATTTTACAATTCAACAAAGGCAGCTTCCTTTGATGTTGTTGCCTTCAAATTTACAGGTACATTCAGAAGCTGGGAAAGGTCAGTTTGAAATTGTCTTGGGATACACCGATGCTCTTACACAAGCTAACAACTTAGTTTATACACATGAAATCATTAAAGGAATTGCAAGGAAACATGGGCTGGTGGCAACTTTTATTCCAAAGTAAGTAGCAGATTCCCCCTCCATATATTTTCTGCAATTTTCCATTTTACTTGTTGATCTGGATATGCTTTTGCTTCCTTTAGAGTGCCACAGAAGATTTGTTGTCCTTTCTGCTTTCTCTAATTTCTGTTTATTAATACCTATCTTTCCTTTTGAAACATGAATATGAAGCATAACTTATTCATCTTATACCTAGACCATTTCTTACTTCGATCGTACATTCTGTAATATTCATGTAGTTTTGAATTGTTGTTTCTTTTACTTCATTGACTTGATGAAAATGTGGTGACCTAGTGTAGTGTCTTTGGTGAAGAATCAAGAAATATAAGTGATGTTCCTTTTGCACTATTTGCTAAATTTACTTCTGATGATAAACTTACTTGTGAAGTAATTTCTCAATTGCAATGCACGTTTTCTTTCGGAGATTGCTGTCAGGCTCCTATCTCTATTTTTTATTTTTTTTATTTTTTAGGAAAGAAACCTTAAGTCTTAAAATTTCTGTGCATGAGTTATTGTCAGGGACCTAATCCTCTCCATAAATGACCTTTTGTCCATTTTTTTCTAGGTATGCTCCAGATGGAAATTATAGAGATGAACTAAGTGCACATGACGCTGGCAGTGGATCACATGTGCACATCAGTTTGTCCAAGAATGGAGAAAATGTTTTTACGGCATCTGGTGATTATAATCGGTATGGGATGTCCAAGTTTGGAGAATCATTCATGGCTGGCGTGTTAGGTCATGTTCGCTCCATATGTATGTTTACTTGCCCACTTCCTAATAGGTAAGAGATCTTCTATCAATCTCAGTGTCCTACTTCCTTAGTAAGGGCACCATGACGAATAGTCTTTTTCAGATTCTTTTTGTATATTATGCTATTATTTCCTTAAAGGGTTCAAGCAAAAGCTACCTTTTGTAGATAATGTTCTGTTTATTCAAAGTTTAACTTTTATTTTTCGCATGCAGTTATGAGCGCTTTGAAAATAAGGCATGGAATGGACTATTTCTCTGCTGGGGGCCAGAAACCAAAGAGTTAACAATGAGAACCTGTAGCCCTCCTGGTACAGATGGTGTTGTAACCAATTTTGAATTGAGAACATTTGATGGATGTGCAAACCCACCCTTGGGTCTTGCTTCTTTAATAGTTGCAGGGCTAGATGGATTGCGGCATAATTTAAAAATTCCAGATCCAGTAGGTACGATAGATGATCTTTTAGCTGCTATGTTTCTACTATTATTCTAAACATCTATTAGCTTTTTAAAGTTTTTTTCCTCCACCTTTATGCTTAAATGCACATTATTTTCTGCTGCTGATAGTTCATGATAGGACGCAGGGAAAATGAGAATGACCTCTTTATTTAACTGTTATTTATAATTATTTTGCGCTGATGTTAGGCGCCAGTGTATGATACTGTGCATCACACCCAAAACAGGTTTGTTTAGTATTAAAATTACTTTCATCAATAGCATAGAGGATTAAGCCTTATAATAAACTCAGGAGAAAAGGAAGAAGAAAAATAATGACAAGGGATTCTGTTACCTTATTGAGGCATCTGAAATGCGAAACCGATAATTTTAATTCTGTGGCTGAGGTGAGATTTCCTGCATTGTTATCTGACATTCCAGTTATTTTCGTTTGTGTAACAGACCCAACAGACCATTATGCCTTTACTTACAACGATGACAATGAGGATACAAGATTGCCTTCATCTCTTAGTTGCTCTATAATACATATATTTTCAGATGAATGGTTTTTAGAAACGCTGGGTGAAAACTTTTTGAAATCCAGAAGAGGAGTTTGCGGGGTAAGTTCTCAAATTATGCGTCTTTTTTCTGCATGTCATGGATATGTGTGCCACATTTCCTCCTCTTTTGGGTGCATAATTTGATACTATTACCTGTGATCACAAAATTGCTAAAAGTAAGCATAGCTAAGAACTTTGTTCCTTTGCTAACTTCAAGCAAATCTATCTCTAACAATAAGGAATAGCAAAATGGATAAGATCACATCTTCTTACTATGTTAATCTGTCATGCTTTAAATCTTTTTCCTTCCAATCTAAGTATTGGCCGAAGTGCACGATACCCAATTTCGAGACCACCATTTAAGTTATACCCACATCGAGTAAAATTTTGTAAGTCTACCACTTAGGAACAACTTCAGACAAAGTTTCATATGGCTTAAGTTCAAAGAGTCCGGAGCCAAAATGGCTTATTTTTGCAGCCATTAGACCAAAATAGGCTGCCTTTTTTTTTTTTATACCACAATGGGTATTTCGTTGGTTATCCAACGAAATACCCACACAAGGCACTGTTCATAGCCGGATTTTTCTGTTGCATTTCGCTACACTTGTAGCGAAATGCAACAAATATTTTTTTTTTTTTTTTTTTTGCATTTCGTGAGTTAATCAACGAAATGCAACAATTTTTTTTTTTTTTTGCATTTCGTGAATTAATAAACGAAATGCAACAATTTTTTTATTTTTTTTTGCATTTCGGGAATAAAAAAACGAAATAAGAAATCATATATATATATATTTTGCATTTCGTGTATTAAAAAACGAAATAGGATAAAAAAAAATTAATTTCGTTCATATAAAAACGAAATTGGAAAATATATATATATATTTTGCATTTCGTTGGTATATCTACGAAATAGTAAAAAAAAAAATTGTATTTCGTTTATTAAAAAACGAAATATGAAAATAATTTTTTTTTTGTATTTTTGTATTTCGTTTTTATAAAAAAATAGGAAAATAATTTTATTTTCATTTCGTTTATATAAAAACGAAATAGGAATACATATATATATATATATATATATATCCTATTTCATTGGTATATGTATTCCTATTTCGTTTTTATATATAAAATTATTTCATATACCAATGAAATAGGATAAATATATATATATATATTTTTTGTATTTCATTTATATAAAAACGAAATAGGAAAATAATTAATTTTTTTCGTTTATATACCAACAAAATATATATTCATATAAAAAAATAATATTTTCCAATTTCGTTTTTATATAAATGAAATACAAAAAAAATAAAAAAATAATAATAATAATAAAAAAAAAATATATATATATATATATATATATATATCCTATTTCATTGGTATATGTATTCCTATTTCGTTTTTATATATAAAATTATTTTCCTATTTTTTTATATAAACAAAATACAAAAATACAAAAAAAATTATTTTCATATTTCGTTTTTAGATGAACGAAATAAAAAAAATTCTTATTTCGTTTTTTAATAAACAAAAAAATAAATATTTGTAAAGTCAAGACATAACTTTATTTTGAATATAAATATAATTCTAAAAAATATAGGGAGAAAAACTAGTTGTAAAGTCGTCAAACTTTAGATGGTCATAACTTTGCGCTCGGACGTCCGTTTTACGCGTTTGTTTTTTTTGAACTTGCGTATTTTTTCGAGATCTATGCGGACAAACCGCCATGGCCGAGCCGATTTTTAAAAAAACAGCTTTTATCCCATTCAATTTCAATTTTCCCCCAAATTGACGTGAAATTTTCAGTTTTATTTACTTATAAGATGATGATACGCAATAGATTTCAACGTAAAAATCTTGGGGTAATGTAGCTATGAATGTCAATTTTACTTCTGCGGTTTCAATTTTGGAAAATAAACCTGACTAATTTTCACGACATATAAAGTTGACTAATAAACGAAATACAAAAAAGAAAAAAAGAAAAAATATACTATTTCGTTGATATACCAACGAAATGCATCAACGAAATGCAAAATAAAATAATATATATATATATATATATATATATATATATATATATATATATATATATATATATATATATTTTCCAATTTCGTTTTGATATGAATGAAATAAAAAAAATCATATTTCAAATAAAATAAAAGAAATAATATATATATATATATATATATATATATGTATTTATTCCTATTTCATTGGTATATAAACGAAAAAAAAATAATTATTTTCCTATTTCATTTTTATATAAATGAAATACAAAAAACAAATATATATTTATCCTATTTCATTGGTATATGAAATATATATATATGTATTCCTATTTCGTTTTTATATAAACGAAATGAAAATAAAATTATTTTCCTATTTTTTTATATAAACGAAATACAAAAATACAAAAAAAAATATTTTCATATTTCGTTTTTTAATAAACGAAATACAATTTTTTTTTTTTACTATTTCGCAGATATACCAACGAAATGCAAAAAAATTAAAAAAAAAAAAAATATATATATATATATATATATATATATATTCCAATTTCGTTTTTATATGAACGAAATTAATTTTTTTTTATCCTATTTCGTTTTTTAATACACGAAATGCAAAAAACAAATATATATATATATATATATATATATATATATATATATATATATATATATATAATTTCTTATTTCGTTTTTTTATTCATGAAATGCAAAAAAAAAAAAAAAAAACACATATTTCGTTTATTAATTCACGAAATGCAAAAAAAAAAAAATTGTTGCATTTCGTTTATTAATTCACGAAATGCAAAAAAAAAAAATTGTATTTCGTTGATTAACTCACGAAATGCAAAAAAAAAAAAAAAAAACAATATTTGTTGCATTTCGCTACAAGTGTAGCGAAATGCAACAAAAAAATCCGGCTATGAACAGTGCCTTGTGTGGGTATTTCGTTGGATAATACCCATTGTGGTATAAAAAAAAAAAGACAACCTATTTTGGTCTAATGGCTGCAAAAATAAGTCATTTTGGCTCCGAACTCTAAGTTCAAGTGGATGTAACTTTATTAGACACTGCATGTATGAACTTATTCCAAAGTGGGTAGACGTGCAAAAGAATTTAAAAAGTCGGTAGAGATTAAATAGCAGTGTCCAAAATAGGGTACCAGCGAAACTTTCTACGTATTTGCATTTTTCGATTAGCAATTTTACCAAGGATGATTAGCTCTCTTGCAGGATGAGATCAAAGCCTACTGTGAACGTGAAGGGGACCCACATGGCGAGGTTATGTACAAGTTTTAGGTTGATCATATGTATCTGTGAGATCAGGATGGTCTATAATATTGTTTCATTACCACATTTGAACAAATTTTTCAGTCATTTGTCTTTTGCTTCATCTAATTATGCACTTGTTTTATTAAAAGACATGAGTAATTTTAGCTCCGCACCTTGTGTTTAACTTTTCATTATGTTTCTTCTCAGCAGAGGTTCGTGAGAGCTTAATCATCTCTAATATGTTCTACATCCTTTTGGTGGGACCAAATTCTGAGTTTTTGGAATTACCCATATTAGAAATGTGAGTTGCAAAATATTGAACATTCAATAGTTTCTTGAGAAGGAAATGATCTTCTATGACCGGTTATAATTTGAATAGAAGAAAATGATACAAAAGTTTAATCTGACATTGGAAAACCCTTCTCTTCATCCTTAGCGTTTTATAGACCAAATAGGAGAGCCCAACCCAAAAGACTAATCTGATAGGTGGGAGAGCTCGTTTAGCTTATAAACCCATTAATATTTCTTTCTTTAACCGATGAGGAACAATTGACATATAACATCTGACCGAAATAACCATGACATTGTCATCGTTATGAGAATATTGTTGAAGCAGTATATGAGTGCAAAATGTTTCTCTCTTGTTCTCGGTTTTCTTTTTTAATGTTCCTCTTAATATATGTATTTCTGGAACTAAATTCTTTTTATGACATTATCATCGTTAAGTTTAATTTGCATAATCGTGAATTATGATGTGGTTAAGCCTATATGCTCCAAGAAGTAAAAATAGGCCTCAACTAAAGGTATTTGAAAATTTATTGATTAAGCCTTAAGGAGCACACCAAGTCAAAATGTCATAAAGAATAAAAAATAATACTATGTGATTGTAATATCTATTTGATAGGTGTTAGGCTAAGTCTTGGTGCAACTTTTAGGTGATTTTCATTTTTCAATTTATAGGAAGGGTTAGGCTAAGCCTGCCTTTCCTATCTCTTCCTATGTGCGTGGTAATAGTTTTTACCCTACCTAACCTATATTTCACCACTTCTATAAAACAAAAAGGGAAAAATTGAAATTTTAAGATAGGTTGTAACAAGGTCGCTATTGATGTAAAGAGGAGAAAAATGATTTTGGCATACAATTGGTAACAGGTGTTAGAAAAACAAACTTACCTTAACCTAAACAAATTTCCACGTGTTGCAATCAAGGGACTATGCAAAATCAGTTCATTTTTCTGCATAACCATCTATAAAGTGGTTTTTGTACAAGGACCTATATATGGAGACTTTCAAGTTAATTTTAGAGCATCAATTTTAACTGAAAGTACATATACAGTTACCAAAATGTAGGCAATATGCTTAGTTTCGTAAAAATACGAATTGTGGGATTGAGAAATCATTAATCGATATTCAATCATTTTTAGATTAAACTATTAGGTCTATGGAAAAAAAAAATCTTCAATTTTAATTGTATCACTCAAACTAGTCTTCACACTAAAAAAAGTAATTTGCGGAGGTTGAAAGTTGCAATTCGTGGAGGTTTTATCCTCCACTAGTTGCTAAAAGAGACTAAAACCTCTACGAATTGTAACTTTCAACCTCCACAAATTACTCTTTTTTTGTAGTGTCATAAGAATAATTCGTGCGGTTATAATTATATACGTGCAAATGCAGTAATTATTTTTGATTCATAAGCAATAAGGGAAAACATGCTAGTTAACATTTAGCCACGTCTCAAAACAATCCAGACTTTAGCCACTTTTAAATAAAGACATAAATTTGGATTAAAAATAGCTAGCCAAAAGACATAAAACGTTTTTTAAAAGATGTTTAAAGTTAAAAATATAATTATGAAAAATTTCTGAAATTTAAACTGTGCAGTTCAAACTTTAAGTAAAAAGCGACAGAAGGTGATAAATGGTGCTATACCGCTTTCAAACTAAGAAGGGAAAAGGGCCTGATTTATCCCTCTACTTTGGGAAAAGGTTCATATTTACCCCCCATTATACTATCAGGCCATTTATACCCCTATCGTTACAATAGTTGAAACATTTGCCCCTATTTTTAACCCCCTGTCCACCGTAGCCAATGACTTTTTAAATAAAGGGAAAAGGACCTGATTTACCCCTCTACTTTGGGAAAAGGTTCATATTTACCCCCGTTATACTATCAGCCCATTTATGCCCCTACCGTTAATGAATTACCAAAGAACAAAAATAGTGTAAATAAATCTACATCTACCAAATCAGAGTAACATCCAAAGTATCAATGTTCTAGGTCAAACAATTATAAAAACACAAAGAACAGAAAAAGAAATCCAAAGGAACTAAGAAAACTGTTTGAATGGGATTCTTGGGTGTCATATGCTTTTTAACTATAATAAAGATATGTACTAAAGAAGGGTGAACAAAAGTCTTCTAAAGATTGCACAAAAGTGTATTGTTTACTTCAATGGGGCTGATGGATATGAGATGGCTCATGGTGTGGATAAGCAAGGAGTACACTTTTGTTCACCCTTCTTTAGTACATATCATTATTATAGTTAAAAAGCATATGGCACCCAAGAATCCCATTCAAACAGTTTTCTTAGTTCCTTTGGATTTCTTTTTCTGTTCTTTGTGTTTTTATAATTGTTTGACCTAGAACATTGATACTTTGGATGTTACTCTGATTTGGTAGATGTAGATTTATTTACACTATTTTTGTTCTTTGGTAATTCATTAACGGTAGGAGTATAAATGAGCTGATAGTGTAACGGGGGGTAAATATAAATTTTTTCCCAAAGTAGAGGAGTAAATCAGGTTTTTTTCCCTTTATTTAAAAAGTCATTGGCCACGGTGGACAGGGGGGTGAAAATAGGGAAAAATATTTCAACTATTGTAACGATAGGGGTATAAATAGGCTGATAATATAACGGGAAGTAAATATGAAACTTTTTTCCAAAGTAGAGGGGGTAAATCAGGCCTTTTTCCCAACTAAGAATATAAGGCTAAAACGTCTAGCTCTAGATTAACTATTTTTCAACTTCATTTCAATTTGTGACCCAATGTTAGATAGCCGATCAAAAGGTGGTCCATCCTCCCTATTTTTAATGAAACAAGGCTTGTGATTAGAATAGAAAAATTGGATTCAGAATCCAATAAAAGATAAATAAAGCTAGTGCGTCTGTGAGGTGTTTGGATTAGCTTAAAAATAGATAAAACCAACTTAAATAACTTTTACTTATTTGATTCAAAGCAGTAATATTATTTTCAAAAAAGGACCTAAAATACTCTTAAACTATTAGAATTGGTATAAAAATACTCTACATTCACCTTTCCGCCTCCAAATAACCCCGTCGTTAACCTATGAGTCTAAAATGCCCTTATTTTTTACCGTCCACATCTAATTTAAAAAATCAATAATTATTTAACACATGACATTACCTGATTGGCCTAATTTTGAATCCCACAATAAATTAAAAAAAACCTTTGACCCACTTCTCCTCTCTCTTCTATTTTTAGTCTTCGTCCTCCCAATCAACCCCCCCCCCCCCCCACACACACACACCCTATAAGTCAACACCAGCTTTCTTTGCTTCATATTACACAAAAAAATTATTTCTAAATATGTCAGATGGATGCAATGAAAATTCTTGTTATATTTGAATAAATTATAATTTCTTATACTTAATTATATTTAATTGGGCAAAAATTCTTATCACATTGTATATAGATTATAATTTCTTATACTTTAGCTACCTTTAACTGGGCAATGTGGAGTGGATTATGGAGTTGGGGTTGAGACAAATCAAAAGTTTTGTCCATTAAAATCAGGTATGAGCAAGTTAAAATTTAACTATGATTTCATCGTAATGCTCATTCAATTAAAGAAAGACCAAATTCCTATAAAACAACGTTACGACATAGCTCTACTTGTGGACCGTGAAGCGAATAATGAGTAGGAAATTTCAAAAAAGAAAAAGAAAAATTATGATGTATTTGATGGAAGAATGTACTACTAATTAATGAAAGGCTTATCGCATTTACGTCCCCCTAAATTTGATTCTTTTTTTTATTTTGACATCTCAACTAAGTGTTGTTTTTATTGATTCCTGAACTTGGCTGCAAGTGTGTCTATCAAACACAATCCAACTTACATAACATGTATATTGTGAGTCTTATTTTTTCAGCCTTACATGTGAATATCAATCCCATCCTACGTGGAAAATTCAACTAATTAAATCACCGTACCCATTTTAATTATACACATCAAATGGAAGAAGTGTGCTATTGTGTTATACAAGTGAAGAACCACCACTTAACCAATCAAATAACAAAACTGAAAATTTTGAAATCAAAATTTGAAACTAAAACTCAAAATAAAAATTAAAACTGAAAAATAAGAAACCAAAACTAGAAAATAAAAAACCCAAAATTGGAAACTAAAAACTGGAAACTAAAACTGGAAAATTAAAAACTGAAAAATAAGAAACCAAAACTGGAAACCAAACTGAAAACTAAAAAAACAAAACCAAAATCAAAACTTAATATTTGATGTGTCTAATTAAAATGGGTGGTGTGTTTTAATTGGTTGAATTTTTTTACGTTGGATGTGATTGACATTCACGAGCAAGGCTAACAAAAAAAAATGAAATTCAACATATATATTATGTGAGTCAGATTGTGTTTGATAGACACACTTGAGGCCAAATTCAATGATTTAATATGAATAACACTTAATTGATGTATCAAAATAAAAAAATAAAAAAAAGAGATAAGTTTAGAAGATTACACATGCATTAAGCCTTAATGAAAATAGATCATGCTGGCGGTGGGGATATTTTATGTTCATGAGAAACCAGCATGTGAATCTTATTCCTCAAATCCAGCAAAATCCTAATTTTTCTCAATTTTTTACGACAAGCTATGTATGCCCCATCTGTTTTCACACCCCCGCCCCACACACACACACCCCGTTGCTTGTGACCCAATCCGCTCTCGCAGGAAACATTTTTCTCATAGGGGTTGTCATAGCTCCTCAAAGATTGTATGCAAGGTGAAGAAGGAGGGTGGGGGTTCATTGGGAGGAAGAATTGTGTCAAACGGGGTTGCGTGGGCTGGGAGTGTGAAGCGAGAGTGGAGGGGGGGGGTTTATTTTTAATTTATTGTGGGATTCAAAGAGGCAAATCAGGTAATGTCATGTGTTAAATAATTATTGATTCTTAAATAAGATGTGGACCGTAAAAATAAGGGCATTTTAGACCCTATAAGTTAACGGCGGAGGTATTTAGGGGTGGAAAGGTGGATGAAGGGCATTTTGCACCAATTCTAACAGTTTAAGGGCATTTTAGGCTCTTTTCCGTTTTGTTTTCATGTTCTGTCCCGTCATTAAGCTCATGCTCATGTGGCCACGGTAAAGAGTGAAAATCATTTGCACCCATTAACTTTGCTTTAAAACAAACTGTTATATCCCGTATTTTCGCGTATTCGGAAAAATTATGATTTGTAAGGAATAAGGCCATATGTTGATTTGGATTACTGTATGTGTGTGTTGTTCATGAAAAATATTGGTGTGGAAACACGGAGGAAGGCCAAGGGCAAAATTGGAATTTTGGAAATTAGTTTCGGGAATTGCAAAATGTGATCCATAAGTCATTGGGCTCAAATAAAAAAAAAAATTAGGCCCAATTGTGTAAGGGGTGGCCGGCCATCACTTGGCCCAAGGCCACCCACTTAATGAATATTTTCCATGTGCAAAAAAAAGAATATAAGTAGTCATCATCTCTTAGAATGTTCAAGAAACAAA
The DNA here is from genome assembly GCF_019175385.1 of Lycium barbarum. NCBI lineage: Eukaryota > Viridiplantae > Streptophyta > Magnoliopsida > Solanales > Solanaceae > Lycium > Lycium barbarum. Next base: position 124,664,786 of record NC_083344.1, read on the forward strand.
ACAAAACAAGAAAATGAAAGAAAGAGTAAGAGGGGGGTTCGGCCCCCTTCAAGACAAAAGAAAAATTTTCCAAGTCCATGGATTTTGATCAAAAAATCATACTTTTCTAGCAATATTGCTAATTAAAGGATGCTCTTCAACATGGTATAATTTTTAAGGCAAGAAAGTGCTTGTGTTGGCAAGTGGAAGTTTGAAGAAAAAGGTAAGATTTCTATCCTTTTGTGTTATGGAATGACTATATATGTTATGATGATGAGAATTGAATGAGAATTATGGAATTGTGATGTGCATAGTGTGAGCAGTGTGTGTGTGCAAGTGTGTGCATGGCCGTGTGGTAGAGTGTAATGAAGGGGAGGTGAAATAAATTCCATTTAGCTTGTTAGTTGCGTTGTTGTGGTGTTTATGAGGTAAATAAGGGTTTAATGAAGCAAGTTGGTAATGAAAATGGTTGTAGGTTGTTGGGGGAAATTATGTGACTTTTATATATATTTTTTTTATATATATATATATATAATTATGAAAGTAAGATTATAAATGTGAATTATGATTGTTGTTGATGAAGGTGAAAGATGGAAATATGTTAGGAATATGTGTGTTGAAGATTAAAAGCTTCGGATGAAATGTGACTTTGGTAGAAAGTTTGTATATTTGGTATATCTTATGAATATCTTATGGAAATGATATGAAGTGCTCCCGAATTGTGTGGTAATGATCTTGATTAGTAACGAATACAAGAATGTCAATGTTGAATTGAAAATACGAAGTCGGAATGAAGGTTATGACATTATGTTGGAAGGATGCCTAGTTATGTTATATTGTGTTTTATGGTAATTGTTGTTGTTGTTGATGGTTTTGGCCGAGTTGAATTCTCGGGGGTGCTATATGTATAGGGGAAGTGCTGCCGAAATTTCGGTAGACAAATATGCATTAAGTTGAATTTATGGCATCCATAACTCACAATTGGTAAATGTGACCATTTGCAGATTTTCGACGAAACGGGAAGTGAGCTTGCATAGGCCTAAAAAGCTCAAAAGGTATGTAAAGCTACCCCGATTCTTCTTTTGGCATGCCCTAAGTATGTTAGGATCGGATTCGGGCTTAGAAAGACTTTCTGCCCCTCGGAATCCGCAAGTGAAAATATCAATTTTTCTTTCAGTAAGATTGAACCCTTTTTGTACTCTTTCTTGAAAACTTAGCAAACTTTTCCCAAATTACTTTGGAAATTATAGAATGTCCGTACAACCTTCGTAGATGACCCCATAAGCTTAAAAATGCGTAATTCGAGCCCACCGCCTTGTTTGTCCCTAGGTGGGCCCGCTATTTCCGGTTTTGCCCTTAAGGTACTTAAGTCCTCTTTTCGAGCGATTCTTGAAAGAAACGTTTTGATTACCATTCTAATTACCCAACAAATATTGTTTTGAATATTCCATTGAGTTGATAAATTGTTGTAACACTCGGAACGGTTTCAGAAAGGTTATATTTCTGCAATTTATTATGATATCCGAAACTCGTTTATTTTGATCCCCACTATTCCCGCTTTGCTATTTTATCACACTATTGCCTTGTTTTCGAACAATATAAAAATGAAATGTTTTGACTGTCCTCCTAACTACTGAAGAGAAATTATTACAATGATTCCCTCGAGTCTGGTAAACCATTTTGAGATATGAAAATGATTTCAGTAGTACTATTTTCCGTGATTCACTATGACATATGACGTACATTTACTATGATTCCGTCCGATTCCATTGATTTGATTTGTCATTCGATATGCCTCATTGAGTCTCTGGAAATCTGTGATATTTTAATTGCATTTAGTCTCTCACTACTCCATTCGTGGATGTCCCAATGTCTCCCACACTGAGCCCGGGCCAGGATATGTTGTCAAGCGTAATCATCTGCATTGTTCGCCGCGCCTCGATGTGAGGGGGCAGGTATATATGTACATGGGTTTGTGGAGTATGATGTGCCATGTACACATTCTGATATGATCTGATATGGCCATTTGATATGATATGTTATGCTACGGGGTTATCCCCTATTCTGCTCTGTTCCTTATGTATGGTGGCACCAGCGTCGGGGGTGGCCACATTCTGTTTGCCGAGTCCCTTTGGCAAGGGCCGGCTATGATATGATACATGTTTCTGCACATACTCCTCATGTTTTAAAATATGCATCTGATACTCCGGACGTCACACTCACTTCTCTGTAAGTTCTGTTTCAGTTATGATCTGTTCCGTAATGGGGCCAGGTACGACATATGTTTTTCAACAAGTACTATTTATGCCTTGTGAACAGTATTTTGCTAATCTGGATATTCTGTCCATTTTCTGTATCTTCTGCTATGACTATGACCTTGTTTGCTACGTTCTGTGCTTTACATGCTCAGTACATATTTCGTACTGACCCCCTTTCTTCGGGGGCTGCGCTTTCATGCCGCGCAGGTACAGAAGATAAATTTGCTGACCACTTGCCTAGGACATCCATTCTGCTATGTTTGGAGCGCTCTTTTGTCCAGAGCCTATATGTTGGTATAGTCCGTCGCTATTATATATATGTATGCTATTCAGGGGTATGACGGGGCCCTGTCCCGTCTTATGATTCTGTTATGATTTGTAGAGGTCTGTAGACATACTTGTGTGGGTTCTGCATATGTTTGGTTATGATACGATCTGTGAGAGCCTCATTGGCTTCCATGTACTGTGTCGGTTCCTTTATGCTAATTACTAACGTCAAGTGATTTTTATATTTGAAATATTCTGTTATTATGCTAAACTGGGTTATTGGGTACATTTGGGTGTCCAGTACGGACATTAGTCGCGGCCTACGGAGTTGGGTCGTGACACAAACTCCCCCTCAACTATGAACAATAGACAATTCCCCCCCCCCCCCCCCCCCCCCCCCGCCCCCTCTATCATATCCTATTTGATTTTTTTAAATGCCTATTTTATCCTTAAATTATCAAATTTTTCTTCTTTTTTTACTTCTTTAAAATCATTCTTTAAAAAAAAAAAATCTATGTAACAAAATTCGTATAACAAATAAATATTGTATTCGGGGCGAAAAAGAAAGTGAGAAATACGAATTGAGTATAAAAAAACTAATTTTATTAATAATAATCAAAATTCTACTATCTATTTATAAAAGTGAAAATAATAGGTAATAATAAATTTATAAATATATTTGAATGCTGGTAATACAAAAAAAAAATAGAGACAAGTTTTCTAAAATTATTAATTTATATTGTAAATAAATTTCAAAAGTAATCCTTTTTTGACCACCAACTTGTTTTTATTTATATAGACAAGACAACAGAGAATAAGAAAGAAGTAAAACTTAAATATACATGCATGTACATACATATATACATACTTAATGCATATAATATTAAAATAAAAATCATAAAGACTAGCATTAGATTATATGGCATATTCATAAAAGTATTATTCTACTTACAATGTTAATGAACTTAAATAAGAATCTATAAATACCTAGCTTAATAAAATAAATATTATATATAATATAAAATTATATTACATAAATGGAGGATTGAAATAATAAGTGTGAAATAGACATTACATAGAATAAAGGGAAAAAAATGTCAATTATTCAAAGTTGAGGGAAAATTTTATCTTTAAAGCAAAATAAGGGGTGAAGATGATTTTCCCTTCACTTTCTTTTCATTATTTATTAGGGAGTGGTACCGCAGTACTAATGTTTATTTTTGTCCATTTTGTAACGTACATAATTTTTTTTAATTCATTTTTTGACTCCGTACTAATTTCTTGTTTCCTTATTCATGCTATGCGATATAATAATTTTTTTTGGTAATTTAAAAATGATAGATATAGTCACATATATTAACATGACAGTGTAATTCAGCAATATTAGTATAATTTATTTGATTATAATTGATCATTAAGATTTGATAGGTAACGTTAGTGTAAAACTTCTTTACACACGTCTAGAGAAAGTAAAACTCATAAAACTATTGTTATACTCCCTCCGTCCCTTTTTACTTATCATATATTGACTTGACACATCTCTTAAGGAGCTATAAATAGGATGATAATTTTACTATATCATTCCTAGTAATAACTTCTTTACACACGTCTAGAGAAAGTAAAACTCATAAAACTATTGTTGTACTCCCTCCGTCCCTTTTTTACTTATCATGTATTGACTTGGCACATCTCTTAAGGAGCTATAAATAGGATGATAGTTTTACTATATCATTCCTAGTTATTACTCAGTCGTTTAATGTGTGAAACCAATCAAATATTTTAAAAGTTATATAACCACTAACAATTCTTTAAAGTTTCTAACTAAATAATTAATAATAAGGGTGAAATGGGATCAAAATAATAAATTTCTCAATTTTTCAAACTAGACAAGTAAAGATGAACAACTATTTTTAGTATACCGAACAAGTTAAAATGAACGGATGAAGTAATATTTGACAAATTATTCGTACATTTAAAATGTTAAAATATTTTTTCGTTTTGGAAATCGTGAAAATTTCACGTGGTTAATAGTCAGCACTCATTATGAGGAAAATTACTAATGGCACGATATTCAAAGCACAATAAGACAAAAAGAAAGCTACGTAATATTAGTACTAGTACGCGCGCGTGTACTTAATGCTTATTAAAGTGCAAAAGTTTTGACTCTGTATTAGCTGATTTTGTGTGAAGACGAAAAATCAGGATTTTTATTAGGCAAACTTAAAGACATAAATATCTTCTAGGATCTTACCATCAGTGATTATCATTTTTCAAATTATAATTTATAGCTTATTTTAAAGTAAAAGCTGTGTATTTTGTGTATTCGCGCCTATTTGGGCGACTCTTCCTTTGCCCGCTCAGGTTCGAATCCAGTCAATAACATTACTTTTTTTATATATTTTTTCTAGCTTCTTCTATTTTGAGTGTATTTTCATCATATGTATTTGACTCATATTATATCTCATAAGTAGGGACATAGGATAAGCAAGTATATTTGTTTGATATGACTAGATATTCTTGATAGTTTTTACTAGAATTTATGGGTATAAGTCATTGAATAAGTCATGTTCCATGTCTGATTTTGGAAATAGTGAATCCCATGTATCATCATTATGAGGAAATTAATTAATGGCACGATATTCAAAACACATTAAGACAAAAGAAAGGTACTTTCCTCCCTTTCATATTAATTTGTCCACATTAATAAAAATATTCATCACATAATATTTATCTATTTACAAAATCAAAATATAATTAATTAAATTTTTTCTAATTTGACAATAACATTAATTATTTTTAAAAATATCTAATATCAATAAGAGTACAATTTATTGGGGGTAATGTTATAACAGTACACTTTTGTTGACGAAAGCAGACAAGTAATATAGGATGTAATAGTACGCACGTGTAGTTGTACACACAAGCCACTTCGCAAGATTTTCTTCTATAAACAACAAACTGTAAAGTCCAAAACATTGGACTCTCTCTGTATTAGCTGATTTTGTGAAGACGAAAAGAAAGAAGAAAATGGAGAGATTTGCAGAGCTGAAAAAAGCAGTAGAATCAGTGGAAATAGTAGATGCTCATGCCCATAATATTGTAGCACTTGAATCCACTTTTCCTTTTCTCAACTGCTTTTCTGAAGCAGCTGGTGATGCCTTATCCGACGTGCCACATACCATCAACTTCAAGGTCACTTCTTCTCCTACCCCCCCCCCCCCCAACCCACCTCCACCACCCACACACACAATCTTTTTGCCATTTCTAATATTATCCCAAATGGCCCTTTTATATATTATTATACACTTTTATATAAGGGTGATACATTGTCCAGAGTAAGTGTATAATGTTTATTATACACTTTTATATAAGTTTGATACATTATATATCGTGTGTATAAATACGGTTGAAAAAAAATGGTTATGCCGATGTAAATTAAAAGTATGGCTACATGGATGTAATATTTTATGCTGGATTTGATATTATTGAAATTATCCCTTCAATAATTTATATGGTAGTTTGAGATTACAAAAGGGAAAAGGGACATTTGATGCTTAAGCTATAAAGGGAAACTTACCTAAATGTACACTTCACCCATCTAGTTTACCAAACATGGCCGAAGTATACATTTCCTATACCCTTCGGCTGTATAGGTGATATTATATGTATATTACATGTATAGGTATGTATATTTGGTATACTTTATATACTACCCTGTGTATATATTTTGTTGACCAGATGGCCGAATAGTATCTGCCTGTAATTTTTCCAAAGCTAAGTGTATAACATACTAAAAGTACTCTGAGTAACTAGTAGTAGTGGTAGTTGTTCACATACCATTTTAAATCTTTTATTAAGGGCAAAATGGGAATGTCATGATTAGGGAGTTTTTGGCTTTAGAAAGGTGATATTCTTTTTGGAAGGGACGAATAAGGAAAGGGTGTCATATGGAATGGAACAGAGGGATTATTGACTATCTTAATGCTTTATTATAGTAGGTAAGAACTGGAAGAATACTTCTTGTTGTGTAGAAAAGACATAACTTTCTTGCGTAAACGGAAATGTGAAGGCGTTCTTGAAAACTTTGATTTTATTTGAAGGCACAACATTTGAACTGTATATGATAAAGAAACTAGTTACCCCTGGTGTATTGAATGCTTCTGTAAGTAGCATTTAATGGTTTTCTGAAAAATGACAGATAATTTGCTTTGATTTTCCTGTAGTGAGATGGGGTCTTGCTCTTCAAGTTATGGCTATCTCATTTAATGATTTTAGTAAGGACTGATTCCACAGCAGTTTATTGGGCCAAGTAGCACATGTTTAGGGCCAATAAGGGTAGAACAATTGTTAGCAATAATGGGGTTTTAGCTTTCCTGTAAGCACAAAACGGGCTTCAATTTGTACTTGAAATAGAGGTTGAAAATCAGGGGCTGTTGTTAGCTGGAAAAGCAGTGGAAAGACTTAGGAAAGGGAAACAAAAGAAAAAGGAGAACCCTAGGAATAAGTCCTCGGGTCCTTAGACTTGTATCAAACAATTCAGAGGAAGCACATTTGTTTATAAATTTTCTGTTTTAGATGAACTGAAAGCACTGTTGGGTGGTTACCTGACTTTACCTTGTTGGTGATGGTTCGAATTTCAGTAGTCCAAGTAGTCTCTTCTGATTAAAACTTTTAATTTTCAGCTGATTTCACAAATCTGCAAACTGCCTATAACTTTCAGAAAACTGTCAGATACTAAATAAGAATCTAGAGAGAGTGAAACACAGAAATGAACTCAATTCCATAATTAAAAATCAAAGTATGATAGGTCCGAAATTCACACATTTTTTAAGGTTGCTTTCTTTGAGTGCTTACAGACGGCATGAAGATCATTCCCCACACACATATATATATAGGCAAGACAGAAATAGAATTTCATTTCTCTCAATTCAGCCAGTAGAAAATAGTTGTAAGACAATGCTGTTAAGGCCAATAAATTAGCTATGTCTTTGTTTACCTTGAGCTTTTTGACTAAGTATTGGAGGTAGCTTGATCCTCGCTTTTTCAAGGAACAATTATCTTAGTGTTGTATCTTTCCATTTCATAAATGTGATATAAGTCCTTGCTTTTACACTGGTAATTCCATATTGCGTCCTTTCTTGGGAGCAGGGTTGTGTTTTAAATCCATTAAGCTCAGTGATATGTGTGCATTTTAGTGCATCTGGGATGAAAAGGTCTTACATTAAAGTTTTACCATAACAGTTGCAAATTATTTTGAGATTGTGATTACTTACATAGTTTCTGGTCAAGGACATGCGCAAAGGTCTTCCTGTCATTATCTCTTTACTTATTTATGTGGCGTTTATATTATCTTGTCATTCTTGAATCTAGTTTTTAGACATATCTTTTTGCTCTTTTCCAATCCTTCTTACATTACGGTTTCTTCTTTTAGAGAAGCCTGAAAGAAATCGCGGGAATATATGGCTCAAACTTATCCTTGCATGCTGTTCAAGAATCTCGCCAGCAGTTTGGGTTGGAGCCGAGCGCTGCTATTTGCTTCAAAGCTGCAAAAATCTCTGTCTTACTTATTGATGATGGAATTGAGTTGGACAAAAAACATGATATCGAATGGCATAGAAGTTTTGTACCAACAGTTGGTAGAATTCTACGAGTTGAGCGTGTAGCTGAAAAGATTCTTGAGAAGGTAATATAATAATCATTATGTTGTATACTGCTATTTGCTCATGGTGTTTGTGGAATCACCGGAGAAAAATGGATAAACACTATGCTTTGGTTTGAAATGTGGTACTCAGTGGAATCATAATTGTTCTAGTGTTGTTTGGGTGTTCTTTCACCAGTTAGTGCCTCTCAGATTAGTAGACAGGGGCGGACCTACACGGTGTCAAATGGATTCATATGAACCCACTTCGTCAAAAAATTACACAGTATATATATGTATATTTAATTTGTCTTTGAAAGAATACAAGGTAAATACTAAATTTTGACTCCACTTGAACTAAAGGCAACGCCCAGCCCACTGGCAAAGTGGGTTCAAACTTTTGAACGGATCCCAAGTTCGAGCCTGCCATACAACAAATGAGCTTTCTTTTTCTTTTAAGCATTTAACCACTGCAGAAGAAAACTAACAGTTTTGTTAGCTTCTTTGTGTATTTATTTTTTAATATATTGAACCCGCTTGGTGAAAATCTTGGGTCCGCCACTGTTAGTAGACCCGGACATAATGCACATATATCTTGGTTAAGAACGATACTGTCTTTTTCATCCCAAAGTAAAAATTATTACAAGATCTTTGCACATTTTCTCCAGAGGATTTGCTTCCCTGCTTGCTTGCATTTGCCTGACCTTTTCGTTATAGTTTGGTTAATTTGAGTTCCCATGCAGACTGACAGTTCTGAAATCAGATGCCCGTTCATCGTTCTCGGTGACTAGAAATGAGTTGAATTTCTTTTCTTAGAACATCATCATTACTTGACTTGAATCTTTGACCCTTTAGTAAAACAACCTGACATTGTAGGCTTCATACATATATAAGGAGCTAGTATATGATATCATTTTATGTAACCCTGTTGCTATTGCTGCTGTTCATTGCACCATTATTAGACGGTGTTAAATTATTGATAGCTCTTTTGCATTTGTTGACTATGAAGTGGAGGGACTTTTCGAATCATTCTTTGTTTTTTTCTAACTGTTGTTATCAATGGCACAAACAGAGGGAGCAAGCTCATTTTTTCTCATACTATCATCTTTGGAATAGAATATTCTTTCTTAAATCCTTCTACCCCTGTAAAATTTGTTTATCTTTTACTCCTTTCCTATGCTATTCTATTCTAGGGTTCAAATGGAACATGGACACTGGGATCATTCATGGAAATTTTCACTGATGAGTTGAAGTCATATCCTTTTATTATCTGTCAATATATTCTGGAATATTGCAATTACGAATTTTTCTTCCTGCTAACTAATTATGGTTCCAAAAGCTTTTCCTGATCTTTCTATACAGTAGCGGATAAAGTCTTTGCATTTAAAAGTATTGTAGCATATCGAAGCGGTCTTGCAATTAATACAGAAGTTACTGAAAAGGAGGCTGAGGAGGGCCTTAGTGATGTTTTATGTGGTGAGTTTTGCGAGATGTGGAGTTGTAATGCACCAGAATTGAGCATGTAATTCTGATAGTTTCTGTGCTTCCAGCTGGGCGTCCCATCCGAATCTCAAACAAGAGCTTCATTGATTATATCTTCATGCATGCTTTGAAGGTGGCTCAATGTTATGACTTGCCAATGCAAATACACACAGGGTAACAGAAAGATTGTTTTTGAAATAGATAGCCTGGTCTGATTTTTCTTTCTAGCTTTTCTAAATTTGATCAAGTCAACCGTTTTTGAGCCTTTGCTGCTGGCCTGATATTCTTCTTATTCAAACTAACAATTCAAATGTGAGATGTATGCAATTTGTTTTTCTTTTTGTAGTATCCTCCCAGTTCTTATAAGCAACATTGTTTTATTTCTTCATTTCAGTTTCGGGGACAAGGATTTGGATCTGAGGCTTGCTAATCCCCTTCATCTTCGAAATCTTCTTGAGGATAAGAGATTCATGAAGAGTCGGTTAGTGCTTTTACATGCGTCCTATCCGTTCTCAAAGGAAGCTTCATATCTGGCTTCTGTGTACCCCCAAGTGAGATTTTTTTTTTTTTTTTTTTGTCCTACATCTGAAATTACCAACATGTTAAAAAAAAAAAAAATTACCAACATGTTACATGGAGATCTTATGTATTAACACAGTTTTTTTCTTGGAATTCTGTATTGCCTGCCACATAAGAGACATTTCAACATCTGTCGATGATGATGAAGATGTATCTTTTGCCTTGATTCTCTCTAACAGGGCCAATGTCTTCTGTTACAGGTCTATCTTGATTTTGGGTTGGCAATTCCTAAACTTAGCTTCCATGGGATGATGTCCTCAGTAAAAGAACTCCTGGAGCTTGCCCCAATGAATAAGGTTGTCCATTTATTTCAAGATACCCTTGAATAGTACCTTACCTTGTTCTATTTATGTACTGATGTACCTAATAACTTATCTTTCTAGTCCAGGCTGCAGATATCTGTATTCTTAGGCTGACTACTCTTTTAGAGCCTCAATAATTTCTCCATCTAAGAGTGAAAATTTTCCTATGTAATGTTTGGATATCAACAGGTTATGTTCAGCACTGATGGCATCGCATTTGCTGAAACCTTTTATTTAGGTTTGTCCTGATTCCTGAATTCTTTTTTTCATCTCGTATCATTAGAGCATGACATGACAAGCTTTTGTACCTACTATTGCTTTTCAAAAGATAATAAATTTTTTAGTTTCAGCTAATCCTAAACACCCGTGAAATCTGGCTAGCTAAAAAGTACAAAACAATTCTTGTAGAATGCCATGTCCTCGCTGCACTCTTCACTCTTGTTGGAGTTTTTACGTTGGAGGATACATGTTTTTACGCAGACGATGTGTTTGTCTTTTACTGATGTTTGATTGCTCCATTATGTGTGCCCTTCTCATTATGAACATTCCGCATGTCCATTTCCTTACTACCTAACTGGATTATTTTATGCCTTGGAAATTTGAACTTAAGTTTATGAAACAATTTATTGAATTATATAATAGAAATGAGAATCTTGCTTGATGAGGCGCGGCAAGAAAAACTTGAGGCACATTTATCACTTTGATCAAGGAAATAATTCCTTCAGAAGCTGTGAGGAAGCAAAAAAAAAAAAAAAAAAAGTTATTATCAAACGATAATACCCGACTTGGGTTGCAAGTTAGCTAAGTGATTTATTCCTATTTTATCTTCTTTCTTATCTGTAATTGATACAGTCTGGACTTGACAGGTGCAAAGAAAGGGCGCGAAGTAGTGTTCTCTGTTCTACGTGATGCATGCGTTGATGGTGATCTTTCAATTCCAGAAGCTGTTACAGCCGCTAAAGATCTTTTTGCAGAAAACGCAAAGCAATTCTACAAGCTTGACGTTTCTTCAAGATATTCTGATGTAAAACCTCCTTTATCATCTTCCTTCCAGCAGGAAGAGTTAAATGGTTCATCGAAGGATGTTACCTTTGTTCGTATTATTTGGATAGATGCCTCTGGCCAGCATAGATGCCGTGTAAGCTTTGCCTTGTCCATTTATGTTACTGCTTTCCCCTTAAGATTATGAAATATTTAGTGATATGCTTTCCAATGCCTGCGTCCACCCAAATTTTTGTCCCACTGAAAGAAAATGCAAGGAGTTTGAACAACAAACGGAATTTAACTCAATTTGGGCTAGGTCCTAGTCTTTTAATTGGATCAAAACTTTCAGACATACTGGTTAAAGGATTTCTTTAAATAGAGCATCAAGAGCAAGTGTATAACTATACTATAAAATTATGAAATTGAAAGACTACTCAAACCATCTTATCACAAATAGATCCATTAAAAGTAAAGATAATTCATTTTGGTTAAATTTGAGTATTCAATTTGTGAAAAAATGAACACTCAACTAGCATATATAGTGATCTTGACAAACTTTCCGGTAATTTTCAGTTCTTCACTAGTAGTGATTTTAAGCCAAAGCAATTACAAGTCCAACCATGAATATGCTTCATTTCTACTTGTCGTTAATTTTGATTTATGGTTTAAGTTCTTGAAAAGAATGCTTTACTGGATTATTTCCCATATTCTGTTGTAATTATCAAATAAATTCAATAGAGCTACTATCACATAATTTGAATTGTTTTTCTCGGTTATGATTCCTTATTATTGGAATATCTTGTTGGCTATGATAATCTGAAAGTCAATACCAAGTAATTCTATTGGGAATTTATGCAAATACCAAATATCCGCTATTGTATCTGATGTTTTATTTTGGTCAAGTACAACATGTTCATGCTTTACACTTTTCAGGCTTTTCAATTAATGTCAATACATGATATAATTGAACATTGGTTGAGTTTCTGCTTTCTATGCTCTAGTCAAAAGTGGATTGATTTGTTTGTGACTTGTGCATCAATTACAGGTTGTTCCACGGCAACATTTCTATAGTTCTGTGGAAAAGCACGGTGTAGGCTTAACTTGTGCATGTATGGGAATGAGTTCAACATCTGATGGTCCTGCAGTGGATACTAATCTCACCGCCTCGGGAGAGATCAGAATCGTTCCTGATTTATCTACCAAATGCAGACTCCCGTGGTACAGCTTGTTGTCTAAAGTGTTTGAGAAATTCACTCTTTTAATAGGATTTGAGAATATAATTATTAATAGATTATGGTATGGGATCAGTTACCTGGTCACTAACAGTGGAAGCTCAATATAATGAAGCTCAATTTAATAGGATTGAGAAAATATTATTAATATATTAGAAAAATATTGGGATAACATAAAGGGTACAGAAAATAGTCGAGAAAATTTGGATGTGAATCATCCCGACAACTCTTTTTACAGAATACTAGAGTTCTCCATTATCAGCTCTAGAAAAATAGATTTGGTTCTTCCATAGTGTGTGTTTTCCTTATTTCAAGGTTTCATATATCAGTTGTTCTGCAGCCTCACTGCTCAGTCCTTGTCCAATTTATGTGTTGTAGATGTCATCAAACTCAATTGTGTAAAGCTTTCAATTTAGGTTGAAACATTGATGCAATTCTTCCATGATATCATGTGATATAGTTCGTGAACGTGTAGGAAACAGATAGAAGATCAATGTACAGTATTTTCCTCTAAAATTTCACACATTGATGTCCAACTATTTCGGTTTTTCTATCTTGTCTATGACAAATGTATGGACCTTGGCGTGGCAATTATTCAATCAAGTTTCTTTTTAACTTGATTTGATTTTGTTGTTTCCTGATCAAGTTTAATATGCATCTTTTGATCCAGGGCAAAACAACAAGAAATGGTTTTGGCTGACATGTACATCGAGCCTGGTAAAGTTTGGGAATATTGTCCAAGAGAAGCATTGCGCAGAGTCTCCAAAATTTTAAAAGACGAATTCGACTTGGTACGTTTGATGTCTTTTTGCGCTACATCTGAAAAATCATATTTATCTAGTTTATATATACGTGTTCAGGTCGTGAATGCAGGCTTTGAAAATGAATTTTATCTTTTGAAGAGTGTATTGAGGTATGTCAGTCAAGTTTTCCCGTAATAATTTTTATTTAGAGTTTCTTTTGTATTTGTGAGTTATGTCAGTCGAGTTTTCCCTTCATGATATGTGTGTTTGGAGATTCTAGTCTGTAATATGTTAGCGTAAACATATAATGAAATTATATAGGGATGGAAAAGAAGAATGGACACCATTTGACAGGACTTCTTACTGTTCTACATCAGCATTTGATGCTGCGTCCCCAATACTTGAAGAGGTTTTCGCTTCTCTTCAATCATTGAATATTACGGTCGAACAGGTAATTTTCCATTTCCTTAACTTGCAAATTTGATCTTTCTCACGCTGTTTGCATACAGTACTGCAGATATAAGGAGAGATTTTAGCATGCTTTTCCTTTCTTAGTTCCAAGAAAAAGCTTAATTCCCTTTAAGAATAGAGCTCAACCAAAGGACTTTATGCAGTACTATTAATCAAATACCACTACTTGACAGAGAAAAATTAGCTACAAATGACTGTATTAATTCACAGAAATTGCTTATTTTACTTTTGCTAATGCACTCACCTCGCCAGAGAAGAAGCTAAGTATCACAAAAATTGCTTATTTTACTTTTGCTAATGCACTCAACTCGCCAGAGAAGAAGCTAAGTATTTGGATCTCTTTGTTTTCCATTAACAAATGACTGTGGATAGTCAGTACCTAAAACAAAATTAACATGTTAGTTCTATGTCATGATTTACTAGGATAATTATTTCACAAACAACATCAACTACCTTTGGCCCAGCTCCTGAAAAAGAAAAGGAAAGGAGAAGGAATAAAAGGGGGGAAAGCCAATGTCTTTCATGTCAATCAATCAGTAAATCAACTACACCTCAATTTCAAATTAGTTAAGGCCAATACTAATTAGTAGTCTTTTAAGGTAAATTAGGAATTCAGTCATATGGTCAACGTACATGGTCATAGATATTATGGTGTCATGGCATTACATTCCTGCAATATAAACTACATTATTTTTCTTTTTCCCTAAAGTAAGACTGATATACAAAATATATTTCATTATACTATTTCTTGATTCAACAAAGACTCCCTCCCTGATGTTGTCTCCTTTAAATATAAAAGTTACATGCAGAAGCTGGGCATGGTCAGTTTGAAATTGCTCTGAGATACACAGAGTGTTTTAGAGCAGCTGACAGCTTAATTTTCGCACGTGAAGTCATCAGAGCTGTTGCAAGGAAACATGGGTTGCTGGCAACATTTGTGCCAAAGTAGGTAGCACAAGTAGCATAATTTCCCCACATTACTTTTAGGTGCATTTTTTTGTTTTACTTCTTGATGTGGATTTGCTTTTGCTTTTTTTTTTTTAATTTTTTTTTTGAAGTGCTATTGCAATGGTACTTTTAGTTCCGCTTTCTGTATTTTCTGTTCATGCTTATTTTAGCCGATTGATCTTCCAATATGCTAGTTTCAACAACTCTCGTTCGACACACACCTTCTCTTTGTTTCCCGTGCCTCTAGTGAGTTAGAGACGGAGTTCGAAAAGGTCAAATCTTTGATGATTCCATTGTTTTCTAGGTTGAAGTGCCATGTATGAAATTTCTGCCAGAAACATTAACGAGAGGCATAATGCATTTTCCATTTTGCTCACACTATTTCTTACTTTGATGTCTACCTTATTGGCTCGACCAAAATGCGTAGCAAGTGTACTGTCATTCTCGTTCATCGAGTATGGTGTAGAGTTAAGAAACCTTTACCATAGCCAATTGAGGGATGTTTGCTGGTCATAAGTTTAAAACATTTTTGGGATCTTTTCTGCTGTTTCGTTTCGAATACCTCTTCTTCTCATATTCTCTAGTAACTCACATGATATTAATCATCTATAGTTCATAGTTTCCTGTCATTCAATCTTTACTCACACATAGACAGTCCTATTTTATCTTCATAGTTACTCCTGCCTATTATGTGCCTTCCTTTATGCACCCTAATTTGTTCCAGTTAAACGCAACTAATAACTCCATCATTCTCGGTTATAAGAGAAAAAGGAACTCCCCTCTCAAGTCTCAACCCCTCAACCCAAGATTTAGAGATACTCGAGAGAGGAAGAATTTATCTATATTGGAAACGGAAAAAGAGCGCATGCTCTTCTTGCATGTTTCTCTACCTAGAGAGAGAAAAGTGGAGTTTTATATATTATTGTTGAAAGGGTTAAAGGGAGCCTTGGCGTAATAGTAAAAGCTATTGCCTGAGACAAGGAGGTCACTGGCTCAAGCCTCGGAAACAACCTCTTGCAGAAATACAAAGTAAAGCTAAAGCTGCGTACATAAGACCCAATCTGGTCCGGCCATTCCCTGGACTCTGCATAACAGGAGCTTTGTGCATCGATCAACCCTTTTTATTATTGGAGAGGGGTCATAATGTTTAATGCAAGTATTTGTGTTTTATGTCTCGAGTAGTTGAGGTAAAAGAGTAAATAATGTAACTTTTGCATTATTTTTGGAATTAAATGATGTTACTTTTGCATTATTTTTGGAATTTGCTTCTCTGATTATCCATTTACCTCCGATTGCAAGGCATTCATGTTACCTCTGGATATTTCTGTCAGGACCCAATTTCTGTAACTTCTACTGCATGAATTATTGCCAAGGGAGTCTTCTCAGTTTGTTGCCTTGTGACCCTTTTTCCTAGGTATGCATTAGATGATTTTGGTTCTGGATCGCATGTGCACATCAGTTTATCCAGGAACGGAGAAAATGTATTTATGACATCTGGTGAATCAAATCGGTATGGGATGTCAAAGACTGGGGAAGCATTCATGGCTGGGGTGTTAAATCATCTTCCTTCCATATTACCATTTACTGCACCGCTTCCTAATAGGTTAGAGGTTTTCCACTATTCTGAATGTCCTGCTTCCTTTGTATCTACGGAAAAGGCTCATAAATACCCTTAAGCTATTGAAAAAGGCTCATAAATACCCTCCTTTCACCTTTTGGTCTAAAAATACCCTTAAGGTTTGTTTTTGGCTCAAATATACCCCTCAAACTAACAAAGTTAAAGTTAACTCTTTTAAAAAGCCAAATGGCATTTTGTGATTGGACACATATATTATTTAATTTAAAAAATAAAAAATATGAACAAAACTGATTTTTTTTTTTTTGCATTTCGTGAATTAATCGACGAAATATGTTTTTTTTAATTTTTTTTTTGCATTTCGTGAATTAAAAAAACGAAATAGGAAATTATATTTTTTTTTTTTGCATTTCGTGTATTAAAAAATGAAATAGCATAAAAAAATTAATTTTGTTCGTATAAAAACAAAATTGGAAAATATATTTTGTCCAATTTTCCAATTTCGTTTTTATATGAACGAAAATAATTTTTTTTATCCTATTTCGTTTTTTAATACACGAAATGCAAAAAAAAAAATTATAATTTCCTATTTCATTTTTTATTCATGAAATGCAAAAAAAAAAAAAACATATTTCGTTGATTAATTCACGAAATGCAAAAAAACAATAATCAGTTTCGTTCATATTTTTTAATTTTTTAGTTTTTAATTTTTAAGTTTCCACACAATTTAAAAAAAAAAATATGTAAATTACGGAATTTTATTATTGGCAATTTTTTTTTTTAAAATCTGGAATTTTAAATTACTGGCAATTTATTATTGGCAATTTTTTTTTTTAAATCTGGATTTTTTTTTTAAAATTACGGAATTTTATTATTGACCAATTACAAATTGCCATTTGGCTTTTTAAAAGAGTTAATTTTAACTTGTTAGTTTGAGGGGTATATTTGAGCCAAAAACAAACCTTAAGGGTATTTTTAGACCTAAAAGGTGGATGGAAGGGTATTTTTAGACCAAA
Source organism: Lycium barbarum (assembly GCF_019175385.1). Lineage (NCBI taxonomy): Eukaryota > Viridiplantae > Streptophyta > Magnoliopsida > Solanales > Solanaceae > Lycium > Lycium barbarum. The sequence continues at coordinate 124,682,261 of NC_083344.1, forward strand.
AGGTGGAAGGAGGGTATTTATGAGCCTTTTTCAATAGGTTAGGGGTATTTATGAGCTTTTTCCGTTGTATCTATTGGTGATTGGTTTATGCTTTTTCCAGAGGCTAATTCTTCAAAATGAGCACAACTACCTGATAGCAAAGTCCTACTATGCACTTAACTGTGGAAAGATTAATGAAAATCATTTAGTACTTCTTTCTATGTTCAGTTATGATCGCATACAACCTGGAACGTGGAGTGGAGCATACCTCTGTTGGGGGAAAGAAAATAGAGAGGCACCATTGAGAGCTGCTAGCCCTCCTGGAGTTGCACATGGCTCTGTAAGCAATTTTGAAATTAAAGCATTTGATGGATGTGCAAACCCATACCTGGGTCTTGCTGCTATAATTACTGCTGGAATTGATGGGTTGCGGAGAAACTTAATCCTTCCAGAACCTGTTGGTAAGTTAGACGCCGTTTAGTAATTTTTTCGCTACATCTTCACGGAATATTAACCATTAAATTTTTTTTTTTTTTTTTTTGGGGTCTTGAACTTTATGGTAAACTATAAATGCTTATATATGATCCTAACTTAAATGTTTTTTCTAAAAGAGCGCTGCTCGAGCCTATAATCTATCAGTATGTATACCTTAAATTGGGCATTTTAAATCAGAACAAGGTCCTTCCATGTCTCCATTTTAAGTCCATCTTTATTGCTACCCTTTGAATCTTGACACATCTTTAAAGCATGTGAATTTAGATCAATTCCTAATGTTTAGGTGTCAATGTTTCTCCTCTCTTTGAATGTCGAACAAATATATGTTTGTTAAGTATTAAGCTACAGTTATCCATAATATTGGATGATTCCCCTGCTATTCACTATCTACAGAAGAGAAAAAAAAAAGGAAAGGGGGGAAATAGAAAGAAGAAACTAATAACCACGGATTCAAAAAAAAAAAAAAAAAACAGGGATTCTGTTAAGCTAAGTGCAAGTGAGTAAATTGTATCAGCCATTGAGTTTTCTTAGTTTGATTAGAAACGAATAGGGTGACGATTATTCTATTCATCTATGAGTACTTTTATATACTCAAAAGCACATGACTTGCAACTTTCCATGAATGCCTATTATAACAAAAATCATTGCTGATGCTTGCACTTACTGAAGTGAGTTATATAGATTTGATACCTCAATTCCATATTCACATGGGAGATATTTTCTCTGTTATTCGTCATTCCATTTTTGTTTTGTTGTGAAACAGATGGTGATCCTGATATCCTTAAAGAGAATCTTCAAAGATTACCAGTATCTCTTGCCGAGTCTGTAGAAGCTTTAGAGAAAGATACACTTTTCAGAGATATGATTGGTGAAAAGCTTTTGGTTGCCATCACAGGAGTTCGCAAGGTATGTGGCTAAGGATACTACATGTACATGCTTGATAGAATTCTTCTTTTCACTTAAGAACTGTTAGCCCTCAAGAATTTATCAGGTATAATGAAAAAAAGATTGAATGTGGATCATCAACATTATTAGAAATTCTTCCATAGAAGCTCATCTTTTATACCTTTAGAATCATTCGAGAACCCTTATTTGCTTTGATGCTATTCAGTTAGGCGTCAATAGGGTATGATTCCTATTGACCGGTTGGATTGTTTAAAGGCGTAAACTTTTTATGGGCAGCTGAATCATGCCTTAACAACCAATTTATTGACATAATGATATTCTCATTCTCCTTTTTGCACAATTTTGATACTATTATGTATGAACGCAATTGCTAAAAGTAGCTAGTAGCTTTATTGTTTTGCAAAATCACAGAATCTATTACGAGTACTAACAATATTGAATAGCAAAGTGCAAGAACGCCATGCATTCTTAGTATGAAATCTGTCATTGCATGAGCAACAACAGGCTTTAATTTTGCTTCTTTTTCTTTTTTGGTTTCTAAGTCTTTGGATTAGCAATTAGCATAATGGAGTAAATAAAACTTTGACAAAAGAGTACAAGTTTGATATTTAACTGCACTTAAAGTCCTTGTAATTCTCTAACAATTGTGGCATGCTGAGAATGATTTCCTGTTTTGCAGGCTGAGATCAAGTACTATTCTGAAAATAATGAGGGATACAAAAACCTCATATTCAAATATTAGGGTGATTAAATGTACTGTGAGATCAATATTGTTCTTAATTATTATCACACGTGAACTGATTTTGCTGTGTCCTTTTTAATTTATTTCATCTAATACAATTGCTCAATAAAGCATGTTAGTAGTTTTAGTTCCTGGCTTTCTTATAACTTCGTATTGTGCTTCTTCTTAAAGATCAATAAGAGGTTAATCTTTTTATGTGTTTTATATCCTTATTTAGATGGGAATAAATACAGAGCTTTAGAAAATCATCCAACATAAAATTGAATTCAATTCAAATTTCGTGATCACGAGTGTGTAGTAAGAGGACAGGGAGGAGGGGTGGAGTGAAGTCGCTGCCCAACCCTACCTAAATAAAAGAAAAGGAATAACTCATCAGGACACCATTTGTCAAATAAATACCTTACTATCCTCGTGACCAGATAGACACCTCAATTAGGCAAATGTTACACACCTCAATTAGGCAAATGTTACGTGAAATAATACTCATAAGAATATGCTATTTCTTGGCCAAAAATAAATGTATTTGTAACTGAGCTATATCATCAGAATGTTAAGAGTAACTTACTCTTGTTTTCCCAAACCAAACTTCTATTAATCAGAAACTAATATTTCACTTGCTCGTTACAGATTATATCAAAAAGAAGAAACTACTAACTAATTATAAATCGGTAAATGGTAACATTTCTGCTAAACTTTAGTTTTTACATGTCTGAAAGAGAAAACTTGCCAAAAAGCAAGGATATAACCTGTATACATATAAATGACAAAGTCTGAATAACGTATATATCTTACTCTGAAATTAATAATTTTAGTATCCGAGAAAAATAACTGTTAAAGATGATATACAGTACAAGCATATTTTTGTCGTTACATATTTATACAACATAAACAATGTTTATCTTCGTTCTATATATGTTAGTGAATCCCAAAAATCAAGTGTCTGATCTTCATTAAGAAGCCACTGTTCTCCATCTATAAATGAGATGTCAATGTACTGAGCTGCCTCATTTTGCTTCAACTGCTTTCCATAGGGTACCCTATCTGTGTAGTTGGCTCCTGGTCCAAAGCACTCGTATTCTCCAAACAATACTGTCCTGCAAAAGCATGATATTTAAATTATTATTAGTTTACTACCTGTTGAACTTGTTAAGTTTAAACAAATTACGTGTGTACGATCTGATAGGAACTGTTTCAGTTTATGTGACGTTATTTTTTTATTTAAAAAGGAATGACATATTTCAATATTTGAAAGCATATCAACTTTGAACTTTTCATTTTAGAGACAAATGTTATGACATGTTTGAGCCCACAAGTTTCAAAAGTTTTATAATCACATAAATATTAGAATATTTTAAATCCTTATATTTCAAAAATCTTCCTTATTTTTTCCAGTTTTGTTCCAAATCAAACTATGTCCGCATAAATTATAACTCAGGAAGTATGATCTTATAAGTTGTCCGTATTCTTAAAGCAGTTTTACTACTGATCATTTTATAATTTAATCAACAAATTCTCCAGGAGGGAATATGAAAAATTATAGAGGTTAGCTAGGATATAATTAATTACTGACTGATCTTTTGTTGAATCTCTCCAGTCATTCCAGCCATCTGAAGAAACCACATCTGACATGTAAGTCTTGGAGAAAATAACAGTAGCATATGCTCCCCATGCTCGGCCCAGCCATATTTTACCAGTGCCACCAATAGCACAATTCACAAATGAAAATCCAGAATTTTCATTTTTGGAATTTCTTCCTTGTGCTGTAATGGATCCTCCTACTCCATTTTTTTCTTCTTTTGCTATCGAATTTATCTTGCAATCCTGTATCAGAGATGAAGTCAGGATTTGAAGTTTATAGATTTTGAATTTGTTATTCAAACTCATAGCTCACTTTTAGGAACTCACAATTAAAGCAAATTGAAGAATTAATCTAAATAGTTGCTCGCTCAACCGTTTAAACTAAACATAACCAGCAGATGTATATACTATATGTATAATATGTGTATAATCGTGTATAATTAGTGTATAACCTATGTATACTCGTTAAGTGAGCGCAATTCTATTTTCCCTTTACTAGTAAATACCATTTTATCTTACGTATCTACCTCGCTCACTGCCCCTCGGGCTTAAAAGCCTTTCCGTTATCACCACTTACCTAGATCAATATGGCTAGTTTTCTAGCAAGTAAACCGAAAAATTCGGCCAGCTATTTGTGTGAAGATCCTAACACAAATACATGGTCTAAGTAAAGGCTATTATAAAAAAAGAAAAAAAAAAAAAAAAGTAAAGGCTATTGGGTTAGTCTGACCCGTACGCAATATTATAGCACCGCATGTGGACAATCATATTTACTGTAAGTTCGTTCGAAACAAAAAAAATAGATGGATTTAAGTTATATACACCAAAAGTGTGACCAGCCAATTATATGCACAATCGAAAAATTCTAAACCAATGTACCTCATAGAGTGATCTACCACTTCCAAAGATAAAATCAATGGATCCTTGAATGAAGCATTCTTTAAAGTAATGTCTGCCTCGATCATCATTAAGAGTGTCTTGTGCTCCATAAAATCCACAACCATAAAATGCAACTTCATCTCCAGTTACTCTTAGAGCCACTGCTTGTGCTCCAACCTCACCTGGTGAAGCCGGTGGAGCTGTGTTCTTAATATCATCAACCAAAAAAAAAAAAAAAAAAAAGAGATTGTTAATATATTATAACTAAATACCAAGTAAGTTCGGAGGGATATATGAATTTTTGCAGTTCCAGTTCAACATTATAAAAAATCAGTGTCCCTGTACTAGAAATTCTTTTACATTTTCTGTTGGCGTATAAATCTCTAACAAGACTAGAAGATCGTTTAGTTGGAGGGATTAAGTGGGTTATCTCAATATAAATTTGGGATTAAGTCTATCATGTGTTTGGTTGGATATTAGCTACAATCAGGATAAATTTATACCACAATTATGGAATTATTTATCTCATATAAAAGGTGAGATTACATACCGGCGACTTACAATCCCAGGAATATAATTCCAAGATAACCTGATTTTGAATCAAACGACCCCTAAGACTCCGGGCTATTTAGCGACAGATTAGCGACAAATTTTATAGTTAATTCTTTTTTTATTGTAGTAGCACATATTGGACCTAAGGTGAACGTAATAATATGACTGAAAACTTAGTCCTAATTAATTGGTATTTATGACAAAATTCGAATTATATGTATGATTGATTAGATTGTGAAAAAAGAAAGATATATAGGTGGTGTACCTGGAAGCTGATATTGTAGGCTATGAAATTGGAAGCATAAATAGCAACAGTAAAGCTATTTACAGTTCCACCAGTAGAATTTGCAGTATCATTCCATGCTATAGCAGTATTAAGGTAACCTTGACCTTCTATTATTAAATTTGTCTTGCTAGAGTTTATCACCACTTTCTCCCTGCCAGAATAGCATGAAATTCCAATTAATGAAAATTTTAACTCAAAGAGTTAAAATCTATATATTGATTCTGTAAATTCAATATTGACGCTGGTAATAATTGTTCATGAAAAATGAGTTAATTGTAACCTAAAAAATAAAGCAAGTTTTCTATCACGAAAGGTTAAACTACACGTACATTGATAGTGTAAGTTAGGGCGGAACTAAGAGCTGTTTATGATTTCGCAAATCAAGAACCATTAAACTTAAAATCCTAGCTCCACCTCTAGTGTAAGATTCTTTTGATTGTCAGCGTTTATAACTTATAGTTGAATTTCCTTACAAAATCAAAATGAAGTTCAACTCATATGCACCGAAAGTGTTCAGAGGTGGCTCCATGATTTAAATTTACATAAGAAGTTCAACATTTAAGATTCATATCACCAAATTCATTGCACTCTTAAAATTATGGCTTTAAATCTAATATATGTTAATATTTTAATTAATAGGTTTTACATATGTTTTCATACTCTGCCCGAAAATACTGGGTTCAGACCAACCGTTGCCCGAAGACTACATTCGACTAACGGTGCAAAGATTTTTTTACACTATACTACTGGTATTTCAAAAGATCATAACTACAATTAATTTCTCCTTAAGAAGTGGGATCTAAAAAATAAGACAGGTTACCTGCTACATCAAATGAAATTGGCCTGATAATTATTTAGAATATCAATGTATATTATGAGTTAAACTCCTAATTAAAGATATAGTCTAACAAGGAAAAATAAACAAAAAAAGAAGAAGATTACTTGTATGTGCCTGAATCAACTAGAATAAGCCTTTTGGTAGAACTATCATCAGGAACAGCATCCACAGCCTTTTGTATACTGCTGAAATTTCCACAACCATTTAAATCAACAGTCAAAACCTGAGAAACTCCATATACTGATACAAGCTTTGAGTTCCATTTGGAATAGTCACATTTAGAACTATGCAATCTTGTTATTGCTTCAAAGATGGAAAAGAAATCTTGTATACCACTTTTTTCAATTACCCTTTTCAGCAAATTAGCAAGTGAAAAGCTAGTAGTTTCAATAGGACTATTCGTGGGAGAGTGGTAATTAGTGGAATAGAGAGGAAGAATGATGGAAGAAAGTGCAACGGTAAAGGTTATGAACCAAAACAAAATGGTCCTTGTAGTAGTGTTCATAGTTTAGGTATATTTTGATTTGATGTTGTTTTGCTTGTACTATTTTTATGATGTCTTTAAATAGTGAAGAATAGTCATGAACATGTGGGATATAATGGAAGCATGGTCATTTTTTTTGTTGACGTAGGAGGTAAGAAAAGTGTGGACGAAGGGTCATTAATCATCATTATATTTTTATTTTTTTATTTTCCATCCAATGTCCGATATCCGGATTGAGCCCGACATAATTTGAGCTCGCGTCGGAAATTACGCCTCTTGGAGGATATATAAAGCGTTCTCTAATAAAGGTGACTCCATATTCAAGACTCGAACGATTAAGTATGAATTAAGGAGTACTTATCATTGCACCACAACCCTTGTTACGTTGATCTTCATCAAGATTCATGACAATAAAATTTTAGTGTTGAAGAAAAAGATGAAAGAAGGGGGGAAGATCATAGTGGAAGTTAAGATATGGGGCAGAAGAAAAAAGTGGAGATTAGATAATGGACACGCCAAGAAACTATGTAAGGAGAAGGAATTTAATTCAATTACCTTTTCTAATTGAGTTTAAATAGTGTATTAAAAGGATTTTACAGTATTAGATTACTTAAAATATAATTATAAGTAGTGAAGGAGCCACCTTTTTCTAAGGGAAGTCAATTGACACCCGTTCATCGAAAAATTACACTGCCTAGATAGGTCAAAATGTTTCGTTTATGTATATATACTACATGTTAAATCCTGTTGTTTCTACTTTCTCTTTCTCCGTGTGTTTATTTATTTATTATTTTAAATTATCTTAGTGAAAATTCTGACTTTGTACGTCACTGTGTATAAATAATGATTCATAAAGAGTGATATTATTAATTATTAACCTGTTAAATAAGAAAGTTTACCTCTTACAACGTGTTATAATAATTAATTATGTAAAGAAAAAACATATATACTATATATATATATATATATAAGTTATTTTTTTATAAGGAAACTAATTAGGTATGAATTCATGATGAATGCTTTACTTAGATGCGTGCTTATCCGGCAGATTTTGACTTTTTCAGATTGAAGGGTTGGCCCTTGGCCGGTGGATGGACATGAATGAAGAAAATGAAAATAATTTACGTATATATTTTGGTTAACATTTGTTGCAACGCTTAGTATTGATAGCAATTTAGAATGCTTAAGAAGCTTCTTGTTTTTTTTTTTTTTTTTGGGGGGGAAAAAATGAAGCTTCTTCATTTGTCATTGTAATCTTATTTTGCTTGAAGTACAGCGACATTGCTTTTGCAGGACGTAAGGAGTTTGGAGTTTTAACTTGAAATGATGATCTTCTTTTTTTCTTTTTGTTTTTTCGCCTAAACATTCTTTAGTTCTGTTTATCGATCAAAACTATATAAGGTTTCCCTTTCTCGAATAAATAATTTCAAGGCCCTTGAGGAAGAAATATTGAGTCTGATTAGCATTTAAGATATATAATATTAATTCAAAACCTTATATATATGAGCATTGAAAGTATTAATTAGGTCGTAACCCCATAGGATGTCTAAAAGAAATCCACATTCATCATATAACTCGAAAATTCTGATAATTTTAAGAGATATTGAAGGCTTATGCACTTAATCACAATCATGATATAAAATGGATCAGATGAACCTAGAGGCAGAGCCAAAAAATTTAGTTTATGAGTGCCGAATCATAATTTATTTTTCTTATTGAATTCTGAGTAAATAATTTTTACATATAAAATGAATTTTCCAACTTATAATACAAGATTTGAGCCAAAATTATTGGATTTAACATGCATTGTGCCTCCGCGCCCCCGAATGAACCTCATATGAGACAATCAGAGAAAATCTTTGAGAATTTTCTTTTATTTCTTTGTGTTCTTTTGGTTAAAAGGGCAACAGAAGTGTCAGATGATGTACGTGCCGCCGAGTTGAAATTTCAGTGACCACGTCAATGGAATATTTGTAGGAAAAATAGACGAGAGAGTGTTAATAAGCTATGTTGCTCGGAATCTTTAAAAATTGTCAAAGGGTGCTTGTTGGATTCTCCAAAAGTAGTATATTTTTGGAGTATCCAACATGGGTGCAGTATCTAAAGTGAAGAGTCCATGCAACCTAGTTAATAAGTTCGAGTTTAGTACCGAGACCCCTAAACTAAGACTAATACTAAGTCCTATCTGCTGATGGTATAAAAAGATATTTACACAGTAAAGTGTGAGATGTTAACGCACTACATTGTAAGTGTGTGATGCAACTTGTTGAAATGGTCAAGAAGCCTCAACGTTTAGTAGAGATGTTAACATCATCCGACATTGCAAGTATGATGCAACTTGTTGAAATTGTATCATAGGAAGCAATCTTTACAAGTAAAAGAGCTCCGTACAGTCACTTTCAATGTGATTACGAAAGCTCCAAGTAATGAAAGACAGGCGAATAATTAGACTGCTCTGGATAAGTTCATCGCCGGAGACGAGCAGCGAGTGAGCCACAATTACTGTCATCGTCTTGAGCCAAGGATCTATCGGAAACAGGCTCCCTACCTTCAAAAGGTAGGGGTAAAATCTACCTACACTTTACCCTTTCCAAACCCCACCTAGTGGGATTATAGTGGGTATGTTGTTGTTGACTAACTCCGCATAATGTTGAACGGCATAGGCACTAAAACGGCATTACTATTCTGCACTTATTGACTTAAATCGTGTCCGTATACAAAATCTTACTTCAAAGCCAGAATCAAGATCGTTCACTATGTACTTCTCATTCTTATACATATTTCACAGATAAAGGACGGACGGAATCTCCAAGGATGGTCCTGGCTTATCCACCATTTACAACCCCAATCCGGGACTTCCCAGCATGAACCCGAATCTAATTAGGCCCCAATGCAGGTACCGAACCGGGAACCAAAAAAAAAATGAACGGCTGATGTTCAGATTAGCATTTTCAGTTTTGGATACTCAAAACCTTGTTGGTTGTGAATAGAAAAATAAACTCGAAAAAAGTAGTTTTACCGGAAAAAAATTATTGAAAGCTCCGTTCTTGATATTAAGGCTCGTTGTCATGCTTGTTACTGATATGCTTTTACATCATCTCTGATATGACATTTCGGAGAATGTTAGACAAAGAAACTCGAGATACGCTCGAGCTGTAGAACCTTTTTACCCCTCTGATCCTCTACAACTCATTTATAATTGTTACTACTTTCCCTCTTCTGATAAATAAGATATCCTATACATGTAATATAAAAAATGGATCTACAAATGGGATTGAACTTCTATTATCTGCGTCAAGCTACTCATCTGGAACATCAGTTTCAGCAGCTTCCCCCTGCTGAATGATTCTACATTTAGGAACCATTTTTTCCAGCATAGATGTGCCTTTAAAACTAATCATTTGCCAACAGGTTTTTCTGTAGTTGATAAGCTGCAAAGAATACAAGCAGCTTAGCATTCAAAGAGACAAATACGATGCAGCAGCAAAATGCATGGGCACATGCATACCTGATCTGGTGTTAACTCCTTGAATCCAAATTTCTCAGTCCATATTGACATAGCTTCAACAGCAGCTGGGAGTACAAAGCGTCTCACACCCAAAAATGCAAGCAATTTTTCTATGCAGGAGAACAGCAACTTAAAGTATCCCTGTAAACATTCAAATATCTTTCATAAGATACAATCCTAATTAAAAACTGCCCTAACATGAGACTAAGCAGATGCCATAATAGTTATACAGAATCATTAGAGTTCACAAATATGCCAACTAATATTCACCTTTGCTGCATATGGATAAAGTGGGGTGTTAACCAGGTTTAGTCTCAATGAATCTTTAGCAGAGCATTACTATATTAGCTTCTACAAAACCATTGATACCTTTGCCAAATCCTCGTTTCTTATTCTATAGATCAGTTTAAAGTTTAAGAAATAAAACGGAATATCTGATCCACATAAAAAAAAAAAAAAAAGGGAAAAAGCTAAAAGAACAGGCCAATGATCAAATGTGACATTCTAGCAGTGGCCAGACAATGCTTGCCTTGGGCATGCAACCCAAAAATATAGAAAGACCATCTAACACTTATTCAAGTTATTCAAAAAGTTGGTTATAAACGGCCACCCAATAAAAAATGTCTGCTTCCTGTCTGGCAGCTGATATTCTTTTCATTGAGTTATGCAAATCTTCTAACAAAAAGCCTAAATGCATATAAACATAAGGCAAACCTTCTGAATTTGACCCGTGATTAACTGGCTTTGCAAGACATAATTCTAGCTAACCCAATGAAGTATTGCAAGAAATTTGCTAAGCAACAAAACATAAAATAACATAAAAACATAAAACGTTGCTATACCTTGCCTTTGCTGCCAACACGGGTTGCCACAAGAGGGAGTTCTGCCATATCCTGGCCAAAAATCCGGAGGATCCCTGCTGATACTACTGTTGAGCTGCATTTATCAGCCAAAGAATTTCGTAAGTTATTTAATCATAATAGGCTTCAACTATCAAAATCTTTAAATGAACATACTGCACTACTTACTTTACAGTTAATATAGCGCAATACATGCCTCCAAAGTCTTGGCCCCTAATATTCCTTCTGCAGGAGGTAAGAGAAGGTGAGGAAGAGTGGCTCTATGATTAGATCAATCATGAAACTAAATGGAAAAAATAACTCTGCATAAGAAGGAGAATAGAGCCTACCCATAGACCATAGACGGAATGAAGTCACGTCCAGTCACTGAATCAACAATAGGATCGAAACCATCCTGAAAGTCAACAATGAAAGAATTGATGCTAACATTTTTCCTTAAAGCTGACACATGCAATGAAAGATATAATCTAGAAATTCTTGAAAGACACTTCCAAAGGAGATTGAGAAAATATATGTAATGAATGCCATCTCATTGATAAGGGTAAAACGAAAGAAATAGCCAATTACATCAATTAAATATTAAATCATCTATAAAAAGCTGGTTCAATGAAATAGGAAGTACCAGAACGGCAAATTTAAATGATATACAGATACAACATCATGACATGTTTCCCGCATTAGCAATTCCGGATGCGCAACAGAAACAACTCTGAATATGTTCATACCATTCACAGAATGACAAAAAGGCAGTGACACCAAAAAAAAAAAAAAGCATGAGATACATATTTGCCCGCCAACCCCACCACCATAATATAAAGTGGAGAGCAAGCTTTTGTTGTTCTAAAGTACCTATATATCATAGCTAATGTCAATTGATCAAGCATTGAAATAAATGATACCAGGGCTAATGCTTACATGGAAGATAGAAACAGCTTCTGCCAGTAGCCTTCTGGTTTCACGAGAGGAAATTCTGCCACTCAGAAGTCTCCATCTAACATCAAGTTCATCAACAGCAACCAAACCGTTTTCCTTCACCCTTATTGCATCCAAACAAGAATCAGGCAACCTCTCTTCTCCTGAGTTTAGCAAATTTTGCAGTGCAGAATAGATACTCTTGCAATTCATACTACAGAACCATTTTCCTTTAGGCAATTCCTGTGATGCAAGAAGCATTAACATTTAATGCCATGTATATCGGACTACGAAAAGAACCTATTCATGAAATAATCTTAAAATGCAAACCTTTAAATCTGCTATCTTGCTTTTCTTCAAGCAGCCAACATGATACTCTTTCTCACACTGAAAAACAAATAACGGATAAAGTATTTCAAGTTCATATAGATAGCAGAATAAGACACAGATATAAAGAATGCAGAGGAAAGACCTGGTCGCAAAGGATGACAGTCCGTGGACCAAAACCGGACTTGCTAAAGTCATAAGCTCTGTAGACAGAAAAGAAACGACATGCTGGATCAAACTAACAAAGCTAAGATGCTCAACCACGATGTGCTTTTAGCCAGACAAAAAAACTACCTGCATAAAACACATGCAATAAATTCTGCCTCTTCTGCGCTCTTCACAATACGAATGCAACGTTTTGTTATTTGCTCTATGGGATCAATACCGGAGACCCTGCCGGCTGCTAAGGCATTCGCATTGTGCTCCGCAAACTTCTCCTTCTGTAACAGGCTTTCACAATACTTGCAGTACCATTTACCACGAGGGATAGTTGATAATGATGCACACTCTGCATAGACCATTGGAATCACACATCAAATGCTTATAGATGAAACATGATATCATGACCAGCACCAGCAAGCAACATGCCAACATCGATTAAATGGTCTAAAACGTGATAGCAAGTAGAACAAAAGCCAAAATTTCAAATTACCCTTGCAAAGTGTAGTGTAGCTCAAAACACATTGATGGCTATACATCATTCATACCAAAGTTGGTTAATTATATAAAATCAGTCTAGAAGAAACTTGAAAGAAGCTAATGATCTTTCAGACCCATTTCATAGTGGTGCATAGCTTTAATAGAAGGTTCAACTCTTATTGCATAAACAGCAAAGCCAAGTCCACTATATGCTCTAAAAGAACTAATTTTAAAGACATGGATAAATGAAGGGAGGGGGGAAGAAAAAGAGTTGCACACAGCTACAGTTTCTTGTGTTGCCTGGACACCAAGCCCAAGGAGGCATGGTCATCCTCTGGCTTATTTGTCGTATTCCTTCTGTTGCACCTGTCCCGTTTTATGTGACACTTCCCTTTTTAGTATGTCCCAAAAAAGAATTGAGACCTTTCTCTTTCTAGAAACTACTTAATCTTTGCATCCTTCATTTACCCCTAATGAAAAGACTTCCACCACTCACTTAAAAATGACAGACATGTGGAATTCTTACCACCACTCATTCTATATACTTTTGGTACTTTGCATATATTTTTTGACATGAATTACGGGGAAAAAGAATAAGGAAGGTTATAAACTTTGCATATATTTGGTTAAGCCTTCTTTAGTATCTTAAACTTTGTGCTTAGTCAAACACCCCACAAAAATTAAGACAGAGGGAGCAATATTTAATAACTTACAGAGCTGAACACAGCTAATGAAAGCTGGACTAACCATAGAAGATGAAGGTACAAGATTTTATTAAGTGCAAGTTAACCAACTAGGTGCTGGTTCAGCATGTTTCGACATCTTCCCATTTGACAGGTTCGGAAACTATACTAATTCTCATTTAAAAGGTCCAGTTAGAATAATAAAATGTTATGTACAGGCTCATTGCCAGTCAATAAACTCAGTCCACCAAGCAAATCCTTGATTGTTTTATGTTTTTTTATCACAGTAGTGTCCAGGTCAACTTGTACGCACCTTAACTAATCCAGGTACCTACTACCTCCCATGAATACAGATACCAAGTCACCTAGCGATTTTAGTATCCAATGGTATTTGAACCCAAGTCTCCAAGGTTTGCTCCCCCGCTAATCAAAAAAGGGCCTAAAAAAAAAGAACTAATTTCGTATATAAAGATATGGGTCCCCTTGGATGTCACCTAACTAATCCTTATTCCAGCTATGATTCTTTTTTTCCTTTGCTTTTTTTTTTTGGTTTGTGGGGTTTTTTTTTTTTTGGGGGGGGGGGGGGGGGGGGGGGCGCTCCGAAGTGCAGGTGATTGGTCATCTGAGGATTTCCGAGTTTTGACTAATTAATGAACTAACTCTGCGTTAATTTCCGAGCTTTTATGCATTTGTATTCTCTAGGACTTCTCTAAGAAAGCTAGAAATAGTTTCCAGAACACTATATGGCTGCAACCTCAATCATAAACAAGTACAATATCGAAATTCAGTCTAGATTCCTCATTAAAAATTAATGGCCAGCTGATGAAGAGCTATACCGAGTAGAAATTTCGAAGTGAAGAAGCTATTTCTTAAGTCAAGTCTGCTGCTGCTAGGGTAACTACATACGAATAAATGAGCATCAGAATAAAAAATAGCCACAAGCAGATAACTGCCTTGTGTTCTTATCAACGGAAGCATCGACATAGATTTTTTTTTACATAGATAGAACCCCAACTTTTTAACAGTCTCACATAAATGTACATAACAGATTGAAAATAGAATTCGACTTAAAGTATTAATATTCAACAAATACTGGAGTTAATTAATTCACAATTACGATCTATTTCCTGAACTCACCCATGTGCCCCAAAATCAGTTACAGAAAATTAGGTTCTTATTCACTTAGTCCTATCTTACCTCTTTTCAACACGACCACTCTCACCTCAGAAAACCCAAGAAAGGGAAGAAAGGAAAGCAACACGATGCATCGATGATCAAATAGAACATAGTGAACTCAATCATCATTCACCAGGGAAAAAGAAGAGAAGAAGAAAGTATCTTGTAAAATATTGAAACTGTTAATCAAGAAAAGTCCAACTTTACCTTTATGGAAAGCCCTAGGACATCCATCACAAAGCACTAGTCTACCACCATCTGCGCATATGATGCACAAGTTATCACTGTCTTTAACCGATGAGTTACGGCCTTTTAACAGAGATATAGCAAATTCATGTAGCGAAACTCCATTAGACGTGTAAATGTACCCATAACTGCAACAGACATTGACAAAGTCAAGCACCCACATTAGAACCGCGTTAGCAGAATTAGGCTCACATACAGTCACTAATGATACATATTCTTTGAAACAGAGATGATAAGAACAATGAAGACTAACGGTTTTTTTCGCGATGCCCAACCTGCATGAGCTTCAAACTGAGATGGACTAACCTAACCATAAAATGAAATGCCATCAGAATATCTCGCAGGACAATTGGGGAGACCCTAAGCAAGGGGTTGTACCTCAGTATGGCAGCAAGAACAGAATATACCAGATCCCTTCTTATAACCAACAAGCAATTTCTGCCAATTACAAATAAGCAAATAACCATATCAACAAAATAAAGCGGAGCAAAAATCCACTGGATACGATGGATCAACTACTATATTAAACAGTCATAAAGGAGATTCTCAGCAACCTTTCCACGAGAATAATAAGCTACTTCAGTTCCTTCAGGCAGTCCACCTTCCTCAAAGACCAATTTATGCATCTTGTGATCCCTGAACAAAGTGATATTACAGAACCAAGCAATATAAGCAACATTGCTATCAGAAGAATCCACAATTAGCATAAGCAATACAGAAGACAAGTACTAACCTTTTTGTCATTTTCCATTGGGTCCTAGAGTGCACTGAGACACCAGGCGAAGCAACTTTAGAATACTTCAAAACTGCAACTGATTTTGACAATCTGACTTAAACATAAAAGCCACCATATGAGTTGAGAGGTAATTTAATAGAAAAGGCTCTAATGAAAAATTCAGTAATATTCACCAACTTTTCTGAGATATTTCCCTCCATGCTGTTTCTGAATGAACTGCACATTGTAGCAGTTCCATCCGACTTTGGAGAAAAAACTGGCTTCGTTAACCTTGAAGGACCAAATAAAAGTAGGTCAGAAACGAGAGATGACAAATAAAAAACTACATTTTCACTAACTTCGTAAAGAAGAAAATCAAACAGAAAACAATAAGGGAAATAACACACTTATTTGGTGTCTTCCAATTCTTTCTGGAGAGGGTATGCACTGAAGGAGACTGTCCACTTGAATGCAATATAACGGCCCTTAATATGCAAATAAAATAGCATCAGTCCATGTTATTGAACCCACTTTACTTCCATTGAGCAAAAATATCAAGCAGAATCAATTAACTATATTGATACCAACTTTTTCTTTTTCCTTCCTCTAATGCTTTTTAGAGGAACAGATGACAAATTTGAAGTTCCGGAGGAATTTAAGTTCAGAACTGGCTCAAACACCCTAAATTTGGAAAAAATGAAAAAAAAAAAAAAAACAACAACAACAACAAGATTAAGAATGATTATTATAACAAAAAAGAAAGACTGATAAGATTTTCAAGTATGCAAACTGAAAAACGACGAATTTGTCAGACAACCATCTGTTCGAAAGGAATTAGGAATAATCTATTTGACGAAAGTATAAATGAAGACTTGGTTTATTAACACAATTTTTGGATATTTATTAGTTACAAACAATATAATGATTGTTAATACTTGTCTTATATAACTGTTTGCTGACATTTCTGATTACTTTGACCCAACCAATATTATTTCTCTCAAAGTCTTGCATAAAAAAAACTCTACCATGTTTAAGTTGTTGATCCACTTTGTTCTTCGGAAAAACTTCCTAAACCAATTCTGTTGTGCTCTGTTGATTCATTTCACATAACATTTTATGTGGTTTTACTGACAAAGAAACATGGGAAGGAGGAAGTACTGAAGAAGCCAACCATGCTAGTCTATAGCACAATAGTGATGCATAGTAGATCTTAAATACCATGTCTTCCCATCCCGTTACAGAGGTGTATCCAATATTTTGAGTTTATGGGTTCCGGATTCGAGAAAAGGCAACTTATTGGGTTCTGAATAAATTATCAATACGAATTAAGTGGATTTCTTAACATAAAACACAAATACAAGATTTGGCCAAAGCTACTGGCGCTGCCGAACCCGTAATTAGAACTCTTGCTCCGCCCCTGGATCCCAACTTTTAAGCCTTTGCCTAAATCCTAAAAACCTAAATTGGTGCTCAACTAATCTTAAGAAGCAGGCTCCACTAAAGCACAAAAGAAAAAGGAGCAAACAGCAGCAATAAGATCAAGAGGTGACTTAAAAAAAAAAAAAAAAAAAGCATACCCATTTTCAGTGTTTATCGACTGTGTTGGAGTGGCTTCTGATCTTAAAGAAAGTATGCATGAATCACAAGGCTGTTCATCTTTTCCAGCTAGTGTTGCAACAAAAGACCCTAGCCATAACAGTAAAGCATATCTTTTAATTACCCTTGTAAGAAAACATGTCTCTATATTCAAGTTTGCATGAGCAAGCTCACCCTTGCAATCCCGACAAATGAGACTTCTCTTCACAGGAAATGGACCGATGACACTCTGAATTGTTTCTTCTAACGTTTTCAAGGAGCCTTTTCTACACTCTTTGACCACGTCGAGGAGGCTCTTTCCATTTTCCAGGCAGATATACTCTGATGCACGTCTGTATGAATTACACGCGTGGATCTCAAATTTGCTAGGAGGAACAACCTAACATTATGAAAGTGATACAGAATGTGATAAGTACAGACAGTAAGATACTGTTTATTAAGATGACCAAAGTAGTAAAGTGTGATAAAAGGGAAGCGAGAGAAATAGAAAAAACTAAATACTCACTCTAGTTCCCTTGCACAGATCACAAGAACAAAGAATTCCGGTATCTTTAATTGTTCCTCGGAGTGGAATTCCCTAAAATTAAGACAATATTAACCTTAAGATGGAAGGCATAACTACTGAATCCATCAAAGCATTTTAAAAGTGTCATACCAAGAAGTGGAGATAAGTAATGAGCACATTTAAGGAAAAGAAACTGGAAGTGAATCAACAGCAAGTTACATTAGACACCATGTAGTTACAAAATTAAAGATTTTATATATTAAGCATGTGTGCTGCCAACCAAAAAAAAGACTAGCATGAATGATGTCTTTAGAAATTTATGCATACACATTTAAGAAAAAGAAACTGGAAGAGCATCAACAGCAAGTTACATGATATAGCTTTAGCCTTTATGTAGTTACAAATTAATGTTTTGTTTAAACTTAGAGCCGATTAAAAGCACACACCCACTATCCCCCTTTGTGGCGCTGTGGGACAGTTGAAGCCATATCCAACCAAAAGAAAAATGTTATCCAAACGCATTTTTAGTAATTTTAGCATCTCTAGTAATTCTAGTAAAACTTACCTATTGACCCCTCAGCTTTTGTGGTGTTACAACATTTAAGTAATTGCCGTTCCATCAGAACATAAAGATAAAATAATATTTCATTTTGTTCTTCCAGACAACTACTTATTGAGATTAGTAAGCCCTTTTATGACGCTTCAACATTTTGAACTGACTGGATTATTTTCAATAACTGAGGTTACTCTTTTTTTAACTAGTATACTTGGAGCACCTGGTGGAGATCTTTTGTAACAACTGGCAGACCTTGCTTCGTTTTAGCTACTAAGCTAAGACTTCTCAAAGGAAAACTGAAAGAGTGGAGTAAGGTGAATGCAGGAAACTGGAAACTTAGAAAGGGGGGTATTCTTAATCAGCTGAGCAACTTTGATTCTATCCAAGAGCAGAGACCCTTGACAGATGATGAACACATTCAAAAAACTCACTTGGCAATGGAATTTGAAGAAGTTGCAAAGAGAGAAGAGATAGCATGGAGGCAGAAATCTAGAGTCCAGTGGCTGAAGAATGGAGATAAAAACACAAAATTTGTCCATAGAACTGCTAATGCACATAAGAGGCACAACACAATAGATTTTCTGGAAGTTAATGGTAACAACATAACTGATGCAGCAGAGATTAAGGAAGCAATCCTTAATTTTTATCAGCAACTATATAAGGAGAGTGAGGAATGGAGGCCTGATTTTCAAATACAAGGTGCTCCAAGTATCACTAATGAGGATCAGGAATGGTTGGAGAGACAATTTGAAGAAGAAGAGATACTAGAGTGTGTCAGGCTTTGTGCTTCTGACAAGGCACCTGGCCCGGATGGCTTTCCTATGAGTTTCTTCCAAGTGTTCTGGGAGGTGATGAAGGAAGACATTGTAAATACCTTACAATATTTTCATTCTCAACAGGTTTTTGAAAGGAGTTTCAATGCCACCTTTGTGGCACTCATTCCAAAGAAGGTGGGGGCATCTGAGCTGAGGGATTTCAGACCTATAAGCTTGATAACAGGAGCGTACAAGATCATAGCAAAGATTTTGGCAGAAAGATTGACAAGAGTGGTGAGCAGCTTGGTCAATAAGCATCAAATGGCTTTCATCAAAGGAAGACAGATTATGGATGCTGCCCTTATTGCTAGTGAATGTGTCGATTCTAGATTGAGGGGAGGAGCACCTGGCAACATATGTAAACTGGATGTGGAAAAGGCATATGATCATGTGACCTGGAATTTTCTACTGAACATACTCAGACAAATGGGTTTTGGGGAAAAGTGGGTGAAATGGATGAGCTTTTGTGTCAAGACTGTTAGATTTTCAGTTCTTGAAAATGGAGAACCTTTGGGTTTTTTCCATTCCGAAAGGGGGCTTAGACAGGGGGACCCGTTATCCCCATTCCTGTTCATTCTAGTCATGGAGGGATTCAACAGTATGATGACAGTTGCACTTGAGAACAGATGGGTGACAGGTTTCAAATTGAGGAACAGGGAGGAGGAGAATCTAGAAATTTGTCACTTACTCTATGCTGATGACACGATCATCTTTTGTGAGCCTGAGGTTGACCAGATCAAGTATATCAGATTGATGCTAATAGTCTTTGAAGCTTCCTCTGGTTTAAGTGTGAACTGGAGAAAGAGCAGTTTATTCTCTATAAATGAAGTGCCTCATATACAAACTTTGGCGGACATTCTGGGATGTAAGGTGGAGACCCTTCCAACTGTGTATCTTGGAATGCCTTTGGGCTACAAGCATAAAGCAATGGGGATATGGGATGGCATCATAGAGAAGACAGAGAAGAAATTAGCCAAATGGAAAGCTCAGTATCTTTCTTTAGGGGGCAGGCTCAGTCTAATAAATTCAGTCCTAGATTTTTTGCCCACTTATGTGATGTCTTTGTTTCCTATCCCTACCAAGGTGATCAAGAGGCTAAACAAACTGAGAAGAGAGTTTTTGTGGCACGGTAACAAAGAAGGAAAAGGCTATAATCTGGTTAAATGGAAGGTAGTCCAAAAAAGCAAGAAACAGGGGGGAATGGGCATTAGGAACTTAAGGCTACACAACAATTGTCTTATGATGAAGTGGTTATGGTGGTTTAATGAGGAAGAACATTCACTATGGAGAGAGGTTGTTCAAAGTAAATATGAACAACACAATCATTGGTGTACAAATGAAGTCAACAACACTTATGGTGTGCGAGTTTGGAAAACTATCAAAGCTTTCTGGCACATGCTGAAAGAAGATACTTGTCTTAGAGTGGGCAATGGCTCTAAGATACTGTTCTGGAATGATGTTTGGATAAATGGATCTTCACTTAAGGATGCTTTCCCTGATATGTTCTCCATTTGTTCAAATCCGAATGCTACAATTGGTGATTGCTGGACACCTCAAGGTTGGAACTTGCTTTTCAGGAGACATCTGAATGATTGAGAGGTGGAAAGAGTGGCAGAACTTTTGAAGGATATTGGTTTGTGCACTGGTACAACCAATATACCTGATGCTATTAGATGGAGACACAACTCTGATGGAGCCTTTATGATAAGAGGTTGTACACAAAAAGAAACATGGTTGCTAGTGAAGGGAGACCAGGTTTGTGGAAGAATGTGTGGGAAAGTATAGCACCTACAAAGGTGAGATGCTTCACTTGGTTAGTTGTAAGAAGAGCATGCCTAACTCAAGAGGTGCTTCAGAGAAAAGGCCGAACTGTTGTGCCCAGATGTTTTCTATGTATGCAGACAAGAGAAACAAACAGCCATCTCTTTCTTCATTGTAGATTTACAGCACAATTATGGTCAATGTTCTTAGGTCTCGCAGAAGTCAAATGGACAATGCCTGAACATACTGCTGATTTATTGACCTGTTGGATCAGAAGAGGGGGAAGCAAGAGCCAGAAAAAATGGTGGAGGGTAATCCCCGCATGCATTTGGTGGACAGTATGGAAAGAAAGAAATGGGAGATGTTTTGAAGATACATCAAATTCTATTCAGAAAGTGAAGGAGAATTGTATTTTATCTTTTTATTTTTGGTGTAAAGAACAATGTATAGAGAATGTAGATGACCTTGTAGATTTTCTAGGAGCACTGTAAGTTTATCTTTATCTTTAAAATCTTTTTCTTTACTGTCTGTTTTTTGGAGGTCGCCAGCATACCCTTAATGCTGAGGAATACAACAGTACCAGTTTCTCAAAAAAAAAAAAATTGAGGGGCAACTCTATATATAAAAACAGAGAATCTAGAACTGCCTCTAATGCTATTCTCCAATATCTTGTCGCGGGTAAAGTGAAAATAAAAAATCAGCCAAAGTTTTGCTTGCAAATACAGTCAAACCTCTCTATAACAGCATCCTTATATAACAGCCAAGTTTGTCTCGAAACTGATTTTTACGTTATATTTTACCTCTCTATAACAGGTTTTTACCTATAACAGCAACAACCATATATTATACCACTATGCTCTTTGTAAAATTACCCCTCTATGACAGCTATCTTCTTTTTCGATAATAAAATAATTGACCATTTTTATAGAGATAGAATCTTTAAGACTACTAATAATAGTTCTAGAGATTTTCACCAAATATTTTAATACATTAAATACACTATTGATGACAAAGAATATTATATGAATATATATTTCCATCATTAAGAAAAAAAATTCCTTCTTCATACAAAGTGCAATTAAGCTTAGGATTTGGCATCTTATTTTCTTGTAACAGCCGAATATTATTCATATTTCTTAAAGTTGGCCCCCTCTTTACTTCAATAAAATTCTTTCAGTTACCTATCAAATCTATATATATATATATATATATTATTCATATATCAAATGTTATTATGGGTGTATCTCAGTCATGCGCTATAGCAGCCAAAATATCTTGGAACCACCAATGCTATTATAAGCCCCGGCCAATTCAAATCAAAATAAAAGGAGCACCTAATACAAAGGAAAACAGAATATAGACCACACTGTAAGAGAAGGATACCTTCTTCCCACTGTAGAAAACAGGATAGCCTTCCAGTAAACCAGTCCCGAACAGCTCCTTAACCGTTGTAGGTATTCCCGTTATCGAAATCTTCTTCGACATTTTCATTTCTAGTTTCTTCTTAGGTGTACCCGACATGGTTACACCACTTCTCTCATCTACACAGGAATATGTACTAATTATCTAAAGGGCAACGATATTTAAAGGAAAACACACGCGCAATCGTGCATAAAGATAAAAACTTATACTCCCTCTGTCCAATTTATGTGGCACTTTTCGCTTCCCGAGATTCAAACTGCAGGAACTTTGACCAACATTTTAAAATGTATTTTTTCACCAAATTAATATGAGAAAAGTTGCAACTTATAGTACTTTTCATGTAATTTTCAAATATATAAACTTTAATGTTAAAATATTGAGTCAATCTAATCCAATTTAGCTTCAAAGTTTAGTCAAATTGACTCTCGAAAAGCGAAAAGTGTCACATAAATCGGGACGGAGGGAGTAGTAGTTATCATCTCCTAGGACTAAACTTAAAGTTAATATTATCTTCTAGAACTAAAAACTTGTGGAAAATTACTCTCTATGTCTATTTTAAAAAATATTCACGCCACGTAGCCCATACTTAGTGTATAAACACCCGATTTTCAACATTTTTGAGTATCAACACCTTTTATACACTTTATACAATGTTGATACATTATGTATAATACTTCCCCCCAGGTATAACGCCGTATAATATTGTATACTGGTCTAGGTGGTGTAAATATTTTCAAAAGTTGTAAGTTTTGAAAATTTCCCAAACTTATGGAAAATTACACTGTCTATCTTTGAAAAATATACGCCATGTACCCCATACTTCGTGTACAAACACCCGATTTTCATCATATTTGTGTATATAAACACCTATTATACACTATTATACATTTTATACAAGGTTGATACATTATGTCTAATGCTTTCCCCAGGTATAATGCTGTATAATATGGCAAACTGGGCTACGGGGCATAAATATTTTCAAAAGTTGTATATTTTTTAAAATGTGCCATACTATTATTATCTAATAGAACTAAAATTATAGTTATTAGTATTATCTAGTAGAACTAAAAACTTATGGAAAATTACGCTCTATGTATACCTTTGAAAATATCTACGTAGCCTATACTTTGTGTATAAACACTGGATTTTCAACAAATAATATAAACACCTTTTATACACTTTATACGAGGTTGATACATATATGTATAATGCCCCACCCCCAAACCAGTATAATAGTATTGTATATTGAGCCACGTGGCGTAAATATTTTCAAAAGCTGTATATTTTTAAAAATTTCCAGTAATAAGTGAGTTTTTAGACTCATGCACACCCCTAAAATTGATCGGGTATTTTTACTAACTTACCCCTAATCAAGCTTTACTACTTTCTAGAAAAAGAAAAAGTAGTTAATGAATCGTGACTATTTAAATAAGGATAATATTGAAAGAATCAGCCTAAAGTGTTTTTGAAATCCTGGAGCACCACTTATTTTTAAAAAAACTGAAAAGCCTAAAAAAACCACTTATTATGAAACGGGAGTATTATCTACTAGAACTAAACTTGTACTATTATGTTCACCTTGAGAGTTGCTATTAGGAATTTCCAACTCCTTCCCCAAAGCTGTCCGTGTGAACCTTCTAATCCTCGACTCCTCTTCCTTGACTTCAACCTCTGCTGGAATTACTGAATTACCCATTGTTACATCCATATTTACGACTTTACCACTTGAATTGCCGTTTGTCTTCAGTCTCTTGTTCCTCTTGTACACAACAACACCATTGCCGCTACCACTACTAACCTTAACCTCAGCTGAAACCGAACCGGTCAATTCCGGTACCGGGTTATGCCGGTTCGGGTCACCGGGTTCCGGTTCCGATCCATGAAATTCACGGTTTGATTGTGCCGTCATTGGATCGGAGTTTTTATGGTGAGGAACAGTGCGTTTAACCCTTCGATTTTGGAGTTAGAAGTGACAAGTTGTGAGTTATTTTTGTATCCTTTTTTACTTTTTACTTTTTTCTTTTATGGAAAATACCGAAACGACTTCTCTAATCAAATATGATTCTTTGTTTTGGTTAAATACTTGATAGACCCTCAAACTTGGTAAAATTTTCATTTTGACACCTTATTTCCGCCATTTTGTGCCACTTGTGTCGCCTTGTGCCATTTTAAACACATATATATAACTAGTTACGGGAGGTCCGTGCTGAGCCCAGATCCAAACTCAAAATATATATTTGCATTTTTGACCCAAATTTGTGTTGGTCTTTGATTTTTCCCTCATAACAAATTTGGAGCATAAATTTATATTTTCGCGGAGCATAAATTTATATTTTCGCATCATAATATTCTACAAATTAAGCCTTTTGCCATTAGTGAACTTACGTCGATAGGCATAAATTTGATTGCTATGGAGCAAAATTTAAAGATCATTCCATTTGAAGGGCAAAACTTAATGAAAGACCTGCACATTTGAAGGACAAAACGTGCAATTTCTTCAAAAACAGTACGTAATTTTTATTAAATAAGTATAATTTTTGTTACATTTTCTACTACATAATTAATTTAATATAACTGCAGGTTAATAATATCTTGTTGATAAGTTTTCATAATTATTAAAGCTTCTTCGACATATAATTGAATAGTCTTAAAAAAAATATCTATGGAAAGCAAGCTTAGTGTAGTAGAAAAATTAGCAAATATCAAACAGACGCAAGTGATTTCATATTCTATCAACTAACACGATAAAGTATGAAAATTACAACTCGGCGAAGATCATAAATTGAAAAATACTTTTGTATTTTTATGAATTTATGAGAATGTGATTTTTCTTTTATTAATAGGATAGACTTCTTTGATATTTATTAATTTTTCACTCATTATTTCATGTGTCAAGGATTTATGCTAGTTAAATGTGGTTTTTAGCCTTAGTTTTAGATGAAATTCAAGATATAACCTAAATTCATTAAATGAACCTCAAGAATCAATTTAATTAATTATATATATATATATATATATATATATATATATATATATATATATATATATATATATATTATGCGTAAAAGGATTAACTCTTAATTAACAAAACAAGAGATTTTAAAGATAATTTAATCTTAATTGATAACACTACTTTTATTTTAACGTTTTACGGTACCATTTAATAAACTTTACTTTGTATATTTGTAAGCATATATGAGCTTATTAAAGAAGCAAAAATTTGGAGATTTAAGTAAATTTTTTTATTTTTTATTTTTAAGGTCTACTTTTCAAAAGCTGTCGAACCTGGGGACTTTTGTAGTCCTCACAATAATTTCTAATTCTTTTAAAAAAACAATTAATTACTTTTAGGTCCTAATCTTATTTATTTAAGTCAATTTTTATTTATTTATTTTTAAGGTCTACTTTTCAAAAGCTATCGAACCTTCTACCTCATTTTTCATGTTCTTTGATTTTCTGGTTCGTGCTCGATATCCGCATTTAAGCCCAATTAATCTAGATAATTAGCACTGTATCGCGCCTATTCGGAGGGAACGCTTCCTCCAAAGATTTTTTCCATATCCATGTTCGAACCCCTAATCCCTAATTAAGAGAGGAGCAGCTCCATCCGCTGCACAAGTTAAATTATGTATTTGTCTTAAAAGTTCATTAACTATGTATAGATTATTTATTTAGAACTAAATAACTTCAGAAAATTAGGATACATAAGTTATAAATGTCAAATTCTGGCTCCGCATTTGATTTGAAGTAAATAATTTTATCAAAATGGAAGTTAAAATATTAAAGCAGTGGAATGAAAATTTTGCTTTTATATAATTACCCACTTGTGGGACTACAATGGGTATATGGTTGTTGTTGTTGTTGTTATTGTACACTTGTACTAACACAGATTATATTTTTTTAGTTAAAATATCTACTTTTATATCTTGAGTTTGGGCCCGGGCTTAGCACGAGCCTCACATAACTAGTATGTGTTATAATTGGCCTTTATTCCACAAAATAAATTGATATACGGTATATCACCGAAAATACAGAATGGTACTAATATATTGTATCGAAACAAAAATAGAATACCGCGATTCTGAAATTTACCTCCCGAATATCAAATTAACGAAATTCCCAGTTTAGATCGTAATTCGATTTTCGGTGTTTTATACCCGGCCCTAGGCATAATGCATATTCCACACATCTTCTTTGTGTGTGAAGAAGTGTTAGGGTTATATCTAAAATTGAACTTCTTTTCATAAATGTAGACACGGTACATGGAGTAGCAGGGACGTCGGCAACAGGTCCGGCGGACAAGTAAAAGGAGATCTGAAAATAGTAGTATTTTTTTTAGCACAAAAACTTTTTTTTAATTAGCTAAAATCAAAAGCTATGTAATTTTTGTATGTCATAACTCTGCGTATGTTTCATTCGTTCTACCTTTTTTTTTTTTTTTTTTTTTTACTAGCTCAAAAGGAACTTGGCTAAGATAAGATGCCACAATAAAATTTCATGCTAAGTTTGAGGATTTGTCGATTTATTTGACCTTTTATTTTTCTTATCTAATATTTACGAAATATCTACTCTTAAAGGACTAATCACACAAAGATTATTTATTAACCGGAATTATTATACAAAGCCTTTTCTTTTAATGTGTACGCTTCAAAATTAATATTTGGAGCTAAACATTTTTTTTTTTTAATATTTTAGATATCACAACAAATATGATCTGAGACTCTGGGTCTTACAAGAAGTATGTAACTCGAAGTATGTAACTCGTTCTCTTTTCAGTCAATTTTTTTTTGTCTGAGGATAGAATCACATATTAAACTACTCTTGAATTCATCGAGCAAGATCTAAAGAAGAGAAGTCTTAATAAAATTTACTATTTTAAAGATAATTATGTATTTAGATGTTCTTGCCTTTGTGTTGTACTAATACTTTTACTCAAAACTCTATCTCGCATAAAATAATATATAAACTATCTTAATTAAATTATATATAGTGATGCCAATAATATATAAATTGCTTACTTTAAGCATATTTTGTCTTTGGACATCAATTTTTGCTTAGCTTTCTCCTAAGTCCCAATAACAATTACGTTTTTACCTTACTCTTTGTTATTTAACAAAGTTCGATGAGGAAATCGCTTAATTTTTAAATTATCTACGTAATGTGTTCTTGCACTCTAATTATGAAAGCTGCCTATGAAATCATTTGCATATTATTTAATTAAGCTTAACATATGACCACTTAATTAACATATATAACAACAGATTATGTACGGCCATATGTTTATTCCATGAATTTCCAACAAGAAACATAAATGATCAACTTGGTTAAATTTACTCAATGAAGTATTATGCTAATTAGATGTTTGGTGTCTAATTGGTCTTTTACAAAAACAAAAAAGGATAGATTAGCAAACCAAAAAAATAACATATGATACTCATAACTCCGACGACTTGGACATTGGTGTTTTCTTAATTAGTATAGACTCCAACCAATTAATGTGCTTTATCCAAAATGAAAGATCATATTAGTGACACAGTGACACTCACACTATATATTGTTTACATAATAAACTTCCTATTACTTTATTTTATCTTTAAGGAAAATTAGTTTTGATGCTATTTAGTGACACTCACACTATATATTGTTTACATAATAAACTTCCTATTACTTCATTTTATCTTAAGGAAAACCTTAATTTTGATGCTATTCGGTGACACTCACACTATATTGTTTACGTAATAAGAGGATATATGTAAAACTAATCACTAGTAGTGGTGGCCAAATTTTCACTAAATGATTAAAATATAAAAAGGTAAACACTTGACGAAACTAAGAGGATATAGCATCTATTACATATACAAAAAATAATTTTGACATTTATATATAGTCATGTAATTTACCTGGGAAGGGGTTCGATTGATTGAATCCCCTTGCGCCCCTGACTCCGAACTTATTAACTACGTGATTATGATTTTTTTTCCATTGATTATGAATTTATGTTATTGATAATTTGATATACGGAAAAGGGCCAAATATACCCCTGGACTATTGGAAAAGGGCCAAATATACCCCTTGTTATACTTTGGGTCCAAATATACTCCTGCTGTTATACTATTGACTCAAATATACCCTTCTTCCGTTAAAGTTGTCCATCTTGGACATCTTTTCCTATGTGGTAGTGACATTTGATGAGGTGTATGTCACGTGGCATTGCCACCTCATCACCCCTAACCCATTTTACTCCTCCCCTATTTCGCCACTAAAAATCTTCACCCCTCCACCAACATTGTCACCATCCTACCAGATTCTCCGCTATTTACTCTCTAACCTCTTCCGGATATATTATCTTTCACTTTCTTTTTCATTTCCAGTCCTTTTATAAATTCATATCCAAAGAACACCCAATTAGTTCAGTAGCAATGGCAGCAAAAGTTGCGGAAACCTTTAAACCATCACACCATCTGCAACCCAAAACCAATAACAAGAGTTTGCTTTTCATGTGCAGCCAATGCCAAAAATGTCATAAAACACCTCAAATCCTCCAAAATAATTCGTTGTACTTTCGGACTAGATTTTGCATACCCAAAACTCCAAGAAATGGTAAGAGTAAGAAAAAATAATAACAAATGTACCCAGAAAAAAAAAAGATTAAAAAATTATATTTAAAGAACTTTTAGTTCCAAATTTATAGTAGGAGATATTGTGTACCCATTTTGGTGGCGCAGGGGCTGAAAATTTTTAGAGGTGGAAAAGGGGAGGAGTAAAATGAGTTAGGAGTGATGAAGTGACAATACCACGTGGCATCCACCTCATCAAATGTCAATGCCACGTAGGATAGGATGTCCAAGGTGGGCAACTTTAACGGAGAAAGGGTATATTTGAGCCAATAGTATAACGACAAAAGTATATTTAGATCCAAAGTATAACGAGGAGTATATTTAGCCCTTTTTCAAAAGTACAGGGGTATATTTGGCCCTTTTCCGTTTGATATATAATAAACTGCTAACGTCAAGCTTTGGTTCTGTGACATGACATGTATATACACTTTGTTATTAGGCAACTTTTATTACCTTTTCTGTCTCCGTTACTTCAGCACATTATGACAACATTATGACAATGTGAAATGCTTAAATCGTATGTGTACGTACACAAAAACCTTATCAGACAAAGAACTATAGAAATGTCTTGGTCGGAGTAACAAAATTCATCATGATACACACACAATAAGATGTACATTAACCAATGTCCAAATACGATTTTTTTTTCTCGATCGTCAGTCTTAATAAGTGATTTTCATAATTAATACCTGTGTCTAGTAGGGGAGAGTTTTTCTTTGTCGGTTGAGTCGAGGCTCGTCATGCCCAATTGTGATGGGCAAAACCTTTGATTTTCCTTATCCTAGCTCTATAATCAAACCATCTTCCTCAGTCCCTAAAAACCCTCCGAAGGCCTAGCCCACATTCTCCACTTGTCGCTTTGGTCACTTCTAACCGTGTTCGAGCAATGAACTATATACACTCATTCATAGTGATTCATTATGTTACGTTCTAGATCTTTTGCTTTTTTAACGTGATAAAAGGTGGATGCCAATATATTCTTCAAGTCTTAACGTAATAATTACATTTAAGAAAAAGCGAGAGTGTCTGAGTCAGAAAATGACATAAATGAAAAATCTACGATTATAATCACGAGATAAGAGAATAATTCCATTCAAGTTATACACAAGGTGTAATGCGCTTTACACATTAAAACAACGTATAATGCAAGTTTAAGTACTTTCAAACAAGTAGTGACTAACTAACTCGGCTTAAACAATTGTGAGACCCGAAAATATGTACGCACTTCTAATCACAAGACAAAGGAAATATAATTGAAGTTATCACCTTTTTTAAAAAAAAAAAAAAAAAACATTACATTTCCTCTTCAATTTTATGGAGTATATTACAACATCTGTACGCAGTATGTAAATATGACGTACCAAGTCGACCGCAATGTAAACACTGACCAAAAAAAAAAAAAAACTCTCAAACAATATTAGTAGAAGACAATACTTCCATCATTATTATAGCCAAAGGCCAAATACATAAAACATGTTCAACAAGTTCTTCCCAAATTACACAACATTTATTAATACATAAACACATGTTCAACAAAGTTACAAATAGGATTGGAATAAATCCTGCTTGCCCTTGAGATTAATTTTTCTAACTATAACTTCCTCGAGCTCATGAAGAGAGACTCGAAGGGAAGTGAAAATGCCAAAGGATACAAGTTGCCCTTCATAACTAGAAAATCACCATAAAAGAAAATGGCAATTTCCTTACCGTGGGACTACAGCAGCAGCTCCTCCAGAAGAACGTTCCTTTGAGCTCGATCGGCCACTCTTTTCATTTACTATCGAGAACTGAATTCGTGGAAATAGAGAGTCCGAAGCTGCCCGCCACCCTTTTTGCTACCATGAGTAGGTGGCAAAAGGGTGGCTGCTCATCAATAGCTCAAACACAAAGGAACAGTCTAAAGAGAGGGTGGAATGGAGGGTTTGGTTAGGAAGGGTTGGCTTGTTGTTTATAGAGGCATGTGGACATCACGGTGTTGTTACTAGCAAAAGAAAAGTTTCTTATCGGTGTTTATATCAAATCATAGTTACTTTATGGTAAAATGATAAATTTAGGCGAGATTATATATGTGCTTATTAATTAACTACAAATTTTTGATAATAAATATCGAGTGTGAGCAAAGGCAAATGTAGCGTTGCGCTACCGGGTTGATCTGAACTCAATATTGTTAGTGCAGAACATAAATTTATGTGTAAAGATTCACTAATATTACAACAAATAACAGATCTGAATATGTGAGTAAATCTTTTTCTTATTTTTGTTGGTCATGTGGGCAACAAAAGGGTGAATTGACTTGAGTGAATGTGTGTGGTCACTTTTGGGTAAAGTAAGAGCATAAGAAAGCAAGTTAAGCATCTTCCAAAGGATATGCCATTGGCACATCCA
The DNA here is from genome assembly GCF_019175385.1 of Lycium barbarum. Classification (NCBI taxonomy): domain Eukaryota; kingdom Viridiplantae; phylum Streptophyta; class Magnoliopsida; order Solanales; family Solanaceae; genus Lycium; species Lycium barbarum. Next base: position 124,713,723 of record NC_083344.1, read on the forward strand.
CTGCTCCAAATCACAAGTCTGATTTCTTCTAATTATAGTTAATATATTGCCACCCTTTGCTTTTCCTAAATCCCAACTACTACGATATTAATTAATTGAATCTAATTTATATGTATTAACAGTATAAAGATTTTTTTTGCACAAGCAGTTTTAATTTGCTGTAATAGGTTATTTACCTTATTTTTCAAGTTATTAATTTCACTTATTATAATTTTCATTTATTACTTTTTTAGTGATATGATAATGTAAAGTTTCTTTAATACCGTCAAGGTGAAAATCATTTCCACCACCAATAATGCTTTAAAAATCAAACTCCCCCCTCAACTTTGAATAATAGACATTCTCTCCCCTTTATCATAATTGACTTTTTTAAATGTCTATTTACCCCTTACATTATCAACTTTTGTCTTCTTTTTTTACTTCTTAAAATCATGATATTTTTCTCTTTTTTTTTAGTCTATAAAACAAGCTTCCCATAAAAAATAAATGTATTATCTTCTGCGAGAAGAAAAAAGTGAGAAATGCTAATTGAGTATATAAATTAATGGTTTTTTATAATGAAATAAATTAGCAAAATAAAAAATAATAATTTTATTAATAATTATCAAAACTCTAATATCTATTTATACAAGTGAAAATAATAAGTAATAATAACTTTATAAATATATTTCAATGCAGGTAATACAAAAAATATTAATAAAATTGAGACAATTAATATTTTTAAAATTATTTATTTATATTGTAAATGAGTTTTAAATTATAATTTAAGAAATATTCCACTAATGACAACCAAAACTTGTTTATTTTTATAGACAATAGAGAATAAGAGAGAAGTGAAACTTAAATATACATACACATTCATATAAAAACATATATACATACTTAATACATATAATATTGAAATAACAATCTTAAATATACCATTAGATTTTGTGACAAATTCATAAAGGTATTATTCTACTTAAAATGTTAATGAACTTAAATAAGAATCTATAAATACCTTTGTAAAAAAATAAATAGAGTATATATAATATAAAAAATATATTACATAAATGGAGGATTGATAATAACAAGGGTGAAATAGACATTTTATAGGATAAAGGGGGGAGAATGTCTATTGTTCAAAGTTGAGGGGGAGTTTGATTTTTAAAGCAAAATTTGGGGGTGAATGATTTTGACCCATATGTGAATGATTTTGACCCATACTGTCAATGTGTATAGAAGTTATAAGACTGATCTAGTTAATTAAAACACAAGGAGTACCACAGTATAAATTATAGTAGCTGATGAAATCATCATGCACGTGGCAATCTTTAATTTGAGAAGTACTGTTATGTAACAACCAAAGAGTGTATATTTTTTCTTTTTCTGGCAAAGTTCAGTTCTTTTTCATTTTCCCCCAAATATGCTACATGTTTGATTAGTAGTATACTACTATATATTATACTATCAATTGAACTTCAAAGCCAAAATATTATATATTAACATTGTTTATGTTTATGCTTCATTTTTCAATTTTGCGACATATAGTCTTCCCAGATGAGCTACCCATAACTGAGATCTAATTATTAATTTTATTCTGTAATTTATTTTTTATCTGAATAAAATATTATTGCTCTCTCAGGTGACATAAGCAGTATAAATTACGTAAGTAAAGGTTGTTGGTGCATTGATTAATTTGATTGCGTAATGCTTTTATTGAGGAAGATCGTGATCTTGTATAGATCGATGACTCATGTTCTACCCAATGGTTAATTGGTGAGAAGTTCTTCTATATTATATCCTCTTTATAATGGATTTCATTTCAAAATCTCACAATTTTTTTGTTAGTCTGATGACATGTGCGGAAAATAAAGCAGGCCTAGTAAAGGAAGCAGCAAAGAACGAAAGTTTTTGGAAATTTCGTATATCTGACCTTTCCTCCTGTATTTGCTTATGATTCTGTTAGGGCAGATGCAGACAACTTGAAGGGCATACTGCCTATTTTTTTTTAATGATCATAGTGTCTGGATCTGCTTACGCACATCTCGATTAATTCTACGTGTACCTGCTACCTCTCACCTGCACAGGTAGCGGGTAACTCTATCAACCAACGCTTGGACAAATTGGAAGAAACCACCTAGTTTTTTTTTTTTTTTTTTTGTCTCCGCAGAGAATTGAATTTGAATGTCTTGTTTATCACCCACTTCATTGACCTTGGGTACAAGGAATATAATGTCCATGATTACCCTTTATTTTGAAACGACAAATGTTAATTTAATTATAATATTATCTTCTGGAAAAAGTATATACCGAGCCCCAGGCCACAAGTAGGGTATGAAGTCTATATTTTTACTTGGTATTCTTTAGTTCTTTGATCTTTAAGAATCAATTTATTTTTAGAAAAATTAAAACATACAAAAGGATCAGTTTTGGCAAACTGAACAGGGCTGTCGAGCTCAAGTTTCGTGAAGTTGATGACATATGAAAGTTAGCTTTTAGAGCACAATACTTGATGTGCCTTTTTTCATTTGTCATCTAACATCTACTATATTTTTTTTTTTGTTTTTACCCCTTTCGTTTCTTGGTGTTAGGTCATTTGAGATTTTAAATTAGATGACCATAAGTAGGGGTGTTCATGGGTCGGTTTTGGGTTACAACCAAAACCAAACCAATCTAGTCGATTTTTAAAATTATTAAAACCAAACCAAACTAAATATAATACATATCCATCGGTTTGGTTGTAGTTGGTTTGGGTTGGTTTTTCTGTTTTTAAGAAAATTAATGGTATTTCTCTCTTTCATGTTTTTTCCTTACAATTAAGATAGAATTTTCTATCATTTTCCAACTTATAATCCGTTATTACCCTTTTATTATGGTAGCTATAGTTTCTTGCATTATGGAGAAAATGTCTTAGGATTTATGATTTTAATTAAGTGAATAAAGTTTATAAGAAATACAAAAAATAAATCTAGGTAAATCTCATATAGTTGTTTCTTTGAATAAATGAGTTTGAATACATACGGGTTTCTTTTTTTAAAATCGGCTTAAGGTATAAAGTTCATTAGCCTATTAAAGATAAATAAAATTTTGCTTAAAAGGTATATAAATTATTTAAAAGTATTTATAAAAATTAATATATTGTACATATATAATTATAAACATTAGGCTTAAGTAACTAAAACGCCCCCGAACTTGGCACGAATTGCAACTTTCCGGGGGTGGTGAGGATTTCATGGTCCGATGACAATCCGGGAAGGAGATTTTAGGGTTGTCAAAATTACAAGGTATGTAATTTATGTTTTTAGTATCTCAATTTTAGTATGATTTTGCTGGGTTTGTTTAATTTAGTCACTGATTTACATCTAATTTTACCGGTTTGTCACTAATTTTCGTTCACTTTTTATAGGTGAAAGGTCGAAGTTCTTGCAAATTATTCGATTGGTATGAACCACCATTTCTGGAGCAAGCTAATGTTGTTATTTGGGGTTTGTTGAAGAAGAAAGACAAATATGAGCAAGAGTTGAAGTGGTCAAAAACATTGAAGATTTGTCTATGTATTAGTGTCCTATGTAATTTGATGTTTTATCTTGGTTCTGGTAGTAGTACTAATTAGGTTGAAGTGAAGTTGTACTTAGATGATTAACAATGGTTGTAGTACTAATTAGGTTGAAGTGAAGTTCTATTTAAATGATTAACAATGTAATCTAATTTTGGTTAGCATATTGAATATGATTATGATGACTTTGTGAAGCAATACGTTATACCATCTGGTTAGTAATGGTTAGCCTATTCAACATGCTAACCAACAACATTCATACCATATGGACACTATCAAAATCTGGGATGAAAAATCTGGACAATAAACATTGACCATTTCAATGCAACCCTGGACAAAACACTAACATTCAATGGAAAATCTAGACAGAAAATAGCAACTACCATTCAATGAAAATCTGGACAATAAGCATTGACCATTTCAATGCAAACCTGAACAAAACACCAACTAACATTCAATGCAAAATATGGACAATATAAACCAGTAACCAGTACCATTTCACATCAAAATCTGGTCAGAAATATCAACTACTATTCAATGTAAAACCTTGACATAAAATACCAAGTACCATTCAATGAAAATCTGGACAATAAACCAATACCATTTAATACCAAATCGAGGTCATTGTCATATGCAAAATAACTGGACAGTAGCACTAACTGTCACCAAAAACTACCAAGCTACATTGTTTGCTTACATATCCAAGTTTCACCAAAATAGCTAGCTTAAACATAGAAATATCATACTACTTCATTGGAGATTTTCCTTTTCTTGATCTTGTTTGAACTCCAAGAGCCTTTGATCTTGTTTGGATTCTATGATTAGCACTTTGCACTTGGAGTTGTCTTTGTGTAACTGCTTTTGTTCCTTTCCACTTCAATCCTTTGCTGGGTTTGTATCCAATATCACCTGTGACCAAGGCTGAATTCATTGCCTTAGGAGTGGACACCAACCTGCTGCTAGGCATTCCTTGCTGCAATTTAAATTGGTTAGTGCCATAAAATGGCTATAAATAATAACAATAACTTTGGTGATTGAGAAACACTTACATCAACACATTTGTATCCAGACTCAGACACAAATACACCCTGTCCAACAACCCTTGGCCTCTTGTACTTAGTCCTGCCCCCTCCCATGCTTGTAGATGCATCTTGAGTGTCATGAACACTACTTTTTCTTGTACTTCCAGTTGATGACTGCTGGGAAGCATTAACCTAAAATATAATAAGTTAATATTTGACTAATTAATGGTAAGCAAAGTAATGTGTATTACAGTTACCTTTGTAGTTGCTTTAGGCCTTGGAGGGACTGGTGGCTTTGTGTATTTCCTCTTGGTAGTTGCTGGAGTAGTTGGTGGAGCAGTTGCTGGTGTAGTTAGAGGAGCAGTTGCTCGTGTATTTGGTGCTCTTATTGATCCTGCTGCTTTTGGTAGCCTTGAGTATTTCCTCTTGGAAGTTGCATCAGCAGTTGGTGGCCTTGAGTATTTGCTCTTGGAAGTTGCTGATGCAGTTGGTGGCACTGAGTATTTCCTCCTAGAAGGGGCAGAAGTTGTCGCTGATGCAGTTGGAGGCCTTGAAGGACAACTTCTTATGTTATGTGTACTAGACTTGCAACAAGAGCATATCATGGCTATCCCTCTTTTTGTCAACTTTCCAGCCCTTCTCACTTCTCCTATCTCCTTTCTTCTGCACTTCCTTGGCCTGCCAGGCATTTTTTTGACTTCCGGAGGCTCTATCTTTGGGTTTGTACTGTCTAGCCACATAATCATGCTTGGAACAGGCTGTATGAAGTAAGAATAAGCCCTTAAATAGGTCTCTTGTCTGTACCAATGTACAATATTCTCACTTGGATCAATTCTCCTATAGTGCATAGCTGCTATGGCATGTGCACAAGGGATACCTTTTAGTTGCCATGACCTGCAACTGCAATACTCTCTTGCCAGTTGAACAATATGAGTACCTAACCCCTCTTTGATTTCAAAGCCACAGTCTCCATTCCAGTCATGAAGTGTACAGTTCATTGACCTCTCAACATTAGCATTGAACACTTTCAATTCCATTGGTGATATCCCATCAACCCAAGTTTCAGAAAATGCCCTCATCTTAGCTATCCTATTCATCACCTTGATTCTAATTTCTTCTAACATTGACACAATTGTCTTGTGTCTAGCTGACAGTATCCAAGCATTAAAAGATTCTGACATATTGTTGTCCACACTATCATATTTTGAAAATTCTTTGAAATACACTTTGCACCACCTTTCTTTGTTGTATGAAATAAGGTCTTCAATAATACCCCTACCCAACTGATCTAACTCATTCAGCCTGTTTTTCAGTTCTGCCTCAAATGTTGACCTAACACATTTCCAGAATTTTTTCCTCCTCTCAATACCTCTCCAATTTTGGGCCCAGTTAGACAGAATGTGTCTAGCACACATTATGTGCTCACAAGCAGGAAGTACTTCTTCAACAGCACTAACCAGACCCTGTAAAAACATAGAAAAATCAGAAAATAGAACATAATGCCTAAATAGAAAACAAATAATGAAAAAAAGGTACCTTTTGCATGTCACTAAGTATAGTGACCTCAGTTCCATCTCCAAGTTGCAAGTCATCCTGGAGGATTCTCATAAACCATCTTCATGTATCCTTTGTCTCAGTTCCAGTAACAGCCCATGCTATTGGAAACATTTGATTGTTTCCATCTTTAGCAACTGCTACAAGTAACTGGCCCTTGCAAATACCCTTCAGAAAACAACCATCTAGGCCTATACACCTTCTACAACCTCCCATGAATCCCAATTTCATTGGAACAAAACAAATATAGAAATTTTTGAATTCTTTCTTACCATCTTCCTTGTCTATTACATTCACAACACATGTGCTGCCAGGATTAGTTTGTAGCAGCACATCCCTGTAGTCAAAGAGTCTACCAAACTCAGCAATATGATCTCCCATGACTTCTCTCAAAACAATCTTCCTTGTTTTCAAACAGACAGATTTCCCAACATAAATACCAAAATCTTTCCTAACCAAGTCTTGTACTTCCCACCCTTTAATTGTAGGTTGGGAAGTGATTCTCTCCTTATAATGCTTGGACAGAAATTTAAAATTGCAAAGGAAGTTGATGTTGGTCCTATGGCATTTGCGTCTAGGATTGTAGGTCTTGACTGTGAAGTTTGTACTCCTACTTTCCTTGCTAGCATATATCATCCAAGGACAACCTTCTTTGCACTTCACCCTAACCCTTCTTGTGTCATTCTTCTTCTTGTCCAGCTGGACACCTTTCTTTAGAGCATATTTGGTCAAAGCTTCTCTGAATTCTTTGACATTTTGAAATACTTGACCAACCTGCCAAATGACTTTCTCACAATATGGATCATACACAACCCTATTTTTCTTTCTCTTTGCCCTCAATTCAGTCCCTCCTTCAACTTGTTCATCATCACTAACATCTTCACCCTCAGATTCAGAAGCAAAACTATCTACATCTGAATGAGTCATAATATGGCTCATCATCATCACCTCCCAAATAACCCCTTAGATTTGTTCTCACACTATCAATGTCTTCATAACCTTCATCCACTCCAGCCTCACCTAAAAACCCATCTGGTCTATCCTTAGCAGCCCTAGCAGTTTTTTTTTTTTTTTTTTTTTTGTATTCTCTTAAATCTTCTCTCACCACCCTAAGTTCTTCATGAACATCACTCCCATAATCATCAGACAGTTCAGAATCAGACCCATTTACTGCATCTTCTTCCTCAGAATTGTCTACATCACCAGTGGGATTCTCAGCAGCAAAATCACTACTAGCAAAGGCACCACTAGTATTTGCTTCAGCCCCTTCAACACAGTTTGGAGAAGAAGGATTTTCTAGATCTAGACTTGTAGTTGGTGTTGTATTAACTAGTGGTGGATAGGGAATAAATAAACTGGCAGATTCCCTATCCCCACTTGGCTTTGATAAATTATCACCAGCCCCACCAATCACATGCTGGCTGACAGGCCCCACATCCTCAAAAGAAGAGTCATTGCACACATAAATCTCAATTGTATCCCCATCATTCAACAGTACTCCTAGGTCTAATAAATCCCTGTCTGATGTTAATTTTACCAAAGCACCCCCCTTAGGTGCAATATAAGTGGTCCCTAAATTAATCACCCCAAATTCTTTAGCAAGATCTACTAGCTCAGGAATAGACAAATGATCAAAATAAATGTTAAAAGAATGTTCTGTCCTACCCCCAACAAAAGTAGGCCCCACTTCACTCACCAATATACCACCAATTTTCCATCTAAAATGAAAGTACTTAGTAGCCATTCCTCAACCTACAGAGGTTTTAATAATTCAAAAACTCAGCCAAACAATGAATTACATCTATAACTTATACTAATTACCATAAACATTAGGCTAGCCTAAACATTAACAATAAATCACAGAAAATGAAAAGTAACAGAAAACAGTAAATAACAAAAAACAAACATGCTGGCATAAAGAAAAAGACATCACCTTTACATAGAATAATCCTTCACCTAACTTCAATATAACCAAAACACCCTAAAATTTTCAATTATTACAGAAAGACCTAAACATACCAATCAGAAAAGCCCTAAAAGATTTCAGTTTTTACAAGAATACATAAGCACGTGCTATCATAGGACAAATAAAATAAAAAGAAAAGAGCCCCTAATTTTTCAGGTAATTAAAAAAATACGAAAAGACATGCATGCACAAAATCAAGTCTTTAACGATGAATTTCAGTAGCCATAAACTCATATTCTTTATAACTAGAAGCATTATCAAGCATTTCAGAAGACAAACATGTTTGAAGAAACCCTAATCGGAACCCTAATAGACTTTAAGAAACCTTAATCGGACAACTGAAACCACGATCGATCGGAGCAGATAAAATCACTAACCTTTGAAGAAGACAACTGAAACCACGATCGATCGGAGCAGATAAAGTGATTGACCAAAAGAAACCCACCAAAACAGCTGCAACGAACACTAATCGATGAACTTGAACACTTAATACACCCAAGAATCGACAAAATGTGACCCTAACAACTAGTGTTTAGCGAGATTTGTAGACTAGAACCCTAAAATTTCCATAGAAATCAAAGGGAGACGGAGAGTTTTTTAGGGTGTTGGTTCAAATGGAGGCTTCTAGAGACTGAAAGCCTCTTTAATTAAACGTGGGTCGGGTCGGGTAGGGTGGGTTCGGGTTATTTACCCGGTTCTAATTGCCATTTATTATGTGGCATAAATATATTACACGTGGATGGCCAGCTGGACCCGCGAGTGACTACACTCACTCCGGGTCATGAGCTCGGGGATTAATTAAAACCCATTTTGCCAAGTCTAGGGGTGTCTTGAAGTGCAGCAATAGTTTGGGGACGAAAGTTGCAATTTGTGCCAAGTTCGGGGGCGTTTTAGTTACTTAAGCCTAAAAATTATGTAGAAAATTTGTCGGTGCAGTTCGTTTTTTCTTCGGTTTGCTTTTAGTAAAACCAAAACTAATACAAATATTATCGGTTTTTAAAAATTCAAAACTAAACCAAACCAAACCCAAGTAAATATCGCTTTATTTAATCGGTTTGGTTTTGATTTTCGGTTTGGATCAGTTTTTAACCGTGAACACCCCTAACCGTAAGTGTAACTGCATTCACAATTTTTCTTTCATGAATACATAATTATTACACAAAACACACACATATAGAGTTCGAACAGAAAACAATAAATTCATCTGCAACAACTTTACAGGCATATTATGGCTAATCTGGCATTTTTGGCATGACAAAATATGTCTCATAGAAAAATAAGACGATAATGCCAGAGCAAAAATGGAATATTATGCAATACTGATAATTCTAATAATGATTTTTGTCTTGGCAATCATCAATACACATTCTCGTAGTCTTTTTCCAGTTATCGTCGAGTAAGAACATGATTCCTTTACTGTTGTGACCTTACATTTTGATATAAATATTTGAAAGATATATATAAATGTTATTCAATTTTGTCCAGTTTATCTAAAGAATCAAGATAATTTTTCTCTTGTGACAAAATTTACAGAGCTGCAGCCAAAACAGATTTTTTTTGCCTTTGCTTCACATTCATAGGTAAACCCTGCATTGGGAAAGACATAATAATTTACATCGTGAGAACTCGTTACACATCTAAAAACAATAAAAATAGCTAGTTCTTTAGGTGAGAATCTTACGTTTGTCGTATGAATGGTTGATTCAGTAGTCATGCTAATATTTTGATCTGGAATCAACTCGAACGAGAAGTTCTGCAAAAATATCGCAACAGCAACTGTAACTTCCAACAAGGCAAATTGATCACCAACGAATTTTCGTGGCCCTCCACTAAACGGGATGAATATATGAACGATAATCTTCTACTCAGACAAGCTGTGTATAAACTGAATAGGAAAAAGAAAAGGTAAGGCAGAAATGAATACCTAAAGTCAGTATTCGTTTCGTTTGGAACTGGACCTTCCAAGTCGAATCTTTCAGGATCAAATTCTTCTGCTCTTTCCCATACCTGGAGGGAAAAAAAAGACAGTAAAGACAAATTATTTTTTGTACTGGTGATATTTTCCGAGGCTGGAAGAAAACACTTCAATAGATTAAAATGAGACTTGAAATGTATTATGCAACGCAAAAAAAAAAAGGAGGAGATGGTGGGACAATATCTTTTACCAGAAAGTTCCCTCCAAATTGTATGCTTAATTTAAGCAAAGCCAAAGTGGAAAAGGTAGATAAAACTCTTCTTAGCAAGTTTATAGCGGTTTGACTTTTTCAAACTTAAATAAAACTAACCAATTATGATCGAGTTTTTTTTTCCAATAACAAACCAAGTCAAATTAAATCACTTGTCGGGTTTTTTTTCTCGATTTGATCTAGATTATCGATTTGGTGCATCGATTTTCTTTTTACCCCTACTCTTTGTTATTTAACAAATGATCTACTTTGTGTGTTGTTGCACTCCAAATCATGAAAGCTGCTATGAAATCATTTGCATATTATTTAATTGTCAATAAGCTTAATTAATATATGACCACTTAATTAACATATCTAACAACATATTATGTACCCATATGTTTTTCCATCTATGAATTTCCAACAAGAAACATAAATGATCAACTTGGTTAAATTTACTCAATGAAGTATCATGCTTACTTGGTGTCTAATTGGTCTTTTACAAAATCAAAAAAGGTAGATTAGCAAAACAAAAAAATAACATATGATACTCATAACTTTGAGAATATGACGACTCAGACATTGGTGTTTTCTTCCATAGTTGAAATGTAAAATTTGTATAGACTCCAAACGACTTATGCGATTTAACCTAAATGAAAAATTATGAACCATATTTAGTACTACTGAACACATCATCAATACGAGATGAAATATTTAATATGAATTATCTGTTTCATATCACTTCAACTTAAATCACTTACGATGAACAATGATCATACACTCAATTTTTAAGAGTAATGATTTATAGGAAATAAGTTTCTTGAAATTATTCGAATGCATGAAAATGATCCCAACATGATGGATTAGCAAACGGTAAAATGACATATGATATATCTCATAACTTTCAAAGTGTGACGAAGGGGACATTTGGCGTTTCATTACATAGTTGAAATTCAAAATTTGTAGACTCCAAACGATTTATGTGATTTATCCAGATTTAAAGATCATATTAGTCATGCTCACACTATATTGTTTACACATTAAATTTCCTATTACTTCATTTTATCTTAAGGAAAACCTTAATTTTGCTGCTATTCGGTGACACTCACACTCTATTGGTTCATTTTCTTATATTCTGAGGCTATTGCTCTTTTAACATGATAAAATGTGGATGTCAATATATTCTTCAAATCTTTATGTAATAATTACATTTAAGAAAAAAAGGGAAAGTGTCTGAGACAGAAAATGGCACAATTGAAAATCTACACTTGCAATCACTTGATAAGAGAATAATTCCATTCAAGTTATACCTAAGGTATTCTACGACAACATAAAATGCAATCCGCTAAGTATTAAACTAGTACTACTTATGATAGTGACTACCGGCTTAAAAAAACTCATCGTGAGACGACACACGAAAATACGTACACTTCAAATCACGTGATAAAAGGAATAATTGAAGTTATCAACCTTTTATTTTTCAAAAATACATTACATTTCCTCTTCATTTATAGATTATATTACAACATCTATACGTGAATATGACGTACCAAGTCAACCACAATGTTAACACTGACAAGAAAAAAAGTACTCTCAAACAAAATTAATAGAAAATAATACTTTCATCATTATTATAGCCAAAGGCCAAATACATAAAACATGTTCAACAAGTTCTTCCCAAATTACACAACATTACACATGCTCAACAAAGTACAAATAGGTTTAGAACAAATCCTACTTGCCCTTGAGATTATTTAACTATAACTTCCACTCGAGCTCATAGAGAGAGTACTCAAAGGGAAGTGAAAATGCCAAAGGATACAAGTTGCCCTTCATAACTAGAACATAATCACCAAAGAAAATGGCAATTTCCTTACCGTGGGATTAAGATAAAAGCAGCATCAGCTCTATGGCCTCTAACAATAATTTGTCAACAGTTCCTCCAGACAAATGGGCTAAATCCGTCTTGAGCTGCCACCCCTTTGCCACCAGAGATGGTGGCAAAAGGGTGGCATCTCATGATCAAGAGCCCTAACACAAAGGAACAGTCTAAGAGAGAGAGAGAGAAAGAGAGAGGTGGGATGGAGGGTTTGGTTAGGAAGGTTTGGTTAGTTGTTTATAGAGGCAGGTGGACATCACGGTGTTGTTAGTTGAAAAAGAAAAAAGTTTTAACTCGTATTTATATCAAATGGTAAAATGATAAAAATTAGGCGAGCATATATGTATTTATTAACTGCGATTATTGATATTACTAGTAATAAATATCGAGTGTCAACCGAGGCGGATGCAGCATTGCAGCATCAGGTTCGTCTGAACTCAATATTTCAACATATATAGGAGCATAAATTTATGTGTAAAATTTACTAAAATTTTGACAAATAATATGTCTGAACTCATAATTTAAAAAATAAATAAATAATGAGTTCATTACTAAAAATCTTAAAGACTAAATATGCACAAATTTAAATCGCGAGTAAATCTTATTCCTATTTTTGTTGGTCATGTGGGCAACAAAAGGGTGAATTGACTTGAGTGAATGCGTGGTCACTTTTGGGTAAAGTAAGAGCAAAAGAAAGCAAGGTAAGCATCTTCCTAAGGATATGCCATTGTTCCACTACTCCACATCAAACGTCTCATAATTTCTTTTAAATTATGTTGCCACCCTTTGCTTTTCCTAAATCCTCACTGCTGCTATATTAATTAATTCATGAATCTAATATATATGTACTAACAGTACAATGAATTTTTATACGGTCGGTTTTAACTTGTTGCAACAGATTTTTTATTTTATTCAAATTACTAATTTTGCTTATTATACCATTTGTTTATTACCTTTTGGTGATATGATAATGTAAAATTTCTTTAACACTGTTAATATGTATAGAAGTTATAAGAGCCTTATAACTTCTATAAGAAGTACTGTTATGTAACAACCAAAGTGTGTATTTTTTTTTCCTTTTAATTTTCTGGCAAAGTTCAACCTTTTCATTTTCCCCCAACCATGCTACATTTGATTAATAGTATACTACCTATTATACTATCAATTGAACTTCAAATTCTAAAATAATACTAACATGATTTATGCTTCATTTTTCAATTTTGCGACATATAGTCTTCCAAGGTAGGCTACCCATAACTAAGAATCTAAATATCAATTTTAGTTTGTACTTATTATTTATCTGAATAAAATATTAATTCTCTCTCAGGTGGCATAAGCAGTATAAACTACGTAATTATAGCTTGTTGTAGCATTAATTAATTTGATTGCGTAACGCTCTTATTGAGGAAGATCGTGATCTTGTATAGATCCATGACTCATGTTCTACCCAATGGTTAATTGGTCAAAAGTTCTTTCTATATCATATCATTCTTATAATGGATTTCATTTCAAAATCTCACCAATCTTTTGTTAGTCTGATGACATGTGCGAAAAATAAAGTAGGCCTAGCAAAGGAAGCAGCAAAGAAAGTTTTTGGAAATTTCGTATATCTGACCTTTCCTCCTTTATTTGCTTATTTTTTAGCAATTGAAAGTCATAAACATGCTAGTTTGGGAGGGACAATTAAAGATATGGAGTTTTTGCTCCTTGCTGATTTAAGTAATATAGCTTTTGCGCGGTTTTAATTGCTGTTTTTAGTATTTTTCAATGTACCCCAAAAAAAAAAAACAGGTAACCTAAAGGGCATTATGATCATGTTCTCCAAATCAGCTTACACTCACCTCGATTAATTTTACGGGTGCTATTTATCTCTCACCAGCACAGATAACAGGTAATACTATCTAGCTACCAAGACTTACAAATGAAAAGAAACGGCTTAAATATTTTTAGCTTCCGTTAAAAATTAAACCTGAGACCTTTTTTCAACCCACTTTATTTACATACTTTGACTGCAAGGGGCATAACGTCCATGATTACCCTTTATTTTGTTATGACATATAGTAGTACTTTAATTATAATATTATCGATCATCTGAAAAAACAAAGTACACCGAACCCCAGGCCACAAGTAGGTTATGACGTATACTTCACTTTTTATTCTTTAAGAATCAATTTATTTTCAGAAAAAAGTTGAAATATACAAAAGGCTCAAGTTTTGCAAATTGAACATGGCTGTAGAGCTCAAGTTTTGTGAAGTTTTGACCCCCAATATATATACATAATGCACGTACTTTTTTTCTTTCTGTCTTCTAACATCTACTATATTTTGTTTTTGTTTTTACCGCTTTCGTTTCTTGGTGTTAGGTCATGTACTAGTTGAGAAACTTGTGATTTTAAATTAGATGACAGTAAGTACAACTGCATTCACTATTATATTTTTTCATGTAACACATAATTATTACACAAGACACACACACATATCAAAAAATTCATCTTCAACAACTTTTCAGGCATATTCTGGCATTTTTGTCATGACATAATATGTTCTAACAGAAAAATAAGACTATAATGCCAGAGCAAAAATAGAATATTATGCAATACTGATAATTCTAATAGAACGATTTTTGTCTTGGCAATCATCAATACACATCCTCGTAGTCTTTTTCCAGTTATATATCGTCGAGTCAAGGATGATTCCTTTATTGTTGTGACCTTACATTTTGATATAAGTATGTGAAAGATATATATATAAATGTTATTCAATTTTGTCCAATCTATCTAAAGAATCAAGATAATTTTTCTCTTGTGACAAAATTTACAGAGCAGCAGCCAAAACAGATTCTTTTTGCCTTTGCTTCACTTTCATGTATAAATCCTTCATTGGAAAAGACAATAGTAATTTACATTGAGAGAACTCGTTAAATCTTAAAACAAGAAAAATAGCTAGATCTCTAGGTGAGAATCTTACATTTGTCATATGAATGGTTGCTTCAGTAGTCATGCTAATATTTTGATCTGGAATCAACTCGAACGAGAAGTTCTGCAAAAATATCGCAACAGCAACTGTAGCTTCCAACAAGACAAATTGATCACCAACACATTTTCGTGGCCCTCCACTAAACGGGATGAATCTGCAACAAGTAAATATATGAACGATAATCTTCTACTCAGACAAGCTGTGTATAAACTGAATAGGAAAAAGAAAAGGTGAGGCAGAAATGAATACCTAAAGTCAGTATGCGTTTCGTTTGGAACTGGACCTTCCAAGTCGATCTTTCAGGATCAAATTCTTCTGCTCTTTCCCATACCTGGAGGGAAAAAAAAGACGGTAAAGACAAATTATTTTTTGTACTGGTGATATTTTCCGAGGCAGGAAGAAAACACTTCAATAGATTAAAATGAGACTTGAAATGAATTATGCAACCCCAAAAAAAAAAGGAGGAGGAAATGGTGGGACAATATCTTTTACGAGAAAGCTCCCTCCAAATTGTATGCTTAATTTAAGCAAAGCCAGAGTGGAAAAGGTAGATAAAACTATTCTTAGCAAGTTTATAGCAGGTTCGGTTTGACTTTTTCTAATTAAAAAGTCAATATATTCTGGGACTATTGCCCTTTTAACATGATAAAACGTGGATGTCAATATATTCTTCAAGTCTTTACGTAATAATTACATTTAAGAAAAAAGCGGAAAGAGTCTGAGTCAGAAATTGGCACAAATGAAAATCTACACTTGCAATCACTTGATAAGAGAATAATTCCATTCAAGTTATAACCAAGGTATTCTACGACAACATAAATGCAATACGCTAAGTATTAAACTAGTACTAATTATGATAGTGACTAACGGCTTAACAAAACTCATCGTGAGACGACACACGAAAATACGTACACTTCAAATCACGTGATAAAAGGAATTGTAGGAAATATTTTCCTTGAATCCTTTCATTACTTAAATTGGTTTATATATAAAAATATTCTAACCTAAAATAGGAGATTACACAATATACAAAATATTCTAACCGAAAATAGTAGATTACAAAATATTCTAACTAATATTTACATAATCTATCACACCCCCGCAGTCGAAACGGGAGGTTTACGAACGCTGAGACTGTCCCGAAAATCTTTAAATAAGACTTGTGGTGGTCCCTTGGTGAAAATATTGGCAATCTGATAGCGGGATGGAACATGAAGGACACGAAACTGTCCGCGCGCAACCTTCTCACGAACAAAGTGAATGTCCATTTCAATGTGTTTGGTGCGCTGATGTTGCACCGGATTTCCCGAAAGATAAATGGCACTCACATTGTCACAATATACCATAAAAGCCTTATGAATAGGACAATGTAATTCCAACAGAAGATTGCGAAGCCAGCAGGACTTTGAGACAACATTAGCAACCCCCCTATACTCCGCCTCAGCACTCGAACGAGAGAGGGTAGGTTGGTGTTTTGAAGACCACGATATCAAGTTATCCCCAAGGAAGACACAATAACCAGACGTTGACCGACGTGTGTCAGGGCAGCCCCCCCCAATCCGCATCAGTGTAGGAAAGAAGGTCCGTAACTGACGACCGATAAAGATGCAAACCATAGTCAAGTGTACCCTGAATGTAACGAATGATACGCTTAAGTGCATACATATGAACCTGTCGCGGTGCATGCATGTGTAAGCATACCTGTTGAACAGCATAAGAGATATCCGGCCTCGTGAAAGTAAGATACTGAAGGGCACCTGCGAGACTGCGATAGTGAGTCGGGTCATCATATGGAGCACCCGATGTGCCGCTCACCTTCGGTTTAGTATCAACCGGAGTAAAAGTAGCCTTACAAGAAGACATCCCAGCTCGATCAATGATTTCTTCGGCATACTTGCGTAGCGAAAAAAACATGCCATCCTTATGGCGAGTGACATGAATGCCAAGGAAATAATTCAAAGGACCCAGATCCTTCATAGCAAATTCCGAGGCAAGGAGAGCCATAATGGAGCATCGGAGAGAATCTGAGGAAGCAGTAAGAATAATATCATCAACATAAAGTAACATGTATGCCATATCGGACCCCTTTTTGTAGATGAACAAAGAATTTTCAGATCTGCTGTTTGAAAAACCAAGAGAAGAGACATAATCTGCAAAACGCTTGTACCATGCTCTCGGGGCCTGCTTAAGCCCATATAAGGACTTACGGAGTAAACATACATAATCCGGATGAGTGGGATCTCTGAAACCTAGAGGTTGATGCATATACATTGTTTCCTTGAGCTCACCGTGTAAGAAAGCATTCTTGACGTCTAGCTGATGAATAAGACACTTCTTTGATAATGAAAGACTGAGAACGGCGGCTTGACCACTGGACTGAAGGTCTCACCACAATCAATGTCAACCTGTTGAGTCTTACAATCACCTACAAGACGGGCTTTATGCCTCTCAAAATCACCATTAAACTTTTCTTTATGAGTGAAAATCCACATAGAACGAATAACATTCACATTAGGTGGACGGGGCACCAACTCCCACGTCTTATTTTTAATAAGAGCATCAAATTCATCATCCATAGCCATTTTCCAATTCGGGTCACGAAGGGCAGCCACAGGGTTACGAGGGAGAGGGGATTTCGTAACCATGGTATTCAAGTTAAAGTGCGTTTTGGCTTAAAAATACCATGCTGACTCCGGGTCACCATTCGGGGCGGATTGGTAAAAGAAGGTGGTTGGGGTGACGGTGGGATAGAGGTAGCCGAGGGCTGTTGGCCCAAGGTAGCGGGGAGAGGGGTAGGTGCGGTAGGGGAGACGGCTGCCAGCGGAGGGGACTGGGCAGCAGGCTGGGTCACGGTGGGAGGGGGGTAGTCGGCTGTGGCACGGGGAGCAGTGGGGGGAGGGGGGGGGGGGCTGAGCCGACTATCCGGAGTAGAAGCCAAGGGATGCAACCAAAATGGGGAAATGCCATCGTCCAAAAACTCATAAGTAATTGAAGTGGGAGAATGTAAATTGGAAAAGGGGAAGACATTCTCATCAAAAATCACGTGATGAGAAATAATGATTTTATGGGACGATAAATCATAACACTTATACCCTCTATGATTCGTAGGATACCCCAAAAAAAACACACGGTGTAGACCGAGCTTGCAATTTGTGGATAGTCGGAGAAGGAAAAAGGGGATAGAATAAACACCCAAAAACCCGAAGATGAGAGTAAGATGACTTTCTTTGGTATAACACTTGAAGAGGAGAAACGTGATCTAATAATTTACTTGGTAAAATATTAAGAAGATATGTTGCCATTTGTAAGGCGTGATGCCAGAATGAAGGGGGGAGAGAAGCATGAGCAAGGAGAGTCCGAGTGATATTATTGATAGAACGGATTTTTCTTTCGGCTTTCCCATTTTGTGAAGACGTATGTGGATAAGAAAGACGGAATGACATCCCATTAGACTCACAAATTTCCCGAATTGACCATTATCATATTCCCTCCCATTATCACATTGGACATTTTTAATATGACGTTCAAATTGGGTATGAATGTGGGTTTTTAAAACTAAGAATTTCACATAGACATCGGATTTCTTAGCCAAAGGAAAAGTCCATAAAAACTTCGAAAAATCATCCATAAAAAGAACATAATATCGATGACCTAATGAACTTAACACGGGAGAGGTCCACAAATCACTATGAATAATATCAAATGGCATCAAAGTTTCGGAAATAGAAGAATCAAACGGCAACTTAATGTGTTTACCAAGAGCGCAAGAACGACAAATACTAGAATGACTAGATTTATTACATTCAATGCTTTTATTAAGCCTAAGACAATCTAAGATAGAATTTCCCGGATGACCCAAGCGAGCATGCCAAAAAGAAGAGGACAACACCGCAAAGGTTGATGGAGTGGTGGTTGGATATTTGATGGTGGTGACTGGATAAAGATCTCCCCGATTATCACACCGCATTAGTGGCATCCCCGTCTGGAAATCCTTCACAGAAACCCATATGGATCAAAATCAACAGACACAAAATTATCAGTAGTAAACTTCCGTACTGAGATTAAATTTTTAATGAGTTTAGGAGCATGTAAGACATTCCGTAAGGATAAAGGGGGTTTGGGGGAGGCAAACTAGTATGACCACAACCACGAATTGGAATCGAATGACCATTTCCCACAACAATACCATTATTTTGATTGCTCAAATTAAAATAAGACGAGAGATTACCGTCCGAGGATGTCATATGAGAAGTGGCCCCGGTGTCCATGTACCAATTTTGATCGGGTGGGTTCAAGGTCATGGTGTGCATTGCGGACTCAATGTCGGTTGGAACATACGACCCGGGAGAAGCCACTGCCGCCGTGTAGAGCTGTTGGGCTGGAGGAGGGCTCAATATACCCTGCTGCCGTGGCGGGACTGGCGGCGGACGAGCCCAAGAAGCCGTCGGGTACGGGCAAGGTGGAGGAGCAGCCCAGCGAGGCTGCGGGACCCACTGCCAGTGGCCAAACTGGCCGACAGTCTACTGCTGCGAAGTGGAGGCCGCTGGCTGCTGACCGCCACTGCTTCGAGCTGAATTACCACGGCCGCCGGTGACTTTGCTGCTGCTTGAGCCTCGGCCCAAGCCTCCCTTACGGCCAGTTCTAGAATTTTGGCCGCGGGAATTTTTGGGTTTCCCTCGGCGTGAGCTTGTGTTGTCCGAGGGTAGTGGCGCGTCGTCGACCGAGGCCACCATAGCCGAACCAGACCCGTGTGACACCATTTCCGCAAGTTCACGTTCTTCCAAAACAAAGGAAGACCGAGCCTCAGTGAATGGAGGGAGCGGCTTTGCATGGCGAATTTATGTCCCAACCCCTTTGTACGCTTCAGTGAGACCCGAGACCAGTTGAAGGACAAGGCAGCTATTCGTCACGGGAGCCCCGACGTTTTTCAGTTGATCTGCAAGGCTTTTGAGATGTTGACAATAGGCTGAGACATTGGGAAAATCCTCCATACGAGTCGTCGTGAATTCTTGTTCGAGAGTCACCGCACGAGAAGTTTGATGATCTTGAAAGATATCACGCAAGTGATCCCAAGCATCCATGGTAGTAGCATCTGGTTCGATGATAGTGTTTAACAGATCATTCGAAATTGTCGAATAAATCCATTGAAGCACGCACGGTGGCGTCAATGGTCGTTCATAATTCAACTTCCTCATTAGTTTTGGGAGCCGGCTTCTCCTTACCTTTGGGTGGAGGAATTGTCACGACCCAGCCCCGTGGGCCGCGACTGGCACCCTACCTGGGTACCCAGACCGAATCACACATTCGTTTTCGAATCCAAACTTATTTCATAATTTTTCGAAATCATACTGAACATAGTTCATATCAATTATGTCTCAAGCGGCCGTGTCAAATCAAAATATCATATCAAATACAAACTGAGCGGCGGAATAGACATCGCCGGTCAAAAGTACAAATATAAGCATAGGGGCCATTTGGGGCCATCATAACAAACGAACCGCTTTAAGACCAGAAAGCAAAATCAGACCAACATATACAGGACCCTCACCCCACATATATGACTACAGGCCTCTACGAGTTCGAAACAGAAACATATGGCGAGACAGGGCCCCGCCGTACCCAAATAGTCAAACATACCAAATATATACAAAGAAAAAGGAGTCTGTACCAAAAGTGGACTCCGGATCAAATAGGAGTACTCCGGAATAGCAAGAAGTGAAGCCTACTGTGGAGGATCACCGATATCTGCACCTGCGGGCATAAAACGCAGCCCCCGAAGAGAGGGGGTCAGTACGAAATATGTACTGAGTATGTAAAGCACGGAGTACAGAAATATGGATCAAAACCGAAAGCAAATCAAATGTCAAAGAGGAGTACAAATAGGTATGTCAAAATCTGTATCGAAATCATATACGTATACATAATGCAATTGAAATCATGCAAACGCTTAGGAACGTGGTCGCCACTCCGACGCTGGCGCCACACACAGCATAACACCAGAAGGTTTCAAATCTCCGTACATCCCCGAACACAAACATAATCATCGGTGAGCGTATCGCATCACGAGCCATATCACAGCATAACTCCAAACGGAACCCGGCCCTATGGCGAGGCCTCGGGAACCGTAACACAACATACGGCCGAATTGTCATAAGGCGCACGAATCAAAACCGGCCCGGGAACCGGTGAACGAAGTCATCATAAGGCACGAGCGGAGTCGTGAGCAAACAAATGCAATCCATATTTCAAAATAGCCTTTCAAAACTTAGTAGTCTCATAAGTCATTTCATAGTACAAAATAATCGGATACTTAGCCGATATAAAGTTTCATTTATCAAAACTTTTCCAAAATAATATGTGTAGCTCAGAACGTAGCTTAACATATCGAAATTGTCGAAACATATCCCGTAGACGGGAATTCCAACATCGAAGGTGCCGTTCCAAACGTTATTCAAAAGGACAGCCCAATAAGACAAATAGGGCGTCTCGGGGTTAGCGGGCCCACCTCGAATCAAAGTGAGGTGGCGAACATATTCTTACGAACATTTATATGCCAGGGGTCATACATAATCATTTCTAGGTTACCCGACCACATTTCGATAGGTTTCGGACGAATGGTGGCATTCTAGCCAAAATAGAGCCCTTAGGCTTCAATTGAATTGAATGAATAGTAACTTTTCTGTGGATCGGGTTTCGAGGAACAGAAATGCTCCGGAAGGTCTCATATTCGACTAACATACTAGGATATGCCAAATGAAGGAGTGGGAAGCTTTACATACCTCACAGACGTCGTATGCTCTTCCAAAAGTCCAGTCCCGTTTCGTCAAAAATCTGCAAATGGTCAAAGTTACCAATTGAGATTCTTAGGCTTAAAAATGCCTTTAACTTCAATTTTGCCTACCGAAATTTCGGCAGCATTTCCCCTATAAATCTAACATCCCCGAGGCTTAGCTCGGCTCAAAATGCATCAACCACAACAGCCCACACGTCAACAAACAACACAAACAACAATCAAACCATTCTAGCTTCAAGTTCTACTTTGTTATCTAAGTTGGCAACTTTCATTCAAACTTTCAAAGCTCCAATTCTACTCTACATAATCGAATTCATTTCTACATTCAAACTTATACAATCACATCCTAATTACAATCCAAGCCATACACGAAATTACACCAAAATCCATTATTGTCCAGAATTCTTTAAAACATCAAAATTCACGACGAACATTCTAACTCACGTCGTTTCATTCCGAATTCATTAACATCCTTATAGATTCATATCTAAAGTCTCTAGCACCTTAAATATACAATGATATACATAATGATACCGAAGGTATACGCTTTCCGATAATATCCAAAATCATTTTTCAACGCCAATTTCATTCATCAATTAATCATTTACGACATAAGGGTCACAACAACACATTATACCAACTTAACCAAAATCAATTCACATCAATTTTCCTCTCTATGGTTCACGGCCAATACACACTATACACACACACCCACGACTTTCTATTTACATCAAAATTACGGGATCTCCATCTATTTCCAATCCTTAACATATTCACATCAATTTTATAACATAAAAGGGGCAAAATTCTTACCTTTCCTTGAAACCCCGACTTGTCGCAAACGTCGTTCTTGCGCCAAACTAATTATACCCCGTTGAAGAGGGCCTTGAGTACTCCACAATATGTGAAAACTTTGAATTTTGGATCACTAACCAAGCTTGGGAATGTTTTTTTTCTAGGTTCGGCCGAACCTCTCTTATGGGGGTGTTCTTGATTTTTTTGTTGATTTAATGAAAAATACAAAGAGTTGTGGATATATATCCTACTATGAGTCATGTGCTATGCACATGACATTAATACTATGGGTTTGGGCCTACACAAGGCCGGCCACCCTTCCATGGTTTGGGCCTCAATTTGTGTTGCATTTTTCCTTGGCCCAATTAGCTAAAGTCCCGTTTTGTAATTCCCGAAACTAATTTCCGAAATTCCAAATTTACCCTCGGCCTTTCCCGATGTCTTGACATTAAGAATTCCATAACCAACATAGTCACATTTACTAAAATCAAATTATGTCCTTCTAACACCCAAGTCGTAATTATGTCTCGATTTCCAATTATACGAAAACACGGGACATAACAGGAATGATGTGATGAAGGACTTTGTGAGAACGAGCATGAATTTTGAAAAGCTCGGCCCATGTACCGTATTGTGAGTTTTCCATCTCAAGAGTAACAGAGATGTGATTCTTGATATTGGAGACCGCGAGGGCCGGGTGGAACGTGGGCTTAGCCGGGGTGTTTGGTGCGTCGGCCATGGGAAAAAAAAAGAAGAAGGGGCGACGGCTTAAGGAAGGAAAAAAATAGGGACTAGGGCGTAGCGGAAGGAGGAAGAGGAAAGAAACCCTAATCTGATACCATGTAGGAAATATTTTCCTTGAATCCTTTCATTACTTGAATTGGTTTATATACAAAAATATTCTAACCTAAAATAGGAGATTACACAATATACAAAATATTCTAACCTAAAATAGTAGACTACACAATATTCTAACTAATATTTACATAATCTATCAGGAATAATTGAAGTTATCAACCTTTTATTTTTCAAAAATACATTATGTTAGGTCCAAGGTTTCACCTACTAATTTTGATGATAACAAACCAACACAATTATTTAATAAAAGAACATTTACTTGTGGTAAATTTATTTTTGTACAGGTTTATTTGATGATTAAAGATTTGGTGAAGATCTAAATAAATATGAAGAAGAAGATATTACGA
Organism: Lycium barbarum; assembly: GCF_019175385.1. Classification (NCBI taxonomy): domain Eukaryota; kingdom Viridiplantae; phylum Streptophyta; class Magnoliopsida; order Solanales; family Solanaceae; genus Lycium; species Lycium barbarum. The sequence goes on from NC_083344.1 coordinate 124,737,616, forward strand.
GATGGAATTACGGAAGAAGATATGGAAGAAAAAGATTTCCCAAATCAAGTTACAAGAATCATGGAAAGGATATTTACTACAGTGAAGATTTATTACAATATTAATTTTATGGAAGGAAAATATCTCTATGGCTACACTACAATCTAGAGGTTGGAAAGTCTATGAAATCAAGAAAAAAGGGGTTGAGACTATTTGCTGGAAATTATCCTACGAGGACATTTACAAAGAAAGACCATGTCCTAAGGGATTCAGAATATTAGAGGGTCTCAAATGCAATGCCAATAAAGAAGGGAATTAATTGGTTCTCGATGCTTTAGGAAAAGATCAAGACCAATTTGTTACTTAAAGAAGGCTCAAAATTTATGGAGCATCAAGATATGCAAGAAGTCTCAAGTTCATAAAAGAGTCTACATTCAAAGTGATCAAGATCCAAGTTCAAGAAGAATTGAGGAAGGAAATATTTACTACAAAATAAGATGATTTGCTTATTATGGAAGAAAGAATATTTCCCCTACAGCCTATTTTGGGAAGCATTTGATTTGAGGAACGTAGCAAAAGTTATGAAAATATGGGGTGCTGAGTAATATACTTTACGACTAAATGTGAAGGAAGGAAAGCACACAAAGATGCAGCAGTAATTAAATATATCAAGCCATATTCAAGGAAAGAGAATAAATCAAGATTTAGCATGAAGGAAGGGATCAGGGTAATTAAGGAATTAATTTTAATTACAATGCCCTACAAGGAAAAATTACTTCTGCTCAATTCATTAAAGAATTGGAAGGAAGGATCTTTAATATCTCAAGTACCAAAAATCTGCAACAACAAGGAAAGACTACCAATGAAATTATACAATGAATATTGGGAAGCTCTACTCGGTCAAAGGAATCAAGGAGAAGATATCACTCCAAGATTTAAGGAAGCAATCAACAAGTAATCATAAAAAAGATTGAGGAACAACCTATGAAATTCCCTTGGGTTATGCAATAGCCAGAGCAAGTTGAAAGGCTATAAATCTACGAGCTCTTAAAAGAAGAAAAACATGCAGCCACTTATACTTTCGTCTCAACCTTCTCAAGTTCTTTGCTCTACTTTTCATAAGCATTGTAATCCTGAGTGACTTACTGTGTAAACAAAAAAAAAAGAGGAGAGATATAGTATAGTTGGTGAGGCTTTGTATTGAGAGGTTGTGTCATTGTTCGTTTCTTTGGTGGGCGAGTGAAAACCAAAGAGTCGTTGTTGGTGAGCGAGTGAAAAACCAACTTTGTATGTTGTTGGTGAGCGTGTCAAAACCAAACCTTGTTCGTTGTTGGTGAGCAAGTGAAAACCAACCTTGTAAACGTTGGTGGTGAACGAGGAAAACCACAAAGGCTGTACTCAACTAAATTATAAAGGGCTTAAAGAGATAACCTCCTTGCAACCCAAGGGGACTGGATTAGGATACCACATTGGTTCCGAACCAGTATAAAAATTCCTGGTGTCATTTATTTTATTGCTCTCATATTATATTCTGCACCCTTACTATTTATTGTGGTTTATATTTGTGCAAATCGAAGGACTGATAATTTTGTGCAGGCTGTCTCGCTATCAATCGACTGACACCAAACAGTAGTCGACTAGATTTTTTTAACAGGCTTACAATTCACCCCTTCATTTATAGATTATATTACAACATCTATACGTGAAGATGCGGTACCAAGTTAACCACCATGTTAACACTGACAAAAAAAAAGTACTCTCAAACAATATTAATAGAAAACAATACTTTCATCATTATTATAGCCAAAGGCCAAATACATAAAACATGTTCAACAAGTTCTTCCCAAATTACACAACATTACACATGTTCAACAAAGTACATATAGGTTTAGAACAAATCCGACTTGCCCTTGAGATTATTTAACTATAACTTCCACTCGAGCTCACAGAGAGAGTACTCAAAGGGAAGTGAAAATGCCAAAGGATAGAAGTTGCCCTTCATAACTAGAACATAATCACCAAAGAAAATGGCAATTTCCTTACCGTGGGACTAAGATAAAAGCAGCATCAGCTCTATTACCTCTAACAAAAATTTGTCAACAATAGCCACCAGCTCCTACAGACAAACGGGCGAAATCCGTCTTTAGCTACCACCCCTTTGCCACCGGAGATGGTGGCAAAAGGGTGGCATCTCATGATCAAGAACTCTAACACAAAGCAACAGTCTAGAGAGAGAGAGAGAGGTGGGATGGAGGGTTTGGTTAGGAAGGTTTGACTAGTTGTTTATAGAGGCATGTGGACATCATGGTGTTGTTAGTTGAAAAAGAAAAAAGTTCTCACTCGGTGTTTATATCAAATGGTAAAATAATAAAATTTAGGCGAGAATATGTCTTTATTCAACAATTATTGATATTACTAGTAATAAATATTGAGCATGAACAGAGGCGGATGTAGCGTTGCAACGTCAGGTTCGTCTGAACTCAATATTTTCAACATAAGAGCATAAACTTATGTGTAAAATTTACTAAAATTATGACAAATAACATGGCTGAACCCATAATTTTAAAAAATAAATTAATATGTTCAATACAAAAAATCTTAAAGATTTAACCTAACAAAGTTTAAATGGCGAGTAAATGTTTTTCTTATTTTTGTTGGTCATGTTTTTTATTTTTATTTTTTAAAAAATAAAATTTTCCACCGTATGGTGGCAAAAGGGTGAATGTGGGCAACAAAAGTGTGAATTGACTTGAGTGAATGTGTGGGTCACTTTTGGATAAAGTAAGTGCAAAAGAAAGCAAAGTTAGCATCTTCCTAAGGATATGCCATTGGCACTTCCACTACACATCAAACGTCTCATAATTTCTTCTAAAATATATTGCCACCCTTTGCAATCCTAACTACTGCTATATTAATTAATTGAATCTAATTTATATGTACTAACAGTACAATGAATTTTTATACAATCGGTTTTAACTAAAAACAGATTATTATTTTATTCAAATTACTAATTTCGCTTATTATACCATTTATTTTATTACCTTTTGGTGATTTGATAATGTAAAATTTTTTAACACTTTCAATACGTATAGAAGTTATAACTTCTATAAGATGTACTGTTATGCAACAACCAAAGTGTGTATTTTTTTCCTTTTTCTGGAAAAGTTCAACTTTTTCATTTCCCCCCAACCATGCTACATTTGATTATACTACATATTATACTATCAATTGAACTTCAACGTCTAAAATAATACTAATATGGTTTATGCTTCATTTTTCAATATTGCGACATATTGTCTTCCAAGGTGGGCTTAAAATCTAATTATTAATTTTATTCTGTACTTATTATTTATCTGAATAGAATATTAATGCTCTCTCAGGTGACATAAGCAGACAAGTTCTACAAAGTGGTGGTTAGACCAACTATGTTGTATGGGGCGGAGTGTTGGCCAGTCAAGAAATCTCATGTTCAGAAGATGAAAGTGGTGGAAATGAGAATGCTGCGATGGATGTGTGGGCACACTAGGAGCGATAGGATTAGGAATGAAATCATGCAAGACAAGGTTAGAATAGCCTCAGTGGAAGACAAGATGCGGGAAGCGAGGCTAAGATGGTTTGGGCATGTGATGCGGAGAGATGCAAATGCCCCAATGCGGAGGTGCGAGAGGTTGGCCAGCGACGGTTTCAGAAGAGGTAGAGGTAGGCCGAAGAAGTATTGGGGGGGAGTGATTAGACAGGACATGGTGCATTTCCTGCTTACCGAGGACATGACCTTAGATAGGAGGGTATGGAGGACTCATATTAGGGTAGAAGGTTAGTAGGTAATCCCGTTTATCCTTTCTTACGAGTAGTTATGTTGCTCTATAGTTTCTTGTCTCTTGATTTCTGCGAGTATCTGTTGGTTTATAATGGCTTATTTACTTTTACTTTCATTATTTTCATTTTCATAATTTCTTTGATTTGTTTGCCCGTATCTGACATTTCTTATGCTTTTTCTTGAGCCGAGGGTATTCCGGAAACAGCCTCCCTACCTAAGGTGAGGATAAGGTCTGCGTACATTCTACCCTCCCCAGACCCCACGTTGTGGGATTCACTGGGTATGTTGTTGTTGTTGTCGTCGTCGTCTCAGGTGACATAAGCAGTATATATTAAGTAGTTAAAGGCTTAAAGCTTCTTGTAGCATTGATTAATTTGATTACGTAATGCTCTTATTGAAGAAGATCGATGACTCATGCTCTACCCAATGGTTAATTGGTCAAAAGTTCTTCTATATTATATCCTTATAATGGATTTCATTTCCAAATCTCACCAATTTTTTTTGTTAGTCTGATGACATGTGCGAAAAATAAAGTAGGCCTAGCAAAGGAAGCAGCAAAGAAAGTTTTTGGAAATTTCGTATATCTGACCTTTCATCCTTTATTTGTTTGTTTTTTAGCAAATGCAGGGCGTAGACACGAAGAGGAGTTGCTGGTTTGGGAGACACAATTAAAGATATGGAGTTTTTGCTCCACGCTGATTTAAGTAATGTTACTTATGAGCGTTTTAATGTTTGTTTTTAGTATTTTTCTATGTACCCCCCAAAAAAATAAGAAGCAGAGAACCTAAAGGGCATTATGATCATGGTGTCCAGATCAGTTTACGCGTACCTCGATTAATTTTAGGAGTACTACTTATCTCCCACCAACACAAGTAACATGTAATACTATCTATCAAGGCTTGGACGAATGGAAAGAAATCACCTAGTATTTTTTGTTGTCGCTGAAAATTAAATCTGAGATCTCGTGATTTTCAATCCACTTCATTGACTTTGGATTAGGGCTGCATATCGGGTGGTTCGGTTCGGGTTTGAAAGTTATCGGTTATCGGTTTGTAGACATGTTAAACCGTTAAGGTATTGGTTACTGGGTTATCGGTTTATCGGTACGGTTATTGATCGTTATCGGTTTAACCGTTAATATTTCACACGAAATTTTTTCAAGAAGGAAAATCCCATAAAAAAATGGCTTGATAGCTACATAACAAAAACAAGAACAATAGCACGAAACTTAGTTACAGACAATTAACCAACCAAACTAAACTTCCAATTCAGTCAAGTGCCTCTACTAATTCTTACTCTTACCATCTTTGATAGCATTATCTACAACAGCTACTTTGAACTTTTTGTACTCATCAAATTCCTTACTAATACTTTTCATTACTGCAGCACTTTGTACAACAACAACATAACAGGCTAACAACATTACTTGCATTAGCTACTGGCTTGACCATATAAAATGCACCTCATGAAATTGCAACAACTTTCTCACTAAAAGCTTCACACATGAATTGATATAAAGACCAGGCCACTTGAGAGTTAAGACTAGAGAGGAAAGGGTAAAACTGAAAGCGTCGTTTATGAAATGGAAGTCAAGTAACCCTAGTCCAACTCTCCAAGTGACTTTATATACGAAAGGGTAAAATTATAATTAAATAATTAGTTATCGGGTAACCCGATAACAAAAATGGTCAAACCGTGACCCGATCCAATAAGCCAATAACCACAGGGCACCACCCGTTACCCGAATGATTAATCCATTAACCCAATAAGCCATTAACTGATTCGGGTTATTAGTTTAACCGTTAATATGCACAACCCTACTTTGGATGCAAGGGCATAATGTTCATGATTACCCTTTATTTTGTTTTGACATATAGCATTAATTTGGTTATAATATTATCATCTGAAAAAGAAAAGTACACGGAGCCCCAGGCCATAAGTAGGGTTTGAGGTATACTCCATATTCTTTTTGTTCTTTAGTTCTTTAATCTTTAAGAATCAAATTATTTTCAGACAAAAGTTGAAATATGTAAAAGGCTCAAGTTTTGCAAATTGAACAAGGCTGTACAGCTCAAGTTTTGTGAAGTTAATGACACATGAAAGGAAGATTTTAGAGCACAATACTTGATGTGCCTTTTTTCAATTACTCCCCCACCCCAAATATACATAATGTATGTACCTTTTTTCATTTGTCTTCTAACATCTACAATATTTTGTTTTTGTTTTTACCCCTTTCGTTTCTGGGTGTTAGGTCATTTGAGATATTAAATTAGATGACCGTAAGTACAACTGCATTCACTATTTTTTTTTATCATGAATACATAATTATTACACAAAACACACGCACATATAGAGTTCAAACAGAAAACAATAAATTCATCTGCAACAACTTTACAGGCATATTATGGCTAATCTGGCATTTTTGGCATGAATATGTTCTCATAGAAAAATAGACGACAATGCCAGAGCAAAAATATAATATTATGCAATACTGATAAATCTAATAGAATGATTTTTGTCTTGGCAATCATCAATACACGTTCTCGTAGTCTTTCTCCAGTTATCGTCGAGTTAAGAACATGATTCATGTACTGTTGTGACCTTACATTTTGATGTAAATATTTGAAAGATATATATAAATGTTATTCAATTTTGTCCGGTCTATCTAAAGAATCAAGATAATTTTTCTCTTGTGACAAAATTTACAGAGCAGCAGCCAAAACAGATTCTTTTTGCCTTTGCTTCACTTTCATGTATAAACCCTGCATTGGGAAAGACATAATAATTTACATCGTGAGAACTCGTTACACATCTTATAACAATAAAAATAGCTCGCTTTTTAGGTGAGAATCTTGCGTTTGTCGTATGAATGGTTGCTCCAGTAGTCATGCTAATATTTTGATCTGGAATCAACTCGAACGAGAAGTTCTGCAACAATATCGCAAGAGCAACTGTAGCTTCCAACAAGGCAAATTGATCACCAACACATTTTCGTGGCCCTCCACTAAACGGGATGAATCTGCAACAAGTAAATATAAAAAAAAGGCAGCCGGTGCACTAAGCTCTCGCTATGCGCAGGGTCTGAGGAAGGGCCGGACCACAAGAATCTATTGTACGCAGCCTTATCTTGCATTTCTGCAAGAAGCTGTTTCCATGGCTCTTGCACTACTCAGACAAGCTGTGTATAAACTGAATAGGAAAAAGAAAAGGCGAGGCAGAAATGAATACCTAAAGTCAGTATTCGTTTCGTTTGGAACTGGACCTTCCAAGTCGAATCTTTCAGGATCAAATTCTTCGGCTCTTTCCCATGCCTGGAGAGAAAAAATAAAAAAGACAGCGAAGACAAATTATTTTCTGTACTAGTGATATTTTCCGAGGCAGGAAGAAAACACTTCAATAGATTAAAATGAGACTTGAAATGTTTATGCAACCCAAAAAAAAGGAGATGGTGGGACAATATATTTTACCAGAAAGCTCCCTCCAAATTGTATGCTTAATTTAAGCAAAGCCAAAGTGGAAAAGGTAGATCCATATATCCGCATAAACAGGAATAAAGAATAAACAAATCATTGAAAATGGTTGTTAGAGAACTTAGAGATCAAGTCGAACATGGGATGTCCTATAGTGGGGATGCAAAAAACTATATAAACAACTTAAAGGAATTAAATTTCCAAAAAAGGTCAATAACAGTAACAAAAAAGAGTGTAAAAGATCGGAAAAAGCTCTTAGATTTTACCTCTGAAGAACATATCCAAGAATGAAACAACTGGGTTTCCACCAATATAGAGGTAAAAGGGCAATAAAACTTGTTAAAAATTCCTAAAGAGCAGAATAATGGTTGAAAGTGCTGACAAGATGATTAACATGCATTACCATATGACATCATGCAATGCGTTTTAGCTAAGAACATACGGATAAAACTATTCTTAGCAAGTTTATAGCAGGTTCGGTTTGACTTTTTCTAATTTAAACCAAACTAAACGAATTATGATCGAGTTTTTTTGTTCCAATAACAAACCAAGTCAAATCAAACCACTTGTCGGGTTTTTTTCTCGGTTTGATTTAGATTATCGATTTGGTGAAATTTATCAATTTTCTTTTTACCCCCACTCTTTGTTATTTAACAAATGATCTACTTTGTGTGTTGTTGCACTCAAATCATGAAAGCTGCTATGAAATCATTTGCATATTATTTAATTGTCAATAAGCTTAATATATGACCACTTAATTAACATATCTAACAACATATTATGTACCCATATGTTTTTCCATCTATGAATTTCCAACAAGAAACATAAATGATCAACTTGGTTAAATTTACTCAATGAAGTATCATGCTTACTTGGTGTCTAATTAGTATTTTACAAAATCAAAAAAGGTACATTAGCAAAACAAAAAAATAACATATGAGACTCATAACTCTGAAAATATGACGACTCGGATATTGATGTTTTCTTCCATAGTTGAAATGTAAAATTTGTATAGACTCCAAACGACTTATGCGATTCACCTTAAATGAAAAATTATCAACCATATTTAGTACTACTGAACACATCAACAATACGAGATGAAATATTTAATATGAATTATCTGTTTCATATTGTCAATACACAACTCACACGATTGAATACAAAACAAGACAATTACTTCCTCTTCCTGATACGTACAGCAGTGGCATACATATATACAATTATACAACTTAGAGTCCTAGATTAACTAGTAGAGAATAAGGTCCTAGAAGATAAAGCCTTATAGAATTCTATTAGTACTAGACATAGTCGAGTCTGTTGTGGATAGCGATTGGGATACTCCGATACATATATATCACTTCGACTTAAATCACTTACCATGAACAATGATCATACACTCAATTTTTAAGAGTAATGATTTATCGAAGGAAATAAATTACTCGAATGCATGAAAATGATCCCAACATGATGGATTAGCAAACGGTAAAATGACATGATATATCTCATAACTTTCAAAGTGTGACGAAGGGGACATTTGGCGTTTCATTACCCAGTTGAAATGCAAAATTTGTAGACTCTAAACGATTAATGTGATTTATCCAGATTTAAAGATCATATTAGTGATGCTTACACTATATTGTTTACACAATAAATTTCCTATTACTTCATTTTATCTTAAGAAAAACCTTAATTTTGCTGCTATTCGGTTACACTCACACTCTATTGGTTACTTTTCTTATATTTTGGGACTATTGCTCTTTTAACATGATAAAACGTGGATGCCAATATATTCTTTAAGTCTTTACGTAATAATTACATTTAAGAAAAAAGCGGAAAGTGTCTGAGTCAGAAATTGGCACAAATGAAAATCTACACTTGCAATCACTTGATAAGAGAATAATTCCATTCAAGTTATTATACCCAAGGTATTCTACGACAACATAAAATGCAATACGCTAAGTATTAAACTAGTACCAATTATGATAGTGACTAACGGCTTAACAAAACTAATCGTGAGACGACACACGAAAATACGTACACTTCAAATCACGTGATAAAAGGGATAATTGAAGTTATCAACCTTTTATTTTTAAACAATACATTACATTTCCTCTTCATTTATAGATTATATTACAACATCTATACGTGAATATGACGTACGAAGTTAACCACCATGTAAACACTGACAAAAAAAAAAAGTACTCTCAAACAATATTAATAGAAAGCAATACTTTCATCATTATTATAGCCAAAGGCCAAATACATAAAACATGTTCAACAAGTTCTAACCAAATTACACAACATTACACATGTTCAACAAAGTACATATAGGTTTAGAACAAATCCTACTTGCCCTTGAGATTATTTAACTATAACTTCCACTCGAGCTCATAGAGAGAGTACTCAAAGGGAAGTGAAAATGCCAAAGGATAAAAGTTGCCCTTCATAACTAGAACATAATCACCAAAGAAAATGGCAATTTCCTTACCGTGGGAACTAAGATAAAAGCAGATCAGCTCGATGACCTCTAACAATAATTTGTCAACAATAGCCACCTGCTCCTACAGACAAACGGGCGAAATCCATCTTTAGCTACCACCCCTTTGCCACCGGAGATGGTGGCAAAAGGGTAGCATCTCATGATCAAGAACTCAAACACAAAGCAACAGTCTAAAGAGAGAGAGAGAGAGAGAGAGGTGGGATGGAGGGTTTGGTTAGGAAGGTTTGACTAGTTGTTTATAGAGGCATGTGGACATCATGGTATTATTAGTTGAAAAAAACCAAATGGTAAAATGATAAAATTTAGGCGAGTATATGTATTTATTAACTACAATTATTGATATTACTAGCAATAAATATTAAGTGTCAACAGAGGCGGATGTAGCGTTGCAGCATCAGATTCGTCTAACCTCAATATTTTCAACATAGGAGCATAATCTTATGTTTAAAATTTACTAAAATTGTGACAAATAGCATATCTGAACCCATAATTTTAAAAAATAAATTAATGAGTTCAATACAAAAAATCCTAAAGATTAAACGCAACAAAGTTTAAATCACGAGTAAATCTTTTTCTTATTTTTGTTGGTCATGTGGGTAACAAAAGGGTGAATTGACTTGAGTGAATGTGTGGTCACTTTTGGGTAAAGTAAGAGCAAAAGAAAGCAAGGTAAGCATCTTCCTAAGGATATGCCATTGGCGTCTCATAATTTCTTCAAAATTATATTGCCACCCTTTGCAATCCTAGCTACTACTATATTAATTAATTGAATCTAATTTATATGTACTAGCAGTACAATGAATTTTTATACAATCGGTTTTAACTGTAACAGATTATTATTTTATTCAAGTTACTAGTTTCGCTTATTATATCATATATTTTATTACCTTTTAGTGATTTGATAATGTAAAATTTCTTTAACACAGTCAAAATGTATAGAAGTTATAACTTCTATAAGAAGTACTGTTATGCAACAACCAAAGTGCGTATATTTTTCCTTTTTCTGGCAAAGTTCAACTTTTTCGTTTCCCCCAACCATGCTACATTTGATTATACTACATACTATACAATCAATTGAACTTCAACGTCTAAAATAATACTAATATGGTTTATGCTTCATTTTTCAATATTGCGACATATTGTCTTCCAAGGTGGGCTTAAAATCTAATTATTAGTTTTATTCTGTACTTATTATTTATCTGAATAGAATATTAACGCTCTCTCAGGTGACATGAGCAGTATATATTAAGTAGTTAAAGCTTGTTGTACCATTAATTAATTTGATTACGTAATGCTCTTTTGGAAGAAGATCGATGACTCATGTTCTACCCAATGGTTAATTGGTCAAAAGTTCTTCTATATTATATCCTCCTTATAATGGATTTCATTTCCAAATCTCACCAATTTTTTGTTAGTCTGATGACGTGCGAAAAATAAAGTAGGCCTAGCAAAGAAAGTTTATGAAAATTTCGTATATCCTTTTTTTTTTTAATTTCCCCCATCATAGTGGCAGGACATTTTATTAATCAAAGTAAAGTACACAAAAAGGGGTATTAACTACCCAGCTACCAACCGAATGGAACACACTCCATTCACAATATGGTAGGATTTCCATTTAGCTCTCAAAAAACAGTGTAAGAAGGTAATAATCTGCTTGCCTTAATCTTTGTCTAACATGTGCATATATAAAAAGATCCTAGGCTATAATGAAGATAACTAAATATATACCTAACCATAATAGTAACTAAGAGCCTGTTTGGATGGACTTATGCCTATAAGCTGCAAACAGCTTATAAGCTAAAAAAAATAAGTTGGGGTAGTCTAACTTTTTTTTTGACTTATAAGCTGCTTTAGATAAGCTAAGTCAAATGAACCCAATTATTTTTTTGAGCTTATTTTAAGCACAAAATGACTTTAAGTTGGTCAGTCAAACACTCAAAAAAGTTGAAAACAGCTTATAAGCCAATCCAAACGGGCTCTAAATATTCTTCTAATATATTTACATGGTGGCCTAGAATATTCTTCTAATATATTTACATCAATAAAGATGGTAACTAAATATTTACATAATATTCTAACACACCCCCGCATTCGAAGCGGGAGGTTTGCAGACGCTTAGGCTGTCGCGAAAATCTTCAAATAGAACCAAGGGAAGACCCTTAGTAAATATATCCGCGATCTGATAGCGTGATGGGACATGTAGGACACGTACATGACCACGATCAACTTGTTCTCGGACGAAGTGAATATCCATCTCGATATGCTTAGTGCGTTGATGTTGAACAGGATTGCTAGATAGATATATGGCACTAACATTATCACAGTACACCAACGTAGCCTTTCGTATTGGACAATGAAGTTCTAGAAGCAGATTGCATAGCCAACAAGACTCAGCAACAACATTGGCTACCCCTCGATATTCGGCGTCCGCACTAGATCGAGACATGGTGGCCTGCCGCTTGGCGGACCAAGAAATGAGATTATCACCAAGAAAGACACAATAACCAGAAGTCGAACGCCTGGTATCCGGACAACCACCCCAATCTGCATCCGTATACGAAATGAGAGTGGTGGGTTTAGATGGATAAAGATCCAAGCTATGATCAAGGGTGCCTTTAATATAGCGCATAATACGTTTGAGAGCATTCATGTGGACCTCCATCGGGTTATGCATGAATAGACAAATTTGTTGCACAACATACGAAATGTTTGGTCTCGTGAACGTGAGATATTGCAGTGCACCTGCCAGGCTGCGATAAAGTGAAGGATCCTTAAATGGTGAGGTAGAGGTGGCACTTAACTTCGGTTTGGTGTCAACTGGCGTGGCACTTGGCCTACAAGACGACATGCTAGCTCGTTCTATGATCTCTTCGGCGTACTTCTTTTGAGATAAAAATAAACCACCTGCATGACGAGTAACTACTATTCCCAAGAAATAACTGAGTGGTCCCAAATCCTTCATAGCAAATTCAGAGTTGAGAAGTGTCATGATAAACTTACGAAGATCATCACAGGAGGTAGTTAAGATGATATCATCCACATACAAAAGAAGATACGCCATATCAATACCTTTTCGGTAGATGAACAAAGAATGATCAGACTTGCTGTGGGTGAAACCAATACTAGAAACATAGTCAGCAAATCGTTAGTACCAGGCCCGGGGAGCTTGCTTGAGGCCATATAAGGACTTCTTTAGTAAGCAGACATAGTCAGGATGTGTATGTTACACCCCGCACTTTCAGAGCATGAGCATGACACGTACATCACCGTAGTAATGGAGTATCGGAGACGTCCCATGATGTTTTGGAAGGTACAAGCCATGGGAAGTACGTAACAATGGAGTAAAGGATGAATTACGATCTCGTAAGTCGTAATCGGGAAAGACTATTTTGAAACACAAGAACATGACCATTATCAAGTATAATAAATGATAAATATCATGTATGGAGAGTTTCGGAAGATTTCGAGATCAAGCAAATTGAAGAAAATAAGTTTGACGAAAATTTGAGAAATGTTGGGCAGATTTTTAGTCAACTTTGGAGGGGCATATCTCCTAGTATATTAGGAGTTTTAAGGTGTTTCAAAAGCCTAAAATGAAGTTTGCCGAGTCTAGTTTCTAATTCAACAAACCGCTCATCGATAGGACCTCAGAGTAGAGAATTATGGACGTTACAAACTGAGCTGGCAAAGCAGAAACAGAGCTGCTACAGTACCGCTACAGTACTGCTACAGTGCAGCCGACCTTAGCCACTAGAAAAGGGGTTAAAATCCCATTTTTCTTCATCCTAATTCTCAAAAAAAATCCAGAAACTTCAGCCAACAAAGAGGGCTTTTGTAGCACATAGAAGTGAGGATTTTGGGTAAAATTCAAGTTAAGGAGTATGAATCGAGGACCGGACAACGTGTAGACGCGATTATAATTTCATTTTGAGTTGGAGTTAGCTTGGGAACAAGTAAATATTGAAGATCTTGCCACTTTAGTAAATATAAGGTATGAATCCTTGAATCTTTTTCTTTATCAACATTGATTAAGGAGTATTTGCAAGAATAAAAGTTATGGTTTGTTGTGTTGATATTGTTGGCTTATGGATTGAGGTTTGAAGAGAATTTTGGATGAATATATATATATTCATCTTGTATAATATTGAGGATGTTGGTATTGTTGTTGTTGATTGGTTGTTGATATTATGATTTCGGGCTAGGCATATAAACAGGGGAGATGCTGCCCGAATTTCGATAGAATCTAAATGGGATTTTAATTAAGGGCTTAAGACGAGCGTATGATGATGATCCTAACAATAGTATGAATGGTTGTATATGTAGATTACGAGGCTACGAATAATCTTAAGTGAATTGCAAGACAGGAAGTAAGTTGGAAGTCGAGAAATTATCTTCTAGGTATGTTAAGGCTAGTTCCTTTCTTTCTAAAGGCATGATCCTTTGTTATAAACCTTTGTGTCATACCTATAATATCATTGGTTCCACAAATGCTAGAAGTCCACGAATTTCGTGATCCTTATGATGTTATTGAACTTCTAAAGGCATGATTCTTTTCCTATCAAACCATGCATGAATTCCATAAAAAATTTCATTTCCAAGAATGTTAGAGATTCATGACTCTTAAAGTTTTTATGATGGCAAAGATGAATAATTTTTTTTATGATAACCATGATGATGATTATGAGGGATTTATTTATCCAAGCTCCAAGGCATACGGATTTCATGTTACTATGAGATGATTTTTATTCATAGAGATTTCCATGTACATGAGCTTTATATTATTATGAGGTGATTGATCTTACTTTGAAATTTCTTAATTTTCTTCATTGTTGGTAATCTTACCTCATGACCCTTGTTCCTTCAAGGTGGGATAAACGAAGATAATTGATCCATAATATAATCGGAGGCTACCGACCTTACGTCACTCCGATATAGTTGTGGCTTTTGATTGGGCTCTTATGCATGCTTTATATATATATGTATGTATTTTCTCACACCGCGCCGCGCTATAGTCGGTCGGGCATAGCACGTAGATGTGCACACCACTGCAGTGGGCATGTTATGATATTACCCCGGATGCCGGAGGCCCGGACGCGGGCTAATGATGATAACACCGAGCCTTAATGGCCGGGCATGATACTATATATATGACACCGAGCCTTAATGGCCGGGCATGGTACTATGTATATGTATAGAAATGTTTTTTTTAAGGGCTAAGCATGCATGACATCCGCCTTATGAGGCATTCAGATGTACAGGTTATCTCTCTTATTCCATGTTACCTTTCATATCTATATTATGTTGTTAGTCATGCCTTACATACTCAGTACATTATTCGTACTGACGTCCCTTCTTGTGGACGCTGCGCTCATGCCCGCGGGTAGGCAGGGAGACGGATCAGACCCGTAGGTCTTCTATCAGCGGATTCTCAGGAGCACTCCACTTTCTTCGGAGCTGCAGTCTACTTGGTATTGTCCTTATGATCATTTGTATTCCATGTAGAGGCTCGTAGACGTGTATATACAGTTAGATGTTTTGTATCTCCACCGGTTCATGCTGTGGTATAATATATTGGTGGCCTTGTCGGCCTTATTTTGAGCTCTTGATACCTTACTGTTAGCCTTGTCGGCTTTATGATATGCGTTATGTTGTGGCGACCTTGTCGGTCCGCATATGTACAAACGTGTTGAATAATCGGATATTCCTATGTTGGGCCTTTTCTGCGTGCAAGTGTTCTTTGGGGTTATGGTTTATAACGTTCAAAGTAATGGATAAGTCCGGTGGTTCCCGGCCTACAGGTCGGAGCCCGTCATACTCCTGGTAGGGGTGTGACAGTGTAGGGTCTCGGAAACCCGCGGGTTGATGCATGTAGACAGTTTCCTCGAGTTCGCCATGTAAGAATGCATTTTTCACATCAAGTTGGTGAATATGCCAAGCATTAGAGAGAGCTAGACTGAGAACAGTGCGGATGGTCGCCGATTTCACCACTGGGCTAAAAGTATCACCACAATCCACGCCAACTTGTTGAGTTTTGCCATCACCTACAAGTCGGGCTTTATGCCTCTCAAAGGAACCGTCAGAGTGTTCTTTATGTCTAAAAATCCACATAGACCGAATAACATGCACATTAGGTGGGCGAGGCACTAACTCCCGCGTCTTATTTTTAATAAGAGCCTTATATTCATCTTCCATAGCCATTTTCCAATTCGGGTCACGTAAGGCAGACACGGGGTTACGAGGAAGGGGAGATTTAGACGCATGAGTGATGAAGTTGTATTTTGGGTTAGGCTTGACAGTACCATGTTAACTCCTAGTGATCGGTTTTTGGACTGGGAGAGGACAATGGACTGTGGCGGACGGGGGCTGGCAGTAGCAACTGAGGGTGAGACAGATGTGGCCGTGGGTGGTGGGCTGCTAGGACCAGTGGGAAGCGGAGTATGGTCGCTAGAAGGTGGGTTGTTTTGCGAGGCTAAATAGTGTACTACATAAGGAGAGGGTCCATCATCCAGAAAATCATAATGGTGATGGTCTAAGGCAGTATGTAGCTTAGCAAAAGGAAATTGGGTTTCATCGAACACGACATGACGACTTATGATGATTTTCTTGGATGATAAATGATAACATTTGTAACCACAATGATGGGATGGATAGGCTAAGAACACACATGGGGTGGAACGGGCTTGAAGCTTGTTAATGGTGTTAGATGGGAATCGGGGGTAACATAGGCAACCGAACACCCGAAGATGAGAATAGGATGGGTCTTTGTGATAGAGTACTTTGAGAGGATATTGATAGGCTAATCCTTTATGAGGAAGAATGTTGAGGAGGTAGGTGGCCATTTGTAATGCATGATGCCAAAAAGAAGGAGGTAAAAACGCATGAGTGAGTAAAGTACGAACCATGTTGTTTATTGTTCGAATTTTTCTTTCGGCCTTTCCATTTTATGATGAGGTATGAGGACAGGAGAGGCGAAAAGACAAGCCATTAGATTTACAAAACTCCCAGAATGGACCGTTATCAAATTCCCTACCATTATCACATTGAATGCTCTTTATTTTTCGTTCAAATTGAGTGCGAATGAAATTTCGAAAGACTAAGAAAGTGGGTAACGTTTGAGACTTAGTTGATAAGGGAAATGTCCACAAAAAATTAGAGTAATCATCCAAGAAAAAAACATAATATTTGTGGCCCGAAGAGCTCAAAACGGGAGATGTCCAAAGATCACTATGGATAATATCAAATGGCATACATGTTTGTGAATGAGATGCAACAAATGGCAATTTAATCTGTTTTCCAAGAGTGCAGGAATGACAAACATGAGACTTAATCGGTCCATTAAATTTAATAAATTTATTTTGCCTAAGGGAGTCTAAAACAGGTGCTCCCGGCTGACCTAAGCGATCATGCCACATAGATGAAGTTAAAGCTGTAAAAGACGATGGTGGTCTAGTGGTGATGGGATAAAGATCGCCCCGACTATCACATCACATTAGATGCATCCCCGTCCGGTAATCCTTCACAGAAAAACCAAAAGGTTCAAATTCAACAGAAACTGAGTTATCTATGGTGAATTTTTGAACTGAGACTAGGTTCTTGATAAGATTAGGAGCATGAAGAACATTTTTTAAGGCTAAAGGTGGGTTGGGGGGAGCTAAGTTGGTATGACCATAACCACGAATTGGAATTGAATGACCATTTCCGACAATTATACCACGATTATTGCTCAAATTAAAATAAGACGAGAGATTACCTTGCGCGGATGTCATATGAGAAGTGGCTACGGTATCCATGTACCAATTTGCATCCGGAGGAGTAAGCCCAAGTGTATGCATCGCTGCCTCGATATCGGTTGGAGTGGGCTGAAAGTTGGTAGAGTAAGCTTGTGGTGGATGTGGCCCAAGTATGCCAGCCTGCCTCTGTTGAGTGTTGGTCCATGGCCATGGAGTAGTTGGATACGGACAAGGAGGCACAGGCCACGGCATGTAGGGCCACTGCCATTGCTGTGCATTCCCCATCCAAGGCTGCTGCCACTGTTGCTGCTGGTCGTGGTGCTGCTGCCAGCTGCCGCGACCACCACCGAAACTACCACTGTTTCGGTTGTTGCTGCCCCTATTTCCACCTCATTTGCCACGGTTCTTTCCACCATTGTTGCTGCGGTTTTGATGCCTTTTACCACTGTTATTCTGACGGTTTGGGTGGTTATTTCTAGAAGAGTGATTATCGTCGTAATCCCGAGCAATCATGGCATTAGCGGATCCCGTGGCAAGCTGTTTGGTGAAACCTGTTTCTTCAAGAATGAGCATGGAACGGGCTTGATAGAAGAGAGGAAGAGGATTGCTTTGACGAATGAGTGTACCCACCCCCTTATAGGCGTCAGTGAGTCCGACTACCATTTGAAGGACGAAGCAATTGTTGGAGACTGGAGCACCGACGTTCTTGAGTTGATTGGATAGAATCTTGAGTCGTTGACAATACGCGGAAGCATTAGGAAAATCCTCCATATTAGTGTGAGAAAATTCATGCTCAAGAGTGACAGCTCGAGAATTTTTGTTGTCTTGGAATATGTCACGCAACCTATTCCAAGCTTTCATAGCCGTGGAGTCGGGTTCAAGGATAGTATGCAATAGGTCAGTAGAGATGGTTGCATAAATCCATTGAAGAACCGTGGCATCAAGAGTCGACCATAACTCTTTTTCAACATCGGTTTTGGGCACCTTTTCTTTCCCGGACTCCGGTGGAATGATATGGTGAAGGACTCTGTGGGACTTGGCGTGGATTTTAAAGAGTTCCGCCCATGTCCTATATTGGACGTTTTCCATCTCAAAAGTAATGGAGATGTGATTTTTGATGTTGGAGACAGCCAAAGCTGGGTGGAAGAAGGACTTGGTGGAGTCATATGAGGAGGAATCAGTCATGGTGGCTGATTGTAGGAGAAAGATGATGATGTTGACGCAGAGATGGAGGAAGAGAGAGGAGCAGAACCGTGCCCTAGTCTGATACCATGTAAGAAGGTAATAATATGCTTTCCTTAATCTTTGTCAACATGTGCATATATACAAAGATCCTAGGTTATAATGAAGGTAACTAAATGTACACTTAACCATAATGGTAACTAAATATTCTTCTAATATATTTACATGGTGGCCTAGAATATTCTTCTAATATATTTACATCAATAAAGATGGTAACTAAATATTTACATAATATTCTAACAAACGGATATATACTATGTGAGGTTATATCACCCCTCTATCTACAACAAGTTAAGATATATCAAAATTATATATTCTAGCCATGTTCCTATCTACTGAGAAGGAATTCTGAATGATTCTCCTTATAAATGATGGAAGTTGCATCCTGTCAACATTAAGCTCTCCAATTGCTTCTTTAGGCATTTGAGAAGGAGTATTGAACACACCAAAGTTAGCAAGTTTGTCTGCAACATTGTTGCCTTCTCTATAGCAGTGGTTGATTTGCAAATGATCAAAATTGTTGAGAAGATTCATAAAGGTTCCAAGATGGATTTGACTTTCCAAGAATCCAGTTAACTAGGAGTTGGGAGTCACTCTCAATCTCCAACTTCTGTATGCCATTACTGGAGCACCAAGTCACACCAATCAATAGGGTCATTGCTTCAGCAAAATTATTTGATCTCTAGCCAAAGGTAGTAGCAAAAGCTGAAATCATGTGCCCATCACTATCTCTAACAACGCCACCACTACCACTGGGGTCAGGATTGCCCCATGAACTGCCATCAGTGTTCAGTTTCATGTAGAGATTAGAAGGAGGGGTCCATTCAACAGGAATAATAGAGAAGGTAGGCATTGCATCTTGAATCAAGTTACTGAATTGTTTCCATTGCATATTGGGAGAAATGTGGTTGAACTGTTTATGGGCTATGATATTGTACTGGTGATAGGTGGATATAGGGGTGTCAAATGGGCGGGTTGAGCTGAAATTGGCCCAATTAAAATGGGTTGAGGTAATAACTGGGTTGGGCTAACATTGACCCAAAAGTTCTTTGGGCTGAAATGGGTTGGGCTGAATTGGGCTAAAAATGGGCTGGGTCATGACCCGCCCAACTTGACCTAGTTTTTTTGAAGGGTCTATTTTCTAGAAAAACATTTTTCGCGAAAAATATTTTCGCGAATTTTTCGTGAAAAATATTTTTGAGGAAAACATTTTTCGTGAAAAATATTTCCCTTCATATTAAACATATTTTCGTGAAAAATATTTCCCTTCATATTAGACATACCACAAATTCATAAGATACATAATACAAGAAAAGTGTATAAATAAATAAAATAAAGTAAATCTCAAGCAATAAACTCAAATTTAAGTAAATCTTAAAAATGGGCTAGTATTGGGCTAAAATGGAGATCACTTTAAAATGGGTTGTGTTGGCTTGAGCTAAAATCAACCCAATATGAAATTATCTTGAGCCCAACCCATAAAATTTTGGGCGGGTTGGGCGGGCCATCACCTTTTGGGCCAAATTTGACACCCGTAGGTGGATATGATAATGTTGTAAGCATTCATTCTCTTGTTCTCATATCTAGATTTGCATCTAGCCTTCCATAGTTGCCATATAAGAATAGCTGGCATACCTTGAAGGGTAATTTTCATAAGAGGATTCCTACCCTTGGTAATCCACCATGGAATTAGAACATGTCTAATATTAGTGGCATGAGCAGATATACCAACCACCTTGTTGAAATGAGACCAAACTTTCTTTGCAATGTCAGGATTCCTACCCTTGGTAATCCACCATTGAATTAGAACATGTCTAATATTAGTGGCATGTGCAGATATACCAACCACCTTGTTGAAATGAGACCAAACTTCCTTTGCAGTGTCACTTTGTATGAACAAATGTTCTTGATCCTCCAGATTTCCATAAGCACAACAAGAGCATTTTGAGGGTAAAGCCACACCTGATTTGATGATATTAGAGTCCACTGCAGATTTGTTTCTAAGCAGTCTCCAGATGAAGAAAGATATTTTGAAAGGTTCCTTTTTGTGCCAAGTCATGTTATCCACCAGTGATTTTGAGTGTCATGTCCTAGTTGCATGCCATGCAGAGTTACAAGTGAATCTCCCATCTACTGAAGCAGTCCAAATTGGTTGATCCTCCAAGGTAGAAGATCCAATTTTAACTCCCAAAATGTGTTCCACAATATCTGGGGTAAGCATTGGTGCAGTTTGATCATATTCCATGTACCATCTGTTAAGAAAGAAGAGACACATATATTAATAGAGGTAGTAGCTGAGCCATTTTGTGATAATTGGCCCTTACTAGACCAATTATCCCACCAAAAGTTGGCATCTCCAAAGTTTATTCTCCATTGTATAAGGTGATCTATACTTTCATCCTTTATTTGTTTATTTTTTAGCAAGTGAAGGTCATAGACACGAAGAGGAGTTGCTGGTTTGGGAGACACAATTAAAGATATGGAGTTTTTGCTCCTCGCTGATTTAAGTAATGTTGCTTATGAGCGATTTTAATGCTTGTTTTTAGTATTTTTCAATGTAGCCAAAAAAATAATAATAAGAAGCAGATAACCTAAAGGGCGTTATGATTATAGTGTCCAGATCCTGCGCGTACCTCGATTAATTTTAGGGGTACAACTTATCTCCCACCAGCACAGGTAACATGTAATACTATCTACCATGGCTTGAACGAATGGAAAGAAATCACATAAGTATTTTTTGCTGTCGCTGAAAATTAAACTTGAGACCTCGTGATTTTCAATCCACTTCATTGACTTTGGATGCAAGGGCATAATGTTCATGATTACCCTTTATTTTGTTTTGACATATAGCATTAATTTAGTTATAATATTATCATCCGAAAAAGAAAAGTACACCGAGCCCCAGGCCACAAGTAGGGTATGAAGTCTATATTTTTACTTTTTATTCTTTAGTTCTTTAATCTTTAAGAATCAAATTATTTTCAGACAAAAGTTGAAATATACAAAAGGCTCAAGTTTTGCAAATTGAACAAGGCTGTAGAGCTCAAGTTTTGTGAAGTTAATGCCACATGAAAGGAAGCTTTTAGAGCACAATACTTGATGTACCTTTTTTCAATTACTCCCCCGCCCCAAATTACTTTACTTTACTACTATTAAGAAGCATGGATTTGCACTTCGTCGTCCGTTTTCCATAAAAAAAAAAAGGTGTGGGCCCAACTAAACATTAGCCGATATTTAAAAAAAAAAGTAAAAAAAGTGAAACCCACCATCTCTAAACTCACGGAAAAAAAAAGTGGATCCCATATTAACAAAATCAAGCAATATATATAAAAAAAAGTAAATCCCATATTAAAAAAATAAACAATGTCAAAAAAAAAAATGCAGACTTTGTATTCGTAGTAAACACTAATATAATAAAGTTTTAGATACGGAGCACAAACTACAATGTTATATTAATCATGTTTTGAACATAGTATCTCATATTGACAAAATCAAGCAATATAAAAAAAAAAGTGAATCCCATATTAAAAAAACAAATAATGTCAAAAAAAAAAAAAAGTGGAGACTTTGTATTCGTAGCAAACACTAATATAATAAAGTTTTAGATACGGAGCACAAATTACAATGTTATATTAATCGTATTTTGAACATAATATATATATATATATATATATATATATATATATATATATTATGCATAAAAATAGTGCAAACTAATAATGTCCAAAAGAGTGAACCCATACTAAACAATACCAAGCACTATAAAAAAAAAAGTGTGATCCTCATATTAAACACCAACCAACCAATATTAAAAAAAAAGGTAAAAAAAGTGGAACCCACCATCGCCAAACTCACGGGGAAAAAAAAAGTGAACCCCATATTAACAAAATCACTATATAGAAGAGTGAGTTTTGGACAATGGATCGTCGTCCGTTAAGCATTAAAAAAAAGTGTGGTCCCCATATTAAACACCAACCAACCAATATTAAAAAAAAAAAAAAAGTAAAAAAAGTGGAACCCACTATCGCCAAACTCAAGGGGAAAAAAAAGTGAACCCCATATTAACAAAATCACTATATAGAAGAGTGAGTTTTGAACAATGGATCGTCGTCCGTTAAGCATTAAAAAAAAAGTGTGGTCCCCATATTAAACACCAACCAACCAATATTAAAAAAAAAAAAAGTAAAAAAAGTGGAACCCACCATCTTTAAACTGACGGGGAAAAAAAATGGACCTCATATTAACAAAATCAAACAATATAAAAAAAAAGTTAATCCCATATTAAAAAAACAAACAATGTCAAAAAAAAAACGTGCAGACTTTGTATTCGTAGCAAACACTAATATAATAAAGTTTTAGATACGGAACACAAACTACAATGTTATATTAATCGTGTTTTGAACATAGTATCCCATATTGACAAAATCAAGCAATATAAAAAAATAAAAAAATAAAAAAAAGTGGAGACTTTGTATTCGTAGCAAACACTAATATAATAAAGTTTTAGATACGGAGCACAAACTACAATGTTATATTAATCGTGTTTTGAACATAATATATATATATATATATATATATATATATATATATATATATATATATATATTTGCATAAAAATAGCACAAACTAATAATGTCCAAAGGGTGAGCCCCATACTAAACAACACTAAGCAATATAGAAAAAAAAGTGTGGTCCCCATATTAAACACCAACCAACCAATATTAAAAAAAAAGTAAAAAAAGTGGAACCCACCATCTCCAAACTCACGGGGGAAAAAAAAGTGAACCCTATATTAACAAAATCAAACAATATAAAAAAAAGTGAATCTCATATTAAAAAAAACAAACAATGTCAAAAAAAAAAACTTGCAATGAATTAACAAAATCAAGCAATATCAAAAAAAAAAAAAGTGAACCCCATATTAAAAAAAATATAATGTTAAAAAAAAAAGTGCAGACTTTGTATTCGTAGCAAACACTAATATAATAAAGTTTTAGATACGGAGCACAAACTACAATGTTATATTAATCGTGTTTTAAACATTGTATATGTATATATATTATATGCATAAAAATAGTGCAAACTAATAATGTCCAAAAAAAAAAAGTGCACCCCATAAAGGGTGGAACCCACCATCTCCAAACTCACGATAAAAAAAAAGTGGACCCCATATTAACAAAATCAAGCAATATCAAAAAAAAAAAAAAAAAAAAAGTGAACCCCATATTAAAAAAAAAATAATGTCAAAAAAATTGCAGACTTTGTATTCGTAGTAAACACTAATATAATAAAGTTTTAGATACGGAGTACAAACTACAATGTTATATTAATCGTGTTTTGAACATAGTGTGTATATATATATATATATATATATATATATATATATGCATAAAAATAGTGCAAATTATTAGTGTCCAAAAAAAAAAGTGCACCCCATATTAAAAAATCAAACAATATTTATGTAATTTTCAAAGTATCTCATTAAGTCAATAATGATGGATTTATTGCCACGTGCATATCAATCCATTAGTGGGAGCAAATGAAATTGCTTTTCTTCAAAAGGTTAAGTAGTCAAACCATACAATTTTCTTTATTTTTTTATATTAGTCTGAGATCTAATCTAGATATTAAACTGTTGTATTTGCTATTCCGCCATGTAATTTATTTGTTATGTTTACTAAAATAAATATACTTAAAATATTTATATTTTAAAATAAGATAGAATTTAATTACTTTTTTATTTTTATTCTTACTCTAATAAATGTGAAAAAAGATTAATGTCGTAAAAAAAATATCAAATGGAGATCAAATAATGAATAAGGTAAATTAATCAAATTATAATTCTAATCGATGTTTTCTTAAAAAACCATGCAAAAGACAACATGACAAGTAAAATGAGCTAAACCGAGAATATTTACTAAAAATTAAAAAATAGTATTTCTTCATTTAAATATAAAATCAATTTCTACTTTGTTTCGTTTTAAACATGTAAAATTAATTTAATAATTTGAATTAGAATTATCCAAATCAAAATTTGATAAAAAATAATAAGTATTTTACACCTTTAAATTAATCGAATTAAAATTGAAAGTATCAACTGATGCTTAAATATTGCTATTGTTTTATCTCAAAGAGAGGAAAATACAAGTCTTCTCTTTAAAAAATATTAATAAATTTGCTGATTTTATATTCGTAGCAAGCATTAATATAATGAAGTTTTAGATACGGAGCACAAACTACAATGTTATATTAATCGTATTTTGAACATAATATATATATATATATATATATATATATATATATATATAAAATCACTATTCAAAGACAACTATATACACATAAATGCACTATAATCTAAAGTGTTGGGCCCGTGCTGCTGGGCATAGGCAGTCTTAGTATACATAATAAATGTACCTTTTTTCATTTGTCTTCTAACATCTACTATATTTTGTTTTTGTTTTTACCTCTTTCGTTTCTTGGTGTTAGGTCATTTGAGATTTTAAATTCGATGACCTTAAGTACAACTGCATTCACTATTTTTTTTTCATGAATACATAGTTATTACACAAAACACACACATATAGAGTTCGAACCGAAAACAATAACTTCATCTGCAACCAACTCTACAGGCATAGAAAAATAAGACGATAATGCCAGAGCAAAAATAGAATATTATGCAATACTGACAATTCTAATAGAATGATTTTTGTCTTGGCAATCATCAATACACATTCTCGTAGTCTTTTTCCAGTTACCGTCGAGTGAAGAACGTGATTTCTTTACTGTTGTGACCTTACATTTTGATATAAGTACTTGAAAGATATATATATATAAATGTTATTCAGTTTTGTCCAGTCTATCTAAAGAATCAAGATAAGTTTTCTCTTGTGACAAAATTTACAGAGCAGCAGCCAAAACAGATTCTTTTTGCCTTTGCTTCACTTTCATGTATAAACCCTGCATTGGGAAAGACATAATAATTTACATCGTGAGAACTCGTTACACATCTTATAACAATAAAAATAGCTAGTTCTTTAGGTGAGAATCTTACGTTTGTCGTATGAATGGTTGCTCCAGTAGTCATGCTAATATTTTGATCTGGAATCAACTCGAACGAGAAGTTCTGCAAAAATATCGCAAGAGCAACTGTAGCTTCCAACAAGGCAAATTGATCACCAACACATTTTCGTGGCCCTCCACTAAACGGGATGAATCTGCAACAAGTAAATATATGAACGATAATCTTCTACTCAGACAAGCTGTGTAAAAACTGAATAGGAAAAAGAAAAGGTAAGGCAGAAATGAATACCTAAAGTCAGTATTCGTTTCGTTTGGAACCGGACCTTCCAAGTCGAATCTTTCAGGATCAAATTCTTCTGCTCTTTCCCATACCTGGAAAAAAAAAGACAGCGAAGACAAATTATTTTCTGTACTGGTGACATTTTCCGAGGCAGGAAGAAAACACTTCAATAGATTAAAATGAGACTTAAATGTATTATGCAACCCAAAAAGGAGGAGGAAATGGTGGGACAATATATTTTACCAGAAAGCTCTCTCCAAATTGTATGCTTAATTTAAGCGCAAAGCCAAAGTGGAAAAGGTAGATCCATATATCCACATAAACAGGCAATAAAGAATAAACAAATCACTGAAAATGGTTGTTAGAGAACTTAGAGACCAAGTCGAACATGGGCTGTCCTATAGTGGGGATGCAAAAAATTATATAAAACAGAAACAATTTCAATGAATTAATTTCCAAAAAAAGGTCAATAACAGTTACAAAAAAGAGTGTAAAAGATCAGAAAAAGCTCTTAGATTTTACCTCTGAAGAATGATGAACGTTATATACCGAGATCATTATATCTTGACCAGCATTGACCTTGTAATTTCCGGGGAGCACATCAGCTACTAGAGCTCTTCTTATTAGGACCTAATAAAAACAGTTCTCTATAAAATCAGGTTATCAGAAGATAATGCATAAGGATAAAGTAATCCAAAAGGAGAAATAACTTTGACGAACTTACAGGTGGATGTGGATAGAGTCGGAGTGACTCAGTTATGCACCGGGTCAAGTACTTGAGATTCTTCATGTCTTCATAAGTCGGAGAGCGTCCTCCCAAAACTCTGTCAACTTCTTCATGTGCTTTTTCCAAAGAGGAAGGGTCCTGCATAAGAACATAAAATATGAGGGAAGAACATGTTTTTCTATAATCTGCATAGTTTCCGTCATGCACCATCTTTTATTGTATACAAGATTATGAGTTATATAAGAAAAAAATATGCTCACAGGATCACCATTTCTTTATAAATAAAGACGAAAACATATCCAAGAATGAAACAACTGGGTTTCCACCAATATAGAGGTAAAAGGGCAATAAAACTTGTTAAAAATTCCTAAAGAGCAGAATATGGTTGAAAGTGCTGACAAGATAATTAACATGCATTACCATAAGTGACATCATGCAATGTGTTTTAGCTAAGACCATACGGATAAAACTATTCTTAGCAAGTTTATAGCAGTTTTGTCCTTGGGTAAGAAAAAGCTCTTCAAATGGCATTTATTTGTTGCTGGGAGCACCATATTTCACAGGCTTTTCTTTCTTTTTTCTAGATAAGTCACCATCTATCACAAACTAAGACATCTTTTCTTCGAATTCAACCTTTATAATCATGTACTGTCTTGTGGATGGGGAGGAAGTTAAGTTAACATAAATGACAGAGACAGAACTCACAACAATTAAGTTGACTTCACATAGCTCCCCTTCTAACAAGCCAAAAGAAGGAAGAAGGTTAAAAGAAACTTTTCCAACTTACATTTATGAACAACAATGTCTGAAGATGAAGTGCACGACCAAGCTAGAGGGAAAAACTTTATTATGTGCCTCACACAACAGACAAAAAGGTGTCTCGCACAACTAGTGTCAGTTGTGTGAGACACATAATAAAAAAATTCCAATTGGTTGGCTTGCATGAATAATTTTTCACCCATCGAAGAACCATACTTTCCGTTCAAATGGTAAAATCATGACTTTGACATAAACACACAGAACAGCAGGCTTATTTTCTAAGTGTGTACTTGTGGCAGTGAGTGTTTACCTCCAAAAAACCATGTGCAATATTTAAATGTAAAAGGGTCCAAAAGGCTGAATTTAAGATGGAAAATACATCATAAATATGCACAAAAATATTAAGAAAAAAACAACCTTGCACTTCTCTGCTGCACAACTTATTGCTGTCATTCAAGTTGGAAAAGTATTGACTTATGAATTAAGAGGGGACTAAGGATGCAAAGCAAGAGAAAGGTCAATTAAAGATACCTTACTCAGCAGGTATGACGTCCAAGTCAAAACTGAACCTGTGGTTTCATGCCCAGCAACTAGCATTGACAGAAGATCATCTCGAAGTTGTACACTTGAAACCTGAAATTTAGAAAGTTAGCATATACAGAGAATGCATATTAAGCTATACATGCAGTATTTTGTCTTTAAGAAGATATGTTATGATTAATCCTTTTTTCCAAAAGAAGTAAACATGTCAATTCAAAGATTGAAAATCACAAGGAGAGATTTGGATTTCGAAGAGTTTTGGAGTATTTAAACAATACTGTATATGGCAATGGTCTTTATAAACCAATGGCGTTGTCTGTAGTATTAGAGAGAGAGAGGGGAACTGTTTGAGGGAAATAGAATCAGATTGATTGGCCACGTTTGCGTATAACGATTATTTCAGAAGGAAACATCAAATCTAGCGGAAGTCTCTAAAACAAATGTTTAATGGATGTCAAACTAAGAACGAGGTACGGTCCTTTCCCCGACCCTGCGTAAACAATGCGTGCGCCGGGCTGCCCCCTTTATTCTGCTAGACTTTACAAGGAAACAAGAACAGAATCCTATAAGGATGTTGTAAGAATGTTTTTTTATATCGGTGGTGTCAGGGCCAACTTGCACATACCATCAGGTACCTGCTACCTCTCACTAGCATAGGTACCCAGCAACACTGCCCACCAAAATTTAGGTAGATCGAAAGAAATCACCTAACGCTTTTGTCTCCATTGAAGTTTGAACCCTGATCTCCTATGATTTTCACCCACTTTATTGACCGCTAAGCCACACCCTTGGGAATAACGACGTAATTCACATTTAACATACCATAGATGATGTTGTTTACCTAAAAGAAGTTCAACTTCGGCGAAGTTTTGTAATCCATAAACAGAACTATCAATTAAGTATCAAATTAGTTAAATCTCGACCGACCTCCTCTCTGCTAGCAAGCAAAAATCGAAGGATGCTTGGATCTCTATCATTCACATACTCATCCTCATTAATCCTCTCACCCTCAGATTCTACAATCTCTCTGCACTTTGCAATGAGTTCTTCAACTGTTCGTCTGATTAACGAAACTGCATTTTCAGCCTTTATTTGTCGTGGGATGACTTTACATAAAGCTTTGATCTACAAAACATGGATGATTTTAGTCAAAATTATCAGACAGATTAAGCTCGGTGAAAAACATTCAAGTATAGGAAGAACCTGCCTGCCAGTATGGCAACAGATCAGTTGAACGAAGTTCTGCTTCTTTTAGAGCAGTGTAAACTGCATCAATAACTGGACTGTCAGTAGTAAGGGAATCGAAATTGTAATTGAAGAGTGCAAGACCAATAACATCAAGTGTTAGTTGAGAAAACTTTGCCTCCATATTTACTGCAGACCCGGAAATTGCATCAGGTAAAAGTTTCTCCACCATTCTCTCAGCACATCTGCAAAAGACCCGATCAACTATTACTGACAAGTACTTCTTGTGAAGAGATGGAACCACGGCCCTTCGCCTTGCCTATATCAAATTAGGCTTTTAAGCTCAAAACAACACATTGGTTACCATAATAATGTTACACTAAGGTACTGTACTTTCCATCAATTATAACTTCCTAAAAAATCAATCATTAGTTACGTTCATACATATAAAGCATGGTTCACAAGAAATGGGAGAAGTGGGTAAATAGCCACTTTTAACACCTGCTATCAAATATTAGCCGGTATTTTAAAAGCTATTAGTAATATTTAGCCACTCTTTTGATACGGAAAAAGTTCTGGACAAAGTTACCACCAACTTAAACACAGAACAACTCCCGGAAACGCTGCTGAAATTAGAAGAGTTGACAAATGGAACCCCAGGAATAACTTATGGGGCTCAAAAATTTGCTGGAGTATCAAACTCCATGAAATCGTTCCTGGGGTTCAAAAATTTGTTGGAGTTTCAAACCCCATGAATCGTTCCTTAGTCTAAGTAGGGTATTTGCTGGAGTTTCTTCCGTGTTTTAAGTAGGGTAACTTCTGTCCAAATTTTATTTATGCATTAAAGTGTGGCTATTTCCCTATTACTTTTCAAATGGAGGCTAAAAACTCATAGCAGACCCGAAAACTGGCCAAACTACCTAATTTTACACAAGAATTTCATATTTCATTAGTTTATTACCATGCTTAACTTGACATTATAAGTCAAGAGTGTGCTTCTCTTTTATGCTCTGCATATACCACACACAAAACTGACAAATTACAACAATTCAAAGTAGCCAGAAAAGATCAATCTTTTATTTCACCTTACTCCCTCTGTCCCAATTTTAACTGTCTTACTTTCATTTTTGGTCTGTCCCAAAATGAGTGTCTCTTTCTATACTTAGTAAGTTGACAATTCAAACGTTACATAGCAAGTTTAAAACCACAACATTCAAAGGACATTTTACTTAATTTAGACCCACACAAGATACAAAAGTCTCTTTTTATTCCTTAAATTTTGTGGCTAGTCAAACTAAGATACTTAAATTGGGACGAAGGGAGTAGCATTCACCACATTGAGTCCAAATTCCACATAAATATAAGATACACAAGGGATATCCAAAAAAAGTAGGATAATTTACCGTCCAAAGGGGACCTTCAGCAATGGCAAAACCAGAACCAAACAAGAACTCAGAAACCTCAGCAACAAGTCCTTTACCATACTTCCCATAATTCTTTAAAACATGTTTAGCAATAGCAGGATCACTAACAATAACAAAATTTCTTGGTCCAGCAGCAAGTCTATAAATAGGTCCATACATATTCATCCATTTAAACAATGGTAGAAAAAGTGCACCACCAAGAAGTTCAGAAACATCTTCAAGTTGAGCACTTGCAATTGGTATATTTGAATCATCATTTGAGCCTAATGTAAGTGAACTTGTAAGTTTAGTTAACCAATCTGGACTTACCCATGATGTGGGCTTAGTTGAATTAGGTGGTTTGTTGTTGCTGTTGTTAGTTGAGGCTTTTATGGAAAGTGGATGACGTGGCAGTTGTTTTTTGGGGTGGTGGTGGTGGGTGGTGGGGTGAGTTAGAAGAGAGAAAGAAGATGTGGTGAGTGAAAATGGCATGGTGGTGGTGAAGGAGAAGAATGTTGTTGCTCAGCTCATCAAGAACCAAAATTTGGAGGTGCAGATATTTGTGTAGTGGTATTTCAGACGTGTGTTATAGAAATCTGTTATCCACGTTATCATCAGTCCGTACAAAAATATAGGGGTATCTAACACTATATTCACTTTTGAAAGATGAGGTTAACGAATTAAAGCAGCTGATAAATATAATAAATAATTACTACTTAAAGCAGCTGATAAATATAATAAATAATTACTATTCTCTCTGACCCAATTTATGTGACATCATTTTCATTTTTGGTCTGTCTAAAAAAAAAATGTCACCTTTTTATATTTAGAAACTATTTAACTTTATGAGATGATTTTACAGCCACACATTTATATAAGGCTTGTTTTGAACCTCACATTTCAAAAGTCTTCTTTTCTTTCTTAAATTCTGTGCTAAGTTAAATGGCGTCACATAAATTAGGACAGAGGGAGTAATATTTGGTAAGTTGAAGGAGAATCTTGGATTAACTGGTAAAGTTGCTTCCGTGTGACCAGGAGGTCACGGGTTCAAGTCGTGGAAATAACCTCTTGCAGAAATATAAGATAAGATTGTGTACAATAGACTTCCGTCACATCGTGGGAGCTTAGCGCACCGAGTTGCCCTTAACTAATATTTGGTAATTTACACTTAAAGTTATTTATCAAAAATATGATTTAAAACTACTTTTAAATAGAACAGAGAAATAATTAAATTTATGTTTTAGCAAGCCTACTTCAAGAATCATAAAAGATAACAGAAATAAAATTGAAAGATTTGGTGAAATCAAAAGTGACCGTAATTATATCATTTTTAGGCGTGAACAATTTATGGTGTTCGGCTGATTTTTGGTTATAAACACATGATTTATAAATATTCTTTTTTTTTAACCAAATGCATAGCTAAATTAAAAAGTATTTATACCCTAGTTTGAAAGTTATAGCACATAGTTATAGTAAGGGGTAACATAATGCCATTTTTGTAGGGCTGGCCCGTCCTAGCCCGCGGCCCGCTGAGGGCTGGGTTAGGCTGCCATTTTACAGGCCCTTCAATTAAAAGGTTCAGCCCGTCCTAGCCTATTTAATTCTTTGGCCCTTTAGGGCTGAGCTGGATTGGGCTGGGTCAGCCCATTTTGACACCTCTACCCCTAATGCTATCATATATAACCTCTTCGAAAAACTTTAATTAATTTACCCTAATCAGATACCATGTAGACGCTATAATACGTATAGATAAACAATTAGCTCCTCTGGAGTCCTTGGTCATTAATTTCTAATACCAAATATTTTCTACGTACTTCTATATCACGAAAGAAAAATTGGTTAGACACTACCAGTGTCATAAAAGAAATCAATAATCAAATAGAAATTTAAAGACAATTTTAACTATACATTGCGAAAAGTAAACGTTAAGCTCTAAACTTATTTCAAATATTTCTTTCAAGGAGATTAGCCATTAACATCGAAATATTTTGTATCAAAGCGCCAACCACGTTGTAATCACATCCTTCAGGAGAGGATACATTAATGTTTATTTTCTTCAAGGAAATCAATAACAACTAATCACAACGCATCAATGGGGTTATAGTAGAAAACATTCTACTCTGCTTCCTTTTGCCTTAGAATGATACTTTAATAAAATAATTCAAGATGTTTCTATGAACGACAGGTACGTATTGCAATGCCTTAATTTCATATCACAAAAATAACATGTATATTCCTTGTTATTATATCTCCCCAGGAGTTGTATTTCTTCATTCACTTCAGGGAATGAAACCTGATATTCAAATATGCTTGAAATACAACGTTCATCAATAGCTCATTATTTTGCTCAAGCACAAGAAGACATTGCTTTAGAATAATGCCTGGATATTTTTCTAATCTTTTCTGCTTCACGAGTAAAGTTTAAGTTTTACTACTGCGGGAGTAAAATATAAAGTTCTACTACTTCGAGAGTAAATTTCAGAATATTTACTACTTCAGGTGTAAATTTTAGAGTTCTACTACTTCGGGAGTAGAGTTCAAAGTTCTACTGTTTCCGGAGTAGAGTTTAAAATTAAAGTTCTACTACTTCAAGAGTAGAGTTCAAAGTTTGCTACTTCGGGAATAAGGTCCAGAGTTTGCTACTTCGGGAGCAAATTTCTGAGTTTACTACTTCGAGAGTAAAACATAGAATATTCAAAATATTTCTTCTCAATTATTCTACCTCTTCTAGAGAGTCGTGATATTTTCACAACCAAACGCACATCCGTATTTATAAGCTTTACCACTTACTGTCACATTCAATCCAAGGAATGGATCTGTATATGTAACATTTATCAAAAGCTCTCATTCTTTAGGAATGGAACACAATCATCTGAACGTGCCTTAAACATATTAAATTATGATATCTTAATACCTCTTTTAAGATATTGCTACTTCAGGAGCAAATCGAGATATACATACGATATAGAGACTTTTTTTTTTTTTGCTCTTAACATATATATTAAGGATATATCAAGCTTCAAAGCAAATACTGCTTTAGGAGCTATGAAGCACCATGAAATTTAACCACTTCCGGTGATTATAAATCAAAAATAAGATGAACTATATAAATATTTTATCTGGTAAACATGGACATAGCTTTCTTAGTATAAAAGTAACTTTGAGAATTAAATGGAACCAAATGATGGCCATATATACGTGTGGTGCTATACTTCTCGTACCGGGCCATCCTGCTACCCAATTCAGACAAACTCATGTTGCCACACGGTAGGGGACTAAGCTTTGGGGAGTATCACCATGTCACCACCTGCATATCACTAGCACAATAAAGACACCTTACACATAAGAATTTATGAGATACATAACTGGGGTTGAAATTGTCCACCAATGAGAACCTTGACTTATCCTTATCAAAAGAGACACCATTAGATATATAAAATATGGAGAATATATTTCTCTCCAATCTCACGAGATTGTATCCAAATAAAACGGCACCTGCATCACTAGACTAAAACACGTAATGATAATCACAGGTGATGGGCATATTTATTCAAGCTCAAAGGAACCAAAGAACAAGTAATTAATACTTATCTTATAAACAGTAGAAGGATTTCATCATTGGCTGAATTTTGAGAGCTGAAATTGTATAACAATCACCAACCGTCGCTGTGAAAATGCTATCATGTTTCTACGATTAGATATACAGGATATATTATTTAATTTTGAACTGAGGAGAGATTTCATTGTCTATATAATATTTTACAGACAAACTCCTATTTATCGGAGCAAAAGCAACAGCTTAATGGCCAAGCAAACTTGGTGGCTAAGCAAACTTGGTGGCCAAGTTTACTTGGTGACATCCAATTTACAACAATTTTAACATAATGTCATTTTTTCTATAACATTCCTAATTTAGACAAAGGATCGCGAGAAGCCCATTTTCTCTCTAGAAGGTTTCAAAAGTAGCTATTTTAGTGAATTTTATGCTGCGGGCAAATTTTGGTTTTATTCGATTTGTCCTTAGTTTTTCTCTATCTTTTACTGATTTCTTGTCTGTTTTTATTATTCATTTAAGGTACTTATTTCCTGTTTTGGGGTGCAGTGAACTTTATGCTTCATTTTGTGCAATTCCTTCATCCTCCTCTTTTTTCTTTTACTTCAAATAAGTTAGATGCCACTTTTGGTAAGTGGCATTATTGATCGCAAACTCTCACCTGTAATTGTTGAAGAGAGGAGATATATACATTCACCTGTAATTGTTGAAGAGAGCAGATATATACAAGTGTCAGAGACTACACAATCGTGCTTTAAGAACAAATAAAGCACGAGTTCACACCAACACAATTGTTGAAGAGAGGAGATATATACAAGTGTCAGAGACTACGCAATCGTGCTTTAAGACACATAAAGCACAAGTTCACACCAACACAGGCATGGCATTCAAAAGTGTGGCCTAGCGATCAATGAAACAATAGAAAAACCGTGACACCTCATGTTCAATCCCAGCCAAAACAGAAAACATTAGATTTGATTTCTTCCCATCCATCCAAGCCTGGGTGAGCAAAGTTACCCGATATCGGCAAGTCAATTCGCGCACAAGCTGGCCCCAACACGACCGTCATTTAAAAAAACCAACACAGGCATGTTTAAAGCAGAAATCTGGGATAAGACGAGATTGACTATTTTCTGATATCTCTATCATAGTTAATATAAATAATGCTTAATTGTAGTGTAAAAAATGTAATTTAATAGTCCTCTGATATCACGCTACACAGTGGAGGCCAAGTTGGCAGAAATTAATCACAAAATTACATCTGAAACAATTTTTCACACACAGCTTTAGCAGCAAAGGCCGACTCAGCTATATAATATTGACACACATCATATTAAGCAACATTCAGCCAGTTACAGATGTGTCTTTGCAGCAAGGTGTGTGAGTGCACGTTTGTGGTAAATGTGGCGCAGCTTTTTGCACTTCTGCACAAACGATGTAAGATCGATCTCCCCCTCGAGAAGCTGTTTTTCCAGACTTTCAGATTCCACCTCTGTTTTTTTCATGGCATCTGTATCAAGAGTAACACATCAGTTAATTATGCTTCTTTCTTTGCATGTCTGGTTAATATTGTTTTCTAATACAATAAGCTAGAATAATCCATGCCCAAGTTATCCATTCTACACCCACCATTGAAGGCCATCAGGCAACTTCTCAAGAATGGTTTGATCAGCTATGCAATCTGAGTTCCTAGTTCCTATCAGCCTTTTTTATTGCATACAAGGTTAGGGAGAACAATATAGTACACTCTTCAAATGGGAAAAATGTTCGTTGATCTACACAGGTCACCCTCGCATTTTTCGAACCCCCTCCCCTCCCCAAACTCTAGCACAACCCAAAGGAATGTGACCATGAAAAGAAACTAAGCTTAAGCAACCAAGGGTGTCACCTAGTGGTCAATGAAGTGGGTGAAAACCTTGGAGACCAAGGTTCAAGATGAAACACACATTTTTTTCCATCTACCTAATCCTTGGTAAGCAGAGGTACTCGGTACCCACCTGTCGAGTCATGAAAGCTCCCAATGCATCAGATCCTTACTATTTCTATATCTGAAAAGTTTCCTTACTCTAAGTCCAAGTTAGAGTTTAGACAAGGGATTGAACTTCTGATAGCCCCTCAACTAGTTGAAATTGCAGAATTAAGACCCCCCAAAATCAAAGATCTAATTTTGTTCTGCTGATGTATTATAATTATATTTTGCTCCAGTTGTCTTGTCCATCAAAAATGAAACCTACCCCTACCCCTACCCCTACCCTACCCCCACCCCCCAAAAAGTATCATGTACTTCCATTGTTTTTTACCTTGTAGCCGATGGAGGAGTG
The DNA here is from genome assembly GCF_019175385.1 of Lycium barbarum. Taxonomy (NCBI): domain Eukaryota; kingdom Viridiplantae; phylum Streptophyta; class Magnoliopsida; order Solanales; family Solanaceae; genus Lycium; species Lycium barbarum. Next base: position 124,774,142 of record NC_083344.1, read on the forward strand.
ATACAGGAGAGTAAAACTTTAAAAGCTCTTCTTTTCTTCTTTGCAGTTCATGCAGGTTTTCTTGAGCAGCAGCCAATTCAGTGGTGCGGATGATTGTGCACTGTAATCAGCAAAATAGGATCAACACATAAGACCTTTCAGATGCAATGAATACTTTGAAGGTAAAAGGTCAAACGACTCATTTAAAAATTGAAAGTAACACAGAGAGGAAGTAAAAAAAGAAAAATTAATATCTGACCTGATTCCTAAGCTCCATTATCTGCGGTTCTTTTTCTAAATTCTCCCCTGCAAAAAGAGTGGATTCAGAATCTATCTGCTTAATGAGTGAAAACCTCTAGATACTAGAAAGTGACCCAGACTTACTAGCAAGCTGCAGAGTTTCATTCCGAAGATCATCTCTGACCTGATTAGGTAATTTATGGGAAAACAGTCAATTAAAATCGCACAAATCCAGTGAAAAGAGAAGAGACCAGTTACAGTAAAATCTATATTAAGACGACTGTAATTGGTAACAAAGTTCTCACATAAATTAAGCGAGCATGAAGACAAGAAGTGCAAGAGGACCATTTTGGCCCAAAAAAGGGAAGGGAAGGAATGGAAGAAAGAACAAGAAACATTCATTGACTGTCCAAATCTGAAAGTATCTTATGATACTTAAATTGCATGAGTGAGAAATTAGAGAAAACTCAATAAAGCAGATTAAATGAAACTACTACAGTAACTCTCAACAAGATGGGGAAACACTGGAACAGCTTCAATGCATTCTTTTATCTTTAACTTAAAACCCTTGCCACTCATGGAGAAAAAACCCCATACAAATGTAGGACAACTAAATTCACCCATATATAACTTGAATACTTGCTGCCTGAAACAATTTGTTCATTCAACCAGGCACATGGGATATATTAGTGGAGCACAAATAAGAACTGATCAGTTCAATCATGTAGAACAGGCAACACAAACAATGGTAAACAAGAAAAAAATAACCTCTTACTTTATTCTGAGTTTTGACAGGCTCGAGCGAAAGTAAGAAGTTCTGATATGCATCCTTGTTAGATAGAAGGTTCCTTAGCTCATCAACGCTGAAAATTTTGGCAAGAAGGGAGATCGATAATCAGACACTAAAAGTGAAGCAGAATGAAGAAACAGGCTTAGCACTTCCCTTAATTATTTAATCACCAGAAAACATGATAACTCTTTTATCATTCCCAACTCCCAGCATGAAAACAAATAAATTCAGTCATGAATACTTTCAAAAATTCATCTGCTGGCAAAAGAAATTTCGGAGAAGTCAAATCTTACAGTTCATTTCGTGTCATCGTCAAAAGGATGCACATATGGTAACTTAACAGGTTCCACAAAATGATCAACCAATATCTTCCACAGACACTAAAGGCACAAAAGAAACATATAGAGATGCTTCTCTAAGTTGCACGGACTTTTCATTTTTTCTGCCGCACCCGTCTCAACACGACACGGGTGCGGGTGCGGGTGGGATTCGGTCAATCCACATTGGATACTTTGACCAGAGTCCATGGACAAATTTGGGGGGAAAATTGAGATTTTGATTTCTCAAAATAAAAGATAAAACAGATCTGAAACATGGGAAATGGCATACCTTCAATTCTTTTTAGCTTTTCCTCTTGGTCAATATTTGCTACTTATAAAATGTTTTCTTTCTCGTAGAAAAGACGGATAATTTCTATATTAATTATTAGCTTGTTGATATTTTGACAATTAATTTATGTTTTGTAACGCCCATCTTGGATAATGAACGATTGAATTCTACAACATACATGTAAGTTTTCCGAAGAATCTCTCTCAAAAAATTGGAATATCTTTATAGCTCTATTTTTATAATTTTGAATTTTTTTAAGCCGAATCCCATCACCGTATCCACTACCCGGATCCGTACCCCCGAATCTTAAAATTAAGATTTTACCGAATCCGACCCTCAGATCCGCATCCTTGTCGGATACCCGCACCCGAATCCGAGCAACTTAGATGCTTCTCACATATGAAGCAAACCTGAGGCCAACTTCCACCAGAAAAATTAGACGGCATTTAAACAAGATAACTATTTTACATTTCTTTCAACTTCAAGTGAGTGTTTGGATATAATTTTATAACTATTTCATTTCTGTGACTGAGTTTTTGGACATGACCTACTATTTTTGGGTGGAAAACATAAATTTGCATTATTCTGTTTTCTGTTTTCAATTCTGTTCTCCAACACTTCTATTAAACCAAAAATAAAATAAAATTGCGCTCGTTCTAGAAAACAATCGGAGTAAGGATATATATACCAAGATACACAGATAGGTATTTCTCGCCTATCAAACAAACCTAAGGATCAACTCTGTTTTCTTTCTTGTTTAGTTTCCAAATTGTTTTCATAAAAACAGAATATCTGGAAAGCTACTCCGATTTTTTCTAGAAAAAACACCCTATTAGCATCAATTGTCCATAATGTATTTAGTAGTTTTTAACCACAACGCTGAAAGGCTCTGCTATCTAACAATAAAACCTGTACCAGCACAGCAGAGTTTACAAAGAGAATTATACTGTTCCAAGTGCATGACGGTAGCATTACAGCTTCAAGATTTATCAGGAGTTGACCAAATTATTTATTGGGATCAGAGAGCTATATAAATTCTATTAGTTTTCCTTTTTAGAAAAAATATAAATTCTATTATGTTAGCAGGTCAACGTGAAACCGGTCTACATACCTAGTCAAGATAAAATTTCATGAGTATTAAGAAAAAAATGCAGATATACAACAGAAAAGGATCATGTACATCTTATAAAAAAAGGAAAAAAAGAATTTACAGAAAACAGTGCGCGTACTTCATTGTAGTGGATAATATACATCCGCCAACACCCACCTCTTATCTTTTAAAGCGGCAATAATGCCTGCAGCCTCTGCAGGGGAAACATGTGACACTGAGCTTGGCCTATCTGTTGGTCTTTGGACACCATAACTGCCTGAAGAGCTAGGAGTTCCAGGGCGGGAAGATCCGGGAGACTGAGAGCTTCCTACAGATGGTGGATACCATGAATCATTATTACCCTCCTGTGGGCGTTGCTGAGGTTGCTGCCCACCACCCCTGTAGGAATTTTTAAAAAGGTACATATGTTAAAAATAACTTAGTTTACATAAGATGATTTCATGCATCCTAGTTGTTGAGAGCATACCATGTCAGTAAAGTCAATGCAAGATACCAAGTCTTATGGTGAAAAAAACACATGAAATTACATGCATACAGTTTTCTGCTTTCTGAATGCTTACAGGAAAATGAATACAAGACACCAAATCTTTTTTATAAAAAAAGGTAAAACATTCTCTTAAACAGTATTAATAAGGTACCCAAGAAAATTACAAAAGAGAAGTTTTCCTTCTATGTCTTGAAGGAATACAAAAGATCTAGCATAGAGTTCATATCAGATACGATGTTCTTCCTACACCATAAGTGAAGACTCTTTAAACATCTATATTTAACATGTAACAACATAAGATATCTCTCTCCCATCCCACCCGCAAGGGTGGCTCAGTTGATTGAGCATGGGGCTTTCATAATGGAGGTCTCAGGTTTGAAACCCTGCTAAAGTAGGGAATTTGCCTTCGGGGTCGAGCTCGTCTCACATGGCTTGCCTAGTGTGGGTTATCTCTCCTGTGGTTTGCGGGCTATTGCACAGGAGAGGAGTTTACCCCATGCGCACCTAAAGGGTGGCGGCTGCGGGTTCCCTTGTCATAAAAAAAAAAGATATCTCTCCCCTATCATTAAAACATCTATTATCCATTTCCTTCCAGATATTCCAGAAAAATGCAAGTAGGAATCTCCTTCCAACATAATCTGCTGTCCTTAGAAGAGTACAACTCATGCCAGCTGCATAAAGCAAAGTTTTATGCACCCGGGCATGACCCTCTGGACTCAAGAACATTGCCCAAATCTGCCTGGTAAAAGTACAGTACAAGCAACAACAACTACGACTCAGTCCCAAACAAGTTGGGGTCAGCTATATGAATCCCCACTTCTTGTAGCTATCACCTATATGGATCTTTTTCTTCCATTGCGCTCTATCTTTAGCTAAGTCTGCATTGGTACGAAGCATATGTAGGACGCAACTTCCTTCCATGTAATTTTATGTCTAACCCGGCCCCTTTTAACGCCTTCACTTACCATATTACAGTACAAGACAGTAAACACCAATAAGATTGCCTTAGTAAAAGCTCCATTAGGTGGAGACCAACAAGAGAATTGAAGTTCCTCCAATTATACAGTAGCTAATGATCCCAAGCCTCACATTTAACCAATTCCTTATCAAAGTATAAATTGCTATAATAGACGTCTAACATTATGAATTTCTCCTGATTCCTGACAATAACAACATCTTTGTCGCCCCAATCCCAAACAAATCAAAGCTGACTCTATGAATCATTTAAATCTATCCTCTCAATTGTGGCACGTCGTATTCGAATATTCTACGATTTATTTATTACTCCCTCCGTCCTAATTTAAGTGTCTTACTTTCAGTTTTGATCTGTCCCAAAGTGCCGCTTTCTATATTTAGTAAGTTGACAATTCAAACACCATACATGACAAGTTTAAAACCACAAAATTCAAAAGACATTTTAGTACATTACACACTACAAGATTACAAAATCTCCTTATATTTCTTAAAACTTTGTGCCCAGACAAACTAAGACACTTCAATCAGGACGGTGGAAGTATGATTTATATTTTTTTCTTATAAGGAAATAATACACTATGATTTAAACTTTGAATAAATTAAGAATTCTATAAAACTAGATGTTCCCTAAATCCCACACTTATCCCTAAATCCACATCCAAATCACCAAAAAAAAAAAAAACCCGAACTGATTAGTGTAAGAAATAAACAATTTTTTTAACAAATTAGAAAATATATCATCCGGCAAACAAAAGAGAAGATCAAAACAGGAAGTATAGTAAAATGAGCCCTAATTTCAACAATGAAACGCGATTCAAGAATGGAATAACAAAAAAAGGAAATAGAAACACAGAAATATTACCAGAGTTTGTTGAACATAATTGGGACAATCACAAGAAAATGGAACCTTAAAAAGGAAGATAGTCGTTTTTTCAACTTTCCTTTGCAATAAAACTTCAAAGAAACAGCGTATCTATTTTCACAGCAATTTTCTATTATAACTACTGTTTTATTTTCTTCTTTTCGTGTATATATATAATATATACTCCCCACAATCGAGTCCGTGGCATTTTGCAACCTTTGTACCCTATCCTTTCTTTTTGTTAATGTGTGTCTTGCACCTTATCCTTTCTATTTTTTTTATAACTTGCACCTTAATCTTTTCAAATTTTTGCAAAACAGTAAAACTATTCTTTTTATAAATTACACATGAGGACAAAATGGGGAATATAAATAAAAAATCGTGAAATAATAAAAAAAGAAATAATATTCAATCTGAAAGCTGAAACAATTCTTTTTTGTCTCGTTCCCCTGCACATAGGGCACAAGATAACATCTATTATTTTTAACTTGAAAAAATAGCTTCTACTACATGTCAAGTCTTTATCAAGTATATTTTTTTTTTTTTTTTGCAGAGTTGAAATCAAATGGTGGAGTTAGCAAACAATGACTCGAGGAAAAAAAAAACATTTGATTCCTTGAGTGTTGCTGTTCAATTTGCTCCATAGAGTGGAACAACATTGACTCAAGGCAATTTTTTTTTTTTTAGTTTTCAGTTTCACAAACTTATAATTCCTCATATTATTACATTGTTACATCTTTACGCCAATCTATTCTTATATCAAATTGGTGAAAACAACACTTGGAAACTTTGCACCGTGATATGCAATTGAGCCTAGTTTTCATTATGCTTTATTAAATTGAAGAGAAACACTTGTAGCTTTTCAGTAATGCTGGTTTTATCTAAAATAGAATTGAAACTAAAAATGAATTGATCTTTGTTGTTTTTGTTTTACATGATAGTGTCTACAATTTTTTTAACCAAAAAAAATAATCTACAATTGTTTGAAGGTTTGATAGATCTGGAAACCTGTCTTTTGGGGTTGCAAACAAGAAGTTTTGGTAACTCAATACCCCAGTGACAAACTAAAGAAGATTGATATTGAACCTACCCTAAATTTCTTACCTTTCACTATTTTCTTCTTTGATGGACCTTTCAATTTCTCCTTGCTTTTATCTATGGATGATTTAGTAGTTGTTGACACCCAATTTTGTCCCACCTTTCCTCCGAAATACTTATTTTTCGCTTCTAATATTTTGGCAACTTTAAAAAATAATTATTTGCATTTTTTACTATAATTAGCTTTTATTAATATCGGCATTTCATTATCCTGTCATTATCTTTTACTACCGTCACTACTACCATTATTATTATTACTATTATTATTATTATTATTATTATTTTGTTATTATTATTATTATTATTACCAGTATTATCATAATTATCATTTCAGCATTTTTACCGCCTTATGCATACGCATCGCATTTATTTCGCACAATTAAACGTTGCACAACTATTACAATGTCATATAATTTTACCATCTGAGCACGAATAATTACATATTTCATACTTAGTCCATATTAATTCAGTCCATAATTAAATCCTAAAATTATTTGGGCTAAGGCTTAATTCGCAAGACCAGCCCACATTTAATTCACTACTCAGCTTACATTTTATTCATCAGCCTATTTTAACGCCCAGCCCACATTTTAATTCACCACAGCCCAACATTTTAAACAATCAGCCCAACATGTTAAAATAACCCAACCCACAAAATTATCCGGCCCATCCCGTTTCAGAATAAGGGAAACCCTCTTCATTTTTTCTTTCCTCTTCTTTTCTTTTAGTCTCCGCCTCTCTTCCTCTTCTCCCCGAACCCTAGCGCCGCGCCCCATTCCTCTCTGACACCCCCCATTCCCCTCTGCTGCCTCCACCATACCCTGTCTCCCACGCTCCTCTGCCACCCCACTCCCTCTTGACCCTGCTCCTCTTTCTCTTTCTCTCAAACGAAAACCACAATCCATCCTATAAAGGAGGGGAACAAATCTAAAAAAAAAGGAGAAGAGGAAAAAAAGAGAAAAAAGAACAAATTCTTGGAGAGCAGAAATCCTTTAAGAAAACATCAGTTCTTTTAGCAGCGTTGTTTGATATCAAGTCAAAAAAAAAAAAATCTAAATCGTCTTTTTTTGTTCTGTTTTTACCCTTGTCATCCGTTTGGATTTGAGGGTATACGAATTCGGAATTCGCGGTATTTCGAAGTAGATTTGTAGTGTTTGAAGGGATATCGAAACCCCCGCACCCTGTTCGCTGCACCAAAAAAAGGTCTGTAGTCATCCTGTCCTTTTTACTTTGCTCGCATGTTCTTTTCTTTCGTGTGTCGATGTGTGTTTCTTTATCGTTTCAGTCAATTTAGTGTGTTCATGCATATTCTGTAGTTTCAGTTAATATAACTTCAGTTAGTAGCTTAATAATATGAGTGTATGTTCGGGTTTAATTGATTGCGGTTTTAATAGTCGATAATGCTGGTATATGCATATCCCAGCCTAGATTGATGTTAGTCTCAGCTGTGTCTGTATGCTTATATTTAGATGACTATATTGATAATGTTTGGTTTAATCTGGTAATAAGGGCCTGCCTCGCTTAGTTATACGATGTTGTTTAACTTAAATTGGGGGTTTAGATATGCATATAGGAGTTTGAATCGAAATTCCTACCTGACCTTTTAAAATGTTTTAGTACTGCAATTTAGGAGTGCTCATACGAGTCATTGTATTCGATATTATCATTAGCATGCTCGAAGTTTAGTCCTTGTTTTACTTGAATGTTCAAACTGTTCTCATCTCTTAAGCAGTTCATAAGGACTTTGGATTTAACAAGACGCTAAAATAAGTTTTTTTATTTAAAACTGGTTGAAATGGGATCTCTGTATGCAAAAAATGAACTTGTAAGAATCTACTTGGATCTCACATACCCATCTTCACCTAGTCCTAACATAGACATTGCATAGAATTTGTCTCATATTGAGTTAATAAATCCTAGTTCTTTAAAGAGCATTCTATCTTCTCATATTTATTTGAAATCTGGTGGACAACAGTGATAGTTTAAGCTATCGATAGTTGCTTGCTTCAACTCCTTTGCCTCTGTTTGGGCAATCCCTAAATTTGAGTACTTGTTTGAAAGTCCAGAATGGTTTGAATCCCTTTTCTGTGAAGTAGGCATAGCATGCTTTAGCCCATTTTTTACCATTGTGCGAATCGAATATGTATGGAGCTTAGAGGTTACTTTAGATTGCAACATTATCATGAGTATATCAAGAATGTATGCATGTTTGATTAAATGTTCAATCTTGTACTTAGCATAATTTGATGAATGCGTTGCTGAAGGGTTTGATCTGTTTAAACTACCTACATGGTCCTGTGTTTGAATTTGAACATAGATAAGGCTCTTTCACGTCCAGTCTTGTCCTGTCCCTACGCCTTTACATGTCTCTCTTTTCTCTGAAACACCTATATGATTATCCTAAATGCATTGTATGATACTGAAGAGATGTTGTCATATGTTTGAGATGTTTCACATGAACATTTCGGCTCTGAATTTCTGTTTCATCTTAAGTGCTGTGTTGGTTTAAATTCTAAACATATTAAATAAGACCATATTTAATGACATCACTTGTATCCTTCTGTGTTTATCAATTCCTGTGATTTGAATACTTGTCCTTGTCTAAATTAAACAGTGGTCTTATATGCCTACATGTTATCAGTGCTGGCCTATAGTTTGCCCTTTGTGAAATCAGTATCCCTCATGCCTATTCTTGCTCTATATTGTGCCAAATGTTTCCAGCATATAGATGTCTTGTTACTGAACTTTAGCATAAATGAATGATTATGTATAAAGTGTTTCAGATAACAGCATAGGTTAAACAGTCCATTAATCATGTTACTTTATATATATGGTAAACCATGATGTATTCTTAACTACTATATAATTTTTCCCCTCCTCCCTTGCTGTTCAGCCTTATTTGAAAGTAGTGTTTTGCAATTTCTGTCTGTTCCCAGCTTTGTTGCTATCTGGGCAGTTTCAATTGATTTTTCTGGTTAGGCATGGGACTGAGTTTTGTGTTTTCTTTGGTATGTTTGGTTTTGGTCTGGGACATATGAGATACCCATGAGTTTTCCTTCCCTCTTTCTGAATAACAGAGGGAAATAAATCTCATGCTTGTTTTCTGTCAGAAAATGTGAATCTTCAGTTTCACTTGTTTATTCTGTTTATAGAAAGATTGATGATTCAGCATGCACTGTGTTAATTAAAAGTCATTAAGTTGCTCATAGATTGCTATACTTAGTGAAGTATAAAACCAGATCTGGGGAGCATGTTTGGGTTTGCTGTTTGCTTGATATTTTGTTGTGATCCCTATATTGCAAGCATGTTCGATTGGTCGTGTATATGTAGGTATGAGATATACATTAATTATGCACGGCAAATGTCTTGAGTTTATATTTGACATGTTTAACCTTATCCGTTGATTAGATACTAATCTTTTTCCTTTCATTTTTTTTGTGCATGACCATCGCATACGAGTCCGAGGGACTCATTCTTCTCCCGCATTCGGAGTTGGGCTAAAAGCCCAACGAAATCTTTCCGAGTCATTCCCTATCAATCCTGTCCGCAGCGGAAAATAGAAAACAGAATTTATTGGGCCGAAGCCCAATAGCAGGCAGATCCGCAGCATAAAAAAAAACGTGGGCTAAGCCCATTCCCACCAGCAGCAGATCAGCAGCCCCATAGTGGGCTGGCCCATCTGATTTATTGCCCTTTCATTTTATTTTGTGCCCGTTAATTTGTATTATGCAACTAACTTTTTTTTAGTTTAGATAAATCCTGAATGAATTAGTAGGTTTAGTTTTTAGTAATGGGTAGTCAATCTAAGGAAAACTAATAATTAGTTCCGTAAGTTTCATTTTCTTCTTTTATATTAAAGTTATTTATAGTATTTAGAATATTTACTTTTAGAATAATTGATTTTCAATAGCGTAAATTCATATTTTTGAGTCAAAGGAATCATATTTTATTATCTTGGGAACTTTAAAACGCCACTAACATGCAAACAGGAACTAAAGAATATTTTGTAGACATCTTTTAAGGTTTATCCAAATTATGCATATTTTAGCCAAATGTAGTTAATAAAACATAATCTTGTTTATACTTCTAAAACGCAAAGTCAATTAATACATCATCGTTTAGTTTGTTTCAAATATTTGTTAAAACACTGTGTGAACTCGCGTTTTCTCCTACTTATATGCAAATTATCATATTTCGAAATCTTGTTTTGAATAGCAGTATTCTACTTCCATTTAAAGCATTAGCAGCATTTATAACTTTATTTCAGATAGCACTTTAAAATCTCCTGTTATGCAAATTATCAGTTTCGTTTTAAACAGCATTATTATTTGAAGTCTTTTAGAAGTCTTATTATAAATAGCATTTAAAATCTTCTTTTATGCAAAAAGATATTATACTTTCTATAAGTCTTATTTTAAGATAACATTACTATTCTCATTCAAAGTTTTAACAACATTTATAAGTCTCATTTTCAAAAGTATCTCCTTTATGCAAATTACTATATCTTTCTTACAAGTTAGTTCAAATAGCATTATTATATTTTCTTTGAAACCTTAGTAATAGGTACAAGCTATTTTCTTAAAATTTAAACACTATATTTAACCTTAATTAATTAACCTAAGTCTGGCCGGATAACCGTAGTTAACGGATTCTAAAGGATGCCTAACCCCTTCCCTTTAGGATAATATAGAACCCCTACCTAGAATCATACTGATTAAGCAGACTATTAATGGAGGTTTAGTTAGCTTTACCTTAGTTAATAATTAGGTGCCCTAATTCACCATTAAACTAATTAGGTGGCGACTCCTTAAAATAAAGCAAAAAATAGGAATTTTCAATATGTTGTACTCCACTTCAACCCGGGTTAAAATGGGGTATAACAGTAGTGATGATGTCTTCAGTAATATTTACGCTTGGAGAGCTTAACCTAATCTCACCCAAGTTTTAATGATAGATGGCGGGAAGAGTTTCAGTTCCATTTATACTTTTAACCTAAGATAAATAAATTTTAGAAAAATGATTTTTTATTTGTATTCCCCATTTTGTCCTCATGTATTATTTATAAAAGAGTAGTTGTACTATTTTGCAAAAACTTGAAGAGGTTAGGGTGCAAGTCATAAAAAAAAAAGGATAGGATGCAAATCACAAAACATAGTACACATTAAGGGTGCAAAATGTCACGGACTCCTCCATAATCCACAAGTTAATTCTAGGAGCATTGTCTTCATTTTTTTGGGGCAGAATATCCTTCAAAGGCACTGGTCTTTAATTTTTGTCCTCCGCCTGAAAATTCATGGGTTCCTGGTTCTAACCCTTGCTAGGGCAAAAATTAAAAAAAACCAAAGACCAGTGTCTTTGAAAGGTTATCGCGAAAAACTAAAGATCATTCTGTATAGTTTTTTTTTTAGAAAAGACATCATTTCTGTTACACCTCGGAAATTTCTCCGTACTTGTATGATGAGTGGAATGATGAAAAGTTGAGTGAATGATGTTTTATTAAGTCGGGAATGGCTAATTAAGAATTTTTGGAAATAAGAAAGTCGCGGAAATTTTTTCAGCCAGTGGTCGTATATGGCACTATACGGCCCGTAAAGTAATTTACGGACCGTATAGTGCAATCGTCCTCCAGCTTGTCAAAAATCCCAACTTCCTGTAAATGTTGAATATGGTTAAATACGACCCAGTTTACGGCCCGTAAACTGGTTTACGGACCGTAAATCAGGTCGTAAACTACCATGTCCATCAGCCAAAACTTTCTGTCTTTGAAATGGTTAAATACGACCACAGTGGACGGACCGTAAATCAAAATACGGTCTGTATATGGTGGTTTATGACCACTGTTCATCCCGACAAGAATTCATTAAAGATCAGATTTTGTGATTTTAAAAAGGGACTTAGACTTCATATTACTTCATTATTCATCCAACAACTCAAGAGACCTCTAGAACATTCCAAACAATTCCTCCACAAGAATTCAAGAGAATTAAAGGGAATATCAAGACCAACAACACTAATTTCATGAAATCTAGTGTAAGAACACATCAAAGGATCTTCTAAGTGAAGAAATTCTCAAGAAGGTGGAACTAGGGTTTTGGCTAATTGAAGTATTCAACTTAAGGATTGTTCAACCATCCTCCAAGGTAAGTTTCATGATTGTTCCATGTTGTTTGAAGTATTGGAAAGCTTAGACACTTGAAATGTAGAAGAACATAGAAATGGGTCATTATTGAGTGAATAGTGACATAAATGAATGATAGTGGAATTGAACTATGAATATTGAAGTGTTGTGAGTACTAATACGTTATAAATGATGTTTATATCATGAAACAAGCATTAAATGCATGAAAACGCAAGGATGAGCTAGAAGTAGAAATAAGGGAAAATTGGAGGAAAATGGTGGATTTTGCCAAATGTACGTAAATAACGATTGTCGATTATGATATTGCGAGTAATATTATGAATGTTGGGAGTTAATGTAAAACATGAGAAAAGTGGTATGAGCGAAGGAAGCGTTGTCCGACTTTTCCTAGAATTAGCGATGCGTTCTTGTAGTTAGTTACTAATGTTGATACGGATTCTCTTATGAAGGTAACGACGTGATATCGACGGAGAACAAGCGAGCGATATCTTAGATAAACGACCAAGGTATGTGAGGCTAGTCCTTCTTTCTAATGGCATGAATCTTTTGACTTGAGCCCCTATTCCTTTTATGAGTTCTTACATTCTAAGAAGTTAAAAGCTCATACTTATGAATGTCTATATGGGATAAGTTATGCGATATGATGACACTAGAATGATGATGATGTTATTCCTTGCCTACACTCACCTTATGTACTAGTCCTTTCAAGGTAAGGCAGAATGTCCATGATGGTTCCATAATGTAATCGGGGGATCATGACCTTACGTCACCCCGATAGAGTAGAGTTGATCATGAGTCTTACATATGCATTATGATAAGATAAGTATTTTATGATAAGCATATTACTATGAGCATTTACATTGAGCATGTCATGAGCATTTCACACTGGGCCTAGTTGGTCGGGCAGACACCGCTTCGACGGGCGGCGATACGGATACACCATGACCTACGGGCGTGGGCTGACACCACTAGTGGGCGGCATGAGATGGTACCCCGGACGCGGGAGACCTGGACGCGGGCTAATATTATTGATTATCACACCGTTCCGACATGGACGGGCAGCTTGCATATGATGCATACATGTTATGATGATGAGTAAGACAGCATGCATTACTTCATGTATGATTATCAGTCAGATTCAGTTGTCTCATATTGATGTTATCCTCATATTACTGATGTTTCCTTTCATTATGTACGCCTCTCATACTCGGTACAATATTCGTACTGACGTCCTTTCTTCGGACGCTGTGTTCATGCCCACAGGTAGACAGGGAGGAGAGCTTGGCCCAGGTCCTCAGTAGATGTCAGCTGTTAGATAGCACTCCATTGTTTGGAGGTGCTTATGGCTATTCTTTTGATATACATTCATATATGCATATTTTGGGCATGACGGAGTCTTGTTCCGTCCATGTATTCATTATGTTAGTAGAGGCTCGTAGATACGCAGTGTGGGTTAGATGGTCTCACAAGATGTTTTCATATGTATGTATATTATTTTGATGGGCGAGAGGCAAATGTATATAAAGTATTTATGTTTTGATAAAATATGATTTTCCTACAATTGGTATGTAAAATTGATAAAAGAGTATTATATGAGCGAGACAAGCAGTAGAGTAAGCGGTGCTCGGTAATTGCTCCGGGTACCCGTCGCGGCCCCCAGCTGGGTCGTGACAATTTCACCCTTAAATTTGGCCGCATAACTCACTTTAACAACTAAACTTAACTTGAAAATATACCTCCTAATCTAGTATGAAGTGAAATTAATATCACCTCTCATACTGACGTGGTAAAAAAAATATATAAAAGCGCATAAATATTTTTTTAAAAAGGGTGGGCCCCATTTAACATTTTCATCAGCCAATAAAATAATAAACAAAAATAGAGATGGGCCCAGGCCCTTTCTCCTTCTTTTACCCCCACTCCTTTCTCCCCTCGCCCCCAATCTCTCTCCTTTTCCATATTCCATATGCCACGTTTGCTCATCTTTTCTTCTTTTCTTTTTTTTTTTTTAAAAAAAAAATCATCTAGCAGTCCCTAGGATTCAACCACATAAATAATTCTTTTAAGTCTTGGATCATTTCCAATTGCAAGTGTTTGTAATTATATCAAAGATTTCATAAGCAATGCTCCTGGAAAATGTACAGAGCAAAAAGTTTGGGCATGGGTTTCCACTACTACTCAGAAATTGAAGCGGGTAGTGATGGTTCTAATGGAGTTTCGCTGAACGACGGTGGTACTGCTATTGTCTGGCACTAAAAGTCTGAAGTGAAGTTATACCTGGAAGAAGAAAAAAAAAATCGCAAAGGAAAAAGAGGAACGAAGTGGAAGTTTTCATTTTTTGCTCTGTATCTTTTTTTTATTGTCTTCTCCAGCTATCTCTTTTGGCAATTAAATGGAATATTTTATTAATTTTCATGAAACAGTACAAAACAAATACAATCACTTCAACAAATACCTTCTTCTTCATTGCCACAACCTTATCTCCATTTACACTTCATTTGCAATTTCTAAGTTCTGCTACACGCATTTCTTGGCTTTTGGGATTGACGCCTTTGTAAATGTGTTAGATTTCTGTGGATGCATCTATAATTTTTTTGCGATGGTGGAGAAATCGAGTTCTAGTGAAGTAAAAAAAATAAACACAAATTTGTGCAAAGAAGCTCAAATCTCATAAATGGGGAATCGTTATAGCCAAAGAAATAAGGAAGAGAAGAGTTTAGAACGAAAAAAGAAAAGAAAAAAAAAACAGAAACAGAGCATGATCCATAAAATGGAGAGAAAGCTTGGAAATGGTTGAAGTGGGTTTCTAAGAATACAGGAGATGAAGGGTTGAGGTGACCTGACGTGGTGCTGACAAGGCAGTGACTTGGTGCGTGTGTAATGCACATTCTATTGTGAGAATGGTATTATAATTTTATGGTGATATTAATCTCACTTCATACTAGATGAGGGCTATATAATTACAAGTTAAATTTAGTTGCTAAAGTGAGTTATCCGGTAAAATTTAAGGGTTAAATGGTGTATTTTTTCTTTTTCTTTTTCTTTTTTTAATTTTATAAAATTTATACTTTTTTTTACAATCTTTAATATTTTCTAAGAGAAAATAAAATCATGAAATTCATCCGAAAAAATAATTTTTTACTAGCCTCGCCCTAAGCCAACCCTGCAACAACCATCAAAAGTCATGAAATTAAATCCAAAATTTGTTGTTTGGTTAATACTTTTTCCAGCCAGTTATAGGGAAGAAGATGGCGAGGGGCGAGAGGTCTTTGATGTTGGTTTAAGAGAAGAAGTCGAAGGACAGGGAAAATTCTAACGAAAGTTATCAATTGTTTGATTATATGAAACAACTTTTTAATCGGAGAACACGTGAATTTATGAGAAATATCTTAATAATGTCTAAGGTAGATGGTTCATGTCGGTGGTGATGGTATATATTGGAAGGTGCGGGTGATTTTGGATAGTGATGAAAGAAGAAGGGTTGGTTTGGTGAGCTTGCATGTCATTTTAGGGGGGCCAAATTTAAGCCACTTTTATAATGTTAAATGGACCAATTTTTTTTATACTTGTAACAGTTAATCTATATATCCACAGGTGTACTACATCAAAATATGTAGTCCCCCTCCAAAAGGTTACATTTACAGTATTGATCTCTACAACTGTCTATTCTTACAAGAGATCTAACACATCAAAAATATTTTCTGTCTGATCTAGAATTTCCTGTTTACACCAAAAATAAAAAAGAGCTAGGCAGTTCATCTTTAGCTTCTGTAAATTATTCTGCTTGTTCTCAAAACATCTCTGGTTCCTCTGTTTCCAAACAGTCCACCAGATACATGATGGGTCAATCTTCCATCTCTCCTCTTTTCTTGTTACATTCCCATCTCTGTTCCAGCATTTTAACACTCCTTCTATGCTCCCAGGCTTCACCCATCTGATCTTCCTCAGGTTGATTAACATCCTTCATAGCTGGTCTGTCCATTTGCAGTGCAAGAAAAGATTACTGATTGTCTCATTATGATCCCCACACAAAAAACATCTCGAACATAAGTGAAAACCTCTTTTGTTCAAGTTTTCATGAGTCAACACTGCCTCTTTTGCCAACAGTCAGTTAAAACAGTTCACTTTATAAGGTACTTTTGTCTTCCATATCATCTTCCATGGCCATCCTTCTTCTTGAAAACTTGATACATTCAGGTCTTTGTATGTTGAGTTAATAGTAAAAATTCCTTTGCTATCCTTCTTCCATTCCAGAGTATCCCTTTCCCCTGTTAAGTTGATGAATGTTGCCATTGTATTGTGGAATTCCCAATCATTCAAGTGTCTTCTCAGATCCAGATCCCACGCTTGTCCAGTCCACATCTCAGCAACAGCAGCATGTTGCTTTTGGCTAAGAATGAACAAGACAGGGAATTTCACCTTTAGAGCTGTGTCACCCAACCATATATCATTCCAAAAGGATACCTTTAAACCATTACCAACTTTACATCTTATTCTTGCAAGCATTATTTGCCAGTGATTCCTGATTGCCCTCCACACAGTGCATCCATATGGAGTATTAACCATGTTTGTCATCCACTTGTCCTTCAAACCATATTTAGCAGTAATGACTTCCTTCCATAGCATGTTTTCCTCTGTAGCAAATTTCTATAGCCATTTCATCATCAAACTTTGGTTTTGCAATTTCAAATCTTTGATACCCAATCCCCCTGTCTTCTTGCTCACAATCAGTTCCTCCCACTTGACTAAGTGAAATTTCTTCTTATCTTCATTGCCCTACCACAGAAAGTTCCTTCTAAGGGTATCAATTATCTTGATTACATTGACAGGTATTAGGAATATGGACATCATATAAGATGGTAAGGCATCTAGCACACTATTGACCATGGTCAATCTTCCCCCAAGAGAAAGATATTGGATTTTCCAGTTTGTCAGCTTCTTCTCACATTTTTCTAAAACTCCATTCCATATTATTTTTGACTTGCTCTTGGCTCCCAAAGGCATGCCCAAATATGTAGTTGGAAGCTCCCCTAATTTACCTCCTAATTTCTCTGCCAAGCTCTCCACCTCTGCAACCTCATTAATTGGATAAATGAAGCTTTTATCCCAATTAATGTGTAATCCTGAAACTGCTTCAAAGATGATGAAGATAGTTCTTAGGATTAAAATGTTCTCTTCCACTGCTTCACAAAAGACAAGATTATCATCTGCATATTGCGGATGAGTAATCTCCAAGTTTCCTGCACCCACCTGAAATCCCCTTATCCAGCCATTCACTTTAGCTGTCTGAAACATATTGCTCATGCCCTCCATTGCCAGGATAAATAAGAAAGGAGACAAAGGATCACCCTGTCTCAATCCCCTTTGAGAAGGAAAAAAAACCACAAGGAGATCTGTTGACCAAAACTGAGAACTTAACAGAGCTAATGCAATGTTTTATCCATTTGATCCATCTAGTTCCAAACCCCATTCTCTCCAACATATTTATTAGAAAGCTTCAATTCAGATGATCATATGCTTTTTGAATGTCTAGCTTGCATAGAATACCAGGTTTCTTACTCCTCTGTCTAGACTCCACACACTCATTAGCTATAAGAACTGCATCCATGATTTGTCTTCCTTTAATAAATGTCATTTGTTGCCTGTCCACCAGTTTATGTATTACCTTTTTAAACCTCTCTGCCAGTAGTTTGGCAATGATCTTATAGACTCCCCCAATCAAGCTAATAGGCCTGAAATCATTGAACTCTATAGGTCCAGCTTTCTTTGGAATCAAACCCACAAAAGTGGCATTCAAACTTTTTTCAAAATAACCTTCAAAGTAAAAGTTCTGTATAGCAGCTACAAGCTCTATCCCTATGATATCCCAACACTGATTGAAAAAAGCCATAGAGTATCCATCAGGACCTGGAGCTTTGTCCCCTGCACATGCCCTGATGGAGTCCAGTATCTCTTGAGGTTCAAAAGGGGCCATAAGAGTTGCATTATCTTCAGCATCCAATCTAGGAGAATTCCTCATATCAAATTGTGGTCTCCAGTTTTCTGTCTCTGAATACATCTTCTCATAATATGACACAATTTCTTCCTTCACTTCTCCAAGATCCTCCAGAATTTCTCCATTTACTCTTAACTTGTCTATAGTGTTTGCCCTTCTGTGTGCATTTGCTGTTCTGTGAAAGAAACTTGTGTTTCTGTCTCCCTCTTTCAACCAAGTTGCCCTTGATCTCTGTCTCCAAGCAATCTCTTCATGCCTAGCAATGTCTTCAAATTCCATGGTTAGGGCCAGTCTAGAAGTTATCTCCTCCTATTTTAGGATTCTATGATCTTGTATCTCTTCCAGTTCAGCAAGCTGAGCCAATACCACTTGTTTCTGCATTCCCAAATTCCCTTGTGTTGTTTTACTCCACTCTTTCAATTTTCCTTTTAAAGCTTTCAACTTTGCTACCAGTATAAAATCTGGCTTTCCACTGTAATTGAAGGATTCCCACCATGTCTTCACTCTCTCATTAAAACCCTCTGTCTTTAGCCACCAGTTCTCAAATTTAAAATAAGAATTGGTTTTCTCCCATTCTCCACTTTGAAGTAACAAAGGTGAATGGTCAGATGTCACCCTATGTAATATGGACTACCTGATGTTCCTAAAGCTAGCATCTCATTCTTCTGATATCAGGAATCTATCAATTCTTGCTGCAATATTGTGTCTGTCTCCTTTCTTCCAAGTAAACTTCCCTCCTGTCAGGGACAAGTCCACCATTTCCATGTCTTCAATGAAATCAGAAAATCAATCATTGCTTTGTTGATTCTTCTGCAGTTCTTCTTTTCAGATGGATATCTAACTGTGTTAAAGTCACCACAAAGAACCCAGGGCCCTGGAATAAGACTCCTTGTTGCACCTATTTCCCCCCAAGTTTCCTCCCTTTCCATTCTATCATTTGGTGCATAAACTCCAGTCATGTTCCAACTGAAATCTTGACTCCTTCCAGTGAAACTACAAGAAACAGAGTACATGCCCTCACTACTGATCACCCCTTCCCAATCCCTTTTGTCCCACATAATTACTATCCCCCATTTTGTCCCACTAGCTTCTAATTGAACATATTTGACCCACCTGCTCCCCCAAACTTCTCTCACTATATCAGTGATATCCCCTTCCACTTTTGTTTCCTGGAAACACACCACATCTGCATTCCAGGTAAGTAAAATATTTTTTATCATACTCCTTTTTTTACTACAGTTCAGACCCCTAACATTCCAGGACACTATACTCAACTTCATTGATATTTTATTGCTAAATATCCCCCCTACTTCTAGTACCATTACTCATGAATTTAGTATCTAATTCTAGCCCCTTCAATTCATTCATCCCCTTCCTTTTTGTGATTGATTGTTCCCCCTTATTCTCCTGCTTGTTGCTATCTATCTTCATGAATAACTCTTTAGCTTTCTCTTCACACCCTTTAAAGCTAGCACCAAACTCTGTGCTAAGTCTGATTATATGTTGTTGAATCCATTCTGGAGTTATTAATGCTGGAATGGTTGCTTCTTCTGGTAATTGAATTTTCAGAGGGGTAACATCTTCATTTATCTCTTATGTATCTAGTTCTTGCATCTGTATTTGTAGATGTAGGCCCTTGTCTTCATTTTCTGTTACTGCTGGTTCCTCTTCTTCAGATGAATTTCCCATGAACTGTTCAATTTGATTATGTTGAGTCTCCTTTTCTCCATCACTGTTCCCCAGTGGTTCAAACATATTCTGGGTTATTAGTCTTGACAAGTTAGCCTGTATTTCTATACTAACCATGTCCTCTAAATGGGATTCAGAAATTGACTTATGAATTACTACACCAAAAGGGTCAATAATTCGACCCAATTGCTCTATTCTATTAACTGGGCCCAAATGCTCTATTCTTTTAATTGAGCCCGCAACTGCCTCTATTGGCCCTTTCCCTCTTGTTTCCAGCCCACTTGTCCAATTCAATTTTTTCCCTTCTCCCGAGGTCCCCATATGGGTTCCCCTTATTTTTGCTGACTTCTGATAAAACCCTAGTCCTTTATTAACCATCGGACAAAAGGTTTCTTCATCTCTTCTCCTTTTCTTTGCTCTGACTTCCACCGAAACTTCACACCATATCGGAATAGTGTAGGTATATTCTTCATTGGACACTTCCACCTCTCTCGGAATCTGCTTCCCATCTCCTGCCACTTTGATTCGAGCCCAGTGTAGATGGTTCTTGAGTGAAGTCTCCTCCTCTGTTTCTAAAAACCCTCCGCATTGATCTCCAATTTGTTTGAAGATTTCTTGTGACCATAGGCAAAATGGAAACCCTAGAAGTCTGATCCACACCCAATCCCTTTTAATTTCTGCAGGCCAGCAACCCGTAGTTGGTTTCCACCATTCGAGTGCCAACTGCATCTTCTTCCAGGTCCATTCTCCGGTCATGATGTGCTTTGTTTCTTTCCTTGATGGGAGCTTAAAGAGAAAATATCAGTTACACCCCGGAAAAATTTTGCGTTACCAAAAACTGTAGACGGCTTAGAATGGGCCAAAGGGCCAATACAGCGCGAACGCGCCCCCAACGTGGCGCGAACGCGCTGAACAAAAATCTGAAAATCAATTTCAGAATGAAGGTTGTGTTATAAGAAGGTAATAATGGCATATATATGACATTTGGAGACCATATGGTGTAAATTAGTTCATATGCTAATTGACGAAAAGCCCTCGTTGCTGCAAGCTAAGTGGGGCCCACATGTCAAAGTTTTATAAAGGACATATGAAGACACATACGAGTAGTATATGGAAAGTTGAGCAAGTCCTAAGAAGGACCCATAAGCCAAAAATGAGCATAAGCCCTCCAAAAGGACGATTTAAGGAAACGTTTTCGGATGATCTGACTTGAAAGGGAAAAAACGGCATTATAAGTTTGGAATTTGGGAAAACCACCTGAAATAAAAGTTGTAGATAATTGAAATAACTTTCTAACCATAGGTCGTGGGCCCTCATACGATATCGGGATCAAGAGTTATGACCGTTTTACTGAACGAACATCCAGTCAAAAATTTTAACCCTGCGCGAACGCGCCCAGAGGGGGAGCGAACGCGCAGAAGGAAATTATTTAACTCTACGCGATCGCGCCAGAAGGCAGCGCGAACGCGCAGAGCATTTTTCCAGCTGCTTCTCGCAGCTTCTAAACATCATAAAAAGGGGGAAACCCCCCTCATTTTCAGATCAACACACGAAAAACACACCCCAAAACTCTCCAAAAATCTGGAGAGTTCTCCCCAACTCCCCAAACCAAATTTTGCCCAAACCAGGTATAAAATTCCAAATTTCAGTCCGGGTAGCGTATAATTATTGGTGCAGAATCATATAACAGTGTGTGGTGGCCTAAATTTAGCATGGAAAAGTGGAGATTAAGCAATATTAAAGGGAGAAAGGTATGAATCTCTTTCTATTTGTGCTAATACTGGTTTATTTACGAAGAATACGCGATTAAATAATTGTATACTGAGTTAATTAGTTATGAAAGTTGGAAAACAGCGTGTGGGCTGTTTTATGAGATATTTTGGAGTTGGAAACATTATATTTGATGTTGGTATTGTTGTTGTTGTTGTTGGCTGCTGAATTAAAAATTTGGGCTAGGCATATAAACAGGGGAGATGCTGCCCGATTTTCGGCAGAATATAAAATAGTATAATTTGAATTATGGCACAAGTGTACGATGAAAAGGCTAACATTAGTGTGAATTATCTTAAATGTAGACTTACAAGCTCGGACACATAAGCGTAGCTAATAGGACGTGGAACAGGTATGTTAAGGCTCGTCCCTTTTTCTTTCAAAGGCATGATCCCGATATTGTGAATTTAAAATTGTCTCCATATCTTACTTGTTTTTAAAAGTTAGATGTCTATGATTCTAAGGTATGATTACTTTCCCGATAACCCGTCAACGTTTTTCAAAATGTTCGTATTTTTCCAAAACAAAGGTTTATGGTATTGTAAGCTTTTATGACAAAAATGATGGATATGTATTAAAATGACAACGCTGACGTCAAATATGAGAAAATGTCTATGACAGATATGTTGACGATATTTTCCTACCATGAATATGACAATATGAAAATGTTAAGTTATTTCTTGATTTCTCAACTCTATTATGGATAATCACTGTTTTAAAGGCTCCAAGTATATGAAACGATGCCTCATGACCCTATTTTATATTTCCTCATAATGACACTCTTCATTGATAGTCTCGCCTTATGATACTAGTTCCTTCAAGGTGAGACGAAGCGATCATGGTTATTCCATAATGTAATCGGAGGTCACCGACTTTACGTCACTCCGATGGATACATGATTTTTTTTTGGGCTCTCCTGCATGCATATATGACATATGTATATGCACATGGGGTGGGGGAAGGGATACATGGGGGATGGGAAGGGAAACATGTTTCATAGCCACCTAGTCAGCTGGCTTATCATCCCGGACGCGGGATGCCCGGACGCGGGATATATGGGCGAGCCGACGTATTTCGGCGCTATGTGGGCGAGCCGACATTGTTTGGTGCTATGACATGACATGATATGATATGACACGACATGATATGACATGACATGATATGATATGACACGACATGATATGACATGACATGCTATGACAAGATATGCTATGACACGACATGACATGATATGATATGATACGATATGAGATGATATGATAAGATATGACATGACATGACCAGATAAGTATGCATGGTATCCGCCCTCAGCGGCACTCATATGTACAGGTTACTCTTTTATTCTATGACATGTTTTATGTTTCCATGCAGTTATTATTCACACGCATATTTCTTACTATGTTACTATTCTTGCCTTACATACTCAGTACATTGCTCGTACTGACCCCTCTTCTTCGGGGGCTGCGTTCATGCCGCGCAGGTACACCCAAAGGAAGCGAAGTTAGCATAGAAGATGTTCCAGCGGAGTTGGTAGGCTCCACTTGTCCTGGAGTGCTGCCAAGTCAGAATATATGTACTATGACGCTATGTTCGAGGTTAGAGACTTTGCAGACAGAGTCGTGGGTATAGAGTGTCAGCTTTGTAGACGGCTTCGCCAGTCGATATGTTATTATGTCTCATGTCACGGGTCCCACATGATTATAGACTTTACTTATGAAAAGAAAAAGAAAAATAAAAAGAGATTGGAGAACTTACTATGTATTTATTTCTTAATTGGTTCAAAAGATTATATGTGTAATAAGAGTCAGCGGGTTCGCTCGGCTCCGAATGTGGGGTCGAGTGCCCATCACACCCTAGTAAAGTCGGGGTGTGACAATATCCATCATTCATGGCATGGACATTTATACCAAAAGCAGTCTTCCAAGTGTTGCATGCCCATCTTCTTACATCATTTAGAGTGGCTATCTCTTGTGTTGGGCTCTGAAACTTCCCAACTACACGTCTGCTCAGTAAGTCTATCTCGGATATTGAAGTCCCCCCTGAGATTTTTATATTGTTTTTCGTGCTCTGAACTTGTGCCTTTTTCGTGGCCTCCGTCACCCATCTATTGCTGCTGCAGGCCTCTTTGAAGGTTTTATCCAGCTGTTTAGTTGTAGGTTCCTGCGACTTCTGTGTTTGTTCTGGTTTATATGTAAACTTTGCAATTTTATGAGCTATATTCCCCCATCCTCCATTGAATGTAGTCTCCGGTGTAATAATGACAGATTTGCTCTGGCCTTGTAATGCTATGAAACTGATGTATTTGTAACACCCCGCATCTTGGAACTGAGTTTAAGCTCATATCATTAGAGTTCTAGTGGAAACACTGAAGGTTTGAACGTTTTTGCGAAAATGGTTGATAGGCCTACTTCGGGAAGCGATAACTCCTTGATCGGTTTGGAATTTGGGTAAGTACCCTCAATGAAGTTGTAGTATGTAGAAATACCTTTCTAACGATATAAGGACCAAGCCAATCAGAGATAGGAGCAAGGAGATATGATCGTCTCAATATGGCTAATAGTAAGGCACTTGAAATCCTATAGAATCGGCTAAGTTTTCGATACGTCTGCCTTCCAGTCAACTTTCGTGAAACTCCGTTGGGAATTTGGGAAAACTTCCTTGATGAAAGTTGTATCCCTTTGAAATAGCTTTCCAACGGTATATTATGGGGGTCAAACGGACATCTGTGCAAAGAGTTATGCCCATTTTACTGAAGCCTGTTCGCTGGAAACTTCGCATGTGTTACGGTGGACGTTACGGGCCGTAACACGTGTTACGGGACCGTAACAGTGAACCGTAACGTCCCAAAAATTTCCAGAACCTCACTGGAAATTTTCACTAAGGTACGGTCCCAAGTTACGGTCCGTCCTTCGTGTTACGGGACCGTAACATGGGGCGTCCTTTGGTCCGTAAGTACGTTTCGGGTCACCTGACTTCGAGAGGCCATAACCCTATCATAAATTGGGAATTTGGGAAAACTCAAAGAATGAAAGTTGTAGATAATTGAAATACCTTTCCAACCATAGGTTGTGGGCCCACAGGTGACATCGGAATAGGGAGATATGGACGTTTTAAGACAGAAAGGTCCCAACCCGATTTCAAGTCGGGTCAAACCCATTTCCCCTTGGTATTTAAAGGAAATGCTCAACCCTAGCAGTCCCATTTCCTCATATTTTCAGATTTTAGAGAGAGAGAGAGGGAGATAGAGGAGAGTTAGAGAGATAAAGTAGAGAATCAATCAAGTTGAAGGCCCCGAATCCCGAGGCTCGTGAAGGATAAAGTGTAGTACAAGTTGTTGCCGTCATTCTAAGCTAAAAATCGAACTCGGGGATGTTTTTTTCGTGGTGGATGCTCATAAAAGGTAATGTTTCTACTCCCTAATCATTTATAGTTGTGAATTGATGAATTCTTGGGAAAATAATAAATGGGTTTGATAAAGAGAATTATATGAACTATGCTAGAGTTGTTGGATTGTTGACTTGGGATTGTTGTATTCATATGGGTGATGAAGAATGATGTTAATTACATCTAATTGAGATTGTAGAACCAACTAGAAGTAATAGAATGGGGATTGGGTGAAGAAAACATTATGGAGCTTCATGCCCACCAAGTGTTTGATAAAATGCTTAGATGAACAAAGCATGGATATTGTTGCTAATATAGAATCCCTATGACCTGTATTGCTATAGATTGAAGTTGAAGGGATTGAAGGACATTGTGATACGCTCAAAAGCGGGAAGTTAAGGTATGTAGAACTTCCATCTACATGTGGAAATCTCTACGTTCTTCCCCATGATCCGTTTCGTAAAATCTATGAAGTTCAAATCCTAGGGCATTAAACCCAACATATTGGTAGCCCGTAATTATGTATGTACGTTTGTACATGAATTTTGTATCTATGTTCGTTATTGTATTCCTAATCTTCCATTACGGATATTAGGAATCCTAGCTTAATCCATGAATCATGAATTCTTCCTCATGTGTTCTCATTATGTTTATATGAAACTTTATGATTTCATCCAGCAAGTTACAAGCATGTTTTCAAGACAAGTATATATATATGATTTCGAACTATTGTTATTACTCATGAACCAAAAAAACATGTTTTGCAAGACTATGACAAGTTATCTTATGAAACTATACAAGCAAGTTATGATTCATGAAAACCATGTACAAGCAAGTTATGATTCATGAACACTATGTACAAGCAAGTTATGATTCATGATATACCATGGGCAGCAAGTGCCACTATTTTACATGTTCATGTTTTGGGAGTTGCATTAATTACTGAGGAGGGCTTCAGATAGCCTGAAACTACGTAGCCACCGTATGATGAGGATCGCTCCACCCATGTCCCAGACGATCTCTCATAATGACTGGATCCCTTCATATTTTATCAAATCTCATGTTCCCTGGCAAGGACTGAGTGTTCTGCTGGCGGGACGCAAGCACCAGACCATGGATCGGTTATAAGTTATTGCTCTCCCTACTTATCATGTTTTACTGATGAGTACATTTATATATATGTACTCATGCTCATGTTCATGTCCAGGTTTTCAGTTTCAGTTCTTATCATGTTATTCCATGTCCCGTGTTATTTCTTTCAGTTGTTTTACATACCAGTACATTCAATGTGCTGACGTCCCCTTTTTATTGCCCGGGGGCCTGCATTTCACGATGCAGGTACGAACTTACAGGACGACACATCTGCTCATTAGGATCTGCACGTACCAGCTTATTGGTGAGCCCCATCTCATTCGGGGTTTAGTTAACTTTTGTTTATGATTAGTTATGCATCTAAAGTATGCTGGGGGCCTTGTCCCAGCAAGTACGTTTTATGTTCAGACTCATGCTAGAGGTTTCATAGACTAGACAAGTCAGTTATGTCATGTCAGACATTTGGAGTCGTATAGCCATTTTGGCTCACTCATGTTTAAACAAGTATTCTTATTAAGTATTATGACTTTCTACGTTTTATAAAGGCTCATCATGCATTCACGTTATATTCCGCTTATGTTATGTATTATGATGATCAGCAAGCCATGTGGTTCGCTCGGTCACATGCAGTCAGGCACCGAGTGTCGTGTTACGTCCAGGCCATGGTTTGGGGCGTGACAATATCTGCCACTCTCATTGTGTTTTAGAGTGCAGAAAAATTCTAAGAAGTGATCCTTCAAATTCCATCTTCTAACCACCTTCCCCTGTAATTTGGATGCTTCAATAAATACTGCTACTATCCACTTTAAAACTTTAATGCCAACTTTGACTCGTCTCATTAAATTCCTGCTGCGTTCGACCCATTCGTACCAAGATTCTGCACCAGATTTGCATTTAGTAATATCATAGGACTTAAAACCGGCATTGTTAGAATATGCTATTTTCCTCTAGAGAAAAGGATCCGGCCATAGTAGCCTGAAAGGACCCCTGAAATGGAAACTAAAACTGAAATTAGACTACTGACTCAGAGACCTCGAAAGTCGTGTCTGGGAGCATTTTGATAATTGTTATGTCATGATTGATTAAATGGACCAATTTATAATGAAGAAATATTTAAACCTTTTTCAATAGTAGAGGGGAAAATATGACTTTTCCCTTTTTATAATTATCACCCCCTCAAACAATAACTGGTCCTATTACCCCATGTGTTTGGTTTTGCTATAATCGTTACCCCCTAAAAAAATGGGGAAAAAAGAAAATATTGGTAGTTGCATTTTAATGGAAGAATGGGGAAGATAAGGAAATAGTCGTTGGAATGGAAAAATATAAAAGGAAATGGTATGTTAGATATTTTACACACCAGATTAATATGATGTGGCTATTATTTTACACTCTCACGAGTCAAACGTTATGAAATCACTTGCATTATAGAAAAGCCAAGTACAGAAGGTAATTAGAATCAGTTATTGTTTGAGAGCATAAAAATTATTTTTTTTAAAAAAGTCCAGGGGAGGCGTGGACAGCACCCGGTGCCTCACTAGGCCCGAGCGTACCAATCTGTAGCCCATGTAACCTGTGTCTCAATGAATAGCTTAGGCTAATGAATTCGATCGATAAGCGTGGTATCGTAACTTAAGACGGAAAGGCTATACACTAAAATGTTTGTAAACAACAATCAACTTGACCAAAGCGGGATCATCCCGTCATATATAACATAAGTATCGCTATGCGGGCCGACAGAATACTGACACTACTAGGCATACATGATACGTCTAAAAGCCTCTAAAGAGTGACAACTGTACTATGATCGGGACAGGGGCCCGGCCTACCCATCACCTGTATATACACCAAACTCTAGACCTGGTAACTTCGAATGACATGGAGTTTACCACACTAGCTGGTACTCGGCAAATTTACTGATACGGTTCCTCCGGCTACCTATCTGAACCTATGGGTATGAACACGTCCCCAGGCAAAAGGACGTCAGTACGAACTAATGTACCGAGTATGTAAGGCAACTGAAACTTATACTGAACTGAAGTACAAGATAAACTGAAAAGCCAATAAAGAATCTGGCTATACTTACCTGCCTTTGTTATCTAACAGCTAAACAACACAATATCAAACTACTTAGCCTTATGTATGGTATCTAGACAGGTGTAAATAGCCTCGAAGGCAAATGCATAGCCCTGAAGGCAAGTGTATAGCCTCGAAGGCACTCTATATAGCCCCGAAGGCAATCTGTTTATATATAGCCCCGAAGGCATTCTGTAAATGTATAGCCCCGAAGGCATTCTGTATATGTATAGCCCCGAAGGCATTTTGTATATGTATAGCCCTGAAGGCATTCTGTATATGTATGGCCCTGAAGGAAATCTGTATTTGTATAGCCCCGAAGGAAATCTGTATTTGTATAGCCCCGAAGGCAAGCGCGCATCTGTATAGCCCCGAAGGCAAGCGCACATCTGTATAGCCCCGAAGGAAACTATATAGTCAATAGCCCCGAAGGCAACATATGAATAGATAGCCCCATAGGCAAATGCATACTTATATGAACTTTACAATCATCTTTTCTAACTACTAACTATATAAGCAACCATGCTATTCTGAAGGTAAACTACTATGAAGCTATCAAGAACAATCTAAAGATGAGATCTTTGTGAAGGCACTTCTTTGTGCTCTTATTCAGGACTCGCTCGGTTAAGGATGCACGCCAAAATAAAGAAAGGAAATAGCCTTTACATACATGTGTCGAGTCGCTTAACAACATAATCCACGCAGCTTGTCTAGCACCTCAACCTATAAGAACGTTAACGCTCCCGTTATGCTAAGGAAACACTAGTATACCACGTATATCGAGCGGCAAGCTCGGTCTATAATGAATCGGACAGCATCTCCCCTATTTTTTCCCACTTTCCCCATGTTCAAACAATCAAAATAACAACAACTACATCAAGTCTATCAATCTTAGCCATCGAACAATTTAGAACAGCCACCAAGCATCCCATAAGCCAACAACAAAATCAAATACGATCTACGATATAATTTATGTACTTTCTCATTTAGCAACTTAGCTATGATCTAGATTGACTTAAATTCATCTAGAGGAGGAGAATTCTTACCTTATTTGCCAAGAACTCCTCTTCTTCTACCTTACTTCACTTCGAAAAAATCTCCAATAAACTATCATCCGGATAACCCGACGTGGGCATGACCTCTATGTCGTTTTTCGCGTTTTGCTTTAGTGTAAACGGATAACTCCAACTCCACACGTTGCTGCTCATATTGTTCTAAAGGGGTCTTTTCCTAATTCAAGAGAAGGAATATATATATATATATTAGCTAAACGTTGTTGTCTATGTTTCAACCTTGCTGAACCTATTCTCTTGAATTAGAAACATGTACATTATCATGGTTCAACGTGTTTTATCAACAAGATATACATCAACCTTGTTGTACGCTAGCTAAACATTGCTCCACCTTCGCAATATGTCTTGTTAATGGGCTCTGGGCCCCCCCATAATAACACCACTCTATAAAGCACCCTACACAAGAAGTTTGCCAACACACCCTTAGTACTCATTCGTCACTCATAGCTTTTTCCTATAGGTTACCACGTGTAAGCCCACTCATAATCACTTATCCAATTAATCCTAATTAACATCATATTAATTCCTTGCTCTCTCACTTTATTTCAATATTTAATCAATTACTTATATAATTAATTTCTTGATCATAATTCATTTAAATAATAAATTATTTTTTAACACACTTTATATACTCGTTATCATGTGATATGACACTAGTCCATAGCCTCTTTTGCCACACAAAAAATATTATTTTCAACCATCATCGTCACATTTTTAAGTTTGAAATCATTTCGGGACTTCATCTTCTTATACAAGGAGCTCTTTATTTGCATACTTGAATATGACTGAAATTCTCCGAGACTCAGGTCTACTTACATACGTCAAGCGACTCAAGCCATAACCCTAAAGCTCGGGGTATTATATCGGTGAAACTTATACTCTCCGATTCGCTTAACCTCTAACCTTCACGACACTTACTTATCACTTGTTAAATAGCATAAATACTTATAACCTTAAAAATAATCTTGTCCTTATAACCTTAAAAATAATATTGTCCTTGAACTTATGTCGATTAACTTACGACAAATATAACGTACAAAAATACGAAATGTAACACTTAGGGGGGGTCTTTAGGTATTCTTCCTGTGTATAAACTCGAAGCAAATCCTAGAGCAGCTGAGCGTAGGATCCGATTTTTATCCGAAAAGGGATTAACTGAAAATGGTAACACTTACTCCGTCCCAAATTATTTATCATGTTTCGCTTTTCAAAAGTCAATTTGACTAATTGTAGAAGCTAAATTGAATCCAATCAATTAAATAATTTACAAATAAAATTTAAATATTAAAAAACTATACGAAAAGTACTGCAAGTTGCACCTCTTCTCAAGTCAATTTATGAAAAACTACATTTAAAAATATTAGTCAAAGTTCAGATAATTTGATCTCGATTAAACCGAAATGTGACAACCTAATATAGAACGGAGGAAGTATCAAAAACTTTGGCTTAGTTCAAATGTTTAAGAAAACAAAGAATTACGGAGCATGAATAATTTTAGTTTATGTTGAATAGTTTGGAGTATAAATGTTTGAATATAATTAATAAAAAATATATGCTAAATTGAGTCATATTATAATAGTATCTAGTGTAATTATAGCTCGTTTAATCAAACTTTTTGGAGACCAAAGTGGTTATCTTTTTCAAAAAATGCTTATTTTAGGTGAGGTGTTTAGACTTTGGCCAAGAGAAAATAAGTGCTTCTGGGGAGTAAGAGAAACACTTTTTAAAAGCTCGACCAAATATTAATTGCTGCTCAAAATTAAAGTGTTTTTTAAATTAATTGACCAAACACAAATTGCTTTTCTTAAAAGTACTTTTACACTCTGTTTGAATGGTCGTTACCCATGGTTTCATCATGTACAATATCGTATTATACTATATTAATGAATTACTGTATTGTTTGTTGTGGTTTAATAACACTTTTATTGTTTGGTTTGACTGTGTGTGGTACTGTATAATAAAATGTAAGTTTATTAAAATATCCTACACACTTAATTACAAATTAGTTTAGATATATTAATAATAAAACTAAGGTAAAGGGTAACATAGAAACTTAGAAAATAAGGAGGTGGGTGGTGAGGGTGGTGGTGTGGGGTGGGGGCATAATGGGAAAATGGAATACGTAATCATGTAAAAACCATCAAATCAGTGGTTATAAAAATTGAGCTTTTTCATGGTAATATAACCACGGAATTACAAAGAGTTTACAACACCATACAATATTATTTAATAACAATGGAAACAAACGTGGTTTCATAGAAAACAATACAATAATGAAGTAATGAACCACGGGAAACAACCATCCAAACAGGCTGTTAGAAAAAATATTTTTCAAATAAATTTATTTCGGAAGCTTCCCAAACGGGCTATAGATTATTTTAAAAGGGAAAATGACATGGGGTACCTACTTAAGACTCTTTATTACAAAATATAGATAGTTTTTCTTATTTACAAAACATAACGATATTTTACGAAATATGACGGATTTTCATATATTTTTTGTTTTTTTATTTTTTTCAAAAAATATATTAAAAAAATTAAAATTATTTTTTTTTAAAATATTTTAAACTTTTAAAACAAAAATCATTTTTATATTTTTTTTCTTGCTCAAAATCTTAAAAAATTACCTCAAATTTCTGTGTATGAAAGCTGTATGAAATGTGCATGAGTGAGCGAAATTTTTAATATAATTTTCATACACAAAATTGTGATCGAAAACTTTAAGCCTTGAATATTGTATAAAAGTTGTTACAATGTTGTTGTAGTTGTATTAATTTCCAGAAACCTAATATGAACTTTATATACGAAAAATGTGAATGAAATTCTAAGTCTTAAGCGAGATATACACATTTCATATCATTCTCATACATAAAATTTTGAGCGTAATGTTTAAGCCTTGATCGAGATATACACATTTCATACGTTTTTCCTACACAAAATTTGAGCGAACTTTTTAAGCGTTGACCAAGATATACGCATTTCCTCCATAAAAAGTTGAGCGATTATTTTAAGTCTTGAATGTTGTATCAAAATTATATATAATGTTGTTGTAGTTGTATTAATTTTACAGAAATCTAACATGAACTGTATACACAAAAATGTAAGCGAAATTTTAAGCCTTGAGCGAGATACAAATTTCATACCATTTTTATACACATAATTTTGAGCGGATTTTTTAAGCCTTTAATGAGATATACATTTTTCATACTGTTTTCATCCACTAAATTTTGAGCGAACTTTTTAAGCGTTGAGCGAGATATACACATTTCAAACATAAATTTTTTAGCAAAAAAAATATTTTTTTAAAAAAATAAAAAATAATAATTTAAAAAAATTGATAAAAATTTAAAATAAAAAAATAAAAAAATTAAAACATGTTTTATATAGAGTTTGTAACGTAATGTTTTGAAAATAGAAAACTATCGTCACGTTTCATAAATATTTCTTCTTAATATATACAACACATTTCGTAAATATATACTTCAGCGAAGGAAAGCGTGTAATTGGAAAACCGTAAGCAAAAACGATTCCTAATCCGAAACCAAAAAGGAAAATAATGACAATCCGAAACCCACAGGAAATCGTAAATTAACACCAAAACATACGCTATATAATACTGCATGCATAATATCAATCACAAGAAACACATTAAACCCACACACAATGAAGCTTTTAGGTAAAAAATTACTCCCAAATCAACCGGGCACAATCACAATCATACCAGAAAAACCAGATGATTTATGGCTTTTATTTAATCTAATTACCAAAGGTGATATCATTTCTACCTCAACCACTCGCAAAATCCAAAATTCATCAGATTCAACAAACAAAAAGAACAATTCTAGGGTTAAACTCGACCTAGAAATTAAAATCACAAATCTCGATTACGAAAAAAGCTCTTCAATTATTCGTCTACGTGGCAAAACAATAACATCAAACGAACATGTTAAATCAGGTGTTTTCCACACATTGGAGTTGGAAATTAAAAAGGATTTCAATTTAACGAAGGAGATTTGGGATGAAGAACAAATAGGGATTTTGAAAGACGGGTCGGGTCAAAACGGGTCAAAATCTGATTTAGGGATAATTTTGATGAAGGAAGGGTTAGCTGAGATTTTACTGATCGGTAAAAATTCAACAACTACTCACTGTTCGACAATTCGAGGCGATAAAATGACGAAAAACACCTCGAATTCGAAGAAATTTTTCGAGAATGTTTTCGTTTCGTTTAGGAAGTATATCGATATGGATATCGTACCTTATGTTGTGATCGCGAGTAATGAGTCGATAAAGGATGAGTTCCGAGTTTACTTATCGAAGATAAAGTCGATCGAGAGTAAAAAATCGCGTATTTTAATGGTGAATAAGAACAATGTGAAGGAAATTTTGACTGATAAAGTTGTGATGAATGTGATGAAGGGTACAAAGAGTGAAATGAATATGAAGGTGTTGGATGAGTTTATGAATTTGGTTGTAACAAAATGTGATAGGGCATGTTATGGTACAAAAAGTGTGGAATATGCACATGATTTGATGGCAATTGAGACACTTTTAATTACTGAAGAAATATTGGAAAATAAGGATATTAAGCTAAGGAAAAAGTATTTAGGGTTAAAGAAATCAGTGAATGAAGCTGGTGGGAAAGTGGTACAATTTAATGATGTTGAAGGACATAGACTTGCTCAGATGACTGGTGTTGCTGCAATTTTGAGGTTTCCTATACCTAATCTTGAGGATTTGGTTTTGTAATTAATGTTTGTTCAGTTCTCTTATGAGAGAATTTTTGTATTGAGATTATTAATTAAAGCGTTTATATATGGTTACTTTTTGAATCATGTTTATATTGTGATTAAGTTGTTGATTAATGATGATTTTAGGTGTGGTTTGGAAGCATTTCGTAGAATGTTGATTGCTTTGATATATGCAGTCTCTTCAGTAGGAAATTTACATAGTTCTTAATTAGTGAATGTGCAAAATTAGGAACAATATTAAAATAGTTATAAGATAGTTATAAGTTCAGATCAATGTTACAACGTGTTTCAACTAAATGGAGAAACATTGCACTAATAAAAGCTCAGCTCTTTGTAGCACGAGGCTAGACGTTTGGACCTGATTCGGTTAAAATATGAGAATAAATAAATATTTGAAGTTGAAATTTAAAAAAGAATTTGGGAAGTTGAGCAAGAGTATTTGGTGACAACAAACAGTGTTTAAACTTTCGATGGATGAGATCGTGAGAACTTCACCTTTTGAGCTAAATGCAAATATCAAAGTTGTGGTAACTCGAATGAACAATTAACATGAAATAACAATCTCTTTTTAGGTTTTAGTTTTCTTTCCTTTTCTCCCTTCTTTTTTGAGCTATACAGTGTTTTAAAAGGCGGGGGCGTAAGGCGGGGCGTTTTACATACGTCTCGACGAGGCGTAAGCCCTATGGGTATTTAATTTTTAGTATTTCTTAAAATAATATAATTACAATAACTATTTTTAAATAGGTAAAATTACATAAAAAATAAAAGAAAACTGTAAATATGATATATATATATATATATATATATATATATATATATATATATATATATATATATATATATATATATATATATATATATATATATATATATGTGTGTGTGTGTGTATGTATGTATGTATGTATATGTGTGTGTGTGTGAGCGCGCGTGCGCTTGATTCTCACAAAAAAATGATCAAAGCAATCCATTATACACCACTTATAACTTGTAATTATATATAACATAATTTTACAAGTATAAACAATACAATGAAATAAAAGCTATTATGAAATGCAAAACAATTCTAACATTTTAACTTTCAAACACGGAAAAAAACACAGTTTCTTAAAACACTATTACTATCATACTATTCATTTTATCTCCCTATAAGCAAATAATCAATAAAATTTATCAATATTACAATTAAAAAATAACTTCTTCATGAACAAAAAATAAAATTATATGATAATTCTGATACATAGGACTTATGATCAATGACAAGTGAAAATGTACAATTCCGCTATGAGTTTTTTTTAAAAAAATTAAGTGATATTCACCCTCACGACGTTCTCAAATAGTAAATATCCAATACTACAACTTGTTATATGAGTTACTGAGTTACACCCAATCTTCTATTTCTATAGATGAAAAACTATTAAGTAGCATTATTTTGTAAAACAATTATGAGGGTGAATGATTTTAATTAAGAAATTTAAAATATAATTTGTGTAAAAACTGTTAGGCGAGCCCTAGGCGTTGAGCGTTAGGTGTGTTTAGGGCGTACGGTTGGGCGCTTAGGGCGTAAGCCTTATAGGAACTAAGCCCCGCACGTTAGCCCCAATGCGTTTTGCCACTGCCCTGCCCCGAGGCGAGCCTCGGGGCGAGTCCTAACACTGCTTTTAAAACAATGGCTATAACTAATAAACATCTTAGTAGAAAAAAGATGATATATTAGGTTGAAGGACAAATAGTGATGATGAAGTGTGAAAACATACGGTGCTTAAAGTGTTTAT
Source organism: Lycium barbarum (assembly GCF_019175385.1). Classification (NCBI taxonomy): domain Eukaryota; kingdom Viridiplantae; phylum Streptophyta; class Magnoliopsida; order Solanales; family Solanaceae; genus Lycium; species Lycium barbarum. The sequence goes on from NC_083344.1 coordinate 124,810,034, forward strand.
GACAATGGCTATTGTTGTGTTAAAGCTCATGGTAGGAGATCATAGAGTTTCGCTACTGAGGTATTATAAGTTTTTAATATAATGCATGAACGCTATCATTTGGTGACTATCACAGGCACACGACCAATTTTTCTAGAATTGTGTTTCAGTTTCAACTTTCAATACTTTGGTCAAATTATCTGGACGTAGTTTCAGAAAATAGCAAATATGCATAGGGCGCATCCCTTGAAGAAGGCTAAAAAAGGCGACCATAATAACACTGTTCATTCTAATACATTCTGTCTCTCCCATTAGACATGGGATCATGCATAGCACAGAAATTGAGGCATGGTGAGCAAAAGGATAGGAGCTCAGTTATAACGTTCCAAAAAAACCAGATTCAATAAGAGAACGCAATTTTAGTCCATTATAGTTGACACTCAACATCTTCGCGAAAGGATATAGCAAAAAGCAAAGCCCTTTGGCTTCATCATGTCATACAAGAAAGAGTTTCTATGTCACTTCATATGCTTGTCATGACAAAATTGTACTGCCTACAACCTAGTTATGTGTAAAGATAAGTTTCTAGAACACAGCCTAGCTTAACTTTCCTATTAAATAAGCAACGCCAAAAGGTTAGGACTCAAAATTACAGGGTTGAAGACGTCATGGAGTAGCATATGGACTTGACTCACTTCCACTTCTCCTCTAACTCTTTCCTCTCGGACAAAATCCATGTTACAAAAATTGCTATAACCAGGGCAACTATTGTAATGAGAAGCAATGCATAACTAAAATCTTCAGTAAGAGAGTCATAGGTCTTTGACGGAGCAAGCCGAGTGAAAAAGAGATCCAGTCCATGAGCAAAGACAAGGGTGGTTGACTCCAGCTTTGCTGGTATAGCTATTATGTTTCGAAGGCCTTCCACTTTAAGGGCATGTGTGACGTAAGCCTGCAGGAGTAACCATCAAATTAATATGAAGAACCAACCATTGATAATCACCTCAGATGGAAACAAGCATCAGAAGAAAAATTCTGAGAGGCCTGAATTAGTAAATGCAATTTGCATGTTGTATTTATTTTGCAGTTAGGTATATAGAGAAGCTTGAAGGGGTAGAAGAGCTCCTCCAACCAGTATATGTTGGAAAGTAAGATGTAATTTGTCGATGTGAGGTAGATTTTTCCGTCATCATTGGCACATAGGCCATGAAAACTCATTCAGATATCATCAAAGAAAAATCCATGTACCATCAATGTGAAGGATGTATATCGTCCTGTAACGGATGCCAAATAGACTCCTATTTCATTTTCGAAGTGCACTAGAATACTCAAAATTAGGTCCCTAGTCTAGAAGCACACTCAATACCATTTGCTTAGGCTCTTTGTTCACACTAAAAAGAGGACAATCGGGAACAACACACTTGAATCTATGACAACACGATAAATGGGAATTATATCTTAACCAGTCTACTGTGAGATTGGAAAGCTGGATGGTCAGCCTAAGTTTGCCCTTTAGCCTTTGATACACTTGTTCAGGCAACACAGTGAAAATGGTCAGATTATAAGTAGCGCAAAACCAAATCTATAGCAGAGACCTAGAGATGCAGATTCAACCAAGTTATTACTTCAATTGAAGCAAATGTGTTGCTTCTTTATCTAGAACATCTACATGTAGCATCTGCTCTTTGCCTATCAAATATTGGCCTCAAAAATATGAAACTTTTCGTTGCTCAAGAAAACTCCATCTTTGCTTAGGAGAAGTTTAAAAAGAAAATTCTCACCTGTGGCATAATTGGCAATGAGTCGGTAAGAGGTATAATCCCTTCCTCTTTTTCAGCTTGAGTAGGGTTCAGTGTTCTTCGAGGATCTAGAAAACGCTTGTCAACTGCCAAAACCTGCATTATATCAACAGATGGAGCTTTAAATGTTTATGCCATCAAGGAAACTAAAATCTAGGTCTCCCTGGAAAAGGGTAACAAAAGTGTTCTCTTTAAACTGCATTTATAGCATAACAGAGGTGCACAACAATTGAAAAGGTTCAAACTTATCCCAAGGAATAATAGTAGAGTTGCTATAGAAAGGCCAAAAGTATTTAGACAAAATATTAGTAAACCTAACCTGATCTCCAATTGTGCCAATAAGCAGCTGCCTGGAAGTAATGCCTTTTGCTGTTGCTGTCACTGCCATTGTTTTCACAGAATGAGTGAAGAAATAAGACTGAGATTTAGTGATCACTTCAGGACGCGAGTACGAAGACAGGGCTGCCGTGAGATTATGCTTTCCCAAAACAAGCTTCAGCACATCTTTGTTATCCTACAAATAGTCACAAATTTAGATACGGGAAAATGCACGACCAAAGAGAACAAGAAAAATATATTTCGGAAGAAAAATGTACCGCTCGAGACTGATCATAGATCTCAATGACAGACATTTCATATCTATGTGCTCGTAGGTTGAAGTAGTGGTAGACAACCCAGTTCTCACTAAACACCTTCAGAGACAGAGAAATGTGTCACAATGCTTAGTCGATTTGAAAGTAATATGATAAAGATAGCATGCCACTATTTTCACAAATGCTGATAAATGAAGAGCAAGGCAGACTTACCGCATGGACAGGTCCCTGAGAGCCATGATGAGACATCCGGTGCAGTACACGGCCAGTTACTGTGTCAATGAGATAAACAAACAGCCAGGAATCCTCTGGGAGTACTGAGCCAATGTCAGATTTGGGTGTAACAGTGGCCATAAACAGCAGATTCTTAGATATATATTTATATGACACATCCTGGTCCCCTGTTACCTTAGCTTGTGTATGAACCACCTGAAAGAATGACATCACACAGAGTGTGTATTACAATCTACAAATTCAGCATCAAGAGCAGGATAGGTTAAGAGAAGGCCTGGTAAGAAACTACAGCTACATAAGCACATGATCTGTTTTCGATTATACAGCAACAACAACAACATTACCCAGTGTAATCCCACATGTTAAGACCTATGCCTGATGAAGGACCATCGTAACAACCTAAAAGTCACAAAAAGAAAAACTATGGTCTCAGGATGTGCTAAAGTTAACTTCTGAATTTGTTGTTGCTGCAGAGATCTTTTAATAGTTTACATTTGGCTATACAAGTAGCTGTCAAAAACTTCACTCATTTACGTCAATTTTCATGTAAATGGGTGCAGATGTACGGATTCTGTTGATCGAGATTTAGATGATTCAACGGACAGTGAACTAAAAGCTTAGGTTCCCAAGTTTCCTTGAGAACCAAGAATCCAAGATTACCATCATGCTGTTGAAAGAGTTCTTCATCTCCAACTAACACACTCATGCTGCACAAACTATCAAGTATAAGAATTAAGCCTGGATGTAACTTCCTCTCCCTCTCTGTTCCCAGAATCGGACTAGATTTCTCAACATCAGCATTTCGTACTGCCCTGATTGATGAGCCTGAAAACCTCCTTCCTCCCAACATTTATACATCCAAACTATTATATCATCATCCTCATATTTTTTCACCTTTGAAGCTTCCAATTTCATACCAAAGAATTCTGATAGTTTCCCTACATCTCATCCCTTTAGCAGCCCATCTTCGGCTGCTTAATTAGTACTGAAAAATTTACAAGATGCTCCTCCAATGTAGTAGATAATTTGGGTAAAATCAGATGCAATAGGACTAATAAACACATATGCTATCATCTCACTAGTAACTGAAAGAATGAGGTTGTAGTCAACCGACGGCGACTAGCATACACAGATGGTCAGCCCAGGACCACTCACCACTAAGATCAATGTCATGAAGCACAGATAATTAAAAAGAGAATTTCCGTTGCAAAGTAAATTGCAAATATTCATATCAATCAATCAATCAATTATGTCTCAATCCAAACTAGTTCGAAATCACTTATGAAACTTAAAGTATGTATAAAGGAATAGAATCATTACAGAGATAGCTTAGTTGGTAAATCCAATCCGGACAAAGGAGCATATATTTCACCAAGGGAAAAAGAGGAAACAGGAAAGAGGGTCACGGTGTCCATCAATGTCTCCCCTCACCCCCAGTTAACATTGAAACATAAAACAACTATGGAACCAGCCTCCGATCATAGTTAGCCATTGGCAGCTGAAATTTTTTCAATTGACATTTAGAGAATAAAGAAAAACACAAACAAATACCTCGCTTAATTTTCTTGTTGAGGTTGCAATGATCTTTTCGGACTCAGAGGGGAACACAACAGACCAAAGGTCACTGGATTCAAAACAGTAGTCGTCGCCTATCTCAGGTATGCAATTCTTCTTCACCACATGTCCCCTTAATACATTACTATTTACTTCAACTGAGTACCAGTATATGTTTCCCAACTCCTTCTGGAAAATGCTAACTGCCTCAGGAGTTCTGGGATACAGGTGGCCATTCCCCTCAGCATCTATCAGTAGATGCAGACGCTGCTCGATGGAATCCGTAAATGGCAGTGGAATAACTTGTGCAATAGAATGAGCAGGTGCTAGGAAATTAAGCTCCTCTCCTTTGTAAGCATCAATAAAAGAGAGAATTCCAGATGCTTCTGAGTTAAGTCCACTAGTACCAACCACAAGGACTGATGGGTTCTCGTCTAATGCATGATGATGGGGGACTTGCCACTGATGTATCTTGAGCACCCTGGGATTTTCACATATCTCTGATCTACGAAAAGCATTCAGTAAGAGGGACCAAACAATTCGGCCATCTCCTGTGTGAATCGCAAAAAGTTTTCCTGCTCGCGTAAGTACAATGAGTAGCTTCCTAAACCCATTATGGTCTCGAGTCATCTTGCTTTTCTCAGCACTTTGTAACCTCAGTCTCTGAATCGCGGCTATATCATCAGGGGTCGCAAGCATTAGGGTCCCTTTAAGTTTCAGCAGATGGCCCTTCCATGAAAAGAGTGAGATAGAAGAGACACAGTCAGGTATAACAAAAATAGAGAAACAGTGTCAAAGATATCATCAAATTCAACAAACACTGCAACAGAGATCATAGACCAGAAGTACCACTTCCATTGGTCTATATCAAGGATAAGAAAGCACCAAAAAGTGATACATTATACATCTTGCACGATCTTATGTTCTTCAAATTAACGATAGATGATATAAGAAGTTACGACGACTCATAAGGGGGTTAGACATAAGGTCCAAACCAAAATCTTGGAAAATAAGGAAACTAAAGTATCAAGGATCAACATACATTTTGTCATAGTAACCATGACATTTGTGTAAATTATACCAAAAAATATCTATGATGCTTTCTTTATATGCTTAATTACGAAACAGTTCTATTATGTTGACTCTCCCAAAATGTCGTCGGGTGCATGTCGGATCCTTCAAAAGTAGTGTATTTTTGGAGGATCCGACACGGGTGCGGCAACACTTTCGAAGAGTCCGAGTAACTTAGAAATCTAGGAGCTTCATACCTTGAGCCATTCAAAGAGACTATGCTCCACTTTAGAGACAACCCCAGCCCTCTCTACAGGCAATTCCGAGGTTGTTACATCTATAATAGATGCAAGCCCATCTTCTCTATTCCAGACAATCGCACCCTGTTGCATCAATAGCAGTGAATGGTCTTCCATGACAATCAAAGCCCTAAATCCATAAGTTCGGTCGGTTCGGATATAGTTGTTGATGAAAACCTTGTGGACAAGCCCCCTATGTTGGTCCACTTCAAAACTTTCTTCGAGTAAATAGCTCTTCAAATCATTACCAGTCCTTATTGTGAGATGAATCTTAGAACCATCATGCTGAATCAACCCAAAACCGCTTTGGCCTTCCGAAAAAGGCAAAGAATCACTTACAGCCTCAGGATGAGGCACTGTATCCACTGCCTCCAATCTGCCTTCATTTGTCACTTTGATGAATGACAAAGATTTCCCAATTTTCACAGCGACCATTCCCGCAAGTTTAGAAGGCAATAGCACAGCTGAGCCTGACACGTGCTGAAGAAGATTGGCAATGTTCACCTGCTGAAATTTTATTTCTCCCTCAGTGAAGCTTATTGAGACTAAAATTGACCCAGAGGAGTCCAGCACCACTGCTTTGTCACTTGTGACAAGAGATATATCACCGGAAAATCCACCAGGAAATGCCATCCTGCTGTGCTTCAGCAGTTCACCATTCCTAACATTGATTATATATGCTTCAAACTGGGTCAGATCACCAACTCCTATAGCATACATTGCCTCGCTTCCTTCAGGATGAATCAAATGTTGAATGTCAATGCTGCAATTGAAGAAGCACATATAGGATTAACATTTTTTAAGATTAGACAAAAACACGGCATATGAGTAGCGGAAGTTGTCAAACCCTTCACGTGATAAATCCTTTGTCCAGAGAATGACACCATCAATGCTCGAAAGAGAATGCAGGTAACCATTGCCATGAACAAGAATCACGTTGTCCTTCTCAGCTTTCAAGTTTGTCTGGAAAAGAAAAGAAAAGATTTGTCCATCAATGGCGTTCACTTCTGTCCTTAAGGTAACATGGAAATCACATTTTTCTTCAAGTATTATACGTTAAGGTGCTAAAACTTTATATCATGTCTAACTGCAGCGATGCAAGGAGTACCATTTTCGATGTTCTATACATATCAAGAATATTTGTAAGAAGAATGAAAAGTGAAGTACAATTCTCTGCACTTACTGGAGTCAATAACAATGATCTGGAGGGCCTTGATCCACGAAGGAACGACTCCCAAACCATCTGGCCATCAGGAAGGTTCCAAGCTCTTAAGATACTTCCCTCTGATGATAGGGTGATAACATCTGCAAATAGATAAATGGCCTGGTAACTATTAGCATTTAATTTCGATGTCATAAAAGATTTTTTTATAACTACACCAGAAAAGATTATTTTGATGACACAATAGAGTGTTGCAAGAACTACTGCAGCCAAAAGAATGTTTCATCAGTACTACCCATTAAATGCCATTATGCCAATATAAAAATAGACCCAAAGAAGTTCAGATGAGAATAAGCACGGTTGAGGACAAGAAACTTTCTTCAAGAGGAAACTGAGTTAGTAGAGACAGTGAATGAAACTAAACTATAGTAGCGTGAAAATGAAAAGTAATGCAAATTAAGATAACACAAACACACCTGCCCTGTTTAGGCAAACAATTGTCTTTCCGTAAGTACCATCTAATAATGAGGAGATGTCTACTTTACACTCAAGTGCTACTTGAGAATTGTTCCGTGCTTATCTCAAGTAAATCTACTGTTGGATGTTGTGAGGTGTACGGTTGAGTTTGGTTCAAATGATTAGATTGATCACCTCTTAAGGCATGACTCGACAGATTTCACAATTTAGCTTGTAAAAAGAACACTTCCCACATGATACAAAAGGAGTTTATAAGTTATAGCTTTCTATAACTGCAACTAAGTGAGTGCTTGCTCGAGCACACATACAAAAACTTGGTGACATGGCAAATATTATACCCAAAAAGAGATACAAGCAAACCAGTGTACTTAGCAATTCATATGCTATTAAAACAAAAATCTCAATATCAATGTTTTCAAATAAAGAGAAAAATAAAAAGTGACAGATACAGAGCAAGCTATTACGTTTTCCCATGGAGATATCAATTGCATCGATGGTGTCATTGTCCCCAAAAACATGCCTCCAAACTGCACATAACAAAATATAAAATAAAGTCAAAACAATAAACTTCCTCCACAAAATGCACCTAAATAAACAAGTATTAACGTCAATAAATTTGATAATTTAGCATCCAATTGACTATAATAAGCACTGAATTTACTAACAATAAACAGTCAACTCACAAATCTCCCCATGCCGAAGATCAAGCGAAGCAATGACATTCTCCTCTGTGGATACCACAACACGCTTCCTACCAGCTTTCTGAGTTTGAAAAACTGCATTCTTCACTTTTCCGATGTACTGTTGATGCCTGCAACAATTAACCAATCAATCAATCAATTACGCTTCAATCTCAAACTAATTACAATTTCACTTTATTCGCTAATTTCATTCTAATACTAAACAATTTGTATTTCACAACAAATTAAGCTTCGCTCATTTGTCCAAATCTCTCTAATTACAATTGGAGGTTCAACTATCAATAGCACCAACATATTCAATTCAATACATATATTATGCAAATATTAAAGTTAAAATTTTCCAATGTACTGTTGATGCCTACATAAAATGTGTTCAACAATTAACCAATCAATCAATTACACTTCAATCTCAAATCAATTACAATTTCACTTTATTCGAGCTAATTTTCATCCTAATACTAAACAATTTGCATTTCACAATCAAATTAAGCTTCACTCGTTCATCCAAATCTCCGTAATTGCAATTGGAGGTTCAAGTATCAATATCGTCAACAAACTCGATTGAATACATTCACATGCAAATTTTAAAGTTAAAGTGACAATTAACTAATCAATCAATTACGCCTCAATCTCAAACCAATTACTATTTCACTTTATTCGAGCTAATTTTCATTCTAGTACTAAACAATTTGCATTTCACAATCAAATTAAACTTCACTCATTTATCTAAGTCTCTGTAATTAAAATTGGAGGTTCAACTATTTATGTCGCCAGCAAATTCAATCCTATGGATATTCTAAAGTTAATGTACTTTTGATGCCTGCATACAAAGTTGTTCAATAATTAATCAATCAATTAGGCTTCAATCTCAAACCATTAGAGCTAATTTCATTCTAATACTAAACAATTTGTATTCCACAACAAATTAAGCTTCGCTCATTTATCCAAATCTTCGTAATTACAATTTCACTTTTTCCGAGCTAGTTTCATTCTAATACTAAATAATTTGTAGTATTTCACAATCAAATTAAGCTTCACTCGTTTATCTACAACTGGAGGTTCAACTATCAATATCGCCAACAAATTCAATACATATTTATGCAAACCATTAATATCGCCAACAAGTTCAATACAATACATATTTATGCAAATTTTAAAGTTAAAAGTACCAGTCCACGAGTCCAACTTGGTCTTCATAAAGAGAGAATGAACTGTATAACGAAGAGAATAACACGACAAGTATAAGAAAAGCTTTAATCGCCATTGCTAATGGCTATGACTTGTTGAATTTGGATTTTCTTCTCTCTTCGAGTGAGAGAGAGAGATAGATCTCACAAAGCATTGTTCTACTACTGAAAGGGGGCGAAACATTCGAGAAAATGACAAATTTGGTCCTCTATGTTCGAGGTTAGTTCAAAGTAACTCCTTAAAATATATTATTGAGCAATTTTAGTCCCTTTCCTTTTGATTGGGTTTGATATCCTTTCAATTTCTAATGAGGCTATCTATTGAAAAATCAAATGTGAATTTTTTAATTGCAAAATCCAAAACTCAACTTTATGAAAATAGGAATCATTAACTATTGACTTAGAATGCATGAATGATTTACCCATTAATATCTCAGAAGATTTCACAAAACCTTTATCATTTAGTTTTTGACTTTTCGAAAATATCTTAGCTGATGAATTTATTAAAAGTAAGCTTTTGTTTATCTCTGTCAAAAAATTTGTTTGTCGTATGAACTTAAGTTAAAAAAAACTATAATAAAACATAATATACTTGAATTATATGTAAAATACCTAGATAAAAAACAAAATGTCTTATAATATAAAAAATTTGAATAATATAGAGGGGAGAACTGAAAATATCGATAGCAAAATAGGTAATGCAAACAAAAGAGGAGAATGTTTGTTATTTAGAATCTGTACGAAGAGTTCATTTTTAATGAAAAATTGGAGGAAGAAAATGAATTTTTACGTCCTTAAAAAGTCACAATCCAATGCATCCTATCCATTTGTTCTCATGGATTAATAGTGCAATAAATTCAAGATCTTTATAACCAATGATTAAATGAACTATTAGTGTTTTTGTCCTAATTTATATGACAATTCTTTTATTTTGAGACTCTTTAAATATATTTAATACCATTTCAATAAAAATGTTATTTGATATAAATATCAAGATTCAATTTTTGAAGATTGTACAATTTTAAACTTTCATTTGATATTCTCTTCATAAAGTTAACTCTCCAATCATTACTCGAAATTTTTCTCCACAACCACAATATATTATCTAACTCGAATTAATAAATACTCAGAACTTCATATCTAGCTATCAACCAACATTAGCTAAACTAAGACAGGACTTTCATTTTTAGGTCATTCATGAGCACTTCAACATTTTACATGTAGGATTAAAAGATATTGTGATGGTCGTTAATTTTGTCGCTGTGAAATAATAGTGAAAAATTTGCTTACATTGGAAATTTACATTAAATTAAATTAATTCATCATGATTAAGTGTGTTGAATGGACATGTCATATTTTTATGGATTATTATTGTCACTCCTAGCTGGCATAAGTATGAGCTCTGTTCGCTTTTTAAGTTATGGCTAAATTTTAAATAATTTGCAAATGCTAGCTAATATTTAAACAGTGGTTCTAAAGGTGGCTACTTGGTGCCATTTCCATCCCTAGTTATAGGTAAGTATGAGCTCTTAATGAGGGGCTCAACCCAACATAACCCACAACAAAAATAGTTGATTACAATGTAGAACGTATAATTACTCTATAATTGCATAATTGGTGTATATGCTGATGATATACGTATTATACACTAAGTATGCGCTGATAACGAAGGCGATTTTTGTTTTAATTAGCTAGTTGAAAATGTTAATCGCGTCTTAAAGAGAGAACTAGGAAATAGGAAAGTGTGTATTGCCCAATGTTGTATCTCCATAGAGTTGGTAATCAAGAATATAAACATAAGACATGGTTAGGACTTAGGCGTTATCTAAGGGATTCAACAATCACCAACCATTTAAACTGTTTTGATCATATATCTCCTCACCTTCCTCTCTTTCTCTCCCTGTATAACTCACATCACAGAAAAGCTAGTAAACATTCTCCTATAACTCTATTTTGCTAACAAATGTACCCTAATTTTCATATGCAATTATGTCTATCAATAACAGGAGGACAAGCTAGAGGGGAGATTTGCTATGAGAAATAGCCCCATCTATTGAAAGCTGCAAGCTGCCCATGTGCTTTCACCAAATTCTTGAACTAATTCTTTTAAACCAGTACTGAAACAGAATTCAATTCCTTGCAGTTAAACGGTAGCATGTTAAATGTAGCAAGTTGGAATAACTCAGGTTAAAATAAAAAATATGATATGACAAATCTCACTAATAGGGATTATATTCCAAAAAAATTATAAAACTTAATGCTGGTTTAAAATGGAGCGTCAAACCATACACCCTAATGTTGGTGATGCCTTCTACACAAAACTTAAAATATTATTTTAATTTACATACCGTATTTTTTTTAAAAAACATTAAACTAAGTATAATAAATAAAAATATCACATCGTGTTTCCAATTTGATTAGTTCCCTGAAATCAATTTTGAAAGTGTAAAAGTTGTACAAAGACTAAATAATGTCAACTATTTTGAAATGTTCCAAGATGACAATGCAACAATGGCATATAAATTGGAACAAATTAAGTAAACTCCAAGTTAATTGGTAATGGTATATGTAATGAGGTTGTGATGATTTGGTAAGTATTCTTTTATCATTAATTATTTAGAGGTTTCAGATTCAAGTTATGAGTATAGAGTGACTTTTGTTTGGGAGCCGTTACTCTCAACATGGGACTTCTCGGTCCGAATCTAAATTTAATCAGGCCTCAATGTGAATACTGGACACCTAAGCTAGCATAAAACCAAATATTAAATAAATAAATAAATAAAAACTGTACTTCGTCTCTATTTAATATGCTCTGTTTCCTTTTCCCATTTCTAATCTCCAATAAACTAATTATGGACAGTTTTGGAATCATTAATCAAGAGATTCGACATCCAATAATCAATTTTTTAGCACTGTTGAAGACAAACTAGCTGATGCAAGGAGGGATTTTATCTTCTTCTTTTTTCCATGTATGTTGTAATTGTACATGTAATTAAATTTTTAGCCAAATCCATCGCCAGCCCCTATGATCGTCCAGTTCTTTCACTTGAACACTTCAAGTGGCCTTTGTTCCATTTAGACACTTCAGGTGGGCAACTGATGTTCCATTTAGACACTTTTTTCGCAATCAGCTAAAATTGCAAAATGGGTGTCATACACTCGCGAATGACGTGGCATGGTGACTAATTAAAATAGGACATGTGACAATTGGGTGTAAAATAATAATTTAAAAATCAATTACAAGAAAAAAGAAAAGAAAAAAATTATTTTTTCACCAAAATAAATAAATAAATTACCTACTTTCTAAACCCTCCCCCACCTTCCCCACCCCTCCTTCCCCCTTTCTACACCTCTACTACTGCCGAGCACCATTTTTTTTTTCTAACGGCTCCATTTTTATTTTTTTGTTTTCATTAGATTTTGATCCATTTTGGAAGCATATAATTCAAAATTTGGCACTAATCTATAGCCCAATTCATTATTTGTTTTTGTTTTTGCAGTCCTCCAATTAGGAAATTCGATTTTCGAATTTGAAGCTTTAAGTTGCGGTAATGGCGAGTTCCTCAAATCTCAACCAAATAGCACCAAATTTCGGATTCGAACTCCTCTCGGCGTTCCGGTTCTTTTGAGATATCACCCACTCAAAATGGAGCCCGTTTGAGGCACCCGAAAATTCAAATTGGAAGCTTTGAGCTTCAACAATGGCGGCTTCAGCTTTCTTCTTCAATGGAGATATGCTACATTCGGGAAAAAAAATTGCATTCGGGAAGGCGGTGTTTTCAAAGAAAAAAAAATGTGACCTCCATGGAAGGAGCTTAGAAGCTTGAAAAGAGAAATAAATTAAATCAATTAGGTGCGCTAAATATTGTTCTTAAGAGCATTAAGAACTTGTTCATGAAGTATTCAGGAGTTTGGTTGAGAATCAAAGTTGTTTGAATGATTTTTGGAGCTAGGTTTGACGAGGAATATATTGCACAGTGAAAAAAAAATTGCAACCAGTGGTGGTGTCAATTTGTTAATTTGCAGTGGAAGGGTTTGTCAATTTGTTATCACTGTTATGCCGGAAAACTTATCCGGTGGTGGCGTTGCCGTGGCAAGTTGATGGTTTGTGGTAGAGGAAGTATTGGAATGAAAGAGAAGGAAGAAGAAGACATAATTAAAAAAAAAAAAAAACATAAAATTAAGTCCTTCACGCGCCTGTTTTGTACGAAGGATACACAATTTTTCAACTCAGTGAAAAATGCCTAAATGGAACATCAGTTGCCCGCCTGAGGTGTCTAAATGGAACAAAGGTCATTTAAGATGTTCAAGTGTGAAAGAAGTGGACGACCACATATGTCGGTCATTAGTTTGGCCTAAATTTTTTTATCAAATTTTGTAGCATAATAGGATCCACGTATGTCTTCGAATCTTTCTCGTGTCAAAAACATTTTGTTTCTTTCCACTCGTGATTTGTTAAAACAAGTTTAGTTCCTACATTTTAATATTCCAGATATTTATCAGGATCTTAGCTTCGAATTGATAAATTTGAAGTTTAATAATGTAAGCACAAAAATATATAAAATTTAGATGCTATTCTTCTTACATAAATATTTTATCGTCTGCTGTTCAATATGCATATCTTAATTGGATTGAGAAATTAAATAGTTCTCACTCAGTGTCCGATATCTGTATTAGAGTATGACTAATTCAAATTTGTGCCAAGAAATTCACTTTGAGCGTAAAACGTTTTGCACAATTCGAACACGAGACTTTTGATTAATAACGAAGGAATATTTACCGCCCCACTATCTTTGGTGCTAAGAAACCATTCATTATATTGTATTGACAGCTACTCTATTAACCATTAATTAATCGAATATCTTATTAACTTCATCATGTTCATGCGGTGAATGTTCTTCCACAACGGTGATTTCAATTTTGCATAATCTTTTGGACGTAGAATTTTGACTTGACCCACTTTATTTATAATTATAGTTAAGTCCAAAATTATGTGACTCACGTTTTACAATCTGCTTCACGCATTTGGGATTAGCTCACGTTTTGCCATTCTATTTGATAAATACTTATGTTAGGCAGCAGAAATAAACCTTTTGCAGGCAAAATTGCTACCGCGGATTGTGGGATTCAAGTCATATTTATTTATTAGTGTGCTTGCCCGCGCTACGCGCGACTATAAAAAAGATATAAATATGAATGGATATTAATGTTCAATATTTTTTAATGAAACATCTTTTCATGATTCTTTAAATAATCTATACATAATCTTTTAACTAAAAGAATATTGAGTGACATTTAACTGAAAGAATATTGAGAAACATTATAATCAAATTTGAAACTCATTTAATGTCAACTTGAATGGAAGTTAGAAAAAGTAATGAAAAACTATAAGGCAAGCCTAAGAGATAATCTGATTTATTTAATTCTCTGTAAATGACGTAATACATGTTTAAAATATAAAATAAGAAAATATTTTCATTCATATGTGTATGTGTATACACAAACTATTTAAACTTATAAGGGTGCTAACATTAATATATAGAATATCTAAAAAGGTGGATTTGCCTCGATTATTTGTTAACATGTGGGCTGAAGCATTTTAATTATGCTTTAAACTTGAGCTCTTTAATAGTACAACTTTTTCTTTAGTAGAAACTTTTGAAATTTATCAAAAAAAAAAAATGGCAACATCCATTTGTTGGACTTTACTAATGAAAGCAAACAGTTGATATATCAGTGAATTTGAATTTGAAATGACTGTTAGTTCCCAATAATGAATTTTTATATAAACTTTTTTTTTTATGATAAAAAAAGGGCCGACTTCCGTTTAATGTCGAACTATTAGCTAATTCATACACTGTGTTATTTGAAGCATATACTTTTATGTAAAATACAACTTAATATACTTTACCAATGAAAGTTATGTAACTTTTGTATAAATTTTAAAGAGTACTAAAAAAGGTAAAATTATAACTAAAATTTTGAAGAATTCGTTTTATAGCTATAATAGCCATACAGATAAAAATATTCAATTCAGTTTCAGTAGTATATTCAGAAATGGAATTTAATTTTACGGACATGATATGTCAATACTAAAACCAAACCATTTAGCATGCAAAAATAATGGCAATCAGAGAAATAACCAACTAATTTCTATAGACAATTCTAACGGTCGTATTATTTGACACTTTACCACATCTCCAATAATCACCTACTAAAATAATGAAAAACAAACAAAGAAAGAGAAATTAGTTACGGAGTGAAAACAATGAACAAATAAAAAATTAGTATGAATAAAATTAAGTCATCTAACTATTAAGATTATAAGAAAATTACATACCTTGCATGTGGTCCAAAAGAGATGTGAAATAACTTTTTTCGCAAAGTCAAATATGAAGAACACTACTTGTGGATATTGTCAAATTTCCCCATAGTCATTTTCTAGTCCTCTTTTTCATTTGTCCACCATTTGGTCTTCTCCTCCTCCCTCCTCTTCTTTATCCCTGCAAGAAAATACTTCACAAAAATCGATAGACTATGAATAAGAATTGTAAAAAAATACTAAAAATTAATTTACTGAATGAGAATTACGACAAATAAAATCATCCACATTTTTTTTTTAATAGTCCTAATGCACAGCCAAAAATGAACAACACAAGGGGAGTAGCTTACCCAAAAAGACAAGAAGAATAAGAAGATGTATAGGTCACGAAATAGAGTATCAAAAGGCATAGGAATGAAATTTATTGTAATTTTCAGTTTCTAATTAATTATCAAGAAAAAAATGGCTTTACGTTGATTATTATGAGTAAATATTTCTGTTATGTGGATCAACAGAGGGTTACTTGGGAATTGGGATTAATTAGTTGTATGTGGGATCACAGAGGGTTAAACGGCAAAGCTTATTTAAGGCTTTTGTTAATTCAATAGCTTATTTAGGGTTGTTCTTAATTCAATTATTTAGTAAATTATGTAGAGAAATGAAGGCAAAATTGTCAAAAAAAAAGGAGAAAAAAGATAAATGTCATTGGAGGCCATAGAGAGGTGCCACATAGGATTGTTTATGCCTAGTTTTATATTTTATATAAATTAGGTGTTAATAAGTGCAAATACATTTAAATGCTAAGGGCCAAATTCGTGTGAGGTTAAGTTTCGGGTAAAAAATATTTACACTAAAAATGTAATTGCATGTAATTTTTTTTAATACATACCATTGATTGGTACGTAATCTTTAATAGATTGTAAATAATATGTTATAATAGGTTAAAGTACACTGATAATATAAAAAGATTATTACATCGTTAGTGTATGTAATTTAAACCTAAATGTTACATGTTGATTGTGTAAAGGAAGAAAAAGGAAAGAAGTTAATACCCAGAAAGTGGGGAACTAAAACCAGAATACTGTATTTTTACGAGAGTAATAGTGTGTTTATTCAGATGGGAGGAAACCAACTTTATAGATCCCTAACTTTAATTGTGAACTTTCCACCTGAATAGACGTGTAGTACCACTTTAATTGTTGCATTAAATTTTTTTAAGAAATTGACATCGATCTTTAACTACAAAGAATATTCTAACACTTTCAGTATAACTGTTATTTAATACTTGCACTTTAAAGAATATGCGTGTTTGATAAAGTTATGTTTTGTGTTACTGTACTGCAAAAATAAATTGCATTTGAAATCAAGTAATATAAAAAAATGCATCTCACTTTTAAGCACAAGTATTATTCGACTTGAATTTGCTGGATATTGCGTGATTTCAAAACCCGGATCACCTTCTAGATTCGAATATTCAATCAAGAAAAACTACTAATATAAGGGACTCTTTTCATATGCTGGTGGCCTCGCATATTAATTACTACAAATATCGGTACTTTGCCCTAAAATGCGTTGCAATGATCTTTTTTTGGTATCACTAATTCGGATTTTAATTTCAAAGTAATCTACAATAATAATTTTCGTAGTCAAATATTTATAATATTTAGTAGATATTTTAATACATATATGGGGTATGATAAAAGCTAAGGAAAAGGGTCAAATTTACCCTTGTACTTTGAACTAAGGGGCAAATTTACCCCTAATACTTTAAACTTTTCATCCCGACCCCTACCGTTACCAAACTTTGCAAAAATACCCCTAGCCCTAACAACATGCTGACTGGCTACCCAGGTGGCTTGCCATGTCAGCCACCTGGGTAGCCAGTTAGCATGCCACGTGAAAAATGTTTTTTTTTAAAATAAAAAAACTGACTTTTTTAAAGAAATAAAAAAATATTTTTTAAAAAAATAAAAAAAAGTATATGTATAATTCTTTTTTAAAAAGTATGATTTTTATAGGATTTGTAATGTTGTGTTTTGTAAATAGAAAACTATCGTCATGTTTCGTAAATATTTCTTCTTAATATTTATATATACGTACTTTATCGTTCCGAAAATTCAAGATCTCCTCATAGGGAATTCAATTATTTATGAAATATTTAGTTATTAGGCATTAGTTTTTTTCCCTACATTTTAATTCATTCTACGATAAAAATGAAGAAAACATAGTAATTTTGTACAGAAAAATCATGGCATAGAGAAGACAAAATGATGATAAGTCTCTTGGACTAAAGATTGTAAGTTCCTCACATAACGATGATAGTTCCCTATGAAAAACATACTTTTTTAACAAGAATTATAGAAATACTTTTTTTAAAATTATTTTTTTATTTCTTTAAAAAGATCAGTTTTTTTATTTAAAAAAAATAATTTTCTTAAAAAAACATATTTTCCTTGTGGCATGCTGATTGGCTACCCAGGTGGCTGACATGGCAATCCACCTGGGCAGCCAGTCAACATGCCGTTAGGGTTGGGGTGTTTTTGCAAAGTTTGATAACGGTAAGGGTAGGGGTAAAAAGTTAAAAGTATTAGGGGTAAATTTGCCCCTTAGATCAAAGTACTGGGGTAAATTTGATCCTTTTCCCTAAAAGCTGGAGTATATATCAATTCCGGTGATTCGTGAACCAAGTGTATTGAGATGGCAGCATCCTTTACGTCTAATCATTTTTCCTATATTTCGAGCCATGTGAATGAACAAATTTCGATCGTTGAGGTTTTATCGTCCTTAGTGAGCTCTAGACGGTATTTAATTTGAATAAATTATTATACATGTTCAATAGTTTATTAATAAAAAATATCCAATTTTGTCAAAGTTACTAGGTTGACCGTTAAATAGAACTCTAGATCCGCTTCAATTTGACGGCAATTCAAATCATTTTTTAGGGTCGATTTCCCTTCAAAGTCGTTGGTCTTTAATTTTTGTCCCTCAAATTGCTAGTCTTTAATTTTTGCGCTTCGTTAAAATCGTGATCGAAAATACCCCGAGGTTCTGGGTTCGAAATCACCCCTCAGTGAAAAAAAATAAAAAATCGCAAGGCAAGGCTTTCGCGAAACCTCTATCTTAAGGCCGAACATTTGCTCAAAATTAGGCCTATTCAGGCAGAGCCCTAAGGTAAACCTTTGCCTGGTTTGCCTTAGGGCCTAACTTTCGCTCGAAAACGCCTAATTTTGGCAAAAGTTAAGCTTTAAAGCATAGGTTTGCTTTAAGGCCTAATTTTGGGCTAAAGTTTGCCTTAAGGCCTCCAAATAAGTTTAATGTTGCTACGAAACTCTGCCTTGAGATTATTTTTTTGACTGAGCCGGGATTCGAACTTGAAATCTGGGAGTATTAGGCGAAGAGCAATAAATTAAAGACCACCCCCAAATAAGGGCAATCGTGCAAATTGCCATTCAAATTAGTCAAATGTGTGAGCTTCATACACAGCCTTCACTTGTGGGACTATACTGAGTATATGTGTTGTTGTTGTGTGGAGTTCATACGGTTAAACCAAAGAATTAAACTTTTTGGTTACTCGGAACAACAAAACTACCAAAACACTTCTTTTTCCAAAAATAAATAATAAATAAAGTTCTTATTACTTCATCAGAAAAACATTGTTCTACTTTCTAAGAAACTGTCCTTGAAATAAGATGTCAATAAGCATTTTATTGAAAAGTGCTTCCGCCTTTCATTTCGCAATCAGAATCACTAAGAAAGGGAATTTCCGTGCAACCAGTTGCATGCATCACGTTTTCAATGTCATGATAACATTAACATATACCACTAGTGAAAGTTGAAATTGACGTTGAAAATCCTAGTCAATAGCTTCCCGTTTTTGACCATCACCAAATAGAATTTATCATAAAATAAAATACTTATGAAAAGAGCTTTTAACATGTTTTACCTTTTAACTACTTAGTAGGTGTTTGGACATGCGATTTTATCTCATGAGATGAAATCATGATATGAAATCAGCATTTGGACATGCGCAAATCGCATGAGATGAAATCTCAAATCATCCAAAAAGGCATGATTTGAGATTTGAAATCATGATTTCAAAAAATATAAATGTAAAATTTGACCCATACATTTATATTTTGTAAAAAAGACCCATAAGTTGGTAGATATATTTACCAATCATGTGTACCAACAATTTGTATTAAATATTAATCTGCAAGTTGGTAAAATATATTTACCAATCATGTTTACCATGTGAGAGGATTATATTAAAGAGTAGTTACATTACTATTCATGTTAAATTTTCCTTTTTATTGAATTAAAGTTTGATCAATTGATGTTGTATTTTTTAGAAAGGTCTTCTAGTAGCGTATTAATTTTATTATGAACTATCATTTACTCATTTGGTAAGATTGTATAAAAATTGGGAAATTTTTTATGATTTTCACAACTTGTGGAGTTTTTATGTTTATAAAAAAAACTGCAACTTAAGAAATCCAAATTACTTGTCCATCTCACGTAATCATAACCTTATATAATTGAACAATCTTCCGTTTCTTTCTACAATTTGCTTTAAAAATATTGGTTTGGAGACTATCCTTGTAATCTCATCGTCAAAGCTTATCCTCTCGTAACAAACAATGTTATTATATTCACTAGCGTATATAAAAAAAAAATTGTAAGCGCTATCAATATTTAAAGAGGCAAAAATTATAATAACATCATGTTTTAAAGCAGACGAAGTACATTATTACAAATTTCTTTGAGAAGTTCACATCTTTTATGTATAACATAATAAACTTATGAAAAATACTCCCTTGGTTTCGCCATCTTGTAAAATAAATGTCATATTGGAGTCGAAATACCTTTTTTACTACGAAACTTCCAAAAATTTCAAAAAATTATTAATAAAAATAAGTATGATAGACTTTATCTTTTATGTGATTTTAGCTATTTTATATTTATTTAAATAACAGAATCAATTTGAAATAAGGAAAAATTGTCAATAGTGTGCTTTGCTTTCCTCTTATGGACGGTTGAGATGAATTTTGTCGGTTTTATATACTAACGATGATAAGTAATGTTAATTTATTGCATGTTCTATCATCATAGAAATCTTAAATCCTTATTTAAAATTTTCAATCTTTCATCTTAAGGAATCAGAACTCGATCCAGTATGCGCCGAAATTCGGTTCAAAGGACAAGAAAGAATTTGACACAAAGACAAATTTGTTTAGGCACTCATATGATTTTACACTTTTTACCAAGGCTTAATACCCAGATGGACCCTTAAACTTGGCATGTTTTGTAAGATAGGCATATAAACTTACAAGGTGACCAGATAGACACTTAAACTTACTCAAAGTGTATTTTTCAAGTTTTCCAGTTATTTTGAAAACAAAAACTATATTTTTCAAACACTCACAATTTTCATGGCCAAACAAGCCCTAAATATATCACAAATTTTTTTTTTAAAATGCAAAAATAAGGCAAACGCATATACATGAAACTATAAATGTGCACTTAAACCAATAAATACTCGCTAATCGCAATTTTGCAGCTTTCAATTAACTCGGGTTTTTTTTTTTTTTTTACACTTGAATAATTAAAAAAAAATAACTTTAACCAATAAAAATCCTTAAAAAAAGAAATTTCAAATTAAGAAATTTCTAAGTTCAGTATTTCAAGTGTAAAAGAAATTTCAAATTAAGAAAACTGTAAAGCCGAGAAGAAAATCCTTAAAAAAAAGAAATTTCTTAATTTGAAATTTCTTTTTTTAAGGATTTTTATTGGTTAAAGTTATTGTTTTTTAATTATTCAAGTGTAAAAAAAAAACCGAGTTAATTGAAAGCTGCAAAATTGCGATTAGCGAGTATTTATTGGTTTAAGTGCACATTTATAGTCTCATGTATATGCGATTGCCTTATTTTTGCATTTTAAAAAAAAAATATTTTGTGATATATTTAGGGCTTGTTTGGCCATGAAAATTGTGAGTGTTTGAAAAATATAGTTTTTGTTTTCAAAATAACTGGAAAACTTGAAAAATACACTTTGAGTAAGTTTAAGTGTCTATCTGGTCACCTTGTAAGTTTATATGCCTATCTTACAAAACATGCCAAGTTTAAGGGTCCATCTAGGTATTAAGCCTTTTACCAATCATCTATTTAACCACAACTCTTTCAAACCATTTACCTTTTTTTTTTTTAAATAAAATAAAAATTCAGGGGAGTAACTATTATTCCCTTCATTTAACTTTATATGAAAACATATGGAGAATTGAAAATAATTTTATTCGAACTTATAAATTAAAAAAATCTATAATCTTCTATAATTAAAGAATAATCAAGGGATTTGATTTCTCAAATAGTAATTTTACCCCATGAGTTGAAGAGCCCGGAACCAAAGTGACCCAAAAAAAAACATTTTGAACCAAAATACCCCAACAAAAAAAAAGGTTACAAAAGTACCTTTAGCGTAGTTTTTACTGCGGTAAAGGAATTTTTCTCTCACCTATAGCGCAGTAAAATACTGCGCTATATGACCGAACATAAATCCCAAAATCAGCCTCTTATTACATTTTCACTCCTTTTTACGTAATTTATCCGTATATTAATCATGCTTTGAGACTCCGGCACTTCAATATTTTATATAGAACCCTACTTATATTTGTACAATTAATAAGATAGGCTCAATACATCAAGAATACGCAAAACTTTGAATTGTCGTTTTAGTGGTTAAAAAGTGCTCGAAGTCCTTTTTTGTTTGAAGACTTGTAGTCATTAGCTTTACGTTATTTATCTTTTAGGGTTTCATCTTATTTTTAATTAATGTTTAACTTTATTTCGAATGTGTCACTTTTTTTGTTTATTATCAATTTAGGATGTGAAACTATAAACAATAATAAAGACTAAGATAATATTTATAAATATGCAAAAAATATATAATATTTACGATAAATTGTACAACACTAATGTATATACACTATCGAGGATGGGTCCCACATGTAGTATGCCGGAGACTATCCCTAGGCCTAAGGCTCATACCATCCCCACCGCCCTCGCCATCGTCTCCATTGCCCTTTTTCCTCTTAATAGCCAGGCGCTCCAAGTCATGATCATCTCCTCTTCCCCTAACCCTTGCGCCCTTAACTAGAACGTGCTTCTTCTTGGGATCTAGTCCCGCTGGCACGCTCAGAACCTCAGGCTCAGCTAGGTCTGGAAACTCGACCTCTTCCTCGTCAGGAGTTGCCACCGCGGGCGCCAAAGGATGAACCTAAAAAATATATAATAATTAGTACCATTTCTTATTTATATTTAGTCCATTAACGTTTGTTGAATAATCAAACCTGTGTGTCAACGGACGCCTGAGTAGGCTCATGAGATGGGTCTGTAGGCTCCTGAGATGGGTCTGGTGGTGAATATGAGGTAGTCTCCTGGACGAGATACTGTTCGAAGTCCAAGTAAAGGTTATAAAATTAAATAAATATTTACCTTATATTGAATAAAATTAATTTTAAGTAAAAAATCTTACATGCACCTCAGTAGTCTTGTGAGAAGACACCTCTGCCTCGGCAGGCTGATGAGAATGCTCCTGCATGGGTCGCTTCTGTGGACCCACTGGCGTCGAATCCTAAAATATGAAAAAAAAAAAAAATGAAATAATAAGTAACATACATATTTAAAATAAGTACTTTAAATAATCAAATATGTATATTAAATATTGACCTTATATTGAATAGAACAAATTTTAATAAAAAGCTTACTTGTGGCCCGACAGTCACATGGGAAGATACCGCTAGCTCGGCAGATCCATGAGAAAACGCCTGAGTGGGTGGCTCTGGTGAACCCGCTGGCGCTGAATCCTAAAATATAAAATATTACTAAATAATGAGTAACATATATATTTAAAATAAATAATTTAAATGAACAAATAAGTCTTTTAAATACTAATCGGGATCAAAAACTCATCAAAGTCAAGAATCTTGGCTCCATCTAAATTCCTCACAGGCCGCTCATCAGCTAATGAAGTGCGTAATGCCGCCCAATCAACGTTATCACGCTCCTCCATGTATGCATCCTGGCTCGACTGTGATGAAGACTCAGGTATCTCAGCAAGTAAGAGCGCCATGCGTAAACGTAGGTGAGTCCCCAGGTGAGCTACCACTGGCCTGGAACGGCTGCGGATGGTCTAGACCGGGAACGCCCTCTAGAATGGGATCGGCCTCATCTGCCTCATCTACCAGATGGTGTCCTCCACCATCAGGTCCTCTAGCAACAGCACCGCGTCCTCCGGCAGCACCGCGTCCTCTGCCGGCACGGCCTCCTTCTCTGGGAGCACCCGGTCCTCCTCCTGGTGCTGCCTCATACTCAGCCTCCGGAATAGGCTCCTCCATACGCCTAATCTCTCCTGCCTGCCGGATACCATCCTCGGATATCCGTACCATCTCCGACACAAGCCCCGCAAGCCCAGGGCTCTAACCCCAAGATGCGTAAATGTTGTACGGCCACCAGCTGCATTTGTGTTCAACAGTAAAAAAAAGTTATTTTTTAAAACGTAACAATTAATGCAATTAAATAAATCTAAATACGATAAACTTACCAATGCCTCGTACTGCCCCGCGAGTGCTGAGTAACCTACATCCCTAGGGGGACGAAAAGCGGGGTTCCCGATCAATCGGCGTGTGATCTGATGATACCAGCGCATGTAATCCTCAATGGGAGTCAAATAGCCGACCACCGCTAAAGTGCCCAACCTGTTCTCCCAACGGTGGAGCTGGACATCCATGAAAGGCAGAAAATCATCATCAACGGCGGCCCGATCGTCCCGCTGGTAGTGTTGGAGCTCATGACGGATGTCAGGGGGTATACTCTGTGTATGCCCAAACTGTCGTAAGACACGCTCGGCCATGTGATCCTCTACGATGTCCAAGTCTATCAATGGACACCGCGACCTCCAAACCCCCTGACCTGCCTTGCAAAAGGCCGGCAAACCATCTAATATAGCAGCGTACGACGTCCATATAAATAGCTACATAACATATAAATACAAATCAGTGATCACCAAGTAGAAAAGGCGTTTAATTAAATTAATAATGCAAAGTTAAATAGTTTTACCGCATCGTCCGTCATGTGATCAAGCTGGTCCCGGAATGGAAGAATACTGTGGTGCGTATCCACATCCCGGTCAAAACCCGCTGGCCACCTCCTCGCATAAGGCATGTCAATCTCGAGGTGATGCCTAGGTAGGGGCTGAAAAGGCAGCATCCTCTCCCACGCCCATAACTGTAAGCGATATTAGAAAATACAGTTTTTAAGTCGTCGTTTCAAGAATTCATTACATTAAAGGACCACACATTTAAAATATTACCTGGAGAAGAGCAAAAAATCCACACACATCTCTGACAGTACCAACAGACGCTCGACACAGGCATCTGTAAAGATACGCCAAAACAGCATCGCCCCAGCTGTAGTCTCCCAAGCGGTCCAGATGCTCAAAAAAACCAAATAACGTAAACTGACAAAGGCACCCGATGAGTTCAGGAACAAGATGCTCCCGAATATAATAAGCAGGTACAAACGGGCATGACGATCAACATCGTCCTGCGTGATGCCGACCACAACTGGATCCAGACCCTCCAAATAAGTGCAGAGTGCACTAAGCTGAACCCGACTTTGTCTCGAAATCGAGGCTGCGACATCAGGCGCGAAGTGGATGAACCTATTCAACTCTGTCGCCCACGTCTGACCATGAGGAGGCTCATACTGAGTGTATAGTGACTCTCCATCTACCCGCAATCCAAAGAGGACCTCCACATCCCGAAGTGTAATCGTGGCCTCACCAGTGCGAAGATGGAAGGTATGTGTCTCTGGCCCCCACCGCTCAACCATGGCCGTGATGAGCGCCCAATCATGTTGTATCCGACCAACGGACACGCAATGGTAGATGCCGCCCCGAAACAATATCTCCAAGACACGAGGGTGTGGGGGGTGCTTGCGTAAAAGACCACGCTCTCATCAGCCTACGGAAACAGAGCCTAGTAGATATCCCTATAGTACCGGCCCATAATAACTCTGACCTATGATTGCCTTGCAAAGACAATACTGATCTATCAGTGGGCCCCGGGTGAACAGCGGGCTCCGGGTGATCATCGGGCCCAGGGGGAACATTCGGATCCATGAAAGAGTCCGGTCTGTACAAACTAAATTAGTCATTATTCTTGAAATGAAAGATAAATTATATTAACTAATTAATAATTTGTAGGGAATATGTGAATTATGTAGTATTATATCTTGTGAATAATTAACATGGGATATGCAGTAAATTTAATACTCCCTTTGGGTACGACATTTAAGAAAGAGAGAAGACTTTTGAAACTTGTGGTTCAAAATAAGCCTTGAAAATTTGTGTGGCTGTAAATCATTCATAAAGTGAATTTGTTTCCAAATTAGGAAAGAGGTCATTCATTTTGGCACGGACTAAAAAGGAAATAGGTTCAAACAAATTGAAACAGAGGGAGTATGTGATAGTAAGGACACATATGTGATGGCAAAGACTTTTAAGTTAATTACTTTTGAATTATGTGATGGCAAAGACTTTTAAGTTAATTAGTCTGAGAATCGAAATTCAACGGTAATATTTGTTTAGAACTCTATTTTGAATATGTGATATATTTTTAGTTCACCAAATAACCAACACAACTACGATAAAATTAGACTAAAAGAGTATATCCGTCGATCACATATTTTCCTACAAATTTTACATTTTTTTCGTTAACTTATGTATTTATGAAAAAGAAGAACTTTAACTATTCTTTTTTAGATAATTTTTTATTTATTTATCATATATATTCATGCTTTTAAAATAATATAGATTAACAATTCATAATCATTTACAACTTGTTTGGATGGTTGTTACCTATTGTATTATATTGTGTTGCTAGTTTAAATACAATGTTTGCTTTGATTGCTACTTTAATTTTATTGTATCGTATCATTAAATCCATCGTTATGTAACGACGAAAGGTCCTATTTTATGTAACCACTGATTTGGTCCTATACAATACAACTCATCTTCATACATTATGAAACAATACATAACAATCATCCAAACAAAGTGTTAACAAAATAATAATTCATTACCAATCAACTTCTTTCAATTCATCAACAATATTTAACAACTAATTAATTCATAATCAATATTTAACAAATAATCAATTAACAAAATAATAATTCATTAACAATTAACAAACTAACAACTCATAAACATATAACAAATTAACAATTCACAAACATTTAACAAATTAACAATTCATAAACATTTAACAAATAATGAATTAAACACAATGGCGTTTTTCATTTTTTTTTTTGCCACTAGAGGGACCAGTGGTGGAACCCGAGGGGGTTTTAGTTGGGTCATATAGCGCAGTATTTTACTACGCTATAGATGAGAGAAAAACTCCTTTAACAGTAAAATATTGCGCTAAAACATTTAACAGAACCGTTACAATGAGATGAATGAGATGAGGGCTTTCACACTATTTTGTTGTCGGGTTCGCTGTCTTGTAAAGTAAAATATTTTCCCACTATTTAAATGTGCTTATTTCCCATTTGCAGAAAACATGATTGCAGCAGGGCCAGGCGACAACCACGGCTTTTGAAAATTTTCTAATTTTTAATACTCTCTCGAATTCACTTTACTTGTCGTTTTAGTAAGGCATCGTTTGGTTTAAAGAGAAGTTATGATGGAATAAGTTTTGTTCGGATTAATTATATTGAAATTAGTTATTGTTGGGATATGTTGTCCTGAAATTATTTCTTATTGCTTGTTTGATTTCTTATATTAAAAAGTAATTTGCATTTCATAATTTCAAAAAAAAAAAAATTGTTTAAAAAACACCCTCCATCTTATGTAGTAAAAAAGAGGTTTGAGGGACCTCAGAGCTATTTTTTGTCATTTTCGTTGTTTTATCCTGAGGTTGTTATTCCACCCTCTGTCGGGGTTAGCTTATCCTAGCACTATTTTTAATTATGTGATAACTTATCCCAGGATTAGTAATCAAATAAGGAATATAGTGGTCCTAAATTTTTAGTTCAGGATTATTTTTTCTTATCCATCATATATACCAAACGACCTAGAGTGTGTCAGGTCATTCTACTAAAGGTGTGTTTGGTATGACGAAAAATATTTTCCGATTTTCTCTTATTTGGTTACATTTGAGATCTTGAAAAATGTATTTCCCAAAATAGGAGAAAACGTTCTCCATTAAAATTTGAGGAAAAACATTTTTCAAATTAATAAAAAGACACCAACACATTCCCAACCCATCCCCGCATGCTCCATCACCACAAACCCCAACTCCACCCCCACAAGACACACCCGCATGCCCAACCCCACCTCTCCCACCGCCCTAAACCACTCGTAGTTTTTTGTACACAGATTTATGCTATTACCAGTTGTTTCTCGTGCTTCGATTATCACTTCATTTCGCTTTATTTTACTTTGAATGCTATGTTACACTTTCTCTATTAGTGCTATATCTTTTGACTTTTGTATCGTCTTCTTCAAACCGTCTTGTTATGTGTCACTTGAGTCGAGGGTCTTTTGAAAATAACCTTTCTATCTCCACAAGATAAGAATAAAATTTGCGTAAACTCTACCCTCCCCAGATTCCATCTATGAAATTACGTTGAGTATATTGTTATTATAATCTAATTATCAGTGGTATTTTAACCACAACTCTTTCAAATCATGTAATACCTTATTTTTTCTGAGAAAACTCCATTTTACTTTACATGAAATATTCAGAGTAAAAAAAATCAAAGTATTTAATTTTTGAAAAAATTGAATATAAATTTTCATAACTTTCTAAAAATAAATTTATAATATTATTTAAATACTTAAATAATATGCTTCCTCATATAAGTTGAAAGAGATGAAGCACTATTTTTATTTTGTTGTCGGTTACTCGGTTTTGCCATCTTGAAAAATAAATGCCATATTCTAGTGTTTTACCACTATTTAAATCTGCTTACTTTTCCCAAGTGGCAGCTTTCCAAAATTTTCTAGTTGCTCCGATTCCAATTTAAGTTTCTTATTTTTCCCTTTGTCCAAAAAATTATCTCTTTTTATATCTCGTAAGTTTTTCAATTTCTATATTTTATATAGTAAATTTAAGATTACAAGATTTAAATAGCTTCAAAAGTCTCTTTTTGTTTCTTAAATTTTATGTCCAGTCAAATTAAAACACTTAAGGATTATTTGGTTAGTGGGATAAGAATAATAATTCGGGAATAACCTATGAGATTATTTCATCCTGTGTTTAGTTGCTGATACTGATTAGTCCCATAATTATTTTATCCCACTATTTATACTAAAATGGTGATATTAGTTGTTTCATATAAAAAGTGGGATAACTAAATTCCCTAAAATATCCCAACTCATAAAATATAATTATCTATCCCATCCACCAACCAAATGACCCCTTAAATTGGGACGGAAATTTCTAATATTGCAAATTGTAAAAGAGAAAAAATGAAAATTTTCCCAAAATTAACTTTTTTACTAAGAAAATAAAATTTCTTGACCTCTTACGATTTGAATAAAAAAAAATATCTTTCTTCACTCATCTGTTGCCTCAGCAGTTAAGGTTCCCACACTCTACAGTTCATTCAATGAATTTAATCACAAACAGGGCCTTGCTTACCTCTATAAATAGAGTACAAAATCCATTTGCCATTTCTCCTTCCTCAAGCTATAACCCTTGACCAACAACCTCCTCAGCCGCCGGGAAAAATAAATAAATATCCACGTGTCCGGCCACCACCAATTCCATAACTTACACATTTAATCTCCATTACACGTGAAAAATGGAGGTTCTTCATTTCACCGCCGTTAAACCATTAAACTCCTACCTCCGTCCCGAATTCTCGCCGTCAACGTCCGTCATTATCCCCATTAACACCTCCGTAACAAGGAAAACCAAAAAAAAGACATCTATTCGTGCTAAGGCAACGGAGATCTTATCATCTCCAACTTCTACCGTAACGGAACCGTTACCGGCGTCACCGGTAACGGCACCTTCGGCTCCGTTATTACGAGTTTCTACGAGCGAGTTGCAGTGTGAACCGGGTTACTTGATACCGAATACTCCGGTTTTAGGTAAGGAAAATTACGCTCTATGTCTAATTATTGAAAATATTTAAGCCACGTAGCCCATACTTATACACTTCGTAGCCCATACTTATACACTTCGTGCGAGGTTGATATATTATGTATAATGCTTGCCCTTTTTTAGGTACTGGTGGTGTGGCTGGATACGAGTATTTGACGAACATTTTATCGTCGAAAGTGTATGATGTAGCTTATGAGACGCCTTTACAGAAAGCGCCTAAGCTGTCAGAAAGGCTTGGAGTTAATGTGTGGCTTAAAAGAGAAGATCTTCAGCCTGTATGTATTTTTTTTTTTTATAAAAATTGTTAAAAGTTTGAGTTTTTGTTAGAAAGTGACTTTCTCTACCAATTGATAGGTTTATTCACGGGTTGATTTCTCCGTTATTAGAAAGTCACTTTCTTTGTTGAAGAAATTAGGAATCAAGAAGGTTTAAGATTGAGATTAAGGTGACCATATGAGAAATCAACTCGTGTATTCATTGTTGGACTTGTCATTCTTTAACTAGTGAAGGTTTAAGATTGGAATTGAGGTGTAGTAGTTGTTGATTTTGTGTAAATGGAATATCTTTAGAACTAATATTTTAACTGTAAATTTTTGTTACTAAGAGAGAATTTGGTATGTCAAAAAATCTTCTGAAAGAGATGATTTAATAGTGTTTGGTTACGCCTTGACTTGTGGTGGAAGATGTTTAGAAGACACTACTATCTCACCTTCTTTCCACCCCCTGCCCAAAGGAAAAAGAAAAGAAAAGAAAAGTTCCAAACCTGGATAAGAGAATCCACGGCAAAGTTTGCGTGTCTTCAGTTCTCTTTTTTCTTTTTCAAAAAAAAAAATCAGCTGAAACATTATGCAGCAGCCCTTTTGTGGTAAAATACAGTCAAAATTGTCCTGAAGTACTTCTGATAGTTAGTGATTTAGCTACTGTTTGCATTTCTATTCTCTTTAATGTCTGGAACCAATAACCTTATCAAATGGCTGATGTAGCTTCAACTCTCTTTGCCTTTCCCTGTGGAGTTGCAATGTAATTCACTGAATAAGACTGTCCTGTCAGGATTGTTCTGTTCTTTGAACTGACTGGTTTTGGAAAAGTTGAGGCTTCTAGCTATACCAAGAGCAAGTTTTGGGAATTTGGCGTTTGCTTTTGTGGTTGGAAGGTCGGGAAATGGATTAGGACTAAATTGGGTGCTATACCTTAATGTACAGAGCAATCACGTAAGGAGAGGGATTTCTTTTGTGGTTGTGTTTTGGGATGAGGTCCTTGCTTAGATATGGATTTCCATGGAGTGACAATTAGCGGGCTGCAGAGATATGCCAGAGATGTTCAGAAATCTATAAGTTATTATATATCCGTTGTACCTTTAAGATAGTCTGTGGAAAGTGAAGCAGTTGGGCTTCCTCCTGGGCTGGGGGCTAGTGGAAAAGTCAGGTTGCTTTGGATCTTAATTATTTGAATATTTGCTCAAGTTGTTGGATCTTGATTAGTGAATATTTTTCTATGCAAAATATTCTTGTAATTTATTCTTTTTGTATTTTGATAGTAAGATTCTAAATTGTTCAACGATCGTCTCGTTCTACTTTGATTATGCTTCAAATATTTGAAATTTAAGGAATCTTTATAAGTCACTTTACTGTGATCCGATTGCTTAAAAATGTGCACGATAGACATTTTTCTCTTATCACAGTTTTTCTCCACAAAGACCCAAAGAGGAAATTGGCTCTAATCTGTTAGTCCTTTGGCTTTGATCCACTGGTGTTAAACTTTGGGATGATTTAGGGCTTTTCTTGTTGGGGTTAGATGAGGTTAAGTACCTAAGAAAAGATAAGGCAAAATAGATAGTGGGTTTGTGCTTAGCTGATTGATTCTGGACTCGGACCAGAATTTGTCTGCTATTGATGCTGCATTTTCGTGGATTAGTTGATGTTCAGCTTTATGAGTATGTGAGCTTGCCTGGTTTCTTATTCAGCTCAACCTTAAATTTCTGTGTCCTAGATCAAGGGGATCAAGTCCTTTTTATCCTTTTTTGGATAAAGCCAAAGGGAATTTGTTCCCCTACATATTATTCCTGTACACTTTTGACATGGAAAAGTTAAAGCTTGTTCCACTTCTGTAGGCTGTTATTCTGCTGAAAATTTCTTAACAACTCCCCCCCCCCCCCCCCCCCCCCCAACACACACACACAAAAAACCCCCACAACCACCACCACCAAAAAAGAAGAAGAAAGAAACGAAATACAAATCTTTGGCACGGTAAATCTGATGTACACATATTGACAGGTCTTCTCGTTCAAAATCAGAGGAGCTTACAATATGATGGCAAAACTGCCTAGGGAGCAGTTGGAAAGAGGGGTTATATGCTCATCAGCTGGAAACCATGCACAAGGTGTTGCATTATCCGCTCAGAGACTCGGCTGTGATGCTGTGATTGCCATGCCTGTTACTACACCAGACATTAAAGTTAGGATTGTTGAATTACATTTTTGGTTTGATAGCTTCGTTTTGAATGACTCCCATTATTTTAAGCTTATCCATTCTTCCAATTGTGCAGTGGAAATCAGTTAAGAGATTGGGTGCCACTGTTGTTCTAGTGGGGGACTCATATGATGAAGCTCAAGCATACGCCAAAGAGCGGGCCGAAGCTGAAGGCCGCACATTCATCCCTCCTTTTGATCACCCAGATGTCATCACAGGGCAAGGTACCGTAGGAATGGAGATAAATCGCCAACTCAAAGAAAACATTCATGCAATCTTTGTGCCTGTTGGAGGAGGAGGTCTTATAGCCGGTATTGCTGCTTATTTGAAGAGGGTTGCCCCTGATATAAAGATTATTGGAGTTGAACCCCTTGATGCAAATGCAATGGCATTATCATTGCAGCATGGTCAGAGAGTAATGCTGGACCAAGTTGGGGGTTTTGCAGATGGTGTAGCTGTTAAAACGGTTGGTGAAGAAACTTATCGTATCTGCAAGGAATTAATAGATGGCGTAGTCCTAGTTGGTCGTGATGCTATATGTGCATCTATAAAGGTTAGCCATCATTTTTTATTTTTCATGTTACTCTTCATCTGGATCAAATCTTTTACCAAGGACTAAATTTCTCAAAGCCTACATATGTGCTCCTTGAAGCACTACCGGTCAAGTTAGACTTACAGTTGAACAATTTTTGTCAGCTACCTCTCTTTCTTTGCAATAAAGTATCACACTTTTCAACTTTGTTCCGCCCTCTTGTGTTATATATGGTGATGCTATGTAGCAATGCTTTAAAAGATGGCATGGAGTGGGTTCGTTTAAGAAAGAATATGAGTCGTAAAAGAAAATGAAACATTCTGGAAAAAGTATAAAAAATTCGAGTAAGCTATGAAGTTGAAACCAACATAGAACTTCTGTCCCCAAGTTCTGTCGAATGGAAATGCTTTTTGATATATACCTGATCATTCTTCATGCAGCAAGTCTATATTATCTGTTGGCAAGAAAGCCTTTTATGCGTGAGTTATTAAACTTTTGAAGTGACAGTTCATTGCTCCTTTGGATAGGATATGTTTGAAGAGAAAAGAAGCATACTAGAGCCTGCAGGTGCACTTGCTCTTGCTGGAGCTGAGGCATACTGCAAGTACTATGGCCTGAAGGGTGAAAACGTAGTAGCAATAACTAGTGGAGCCAACATGAACTTTGACAGACTTAGATTGGTAACTGAACTCGCAGATGTTGGTAGACAGAGGGAAGCTGTTCTTGCTACTTTTATGCCAGAAGAGTCAGGGAGCTTTAAAAAGTTCGCTGAAATGGTTGGTCACCTTGAGCACTTAATATTGATATTTAGTAAGTAGCGCTCTTTTGACTAGCAGACTGAAGAATATACTTGATGACAGGTAGGACCAATGAATATCACTGAATTCAAGTACAGATACAATTCTGATAAAGAAAGAGCTCTAGTACTTTACAGGCAAGCTCTCCTTGATCTTTTAAAGAGATTTTTGGGTCATTTTAGTGTTAATTTTATTATTTATTAACACTAATTACTTTTTTCATGAAAAGACATCAACGAATTATTAAATATTTCCTAGTTATTTGCCTCTCTATCAATCTGTTATAACCTGTGATAGAACCAGTCTTACTAAATTTGAATTTTAATTAAAGCCAGTTTTATTCATTGTTTCATGGCCTTTAAGAACCAGTCTTACTATATTTGAATTTTAATTAAAGCTAGTTTTATTCATTGTTTCATGGCCTTTTTTTTAATGCGCAGTGTTGGTCTTCACACAAAATTAGAACTTGAAGGAATGGTGGAGAGGATGGAATCAGCAGATCTGCAAACCATTAATCTTACAAACAATGATTTGGTCAAAGATCATCTACGGCATTTGGTAATGCTTTAAGTCTCTTTATCATATTGATATAATCCTTAGTATAAAACTGCATGTGTAGGTACTCCATTCGTTCGAATAGTATAGCTTTTACTAGTATGTTAAGAAACCCAATGACAATTAATCCAATAAAATAATGTTTTCGTCTCTTGAGATTTTTAATTCTTAAAGAGTAGATTATCGAGAGATTAGGTTTAACTTCGTCTAGGTGACGAGATGTTTGCTTTTGTTCTACTTGGTTTCTTGCATTATGCGGTGTTCATTGGATATTGATCTTCTCTCTCTCTCTCTCTCCCCAGATGGGTGGTAGAACAAATGTTCATGATGAGCTTTTGTGTCGATTCACTTTTCCCGAGAAGCCCGGTGCTCTGATGAAGTTTTTAGATGCTTTCAGCCCGCGTTGGAATATAAGTTTGTTTCATTATCGTGCACAGGTAACAAGGAATCTCATTTTTCTACTTCCATTCTTCCCTTTGTTGGTGCTGGCCTGTAGTTTATCTTCTAGTATATTGAAGTAATTTGTTCTATCTTTTCTTTCGTCCTGGAAGGGAGATACTGGTGCAAATGTGCTAGTCGGGATCCAAGTTCCACAGGATGAGGTAGATGAGTTCCAGGGACGGGCAGACAGTCTTGGTTATGAATATGCAGTGGAGAGTCTCAATGAGGCATTCCAGATCATAATGCATTGAAAAATGTGCTGTATGTTATGGCTTGTTCTGGGATCTAGTTGCTGAGACACTACAAAGAAAATAAAGTGGTATTCGCCGACTTCACTTTCGCCTGGTTAGTCAGATCATTCTGAATCCTCCTTGTCAATGGAAGATGCTTGTTTCATAGACCAAGTGTACTAGATAATTTTGGGCTAGTCTTATCTTGTGTATATAGCTATTTGTAAGTTATCTAAAGGCCTCTAGTTCCATGAACAAAACCATTTCACTTTAAAGCTAATTTTAGGAGTTGTCTCTTGCGTTTCAACTTTGGTCTTCAATCCCAACTTCATCATGTGTTTCAATTAAAAAGGTTTCTGTTTTATGTTGGTCTTTATCTTTGCTTTCGATTTTGCCATTTTTTTTTCTTTTTTCCGGGGGTGTTTGCATTTGAATCTTAAAGAATTTTTCTCGTAGAGGAAAATAGTTCACACTTTGGAAGAGATGTCCCGTCTTGACACAGTTGTGAAACCCAAGGTTAATCCTTTTTTAAGAGCAAAAGAACCTAAAGACGAGAACTTTCTGTAAACAAAATAAAATAAAATAAAGTTTGCTTACTCTGAGGATGAGAACTTTCTGTAAAACTTGGCCAACACGTGAACAAGTACAGTATTAGAAGCTTAGAAACACTTCTTCAAATGCACCCCTTTTCCCATAGTTCATGCTTCTCTTGTTACAGTTTTCATTCTTCTTTAGAGCATCAACTACAGGTACTAGTCATCATACATTATAGCTAATTCTCTCATGTCACGCCTTATACCAAATATGATATCTCGCTAATAAAAATGCCCTAATCCCCCACATCAGCATTTCGTGTTCAACCGTTTGCAGTGTATAGGCTGTTATATAGGCGTTTGCAAATATCACATTGAAATGGGAAAGCAAGTTCGGGACCATAAAGGGTGAGCTCCCGAATTCAACTGTTGTGGCGCTTAGGTTAAAGCCCAAGGGAAAAAAAATAGGGCCCCCGAAAGGTTTGGCCAGGGCAAATCAATAACTTGGCAGTTGTACCTGTCCGTCACAAGGTGGTATCAAAGCTGGTATCTCTCATAGTAGAATGGTGGAGCTAACCTCAGTGAGGGCATTGAGTCCCTTGGGGGTTGAGTGCAGCAACCCACAGATTGTTGACAGTTTAATATTGTTAATCAGAAGTGTTCGTGGGTAATTGAATTATAGTGCTAAAGTACAATAGTGTTGACTGTTGACAGTTACTTCAAGAGTAGAAATTTGACAGATTTATGAAAGGGATTTCAATTGACTGAACAACAAACCAGTGGACTCTCCTACACCTTAATTAAACTTGTTAAACGGCATGAATCATACAACTTAACATGAATAATGAACATTTCTACCACAACAATTGGGTGTTACTCAAAACATGCCAAAACTGCAACCTCATCTTCACATGATCAATGGTAGTGATGAACCGTCACCACAATTGTCATACAATTGCAAGTGATTCCCTCACCGAAATAGGAATAATCGTTCCAGAGGCGAATTCAAGATAGAGTCAGTGAATTCAGAATGAGTGTGATCTTATTGTACGTGTTATTTAAAAAAATTCTGCACATGTATACCTAGTTTGAGCCAAAAGCAGTGTGTTCAGCTGAACTTGTAGAGCCCACCCTAGATCTGCCTGTGAGTCGTTCACGTATCATGGACTTGAATATTGAGCCTTCTGAGCCAAATTGAATGAAGAATCATATGAAAAACATCATATCTTTTAGGAGGAAAATTGACCTCAAAATGCCTCCTTACTGTTTTTCCTCTCCTCTGCATTTTGTTGTACTTTTTTTGAGGTATTGCCATCAAGATTTTCTTCAAATTAGGTATATCACTTGAAGTCATTTCAACAGCAAAACTTCCCCAATTCAACACATCACTAAAAGGTGCAACATAATGATCCTTCAATAGTACTGGAACACATCCCATATAAAGTGCCTCAACCATTCTTGGACTTGCCACTTCATAACCACTAGGACAAATACAGTACTTGCTCTTTCTAATCATGCCATAATATGAAACATTCTTAGGAAGGTACTCGTGAATTTCGACTTGTGGATCATCATTCTTTCCCCACTGTTCCATTAGTACTTGCCTGATGTAGCCATGAATACCTCCAGCGTAAAAGACTAAAACAGAACGCTGGGACGGAGATGGCCCTCCAATTAAGCCTTTCAGTGAACCATGAGGTAGATAGATTTCTGGCAAAGTTACATCTTTTGAAGGATTGAATCTCTCCGAAGTATTCACATTGCATAGTACTCTAATTGAGTTCTTGTACAAGTATGGAACGGCGGTTGAAATTTCAGGAGCCTGCAATATAGCTGTAACTTAGAAAGACTTGAGGAAGTAATATATTAACTCATGTACATTCAAGAAAATATCAGAATGATCTCAAGACCTACCATTTACCAAGCAAATGCTGCCCAAAAATGGGTTAATGAACTGTGATTCTTAGGTGCCGTTTGGCCATAAAAATTATTAACTTTTTTCCGGATTTTTTTTCACTTTTTTCACTTTTGGGCGTTTTGCCATAAATATTCCGAATATAACTTGAAGTTGTATTCCGGAATACCAAAAACTCAAAAAACTTGTTTTTCAATTTTTTTTCACTTTTTTACAACTACATTTCACCAAAAAGTACAATTTCAAAAATTATGGCCAAACACAAATCCAACTTCAAAAATTCCAAAAAAAAATAAATTTATTTTTGGTATATATGGCCAAACGCCTACTTAGGCATTTGCTTTACGAAGGTTTTTTTTTTTTTTTTTTGGTGTGTTGATGCTTTTCTTCAATTGCCTTTTAGTACTAGAATAGTTCTAGAAAAAGGGAATGACTGTCAGCAAATCATCTTGTCTTGGCCCTTGACTTTAACAAAGTTACAACGTAGTCTGGGTGGATTCCACGAAAAAGGTCCAAATTTTCCCCTTTACTTCAGACTATGGTTTACCCTTCGTCATATTTCGGTTGGAGCTCGGTTAAGATCAAGGGCAAATACGAGACAATTTGCTAACAACAAGGTGTGAATGACCTCAATCAAGATATTTCGTACAATAGAAGAGTAAATCTAACCCTTGAAAAAAAGCTGAGGTTTCTTACCCAATCATGGCAAGCAAGCATGAAATGATCAGATCCAAGGCTTCTATTCCAATAAGTGTATTTTCTGGAGATGCTATCAATATAATCAGAAGCTGTATTCTTCATAGGGTCCCATTCATGAGAATCAACAACATAAACATAGCTTACAATGGAATACACACTGAATGGAAGGAAGTAAACATGAGCTTTCTCAGGATCATTCGTCCGAAATTTGCTAAGTTCAATCTGATTAATCAAAATCCCCTCAATTCCTAAGATACCTTCACTTGAACTATAATGGAAAACAGGGGGTTCGCCATCCTCGTATACGTAAATCTTGAAATGTTTTTCCATTTCCAAGTAGCTCCTGCAAAATTCAGTAGCCAAAAATTCAAGAAACCTGTACTCAAAACTCTGTTCTTCGGACTCTTCAAAAATGTTACTGCGCTTGTGTCGGATCTTCCAAAATGCACTACTTTTGGAGGATCGGACACACACCAGGTGTCATTTTTGAAGAGTCCGAGCAACATAGACTCAGACTATCAATGCAAGCAGCAAAAATTATCAATATAAATGCAGAATGCATGTTAACAGCAAATTGTTCTACTAGTATTTATGAGAACTAGTCTTTCCTAGTGTTATACTATAGTTTACTCTAAGGAAAAGCTAGTGAAATAAATTTGCAACCTAGGACCCAAAGCCTAAAAAATAATTAATCTTGAAGTCTTAATTAAATTCTTTTAAGCAAAGAAGCAAATGGCCTAGAACTACATGTTCATCAGATAGAATAGTGGCCTATCCAACAATACATCCGTGGTTCAACAGAACTTAGTATTTTGAGTTAAAAACTTATTCATATGCCAAAATAACACATGTAGGCAGTTGCGAAGCCAGAATTTGAGTCGTGCGTTTTAAAAAAAAAAATGTAAAAATATCACAAAAAATATTTTACCCTTTTGTATGGTCTAATTTTCCGGCGAAGGGGATTCAGTTGATCCCCCTTCACCAAAGGTAGTGCGCCCCTGCATGTAAGTTGAATAAGATAAACATTTCACTACCCACTCTTTCAACTCAGAACTCACAACGTATAAATTCTGAATTCGTCACATAAATAGAACATATTCAAAAGATATGCTAATTGGCTTGCTAATACCTGTGGAAGGCACTGGGGTTCCAATAACATGGACCTTTAGGGACATATTCAGGGTCATCTAATGTTCGACTTCTACTCTGAGCTTTTATGGCAGCCCTCACTTGTCCCAAACCAGCTTCAATCCTCTCTAAATTGCTCAACTTTTTCTTGGAAGAAATCATCTGCGCTTCCTCCCTTGTATCATCTAAGCCAACTTGCTTCTACATATAACAACATTACACTAAAATTAACTATTTTCACAAATAAAAAAAATACAAAGAGAACAAGAGAAAGCAATTCACTTATATCCATATTTCAGGGGAAAAGATTAGCATATGTAGCTGAAAAAGTGGAATCAGCCACTCATGCTTGTA
This sequence comes from Lycium barbarum, assembly GCF_019175385.1. Classification (NCBI taxonomy): domain Eukaryota; kingdom Viridiplantae; phylum Streptophyta; class Magnoliopsida; order Solanales; family Solanaceae; genus Lycium; species Lycium barbarum. Next base: position 124,849,171 of record NC_083344.1, read on the forward strand.
TCGGGGTATGCTTCCTGCATTACGCCTCCTCGAGGTGCGACCCTTTCCAAAACCCTACATGCATGCCGGATGCTTGGCATGGGCGCAGCTGTGTATGCGGAGGATGGCCTCTTGGACACCCTTTGTCGGAAAATTATACTGTGTATATTGGTTTTTGAAAGTACCCTTTTATACATACATATCAAACCTTGAAAGTATATCCTTTCAAGAACTGAGCAGTACAAAATAAGGGGTTTGCAAGACTAGACAAGGATATTTTACTCAACTCCCCTCTTACTATTTTAAAAAGGCGGAATAAAATGAAATTCCACTAAAACGTTCTTAAACGAAATTTCTGACTTCGACGCTGATTCTTAGTGAACTGGGCTGTCTTTTTAATTAGTTGAAGAAAACAAGAAATGGGCTTACCGGTAATTGATCCTTTGCCAATTCCGTTTCTACAGTAGCAGAGAGGTTAGTAGATGTAAACTTTTTATCAGAAGGCTGAGAAGAAAGGACCAAAAAAGAGCTTTTTGAACTCTGTACACCCAAATACCATGCACCCACTAGTAATAATGGCACTAAAATTAGCCACAAAACTCTTGAAGGAAGACGATAATTGTAGATCAAGTCCATTTTTTTTCTTAACTTCTCTTCTTTCAGTTACTCACTAAACTCAGTTATTATCCAGCAAAAAGACAAAACTTGTATATTATGTAAACATATACACTTCTTGGCGTGTCCGTTTTATTTCGACTTTTAAAAGGTGAAGTGAAAGATAAGGAATCAACTATATTCCTAGTATATTTATGTCACTTCACAAAGGGTCCATGCCATAGGCCTCTTGCCAATTGTCATGCTTCTTTGCTACTCATAATTTGTCAACAAATTGCAAATCTCCATGCAAATAATGAGAAAAATAACTAACTGGGCCTACTCTACTTGGCCTATTCTTATTTAGGGTGTATGATCTATACACATCCACGATCTAGGATTTGAACGAAGTTTATGTCTTTATTGGTTGAACTTATCACCAAATTCGTAACTGTTTTAGTTGATGGGTTAGCAATTAAAATTAATGAATTTCCTAATACAAATATAGAGCCTAAGCAAAAGATAGTGTGTTTATCCGAACTGGTACACAATACTTTAGCTCGGCCCTTGTCTATACATTGACAGGGTAAAAGAAATTAAAACAATCAAGTCAATTAAAACATAATTGCATATGACTCCATATAACTCCGTTCAATAAAGTGCATTGATTTGTAAGTAAACAACTATAATAGGTTAATTATACCCACGGTGTAATTTTCTTTAATTATCAGTGTATTAACTTAAATCTTTTTGCTCGACTTTATTATCTTCCTTCTTATTAGCATCCAAGGATGCGGCATAATAGTAAATGAGGTAAACAACAATCCATATCCATAAGAAATCGGTTCAAATTTAATAGAGTTAACACATACTAGATGATTTTTTTTATTTGTCTATGTTTGGTAGACAAAATTATACGATTACCAACTTATGACAAATAAGCTTATTTGGACATGGAAAAAAAGGCTTCAAGTTAAGAATTGTCTAACTTAAAACATGATATATTTTCAACATCCCATAGTTCCTCTTGGGTAGAAATGATAAGTATTTCTAAGTAGGCATGTGCTTGGTTATGTATAATTCGGTTTATCTTGAAATTGAACAAAACTGCTTCGAACAGTCTGATTCTGAGTCCAACCAGAATCAAACCATGTAATGACTAGAGGTCATTTAGTTTACAATCTAATTATGCAGGGATTACAATGTATAGATTGTTTAAGGAGCTGAATATAGTAATATATACTCTTATATATATATATTTTTCTTTTTCGGTACATTAATATGGAGTATATTGTATCCCATGAATAATAATGTAAGTATTGTCATGTTGTGAATAGTATGTAGGTATATTATGTAAGAATTACCTACTAAGGATATGTTAATCCATGTATTGATACATATATTATTATTCATAATCTATCATACATAAAATAATACATCACTCATGTATAGTTTAATGGGGGTATTTACCACGAACCAAATCTTGCATTAATTGGTTGACGCAGAATTATTTTTCATTGATGCAATTAACCAAATAATGCATTAGTTATGCTAGAATGATTTTTTCTAATCGATGCTTTACAACCGAACACTATATTAGTTCGTGCAGGTATTTTATGAAAGGAATTATTTTTCTTAATCGTCTAACCAAATGGTCCCTTAAGTTATAGAGGGTGAAATTGTGACAATACTAGCTAGGTTGCAGTTCTAAATAAAAATTCCAAATTAAAAAACTTAATTTGGATTCCCTTGAATAGAACCTTTGATGACTTGAATCACATTCATAGTGGGATGAGTTCACTGAAAATCACAAATAGTTATTTTTTTGCCATTGTAATTGAAAAATAATTACTTTAACGAGGTTTTATATAATTCTACATATCTTGAAGTTTTACTTTTGAGCTTTAAAACTCAGAATAGAAAATTATACTCCATGATCTTGAAAATTGGGTCTTAAACTTTTGTTCTTTGGTTGTCTCATGGGCAAACTTCTAAGTCAAAAGTCAAAAATATTGCCTTGGGCAAAGTTTGTATACTATAAACTTGAAGTTCCGCTCATTAGGTAAGTGGGGTTAAAAGTTCAAGATCACCCACCTTCAAGATTATTCTTGTAAATCACCCAATCATACTCCCTCTATTTATTTTTACTTGTCTATGTTTGACTTGACACGCCCCTTGAAAAATAATTAATAAAATAATAAGTTTACTGTATCACTCTTTGAATATAATAAGTTAAATGCTTTGAGAAATGATTATATATATAGTTATAATAAGGGTAAACTAGGGAATAGGTGATAAATTTTGTGTTGGTTTTTCAAACTGGACAAGTAAAAGTGGACATCTGCTTTTAATATGACGGACAAATAAAATGGACGGAGGGAGTAATAATTATTTTTTAAATACAAAACCGAAAAGTGGTGAACACTATTTTTTTATATTAAAGAAGTGAAATAGTCCGATCACTTTTTTCTGAGTATCTCTCAGTTGCACTTTTCCTAAAGGTAAAAAGCAAAATCTGGAGATATTAAAAAGAGAGGGATTACAATAATAAAGGTAGATATACATTGCACACTAAAATGGTAAGGAATCTATTAGTTACCATATTTTTGCCTGAGAAATACCACATGACATACCAAAGCCAAACTTTAGAACTTTCTGCCACCATAACTTTGCCTTTTTCTCTCTTTCATTCCATCTGTCGTCAGTCTCTTTATTGTTTATAAAAAACTCTAACAAAATCAATCAAATCCCACAAAGGAACAAGAAAGGTAAAAGGGAAAAAATAAGAACAGAAGAAAAAGAAGAATGATGACATGGTCTTCAAACTCCTTAAGGGGTTTATGGTTTATTTTGCCATTGCTTTTGGTCGCTGTCTTTATTGTTATCACTGGTCCACAGGGTTCAATTTGGCTATCAACTTCTAATCATTATATAGAGACTCTCAATAATGGTTCTTCAACAACGGTGAGTTATATTTACTAAATGTTAAAGTACTTTTTTTACTTACTTTTATTCTTCACTATGTACATCTTCTTTTCTTTTGAAAAAATGTCATTCCATATGTTGAGTAAAGATATTAATTTCCAGTTCAAGAACTTTGATGGTGGAGTTCTTGATTTTATTGCGAAGCGGAAGAGTATAGTCACATAACTTAAACTGTTTTTTTTTTTTTTTGGCAATATGTCAAGATTTTACAGATTGATTTAAAATTCTTGGAGCAAAGGCTTAGCATATAACCCAAAATTTATCTTGACATATAGTTGTTTTTTCCTACTCCGTGCATGTTCTTTTTCTAGGCATTTTCCACTGCTATCTTGATGATCAATACTTCATTCCATAAACATTGTGGAAATAAAAAAATCGATCTTTTCTCCCTAGCTATGAAATCAATAGCTGAATTTTTAGAGCTGTTAATTGCTGGTTTTAATTCCCTGATCAAGAATTTGATACCATCCATTAATGGCCCTTGTACAAAAGAATCTTTGCTTAGGAGTTAGAACTTGTGATCTTGATATGCTTTCTTTGTTATCCGGTTTCAATGTGATAGGGGCCAAATTATAACTGTCATATTTAGAGGCCCATCCAAAATATAAATTTGATGGGTTCAATCTTTATATTCTTACCGTTGAATCCATTACAATTTTGAAATTATGTGTTCATAATTTGATATTTATTATCAAATTATTAGTGATTTTCATGCATATACCTAATTTCTACTTAGAAAATGTCAGGTTCAGCCGAACAAACATTGTATTTCATACGGAGCAGGATTTGAAGTTATGAGTTTAAATAGAATTTCACGCCTTTGGAGATACTGGTTCTTAATTAATAATATATGTATATAATAAACAATTTTTTTAAGACAAATTCATGCTACTTAATTTTGTCGAACCCCTACACCGAACTGTACATTCGACCCTGATTTCATCATAATAATCCTTAAAAGTCATAGTTAGATACCAATAAATAATTTTTGGGATTCTCGTTATCTTTAGATTTTAATGAACCATGATCATATTACTATATGGTATTAGAAGTTTAATTATGAGCTGATTATAAATAGGAACCATTTGCTAATTGCTCGTTTATTGTTAACTTTATAGGTAAATCGGAAGGACGAGGTCCCTATTAATGTAACCAAGAGCTCAGCAGCACCAAAAAGATACAGCAAATTAGAGAAATTGGAAGCAGGCCTTGCAAAATCTCGAGCTGCAATATTATTAAGAGAAAACAAAAGTTGGAATAATAATCAGACAGAAGAAGATGAGTATATCCCTCAAGGTCCTATGTACTTGAATGCTACTGCCTTCCACAGGTATGTATTATATTATACCATTCACTACTAGTTACTTTCTCTTGAAATTTATAAAAATAAATAAAGGATTTAACTTATTACATACACTGACGTCCGACGATATATATATCTAGAAGTGTAATGTAACTTGTCCTCTTAGCAAGTAATTTACTTTATCTTCTCGCTAACTACTTCCAGTAATTATTAGGTGCAGTTACTTATAGTCCCTTTATGTATCATATTCTCTTTTTTTGTCTATTCCAATAAGAATATCATATTTCTCTATTAAGAAATAATTTTACTTTTAAATTTTCATTTTTCCCATAATAAGTAGTAATAGCTACACAAATGTATCTAACTTGTTTTCGACAAAAAGTTTTAAAAAATTTCCTTTCTTTCTTAAATTTTGTGTCAAATCAAATACCGCCACATAAATTAATACTAAGGACGTATTTTTAGGTGACTTAATAACATAAAAGTTTTTTTTTTTTTAAGCTATTGTCAGTTTATAAAATTTGAACTCATAAATAACTACATAAATGAAAATCCAAAAAAGTAAGTGGGAGAAGAAATAGTCTTCAGATTTTCTTGTTAATTAGGAACCAAATTTACAGTTACTTGCTGGCTGTGAAAGGCATCATTCATCAGCAGAATTTAGGAAAATATAAAAGGAATCTTAATGTGCACATTATCTGTCTTGAAGGTGGCTAATATGGATCTATACTTTGACACGAAAAAATCACAAAGTATCAAGTATACAAAAGTTATTGACTCGTCCTATCTTGGTACACTATTAAAATTATAACTAGTATAAAATATAGGTAAGTTTTAGTAATAAGTATTACTAATTGATAACCTGATAAAAATGATAATTGACTCATTATATAACATGTTAAATTATACTATAGTGTTAAAAAAATTGGTTTATTACAAGTATATAACTTAGATTCATTTCTAAAAGTGCAGGAGCTATTTGGAAATGGAGAAAAAATTCAAGATATATGTGTACAATGAAGGGGAACCCCCAGTATTTCATTTTGGTCCATGCAAGCACACATATGCTATTGAGGGTTATTTTATTCAAGCAATGGAAGTTAGCAAATTCCGAACTGAAGATCCAAACAAAGCACATGTGTACTTCCTCCCATTAAGTGTTACAATGTTAACTCAATTCGTATATGTGGTTGATTCACATGAATGGGGTCTTATGAAGAACACTGCAATGGATTATGTCAATATCATTTCTCAAAAGTATCCTTATTGGAATAGAAGCCTTGGTGCTGATCATTTCATGCTTGCTTGTCATGATTGGGTAAGCTTCCAAACAATGCTCTCTCTGGAAAAAATAAATATGACTAGATTTGGAGTACGGAGACTTGTTATTTCCCTTTGTTTCACATAATTTGACTTGACATAAATTTAAGAAAAAAATGAAGTTCCTTAAAAATCTGTGATCTTAACATGTCACAACATTTGTGTGGCTATGAGACTTTTAAAATGTGTGGTCTTAAACATGTCATAACATTTGTATAGCTATGAATGTTTTTCATTAAGGCTATGCTAAGATACAAAGTTAAAAATTTATTGTCTACAAATATAAAAATCTGTCATTTTTTTTTGGATCGTGTTAATAGGGAATAGTGTCAAACAAATTAGAACGGAGGGAGTACAATCATCATTTCAAAGCTAAAAATATCTAGTTTCTCTCCAAAAAGTGTTACTAGTATGTTTCTTTATAGAGTAAATGGACTAATTGCAGTTCAAATACGTTTCTTGCATGTGTTTGGCCCCCCATACTCTTCAATTCTTCCTCCTTTTGAATAGTTAATTCTAAATAATGATTGATAACTCATAAACTTGAACCAGAGGCAGCTCTTGTAAAGCTATAGTAAAAAATTAAATAGATCTAAAACTTTAATATATTATGTTGGATTATAACTAGTGCCAAAGTCACACATGTTGATAGTGGCTAATCCTTTGTTGATTATAATATTATTTTGATTATAAACTTATAATGGTCCATTATAGACCGTCGTATAATATGCATCGTCTTATATGACCTTTTTTTTATGATAGTGTCTGATCATTAATTGAATTGTTGATATATACAGGGGCCTGAAATTTCCTTTGCTATTCCACACTTGTACAAAAACTCAATTAGAGCTCTATGCAATGCCAATACCTCAGAAAACTTCAATCCAACAAAGGATGTTTCAATTCCAGAAATCCACCTTCCTCTAGGCACAACTAAAGGCCTCCTAGGCGGCCCTCCGCCCTCGGACCGCCCTGTTCTCGTGTTTTTTGCCGGAGGTCTTCATGGACCAATTAGGCCAATTTTATTACAACATTGGGAAAATAGTACAGATGAAGATGTTCAAATTCACAAGTACTTACCAAAAGGTGTCTCATATTATGATATGATAAGAAAGAGCAAATATTGTATATGTCCAAGTGGATATGAAGTTGCAAGTCCAAGAATGGTTGAGGGACTTTACATGGGATGTGTACCTGTCCTAATTAAGGATAATTATGTGACACCTTTTAGTGATGTTCTTGATTGGGACACATTTGCTGTTACAATTCCTGTTAAGGATATTCCTAATCTCAAGAAAATTCTTATGGATATTCCTCAAGAAAAGTATTTGGAGATGCAAAAGAGGGGGATTCAAATGAGGAGGCATTTTGAGGTTAATTCTCCTCCAAAACGATATGATGTGTTTCATATGATTCTTCATTCAATTTGGCTTCGAAGACTCAATTTTCGAGTTCGTGATGTGGATGAAACTTGAATTAACAGTTTTGATTTGTGAGAAAGGAAACTGTCGATTGTCATTTAGATTTATTTTATTTTTTGGAGGATTATATTTTACAATTTATGATTTCGCTAATATAGATCAATATACATCATTATACTTCATGCTTGTGCACCATATACAAAATAATAAAAGCTATTCTGTTATGTATTTGCTCTGAAGTGTCTGTTGCGATTGAATAGAAATGTTCAACGGTGTGACAGTTTGATAACCCTGTTCCGGAATATGCACATAATAGGGCATAGACGAGCCTTTATTTCTTGTGGGATTGACATCAGGTAAGTTGGACTGGGTTACTTTTTGTTGGGCTGGGAACTGTTGGGCTAGTCTTGGAATAGTACCCTTAGGAATTGGGGAACTGCACAGATACCCTATTGTTTATCCTTAATCCTATCTTTTTTGTAATAGTTCTACCTCGTATTCTATCCTTTTTAATAATATTGTAAGCTTATTCTTCAGATTGCTAGTGCGTGGTTATGAACGACAAAAAACAATGTAATATGCATAAATATCGTATTCATCAAAATAATACAGTATAATACAATAGAAGATAATGTGATATGTAACAATTATCTAAACAAGCTATTACCGGGGTCAGAAGTTAAGAACAATCCTTAAGGAGGAAACTCGGTGAAATTTCTTGGAAGCACTTTATGCGTATTATTGGATACTAAGCCCATGGGCTAGCCCACCCTACCTAACGCCTTCATTTTGTTATATGGTTTTAAAGATTGACCCAATACGTGATTTCAGCCTTTAAAGTTTTGCCGTGTCGGGCATGACTTGTAGGAACGAAATATAAACTTATGCCGCGGGAAAAGTACTGAAGGACAAAAATTAAATACTACAAATTCGAGGGACAAAAATTAAAGACCATGAGACCCATAAGGAAGTCATTCCACTTATTGGGCTTACAATAGATTTGCTGTTTCTTTTGGGCCCAAATATTTCGGCAAATTGGAATATAATGGTTTGTTAACTAGGGTTTTTTCCTCCATTTTTGGGACATACGCTAAAAAGAGCTCGCTCGCAGCTGCATCAACAATGGTTCTCAAGTAAGTAAATATTCTGATTATCACTTTATGATACATTATTAGTATCTATGAGCTTTTCAATTTTTCATTGATTTAAATATTAGTACCTGTTTTCAGTCCATTTTGTTCGTTTGCTAATCTGAGTACCAGTTATAGATAAATTCTTAGTTTGTTGATATGTTTTTTTTGCTTGATATAGTTGTATTGCATAATGAAATGTGAATCTGCAGTGGAATTTCATTTTTTAAATGAAAAATTCTCAATATCTGTTTCATATTAGCATTTGATGGGGGTTGAGTGTTGCTTTCAGAACAACATTTTTGAAAAGCTAAGTTTTGAGTTTTTTGAGAGATTTGAAAAGCTGGTATTCAAAATCATAGAAAAACCTAACTGTTTTTAGCACAAGTCAAACAAACAAGGTTTGAAGTTTTGCAGAAACTCAAAAAAAAATAAAAAAATTTGCAGACTTGGTTTATTGAAAATTTTCAAACAGTCCACCTATGTATGGTCCCTGCTCCTGAGCAGTGAATTATTATTGGACATGGAGTTTAAGAAATAAAAAGAAGACTTTCGGAACTTCGTAACTAAAATGGGAAGCTTAAAATTAAGTTGCTAAATATAGAAAAATGTCATTCTTTTCGGGATTCACTAAGAAGGAAAGAGTGTCACATAAATTGGGAAGGAGGGATTAGTTTTTATGTTGCATCAACTTACTTAGCTTCTACTCGGTTCCTTTAGTTTGGATTTTGCTCATGGTAACACAAAAGTAAAGTGTAAGTGATTAAATCCATCGTTTTATTCTTATTCTGAGTTCAGGACGGAGCTCTGTCGATTTAGTGGTGCCAAGATATATCCTGGGAGGGGCATCAGATTTATTCGTTCAGATTCTCAGGTAATTTTCGGAGAGAATTTGCATTCTTCTTTCTCGTGATTGTGACTTAGTGGAAAGAGTTAATATCACGCTTTCTTATCAATTGTCACTTTTATTTTGTCGTATTTTAGGTGTTCCTATTTGTTAACTCAAAATGCAAACACTACTTCCACAACAAGCTGAAGCCATCCAAACTTACTTGGACAGCTATGTATAGGAAGCAACACAAGAAGGTTAGTCTCAATAAAGCTTCAATACCAAATACGTTTGAACTTATTCAAGCTTTATTATGCTTTAACATCTGAAAAATGATTGCAAAGTTGAATCCTGCCTTGAGATACATAATTAGCTAGCTTGTACCATGGAAAGTTTCTCTTTGTATAACTGCCTGTATATTTTCATCCCTAGTTAAATTTGGCCTTTTTATATGATAACATTAGGATATTGCACAAGAAGCCGCCAGGAAGAGACGACGTGCAACAAAGAAGCCTTACTCCAGGTCCATTGTGGGTGCAACCTTGGAGGTTATCCAGAAGAAGAGAACTGAAAGACCAGAAGTTAGAGATGCTGCTAGGGAGGCTGCTCTCCGGTTAGTTCTACATTTCCTGCATCATTGTTTTGTCAGATAAGACATGCAAAACACCTACCACCAATGTGGCTGGTATACCATGGAGAAAAATAAATAGTTGTAAAACAATGAATAACAATATGATTTTCTTTATTTGATGGAAGTGAATTGGTCTTCATTTTTAATCTTTTTCATTGCAGTGAAATCAAGGAACGGATCAAGAAGACAAAGGATGAGAAGAAGGCCAAGAAAGCAGAGGTACAGGCCAAGTCACAAAAAGCTGGAGGGAAGATCTCGAAGGGAGCTGCATCGAAAGGTCCTAAGCTTGGCGGCGGCGGTGGAAAACGTTAAGCAATAGTTTGTTTTGTACTAGTAAGTCAGAGTTGAGTTTTTTCCAAAGGCACTGTAAGCGGCATCGTTTATCAGTAGTATTGTAGTCAAAACCGCAGTCAGCAATTTCTCGAAACAAATGGTTTTGCATTTAAATTTTGCTATTTGATTTGTTGATAGACTCAGTTAAATGCAGTTTTCTCACTCTTTAACAATATATTTCCGTATTTTGTTTTGTTTCAAATGTGTGCTTTGACAGATAGTTATTTTGTGTTTTTTTTTTGTTGGGCAATTCAAGTATCTGCCCTAATTTTAGCAGAAAAATGAACCGGCATGAAACTGGCACTAAAGTGGGTGTGTGTCCAAATAGAAGCGCTGTTCATAATCTTGTGGCGTGACATGTATATGGTACTCGTGGTGTATGTCCATTACCTTTTTTCATCCCCTTAATGTATTAGTCTATGTTGGATACTGTATTTATTTATGTTGCCCGTAAGACTGACTTGGGCATCAATGGAATGAGATCAAAGTCATGAAAGAGTTTGGTGAAAATTATCGGTACCAGAGTTAATAAAGATGATAGATAACGTCTTTTTCATTTGCCTAAGCTCTTGGTGGATGGAGTTAACTTGTACTTCTGTGGGTGGGAATTAATTGAGCTCGGAGCCGAAATGGGTTTTTTTGCATACATTGGACAAAAATGGTATGCTTTTTTTTTTTATAGATCAAAATGGGCAGTTCGTGATACAATCCACGAAATAGGTGTTTTTTTTTTTTTAATTTCGTGAATTAAATGAAGAAATTGATTTATTATTTCTTTTTCTTTGCATTTCGTGTATCAATTCACGAAATGCCTTTTTTTTTATTTTTTTTATTTCCTGAATAAAAAAGAAAGCAATTTGTATTTTTTTTTTTGCATTTCGTGACACAAATCACGAAATAGTTTTTTTTTTTTTTTGGCATTTCGTTGCATGATTAACGAAATAGCCTTTTTTTTTTTTTTGCAATTCTTGAAATTAAAGAACGAAACTGTTTTTTTTGTTTTGTTTTTGCATTTCGTTGCCCAATTCATGAAATAGCCTTTTTTTTTTATTTTTTTATTTTTAATTTCGTGAATATTAATTAACTTAATTGTTTTTAGCATTTCGTGAAATAGTCAACGAAATGGGGGGGTTTTTTTTTTTTTTTTATTTCTTGAATAAAAAAAAAATAAGAAATTATAATTTTTTTTTTGCATTTCGTGTATTAAAAAACGAAATAGGATAATTTTTTTTTATTTCGTTCATATAAAAAGGAAATTGGAAAATATATATATATATATATATATATATTTTTTTTTTGCATTTCGTGTATTAATGAATGAAATAGTTTTTTTTTTAATTTTTTTTTTGTATTTCGTGTATTAATGAAGGAAACTAATTTGTTTTTTTTTTTTTTTTTTTTTGCATTTCGTAATCTAATGAACGAAATAGGTTTTTTTTTTTTTTTTTTTTTTGTATTTCGTGAATAAAAAAACGAAATAGGAAGAAATAGGAATGCATATATATATATATATATATATATATTTCATTCATATAACAATGAAATATGATGAATATATATATTTTTTTTCGTATTTCATTTATATAAAAATGAAATAGGAAAATAATTTTTTTTCTTTTATATACCAACGAAATGTTTTGTTACATTTTGCAGGTATATAACGAAACCCCCCCCCCCCCCCCCCCCCCTTTAGAATCTTGGCAGAAGCATTGTACACTTATTTAATTTTGTCCAACCATTATTGCATACGTTAAGAGGAAGCTAAAAAGGAAGCTAGTTAGTAGCTTTCAATTCATTTAGAATCTTGGCAGAAGCATTGTACACTTATTTAATTTTGTCCAAGCATTATTGCATATGTTAAGAGGAAGCTAAAAAGGAAGCTAGTTAGTAGCTTTCAATTCATTTAGAATCTTGGCAGAAGCTACACTTATCTTTTCCATTGTTGCATACTTTAAGAATCATTGTTGTTATATATATTTTATATTTCGTTGCATACTTTGCGAAATGCAGAGATAATGTTTTTAGCATGGAGAAGTCAAATCCCAATTTTTTTTTACACGGATTCCTTGGTCTTGGCTGTTGAAAGAGCTAACATTTTCTTACAATTGCATTCATCCAATTTATAAATAATCGGACTATTTCAACCAAAAAAATATAAACTTTCAACCAATATTCATCGTATTCGATTATCTATATCTCAATCGAACTAACTTCATTAATGTCTAAAAAACCTTTTTTCAGTGGATGGTTTAAAAAAAAAAACATAAAGGAGAGGAAATCGCTCACTCGATAATGAAGACGGATGAGATGGAGAGGAAGATGAAGATGAATACGATAGCATTTCGCATAAAATACAAATTGAAATAACATTGAAAACTGAAAAGGTACAAATACAATACTTAACTAGCCAACATAACAATAGAAAATGCTTATGGAAAATCATCTTCATCAGACATTTCGCAGTCTGAGTTCCAATCAGGGGTAACTATTAACCTCAATCTGTGTCCCTCCAAACGCAACCATCGCAAACGCATCCTATTATTTTCTTCGCGAATGCGGTTCAATGCAACATTCAGTTCTTATGAGCTTCATCCAGGCGATAGTTCCATTCTCTCCTCATTTTGCTAATGTATTGTCTATTGTAGCGCTCGCTCAGATTAAGCGAGTACTCAAATTCACGTTCCAAAACCCATTGACTCAAAAATGTCACCTGGGTGATATGTCATTGGGCCGCGTTGCCAGAAGAATGGATTCCACAATGACATTTTGAAAGAGTTTGTTTTAGCGTGGTGAGATGAATAAGGTACTATGGAAGACTATTTATACAAAAATACATGGTGCAGAAAGGTCTAAACCCCACATGCAATTTTCGTATTTATTAAAAAAATAATTCATATAGAAGTCTAATTAGTCAGAAATACACCATAATTCATATTGACGGAATGTATGTCGCTATAATAAGTCATATATAGTCATAGATACACAATAAATTTTCAAAATAAGTTGTTAAAGCTCCTCATGCATCCCTACGTGTGCATCTTTTCCTCCCACCAGTGCCACATTGTGTTGGCCGGCGATCCCTACGAGATCTGCGCGGAGGAACCCCCTCATGCATCCCTTCCGCACCCTATAAATATCATACATAAATAAAAGTTACTTTTTAATGCGACACTTAAATTATATATATAAAAATTTAAATTCAAAACGAACCTGTGCCTCTAAGTCCTGAACATCTGGCGTAGGTGCATATGCATCATTAAAACTGAGCCTCCTTCCATCACAGGGAAAATTAGCTGGAGGTCGAGATGAGGTACTAGTCTGAGGAACTTGGAAAAGGAGGTTGTCCAAAGCCTGTTGGCTCCAAGGTTGTGAGGAAGGTCTAAATGGGGTGAAACCTTGTGGAGTGACCATATTAGATGGGTCGGAAAATTCCATCGACGGATAATATGGGCTAGATAAATTCGTATGTGGGTCATGTGGACTGGATGGGTGATGTGGGGTGGGTAAATGCGTAGGTGGATAAGAGAAAGCAGTCATAGATGGGCCGACATTACAACAGAATGCATGAGCCGGGTCTGGGTGTGGCTCTAGATCGTCAACTTGATCGTCATCAATAAGCTGATGCGCCACCTGACCTCGACCCCGTGGGTTACCAGCACGACGTACATTTGCACGATCCCGACAACCAGTTGGTAACTTAGGCGGTGCCTCATAAACTGCTAGTGGTATATAATCGGGATCAAATGTCAACCTCGTCCCCATTGCAGCAGCATTTAGAGACTTAGTTGACATGTTAATAAACCTTTGCATCAATGCATTCATACCCTGAGAATCTGAAGGCCACTCTAACGGACTTTCTTGAACACTGTAAGCCAAATGTCTAACTCCATGAATTCCACGAGCCTACAAAAAAATATATAACAAACAGTGACGTAAGAAAGCCACTGATTGACAAAAAGAAATTAATGTGTATCATATACGATATAGTTATTACTATTACTATAATATTTAATACATATGATACACATGTATTTGCATGTAAATCGGTTCCAAATCCTTTATATGATGATTTAGTTAGAAAATATAATTAAATTACTTTCATAATCATGGTCAATTTATTATTATACAGTCTTTTTGCTAAATAACAAAAGAGATAAAGTATAAAAATCGAAGCACCTAGGTTAAGATTTTCATGGTAAATTTGCCTGAATACTGGCATTGGATGAGTGTAGTAAGTCAAATTCTTAGACTATTTTTCAAGATATATAAATTAGTACTACCAGTAATTTTGTTTCTACTCAAATGTTAGAAAACTATATAGTACATCATTAACTGTCTATTTAACTTGACATGCACCAAAAGTTACGTACCAGTGCTTCATGCCTCCCTGCGAGGTATTAGTATCCTCTATCCACGGTACGTTCTGGATTTCCTATCAAGGTGCGGGAGTACCTCCGGTACCATTTAAAATATTCAGAATCCGGTTCGGGAGCTACAGTAGTATATGGAGCTTCAACTATTAGTTCCCGACGGCGTTCCCACAAATATTCAGCTTCCTCAAATTTTTGCCACATCTCCTGACTTATCTTAAATCGCTTGTCTAGTGAAAAATGAAATGGTGCATGTGGGGGGATTGGTCCCGGAACAAACAACTCCTTACCAAATTGTCTGTTGACCCGACCCGCCATGTGCTACTCTCGGTAGATCCCACAAATGAGTGGCAACTGCACCATCCAAATGTCTTGACCACGTCGGCACTACTCCGGAAGTCCTTCATTGATGGCCTGTGTATAAGGCTCCCACACAAACTACGATAGCAAAAATATTATACAGTCATTTATAATTTATACTACAAATTATAAATTTTCTCATTACAACAAACACCCATTATGCATTTTCAGTTAAGTAAAGATTAGAACATTCAAGCAATTTCCTTCCTTCTAAATACACAAAATTTCATCATTTCCAAACCATGCAAATGAAGAATAAAAAATACTCAATAGTAGAAAGCGTATCATGACCAAATCCTTGCTAGGAGTACTTTCTTTTTTATTCAGTTCCAAAGCATAACAAGAACAGGCTAACTTGAAAATTCCATAATGAATTTTGATGGAAATAAAAACAAAATAAAATACTTTAGTAACCTTCTAGCCATTAAAACAAACCTAGACAAAATACTAATTATGCTAAAAGAATAAATGGGATCTAAAAAATATCACAACAAGTAGCAAGTTGTAGCAAATTAGCTATAACAAATTAAAATAAAATTAACCCATTATCATAGTACGATTAAGCAAAAAATGAACAAATCTATAAAAACTCTATTGTTGTTATATTTTTCACATTTCTTATCAAAAAAATTTAAAAGGAAAAATACCTGATCATCAGTTAGGTTGTCTAAAACATCCCTACAAACTAGTAGCACAGCTCGTGCCTCGCTTTCACGAACTCCACGACGAGTCCACTTCTGCACAAATACAATATCTCGTTCGTTTACTCTTGGGGGACGAAGTAATGGCTGCATCGGGATTATTCGCTCCCAAGCTCAAACCTGTATAAGTAAATTTAACTATATAAATATTTTTTGAATTAAATAAAATAACCCGAAAATACACATGAAAATTGTGTTGTTATGGTTGGGTTCCGATAATGCGCTAATATTGTTGTGCAAGCTATTCGACAATATTATAATTTTTAATGATTTATTATACAAATTATAACACTAGGAAATCTAAAATATTATTTAAAAGATAGCAGAGAAGTTGACTATTTAAATGTGTATCAAGCAATACTTTAAAATTGTTAGCGTGACAACTCAAGGAAATATGGTTAGTTGACATTTAGAATTATACACAAATATTAATAATCCAGATTGCATTATATATAGTGGTACATTTAGTGTTTATAATAAAGCTCGACTTTCGATTCCTAATTTCATTTTTCAAAATTTGGGTAATGGTGGTTATAAGAATGTTGCTTCATCTCTTATTTCTACTGAAGTAGAGCAATATAGTATTGAAATTCACGTACCTGTAACAAAGCAATAAATCCACAAACATCACGGCTATTGGCCATCGAAGCACGGCATAAATAACTGTACAAGTATGATAATGCTGCTGCTCCCCAAGCTTTCCCGCCTATTGCATCAAGGTCTACTATGTCAAGCAAAAAGTGTAAACTAAGCTTTGAACCACTATTATCAGGGAATATATTGCCACCAATCAACCAAAGCAGGTACAACCTGGCCCTCTTTTGTACCTCAGCCTCATCAGTGTGTTCATCAATAATATCATTATTGGCAATCAAGGTTTCCAAATGATTAGGTAATTGTGTTATTACCAACATGCTATTACCTATAATTGCTTCTTCTCCGGGCAACCAACCAGTAAGGCCGTACATCAATTCTCGCCACCTTGATTTAGTTATATCTTTAACATTTCTCTGCACCAATGGGTGGCCATCCACGGGAATGCCATATAACACCTCGACATCCTGCAGTGTGATAGTACATTCGCCAGTCCGCATATGAAATGTATGCGTCTCTGAACACCATCTCTCAATAAGTGCAGTGATGATTCCTTCATCATACTGCACATTACCTACTGCTAAAACTCCCCCAAATCCACACCTCTCAAAGTAATTAAGGATGCGATTATGTAAAGGGTATTGCCTCACGTGATTCCAGAATTCATGATCCGCACGACGTATAGTTAAACACGTGTTCTTTCCAGTCAATGTTCCATCCCACACAGCCTGGGATCGATGCTCATGCTGGAGTATTAATAAATCATAGTTTTCTGGACCTGGATGTACAGTGACTTTGGGGCGATCCATATCTATAACATTGCAACACCAAGCCACTGCTATTAGAATAATGGACAACACATTACAGAATTGTTTACTATATATTCAATAGGAAAGTCAATAGAGGTCAATCTATAAGATATATTATCACGTGAGAAAAGATTTTTTTTTTTAATAAGAGTACAACTGTCAAAAAATAATTGCAGTTCCCTATGTGGTGAACGAAATGTAATTAAACTTTTGGTTAAGCTCATAATTAATTGCCATAATAGTATTCATCTTACATATAACTACTTCTTTTCTATTTAAAACAAAGCATATGACTGGAGAGGGGATGCAAGGAAAATATTTTTTTTTAACGGATCGGAATAGTATTTCGTTAGTTATCCAACGAAATACCCATTTTGGTATTAAAAAAAAAGGACATGCTATTTTTGTCTATTAGCTTCAAAAAAAACTCCAACTTCCTCACAGTTTCTTGATCTTATACTTTTAATTTGAAAATTAAAAATTCTTCATGCTTATCAACAGAAAATAATCTCCAACGACTACTCACAATTTGAACATAGAAAATGACCCAACAAATGATACAAATATCTTTATGTTATATTTAACAATCTTACTTTCCTCACAATTTTTTCATCTTTTTTTTAACTGTTGTTCTGTGAAAATGACTAACTAAAAGAACATTTTATAATATAAATTTATACCTTTTTAATCAGTAGCTTCAACGATTTTTTAAGTATTTTAATTGTAGTTCGTTAACCAATAAACTCTACTAACATTTTTTAAAAGCTTTTTTTAATTGAAGCAACGACTGAAATTACCAACTATTGATTAATTAAACTTGTAACTTTTGTTTTCTTTATTATAGTCTAGTACACTAAGTATAACATATAAATAAATCAAAACAATAAATGTGAACTAATTTATAATGACTAAATGAAAACATATATGTAAAAACTTATAAAATTAATAAATTACCTCAATTTGAAGAAGATTATGGAGCAAAAGTTGAGAAATCCTTGTGATAGGATTAGTAGAAGAAGAAGAAAAGAATCAAGAACGGAAGAAGAGAAAGAATGGAGGTAGAGGAAGAACGGAAAATGGAGAAGAGAGAATGGAGAATGGAGGTAGTCCGATTATTTATAAATTGGATGAATGCAATTGTAAGAAAATGTTAGCTCTTTCAACTGTCAAGACCAAGGAATCCGTGTAAAAAAAATTGGGATTTGACTTGCCCATGCTAGAAAAATTGTCCCTGCATTTCGCAAAGTATGCAACGAAATATAAAAGATATATAACAACAATAATTCTTAATGTGTACAATAAACCTACTAAATAACTTCCTTTTTAGCTTCTTCTGAAGGATGCAATAATGCTTAGACATAATTCTTAGAGTGTACAATAAACCTACTAAATAGCTTCCTTTTTAGCTTCTTCTGAAGGATGCAATAATGTTTGGACATAATTCTTAAAGTGTACAATAAACCTACTAAATAGCTTCCTTTTTAGCTTCTTCTGAAGGATGCAATAATGCTTGGAGATAATTCTTAAAGTGTACAATAAACCTACTAAATAGCTTTCTTTTTAGCTTCTTCTGAAGGATGCAATAATGCTTGGAGAAAATTGTTAAAGTGTACAATGCTTCTGCCAAGATTCTTAAAATGAATTGAAACCTACTAAATAGCTTCCTTTTTAGCTTCTTCTGAACGGATGCAATAATGCTTAGAGAAAATTAAATATAACAACAATGCTTCTGCCAAGATTGTTAAAATGAATTGAAAGCTACTAACTAGCTTCCTTTTTAGCTTCTTCTGAACAAATGCAATGCTTGGAGAAAATTAAATAAGTGTACAATGCTTCTGCCAAGATTCTTAAAATGAATTGAAACCTACTAAATAGCTTCCTTTTTAGCTTCTAACTTGTCTAATTATTTAGATTTGCATTTCGCAAAGTATGTAACGAAATATAAAAGCTTGGAAAAAGATAACTGCAACAATGCTTTTGACAAGATTCTTAAAAAAAATTGGATTTGACTTGTCCATGTAAAAAGAAAGAAATAATTTCCAAGTAAAAAAAATAAAATTAAAAGCTATTGACAAGCTTCTGACAATTTTTTATTTTACATTTTCGGTGCATATGCAACGAAATGCAACAAAATTTACATTATAAATAACTCTAACCGGTCATTGTTATCTTCAGGTGAGCGTTTACAAGCAAGAGCCATTTTTTTTTATTTTGCATTTCGTAAATTATCCAAAATCTTCGACTGAGACTTAAAAATCCATTTACTATCCAAAAAATGTCGAACAAAAATGAGAACACTCCTGGAAGCTCTTCCTCACCTTTTGCTTGGGCATTCCCGGAAAACAGAAATTATAGCTCCAGTTCAGAGTCACCCAACAGCGACTGGGGAACATGGGATCCATATGATTTTGAGATGGACATGTACAACCCGCACATGGTTGACGAACGAGAGGATGATTTTCGGATGCTGAAAAAATCAGATCCATGTGAGTACTACTGCGGATTACGCCGTGAATGGGAGCATAGGTACCATGAGTCAAATATGCTCATGAATGAGCTTGAGCAACTGGGGGCACCCAAGCCACGTCGATTCTCTGTGTGGATTGAACGCAGGGATATGGTAGAATATGAGATAGCTGTGAAACAAATTCGAAAGGAGAATAATAGGATGTTGGTGAGACGTTGTAGGTACTATATCCTCAAGCTCGCTGAAGAACAAGCTGCAGCAACAAATCGAACGCTAACAGAACATGAAAGAGCAAGTGTTTTAGCACACGAACTTTACAAATCGAATGATGACATGCCTAACGAACTTCCTTTGACCAACTACGTGTTATAGTTTTTAATTTTCAATTATAATGTAATTTTAAGTTCATTCAATAAAGTGTTGTGTAAGTTCTATCCAACAATAACTGTTAAATTAAAGACAAAATTAAACTCTACAATACGAACCGTTTATATTTTAAAGTAAGGACGACAACATATTATCGAAGGACGACAACATATTATTGAAGATTACATAAGATAACAAAGATTACATAAAATAACAATAACATAGAACTCATGAAAAAACTTAACAGTAAACAAGCAACAACAATTACTGAGTACGATTGGGGCAACGATTTTTGTTATGACCGGTTTGCCTGCAAGTTCCACACCTCCTAGCCATGCGAGCAGGAGCAATATCCATTTCATTCCTCCTTCTAGTTGTTCTCTGGGCTCTAAAAGTTCGCTCGTATGTAGTGTTTGCAATTAAACAGAAGGGACTTGCAGGCCAATATGCCTCATCACCCAAGGGAGAAAACTTTCCACTGTATGTTTGCTTGTAATACCTACAACTGTAGTACTTGCTAACATAGTCCTTAGGCTGAATTTTACGGATCCGACAGAATTTAATTGCATGGGAACATGGCATGTGGTAGTTTTTCCATTTCCCACACGAACATTTTTTTCCATTGTCAGAGACTTTATGGACATTTTCACCCTTACCTTCGTGTGCAAATGTCAGAATCTCGAAGACCCCAGTCACAATGTTATAGTTCATCATATCAGTGTGCATAGCGGCCCTATCCCAATATTCATGGAACTTTTTATCAACACTGGGCGGCCAAGTCTTCTTATTTATCATTAGCAGAGCAGCAAGGGCGCTTTTTTTAACAAAATGATCAACAAGATTTTTAAAGGTCAAGCGAACCATGGCAGTAACAGGAAATCCACGGGCTTTCTTCAATAAACCGTTGTAAGACTCAGAGACATTTGTCGTCATAGCCCCCCACCTATAACCACCGTCCTTATACAATGTCCATTTTTCCTTCGGAAGCTCGCTTAACCACATATGCGCTGCAGGTGACAAAGTTTTGATTTGTTGCATCCTCATTTGGTATTTCTTCTTCTGGTGCTCTGTAGCAGCCAACCACATTAGCTTCTCAAGATCAGAGTTAAGAAACTTTTTGTTAAAGTTGCTTTTTAAATGTCGAACACAAAATCTATGATGTGTGGTGGGTGGCTGTAACCATTCATGTGTGTCATTACACATTGCAAGATCCCTTGGTGACGGTCAGAAATTAGTCCAATGCCTTTTCTATAACAAACAACATGTCTCCATAATAAACTGAGAAACCAAGTCCATGACTCATAGCTCTCACGTGCTACTATAGCATATGCAAGTGGAAAAATATTTCCGTTTGCATCAATGCCAACAACAATCAACAATTTCATCTCATACTTACCATAGACATGGGTGCCATCTATTGAGATGACCGGCCTGCAACTTTTGAATCCATCGATACTTGGTTTAAAGGCCCAGAAAATATACTTGAAGATGTGTTCGCCTTGCATTGTAGTTGACTCGTGTGTCCACTCAACAATAGTGCCCGGATTGAAATGTTCTAGGGCAGCCATGTATCGAGGCAATGCCCTAAAAGAACCTTCGAAATCACCATACACCATCTCAAAAGCTTTCTTACGCCCTTTTTGCGCTTTTGTATAACTAGGAGTATAGTGATGGATGCCTTTTATAGTTTCCTGAACAAACTTAATACTGATTTGTGCATTGATCATAACATATGGTATCAACGAAGTAGCAATCATATTGCTATTCAAATTGAAATGATCCTCTTTATAATCACCCGTATCACAATTATGTGGCTCAATCATTTTTCCTGCTTTCCACATACCACTTCCGATCAACGAAAAACGGATCATCCAACTACAACCTTCCTCATGCCGCTTGCAAATAACCTTCCAAAATGTACCTTTGGCTTGATCTGTTTTATATTCTTTTTTGTGAGCTATATTATAGAGCCTCACTGCACCTTTCATTTGCTTCTTGCTGTGAAATAACATACCTATTTGCATGTCCAAGAAAAAATATCAACTCCTAATTACACCAATTAAAATCACAAAATTCAAAAATAATATATTATTACAAAAATTAGTCGCACGAAACTAACCTGATTTGATAACTTTAGGATTACTAGAATTCCAAAGTGCAGCCCGAATAGACCCGTTATCTCTCATGTATGCAAAATCTTCCGGTTCTACTTCTTCTGTATTATCCAAATATGGGATCACATTTGAATGATAACTATCACTAACATTACTGGGGGCCGCAACATCTTCATCAGAATCGTCACCGTCAGCAGACGACTGATCATCGTCCGTCCCGTCATGATCTAATGGACTATCGCTATCCGACTCATTTATTATATCATTAGCTAAATCGTTATTGCTCACAATTTGTGTGAGTTGAGTCAACGTGGGGTTATCTTCAAAATCGTTATGCCTATAAATAAGAAAAGTTCATAGAATTTACGAGTCAAATACAATTATACAATCCATGAATAAAGTGAATAAAATATGATTATATTTACCTATCACTGTCCAATTCACTTGGACCAGGATGTGAAGGGTGTCGTACATTACAATTCAAATTATGCAACTGCGTAGTAGCATTATTTGGTCCTCCCGTCTCACGATTCTGTCCACTCCAATCAAAGTTATGATCATGCGTTGAAGCCATACCATCATACTGTGTACCATAATTAGTTGTATCATTTGACTGACTACCAAATCCTACAATTGTTTGTTGTTGAACTACACCCCTTGAAAAACCAATATTCAAACTTGGGAGATAGGTAGTACCTCCAAAATCGAACTCATTGTCGGTCGGTACTTCGACCTGGGTAGAGCGTTGAACTGTAGCATACATGTCAAGCGCCGCTATGCATATGTGATTTTTAAAAATCTCAGGACAACGAAGAAATGACGATAAAGATTCATCGTCCGTAATTGGCATCTCACCATAAATTGGTGAACCATCGGCTGTAAATGAACTTGGACATCGTCCGGTTATAACCACCGATAGTTCAGGATCATTTACAAAAATTTTACTCCTTAAGACGCGTTGCAGACGATCATATTTTAGGGAAATTGGAAACCTTTGCCCTATTTCAGGACCACGGTTGTATCTAACCGAACCAGCTTCATACACAACTTCACCACCCCAAAATAAATACACTTTAACATGAGTTTCCGTCATCTTTTATGAAATATATGAGAGAAAAAATAAAAGTTGAAGGATATGAAACAGATAAGAGAAAACAATAGATGAAAGATATGAGATGGATAAAATAAAATTGAAAGACTAAGGATATACCATAAGTAAAGATAGGACAATATTTATAAATGAAGAAAAGTAAAAAATTTCGCAAATTAAGTCACGAAATGTAAAAGATATTATTTTGACAAGTATTCAATGCTTGTTTGAAACTGATTGAACCAACAGAAATGAAACAAAAAAATAAAATTAAAACCATAGCGATATGGAGAGCAGAAAAACGGTAAAAAGGGGGGGGGGGGGGGGGGGGGGGGGGGAGGTTTCGTTATATACCTGCGAAATGGAACAAAGCATTTCGTTGGTATATAAACGAAAAAAATAAATTATTTTCCTATTTCGTTTTTATATAAATGAAATATAAAAAAAAAATATATATATTCATCCTATTTCATTGGTATATATATATATATATATATATATATATATATGTATGTATGTATGTATGTATGTATGTTTTAAAATTATTTTCCTATTTTGTTTTTTAATATATATATATATATATAATTTCCTATTTCGTTTTTTTATTCACGAAATACAAAAAAAAAACAATTTCTTTCATTAGATTACGAAATGCAAAAATAAATAAATTATAATTTCCTTTTTTTTTTATTCAAGAAATACAAAAAAAAAAACACCCATTTCGTTGACTATTTCACGAAATGCTAAAAAAAAAAAAGGTTAAGTTAATTAATATTCACGAAATTAAAAAAAAAAAAAAAAGGTTATTTCGTGAATTGTGTCACGAAATGCAAAAAAAAAAAAAAAAACAGTTTCTTTCTTTAATTTCAAGAATTGCAAAAAAAAAAAAAGGCTATTTCGTGAATCATGCAATGAAATGCCAAAAAAAAAAAATGTTTCTTTCATTTATTTCACGAATTGCAAAAAAAAAAAAAAAAACCTATTTCGCACCATGGACATAGCTAGTGACAAAAAATATTATTATACAACATATAATTGAACCATGAATACATATACATCATTTACCATAAAATAAATCTAACTTCTAAAAAAAAAAAATACAAATTGCTTTCTTTTTTATTCAGGAAATAAAAAAAAAAAAAAAAAAAAGGCATTTCGTGAATTGATACACTAAATGCAAAGAAAAAAAAAAATCAATTTCTTCATTTAATTCACGAAATAAAAAAAAAAAAACCACCTATTTCGTGGATTGTATCACGAACTGCCCATTTGGGTCTATAAAAAAAAATACCATTTTTGTTCAATGTATGCAAAAAAAAAAACCCATTTTAACTCCGGAATTAATTTGTGTTTCATCAATGAACCTATCCAGGGGCGAAGTTGACTCTTGTATTGTGTCGAGAAAAGACATACATGAAATCATTCCTTAAAGAGGTTTTATTATCATTGAATCCCGAAATTGAATCCCAATAGTAGCTGCTGCGCAAAAGGCTTTATGAAACCACAACAGTGGAAGTATGATTATGAAAATTGGTCCACAACAGTGGAAGTATGGCTGTAACCATTATAAAAAAAAATTAAAAAAAAAAAAAACAGCGAAAGTATGATTGATTCTGTTTGATCGAACAAAAATCCCTTTTTAATCTTCACGGATTACTTCACTTCAGCCCTACTTGTGCTGGTGGTAACTAACATTTGTCTCATCAATGAAACCAAAAATATCTTGTACGTCTTATTCCCTCCCATCCATCTGCAAAACACCACCTCGTACCCACTCCACATTTGCCCATACATGGCAGGTCCGTGGCCCCTGCACCCGATTGCCATCTTAAGTACTATCTAGTGCAATTGATTAGGGTTCAGAGGGAGAAACGTTGTTTCAACGATGAAGACCCTACAAAATCTTCCACAGCATATGGAAAATGCATCAAGGAATATAAAGAGTAAAAGAAGACATAGCAGCTATGCTAGCTTGTAGGGATTCTACCAAATGTATAGGCCCAAAACATGGGATAAAATGTACTACAAGAACAACACACCTCGTGTAATCCACGAGTGGGGTCCGAAAGACCCTCGGCTCAAGAGAAAGCATGACAAAAGGGGTCAAATAAGAAATGCCGAAAGAAAAGAAGCAATGACAAAATACTATAGCTAAGCATTATGAAGAAAGTAATAGTAATTGCAAACTAATACAATAAACGAAGTACAAGAGACAACATATAGTCGAAATACTAGAATACTACTACCATTACCAGTATGAAAAGGTAAGTAGGACAACACTCAACTACCTACTAACCATCTACCCTAATCTGTGTTCTCCATAACCGCCTATCTAAGGTCATCCTCTCGATAAGCTGCAACTGCGCCATATCCCTCTAATCACCTCCCCCAATACTTTTTTGGCCTACATCTACCTCTCCTGAAACCGTCCGTAGCCAACCTCTCACACCTCCGCACTGGGGCATCAGTGCATCTCCTCTGTACATGTCCGAACCATCTCAGCCTCGCTTCCCGCATCTTATCCTCCACCGAAGCCACTCCCACCTTGTCCTGGATATCATCATTCCTAATCCTGACTCTCCTAGTATACCCACACATCCATCGCAACATCCTCATTTCCGCAATTTTCATCTTTTGAACGTGAGTTCTTGACTGGCCAACGCTCCGCCCCATACAACATAGTTGGTCAATGGGATCAAAAGTAAACAATGCATATGTGTAGTAAGGATATAAATATATAACTATTTGTATATACATAAAATAATAGTAATAATTAAACTTTTCTACTCGTGACATTTCCCGATCTTCCATAGAAGAAACACTATGCAACAAAACTGGATCAAATACAAAGCATTAACATTTACATGGACAAGGGACATACCTAAGACAAAAAACACAATGACATCCTCCAGGGTACCAAATCTTTAGGTAGTATAAGCTGTGTAGTGGAACCTAATTTAAAACTTTCTACAAGTGCTGATAAACTAGAAAACATATCATTTACAGAAACTCCCTGTTTTTTCTAGACCTCCTGAGATTACTGGGGGTAATTGATACAGAATCTACACACAGCCCACCTTTGGAATGTGTGCAGTCAATCTGTTTCATCGAAAATTTAACTTCAGTTACAGGATCTGACCCACTGACAATAAAATCACCCACCTTGTACTCAATCCAGCATCCACGCTTAATATTCCCTTTTGCATCATCTTGTTCGATGTCATGGAGGAGGCACTCACAGACTGCGCGCTGTCCATCAGAAGTGGACAGTTCAAAGCGAACTGGCCCCAAATCCCATCCATGTGTGTGCTCAAAGTTGGAAACTCGTCGGCCTAGTCTCTTTAGGAATTTCCCGATGTGGATCCTGAATGTTAGTGTGTATATATCCGGAGGAAAAGGAAACTTCACTGATCCACTTACTTCAAACCACCAGACTTGTTGGCAATACGCCACAACCTGGAACCTGCAAGAAACTATCAGCTGAAAATTAGAAATGTAGATGTTTATGATATCTCATTGTGTCTTCCAACAGCTAAATGTTTACAAGTGGTCAGAAACAAAGTTGTTCGACAAGCAGATAACAAGCCTACGGGAAAAAGATATCCCAACTACTTCCATGTATTTAAATGGTTTAGAAGAGGAGAAACCGGCCAGGTACTAGCAGAACAGAACCTTCAATGCCGTCCCTGCCTCCTTACCCCCAAAAGAAAGTTCTTTTCGAAAAAAGAGTGGTTATTACTTATGTCTGTACTGTACTACTTCATGAGCCATCAGATATTGTGTATCAAGATTAGAAAAGGAAAAAGGTTCAAACCATCCATAAAAATGGATTTATCAGTACGAGCTACCGAATTAGCATGAAATGATAGCATTGTCCAAACAATCTCCTATGCCGTCATCTGATACTTCTCATGCCTTGCAGAATTTAACAGAACTACACCTATTTGTCTCGAAGGAAACACTGTTTGCTTTTAACAAAGATTAGGATAAACATGATTCTCAACGTTTTTCAGATATAGGACAAGCAAAGGCACTGGCCCTTTGGGTTGTATACTTTTCAACAGTAAGCTTATTCATTGAAGATTGAGTTGATGAAAAGAAGAATTAACAATTCCCATGTTCATCGTCCAATCAGCTCATATCAATCAAAATTAGAAAAATACGAAAAGAAAATTTATACTTTTGAACAAACAAAGGCTGTCACAAACATGGGGTCATAGAATTCCAAAGTTTGATTGAGTTGCTTCAAACACAGTTTTACAATGGATAGCCATAATGTATGGAGATAGGGAGTAATGGTGTCTTTACTGAAGTCCTATTTTGAGATGCTTTAGGGTAGGGAAGAGTCAACATTTCCATATCTCTCGGTACGGATTCCTAGAGTTCGGAAAAAAGTGTATTTTTAAACTTGGTTAGCTGCGGGGAGTGATTTTGACAGCTAAAAATAATTTGAAAATGAGGAAGATTACGTATATTAGTTGGTGCTTTACGTGCAAAAGCTAAGATGGGAACCACCTCCTTTTAAATATGGCGTCACATTTGTGGTGGGAACCATTGAGAAGGTTCGGTCTTCAGTAGGTGATTCCAGGCACAGTTAAAGAATGTTTATTGGGCTCTTAGAAGAATGGATGAGAAAACATAGAACGTGGGATGTTGCTTCTAACACTTATGCGGACAGTCAAGAGAGTGAAATAGGAGAGCTTTTAAGGGAGTAGAAAAGGATTTGAATAGCCTGTAAGATTGCTTTTTGGTGCACCCATGAGGTCCCTATTTGTATAGAAGATTGTTTGTTGTTTGTAGAAACCATATCTCTTTGTGAGTTAGAATACCATGTGGGAGGAAAAGGTAGATATAGAGCCACTAATAACCCTTTGGTTCAAATATAACCACTGATAACCCTAATCTAGTGTAGAAGCTATTATATGTCTTCATGCAATACACCATATATATTAGCAATGAAATCGAAAAATTTCCACTCAGACAATCTGGTCCTGCATGTGATGGGGGTTAATGAGAAGAAAAGGCTTAACTGAGAGAGCTAAAATGACTAACTCTCTGGTTGGTTCCTATCCAATTTCGTCTCAAGTTCAATAAATCTACCTCATTTTTGCATGTGTCACTGACAGCAAATTTTATACCATGATGCACAAGGAAACTCAGTTTCAAATACTGGGGTCAGTGGGGAAAAAGATTACCTATCAATAGCATTACAGATAGTATCCGACCAGTTTAAGAATCTAATATAATCTCAACAGTGAAGAACTAAGCTTAATGATGATATTGTTGGATATGATTTGAACAAATAATAGATTAATCTAACCTTGATTCATCTGTTTGAAACCAGTTCCAATGTCTCCTGTCTTCACTACTAGTTATCGACATTGCTTTTGAAGACATTGACATGCAAATCCTTCCACTTACTCTGTCCAACCATACTTCCTGTTAGTTCCCCATGTAATGAAAAGTACATTAGTAAAACAAATAATCACTATAAATGGTGCCTAAAATTTGTAGTAAGTCATAAGCATAAGAAAACACAATGAAATTCAACTGCTCCAAGAAACTTGACATTTTCCTTTTTTTCATTTTATTATATTAAGAACCCCCAACCCCCCCCCCCCCCCCCCCCCCACGGCCCCAAACCCGGGTTAAGGAATTAACGGGGCCCTTTTCCCCCCTTTGATTCCTTGGTGACTCGAAGCCTCTAACTCATGGTTGGAGGTCGAGGTGCTTCTCACTGTGCTCTCCTTCCCTCCTCAAAGCTTGACATGTTTTACACTCCCTTTTCCCCAGTTCAAGAACGCAGATGGAAGGCATTAGAGAAAGGAGTGTATCCATACAATCAACAACCTACTTAAGCAGTGATAACTCAAATTTCATAATTCCTTCCAATAAAAGACATAATATTTGAAAAATATAAGTCTAAACAAATTCTCAGAGATTCTCACACACTATACCGTGACCAAAATCACAAATAGCCAACAATCAATCTCGTCCCAAAAATGACCAACATCAATTTTGACCCAAAACACAATTAACAGCTACCCATTTACCATCAGAATAGAGAATATCATATAAAATCTCTAAATGACAAATGACAGATTATTCGAATCCCAGCAGAGCCAATGAAGCTGAGTGGGTGTCTGCGCATTTTAAAAAAAGGTGAAATTTGAAAAAAAAAAAAAATTGCATTTGGGAAAGAGTTGAAATATGGTAGTACTCTATTTGGAAATTGGAGTTGTGTTTGTAACTGAATACAACTTGAATTTTTGTGAGTGATTTGGAGTGAAAAATGTGAAAACAGGTATCCAAATTGAAGTTAAACTCCGGAAAATTGCAAGAATTCTATGTCCAAACATGATTCTGGAAAAAAGTGAAAACTATCCAAGGCCAAATAAGTGATTTAATCTGACTAAATGGTGCCTAAAATTTGCAAGTCATAAGAAAACACAATGAACTCAATTGCGCCAAGAAACTTGACATATTCCTTTTGTTCTTTTAATTATATTAGAAACGTCCAAATGCCCACTAAGTAATTTAATCTTGCCTAACCATTTGCTGACTAGCCGGTACATTTCCAGTGGAATAGTTGAGATACATGCAGGATGGTTATATCAAAAGAATAACGAAACCCAAAAAACAAAAAAAGAGCAAAATGGGGATCATAAAGAAATTAGGATACCTTATTGTCATTATCAAACGAAACAGGGCGAGAAAGAAGGGCAAATATACACTTGTTAGAAAGACCAGCATATCTCCAATGAGGCAATAAATCAAGCATGTGTTGGTAATTAAGAGGAAGTTTAGATTCCCAGACGGCATCAGAAGAAGCAGCACCACGAAATGCACGGTTAAGCCTAGCTAGATTACATATTTCTGGTGGCGTTAAGTACATGAAAACAAGAGCCACGCAACTTTCCGGCATGTCGCCTAACCCCGTTACGCCTGAGCCGTTATCCGCCGTGTTCGATAATGACGCGCCCATGCAATTAAGGAGGAGATGGAATTATTCTTGCGATTTGCTTTTCTTATGTTTGTTAGAATATGCTAGCTTTTCAATTTTGCTTCTTTTCAGAGTTTATACCGTTATATTCACGTCAAATGAAATGACATGTTATTCCCATTATTCAACACAACTCTTTTTTTTTTTTTTTAATTATTTTTATTACATAGGATTAGGGAAGGAAAAATGGGGGAGGGGATTATAATGTGGGGATTCGAACTCTCACCAATAAGGTGAAAGTTACGTGACATGTATTTCTTTTTAATATGTTTAAAAGAATATCAAATTACTATTAATAAGTATCGTTCAAATATTGAATGACTTTTATACCCTTAATAGACTCTAATCCTATTTCTTTTCTATAATGTAAATGTACACAAATGTAAACTACTTCATTAGTTGTGTAGTCCAAATCAAATTGTGGTTTATTCGTATCTTAACAAAACAAAAGAAAAAAAAAATCGTATATATCACAATTCCTATCCTATTCCCAATCAAATTCTTGAAAACAGTAGTTTTCAGAATCAAACACCAAGGTTGGAGATTATAATTATTTTGATTTTAATTAAAGTTTAATTGTAGTCAATTTTTCAATAAAATTAATTACTAAAAGTTTTAAGATTTCATTATTGAGGCCTGCTTTGTGTTCCGTTTGTGCTTGTTCTCCTTTTGATTTTTTGTTTAAACTTAATTTCTTTTGTTATAAAAGCATGAATATAAATATTGGTTGATCAAAATATTCTTCCAATATTCTTGTTTCCAAGTTTTTCTCGGTTTCTTTTTTATCTTTAAAATTTAAGATAGGAATGCCAGAAATTGCTTTTACATCGCGAAAACTAGAAAAATTATTTTTTGCGTGATCAACTTTAAGTTGGATGACTTTTCGTTTAAAAATAATAATAGAAAAGTGAATTTTCTGTGATAAACTCAAAATTGGATGACCATCGATTAGAATATTTTGTGGGAATCAATACGAATATGGGATATGCGTAAATAAAATAGGAGGATGAGAAAAACAAGAAAACTCCCATGAAATGAGAAAATTTTAAGCGATTTATGTCCTTTGTGTGTACCAATCAACGTTCATTAATTGGTGAAGTATGGTAGTTGTTGAATTAAGAAAAATAACTTTCAGTTAATATTTGGAGTATAAATCGCTATAATTTTAAGCGAAAATTCCTATTTCATGGGAGTTCATCATGAAAACTCCCATGAAATGAGAAATTTTTAAGCGAAGGGAGCACTTGGTTTGTTAAAAATAAATATTATATTTCATTTTGTGAAAACATAAATTTGTTTACAATAAATAACTATATATTCTTAAAACTGAAAGATATTTTCATGATTTAGTTTTGTTAAGTTAGGATTCAACACTTATATGTTTGTAAAATACAATAAGTAGGTATATGATTACTTAATTCCTAATATCGGACTATTTTAGTCGCAACATGTTTTCATGTGTGGAAAACAACATACATACCAAGATCATGATTCTCAAAGAAATATTAAGTGGATATAATCTTATACTATAGTAACATTTTTGTTATTTAAATTAATGTAATACAGAATATTTTTTGTGATGGTCAAGGTTGACAGAAAATATTCTAGTATAATTGAAATATGTGCAAGATGCAAGCATAAAAAGAGGGGAAAAGATAAAAAATACCCCTAAACTATTCAAAATAAATCGATTTTGCGATCAATTACATTTTTTGCCTAAGAAATATCTCGCCATTGTGTTTTTGGGTCAAAAATACCCAACAACTAGCTCAAAAATATCTTTCCTACCGTCGCTAAAAAAAAAGGCCAAAGTTATAGATGGATCCCTGAACTTGTCCTGATTTTTCATTTAAACCCCCAACTGAGGGTCGTACCATATGAACCCTTCAAGACAACTGTTAATGTGCCATTTAAACACCATTATTGAGGTGGCAAAGCGCGTGCAATGCACTGCTCTAAAAGGGCGTGAGATGCCAATTTTTTCCTTTTTAATTTTTTTAATCATTAAAAAAACTTATTTTAAAACAATATAACTAACAAAAAAACATTTTAAAAAAAATCCTAAAACCCAGCTCACCCTCCCCCGATCCGAAGCCGGAATCCACAGCAGCTGCCGTCAATTTTTTCCGGTGAAGCCGGATTCCACCGCCGCCGCCGGCGTCGCTCTTCTATTTTGCTTTGTTCAAATACAGCAAATTCGAGCCCTTAATGGACCAAAAAAATCAATCGTACATGATTTCTCCATTAACCAAAAAAATAATAGTCCTTTGAAGTAAACACACAAAAAAACCCTTCATCCAAACACACCTCTTTACTTTTCTTGCTTTTCCTCTTTCTTCCTGCTACTGCTATTGATGTTTATTGTTTTTTAAAGTAAATTGTTTAGAAGGAAAAGAATTAGTTGGGAGTGGGAGGATGACGGATGGCTAGTGGAGGAAGAAGAAAAAGAGAGGAAGGAGAGGGGCAGTGGGGGCGGAAGAAGATGACTATTTTTTTTTTTTTTGGTAAAATCCTTTTATTTTTATTTTTTAAAGCTAAAATCCACGTGGCTCCGTCTTATTTGTTATTTTTGAGTGTGAATTACACGCACAATTTGTGTGTTGCTGCATATTTATTTTGTGTTTAAATGGCACACTAACAGTTGTCTTGAAGTGTTCATATGGTACGACCCTCAGTTGGGGGGTCTAAATGAAAAATCAGGACAAGTTCGGGGTCCATCTATGACTTTGGCAAAAAAAAAAAAAAAAACAATTTTACTCTTAGACTATTCCAAATGTAGCAAATATTGAGATCATAGAGAAATTTGGGTACCTTATAGTCATTGTCAAACGTGACGGGTCCAGAGAGAAGGGCAAAAATACCCTTTTTGGAAAGACCTTCATATCTCCAACGAGGCAGTAGGTCAAGCATGCGTTGGTAATTAAGAGGAAGTTTAGATTCCCACACCGCATCAGAAGAAGCTGCACCGCGAAATGCACGGTTAAGCCTAGCTAGATTACATATTTCCGGTGGCGTTAAGTACATGAAAACAAGGGCCACGCAACTTTCCGGCATGTCTCCTAACCCCGTTACGCCGGCAGTGAGGCCCGAGCCGTTATCTGCCGCGTTGGATAATGATGCGCCCATGCAAATTCCCTTCTTTTTTACGTATTTGGGAAATAGGGTAATTTCGGGTCAATTCATGGTTTTGTTACGGCGGGGGTAACGGTGGAAGTGGGGCGGCGATTTGTAAAGGACGGAGGAGATGGAATTTTTTCTAAGAATTTTTTGCTTTTGTTATGTTATTCTCCATTTTCTAAAAGTTCTCTGCGTTTGGTCACGTTAAAAGTATGTGCTTGCTAGCCTTTTTAACTTGATTCTTTTGGGAATTTATACTGTTATATTATATACACGTCAAATGACATGTTATTCCAATTATTCAATTTGTTTGTCTAGTTTTGTTTTGATAAGGAATTTAAAAAGGTAAAAAAGGCTCTTATATCTCGTATTCTTAAATTAAAGATAAATAGAATATCTTCAAATATTTTTTAATCTCGTGATCTGAAACATATATCACGTGGAAAGTTGAAATTAAGAGTTTCGAAAAAAGGATTTTTTTTTAAGATAAACTAAAAAGTAAAGCAGCACAAACAAATTGAAACGGAAGGAGTAAAAGAATTTTACTATTCATAAAACATCATCAATTTTTTGTTTAGGAATTAGGTTAAACTCTAGAAGGCTTGAAATATTCATGACATGAGGATGATGCTCGTAGTAGTTGCTAACAGTTATCACTAATTAATAAATGGTGACCAAATAGTGTTTGACACGTATTCGTTATGGATTCGAGTTTAGAACTCTACTACAACTCATTTTTTGTAATTGTTTAGTGAATTTTTATATTATTAATTTTTTTATTAGGAAACTTGTCGCCGCTATCCTTCAAGTGCACACAGAGTAAACTTCATTCCATTACCGTTTCTATAATAACCTGCAAATCACACAAGAAAAATAAACCGTACTAGGCAAGCCTCGTGAGACAAGTTCGGCCGAAAAACATGCAGGGGATTTTAAACGTGAAACGTCTTTTTTGAGATATTACCTGCTCAACCAACTCAGACACCTTTACGATTATAATATTTCATAATAAACTAATGCGGTAATCAAAATATATAGTAAAGTTAGGAATAGACAATCCTATGTGGCATGCTTCTTTGCCCTCCATTCCTATTTATCTTTTTTTTTTTTTTTTTTTTTTTTTTGAGAAAAGACATCATTCCCCCCTCCCCCAACTTGGCACGAAAATTCAATTTAGCAATTATACTTAACTTCTAATTATTTACCCCTCTAAAGAACATATGTTTCAATTATTTTTCACCCTATAAAAATAAGACCACTCTCACAATGTGAAGTGTAGTACACTCGCGTCACGTCATTGTCACATCATTGCCATGTCAAAAATTACCAACCCTTCATTTATTTTATTTTATTATTTTTTCTCTTTCTTCTTCTTTCTCCTCATCCTCACCACACTTGTAGCAACCACCACCACCGTCGTCGTCGCCGCCGCTGCCACCACCATAACCACCGCCTCCTTAAATCAAGCCAACTGAAAAAATCCATCTTTGTCAAAAAAAATCTTTTATTAATCATATTTCCACTTTAATTAATTCCTAATCAATTATTAAAATTCATAAATCACATTTTTTCCAACATTAACTTCCACCCACCTGCCCCCACCCACCACCCTTTTTTAATTATATATATATTTTTATATATATATCAGCGGGCCCACGTTTTTGTATTTTTCACTCTCTTAATTTTTTTTTTTTGACTTTTTTTTTGCTACGTCAGCATTTAGGGTTGTAATTAATTAAAATGAAAGTTGTTAAGGGGGTATATAAATACAACTTAAGTTTAGTTGTTAAACTGAGTTTTCGTGTCAAGTTCAGGAATGAAATGATGTCTTTTCTCTTCTTCTTTTTTTAACATTTTTTTGACAATTTTTCCTCATCTATCCTATTAGTTTAGCTTATAAGCATAAAAATCTCTTCCCTTCATAATCATTATTTCTAATTAAACACAGCAATTAATACATTTTACTACCTATGCCTTTTCATCTTCTTAATCGATTGTTTTTTTTGGTCATTTTGCTGTTCATGAACAACCATTTTAATCTCCAATTAAATTGAATAATTAATACTACATACTAATGTCCATTTATGTGCCATTTTGTCTTCTAAGGTTCATCCATTATATAAGTTTATTATTAAGGTGAGAAATATAATGTTGTAACTCGTAGGGATCTTCCTCTACCGATTGGTTCATCTAGTTAAAATTATGCATAAAATGGAGTAGAACAATGGTCATTATTTGCTCATCCAGCAGGTTAAGAGAGTAATATTCTTTATTTTTGGTTGCATTTTGTTATGTTTTCTATGTCCTGTTTCGTTTGATGTGTTGGTTTGATTTTTTTTATTTTTATTTTGGATCTATCTGTTGTCGTTGGTGCTATTGCAGGTTCAAGATTGCTATGTGTGATAGTGGTTGGTGTCAATACATACTTTGTACGTTGTTTGGTAGGAGAGATATGATGGGATTGAATTATTAGTCTCCAGGAATTTGAACTATTCTATGTTTGGTTGATGGGATAACTCTTTCCGTATCACTCAATTTCATCTATATGAGATAAGTTATCCCATATAGATGGTAAGATAAATTATCGTGGAGAACCTGAAAAGACTCGGTAGTTTTCAGATGAGGATCAAAAAGAGTGTGGGAACTATCATAATTCAATTAAATATGTTTGGTTTCTTTTATCATATATCTAAATAAATTATGTACCAATTTTTTTTATTTTGTCCGCTTTTTAGGTGTTGTGACGGCAATGAAATACCTGAATTTTTTGGATTTATAACTTCGAGGTTCTGTATTACATGTGTGGTCCATTAATTATTTGTTATTATGTGTATTGAATAATTATGAGCAGAGAAGGAAAGCAGAAAAGAATTGTCAAGAAGAAGCCAACATGAAATGAAGAAACTGTTGGAAATATGCGGAAGCAAACATCCAAGATCATATTCTTACATGTAAACTAGACAAATATAATCAAATTCGAGATTGTAACACTAACCTTTTGAAGCTGTTGCACAAGTTTTCAATGACGTCCGTGCTCTCCAGGTCTACGATCTTCTACTGTGTTTCCTGAACTTTTATGAACGTAATACTTGAGTGGCAAGTATTCGGCTAGAGAACAATAATATCCTTAGGGTTGAATGGCTTTCTTTATATACACACGTTTTTAGGGTAAACCCTAGCAAAAAACGTGTAGCCCTTTCCTAACCCACCAAGGATATTATTTTTTCCTTTTATTTTCCTTGTTCTAGAATATTCAGGCACAGCAGGGACCACAGATTTAATAACGAGGCTTCCTATTGTGGTATTAATTCGGAATATGAATGAATTAATCTTACCACAATAAATTACAATTTATTCCACTAGAAAACTGTAATTGCACTCCTCTGTTTAATTTCAAAATCATTCATTAAAAAAAACATTTAACTCCCCGTGTTAAGATTACAGACACCAATCAAATAAATTAAATTGCTGACAATTTAACTCATCGACTAATTTAATCCTTTATACTTTTGCTTAACTTATTTCACGTGACGGATACAAAATCTACCTGCAGGGTTTTCACATGAAAACTTATAAGCATCCATAAAGGGGTATCATCAATCTCAAGGTCGAGACACAGATTCCATCAACTAATTGTCATTTCACAAATGCACTTCGCCATTATCCAATTTACCATGAATACATTAACTCGCAGTTGAGTCGTACCTTTTTATGAATCAAAATAATGAACTAAGCACACTGATCATAACAATCATATCAAGATTAAGAGTATGAGAACATTTAACGAGCTAGAGAGGTAGTTTTATATATTCAGCACAAAAACACTTATCTCTACTTGGTCCGTCCAATACACACAAAAATGTACTAGCATAAGAAGTTGGAACATAACCATCCCCATAATCAAGATAGATTATATTTTACTCTTATGCTACAATCATCAAGATACTTTGCCCAATTTCATCTTTGATTGTGAACATTAACTTTATAACTTATAAGAACCGACAATTTAATCTTCTGCGCATGAGCTAAAACTCCATGCACTAAATCGTCTACTATATAAGTAAAGGGCACACATATGAACAAATGATCTATTTAAATTAAGACTTTATTGAATTGAATAAATAAATAAACAATTGTTCCAAAAGAAATAAAAGAATAATACTATAATCAAACCGCATGGTTAATAGTATATCCTAACAGAAACAAAGGTGAAAGCGAAGGCAGTGAAGAAGCATCCCAAAATGGTGATTTATGTTGCAGCCACCCGTTCATATTTTTGGACTACTAAATGTTGAATACCATGAGATGAACTTTCATATAAGATGTCTGCTAACTATGAGAGTATAAATATCATCTTATTACCTTTCATAAAAAAATTGTAGCGGTTTATACTCCAAATATTAACTGAAAGTTATTTTTCTTAATTCAACAACTACTATACTTCACCAATTAATGAACGTTGATTGGTACACACAGAGGATATATGAGTTTTGGAGGTTGAGTTATGAGGAAATAGTGGTTGAAGCAAAATTCTTCTGAGCTTTCATTAGTTTATTTAGTACTTTTGTTTTATTTATTATTTTCTGACGATGTTATATTTTTTTTAAATTTTAAATATGAGTAAATTTATAATACTTCACTATTCACCATTTAGTATAAAATGTACTATTAAGAGTTTTTTCAAAACATCAATTTTGAATTACTTTAAAGAGTTCAATAAAGTTATTTTCTTGACAGGTATGTATTAATCCCCTTCTTAAAAAAAAGGTAATGTCCAATACAACCTTTTTGATAATGGAAGAGTCATTTTATTAAGATGAAGCTAGAGTGTAATATTTGAAGTTTTGACTTCCATTTTCAAGTGCTTAAAAAGACTTTAATTACACTATCATTAAAAGTATAAAAGATGAGACCACATTAAGATATACCGGTTATAATATGCTATTCATATTACATGTTGTAATATATACACTTCACGGTAGAATCACAAAGATATATTTGATTAAGGAATATTAGCTTTCTTATAAAAACTAATGAAATATTTGGATTTTTGCTCACGACCGTGCAAAATCAATTCCTATGTGGCACAGCTCTATGGCCAAGAATCCTATTTATCTTTTTCTCTTTTTTTTTGATTTTTTATATCATTTTTAATTATTTTATTTTAATTAAAAAGTCATCTCCATAACTCACACTCCTTCATCTTCATAATTAACTTCTACTCTTAATTAGTATTAGTAATTAATTTCATAATTCATAATTTGATGTATAAGTTATGATATATATATATATATATATATATATATATATATATATATATATATATATATATATATATATATATATATATATATATATATATATATAACTAGGAAATAGGAGAGTGATGTGGCGCCTCTGTTTAGCCAAGAATCCTATTTATCTTTTTTTCCTTCTCATTTTTTGACAATTTCTCCTTCTTCTCTATTTTTTATTTTACAAAAACAAATATATCAATTACTCCTCCATTCATCCATATTAATTGATGTAAAAACTTAATGGTCTTTATTTCCATTACTCCCACAACTCTTTTTTACAATAACCTCTAAATAATTAGTCTTTACTTCCATTACTCCCACAACTTTTTATTACCATAACCTCTAAATAATCAATTGCCATGATCATGACATTATTTGATATTCCATATTGTAGTCCTATAAATAGAAGTATTGTAAGACTTTGTTGCAAAGAAAATTATCACATTAGTCAAGAATGTCACCCTCTTAAAAGCATCACATATTGTAAATTTATATTTTCTGTTTCGTGAGATCCTACCTAAGGTTATCCATTCATTCCATATTTGAAGTACGTAGTAATGTTGTTATATTTACTGCAGTATTATATTCATGCTTTAGTTTAAGATGAAGAAAAAGGAGGAGAAGACTCATGAATGATGATCGACTTGTAGGAGTGGATAATATCAACAAGAGCTCGAAAAATTATACATTGATTCCATATTTTTTTTCTTCTATTTTTATGATTAACATTGTAAGAATGATGTGTATTGTATTATTTTCTTCTTTATTTTTTTTGTATGTTGTTTTTTTCTTACATTCTTACAAATTGCTTGAAATATGAAAATTACCATCATATTATTGGAAGTGCTTTACATTTCTAATTTAGTAAATATATATAATCTCTTCTATTTATATTATGTTTAATAAATTATTTATGTTTTTTTATGACCGCGCGAAACGCGGATAAATTCACTATTCTGAAATAAAACAATAATATGTTATAATGGATTATATTGCACTGATATTGTAAAAACTCTTTATATTTGATATATATGACTTAAAAGTATATTCTCATTAATCTATTCGATTGTGGTTTTCACAAGCAGTCCAGCTATTGAGGTGGAGAAAAAGTATACATAATACGTGGTCATGTACTCGCCCCTATACAATTCACAATAGGGCATATCTCTAAAAAATTATAATTTGTTATAAAATAAAAACTATGAAGTAAATACACAGAAGAAATATGTAGAGAGAATATGTAAAGAGATATCAGATTATTTTCCTTCTACTCTCTCAACATTGCATCTGTGCATCCTATTTATAGGAGCAACATACAAAGGATTAATATATTTAATTGACATGGGATATTTTGGGATATTTATAACTTAATGGATATCCACTACTTGGGATATTTATAACACTCCCCCTTGGATGTCCATTAATAGATGATGTATCTCGTTAAAACCTTATTAAAAAAAAAAAAAACTCTGTGGGAAAAAGTCCTAA
This sequence comes from Lycium barbarum, assembly GCF_019175385.1. Lineage (NCBI taxonomy): Eukaryota > Viridiplantae > Streptophyta > Magnoliopsida > Solanales > Solanaceae > Lycium > Lycium barbarum. The sequence continues at coordinate 124,889,472 of NC_083344.1, forward strand.
TGAAGGAAAAAAAGAGTGCACATATCTAGAAATACGCTTTGAGAGTTGCCTCATTAAAAACCTTACCAAGAAAACCTAATGGGACAAAACTTGGTTAAGGAAAAAAGAGTACAACACGTATTTCACTCCCCCTGACGAAGACCAAGATTCAGATGTCGGAGTCTTCGCATTCCAATCTTGAATATCATCTTCTCAAGAGTTGAAGTTGGCAAAGATTTAGTGAACAAATCTGCAGGATTTGTCACTTGAACGGATTTGTTGCACATCAATATCACCATTCTTCTGGAGATCATGTGTGAAAAATAACTTTGGTGAAATGTGCTTTGTTCTATCTCCTTTTATGAAACCTCCTTTTAATTGAGCTATGCATGCAGCATTATCTTCATATAATACTGTGGGTATTTTTGTATCACACTTCAAGCCACATCTTTCTCTGATGAAATGTATCACTGATCTCAACCACACACATTCTCTACTTGCTTCATGAATAGTGATTATCTCAGCATGATTTGAAGAAGTAGCAACAATGGACTGCTTGGTCGATCGCCATGATATAGCAGTACCTCCATATGTAAACAGATAGCCTGTTTGAGATCGAGCTTTATGTGGATCAGATAAATAACCTGCATCTGCATAACCAACAAGATTCCGTTCCAATGTCTTCGTGTAGGATAAGAGCTATATCTTGCTAGCGAATTAACAGAGAACGCTAAGTCAGGTCTTGTAGCGTTAGCAAGATACATAAGTGCACCAATTGCACTAAGATATGGTACTTCAGGACCAAGAAGCTCTTCATTTTCTTTTTGAGGTCGGAACAGATCTTTACTCACTTCAAGTGAGTGAACAACCATTGGAGTACTTAAAGGATGCGCATTGTCCATGTAAAAGATCCTTTTTGTGAAATGTTCAATTTTCAGACCAAGACAGAGTTTTGTCTTTCCGAGATCTTTCATCTCAAATTCTTCCTTCAAATATTCAATCGCCTCTTGGAGCTCTTCTGGAGTTCCAATGAGATTTATGTCATCAACATAAACAACAAGTATAATGAACCCTGATTTTGTTTTCTTAATAAAAACACATGGACAAATGACATCATTTATATATCCTTCATTTATCAAGTACTCACTTAGGTGATTATACTACATGCGCCTTGAACCAAATATGAGGGGAGAATTTATCAAAATTTATTGATCTAAAACATACAAGTGCTATTGAATGCAATATATTATATCTCAGACCAACATCTGAAACTCTGTTCTCATAAGCAATGGTTTAGTTGTATTATGGAGGCATTTAATGCCAAACCAACTGAGATATAAACCGGCATTTATCAAGATGGTTGTCTTGATTACATATTCTGAAAATTGTGCTTCCAACTCAATCATTTTGAGCGAGCAACTTCGTAAATGTCAAACTTCCAGTTGACAATTAACATACATATGACCGTCTCATAGATGCATCTATTTAAGACATCACATTACAGGTGAAGGGGTCCACATTCACCTTATATATTTTTCAGAATTTTGGGGATTCAGTCCCAACATTAGCTGGTTTAATCAACTTATTATGAGAACAAGCAACACAAACAAATTCTTGAAGAATCTTCTAGTTCTTCAATATGTTTTTAATACTCAATTAGCACATCAGATTTAAATCAGGACGATCAAAATGGTCTTGTCAACTGACAAGACCATTTTACTATCACGAGTGCTATTTCTTTTAATAAACTTCTGGTTTACTATTGCATGAAATTATATATCAATAAACTTCTGGTTTATCGTGGTATGTGATCTTATCATGCTTGGGTAACATTTCACTTGTGTATTTCTTACCGGTAGTAACTTGAAGATATTTAATATTCCGATCATTTGTAGTCTCAATATGATAACCATTTTTATTGTTAGTAAACTTCAGGTCTACTACAGTGTTCCGATCGTACCAATTACGATCTACGATGAATGGTATTATCATATATAACATCTTCAAGAGACTTTAATTTATTTATCATGATCATATATTATTTGGACACTGCTAGTGTCATGATACTTGTAAATAAATAACTAGCTCTTCTGGAGCCTATGATCATTAATTTATATTACCAAATATTTCTTAAATACTTCTGGTACCATGAAGCAAATTTCAACACTACTGGTGTCACGAAATAAACATTGAATTCTAAACTTCAATATTTCAAACATCTCCTTCAGGGAGATTCATCATTAACATCTGAACATTTTGTATCAAAGAGGCAACCACATAGTTATTAATTCCTTCAGGGGAAAATACATTAATTGTTGTTTCCTTCGAGGAAATCAATAACAACTAACCATAATGTATTAATGTGGTTATAGTAGAACCATTCTACTCTGCTCCCTTTTCCTTAGAATGATACTTTGATAAAATTATTTAAGATATTTCTGCGTACGACAGGTACGTGTTGCTATGTCTTAATTTCATACCACCAAAATAACATGTATATTCCTTGTATTTTATCTCTCCAGGAGGCAGGTTATGGTATTTCTTCATTCACTTCGGGGAATGAAACCTGATTATTTAAATGTGCTTGAAATACGACGCTCATTAATAGCTCGTTATTTTGCTCAAACACAAGAAGACATTACTTCAGAGTATTTCTCAGATATTTTGGTAATTTTTTCTGCTTCAGGAGTAAAGTTTCAGAGTTTTACTGCTTCAGGAGTAAAGTTTCAAGTTTTACCACTTCGGGAGTAAAGCATATAATATTCAGAATATTTCTTCTCAATTATTCTACCTCTTCTGGAGATGGATCATGATATTTTCACAATCAAATGCACGTTTATATTTATAGGCTTTATTACATATTATCACATTCACTTCAGGGAATGGATCTATATTTATAGCTTATATCAAAAGTTCTCATTCTTCAGAAATGGAACATAATCATCTGAACGTGCAGGCCTTAAGCATATCAAATTGTGATAGCTTAGAATTTCTTTTAAGATATTGCTACTCTAGAAGCAAATCAAGGCATACATATGATGTAGAGAATTTTTCTCTAACACATATTCAATAGTGGCCATAACAATACATAGAAAATATTGTCACTTTTCGGTGACCTTTCATTTTGCTATTAAGGGATATGAAATTAACATCATAATCCCTCTTAAAATATTGTTCTTCTGGAACCAAAGACATATAAATAGCCAAGCGAACCATTGAGCTCCCCGAGATCAAACAAATCATAAAGTGAATACCATCAAATTTGTTGAATTCTCATCAGTACATAAAAGAACAACGTTTGGGTATTATCACTTGATTATCATATAGACATGGATTACGTACTGCCATAGCTATGCTTATTATGATTACTATACTTACTTGCATAGTAATCCACATGATTCAACTTAATTGAATAAATCACTTACCTTGATGTTGTATTTAATTTGAAATAATTAAACCTGGACAGCGAAGAGGTTCTGCACCTGGTGCCAATTTTCATGTTTGGAGGTTATTGACTCAGTTGGTTAGAGCTTCGTGCTGATAACGTGTTATAAAATAAAAACTATGAAGTAAATACACAGAAGAAATATGTAGAGAGAATATGTAAAGAGATATCAGATTATTTTCCTTCTACTCTCTCAACATTGCATCTGTGCATCCTATTTATAGGAGCAATATACAAAGGATTAATATATTTAATTGACATGGGATATTTTGGGATATTTTGGGATATTTATAACTTAATGGATATCCACTACTTGGGATATTTATAACATAATTATTAATCTAAGAAATAAACTCTAATAGTGCGAGCTGATATTATAATTACTCTATTGTTCCTTTCATCTTTCTTTTACCCGTCAAGCAACCATTCTTGAAACATTTGTAAAACTTAATAATAAGAAATAAAAGCCTTCTGTCTTAGAAAATAAACTTATCATAGTGAATTAGAGATAGCTCCAGTGAGAGAGGCGTCAACACCATATAAGAAAATTAACTTTTTTTTCATTTAAGTAAGTTATATGATGTAGATTATATCGCTATCTTTTTTTTCTTAATTCATTGTTCATTCATCAGAATAAAATAAAATGAAAAACCAAATAATCAGAGGAAATTTTTTGTCATGTGCATAGTCAGAGGCGGACCCAAGATTTTGACGCAGAGGGGGCATCAATGACCACTGCCTTAATATAAATATGTCACTTATCATGTGAAAGTTTGGTGTGCAACTCTTTGAAAACTTAATAATTATGATAAGTTATTGGTAAAGTAGTAGTATAAAGTATAAACTTCAAAATTGGAAGAAACGAAAATAGGTTTAGAACGGAAACAAAACAAACTCAATAAAATATAGAAATAAAGATGCTGCAAGACTCAAACCTAGGTGTCATATAAGGACCTAGCAAGCGAGACTCAAACCTAGGTGTCATATAAGGACCTAAGGGGCACAACAACCAAATGCACCAAAGCAATGGATATCTCTGAAGGGTCCTTTTAAATACATATACATTCTTTAAGGTATATACAACATATATGTACAGAATATTCCCGAGGTTAGGGGGACACGTGACCCCTCCTAATAGGGTGGGTCCGCCCTTGGCATAGCATTCCTATTCTGTTTGTAAAAGAACTGGTAGGTCGTGTATCACGCTGAGCAAAAATGGGGACAAAATTATTAATGCTTTTTAATGAGGTCAAAATGAAAGGTTAGAACAACCTCTAGTTTTCGTTGATTAAGAGATAAAAAATAAATCTGATAAGACTCTTGGTTAAAACAACCTCTAGTTTTCTTTTCGTTGATTAAGAGATAACAAAATCTGATAAGACTCTTGGTTAAAACAACCTCTAGTTTTCGTTGATTAAGAGATTAAAAAAATCATCTGATATATATAGACTCTTGGTTTTAAGAATAGAGTTAAAATTTAATGCACCGACAGTTTAATTTTTTTTTGCACCATCAGAATATTTAAAAGGTAATTGCAAATACTTTCATTCAATAAGCATGAATGGGTAACTTACAAAAAAATATAAATAAAGTGCTATATATCCAGGGGCGGAGCTAGCATGGTAGTCGGGGGTTCGGCCGAACCCAGTAACTTTGGTCTAAACTCTGTATTGGTCTTTAAAAATTCAGTGAATATGTATAAATTGTTAATTTAGAACCCAGTAACTTAAACGAATTAGAATCTCGAATCCACAAGCTACAAATCCTGGCTCCGCCTCTGTATATATCATATACTAAAATGCAGTAATAATGAAATTATAATCTTTACATCATGAGTTTGTATCACATGTAAAATGTTTCTACATTAAAAAGTTAACAATTATGGATTATATTTTACTTTTTACCTACAATCATGGACCATTTCATCATTATGATAAAATTAGGTCCTGGAAAACGATGGCAATTGAAGCCCAGTTGGAGAAAAAGAAAAGACAACTGTTAAAGGCTACAAGTCTAGCTATGAGGCTATTAACACTCAGTAATTAGCTTACGTAATCCGGCACTAACCTTTTCCTCAAACTTCATTAATTAGCATGAAGTTAAAGAGTCGGTATGTGAAAATGAAATTGTTCTATGTTTAATAATTCAATCAGTGATTTGTATTCATTCTTCTTGATATTTTTTTAAGGAAAAGTAGCATGTGCAAATTGGTCTTTCATTATTTCACATTTAGCTCCGAGTACGGGACTTGGGGTATGTTGGTAATAAGGAAGATTTTTATTTCTTTTGATTGGTCAAAAATTGGATTTCTTAAAAATCAAAAAAATGATTTACCTCGGGAAAATTGGAAAATAAGTTCAATAAATATCATGTCAAATGAATTGTCTCCTCCCCACCCCAAACACCCACTTCTATCGACCACAACTTTGAACTCGACAACACTCCAATCTCCCACCTCCCCACCCCGACCAACCAAATCTCCATTATTCCACCTTACTCTAAGATATTTTGTGCTTACGTACCAAATACTAAAAAATAAATAAGAAAATCACTTATCGTTCAGAAAATATTCTCCAAAAAGAAAAACATTTCCTGTAAAAAAAATTACCTTTATACAGCACATCCTTACTAAAAAAGTCATGCACAAGCCAATTTTATTGTGTATAGTCAACGAGATATATCTTGTTTAGATTAATATTAGCTACGTGTTATTTTATTACTATTTCAAGGGTGCGATTGGTTTTCCTTATTCGTTGGACCTACATATATAAGAACCAAAACAGAGGATAACAAACCCTTACCACATAAAATCAAGTCACATGATGTTTGTCATTTTTTGGGAATATGCATGTCAATCCGCAGCTGTATTTTTTTAATAATTGTGATGAAATTAAAGATGTCTACAGCTAGCACCACAATTCCAGCAAATTATGGGATCCTTTCAATTTCCCATTAAGAAAGCAATTGTTCCTCACACTTCTCTCCCATGCAACTCCTTTTGTCGTATTATTTTTCTCTTTTATCATTTTGTTAGGAACTTACATATCCGACTGATACAAATTCGCATCACATATGATTCATTTAAGGGATAATCACCCTCTATTAGAAATTTTTATTTACTGGGTTCGAACGTAAGATCATCTCAATTTAGGATGAGATATTTCATATATTCCATCAAATTGTGTCATATTAGCTCATTCTAATGGAACCAGGGCCCACACTAGAAGGTCAAGAGGTTGATCTGAATACTTTTTGTCGGAAAATTATGTTATATATATATGATCAAAACACTATATATATATATATATATATATATATATATATATATAAAAACATAATATATATGGGTTTTGCTAACCTACATTATGTTAGCTAGCAATGTACCCATTTTTCATTTTTCCTTAAATAATCCTAACAGTGTATTGCAATGTGTGTGTATATAATTTTCTTGACTGTTTGATGCATTACTTCTTTTTATTTTGAATATTCCCTTACTGAAAACTTTGATTCTGCACTAAATGGAATTGCTATTTTTTATTTTTTATTTTTATTTTGTGCTGCATGATTATTGCAACAAATTCCACTGTACGTTCACTCTCTATACCTGAAAAACTAGCTCGCTTGCAAGTTTTAACTTTCTCAACGTTGGAATCATAGATTTGTAATTTCTAACAACTTGGCTCATGATAAATGTAAACAACATCTCAATCGCATATCTAACTTGTTGCTTGCTGTGGACGACAAGAATGAATTGAATGTAGGGACCTATATTAGTACTATAAAATATAAATAAGAGACAACAAGTGGCTTTTGTAGTCCTCACTAAAGTTTTCAATAAAATATTAATTTTTTAATTAATTATTTTTAGGTCATGATATTATTTTTTAAAGTAAAATTTATTTTTTATTCTTATGATCTACTTTTTAAAAGTTATCGATCCTTCTATCGTATTTTTCCTGTTTTTTTAGTTTTATATTCAGTGCTCGGTATCCGAATCGGAACCCGATTAATCCGGATTCACGTCATGTAGGGACCATTCGGGGAAAACGCTCCCTACTAAGAATTTTTTCATACCCAAGCTTGAACCCGAGATCCCTTGTTAAGGGAGTAACAACCCCATCCGCTACACTTTATTTTTCCTGTTACTTTCTTCTCTTGATCTTATCTATTAACCTAAACAATAGTCATTTCTTCGCTAGATTCTTTCTTCTTGTTGCTCTCTCGTTTTCTCCTTTTTCATTTGCTGCGTACTATAGATTTTTACATGTAGGCATTTTTTTACTTTATAATTGTATTTTGAAATTTGAGAACTTCTGAAAATTCTTTTACTTACATGTAGGCATTTCTTTTACTTTATATTTATACTTTAATTAGTTCATATGTGTTTACAAAGAATTTTACTAAAGTGATTTTCAGATAGAATTAAAAATTATTAAATGACAATGAAAATAGTGTCACCAGTCAAGATCGGGTTATCGTTAAAATCTCTTATTTGGTTAACGATAGTTAATCTTTTTAAACACAAAATAAGTTTGAAGTAGGGCGGAGTTAGAGTGTTGGCTACAGGTTAATTTAGTCGGATTCGGTAGCGCTTTGGTTCAATTTCTATATTTGTCTTAAAAGTTCATTAAATATATATAGATTATTAATTTAGAACTAAATAACTTCAAACATTAGAATTCAAAACTCATAAACTTCAAATTCTGGCTCCGCATCTAGTTTGAAGTAAGTAATTTCATCAAAACAAAAGTTAAAATATTAAATCAGTGAAATGAAAGTTTTGCTTTTATATATTGAAAATATACCTATTTAAAATTTAATTATTACTAACATAAATTATATTTTTAAATTAAAATATCTACTTTTATATCTTGAATTTGAGCCTGAATTTAGAACGGGCCTCGTGAAACTAGTATGCATAAGAAGTTAGAAAAATATAATTTCAAAATGTTAAAAACGAAAAATACCTCACAGACCATAATTGTGTCCGTCTTTTTACCTCCAGAGAGGCAGAGAAATTTCAAATAATTTTATGTATAATCTACACATTTTCTACTTCGATGGGTCAAATTCCAAAACACCCTATATTCATGACAAGAGGATGATAATCATACCAGTTGCTAGAATTATCAACAATAAGTGGCTGCGTGGGTGGGGGAGGACCAAAATTTCTATTATATATAAGGGTCCAAGAGGTAATAACATAACAATGAATGCTTATACCAAAAACTATATAAATTGTACACTTTAGGCAACTACTTTTTTATCCCACGTGAACATATGTCATAATACTGAATATTTATTTTATTCTCATGTATACACGTATGCATTTCAATTTTAATTCTCCGATACATTTATTTCCTCCGTGCACTATTACTTGTTCACTTTTGACTTTTCAAGTTCTTTAAGAATTAATAAATGAAGTACTCCTTTCGTCTCATATTACTCGGCCACATTACTAAATTATTTTTTTATCCCACATGGACATATGTCATAGTACTGAATATTTATTATCTTCTCATGTATACACGTATGCACTTCAATTTTAATTCTCTGACACATATTTATTTCCTCTGTGCACTTTTACTTGTTCACTTTTGACTTTTCACATTCTTTAAGAATTAATAAATGAAGTACTCCCTCCGTCCCATATTACTTGGCGACATTATTAAAAATTTATGTCCAAATTACTTGTTCATTTACAAACCAAAATAAAATTAATTAAATCTTTCCCATTTTACCCTCTCCGTCCCATATTATTGGCCACATTATTAAAAATATATGTCCAAATCACTTGTTCATTTACAAAACAAGATAAAATTAATTAAATTTTTCCCATCTTACCCTCTTCGTCCCATATTACTTGGCCAAATTACTAAAAATATATGTCCAAATTACTTGTTCATTTGCAAAAATCAAGATAAAATAATTAAATCTTTCCCATCTTACCCTTAGTAATAAATGTTCTTGAAAATAGTCAATTTTGATTAGATTGTATTTATTGGAGAGAGATAGCAGTAAGATAGTAAAATATATCTTTTATTTATGATTTCTTAACGGCGTGCAAAAGGGAAAGTGACAAGTAATATGGGACGGAGGGAATATATATTTTACCATAATATTCATTTTTATTAGTGTAAGTCTCAATGACCTTGGAAAATGATTTGAAAATGAGTAATTAATGTGAAGGGCAAAATTAATAATAAGAACTAAAATTTCTTTCTCTTGATATGTTAACGTGGACAAGTAAAAGTGAATGGAGGGAGTGACTTTTATCCTCATTTTCCTTTTTTGACAATACTTTAAACCTGAAGAGATGACGAACAATAGCAATGCAAATTTGTACCAAAAGATATATATAAATTGTACACTTTAACCAACTATTTTTTTATCCCACTCGGACATATGCCATAGTACTGAGTATTTATTATCTTCTCATGTGTACATGTATGCACTTCAATTTTAATTCTCCTACACATTTATTCCCTCAGTGCACTTTTACTTGTCCACTTTTGATTTTTCACGTTCTTTAAGAATTAATAAATGAAGTATATATTCTATCATAATATCCATATTTATTGTTGTATAGTCTCAATAGCCTTAGAAAATGATTTGAAAATGAATAATTAATGTGAAGGGTAAAATAATAAGAAGAAAAAATTAAAATAAGAAGAAGAATTTTTTTTTCTCATGATATGTTAACGTGGATAAGTAAAAGTGAAGGGAGGGAGTGACTTTTATTCCCGTTTTCCTTCTTTGTCAATACTTTACTTATTTTACTCTCATTTGCATTCACTGATTATTGTTTTTTTACATTTATAAAATGTATTAGTTTATATTTTCTTTTCGAAATTAAAATTTGGTGATTTACGATATAACATATATCTTTCTAATCTTAATTTCTTTGTAACAATTATTTTTATCTATAATTGTTAATATAAAAAATTATAATATATTTTTAAATTAATTTAATAAAAATATTCTATTAGTTTTGTTTTTTTAAAAAAAACATTCAATATATACAACAGTGGTTCTTATGTTTGGATCTGAACAGTTAATTAATTGAGATGGATATCAACCTATCGATATACATATAAGATATCAAAGAATTTAAAAGAAAAAATCTAGAATCAAAATATTAATTTTCCCTCATAGATGAACAACTTTCATTGTCATGAGAATGAGAAAAAAATTCGACTCTTTCCATGTCAAAGACTTAATTCCATCATATGTTTTTAATTTCTAAACTTTATTTTTTAATTATAACTAAAGTGATAGTACATAAAATACATTTTGTATATGTTGCTATATATAATAACAATTAGAATGTTTTTAAAAGTTATTTTCAAAATACAAACCATAAAGACTAGCTAATTAAATTGAATAAACATGTTCGACCCGTGCGTCACACGGGCATATATTGCTAGTATGTCAATAAATATTTGACACATATTCAAATTCATTAATTTTAGGATTATGAACCGGCCACCCTGGCCGGATTTGCACTTAAGTTACGGCTTGAATTCAGGAAATTTAATCCATGCCCTATATTTCTGTTAAGAATTCACTGTATCAATTATTTAATTTCAAACCTGGTAAACAAAAATAAGTTATGATCCAAAACTTAAAATCTTAGATAATTCTCTACCACCACTGATATCGCTGTTCTCATGAGCAGTACAACACACTCTCTCTAGGAGGAGGTCTATATGTCTCAACCTCATGATTTTCTGAATACCGCTCATCCAGGATATTGGAGAAGTGTCAAATATAATACCTAAAAGCTCTGTAAATTTTACACATTTTATTTGGGGCATACTTAAATTTTGTGTTGTCTTAATTATTAACCTAAATTTTCTTGACACTTTGGTAGAACTTCAGAAGAAAAAAGAAACCCTTCTGTTTCAGATAGACAAATTAACTTCGCATTAGTACCTCGTACTGGTGTTTATAATAAAATAAAATTTTTTGTTTTTTCACACAAAACAAAATAGAGACGTACGTGCCAATACCTCTCTGAAAATAAACTTCTTTCATAAGAACAAGTTAGTGTATAAATAAATTCATATATAGTATGTACCCAAAGAAAATTTGTAGTCTTCCTACTGAGACAGATAACATATTTAATATCTCTTTCTTTATTTGTCTTGTGATATATATCAGGATACTTGCCGTAGCTAAATTGAAGTAAAAGGGCTGGTCATGATCCTGTGATAACTTTCTTTTTCAATTTTTTAATTAATATTGTTAACTGAAATTGAGTCTTGAACTTTTTCAAAAATGGTCGAAACTTACAGAAAAAATTAACTTGACTAATTAAAATTAGTTCTTTTTTAATATGATGCTATATTATAACTTAACATTTCATCTTATGAACAAATAGGATAGAAGTATATAAACCTGCACGACAAATAAAAGTTGTTATATTTGTAATACGTGTCTCAAATGTAGATTAATTACTTATTTATTTATGATTGGTAGGGGATACTTAAGTGAACTAAAATGTACTAAATAGGATGCTAATTAACCTGTTATATATATAAAATTTAAACACTAAAATCTAGTAATGACTATGAATAGCATTCCTGATCAGTTTGAAAAGAACTAGTAAGTGGTGTAAAAAATAGAGCCAAATTTTGGGACTCAAATTTTAATTTATTTTCATGAAAGTCAATATGAAATTTAAAAACAACCTCTAGTTTTGTTTGATTAAATAAACTGAAAGCAACATTTCGATCTTTACAATGAAATACAATATTGAGATACGTATAAACCTTTTCATATGATTATAAATTATTATATTAAGTACTTTTCTTTTTTCGATGAAGATGGTGATTCGCAGTGGCGGAATTAGGATTTTTACTAAGGGGTGTCAAAATATAAAAAAATAAATATACAACAAAATTAAGGGGATTTAACACATAGTATATATCCATAAAAAAATTATTTTTACGTATTTACACAGTGTAATTTTTTGGCGAAAAGGTGTCGGTTGACACCCCTTGGATGCATGTGGCTCTGTCACCGGTGATCCGTTTGTCTAGCGTACACCTAAACTATTTCAGTAACCTGATCGAAAGCTAATATTTCATCAACAAAAAATATTAAATGATTCTGTCCATTAAAGCTTAAGCAATTGGAAAGAAATGATTCAGCATTTCTTTTTTACCCGCTGATATTTGTATCTAAAACTTCATGATTTTCCATATAATCCACTTAACCTATAATCACCACACAGTATCGTTAGATGCAATAGATAAATTAACTACTATCACTCTCCCATCAACACATTAGTTCCTATACCACATGTTTGTTTTTTAGTTATTCCAACCTTTCTTACTGGACCGTGATATGGTTTTATGGGCGTTGTATTTTATTTTATTTTCTTCTATAAGAATGAAAATTTCAGTTTCGTCTGATAAAAATTTTTGTGGACATTAATTATGAATATCGGAGAAGATATATAGGCAATGGTCTCTCTTGTTTAACCAATTAGTATCTGAAACTACTAATTCAAATTTGCGTCAACCAAATCACTAAGAAGTAAAGCGTTCGCTGTCAAAATGAAAAACAATACTTTACAGAATGATATAGTACAAGCTATCGTGAAGATAACAAAATAAAATCATAAATGGCTTTCAAATTTTGCTGATGAAAATATGTTGGAAGTAATTCCTCGTCGTTTTGCAACCAGATTCCATGGAATTCACATGTAAATTCTCTCTGCTTATAAAAAAGAAAATTAACCATCATGGATGTCACTTTGATCCTTTTTCCATAAAATCATGGAGCAGTGCGTCATTGTGATAATGTGGTCCTGGATACAGCAATTACATTTAGAGCCACGTACGAGTAACAAAGTCAAAGGCCATACTCAGATGAAATTTGTTTTCATACTTCAGATACTACATTTAGCTAGAGTACTAAACCCACAATTTTATATATAAGTAGTTTCGGTGTACGAGCTTTGCGCGTGACCAAATCGAGTACATCATTCGACAACAAACACTACAGAATAAATATTAGGCAAATAATAAATAATTATTTGAAGTAAATAGTAAATGACAATTTTGTCTATTGTAGAGCCTTGAAAAGCAAAAAGTTTAAATAACATTTCTAAGGCCTTCGTGTTTTTAATATAGTATAGATTAACATAATATTTAGGAAAAGCATGCAAAAATAATAATCAAAGCAAGAATTATTTACCGTAGAGAAAGTTCACTAATAGACCAAAGAATAAGTTATTCGGCTCTTTCGCATCCATATCATAAATGTTCGGATTCATATTATGCAAGGAGATATCACTTTTGTTAATTCCTATGACCGATGTCCGATGATATAAAATCGATCTATTTCCTAAGTAAAAGGAGTTGATTGAATAATTATAATATCCTAGTCATTACATTAATATTCAGCCACGACGTTACTTTTCTTTTTCCAGTTAGGGGGAGGATGTTGGCCATTAATTTCCTTATTCATTGGACCTACACAAAGCCATGAGCAAACCTTTTCCACATATATAAAACAAAAGCCATATGATCGATGTTTGTCATCTGTTCTTGGGAAGATCTCAATTCTCAGCCTATAGTGTTTTTTTTTTAAAAAAAATATCCGGTATTTGAAATTTACCGGTTCAACTAATTGAATTTGCATCGGTAAGTTCATTGAGCAATTGTAAAACGCTCTCTACTAAGAGGTTTTTCATTTACAAAACTTGAATTCGAGAATTATGGTTAAACATAAAAGATTCAATCATCCCATCATACTCCAGCAGGGTGGTGGAGCAACAAAATAGAAGTTACAAGTTAAAGGAAAATTCAGCAGCTTTAGTTCAGTCCCTATATCTATAATTAAGAAATTCAACTAATATATATAAATTATGTATCCGGAAGCAATAAGCAAAAAAAAAAATATATAATTCAAAATTTATAAATTTAAAATTCTGAATCCGCTAGGTTATGTACTCCTATTCAGTACCTACCATGTTAGTTTGTGGTGAATATATTCAAGAGGTGTACAGCTAATACCAAGATCCAACCAAATTAAATGGGCTCCATTTTGTTTCTCATTTAAGAACCAAACGATTTTCACACTTCTCTCTCTCATGCAACTCCTTTTGTTGTAGTACCTCATTTTCATGGCAACCACTGTTTTTACTATTTTTGAAGTGATTGATGCAACATGTTCACTCCTAAATTGGAGCTGGCATGCATGTCTTCACTTAATAAGTGATTGATCTTGATTCTTGTATTTGTCGTGATCTTTCAAGTTTGATCAGGTGATTTGATTGTTCATCTCTAATTTGGCCAGTTACTTATTGTTAAACCCGTCCGGTTTTACCGGTTCAAACCGGGAACCGGTTCCGGTTAACCGTTTATTTTATACCGGTCCGGTTTTAATTTTTTTGAAACCGGTGGAATTTAAAAAAAAAAAAAAAAGTTTGTAGCCGTTGCAGGCTTGGGCCCCAAATTGGACCGTTGGGCAACGATCCATTTGCAAAAATGGTCGTTGCCAATGGTCCCCAACTCATTCCCCCCCCCCCCCCCCCCAAACCCCCCAAACTTTTTTTTAACACTTTAACCCATCTCCCACCCCTATATAAACCCCTCTCCATTTCCATTTTAATCCACATCAATTCATTCTTCTCTTTCTCTCAAATCTCAATCTCTCAATTATAGTTACTTTGCAACAATTAGTCACTTTAAATTTCTCTCAAATAAATATTTTAAGGTCTTATTATAGTTTCAATTATTAATTTTGCAATTATAATATTGTTGGTGGAGTTGGTGATTTTGCAACAATCCGAAATAGCTTTGGTGGATTTGCAATTCTAGCCGCCATTCACTTTGTTGGAAATTAGTCCAGCAATTTGGTACCTTCGTTCCAACTCTATCTTTATTTTTCGCAATTTAATTCTAGCAATTTAATTTGTTGCAATTCATTTTCTTGTGATTTATTTAAGTGTGATTTAAATTAATTCTATTTAATAATGGCGAAGAGATTAGACGTGGTGCCGGTAGTAGTGGTATTGTTAGGTGTGGGCTTAATGAGAAAACATTTGTGGAAGAAACACCTAATTTAGGTATTGATATTGGTGGAAATAATCCACTTTTAGGTCATGAGGCAATGCAACAACATTATACCGACACTTTTAATGAAATTGATGATGATGATGATGATGATGATGATGATGATGAAACACAACCCCCCGAAAATCTCATAGGAGATACATGTCCTGCACAATCACATACACAAGACAAACCGCCTAGAACTCGTAAGCCAACCGCTAAAATTTGGAAATTTATGACTAAGGATAGGGAAAGTCAAACAGCTAAATGTACCCTATGTGGACAAATATTTACTTTTAAGCAAGAAACTAGTAATGATGGTGGAACGGGTACACTAAATGCTCGTATGAGAAAGAAACATATGGATGTTTGGGGAGAGCAAAGGGGTTCAAATGTGGGGTATTCAAATGACGATAGACCCCCGAACCGGTAAAAATTTTAAGTATGACAAGAAAAAAGAGCGTGTAGAAATAGCTAAAATGGTAGCTTATGATTGTTTACCATTTTCCTTTCCTTCGGGTTTGGGGTTTGTTACTTACATTCAACGTTGTTATAATCCATTATTTGAGGGTATTCCTAGAAGTACTTGTAGAGCGGATGTTATAGATTTGTATAAAAAAATATAGATTTTATTTGCGCCATGTATTTAATTCTTTAAATTGTAATGTTTGTCTTACCGCTGATTTGGGTCTTAGTCTTAACAAGTTAGATTTTTTTGCTATTACATGTCATTGGGTTGATGACAATTGGGTTATGCAAAAAAGAATTATAGCTTTTTTATATGATGAAGGAAAAGGTCATCACGATGGAAAATTGGGTCCTCTTTTAAATCCTTGTTTAAAAGTGTCTTATACTAAAGCATTGGTTGGTCAAATTTATACATTTTTAGAAATTGAAGAGGGAGTTCAACCATCTTTAGCTCAAGCCGAAACCTCTATTGATGACGAGTTTAGAAAAGTTTTTACTCATTATTCTAATTTGGAAGAACATGCTACACCCGTTGCTCCACGCCCTACTACTTCTCAAAGTAGCAAAAAGGGCTTGTCGGGTTTAAAAGTTTTACATTCACATCCAACTCCTTCTTGTAATGCAAACTTTGATGAATATCATTTTATTTGATGCAACCAAATGTGGATATCAAGGAACTAGATGAGCTGGACGTCTTAGCATGGTGGAAGAAATACAAGGATAGTCATCCGATACTCTCAAGAATGGCTCGAGATATCCTTACGGTTCAAGTATCAACCGTGGCTTCGGAGAGTGCATTTAGCCAGGGAAGACAACAAATTGGAGACCATAGACACTCATTATCCGGCTTTAGCTTGCAAGTAGTAGTGTGCATTCGCGATTGGATTAGATCGGAGCGACGCAACCAAAACTTAGAAGCGGAGGAAGGCGAAGAGGAAGAGATTGAAGATTTGATAGCAAGTGGACCGGACCAAATGGAAGATTTTGAAGATATCTCCATGGCCGAATATGATACGGGGGAAATTAACCAAATGATTGAGAATTGGTGATTTTATTATTCTACTATTTCTTTGCAACTCATGTATTATTTGCAAGTTAAAAAAAACTACAACTTGCAAATAAATATTATCCAAGAATGAATAAAATATATGGCTCATTGAGCTTTCTTCTATTTACTTGTGTTCATATTTTTACTTATATTAAGTTAGGAATATACCTAAAATATACTAAGAATATACTTATAATATACATCTACTTAAATTAAAAACTAGAAAGTTATATACTTGAAAAATAACTAAAATATACTAAGAATATACTTATAATATATAGTATACATATAACTTAAACATATATATATATATATGTAAGTAAGTTATATAACCTAAGTATATTGATATACATAAGCATATTCTTATTATATTTTAGGTATATGTAGTATAACTTAAGCATATAACTTATATATATATATATGTTTAAGTTATAGTATAACCTAAGTATATTGATATATATAAGTATATTCTTACTATATTTTAGGTATATGTAGTATAACTTAAGCATATAACTTAATATATACATATATATATGCTGACTTGCCGTTAGCCTGTTAGTCAGTAAATATATAAACTTTACTTATAAACTTATGTAACATATGTAAATATACCTACAATATACTAATAAATACTATAATATATATATACTATACAAAAAACAAAAACAAAAAAAAGAGATTTTGGACGTTTTGAACCGGACCGGTTCCAGTTTCGGATTTTTAACTGGTAAACCGCAACCGGTGGCAGGCTCCGGTTTTTAGACCGGAAACCGGCCGATTTTATAACCGGTTACCGGTCTGGTTCCGGTTCAAACCGGTTGACACCCTTACTTATTGTCAACAACATTTTAATAACGTATCTAACTAACTAGCCACACACCATTTAATATGTTCGAATCGACATGCAATGCTTATCGAAGAGCTGGGGCGGATCTACACCACAAGTTACGTGAGTTGAGCAAAACTTGGTAGCTATATGCAGTGGTGGAGCCAGGATTTTCAGTAAGGGGGTTCAAAAATATGAAGAGGTAAACATACGAAGAAGCCAAGGAGGTTCAACACCTACCATATATACATAAAAAAATAATTTTGACCTTCAATATACACTGTAATTTTCTGCCGAGAGGGTTCCGAACCCCCTCGGTTACACTTGGCTCCGCCCCTGGCTATATGCCCAACATCTTATTTGTGTTAAGAAACTCAGTTAAAATGTATACAATATCTATCCCCAATTAAGTCGTTGTTCTGACTTACAATTCAAACTTCATAAATTTAAAATCTTGGATCCATCTCTGTACTTCGTTTGCTATAACTGATATTTCGATAGTTGTAAATATGAAGCTTCAGTATTTGAAATAGAGTTAAAGTCCTAATTAACAAAAAAAACTTATTTGAGAAATATATCAAGTAAATTAACGGTTTTGAAACACAAATCTTGGACTTCTTTTCTATGAAAAATATATGTACAAATACATATATCGTTTTTTAAAATCAATCAGTACTGTCCAAACGCCTAGCGTTGTCATCTCTCTTATCTATTAATTCACATGCCTATCTATCTTGGTGTCTCTTTTGGTCCGTTTCAAAATTGAGAAAAAGACATGACAACAAGACTAGTCTTACTCCTTGAGGACATCATGTTAAACCGAATTGATGGTCTTCGTGGAATGTACATTACTAACAAATTAAAGAAAAGGAAAAGAAAAAAACCATCTGCTTGCATCTCCAAAGTGATTTTTTGTTTTGTTTTTTTCTGACTCTAAGACCTAGTTGAAATTGACAGATAGAACCACCAAGGATTGGGATTGGATGGAGAGGATCCCTCCCTTTTTTTATCTGAAGTTTTGGATTCGAACCTGGGACAGGAAAAAATTCTAGTAGAGAGCGCTTTCCTTTAATAGGAATTACGCACCGCGAATCCGAATTAATCGAGGCTTTAAATCTGGTACCAGACATCACATGAAACCCCCACCCCCACGACTTTACTTGAACAGGATCTGTTCCATAGGCTCGTACCACTGTATCCTTGAGTCCTAAGGAGATAGGAAACCAAGTCTGGTGGATGAACTCTGGCCATTAGACCAGAGCGTGATTAACAGCAGGTCATGGTGCCGTAGAGGATCATTCTCAGGTCCAACCATGGGTGCTGGGATTGTCTATTATTGGTTGTCTGACAGACTCTTCAAACTTAAAAAAAAAAAAAAAAAAAAAAAAAAAAAAAAACCCACCCCCTAAAAAAAGGAAAGCTCAGCAATCAGCAAAGAAAGTTGGAAAACAATTGAAGTTTTTCTCCTTAGGCAGAAAAGGTTGTAGTATTGCTTGATTTTAATTTGATCATCAACCACAGCTTTGCAACAGCAAAAATACCTTAAATATATACGAAAAGTTGATTAGTGTTCGATGGGTTGACATGCTAACACAAGTCGTTCAACTCGTCACTATCTTCTAATTAAGGGCATTGATCTATGAATTATTTAGCATATTAACGCTATTAGATAAGATACAATACACAGATAAATTCTGACCTTGTTCTGTTCTGTTTGAATTGAGAGTATTACTACTAAATATCATACGTTAACTAGTAGTCACCACCAAATTAATTTAATAAAAGAGATAAATGGAAAAAAGTGGTTTTATTTTATCAGTCATAAAGTAATGATAAATACATAATAAACACAAGTGGAGGGAGAAAAATAGCAAAAGAAAAGAATAAGGAAAAAGGACACACGCCCAGTGGGACTCGAACCCACAATCGCTTGATTAGAAGTCAAGCGCCTTATCCATTAGGCCATGGGCGCTTCCTGCTATTTACACGCCACTATTTAGTTATTGTTGGTTACAGCTCCCTCCGTAATGGTGTTTGATTGTACACAGGGTTCAAGAATAAAGAGAAGATTTCGAAACTTGTAATCCAAAAAAAATTATACTAAATTGGTTAGTTTAAATTTGGACATACATCATAATGCAATTAAATAAAGGGCAATGTGTTAAGCTTGCCCCAGAACTATCTGAAATGGAACATATTTGCCCTCTGTTAATAGTTTCGATCAAATATACCCTGGGCGTGACTAAAATGGCTTAAATGTGCTCTTTTTTTCAAATGGTAGATGTTTTGCACCCGGCGATGCCACGTGTCCCACACTTAAGAATTAACTGGGGGTAAATTTGAATCTTTCGCATAGTTCAGAAGCAAATTTGACCCTTCTCCTAAATTTTGAGTTTTTAATTTTCTTATTCCTCCTCTCTCCCTGCCACTACCTCTACCACCAACTACCCTCTCATCCTCTTTCCTCCTTGGCTCTCCACACCACCATTGTCACCATCACCTCCACCGCCATCTTCTTACCCCTTTTTCTGTCTCTTTCTGTCCGACCACCTCACCACTAGGAGGGAATGCGCTAAACATCTTGAACATGCAACATAGAATACTATTGTATAATGCAGGTGTAAAGCCATATAGGGGTCACATGAGTTGGTTAAGCTCGGGGTTTTCCCAAAACGAGGGCTAAAATACAAGCGAATCGAGCCAAGTATGACTTGACGCTTAGACCTAGTTGCAGCCCTTACTTCCCCTTCCTTACCTCTCAAAAAATCAACAATGATATTTCATATACTAGTCCAGTAGAAGTGCAAAGGAAAATAAATAATCACTTAACGAAGATTTCTTACCTATATGGGAGTTAATATATTTAAAATCGCCAGAAAAGAGTTATTATTCACCTAAAATTGTATTATCTACGCCCTTTAAAGGATACTCAGAAATTGTTGAAATATAATAAAACCAGCTAAACAGAGCTATAAGCTTAAATCCAACAGTGTGCAATCACAGGGTTTAGTAGTTGTTTCATGTTTTATATTTTGAAAGTCGTTTCCAATTTGATAAGACTGTTATTCTTAAAAAAAACATAGTAGTACTATTTAGTGTCCGTCTGACATGAATTTTCTTGTTTCGTCCTCTTACCTCGGATCTTCAATAATAAATCAAAAACAATAGGTAATTTCGTTCTCATCTACCTAAATGTACATATACATAGTGAGTGTGATGGTAAAAAGTTGTAGATACTTGGTGGAATAGTCAACATGCATGTGAGCCAACTCCGACACTATCATCATTAAAAGAAGAATCATCGGAAGCTGGTTTAGCTTCCTTGGCCAACCTAAATGGAAGGAAAGAAAGTAATCCTCGAGAACTTAGAACAAAAGTCAACACTAAAAAGTGAATATCTTCGAAAGTACAACAAAATACCAAGTATAATTCCACAAGTTGGGTCTGAAGAGATAAGGATGTACGCAACTCATACTCTTACCTTTGTGGTGATAGAGAGGTTGTCTCCAACAGACCCTCGGATCAAAAGAAGTGTACTCAAAGCAAGATTGAAAAAACAAATACTTGCAAGGTTTCATTATTGATACTTAAATGGGCATTGGTGGTCTTGCTTCTGTTGAGTTAAGTTCTGAACAGAACAAAAATTAGTTACAGACAACTCCATAAAACACTGCTTTAGAAAAGCAGTTCCTATCAATGAACTCAACAAGGACCCATTGAACTAGTTTCAATATTTTCCTGTAGTGCTAGTTCCATCAACAAGAATAATTGCCCGGTTTATGACTATACCATATCACATCAGAGTTACCAAAACCTTTGTAGAAACAAAGAATGTGACGGCTATTAACACTCCATCACATCACAAAAAGATGTGGACAAAATAACAGTTGACTACTGCAGCCTACAACACCCTAATCTTCGAGTTCAATAATCTTAACCACTGATGCATCTCCAACCTTCTGGCAAACGACAACTCGATCGTGTGATTTTATAACCCCTGACGCTTTTCCATGATCAAGAGCAACTTTCAGCACCGACTCATTAGTAGCATTGTTCGATTCAGCCTACGAAAGAAACAATAACTTGATGAGACACGGCAAAAACAGACAAAAAAAAAAACAAAAAAAACAAACACTAACATCCAATCAAAAACATTTGGGGTGAAACACAAAAATGATGAGACAAACTTACAGGATGACGAGGATCAGCCAGCATTGGGAAAAGACCTCGGACAATAAGAGATTGCCTTGCCTGAATATGAAGAAAATGAACACAATAACTGAACTGTCAGCTTTAATGGCAATCAAATGTTGGTCAACATTAAATAAACAAATTTAGAAGGAGAAAAGAGAAGCAGATAAAGAAAGTAAAAGAACAAGGAGACATCAGTAGATCACCACGGTGATAGTAGAAATGGAAAGATGTGGCTCTAAACAATAAAATGTGCAAAATTGAAGAAAATATTAAGAATGTTTCAGACAACTCTTCTCACAATTGTTGAGAAGAACAACAAATTAAGGAAACTCATCCAATTCCCACATATAATCTGTCAGTACCCAAAAAAAACAGAGTACCAAATTCAGTATTATTATTGAGAAGTATGTTATGTCGAAGCAGAACATCTAATGACATAATATCAGTTTAAATGAACAGAAACTATTTCACCCAACGATAAGTCAAAATAGGAAATAAAAAATATCGAGCAAACAAGGTCTCACAAGCAAAATAACACACTCCAATGCATTTAACAGGCCATTGGCTGATGATTTGGATTTGAAACTTTGAGCACTAGGCTGTACCTCAAATGCACCACTAAAGCTCCACTTCAGTTGATTTGTCTTGAGTCGAGGAATGACAACAGACAATACTGGCATAGTTGGCCTATATTTAGCTATCAATCTGTGTAATGAAACATAAATTACAACTCTTATAAAGAAAAGAGGCGTGTCAATATACCAAGAAATGCAGTAACAGTGAATAACACCTACCTTGCTGCCCTTCCAGATGAAGTGAAACAAATAATTACTGATGCTTTCACCTTGATGGCGGCTCTTACCTAGAGAATAAAGGAATATAGGGTTAAGAAAGGACTGTAATTTCAATTTCCAGAAATATTTTTTTCCTATCTCAAGAAAGGCATTGCATTAAAAAAATACCGCTGATGAGGCAATTGCCTCCAGGTGTGTCATGGGCTCTCCAACAAATTTGACTGTTTTCTTGAAGTATAGGTCTTGGTTGAAAACCTTCCCTGCCTGCATGGAAATTAATAGCCGATTAGTCCTACCAAGAGTTGATAATTAAGCAAAATATTATTGACCCGAGGAAAGTTAATAAAAGCAGAAAACACGCAGAATGTTCTTAATGCAGGAAATAAGAATGTCATAGGAATTGAACATGTAATTCTTGACTTCTTTCTTAAAACAGAAAATCTGGCGCAAACATATGCCACGCCAACTCCACTCCCAAATGTTATCTAACATAAAATTGTTTTATCATTTATGAAGCTAGTGTCTACAAAGATGTAGGGCAAATCTATTAAATGAGAGATGAAAGAAGAGTTTAAGAAAAGCATACATGGAGATTAAATAATTTAAAAGTAAAATATAAAGAAAGGTAGAGAAAATCTCATTTATGCAAGCAAAGCAGGTTCATGACAAAAGTTAAGAAGTCGCCGCACAAGCATACATTTGTGGATATATGTAACTGAGCTTTGGAAGCCCAACTAGAAAGGTAAAAGGTATCATTAAAATATATCCCTCTCAAAACAAATTTACATCAACAAAGTCAGCACATGTCGATTCCATTCTATTTACGGCTTCACCATAAGTTTCTTTAAAAGATAGCGTGGAGACAATTTCCTAAACTAACAAAATTTCAGGAAAAATTACCTCGGCACAAATTTTGCCAACAGTGGAAATAGTCTCGACTGGGTATAATCCACGCAGAGTCTCAGCACCAAGGAGAATAGCATCAGTTCCTGAAAGTGTTAAATGTTAAAATTTTTTAAGGAAATCAAGTTGTCTCAGTTACGTTTCTTTTTTATCTTTTATTTTTCATAAAAGAGAAATCCCGTGGTGCACGATTTAAAACTCAGTGGATAATAGAGAGTTGTCTCAATTAAGTACCGAAATGGTATATCGATAAAAGAAGAACATGAGTCCTTCATATATAATTAAAAGTGAAGCAAGATTACCATCCAAGACAGCATTAGCAACATCCGTTGCTTCAGCACGAGTAGGCCTAAGATTGTCAGTCATACTATCGACAACACGTGTTACTACAGCTGGCTTTCCAGCCATGTTACACTTGTGAACAGCAGCCTTCTGGAACAAGAACACCTGCAAACCACCCGATATTAGCCTAGCAACAAAAAATTCTAATTATGACACACAAATTCCGCAATGGAATTATATGTTAGTACGAGGAACGGTCTATGGAGACAGCTTAAAATCAATCAAATAGAACTTCTAGCAATTCTCTAGTGCCAAGTTTGAGACATCAGAAGACCTAGACCCAGCTTCCTTTTCTCTTTAGTTTCATTCTTGAGAAGAATAAATCTCAGGTAACATACATTCAGGCTCTCAGCAGATCCTGGAGTATAAGGAGGATATGAGTTCCACATCTCTCTTTTTGGTGTTCTAAGGTTTGGTCCAGGCAGGAGAAGAGAACAAGATGCATTCACATTATTGATTCCAGTTTGGTTGGAATCCTTATCAAACATGTAAAGACTGGTTGTTAAGAAGATAGTTTACCTTTTCTGGGGGAAGATCAATACCGAGGTTTCCACGAGAAAGGATGATTCCATCAGCCTCTTTGAGTATCTCATCGAAATGAGTCAAACCCTACATAGATTACAAAAAGAAAGGAAGAAAGTGAAATTTCCAGCCCTTGCAGAATGCATGAAATTCAAAGTAAACAGAACAAACCTTACTAAAAATATAAGTGTATCAACTAACCTCAACATTTTCAATTTTAGCAAGGATCTGAGTTTGACTTAGATCGCCCAGCTTAGACAAGAACTCACGAGCCTGAATTTTAACACAGACAATGAAGTCAATTTCACATTGTAACAGTCCAGTATGACTGGACAAGTGCAAATTGACAATGACAGTAAAAGAATCTAAAAAAAATGGAAAGTGGAAAGTAATGAAATTACATACCTCACGGACATCCTCAGCATGCCTTGTATATGATAGTGAAATAAAGTCGATTTTGTTTTTAACACCCCATGTGCTTATAACCTGGATAAAATTAAATAACCAAAAGTCTGAAGTAAATAAAGAAGTATTATTACAAAAATACACAAAAAAAGAAGAGCAAAAAGTAGCTTTGTCAAGGCAAACTCTGTATGATCAATTGAGGTACAGAAGCAGTAAGATTATACAAAATGTAAATGTTACTACAATAAGGGATAAAAGAGGGACCCATTTATTTTAGTTGAGAAGTGTTATGGACCCAACTTACACTTGCAAATATAGGTATACAATAGTTAAACGTGTTACCTAAATGGTATCATTCAAAACCCACATGTACTCAAGAGTAAGCAGTTATAGTTATGCTCAAACACCATGTTCTCAGAGAAAATTATCTTTAACGATGTTAACTTGAAAATTATCTTTAACGATGTTAACTTGAACTTCATTATCTGCAGAAGAGATATAGAAATGGTTCATCATGAACTTTGAGTAACTTACCTCCTTGTCTTTATCGGTGAGAGTAGGCATGTCAATATGAACCTGAGAAGCATGTAGAGTGAACATCGTCCCAGCTAAAGTGGCAGAGTTCTTTACCACACAAATGACATCATCACCATTCACTTGGTCTACCTGTGTAGCCACATCAGAAATATTTAGTCAACAGTGTCAAAAATTGGACTTAGACTGCTTTCTTAATCTATAGATTGTACGATTACAAACACAACAATTTTTACTCATCAATCAACTTTCTTTCCTTTTTTTTTTTTGTGATAGCAAGAAATCCATGAGGGCTGTGGGTGCATGGTTCGAAAACTCGGCGAATAATAGTGGCGAATAATAGCCCACCCCTCTATCTTTTTATGAATCTATAGTAACATTTTTAAAAAAAATGGAATGTAAGGAGATGGATCAGAATACTCCACTTAAATGTCAAGCTTTTATATGTGGTAACGCTCGAACACATGACATGTGTTTCATCCATACATCACGTGATGCGCTCTTACTACTAGAATAAAGCCCTAGGAGATACTCATCAACCAACTTATTTTCACAAAGCAATAGCTAAATCCTATCAAGGGGTCATTTGATTTAGAAGTTAAGCATGGATTAGTAATGTAGGGATTGTAATACACGAATTAGTAAAATAGGGATTATTTATAATGGAATGTTTGATTAGTTATATAAATTTATTGTACAATGTACATTTTAAATCTGTTTTTTAACAAAATGAAATATTGATTACTATTTGAAAGGTTATTGTGACATTCGGTTCTTTAATCCATGTATTATTATAATCTCTACATTGTTATTCCACATTGTATCCCGTATAAAATAACATATACACTCCCACACAACTTATGCAGGTATCAGTTAAATCTTAGCCAACAAAAAGAAAATGATAAGTTTTATGTGGAAGGGAAAACGGGACCAAACATTGTATTAACAATGTTAAATTTTACATGGAGATTATTTTTTCTGCTACTGCCAACTAAATGTGACCAGTATGCCACGGAGGGGGAAGAATATCTAATTCATACCTCCAGCCAAACAGAGGTTGTTTCGCTTCCTGTGAAGAGGTACTGACCAACAAAAATGGTGTCTCCCTTCTTTACAGCCTGTAAGCAAAATTAACAGCAAACATTAGTACCATGGAGTTAACGGAAGTAACTGCTCCTTTCAGTTCCTTTTAAAAAGTTTTTCTTACCAAGCTTCCGTAGGAACTTAATTTAATAACATATAATGTATGAAAGGGAAAAGCAAAGACAAGAGATGTGGGCTGGACCTTGGCTAATCCGCCAAAGTTAATTGGCAACACTTCATCAGATGCTTCTTGCCCTTGATGAGGAGTCAGAGTGACAACTGCATCTTCCTTAAGTGAAATAGTTGTCTCAAGTTTGTTGACAACTTGCAACTCAGCACCCACAGTATCTAGCATGACCTGAACGCAACAAAAACATGTTTTTACTACCTTTATATTAGACAATGCTCAACATATCTAATTAAATTGTCATCGTATATCCCCATTCAGAAATTGTAGACCTGAGTAGGAGTGAGAGACACACAATCTACAACTAAAGCTTTGTTTACAGATTAACCGCACAACCCCTAAATAAAATTTGACAAAGTCCAGTCCAATGACTCCAATCGGCACACCAATAAGAACAGACAACAACAGAATTTAGAAATTGCACCCCCCCCCCCTCTCTCTTATTCAGCTATGTATTTTGCCACCACAAAATGCCGCATGCTTCAAGACATTAATAGCCCGTTTGGCCAAGTTTCTGGAAGCCAATAGTGCTTTTCAAAATTAAAAAAGAAGTGATTATTTTGGAAAGTTGAGGTGCTTAGCCAAGCTTTTAGGAAAAAAAAAAATATAAGTGCTTTCGAGTAGTAGCTGAAGTTGTTTTTCAGAAGCTGAAAAAAGTAGCTTTTCCCTGAAAAACTTTAGGAACCTTAGCCAAGCATAATTTACTGCTCTAATATTGGCAAAGTGCCCCCTCACTCCCTCTCTTTCTTATTCAGCTATGTATTTTGCCACCACAAAATGTCACATGCTTCAAGGCATTAAAAGCCCGTTTGGCCAAGTTTCTGGAAGCCAAAAGTGCTTTTTTAAAATTAAAAAACAAGAGATTATTTTAGAGAGTTGAGGTGCTTAGCCAAGCTTTTAGGAAAAAAAAAAAAAGAGTACATGTGCTTTCGAATAGTAGCCGAAGTTGTTTTTCAGAAGCTGAAAAAAGTAGCTTTTCCCCGAAAAACTTTTGGAACCTTGACCAAGCATAATTTGCTGCTCTAATATTGGCAAAAGTGCTTTTCAAATCGATTAGCCAAACACAAACTACTACTCTTCAAAAGTAGTTTCTCAAAAAGCACTTCTGACCAAAAACACTTCCCAAAATAGATAGTTTTTTTTGTTTTTTGGGTAAAGCTTCCCAAAATAGATACATTTCGGAAGCTTGGCCAAACATGCTATAAGACCCACTGACAAGAAGCAGATCCAAGAACTAAAGACCCATAACACATAATGTTGTGATCAAGTAGTCGATGAAGTGGGATGAAAACCATGTGAGAACAGAGTTCAAATCCATCACAGACAAAAAGCTAGTTGATTTCTTTTAATGTGACTAAATCTTGGGGACAAAGTCATCCAAATATCTCTATTGGTCCACACAATCCACATATGTAGTACATTAGTACTCCTCCGTAACAGCAAGTGCAGACTTAGCATAAAAATATATGTATAGATACATCTGACCCTGCCCCACTCCCCACAAAGAACAGATTAAACAGAACAATCCAAAGCAAGACAAAACCATTGAAGCAACCAAAATAGCATTAATAGTATCAGTAGCAAGAAAAGACAAAAAAATATTGTTTTACATACAGCACAAAGCTTCTTAGTGGCCTTAATAGCAGCCTTCAAGTTCTCCAAAGTCTCCTGGTGATACTCTGAATCACCCCATGAAAAATCAAATCTTGCCACTGCCAATACAACAAATCAACAATCAAAATACACCAATCTATACCACTAATCAATACATATGACATATCTAAGTAAACCCAATAAACAAAGAAGTTTAAATTTCAAGATTACCTGACATTCCAGCTTTAAGACAAGCTGAAATAGCCTCAACAGATCGGGATTTAGGACCCAAAGTCCCAACAATCTTAGTCATTGCTGGGAAAAAATTCTGCAAGATTCAAAAACAAGCAAACCCCATCAAACAAAAAACAATCTTTAAACACAAACACATGAAAAAATAATGCAAGATACAAAAACAAACAAACCCCATCAAACAAAAAACAATCTTTAAACAAAAAACACATGAAAACATTCTGCAAGATTCAAAAAACAAACGAACCCCATCAAACAAAAAACTATCTTTAAACAAAAAACACATGAAAACATTCTGCAAGATTCAAAAAACAAACAAACCCCATCAAACAAAAAACAATCCTAAAACAACAAACATATGAAAAAATACTGCAAGATTCAAAAACAAGCAAACCCCATCAAACAGAAAACAATCCTAAAACAACAAACATATGAAAAAATTCTGCAAGATTCAAAAACAAGCAAACCCCATCAAACAAAAAACAATCCTAAAACAACAAACATATGAAAAAATTCTGCAAGATTCAAAAACAAGCAAACCCCATCAAACAAAAAACAATCTTTAAACACAAACACATGAAAAAATAATGCAAGATACAAAAACAAACAAACCCCATCAAACAAAAAACAATCTTTAAACAAAAAACACATGAAAACATTCTGCAAGATTCAAAAAACAAACGAACCCCATCAAACAAAAAACCATCTTTAAACAAAAAACACATGAAAACATTCTGCAAGATTCAAAAAACAAACAAACCCCATCAAACAAAAACAATCCTAAAACAACAAACATATGAAAAAATACTGCAAGATTCAAAAACAAGCAAACCCCATCAAACAAAAAACACATGAAAACATTCTGCAAGATTCAAAAAACAAACAAACCCCATCAAACAAAAAACAATCCTAAAACAACAAACATATGAAAAAATTCTGCAAGATTCAAAAACAAGCAAACCCCATCAAACAAAAAACAATCTTTAAACACAAACACATGAAAAAATAATGCAAGATACAAAAACAAACAAACCCCATCAAACAAAAAACAATCTTTAAACAAAAAACACATGAAAACATTCTGCATGATTCAAAAAACAAACAAACCCCATCAAACAAAAAACTATCTTTAAACAAAAAACACATGAAAACATTCTGCAAGATTCAAAAAACAAACAAACCCCATCAAACAAAACACAATCCTAAAACAACAAACATATGAAAAAATACTGCAAGATTCAAAAACAAACAAACCCCATCTAACAAAAAACAGTCTTTAAGAAACCGACACATAGAAAAATCACATGCAAACATAGATCTGAGACTATACTACATCAAAAAGATTGAATTTTTTTTCTACTTACAGGTTTGGATGGCTCCAAAATTGAGGCCATCCTGATTGGTTCTTCAAGAAGTAAGTGAGTTGAATGCATGTTTGCTGATTTAGATGAAGAAAAGTAAGAAGTTCAAAGAGAGAGAAGTGGAAAAAGGGAAGAGAATATGGTGAGTTTTCAGGTTTTCCACTTCGAAGGGATCTTTTGTTGCGTTGGGTTTTGATTCTTTTTGTAGGGGCTGCGGTGGAATAGTACTTTACTATAGTTTAGTGTATTTGTTTTCTTTTGTCCCAAGAAATTTCTTCAAAGTAATAAATGGTAGTAATGATATTTTTCATGTGAGGTTATTTTTGTGTCATTGGGACTTTTGCCTCGATTTTGTGCTGGTCTTTAAATTTTTCCCCTCAAAATAAATAGCGGTAACTTTTTTTATGGGGTATAAATTTGTATTTTCGCATCACAAGATTTCGCAAGTTACTATTGAAGAGAAAAAGTGCAATTTTTTCTATATTATTTCTAGTCTTTGTTAAATAGTTTGTAATATTTGAGTAATAATATTTTAAATTATTTGGGTATTAAGTTCGAAATACCTAGTCTGAGTACCATAGATGAAATAGGTACCATCCTTCAGAACTTGTTTTGGGTACCACGGTACCGCTAGTGAAATATTTCAACACGTACCAGTGGTGAAATACTCCGGTTATTCTATATAAGGACACAACCTTTCGGAACAAGTGTCTATTTCAACTACTTGTTTTCTCTATAAATAGAGAAGATTCCATATCTGTCACTTTTAATTCAACTGATAATAGGTTTATTGTATCCAAAAGGAGCGTTGTCTGCTAACCCCATAGACAGACAATCACTCTTTTGAGACAGCGATAATATCACGCCTTAAGTCATTCCTTTCTATTCTCTTTATCTAATTTCTAACAATTCAAAAGAGTGATTTCTCAGAGTTATGAAAATCAATCAAAATACTGAAATCTCTTTGATGAATAAGAATTTCATCAAACTTGATACGTTTGATGGAACCCACTTCACTCGTTGGAAGGCTAAGATGGTGTTTCTTCTCACTGCTTGAAAATTTATTCTGTTTTGGATCCTGAAATCACTGCAATTTCTTAACCAACTGAGGGAGAATCTGAAACTGTGAAAGCATTAAGGAAGAAACATAAAGGGGATGAACCAATTTGTCATGGGCATATTCTCAATACGCTCACTCATCAATTATATGATCTCTATGCAAATTTGAAGACTCCAAAAGAAATATGGGACGCGCTAGAAGAAACATATCAAAACAAAAAAAAAAGTGCAAAGATACATTTCTTTCTTTGCAATATTTTGAGTTTAAAATTAAAAAGAATTTATTAATCATGGATCAAATTTAAAAACTGCAAGTGTTAGTTTCTAAACTACGAGATCTTGATGTGAAAATTCCTGATGCTCTGTAAATTGGTGCAATTCTGTCCAAACTGTCTAATTCATGGAAGAATTATAGAAAGAAAATTTTGCATTCTCGTGAAGCTCTGAATTTTGAGCAATTCAAAACCCATGTACAAATCGAAAGTGAAACACGACTCAGAGTTTCAACCTGTTTCAAATATTAATAATCCAAGTCACTATGTTGAAAGCAAGTCAAAGTATGAAAAAGGTTCTAGTTCTGGTCTTAAAGCCAATAAAATATTTTTTAAGAAAAAGGCTATAAATCAATTACTTGCTTTAATTGTGGCAATAAAGGCCATTTTGCTCGTAACTGCAGGTTTAAAAAGACGGGAAAGAATTTTGGAATCTTAGAAAATTCTGAAAAGGCAAACATGATTGAGGAAGTTGTTACATATTTGGTTGCTATGGTATCAAATTTAAAAAATTGGAATGGTAACATAAGTAAACATGGTTGATCCCTCAAAGTCAGAAGAATGGTGGCCAGATTATGGCGCTACCATTCATGTTATCAACAATAAAAACATATACAAGACATATGAAGAACGCAAGACGTCTGAAGGTATTTTAATAGGCAATGATGCTGAAGCCAAAGTTGAATGCAAAGGCAGCACGAAATTAAATTTCACATCTGGACAAAACATAACTTTGTTGAATGTTTATCATCTGCCTGAAATTAGGAAGAATTTAGTTTCTGCAAGTTTGTTGTCCAAGAAAGGATTTAAGATTTTCATAGAATATGATAATGTTATTATTTCTAAGAATTCTATGTTTGTTGGGAAAGGATACTATTGTAATGGTTTGTTCAAGATGAGTATTAGTAATATTAAGAGTTCTGCTTATATCTCTGAGTCAAATTTTATGTTCTGGCATGCTAGATTAGGACATTTTGAATTTTGGTTCTATGAAATTTATGTCAAGGATTGGATACTTAGAATGCAATCATAAACAATTAGATAAGTGTGAGGTTTGCATTCAAGCAAAAAAGAAATCTTTTTCTAATGTTGAAAGAAATTCACAACTACTTGAACTTATACATTCTGATATATGTGAATTAAATGGAATTTTAACAAGAGGAGGAAAGAGATATTTTATTACTTTCATTAATGATTATTCTAGATGTCATGTCTATTAATCAAAACAAAAGATGAAGCCTTTCAGAAATTCAAGGAATTTAAATATGTTATGGAAAATTAAAAGGATCAAAAGATCAAATGTTAAGAAGTGACAGGGGAGGAGTGTAGTTCTCCAATGAATTTGATGAATTTGTGAAGTTCATGAAATTATACATCAGAAAAATTCACCCTACACTCCATAACAGAATGGTTTGGCTGAAGAAAAAATCGAACGCTAATAGATATGACTAATGATTTGCTCTTATATGCTCAATTACCTCAAGGTTTGTAGGGAGAGGTTGTACTAACAGCTTGTCATATTCTTAATAGAGTTCCTTTTAAGAAAATTCAGACCTCTTCATATGACTTATGGAAAGGTAGAAAACCTAACTTAAATTATTTGAAAGTGTGGGAGTGCCTAACCTTTTACAAGGTTTCTGACCCTTAAAGATCAAAGTTAGGTCCAATAGGTATTAGGTTTATATTTGTTTGGTTATGCATAAAACTCAAAAGCATATAGACTTTTAAATTTGCAGACAAATGTTATTGTAGAATTGGTATGTGTAAATTTTTTAGGAAATAAATTTCTATATAATTCTAGTGAGAATTCCACAAAAGAGCAAAGCACAAGTTCTCGTACTCAAAGTAATTTTGAAATAATAAATAAGAAAAGATGAGATGATTCTCAACATGAAGTTAAACCTCGGAGGCGTCAACAAGTGAGAAAAGAAAAATATTTAGACTTTGATTTTATTTCATCACAAGACATTGTATTTCATGTAGAAAGAAGTAGGAGCAAAGTCAATCAATGTATACCCATCTTATTAAATACTGAAAGTGATCCAGAAAGTTTTAAATATGCAATGTCTTCTAGAGATGCAGCTTTTTGGAAAGAAGCTATAAATGATGAGATGGATTCTATTATCCAACAACACTTGGATAATAGTAGATCTTCCTACTGGTTCTAAACCTATAGGTTGTAAATAGGATTTAGAAGAAAATATGAATGGTGTTGTACAAACCTTTAAGGCAAGGTAGGTTGCTAAAGGTTTTACACAAAAGGAAGGTATTGATTATTTTGATACATATGCTCCTGTTGCACGAATAACATCCATAAGAGTGCTTTTGGCTTTAACCTCTCTATATA
Source organism: Lycium barbarum (assembly GCF_019175385.1). Classification (NCBI taxonomy): domain Eukaryota; kingdom Viridiplantae; phylum Streptophyta; class Magnoliopsida; order Solanales; family Solanaceae; genus Lycium; species Lycium barbarum. Next base: position 124,923,154 of record NC_083344.1, read on the forward strand.
AATTATGTGTGCATCAAATGGATGTGAAAACTGCATTCTTGAACGGTGATTTATGTGAAGAAATATATACGAAACAACCAGAGGGATTTGTTCTTCCTGTAAATGAGAATAAAGTTTGCAAATTAGTAAAATCCCTTTATGGGTTAAAGCAAGCTCCAAAGCAGTGGCATGAGAAATTTGATGATGCCATTTTATCATATGGATTTGTACATAATAATGCTGATAAATGCATTTATTCTAAGTTTACAAAAAATTATGGTGTCATAATAAATCTCTATGTGGATGACTTGTTGATTTTTGGTACAAACATGCTTGGAGTTAATGATACTAAAAAGTAGCACAATTCAGTCTTTAAAATGAAAGATCTTAATGAAGTTGACACCATTCTTGGAATTAAGATCAAGAAAAGTGATAAAGGTGTCTCCTTAAATCAATCACATTACATAGAAATTGTGATTCGAAAATTTAGTCACTTGGAAGTCAAATAGTTTAAAACCCCTTTAGATTCAAATATAAAGTTGACTGCAAATATTGGAAGGGTCGTAGCACGATTGGAATATGCTAGTGCTATTGGAAGTATTATGTATGCAGCACATAGCACACGATCGGATATAGCACATGCAGTCTGCAAAATTTCAGGATATACAATTAAACCAAGTGTTGAACATGGGAAAAGCTTTCAAGAGTGCTTGGTTATTTAAAGAAAGCAAAGAATGTTGGATTATGTTATAATTGTTTTCCTAGCACATTACAAGGGTTCTCTAATGCTAATTGGATAACCAGTGATGATGATAAAAAATTCACATCGGGATGGATTTTACGTTGGGAGGAGGTGCTATAAGTTGGGCATCAAAGAAGCGGACTTGTATTACACATTCTACAATGGAATCAGAATTTTTAGCATTAACAGCTGCTAGAAAAGAAGTGGAATGGCTGAGAAACATGTTATTAGATATTAAGTTGCGGCCACAACTGATGCCAGCCATTCTTATATATTGTGATAATGAGACAACGTTGAGTGTTGCTCATAATAAGACATACAATGGAAGTCTAGACATATTAGCCTGCGGCATGCCTATTTGAAAGAATTGCTTATAGCTGGTGTCATGACAATTATATATGTTAAGTCTTGCAAGAATTTAGCAGACCTACTTACAAAAGCACTTCCTAGAAGTGCTACTACAACAACATCTAGTGGGATGAGGTTAAAACCCTTAACTATAAGTACATCATTAGAGGGAAACCAACCCTGAGTTCGCAAAACTAACAATAAAGGTTCAATGGGTAAAACAATCTATTAATGTCATTTTGAGCACTGAAAAGAAAGCCTTGTCCCAGGATGATCAGTGCATACTGTTACAGAGAGAGTATGAGCAAGAGCTCTTAATGAAAATGTCAAATGTCTAGAGTAACAGGGACATAAAACATTTTTACCTATATGAATACAGGAGTGGTGCCGCTTCAGCAAGAGTTAATAAGGTTTGCTCTTGTAAGTATTCATGAATTGGGATTAGCGCATGACCTTTAAGTGCTTGAGCGAATCGGTGACTTTAAGTGGCTGGATAATATCATGCGTGTGATGTTTTCGGTTTAGGCACAAGGGAGTTATGGTTCAAGCCTTAATAATACCAATAACTTCGTGTAAGCTTTAAAGTATTTACCCTACTAGAAAGTTCAAATCTATGAGATATATGATGTATGATATTAGGAGTAGTATTACAAACTAGTGGGGGATTGTTACATAGCTAGTAATATTGGAGTAATGATATTTTAAATTATTTGGGTACTAAGTTGAAATAACTAGTTTGGGTAACCATCCTTGAAAACTTGTTTTGGGTACCACGGTACCACTAGTGAAATATTCCAACAGGTACCACTGGTGAAGTATTCCAACATGTTTGTTCTGCATAAGGACACAACCTTTCGGAACAAGTGTGTATTTCAACGACGTAATTACTCCATATCTTTTCCTTTTAATTCAATTGATAATAGACTTGTTGTATCCCAAAGGAGCATTGTCTGCTAACCCCATAGACAGGCAATCACTCTTTTGAGACATAATATCATGCCTCAAGCCTTTTCTTTCTATTATCTTCATCTAATTTCTAACAGTCTTTAGTTTAATAAAAGGGCTTTTAATGTATTTGATCATTCAGCCAAGCTAATTATAAACGCTAGTTAAATTTATAAGTATATATATTAGTTACATATAATATATATATATATATATATATATATATATATATATATATATATATATATATATATATATATGCTTTATGCCTATTATATATTATAAACGAAAAATATATTATTTTCGGTTATCGTTTTGATGGACGCCATACAATATAAAAATTTATTAATATAAAAGGGATGCTTTTAGTTTGGGTATATTCTCTGAATCTGATTTCAAACTCCGAGGATGGTAAACGCTTGTGATTCTAAAGAAAAAAAGAAAGTGTTTCAAATTTACTCTTATATTATCAGAGATATTAATCCATAAGTTATATTCTTATTATTAGTAAATCTTATTGTGTTGCCCTTGACAGGGGCGGATTTACCTTGTCTCGAGAGGTGTCACGTGACACTGCTTTGTCAATTTTTTTTGCTTATATACATATATAAATAATAAATAAAATGTAAATAGAAGGTAAAATTATTAAAAGGACACAGATTGTAAAAGGTTGCTCGGTGGCCAAGAGGTTATGTGATGCACCCTTGCGCGAGAGGTCGTGGGTTTGAAATCGCGAAGCCTCAATGTTTTTTAATATTTTCATTTATTAAAATTCTAAAAGAACTGAATCTAGTGGTTGTTATTCGGTAAAAAAGAACTTTTGGACTCATAGCCTTAACCTGCCAGTTTTAATATCCTAAAAAAGCTGACACTTTCATTTAAACTCCTAAATAAACTGGCAGTTCCATTTAAAACCCTAAAGAAAATAAATGTTACTATTTAGAAGTTAAAACTCTAAGTTCTTTGTTCTATTTAGAATATAACTAATAAATAACATTGCTGGCTGCCCAAATTTCAAAGATATTTGTAAGTTATTCTTTTTTCTCTTCATCGGCATCCCGATTTCGCATTAGGTTAGTACTTTCTTCACTATAAATTTTTATTAAGTGCTTGAAGTTTTATTTTTATTGTTCATGAGCTTTTGAATGGTTGTTTGGTGCCTCATATAGAAAAATAAGTATTTAGTAATGTTTTTAATGAGCCTATTATGAACACGAGTACACCTTGCAAAAGATGAAATCTCGTCAAGGAGAATTGTGATAATGTACTTGCAATGAGTTTTATTAATATAATTTAAGTTGTCTTTATAAATATCATTATAGTGATTTATTTAGTTGTTCACTCTTTTACATGGTGACACTGCTTATGGAAAATCCTACGTTCGCCACTGGCCCTTGACCTTCATAAAGCTCTAGCATAGTTGGACTGAGCTTTGAACTCTAATATAATATTGACATAGTAATTTTCACGTATCAAAATATTTTGCGGAAAAATTTAGCCACCCATTTACTTTTGGTTATATTTTTATGTTGGATTATTTTTTGTTTTGAGCTTTACCGAAAACCTCATACCCCATTTGTGGGATCACCAGGGGCGGAGCTACAGTATTAAAGTGGGGTTCGGGCGAACCCAGTAGCTTTTGCGTAGACCCAATATTTTTACTATAGAAAAATAGTAAAGATAGATATTATTTACTTGCGAACCCACATACACAAATAAGTTGCCGGTTCAGTGGTAATGCAGAGGCTAGAGATGCTCTCTTTACAGAGATGTGGGTTCTCAGTGCCTGTGTTTTTTCGTTTTTTTGTTACAATAAGCAAGATTCTCTTTTAATTCACTTTTTAAAATTAGAAGAACGTAAAAATTGAACTCATGCAATTCTTTTCCTTTGGAGGTAACTTTTTCCCTTTTTGCTATCATACAGAATTTCTTTTAACACTTTATATTTTAAAAACAATATATAAAATTGACAAATCAATAAGCAAAAAGCAAACCGAATTCTCCCGATACTTGCTGCTACCATTCTTTTTCATCGTTTTCTTTCACAAAGCCAAACCCAAAATAAGATTTTCAAAATATATTAAATACTTATACTTGTTCGTTAGTTTGATGGTTGTTATCAGGGTGGTTCAAGGGTGAAGCTAGTAAAAACTTTGCTTTAGCCCCCCAAACTTGAGGCCCCAAAATTTTTACGGATGAATTTTATGATTTTATTTTTTCTTAGACAATATTGAAGATTGTACAAAGAAGTACAAAATTTATATAATAAAAGAAGGGAAAAAACTATCTATTTTTTAAGAGAAATATTTTAGAACTTTGAACTAAATTACTCAAAATCTTCATATTATTAAATAAAGTTTTTACAACAATAACTAAGGTAATATATTTAAAACACATAACTAACATTTTATTAACTTGAATTAATGCTCACTATTATAAATATTAATAATAATGTTACTATGTGAAGTAAATGCAACAATTATTAAAAAACCAAAAAGGCAAGGCTAGATTTTTTTTACGTATGTGTATATATTTAAGGTCTCGGATTAAAATTTAGCTTTAGGCCATTAATTTTATTGAGACGCTCTTGGTTGTTATACATTAGTTTAAGGTCGTTGTCCTGTCTTAAAATTTCTAACCCTCAGACCTCAAATCTTGACTATGACTCCGGAGATCACACTAGATTGTTGACTTCTCGTTACCAAAAAGTGATGCTTCCTATGGTTGAAGTGCTCAATAGCCTAGAGGAGACCACTATTTTTTTTTTTTTTTCCACCCAATTTAGGAGGATTTATAGTGTAGGAGACCACTATTTATACTTGCTCCTGTCTTTTTTTTTTTTCTCGAAAAAATGCAAATATAACTCATGAATTGCATTGGAAAAATGAAAAAATTATGCTATCAGTCTTGGATAACCTTGAACAATGCTTGGTCATACATGTTTTTAATAATTCTTCAACAATTTTAGGTCTAGTTTCTAGTGAACTTGGGTGAAACTTTTCGCTTATGAAGTTGGGGAAACATTTTTTTTTTTTTTAAAAGGTGACAGAATTAAAATAGTGACCTTGAGTTAAATTGAGTGGCTTCCTCTTGGTATATTCCATGGATCTGATTTATAACTCTTTCTGGCCCTTGTCATTAATGCTTGTGCGGCGCTGTCCTTTGCACGTTGTCTCCAATTAATTTATGTTTAAAATTTGGAGACTGTTAAAAGTTTTTGAAAACAAGTAAATTTCTTTTAAGATTGACAAACAACCACTTAGAGCCCGTTTGGATTGGCTTACAGCTTAAAGCTGTTTGTAGCTTATAAGCTGAAAAAAATAAGTTGAGGTAGTCCAACTTATTTTTTTTGGCTTATAAGCTGTTTTCAGCTTATAAGCTGCTTTAGATAAACTAAGTCAAATGGGTCCAATTATTTTTTTGAGCTTATTTTAAGCATAAAATGACTTTAAGCTGGCCAGCCAAACACTCAAAAAAGCTGAAAACAGCTTATAAGCTAACTTATAAGCCAATCCAAACGGGCTCTTAGTAAGAATAATATCTAACGTTTGGAGTTCTAGAGCCAGTTTGATTTTGAAAAACGAAGTTAGGAGTGTAAACGATTTTTATCCCAATATTCCATCTATTCATTTTTATTTGTTCACAATGAACTTTGCATTTTCTTTAATAAATGAGATACATATTTAACAAATAATGTTCACATCAATTGGTGTACAGTCTCACAGGGCCGGCTCAACATTTGCGGTGGCCTAAAGCCAAATCTTGATGAGAGACCCTAACTTTTTTTAAAATATAGTTTTATTATGAAGTCTATTTTTCTAACCGGTGTAATCAACATTAGCAACAAATATGAGTTTTTCTTCCTTTTTTTTTTACAATTATAAGTACCTTTTTACTTTTAAATAATACTCAATCCGTTCCGATTTATGCAATACTTTTCGCTTATCGAAAGTCAATTTGACTAAACTTTGAAGTAATACTTCAAGATTAATATTGAAAACTACATGAAAAGTAATATAAGTTACGACTTTTCTCATATCAATTTGGTGAAAAAATACATCTTAAAATGTTGGTTAAAATTCATGCAGTTTGAATCTCGGGAAGCGAAAAGTATCACATACATTAAGACAGATGAGTAATTTTTTTTTTTAAAAAAATATTCATAAACCTATTACTCCATTCGTTTCATAATAAGTGGTGTTTTTAGCTTATGCACACCCCTTAAGAAATTGCTCACTCCTAGAAAATTAAAAGTATTTTTACTAACTTACCCCTAATCAAATTTTACCTCTTTTGTAGAAAAGCAACTTAATGATTATTGATTATGCAAATAAGGGTAATTTTGGAAGAACAAAAGCAATTTCTTTTTGAAATCCTACAACAACACTTATTTAGAAACAAAATGAAAAGCCTAAAATACCATTTATTTAGAACGGAAGCCCATTGCTTTGGCTGCCTTAGCCTTGAGCCGACACCGCAGAGTCAATAGATTTGAAAATGATTTTGAGGAAGCGTTATTAATGTTAAGGTAAAACAAAAATAAAATTATTTTTCTCTTAATATATTCAAATGAATGAGTTAAAGTAATAAATTATTTTTAATATAGTGATAAGTAAAAATGAACCGAGAAAGTAATATTATGGTTCAAAGTGTCAAACGAGCTTAAATTAATCGAGACAAGAAGAAAAGCAAAGAGGGCGTAAGCATGGCAGGTACCTGTCGGGGAACATGTTCTAGAAGAAAAATGTCTTCATTTATAGCCCAGTATTATAAAATATAAAAAGAAAAAGAAAAACAGCGTGTCAAAAATGGCATGTTTGAAGCAGTAGGTCAGATTTCATTGGCTGTTGAAAAATAAATAAATTCTTCGTTGGCTTTAGCTGACTATTAATGAAACAACAGTACAGTACTCGCAAAGGCCAAGGCATTCCTCCACTCTCTTTTTTGGCACCTGTAAAATATAGTCAAAAGATATGAGAAAAAAAAATGTATTGGTTTTGTCTTCTTTTTTCTTGTTCCCTTTTACCAGCCAAACCAAATCAAACTAGTCACAAATAAGTTAATGAGTCATCAATTTTTTAAGAAAGAGTGCTTTTAACGGTACCATAAGCTAAACACTGATCCTCAAGGAGGAAACCGGTGAAAATTAGTGAGTATTTCTTTATTTATTGGTACTATAGTACTAGGGGTCAAAGCTTTGCTGCTCCAATCTTGCCATCATCCCCAGCAATATTAGGTCAAATTAATAAATTAATTTCAAACTGTTCAAGGGGTTTGAAAAGAATCCGTACTATAAATCTATTGAATTTTTATAGGTTTCATCTTATACTCAAACTTGGTTCAAATCATTCGAAAGATATTTTGGATACTGTCTCCATCACAATGCATGTAATATTTACGTCGGTAGTCATGAGCTTTCCGACCAAAAGTGACCACTTTTACAAATTTAAAGTTTAAGAGTTGCCCTTATAATTAAAAGATGCTTTTGGTCTTTTTTTCTCCACTAGTACTATTATTAAGCAACAACTTTTTCTCCACTTCTATTATTAATAATTTTTAGCCTGCTAGGTCAAGTTTATAGAAAAAACGTATTTATTTTATTCTATAAATGTTTATTTTCTAAAATAATGGTGTTTCGTCAATCTTTTAGGAAAAAAAGTAAGTGCTTTTGAATAGTAATGAAAGTTATTTTTTAGGAATAGAATTTTTTTTTCTGTTTCTGAAAGCACTTTTAGAACTTTGTCATACACAAATTACTCCTCTAATATTGGCAAAGTATTTTTTTCAATAAATTGGCCAAATAAAAACTGTTACTCTAAAAAAACATGACTGTTAACAAAAATTATATTTTAAATTAAGCAAGTTTTGAAAGCTTGGCGAAATAGTATACTAGTCTGGTGCAAATGACTAATGCAAGCTAATAGACTACCGTGTGGATCACCATTTTGATTTTACCTCTTCATCCAAATGTTGTTTCGACCACTTAAGTTGTCCATGTGATTTTTGTTTTGCTTATTCATACAAGTTCAACGTCAACTATGGGATGTCACCAGGGGCGGAGCCACGTTAGCTCAAGGGGTTCATCCGAACCTCCTCGGCGAAAAATTACAGTGTATTTTTAAAATTAAAATTATTTTATTATGTATTCATAGTAGATGTTGAAGCCCCTAATTTCTTCGTGTATTTACCTTTCAAAAATTTTGAACCCCTAAATAAAAATTCTGACCCGCCACTGTGTCACTACCAGCAAATATCCCAAAATGCAAATCAAAGATAGTTAGGTCAGACACGTATATCTAAAGTTTGTCGTACGTATTACTAGAAAAATTGTAGTGGGGACTGTCGTATCTTTTTGGATTTTGGTCATTTCATATTATGCCATTCTTTTATATAGGTGGTGGCCACTGCCCACTAGGGGGCTACAAAAGACGGGCATATAAAAATAACCCTATACTTACACATAACATGCATTCAATAATTTTTATTTAAGCATTAGGACACTTGTTTGTACTGAATATACATAGTTTATTGGTTAGGATCTATAGCAACAAGATGTTATTTTAATTCATTTAACTATACCATTTAGGTGACTCATGTATGTACTTTTGACAGATTATGGTTAGAAGAAAAGGGCGGATTTTTTTTTTCTTCTCTCCATAGTTTGGTTTGAATAGGAGATGAAAGAGATTACCAAGGAATATGATGGAACAAATGAAATCTTTTTATTCTTAACCAAGGTCTCGTCTTCAAGTTCTAGAGATGGAGAAATTTTGGTCGAGGCTTCCTTAAGTGGACCATATAAGATGCAAATCTAGATTAGTCGATCCAGTGAATCAAATACTAGATGGTTTAAAAAGGGGAGAGAAAGGTGACACTCCATTGGGTTCAATTCCACATTTCTAAATGGGAAGAACGAGGATATTTTTATTTTCCTACAAAACCAAACAAAGAAATGAACAATCTTTCTACCTTGACACTTTCTTGATTATGACTTTCTTTCTCTTCATTCCTCTGCTCTCTAGAGAATTTGGACGAAACCAATTTACGATTTGGGCTAAAGTAAAATAGAGTCTTGTTATGTCTAGAAACAGAAAGAGCCAGACAGACATCACTTATTTCACAAGGGCCCAAGGTAATAAATTACAAGACAAAATTCAGCTATAGCTAGGATAGGTAGAAATGTGAGGTCAGATGGATGTGAGCTTAGCATACCGTTGCACGTCTGAGTTATAACAGAATCTGTGTTTTGCTTTGTCAATATCACTTTCATACATTCAAGTTTGATGGAAGTGTTCATATTGGCAATATAAAGAGATTATAATGGGACTTTTACCAAAATATATTCTTAGGGGCTATAACATAGGCTCACTTTAAGCACAATAACTAGTAATGACATGCAAAGAAACAGCCGTTCTGTTGATTTATCTGCAATTTGTATGTTGAACTTGTATATATTTTATCACAATAACAAGTAATGACATGCAAAAGAAACAGCCGTTCTGTTGATTTATCTGCAATTTGTATGTTGAACTTGTATATATTTTATAGTAGTTGGATATTCCCACTCAGGAGTTCTCCTAATCCAATGTACTTAAAACAGACGTAGGGCAAAACATCTGGTTGACCATGCCTTCCACTGAAAATACGGTTTAAAACATATGCACTTTAATGTGTAGTTAGACGAGCAATAGCATAATCACGAATCACCACTTTCACAGGCTTATGTGGTAACGAATCTCAATAATGTGAAAATAAGGATCAGAACAAAGATATTGCAACTTACAAAAAGCACACTAACATCAAACTCTTTTGCCACTGAGGAAGCACCAAAAATCAACATCCATGAAAAAATGCTACTCTTCCACGAATAATATTTGTAACACTACTTCTCAGCATTCCTAGTGAAAGTGAACTATCATTGCACAGAATTCCGGTAGTCATTGTTCATGCCCAGTCATAGTGCGCGATAACTGTAAGAAATTGTTAGCTGAACAAACTTCTGGACGTTTTGTCTACTAAGGTCGCTTCTACCTGTTACCAAAACCACCATCAACTAAAGCTCCAAGGGGTGGGTGCAAAGAGCTAGCAAAACTAAAGCTCCAAGGCGAGCTTTGCAACTGTGATCTATGAACTATGGGGCGAAAGAAAAGAGTGTTCAATAACAGCAAAGACAAAGCCAAACTGGTGCATAGCATACAGACCACACTATGTACTACAGTAAGGGAGAATAGGACGCACTTTGAATTTGTTAGTGAGTTATAGTGTTTACTTGGTTCTTAGATTTTTGTGTCTTCTTTGGTATGTAGGATGCTGATTAGATGAGCAGATTGGTAGTTTGCTCTGGATATGTAACGAAGTACTTGGTAATTAATAAAGTTTTGACAGTTAATTGCCAAAAAAACAAAAAAACCACCATCAACATTCTAGGCAGTGATCCCCAGAATAGAGCTCTGATGAAAGTTGCTTATATGAAACCCAATAAAAGCTGAAACAATTTCAGGTCAGCAACATTGTGAAGCTCAGAAAGGAGAAAGCTGCACGTGGCAGAAACATGCTTGTTAAGGAACAAACTGTAGGCAGTAGTGGAGAAACCATGTAACGTGTAGACAATTTTAATCAGCAAATTAGCCCAGAGATGCAAGAGATTTGTAAGTACTGGTCATAGCAGCCATGAAATTCTCGTTCAATCCACAGAAGTGCAAATGTACGTCATTCAGATTATCATGTTCTTCATTTCAAGCTTTGAGCAATCTCACAGGGGAAGAGTTTCTGCTGCTCCTCCTACATGCATTAACTGTTAGGCGACAACATCAATCAAACAACATTTCATGGGACTCTATCACTGAATTCTGAAGAAGTCAATTAGATCCTTTTCTCACTAGATTATGGCATTTAATAGTGATAATATACTATAAAGAACATTAGAAGTACTGATGATCCCTAAACCAGGGATACTTCATTTTTGGAAGATCTTTGTGTCGCTTGTCAAAAATAGGTTTGACTTCCAAACCAAACAAAGTTGTTCTCTGTTGAGTTATGCAAAAAAAAAATCTTAATCAAACGGTGTAAGAAAGGTGTCACCTGAAACTACCAAAATAACAACTAGTAATGTAATAAATGCATCTGTAAACCAATGTTTAAATCTTTAACTTACCTGATACTTGTGATACACTTCCTTTCGAGGCCTCCCCTGAAAAACCCTTGTCCTCTTAAGACTGCTCTTTGCTTATAAAGCATCTTGGGAGGCAAATCTCACTAAGGACAATCTGAGAAAGCAAAAAAATATATTTAACTGCCGCGAACTTTCAAAAGAAGCTGAGGGAAATTCAAATCGCCCTTTAATTTACTGCCATGCAAATGTGTAATGCCTCAGATCCTTAGTGCATGCACACGTGCCAAACTCTGAACTCTTACATGCTAATGTGTGTGGAAAGTTAGGCATTGGTCATGAACGTGTTTGCACACACTTCACAATACTAGACCATGTTGGAAGCTTGCACCAAAAGGAGGACAATGCATTAGGGTAGGAAGCATTGAAGTGGGACAACCATGGGAATTGATGTTTGGTTGAGGGAGTTAGGTGAAAAACGTCGAGAAGCCTAGAAAAGGTTACATCTGATATAAAATATCTTTTTGTAGCAGGATCACAATATTTGTAGCTTTTTTGAGATGGAAGTATCGCAAGAAAACACACTTCATGGACTTGGGATGAAGTTTGTCTTTTATAGGGGTTAGTCTTGAACAAACGCGTACAGCTAAACAACAAATGGAATATGGACAATTGTGCTGCAAAGCAGGAGATGAAGTACTATCGGTCAAATAAAAAGAAGATACAAAAATTGCATTACAGTAGCCCCTGCAGAAATCTCAGGCAAACAAGCTTACAGCTGAGGAGTTAAAAGAGGACGACCAGATATCTAATGAGGTATTGCATGACCGAGTCTAGCATGCAATGAGCTGAGGGCATTTTTCATCAGTCATCGCATTAATGAAAATTAACAGGAGAGAAGGAGAGAACCTGATATATAGGTGACAACCAGATATCCAATGAGGTATTCTATGGCTTAGTCTAGCATCCATTGAGCCGAGACATTTCTCATCACATTAATGAAAATTAACAAAACAGAAACTGGTATCCAGGAAAAGGAGGAAACATTATTTATGTTCTTTACATGAGATTTTCTTCCCTGTTCAAGATACCCTGATTTTGATGTAGGAACCGTGAAGACTGAAGGCCTTTTTTTAGCATGACATAGTCCAATCATGGATAGGATGAGCTGATGAAAGGGGTTCACAGCATCAAACCTTGGTTTGCCAGTGCAATCCGAAAAACGTGGAAGTCTAGAAGGCTCCAAACGTTTTCAGTAATCCCACAAGACAGAGCATGATAAGCTTGTTTAGCAGCTTCTTGACGTGCTTCCAAAAGTTTTACATCACTGAGAAGGTTGCTGAGAGCTTTGACAAGAATGTGTCCAGAAACCTGCCAGGGCAAAGGAGTCCGATAAGATCTCTACGAGGGAGATAAAAAATCATATACAAAGTAAACCACATTAAACACTTCAATATGCTGATGCCTTTGTGATAACAGTACTTTCAGCCCTTCAGACATATGCTTCTACAGCTAAATTAAAATCTGAAATGTTAGTCCCTCCTGCTGTAGGTTCATCAGAACCAATTTATATGAACACTGTAGTTGGGATTCTCTTTCTAGTAAAGATTGTACTGTTGAAAATTAAAAGGTACAGTACCAATTTACATATCTCACACACTTCATATGGATACTTCACTGTTACTGTGCTAACAAAAGCACTCAGAATTTCTGCAGAAGATAACAACCTGGTTCTTGAAGCTTTTGTCAGTCAAAGGCTATTGACCTTTTTTTCTTTTCATGAAGTAAGAAGTTTCATTAAAGGCACCCAGAAGAAGCAAATTCGTACAACAGATAGTTAGCTCCAGTACATTGGATGCACATTTTAGGAGAAAGACAGGGACCTAACGAAATAAAAAATTTGCAGTCAAAGCCTACTGACTTAGAGGTCGTTGATTATAAGAAGTCTTGACTAGCTTTATTTTCTTATTTCATTTTCTGCCATTCAATAAGAGCTATTGAACAAGATACTTTCATTCTCAAATTCATAAATGTTAAGCGTTATGTTGCTGTTCCACCTTCTCATTTTTTTGACTACGTAAGTCTTCCTTTTTCTACAAAACAGGTTAGTTAACTGCCTTTCTCGAATTTAGGTTTTGTGAATGCAACATGCTAGGAATCCTCTCAAAATTGACCTTGAAATTTGACTACATAAATAAAAGAGTCTTTTGTACATTTTTGAACTACCCCTTCCTAAAATATTCATGCCATCCTTCCCTTCCAATAAGAAGCATCTAAAACACATTATGAACACATTCCTGAATGCCCAGTGCACGTCAGCTGAGTGTGTATAGATCAAAGTAAGTATCCAGACCTGTAATACTGACAAAGGATTCAACCGTTGCATCTCTGTTGCCATATGAGAGAAATGCCCGATATAAGGACCTGATAATTGAACCAATAGAAAAACTGATATAAATATACGTTGTGCACCAGATGAGAATCAAACTTGAAATTTTACTACAACTTAACCAGGCACTCCAAAGAAACAAAGGAAAGAAGCCTTGATCCCAGACTAGCTGCAGATTGTATTCAAGTTCTATTTAAAAGATGGGAACCGAATTGACCAGTCAAAATTGCACAGCCTGCTGCAGCGGCTTCTGAAATATTATGACCAGCTGAACCTGGTAGAAATGAACCTCCAATCACAGCTATTGGTGTTAGTCTGTAAAACTGTTGTAATTCTCCTGCAGAGCATATATAAGAATATCAATGCTCATTGTATTCTTTCCCAATTTGACTGTATTAGCTGGCAATTAGTTAATCAAGAAAGCAGTTAGTTAGTTAGTTGGGGGATTAGTTAGAAATAAACGCACGTGACAGGCACATGCTTCCGGAAGTTAGTTGACAACTGTGCTAATAGCTTTTCCGGCCTAAACTCAGTGGCTTATAATCTGATGCCAACTGCAATTGTAATTCATTCTATGTCATATGAATCAATATATCTTCTCCCTTTCTATATCTCCATCTCCCTCATACTCTCGAAGCTTATTGAATCTCTGTTCAAGAGTAATTCCTACATTTACTCTTTAGGAGCATTCTATCACTTACCCCAATTTACTTGTTAAATTTCTGAGTTGTATCAGTCCACTATACTAAAAATAGATGTCCACTTTTACTTGTCCAGTTTGGAAAACCAAGAGATAATTTCCCATTATATATCCATTTATCCTTTATTATTAAGTACTATTCCTTTCCGAACATTTAGATAACTTATAATAATTAGGGGTGATATAGTAAAATTACCATTCTATTTATTTCTTCTCAAGAAGTGTGCCAAGTCAAACATGGACAAGTAAACATGGACGGAGGGAGTAGCTTCTATAGGCGAATATCTAAAATTTACATATAAGGAAATTATTATATGAAGTGGATTGTGGCTCGCTTCCGGAGTGCTGTGTGATAAGAAAGTGCCACTAAAACTTAAAGGCAAGTTTTACAAAGTGGTGGTTAGACCGACTTTATTGTACGGGGTGGAGTGTTGGCCAGTCAAAAAATCTCATGTTCAGAAGATGAAAGTCGCGGAAATGCGAATGCTGCGGTGGATGTGTAGGCATACTAGGAGGGATAGAATTAGGAATGAAGATATCCGAAACAAGGTGGGAGTGGCATCGGTGGAGGACAAGATGCGGGAAGCGAGGCTGAGGTGGTTTGGGCATGTGAAGAGGAGAGACACAGATGCCCCAGTGCGGAGGTGTGAGAGGCTGGCTATGGACGGTTTCAGGAGAGGCAAAGGGAGGCCGAAGAAGTATTGGGGAGAGGTGATTAGACAGGATATGACACAGTTTCAGCTCACCGAGGACATGACCTTAGATAGGAGGTTGTGGAGGACTCAGATTAGGATAGAAGGCTAGGTGACTTATCCTTCCACCATAGTAGTTGTAGTTCTGCTCATTTGTTTATTGCCATTTGATTTCTGCATTTTATTGCTGCTTATGTTTGTGGGGCCGTTGTACTTTGATTATCTTATTTAGTTATAGTAGTTAATGCTTCTTTCTTTCCGTACTGTTCTACCATGACTTTCTCTCTTTTGTTATTCCTTGTTTTCATCTTGTTTTCGATATGCTTGTCCTTATCTGACCTTTTATCTTGCTTTCCTCTCTTGAGCCGAGGGTCTTTCGGAAACAGCCGCCCTACCTTTCAAGGTGGGGGTTAGGTCTGCGTACACTCTACCCTCCCCAGACCCCACATGGTGGGATTATACTGGGTTTGTTGTTGTTGTTGTTGTTGGATTGTGGCTCGACAAATAAGTTTCAGTTCTTATGAAGGTGTAGATCCTTTGGGGTTAGATTTTCAACCTGCTTCTCATGTGCAAGCTGGATCTTCTCAATAGGCGAAACACAAGTAAAATTAGCCAGATAAAACTGAAATTTCTAGCTATTTTTACCTTGTTGAAGTACGTGGGTCCATGTAATGTAAACATTTCAACGAGAGCGAGGAGATCACTAATTGGATGCATTGCACATTTGCACCCTAGTCATACTAGGAAGCACTAGAACAAAGCTTATTAGCAACAAGCTCGAAATTCTTTCTGCTTTTCTCTTTAGTTATTCTTAGTTTGTTAGAGTTCACAGAAAATGTGTGATGGAAACCATTTGACTATTTCACCTACGGGATTCGGGAAAACAAATTACCTCACTAACTTTTTTTAAAGGAAATGGGATGGTAAAGCTAAGACAAACAGATCTAAACAGAAAATCTGAGTCAGCTAGCTTGAGGAATTATCATAAAGCCAAAAGAGGTTAACCTAATGTGTCAACCACATATATGTTTGTCCCTGGCATGAGCTTATCATGACGCGATCGTAATGCTACCCTTACTCCATCTTTCTCCAATTCCTGCATAAGTTGAGGAAGACATAACATAAATCCAGCCTTGATAGAGGAAGTAATATACAAGCTCTGTGTAATGATATAAAGGCCTCTTTGACATCAATCCACGGATTAGGACATTTTTAATGACAAGAAAGTGGTGAAATGGAAGATTCATTATGAATGTAAACAGGTTGCAAGTCCTGCCTCTGGTAGGCTTTAAATGTATGTCAGTACCTTAATGGGCTTCACTGCACTTGAGGGGACCTAGTCTTGTGGGTTCTGTGGAGACATTTTTGAGATTAAATGTGGACTGCAAATTGCCTGATCTTGATGGAATTTTTTCTACTATCTGTATGACCAACAACTATCCTTCCGTTCTCAGTTCCAATGAGTGACCACAGAAGTTTCAATTTAACTATTTCCTAAAAATGGAAAAAGCTACAGAAATCTGACAAGCCTTTCCTTAGCCATCCATCTCAAAGAGTATAAAAATCAGCTTTCCTAGTCTAATTCGAACCTGTTGGGTGATGGACTTCCTTATTAGCAAGTTGGGATGGGTAAGAAGGACTTATCCTCCCTATCCAAGTCTTGGTCCATCATGATCCCTCTAAATCTTTTGGTTTAAGATCAAAACGATGCTTTTCTCAATTTAACTAACAGAATATGGGTGTTTTCAAGTCTATGTTCACTTGACAAATTTCTTGCTCTTGAACTATAATGCGGTATCAGGAACCCATCCAACTCTTTCCTCCACAGCCCACTGGGTGGACATGAGAATGAGGATGAGTACAAGCTTAAAGAAAAGATCAAGATCATTCAAGAGTTCACTAGGCAGTTAGAAAAGGCACTTGAGCGTGATCATGGTTAATATAACTTAATGATAAGGTCAAGTTAAATTTCAAGAGAGAGAAATTAGGGCAATTTGAGAAGGACAGAGATGGATTATGAATAGTAAATAAATTCTAATAAGCTGGAACGAATCATACCAAAGCAATTTGTTCTCCATGCTGAGGATGCCGAGGCACAATGATGGTAATGATATCCGGATGTATTTGCTTTAGTGCATTGTGTACTCCCAACATGACTGCATATCAATGTTGTCACAAATTCAATCAGCAGCACAAAGCAACTTCTAGTCATATTCATAAGTCATTAGACCATGAGGTACACTCTATTCACAGCTTTTCTGCTATATCCCAAGCAGAAGGTTACTTGCGTCATATGGGAAACCCCTCTTCCTTTTCCCTTTCCCTTCCTCTTTCCACTTAGACAAACACTGATTAACATAACTCACACCATCACTCCATGCATCTTTTTAGAGAAAAATAGAGAAGTAGAACAAAGTTCCTTTTTTAAAATAAGTTAAAACGGAAACGTATGCTCATTGTTAAATTGAAAAGAAACAAAGAGCAGATGTCCTTAAACTTTGTTAACTGAAGTGGGAAATCAAGGTCAAGCTGCACCACTTTTTTTTTTTTTTACTTGAATAGTGATTGTATGACCAACAGACTTGGCACAGAATCAATCGACTTGGTAGGTATCTACACCCATATATACATCTGAGAGGGACAGGCACTGCTTCCCTATATCAAAACAAATGATCTACGAGTTATCATTTTTTTCCAATCACTAATGCTTCGGAAGTTTTCTCTTCACTCAGTCCTACACTCTTCAACCAAATAGAAGTCATAATGAAGAGTTTGAGTTCAGGGTCCAGTCTCCTCTTAACCTCTCTTGAACAAATTAGAGAAATTGGAAGTAAGGGATTAAAAAGAAACACATATACACAATACAGTTTGTTCGCGCATGTGCCTGCATGAACCCAAGCTCAGACTACTGTAAAATAATATAAAAAACTCAAAAAGGGGGGTTTATGACCCTCTCATCTAGTACCCTTGCCTTGGCATTCTTTTCATTTCTTCATCTCCATGGAAAGTCGTTAATACA
The DNA here is from genome assembly GCF_019175385.1 of Lycium barbarum. Lineage (NCBI taxonomy): Eukaryota > Viridiplantae > Streptophyta > Magnoliopsida > Solanales > Solanaceae > Lycium > Lycium barbarum. The sequence goes on from NC_083344.1 coordinate 124,941,077, forward strand.
TGGCGAGCCATTATATAGCATGTAAATTACCTTTTTCTTCACCCTTATGAATAGAAGATGCCATCCAAACTTTTCTGTTCGTAAGTTGTAGCTGCAACTCTTTCAGAGCTCTCTGATCCCCTTCATCTGTGTCAATGTTCCCTACAGCTAAAGGGCAAAAGAACAAGAAAGTGAGAACTAGGGTACAATTAATGCCTGCTCTTTGGTAAGCAGTGGTAGATGTAACAAATACTTCTGAACCTGAAAACAAAGAAGTAATCTGTGTATTTCTAAGGCAATAACAAGAACAACGAAGCACTCTAAACTACAGGATTATATAGATGAATTTATTAAGAGTGCTAGTATTTCTATTGTATCATGTAAGCTAATAAGTCTTTTTAGTTTGGCCATACCATACTTTAGGTCACCACAAAAATTTATGATGAAGGGTGGACACTGCAGCAGTTGCAAGCGAATTGCCTGGGTAGTGCTCTGTATAGAAATAAGAGCAGGAGCTTAAAGGTAAGATGATGTCTTTAAAATAATTCCAAACACTTGAATGAAAATATATGAGATACATACCAGTGGAAGAATCAGCAAGAATTTAGAGAGCATTAACGATGTCAGAGGAATAATAAATGGCTGAGACCAACTGTCATAAGATTTTGCAGATATTCGAGCATTAAGCAATGCAAGTGCAATCTGAATAGCATAATGGATGAGTGTAAGTAGAACAAACATAATACAGTAACATACAAGTGAATACAATGAGAATTAAAAGAAAAGGAATGCTAAACCATGGAACAGGGTGTCTGGACTCTGGACAATAACAAAGGTTAAATGAAATAGTGTCTTTCAAGTAAAAATTAAATAAAATTAACATTAAATCCTTAAGAGAGAAATAGATAATGATAAGATGTATACTTACCCTATTTTTTGCAGCGCCTATAATCAGGTTTGGCCAGAGCTCACTTTCTATCAACATGATCGCACTAGGTTTCCAATAACGAAGGAAACTGTCAATGGCGGCAGGAGTGTCAACTGGAGAAAACTGGTAAATTTGTAACAAAAGACATGTTAGAGACGCTCCTTCTCTATCTTCTAACTTTGGTAAGAAAGCCACTTATAGAAAGTAATTGCTAGTAGTAATTTTTGATCAAAAAGTAATTCAGTTTTATATGTGGAAATAGGCAGGTCAGAAAGAAGAAACATTTGAGCACAAAAATAACATCACGGGAATTCTGAAAAAAAAAGGGGGGGGGGGGGGGGGGGGGGGGGGGAGATTCAGCCAGTCTGGTCATAAAAAGGAAGGCAGAAACAAAGCTAACAACATGGAAGAAAATCCTAGGGTGTGATTTTCTGTTTTTAGATTTCGCTTGTAAAAGTCAAAATTGGAATAGCATGCTTAAAAGGGAAGTTGGTGTCCTGTCAGATAACTCAACTTATTGATATCTATCAAGCAAAATGTAAGTTGTGCATCAGTCTTATGGAAATGGAACAAGTACCTGATAAATGACATTTTTTGGAAGCTGGTGCTTTATTACCTCGCTGTAAGAAAACAATAATTTAGGTACTAAATATTGAACTGGCTTTTCACTAGAACATGAAAAGAGAAGTGAAAATAACGCCCACATGAATCTGGCAGAAGTTGTTAAATGACCAAATTGGAAAACCCATATCAGTAAACAAGTTAAAGTAAACAGCATACTGGAAAGCACATTATTTTGTATTTGCATTAACTGATCTAAGACATATCTTCTGTTGCTCATCATTAAGTAGTTGATTCTGTTCACATTGTTTTGATCCAATAAGTTAGATATGCCTTCTATTTCTCTTGAGCACTAAAAGGAATCTTGAACATAACTTGTCTTCTGATACTAAAAGGAATCTTGAACAACATAAAGGCACTCCCAAAGAAGTCTTTCTTTTCTTCTGAAAAAATGCAAGCTTCAAAATACTGACCTTTTTCCTTGTCGCCCCATGGCTTACTCAAGTGATAAAGGTTGAGCGACTTGTGACTTAGGTCACAGATTCGAGTCCTGCGCCATGCGAACTACAACCTGGTATTTAAGTTTAGAAGGGTAGAAGGAGGGCCCATCATCTCCAAGTTTCGAACATTATAGTTGGTCCTAAGGGTAGGCCTCAGAGGGATTTCTCGATCATAAAAAAAAAAAAAAAAAAATGAATATTTTTAAAAATGCTAAAAACAGATAACCATGATAAAAGTAAAAGACTTTATCTGCAGATAACCAGGTTTTCCTTCCTAAAGGCAGTTAAAAAGACAAGCAATCACTCAACAAGTAAGACACTAAACTACATTTTTACATCAAGGATGTCTTGTTTATTTTCCCCCCATAATCACAGGACAACCTCTTTCTATGAATTTCCCACTATACCTTCCATTTTATGCAAAAGAAAACTAAACTATAATTGCAAAATGTTAATTTGTGTGGCCATTATCGCATCACAAAATTTGTTATCACCAAACACTTAACGAAATAATGGAGGATCAAAACAAAATAAAATAAAATAAGATAGTAGTATTATATACTTTGATTTCAAATCGAGACTCACAATGCCGATGTGGTGGTTGTCGTCATCAAAACAGTTACATCAGGCCTCCTTTCTACACAGCATTTGATCACGGGAATCGCGCACAGTCCTTCACCTAATTCCACATTTCAGCAAACAAATTAAAAAAAAAAAAAAACAATAACAATTTCAAATTAGGACGAAAAAGGAAACAAATAATACTATAGATCAACAAATTTAGCAAATTAGTTGGAAATATGAAGAAGAAAAAAAAAGACCAAAAATTGCAGGATACAGAATTGAATAAATTACAATTATCATGAACATACATTAACTAGAGTAAGAATTAGAGTTTGTTCGGATGGTTGTTACTTATTGATTATTGTCTTGTATTGTTACGATGTTTGTTTTTAATTAGTACTTAAAATTTTTATTGTATCATAATATACTTAATCCTGTAGTTATGTAGCGATGAATATAATACATATGAAACATATCCAATCAAGCTATTAGTACACGTGTAAGTAAATAGATACGAATTGTTAAGTAAAAAAGTTGAAAGGGAGAAGGAGAGTGGACCAAGGGAGACAGCGTGGAACCAGAAGAGAGTGCCACGTGGCCGAGGCTGAGAAGGAATTCCGAGACGCTCGCGCCAGCGAAGAGGATGTTCGAGGCCTCGGAATTTGCGCCACCGTAGATGAAGATGAATCAACGGCGATAGGCCATAAGTTAGGGCTCTGTAAATCTTGTAAATCACTTCACCTCTTTCCCTAGACATTTTCCCAATTCTTTTTCTTCGTTGCTACATCAGTGTTGATACTTTTAATTAAACTGTGTGAATATATTGTGAGGGAGAGGGAAAGGAGAAAATACAAAATGGAAGGGGAAAATGGCTACTACTACTAATTTTGGGGGTTGGGTTTAGGTGGGAAATGCACATATAGCTAAATTTGAGGACCAATATTTAAGATATAGTCAAATTTTATAAATGGTTTAAGTCTAGCCACTTTAAACTCACGATATTTTAAACAGAACAGGTTTCAAAGCAGTGTTATACTGGCCGTTTGGTTGGAAACAAGTTATTTGGATAACTTATCCTCAGATTAGTTAGTCCATCTTCTGATAGGAATAAAATAGCACTATAATTTTGGGATTAGTTTACTATAATTTCGGAATAACTAATCTCGGAAGTAGTTATACTACCATTTTATCCCAATCAAACATGAGATAAATTCATCTCAAATATAATCCTTGAGATTATTTATCCTTGTCCTTATCATTATCCCTGTGCCAAACGAGCCCGACCTGTAACTTTTGTCAATTAGCTCACCTCTCCCCCTCCCCATTTTCCCTATTATTATTCTTCGTGCTTAGAGTGAGTTGTGTTAGACAGTTATATTGTTAAACTGCGAATAATATTGTTATATGTTAGATTCGTTAGAAAAAATGAGAAATGAAGAGGGAAAAAAAGAAAATACAAACTGGAACTATGGAAGGGGAAAAGAACTATTTTTGTGGATCGGGTTTAGGTGGTAAGTACACATATAGCCTATATGAGGACTGACTTTTAAATTATAGTCAAAGTTCATAAATTTTATAAGTTTAGATCCTTTAAACTCGCTACTTTAGAGAGATATATTATGTCTAGAGTTGTCAAAATAGACTGGCCTTGCTCATCCAAACTTAGCCCACATACCGACTTTGAAATTTGACGGTCCAAGCTGGGCCCATCAATTTAATGGGCTTTAAAACTGTAACGACCCGTTCAGTCATTATGCTCGTTTTGATTATTTTACTCCTTCGACCCCATTCCCGAGATTATCGGGCGAGTTTTAGTAAGATTTGAGAAAATTGGAACCTTTAAGTGAAAGCTTTTGACTAATAGTTGATTTTCTAGTAAACGGACCTTTTTCGAAATTCCGTCGATTCCGTGAGGTCCGGAGGGTCAATTATGAATTGGTGGGGTGATTGGTTCGGCTCCCGGGGCACTCGGGAGCGTTTTGGGTTCTTTGTTGGAAACTTGTCTTTAGGGTTGACCAAGTCAAACTGACCTCTGTTTGGAATTTTAAGGCCGCGGTTGAGTTAATAGCGCGTTTTTACTTGTGTCTGCATGTTTGGTTTGTATCCGAGAAGTCTCGGATGAATGTCGAGATTTTAGGTTGCGCTTGGTGAAAACCAGAACTTATTGATTTTCTGATGTCCCACTCTGACGGGAGTGGGTTTGCTTCTGCGGGTCCGCCCACACGGGACTTGGCTCGCAGACGAGAGAGGTGACGTGTTTAAGTGGTTCTGCAGAGGCGGAGCCCTCTTCGCCTAAGCTAGTCCGCATCAGCAGACAAGGTGTCCGCAGATGCAGAAATTGCTGAAATAGAAACTTCCTTTTATTCCCAATTTCGAATCATTTCTCCCCGTTCACTAAATTCCTAACCTAGAGGGTATTGTGGGCGATTCCAAAGAGCTTGTGGGAGAAATCACCTTGGGGTAAGTTCCTTTGATTTATCTCATGTTTTTATTATGGTTCAAGTTTAGATTCAATGATTAGTTTCATAAGTGAACTATTGGGGGGAATGGGTTTATGAACCCTAAGTTATTGACTGTAAACCTCTTTTTGGTTTCCATTGGTTAAATTACAGATTCTAACTATCTAATCATGGAGTGATTAGCTTCTAGGCTTGAATTTTCCTTTATTTCAAGAATCAAAGTTATGGAAATTAGGGTTCTTACCTAAATTAGGGGTTCTTCTATTGATGAAATTAGGGCAAATTGGAAAACAATTGGTGTTGTTTATGAGTAATTAGACCTATTAAACTTCAGATTGACCTTTTCCAACCTATAAATTCTTGTTTTACCCTTGTAAAGCCTTGGTCACCTTTAGGTTTATTTTGGGATTTTCTAAAGTATAGTGATATTTATACCGTTGGATTTATAATCTAATGTAGAACGTGACATTGATAGACTTCGAGCGCTTGGAAGCACTCCGGGAGGGGAAGGCCCAAGTCTGACAGTTCGAGGCTCGTGCTCGGCATTGAGGTAGGTTATGACTTACTCTGGTTAGACTTTGATTAGTGATTCGTATATGATTGCGTAGTATTGAGGAGGAAAGCATGATATGTCTTCAGACATGATGTTGGGATGGATATCCAATTAGGTGGGTATAGTTTCTGATTATGTGGGTTCGTTGCCGTTATTTGTGCATTGATTAACGTATGGTGTATTTGATTACGTGATTTGGAGTTGTGGGATGTGTTATACTCGTGTAGTAATTGAGATTCGATATTGATACGTTTCCATGACAACTAACTATTTATGAAAGAATTTATTGGTTTATGGTGCTTTGTGACCTCCATAGTATATTCATTGGGATTGATTGCACTGATTTCTCATTCTTGCATACATTCATTTATACATGATGGAAATGTTGTGGAAAAACAGTTGATGAAGGAATTGTGGATTAATTTGATGGAAATTTTGAAAAGAAAGAAAGAGAAAGATAAAAGTTTATTGATATTGCTATCGATCTGAGTCTATACGGACGAATAGCGGTAAGGTCACAGTCTGGCGGTAAAGTCAGGCGGTACAGTGACGGTACATGGACTTCGCGGGTCCCCCGTGAGTCATGACTATTGAAACGTCGAGATTCTATCGGTAGCATGTGTGTACATGTTTGAGTTATTGGTCATTGCATTGCACGTCATCCATTTCATTTGCATTGCATATCTCATTCTCATATTATACATCAAATTTAGTGGATTGTTGGCTATGTTCGTGTTATGGTTACTTGAGGAATTTTCGAGAACTTGGCAGATTTGTGGTGTAGGAGCTTAACCTTAGGTTTGACTTGACTTTGTGATATTTGTGACTCTTGTTGGTTATTATTTGGCTATCTGTTGACTTGTTGATTATGTGTTTTCGTATACATTAACTAATCTTAGTCGGCCTATGATGCTTACCGATACATGTGTATACTGATACTACTCTTACTGCGCTTTTTTTGAGTGCAGAGTTTGAGGCAGGATCCTTTTCGAGACCCCGCTTCTAGCCTTAAGGCTATTTCTGCAGAGATTCTGAGGGTGAGCTACCTGTCTGCAGACCTGGAGTCTATCTTGATGTTGTCTATTGCTCATTTCATTAGACTTTGTTCCCTTACATTTCAGACTATGTATTATTCATAGACATATTTGGATAGTTGTTCTTGTATTGTGACTTTAGTTCTTGAGGGATGTATTATGACTTAGAATTTTCAGCATTTTCAATATTTAAGTTATGACTTAGACTTATTAATGATTGTTCTTGATATTTATGTTGATGCGTATTCGATTAAGAAATTGGAATAATGGGATGGTATGCCTACCAGGGGGTTAGTGTGGGTGCCATCACAACTATGATATTTGGGTCGTGACACCAACATATCACTATGTGGGCTGCGGGTAAGCCCACCTTTTTTAAGAAAAATATTTTTTGTAATTCTTTTAGTTAAAATTCTAATTTAAAAATGCTAGCATAAATATTTACAAGACAATTTTACATGGTGTTAGTACTTGCTAACCAAGTCTCAATTTCACAAACAAAATAATTCTCATAATAGTATTAGTTGTAACATGGCTTCAATCTGAAATCTCTACCATTCTATGCAAATATCTTGGGACACGCGCACAAGGAAACAATCTTGTTGGACATAAAGCTTCTACAAAATTGAATTACTCTTGACATTGTTAACATATTAATAATTGATATCACTTGATTCAAATAGATATATTACTAAACAAATTAAACAGTTAATGACGAGCAATACAACTAGCTAAAAAGAAATATTAATCTTACTCTGTTTCAATAGATCTCAATAAAATATAAAAATGACAATATTTCATCCATTAAAAGTAAAACATAACTCCTAAAAAGAATATGCATGTGGCCTTTGTAGTGTAACCAACACCAACATATCATCTTCATCGAGCACATATAAATCTGCTTGTGACAATGTTGACTTAATATCTTCATTTGCATCCGCATTTATAATTTATATGCAGTGTTAATTAGTTAAATATTAGTAATGAACAACTAAATTTTAAGAACTAATAATATTTAAATGCACATAAAAAATATTACCAGTTTGAGAAAAACCGTGCAACCACTTTCGAGTTGTAACACGTGTTTGGACGTTTTATGAAGATTTAAGTAGATTTTGGTTTTGGGCTTCTCTTGTTATTTTTGGTACCATACTTTCTTTTCTTTTTTGATTATTTTTTTTATTTGGCCCACGGGCCGGCCCAATCCAGCCTCGCGAAAGCGCACAGATGAGCGGGCTTACTCAAGTCGGGCTAAAAATCATTATTCTTAAATGGGCTTCAAAAGTCTAAGCCCAACCCTATCAAATTACGAGTTAGGCTGGGTCGGCCTAACAAGCCTAGTCCATATCGATGGCTGTTTAAAGTTTGCTTTTCAAAGTACAAATTTATAATATTATAGAAGAGTGGGTTTGATCGTCATCCCACTCTTCTATAATAGTTAATTGTTAAAAAAAAAAAAAAAAAAGTGGAGTCCACGTGAAGAAGTAGGAGACAATTGCAAAAAAAAAAAAAAAAAAAAAATAGGACATTTAAATAATGACAATAAATTCAGAAAATGATAAAGGTACGCTTAGAGAAAATTTAAAGAAGAGAAATTCAGGAAAAAAGAAATAACGATTTAAATTGAACACAAAAACCGCTAAAGAAATCATGAAACCAAAAGATTTAAAACTTATACCTTTGAGTAAGGATAAAAATGCACTAATTTTAGACGCATACGTCTCATACAAATAATGAAGAATAACATCAAGAAGACGAAATATAAACGGTCAAGAAACGTATACACATATACTTAAAAATTTAAGACTACAACAGATGCTAACACATGAAAGCGTTTTTCAGTGTTGTTGATTAGAAAGAGATGATGGCATAAAACTCGGTACGAGAAGGTGTATTTTAAATCTTTCAATCGAAGAACCAAACCAGGAAAGTCATAAATGGGAGGAGTAAACTAAATAAAATAATTTATTGATGTTTTCAATTAATTGAATTATAATACTTTCTATAATAAAAATTTCATAATTATATTACTAAAAGGTACTCTCTCTGTCCTAATTTATGTGACATAGGCACGAAGTTTAAAAAAGAAAGAAAAAATCTTTGAAACTTGTGATCTAAAACAAGTCATAAATATTTGTGTGGATTTAAATCATTTCATTAAAGGTAAAAGGGGAAGCTTCAAGTTAAATGATTTCTAAACATAAAAATATATCATTTTGTTTTAGACAAATTAAAAAGAAAAGTGTGATATTACTTTTTGTGTTGGGGCCATGCTAACACGGGCTTTCATCATCTGGTTTATTTTCTAATTCTATGTCCTTGGAGCGGATAGATGCATATTTTGACTATGATGATAGCTAAAGTCCTTTGTTAGAGAGAATACGGGTACAAGTACAACAATACAATAACCTGCTTGTCATTTTTATGTGAGAAGAAAGTATGCAGTCTCAAAAAGAACAGTGTTCCTGGTTGATTAAGGAAGTGTTTCTCTACTTCTTCATTTTTTTTTTTTCAACTTTATCAACATTTACCTTTTTAGTGAGCCAGCAAAAGGCAAGAAATGAAATTGGGTGACGCATACATAAGAGTTGGGCCCCAAGGTAAAATAGATTTGCCTCCACACGATATAGATGTGAAGCATGATCTAAGTTGCATTTTGCAAAAAACATTTTTCTACCTTTACGATACCTCGAGACGCTATTGACCTTTTTACTCTTTCGCATCTTCTTCAATGTTTCTTCTGCAACTCTCTCTTTCTCCCATTCGACAACTCGATGCGAGCTACATGTCAGCAAAATGTGTATTAGAGACATTTTGAGAAGGTTAGGTGTGCAATGGAATGCCGATGTTTGACGAATTGTGAGATAGGGATTTCGTCTCAAGGATTGGAGATAAACTATATATTTAAATTATACCAATCTGGTCACTTATGAATAATTTGACAGGATAAATAGAATGAATTGACTTATGAATAATATAACAAGATAAGTAGTATCAAGTAGGGGTGGGCATGGTATGGTATATACTAATTGTCATATCGAAACTAATTTTTTTTATATCGTGATTTTGGTATTATGATATTTGGTATGTATTTTTAAAAAGTTCGGTATTTATAAATAATATACTGAAATACCGAATATCATACCGAAATATATAGTTACATATACGAGTCATATATATTAGTATTTTAATACTAACAAATATACAAACAAGTATTAGTACAAAATTAATTGTTTAAACGTTGAAATTTTGATTAATCTATGTTAATTGAATTGCCCTTTTGTGTAATTGATTTACGGAGGGGATTAATTGTGCTTCTTTTGAATATATTTACATTTGTAATATGTTTGGTACAATATCATTGAGACGTTTCTTGAATAGCCGAAGTCATAATTATCTATTATATAAGTATATGTAGGTCGAAGTCGACAAACTATGATTATCGATTTACCATACCGAAAAATACCAAAACCAAACTTAAAAATACCGAATCATACCGAATTAATTTGGTATGGTAATGGTATAGTATTTTTAAAAATCGAAAACTGAAATTACCGTACCGAACTTTCCAATATCGTACCATGCCCACTCCTAGTATCAAGTCATACCAAAACATGACTAGTGAACAATTTAGGGTCCGTTTGGACATGATTTCAAGTGATTATGGTTTGAAATTAGTGAGTTGAAATCATGTTGTTTAAAGTTGAAATTTTGTTTGGACATGCAATTTTGATTTCTTTTGATGTATTTTTCCTCATAAACATGAACACCCCAGAATTTGTGAAAACTATTAAAACTTCTCAAACTCTTATACAATCTTACTATATGAGCAAATCATAGTTCATTAACAAGGTCTTAAAATTCTAAGGCGTAGCATTACTAAATCACATATCTCCACGTTTCTCTTATACTAGCAAACTATTCCCATGCGATGCACGGGGCCGAACATGATTAATTTGGTTACTCAATTTAATTATTTTTTAAGTTTTGTATATTTTGCAAAGGATACCGCGATTCCTCTTAGTGAGTCTCCATATTTTTTTTTTCTTTTCGTCTTATTTGCCCCCTTAATTTCTCAATTGTTGTTAAAATTTATCTTATTTTGGTTATGTCTGCCTCTTTTTATATTTAGTAAGTTGACAATTTAAGTATCCTACATGCCAAGTTTATGGTCACAAGATTCAAAGGATATTTTATTATATTATACACATTTTTAATTTAGAACCACAAGATTTGAAAGTCTACCTTTATTTCTTAAACTCCGTGTATAGCCAAACGTAGACACTTAAATTGAGACAGAGGGAGTATATACCAAATGAGGGAAATGAAAGGATAATTGAGACACTGCGGACACGTGGAGACATAAAAAGTAAGCACACAAGAGGTAGTATTAATGTTAGACTTCTGGAATGTACACATGTTAGTCCTCGCTTAGAGTACAATTTCGGTTGCTTTTTGTACACTTATTGTTGTTGTGTTTGTCCACTTGGGCGTTTGTTGTTGAAAAAAATTGTCTTATTTTGATTATGTCCGTCTCTTTTTATATTTAGTAAGTTGACAATTCAAATATCCTACATGTCAAGTTTATATTCACAAGATTCAAATGATATTTTATTATATTATACACATTTTTAATTTAGAACCATAAGATTTGAAAGTCTATCTTTATTTTTTAAACTACACATGTTAGTCCCTGCTTAGAGCACAATTTCAGTTGCTTTTTGTACAACTTATTGTTGTTGTGTTCGTCCACCTTGGGCGTTTATATATAAGAAGAAGAAAAATATAGAATAGAAAAATAGACATATATTTTTAGTAATGTGGCCAAGTAATATAAAACGAAGGAGTATTTCATTTTTATTAATTCTTAAAGAACGTGAAAAGTCAAGTATAATAATATGGTCAAGTAATATGTGACGAAGGGAGTATTTCATTTATTAATTCTTAAATAACGTGAAAAGTCAAAAGCGAACAAGTAAAAGTGCACGGAGGAAATAAATATGTGTCGGAGAATTAAAATTAAAGTGCATCATGTATACATGAGAAGAGAATAAATATTTAGCAAGAACGTGAAAAGTCAAACGTGAACAATTAAAAGTTCACAGAGGAAATAAATATGTGTCGGAGAATTAAAATTGAAGTGCATACGTGTATACATGAAAAGAGAATAAATATTCAGTATTATGACATATATCCATGTGGGATTTATTACTTATAGAACGTGAAAAGTCAAAAGTGAACAACTAAAAGTGCACGGAGGAAATAAATGTATCGGAGAATTAAATTGAAGTGCATACGTGTATATACGAGAAAAGAATAAATATTTAGTACTATGACATATATCCACATGAGATTTATTAATTCTTAAAGAATGTGAAAAGCCGAAAGTGAACAAGTAAAAGTGTACGAAGGAAATAAATTTATGTAGGAGAATGAAAATTGAACTGCATTTGTCTATATACATGATAAGAGAATAAATATTCAGCAAGAACGTGAAAAGTCAAAAGTGAACAAGTAAAAGTACACAGAGAAAATAAATGTGTCGGAGAATTAAAATTGAAGTGTATACGTGTATATATGAGAAGAGAATACATATTCAGTACTATGACATATTAAACGTGGGATAAAGAAGTAGTTGATTAAAGTGTACAATTTATATAACTTTTGGTACAAGTATTCATTGCTGTGTTAAAGTGTACAATTTTGTGAAGCTTATGGTACAACTTTTCAATGCTTTGTTAGTCCTCTTAAGACACTAATATATAATAGAAAAGAACGCGAAAAGTCAAAAGTGAACAAGTAAAAGTATATGAAGGAAATAAATTTGTGTAGAAGAATTAAAATTGAACTGCATACATACATGAGAAAAATATAAATATTCAACAAGAACGTGAAAAGTCAAAAGTGAACAAGTAAAAGTGCACATAGGAAATAAATGTGTCAGAGAATTAAAATTGAAGTGCATACGTGTCTACATGAGAAGAGAATACATATTCAGTACCATGAAATATGTTGACGTGGGATAAAGAAGTAATTGATTAAAGTGTATAATTTATGTAACTTTTGGTACAATTATTCATTGCTGTGTTAAAGTGTACAATTTGCAATGTTTATGGTAAAACTTTTGTATACATGAGAAGAGAATACACATTCAGTTCTATGACATATGTTCACATGCGATAAAGAAGTAATTGATTAAAGTGTACAATTTAGGTAACTTTTGGTATAAGTATTCATTGTTATGTTAAAGTGTATAATTTGTAATGCTTACGGTACAACTTTTTAATGTTGTGTTAGTCCTCATATGACACTTATATATAATAGAAAAATAGATGTTGTCAATTACATGATATTACAAACTTTTAAATACACATAATTTGATAAAGATTCATTGATCTGAAAAAAATAACAATAGTAGCAACTAGCTAATCGTTAAATATTATCCTCCCACATGATGTGGATAATTTTGTCACAGTCAAGTGTAGGTCTTTTTTCTTTTATTTTTTTGTAAAATATAAATGATCGGTCTTTTTAATAAATATAAACTTATGAGTCAAATTTTATATTTTAAAAAAATTAAAATCATGATTTGAAATTTTAAATCTTTTTTAGAAAAAAATGGAATTTGAAATTAAAATTTTGTGTAAATTTTATAAATAAACGTTAATTCAATTAAAATACGAAATCATAATTCCAAATTGGATGGTCAAATGATACAGTGAAAATAAAATCAAATCATATCAACTCTACACGGCGCCTTACAAACAGCTTACCAAAATAAATTAGATACATATAATATCAAATCATTACAATCTGATGTGACTCGTGAACAATTCAATAAGATCCACCGTCAGAAACCCACAAACCTCATAAATTGGATCTCTCATAGACTTAGGTTCTTTTCCTTCCATCATCTAGAAGAACTCAAAGTGCTCTGCATACTATAGCACCATACATGATTCACCCCAAATATGCAAGCAACATTTGCTTTCACATCCCCTCTAATAATGTCACACCCATAAATAATTAAAAAAAAAATATGCTGATCTATCATAAACTATATATAATTGTAAATAAATAAGAGAAGCTAATCAATAACTTTGTAGAGAGGAGGAAAATATTGTATTATCATCTTTTCTTGATGTTGCAAATGAGAAGGCATAACTCCTTATTTATAGAAGAAGTTTGCCCCTCAACCTACAATATACAACTTGATACAACTAAGATATATAACTAATATATAATTTTCTACAACTAAGATACATGCAAGTTGTATTTATCACTTAACGTGTAAGTGACATAATTTACACTTAATAATACATCAAAATATCAACTTGTAAAATAATTCATACAAAATTTTCCAAAAAAGTCCCGACACAATAAATTCCAGGTCCCTCCATGTTTAATATGTACTTCTCAAATATCACTATCCTTCTAGAAACTTGTACTTTTTTGCTAATAATTTTTCTGCTAGACATGGACAGCGAGGGCGGCTTTGACGTGATGGGTAATTTTGGTTAAAATTTGTTATTAAACTTAACGAATTCGTTTGTGAAAAAAAAAATATAGGGACTAAATTTAAATAGAGGTGCAAAAGTGTCCTATTTGTGCAAATCGCCCGAAATAATAGTGGTCTTATATCGTTAAACTAAAATAAGTGTTCCTCACTAATTTAATTTTAGAATTTAAATCTTAGAAGTGCATTTTTGTAGATGCAAATCAAAGGCATAAGATGGTATTATCTACTCAGCTATGGAGTTTATATACAGTATAGAGCTGAAATATAAACACAAATTTAATACAATAAATACTGAAGACGTTTTTCATGCAATTTAATCTCTTTTTGTTTGATACTTTTTCATTTTATTGTAATTAAGCGATCAATAAATATCTGAAAGAGTTGAACTGAGAATGGTATGATTAAGATTGATAATTCAATAATACATGAGAATATAGATTTCCCATAAGCTCAATTTTATAACTTAAATCATAACTTAGTTACATAGCCATTTCAAGAAAAAGAAGTTTAGTTAATATTTGAACCACAGCGGAAGTATGTGTTACGTGTGCAAATGCTTATTTTACCAAGTAATTAAGCATATTCTTCTCAATGGAGTATTTTGAAATTACTACTTAATATAAGGGTGAATCCTTACTTTTTGTCGTCCTCACAAAGCTTAGGCTGTGATGTTATCTTAAAAAGACAACTTAGGCTGTGAAGATTTGTACAATGAGCTATATAAATGGTACCTTGTACTTGGTCTTATCTCATACCATCACTATTAGCTTCTAAATAAACATGTGTATTTTTTATCATCCTCACAAACCTTTGGTGGGGCCTTCTAGGAGAAATTCCTAATATATCCCCAAGCTTAGGCTGTGATGTTATCTTAAAAGACAACTTAGGCTTTGAAGATTTGTACAATGAGCTATGTAAATGGTACCTTGCACTTGGTCTTATCTCATACCATCACCATTAGCTTCTAAATAAACACGTGTATTTACTAAGGAAATCACTATTGCGTATTTCTTCCTCTGTCCTTTTCGTAAAAAAAAAAAACAGTTGTCCCCTTATCTAATTGTTTTTTGGTTTTCCTATCGGTGTTCGATATCCGTACTGAAGCCCTACTAAATTCAAATTCGCGTCGCGTAAGGCCCATTCAGGGGAAGCGGTCCCTAATAAGGATTTTTTCGAAACCTCTAATTAAGAGAGGAGTGGCCCTTCCGCTGCACCACATCTTTTGGTGGTTCTCCGTTTCACTTCACTACAAATTTTGTCCAATCTTTTTAAAAGCCAGTCACTCCAATAAGTACAACACCTAGCCAGCACATGGACAACACGTAAAAAGTTTTAACTGCAACATTGAATATTCAAATGAAGATACGAAGGTTTGATCAGATGATAAGCACCATCTACCTCCAACCTGAAGGTTGTGAGTTCGAGTCATCAACAGAGCAAAAGGGGGGGAGGTCCTGACCTTTTGGGGGGGGGGGGGGGGGGTGTAAAAGAAAAAAGAAATATTCAATTGAAGACCTAATTTGATCTCTATCTCTTCATCCTTGATTTTTGCCCTTCTAAACAGAAACAATATTGCTATCATGGGGCTTCAAACCTGTTGATGCTAGCTTGCCAATTTTTCTACTATCACTAGGAAAGTTATTTTTCTCATTTTTAAGTAGCTTATTTTTCTACAAAACCAAACATGAAAAAATTGAAAAAACATTTTTCTGAAATGTTTTCCTCCATACCGAACACACTAGGAGTGTGCAAAATCCGGTTTAACCGATGAATCGAACCGAGCCAAGAAAAATGTTATTGATTTATCTGTCACACCCCAATCTTGGGGGCTGTGGCCCGCACCCGGCACTGAAAGGGGCCGAGCGAACCAACTGTGATATCTGAACTCTGTAACATAAATCGTAGGCCGACAAGGCCGCGGAATAACAATTGTCAGAAGTATATCATGACAACCTGCAAGCAGAAAAGGCCCAACAACACATATATGCATAACTAGGGCCGACAAGGCCACAACCAAGAAAGACAACTAGTCAGAAGGCCAGCAAGGCTAAACACAACACTTGTACATTGACTGATAGTCTGTAAGCCTCTAAGGGCACTAATATGCATCAACTGGTCGGGACAGTGGCCCCAACGTACCCATATCCATACTAATAATGTGTGTGTATATATATATATATATATATATATATATATATATATATATATATATATATATATATATACACACACACACATACTATTTGATGACTCTGACCAGCAACTCCGGAGAATGGAGTGCGAACATCCCTGCTGAATCTCTGGTATCCTATTGAGAAAGGTACACCAATCCGTCTACTGTACCAGTGGGCATAATCACAGCGCACAAAAATGCGTCAGTGCGAAATATGTACCGAGTATATAAGGCGGTAAGTGTAAACATAACATAAGCATAGGAGATATAGATAACATGGGAAGAGATGTAGAGACAACCTGAAATTCTGAACGAGGCCACTGAGGGCGACCAGAACCATGACAGGAATATAACTGTATGCTCGTAAAAATCATTCCTCACGGTGGAGGCTTATATCATATCATGTCATATAATAATATATATCCCTCTGTGGGATGAGCTCATCATCATATCATCATCTCTGCCCAATAAGATTATATTAAAATTACCTTTTTATCTTTAATTATATTAGTGACTTTAGCTTTTAAATGCAAACTCTATTTCCTAAATTCTTAATGTCATTCCAGGACCCTATATTCGCAAGCGACACTTTAGTTCTCTCAAACTCGACTAGAAAGAAAACAAATTTGTTTTAGCAATAATGTCTTTGAATTTGTTTCTGCTTGTAATTTGTGTAGATTTTTATGCATGAAGGCAATGTATATGAACAAATGAAAACAAGAGAAAGAAAAAAAAAACCATTTTCTTATCGATTAAACCGAAAACTGAACCCTTAAGGAGCTAAACTGATTAAAACTGATAACAAATATCTTATTAGTTTGGTTATCGGTTAAGCGTGTCTAGAAACTGTAAACCGATTAGCACCCCTACAACACACCCTTTATTTGTTTTAAACCTCCAAAGTTTTGCTTCTTTAGTGAATATCAAATCTTGTATTTCTTTGTATTTGCTAATTCTTATTCCAAACTTCCTTCCTCATAAATAATTTACTTTTTATAAATTATTCAATTATGTGACTGAAAAAACTCTAATAATTATAAAGATTTGTCAATAAGATAATGATACACGTGCCAATAGATCAAATTAATTATGCAATTGAAAAAATGTAACATAGGTGATATTTTTTAAAATTAAATTTAATACTTTTGTAGCATGAGTTTGGGCCCGGGCCCATGCAACTAGTTGTAAATATATATTCCCAATTAAATTTTGAAGAATCGCATACATTCAGAACTTAAATGTTCATTGGATTTTGTTTTGAAAAATATTGGTAGTATGATTTCTCTACAGAAGATATGTAGAAAAGTCTATACGAGTTACATGTTGCATTATTTATTGACAGACGAATCACAACGTCAAACAACATAATACACCGACGTCTAAATCGTGACTTAGCTAATTTGATGATGGAGGGACTTACGTGTGACGGCAAATCTTTTCTTACAAATCCGTCACAAAGTTGAATTTGTGTGATGAATTGATTCAGAAAAAAAGTCAGGAACTTATGAATTCGAGATTTTACTTCATTTAAATTATTAAATTCTAAATTAATATACAAAATAAAATTTGAGTCAAAATTAATGGATCCAGCTGAACTCGTAACCAGTACTATCTCTAACTCCACTGTGATGATACGGTTGTGTCGAATTCTTCCATCACAAATCTTGTTTTTATTTTTATTTTTTATAGTTAATGATAAACTCTGACCTAATATATTGAGGATGTAATGTGCTCCTAACTTTTAATTTAAAAATAATTATACAAGTAACAGATTGAATGTACATTTTGCTATCAATTTAACATATTTTAGTTGAAATAAATCAGCACGTATAACTTGCTATATTCAAAATATTTTAATAACTTTATATAGGTAAACACATACCTAGGCCGTAGCAACAGACTACGACTCGCTCAAAATTTACTTTTACTCCATTCATTTACTTTTACCTATTCACATTTGATTTGAAAGCCCCTTAAGAACTGCTCTCTCCATTATATAATGAGTGACTTTTTAAGCTCATACACACTTTTTAAGAAATTGCTTACTCCTAGAATAGTAAGAATGTTTTTACTAACTTACCCCTAATCAAGTTTTACTACTTTCTAGAAAAAAAAAAGTAGTTAGTGAATCTTGACTATTTAAATAAGGATAATCATGAAAGAATCTGCCCAAAGTCTTCTTAAAATCCTAAAGCACCACTTATTTTGAAAAAAATTAAAATATCTAAAACACCACTTATTATGGAATGGAGGGAGTAATAAATGAAGTATGTATTTTACTATAATACTCATATTACTTGGTGTATAGTCTCATTGGACTTGGAGAATGATTTGAAAATGAGTAATTAATGTTAAGGATAAAACAAGAAAAAAAAGTTTATCTTTCCTTAATATGTTAAAATAGACAAGTAAAAGTAAAAAAAATATTTTTAATATAGTGAACAAGTAAAAATATAGAGAGAGAGAGTAATAGAATTTCGCGTCCTCTTGCTATTTTTAGAATAAGTCGGCTTTTATGTCCTGCCTAGAAAAGGAATTAAGAAAAGACCAATTTTAATAGAGAAAGTTTATCCTTGAGAAAATCAAGCTCCTATAACTTTTTTTATAAGAAATTGTTCACAAATCCAAATCGAACAAAACTTGAATTTCTCCAAGAAAGAAATAGTTAATTTTAAGAGAAAGAATGGAAGTAATGTTTATGTTTAGGCAGAATCTGAGAGGTCATGTTCATTAAAAACAGATTTAACCATTCTAAAAAGTCACTTCCTTGGAGTAAGTAATTTTAGGTAAGGAGTAGTTCTCTTTTCATTTGAAAGGGGAATACGTGGATCGGATTGGTTCAGATTTTTTAAATATTAAATCAAATTAGTTGCGTTGGATTTTTAAATTTATATATCAAACCAAATTAATAAAATTTGGGGTTTTTAACATCGGGTTTTTTTTGGGTTATTCAGTTTTCTCGGATTTTTCGGATTTTTTTCGAAATAGTCTTGATACAAAACATATAACTTTTATTTCAAATATTTCTTTAGTCATAGTAAAATACAACTGTATAACTAAGATATTTCTTAAGAAAATAACACAAAATATGAGAAAAGTGATGACATTATATTAAAATATTCAACAAAAGCTAATAAAATCGATTAAAATAAATATTGCTAATTAACAAGCCATAAAGAAAATGACCATAATCTAAAAATATTAAGTCGTGCTAAAATAAGTACGGCTAATAAGTATTAATTACATGACAAAGAAAAAAAAACTTAAGTTATGTATTTTCACTCTATAAATCAATTATGCAAAATTAAAGAATAGATATCCAATATTATTGTCATTTCTAGTGGTAAATTGAATTTCTTTTGTTAGCATTAATGTTGAATTGGTTTTGGTTTGGATTTTATTTGAGTTACTAACATCCACAGGGTATAAAACTTATTGACATTCAAATTTGTAAGTTCAAGCTTGAATAATATGATAATAGATAAAAAAAACTAAGAAAAAATTTAAAAAATATTTATAAATTACATTACAAATAAATAGTTTTATGTCGATTTAGTTTGGTTCGATTTGACTTTTTTTTAGTTAAAACCAAATCAAACAATTATGATCAGGTTTTTTTTCAACACTAAACTAAATCAAATCAAATCACTAATCAATTTTTTTTTCTTTTCGATTTATCAATTTGATAGAGTTTGTCGATTTACTTTGTACACGACTCTACTTTTAGGTTACAATTCAAACTTGACTTCTCTTCTCTTTCCAATCACTTAGCTGCACTAACAGGCATCTAAAACAACTCATATGCAACACGATACAATTCAAACTTGACTTCTATTCTCTTTCCAATCACTTGACTGCACTAACAGACATCTAAAACAACTCATATGCACCACGAGTTTAATATCCTGACATTACTTAAAAAAGGAACCGCATAATCTAGAAGCAAATTCTTGAGCTTTGCCAAGAACACACGAACATAATTATTTAAAAGAGTTCTTATCTTTCACATATTAATTATCTTCGAGTATTTGAGTATGTTTTTTCACATTATTAACAAGATCAAAAGGGATATTGATTGACCTTGCCGACCAATTTACTTTTCTCTTTTCCCCATTGAAATTGAAAGTCATCGCCTCGTTTTACTTGTTCTACATTATTTTTTATTATTGATTCAATTAAAAGAGATGACATATTTTTATATTTAAAAATAATTTAATTTTAAATTTTTCATTTTATTTTTAACGAAAATTTTTAGTAGTCACATGCATGTTATAATATAGTATTTAAGACCACAAAATTTTAAATCTTTTATTTTCTTATTATACTTCATGACAAATCAAATTATGCCGCCGAAACGAAAGAAGTATTATAAGTATTGCAATTGCAATGCAAAAATGGATTTAAACTTAAGAAATTTTAGTGCTTATCTAATTGTATCATATACCATTGTCAAGGGGCCAACTGGAGACCAATGTGCAGCATTTTACTTAAGTGATCGCAATTATTGTGTCACGAAATAACATAGTACTGTTTGCCATGATGTGAGATAATAATAAGACGAATGGATAAAGTCAATCGCGTAGTATAAAATAAAACAAAAAAGCACGTTTAGTGGACATAGTTTATGTTTGTGTAATCAATGACTAGACATTATTGAGGCAAAGAAAATGTTAAACTATTACTTATCCACTTTTGAGTGTACATATTCTTAAAAAATAATAAATAAAATACATAATTTATTAATATATTTATATTAATTGGTGTATATTTTTATTAAAAAATGATTTAAAGTGAATATTTAATACTATGAATAAAATAGAAGAAAAAAAATTATATTATCTTGATATGCTAAGAGTGAAAATTTATTTTTAAAATATTGGATAAATAAAAGTAAACGGACAAGTAACAAGGGTTAAAGTTTAAAAAGAAAAACCAAAGGTCATATCTAATTATTGATACAGACATACTAGTTATTCACATTATTATAAATATCAATCTTTAAATATTTGTCTATTTACAAAATCAAGATAGAGTTAATTAAATTTTTTCTACTTTGCCCTTAATATTAATTGTTTTATGAAGTAATCAATATTGATTAGAGTACAATTAATTAGAGAGAGATAAAGATAATGTGGTAAAAATATAAGTTTATTTATGGGTTCTTAAATGGCGTGTAAAGAAGAAAGTGATCAAGTAATATGAGATAGAGAGAGTAATATATTTTCAGCCGTCGGTTTGGATCCGAAATTTAAAATTTATGGGTTCTTAATTTGAGAACAACGACATCAAATGCTAATAATTGAGTTTTGAATTTATTTTTTGTAGATATTTAGTAAATTCTTAATACAAAGGTAGTTTGAATTAAAGCTACTGGTCCGGCCGATCCGTAGTTCTATGAGCCTATTTGGATGGGCTTATGTCTATAAGCTGCAAACAGCTTATAAGCTAAAAAAAATAAGTTGGGGTATTTTTTTGGGCTTATAAGCTGTTTTCAGCTTATAAGCTGCTTTAGATAAGCTAAGTCAAATGGACCCAATTATTTTTTTGAGCTTATTTTAAGCACAAAATGACTTTAAGCTGACCAGCCAAACACTAAAAAAAACTGAAAACAGTTTATAAGCAACTTATAAGCCAATCCAAACGGGCTCTATGTCTAACTCCACCCTGGGGACCCTGAACTGTCTTTGTTTATTCTGTGCACATTTAAAAATAAAAATAAAAAAAAATCCTAATTACTACTTATATTTGGCTTTTTGGCAAGTTAGCATTCACTCGTCCAAGGGTTAAAAATTAAAAGGTTATCAAATCACCAAGTTCAGGAGGATAATTAAAACAAAAAATAATATAGACGTGCAGTACTGAATAAACTGTAGCAAGTTAAGAGATTAAGAGATAATGAGAAGCAATATACAACTATAAATAAGAGATTCCATTACACGATTTATAACAAACCAGTAAGTCACCAAAAAAAGTTCTTGGAGAGATGGAACTAGAATGGAGTTATCTCTTTTTTCCTGCAATCATCTTGTTACCAGCTTTCATACTATTATTTTCTCAGAAAAAAGCTACTAAATGTTCCTACAAATTACCTCCAGGACCACCAGGATTACCAATTTTTGGTAACATGTTTGAACTAGGAACCGAGCCGTACAAAAGAATGGCAGGTCTAAAACAGAAATATGGTCCTGTTTTATGGTTAAAACTTGGCACCTCATTCAACGTTATGGTTGTTCAAACAGCTCAAGCTGCAGCAGAATTATTCAAAAACCATGATATTTCCTTTGCGGATCGATACATACCTGATGTAAATTTAGCACATAATTACTATCAAGGGTCTATGGCTTTAGCCCCATATGGCTCGTTTTGGCGCTTTCAAAGGCGGATATGTACTGTTGAAATGTTTATACACAAAAAAATCAGTGAAACAGTGCAAGTTAGACGAAAATGTGTGGATAATATGCTAAAATGGATAAAGAAAGAAGCGAATTCTGCTGAAAAGGGGACTGGGATTGAGGTGACGCGTTTCGTGTTCCTAGCATCGTTTAATATGCTAGGGAATTTGATTCTATCCAAAGACTTAGCTGATCCAGAATCCGAAGAGGCCTCGGAGTTCTTCAATGCCATGAAGGGAATCAATGAATGGTCAGGTATTGGTAATGTTTCTGACATATTTCCAATACTTAAAAGATTTGATTTACAAAATTTGAAGAAGAAAATGACGCGAGATATGGGAAAGGCGATGGAAATCGAGTCTATATTTCTCAAAGAACGTGAAGAAGAACGAAAGAAGGGTGCCGAGAAGGGAAAAGATTTCTTGGATGTGTTGCTTGAATTTGAAGGTACTGGCAAAGATGAACCATCTAAATTATCAGAACATGAGATCAAAGTGTTAATATTGGTAAGTTCTTAAAATCTCATATCAACATTAATTTTCATTTCAATAAGTGGTAGCATAAAATTCAGTTCTGCTATGGAAATAATATATGGTCCTTACTCCTCAATCTTCATATCTTATTATTCTTATCTTCTACTACTATTGTCCCACTATAGTTATGGTGACAAATTTGATTGAAAAATTAGTTTCAAGTTTTACCTTTTTTTTTCTTTTTCCAAAAAGGTTCAACTTATGAGGACTAATTTGATTGAAAAATTAGTTTAAGTTTACATCTTGGTTTTTCAGCTTTGGAAAAAGGTTCAACGTATGAGGACTAACTTGATTGAAAAATTAGTTTAACGTTTTATGTTGTTTTTCTGCTTTGGAAAAAGGTTCAACTTATAATGAGGACTAATTTAATTGAAAAGTTGGTCTATCTTGTTTTTCCTGCTTTGGAAAAAGGTTCAACTTATGAGGACTAGTTCGATTGAAAAATTAGTTTAAAATAGGTTCAAACAATTAGGACTAATTTGATCGAAACATTAGTTTAAGTTTTATCTTGTTTTTGTTTTGCTTTGGGAAAAGGTTTGCTCTTGTACTATTCGAAATTGCTTAATTTTACTCTCAATTTTTGCTTTTGGTCTGTTCATACCTCGTCGTTAGCAAATTTTTGTATTTGCCCTGATCAGTAACAGAATTCCTGTGTGAAATAAGTAGATTACCCTACATGTGCCCAAATTATTTGAGAAAAATGTCTAAATGTGCCCATCAAGGGTTACGACTGGAGTTCCATTAGGGGTCAAGAGATAACACTAAGACTTACTTTTAGTATTAACTAGGGTGTCAAATTTAGCCCAAAAGGTGATGGCCTGCCCAATTCGCTCAAAATTTTATGGGTTGAGCTCAAAATAATTTCATATTAGGTTGATTTTAGCCCAACCCAACATAGCCCATTTTAATGTGATTTCCATCTTAGCCCAATACTAGCCCAATTCTAGCCAATTTTTAAGATTTACTTAAATTTGGGTTTATTGCTTGAGATTTTTTTTTTTTTAAATTTTTTTTATGTATACACTTTTCTTGTATCATGTATCTTACAAGTTTGTGGTATGTTTAATATGAAGGGAAATATTTTCACGAAAATATGTTTAATATGATGGGAAATATTTTTCACGAAAAATGTTTTTCTCGAAAATATTTACCACGAAAAATGTTTTCCTCAAAACTATTTTTCACAAAAAATCCGCGAAAATAATTTTCAAGAAAAATTCTAAAAAATAGACCCTTCAAAAAAACTGGGTAAAGTTGGGCGGGTCATGACTCAGCCCATTTTTATCCCAATTCAGCCCAACCCATTTCAGCCCAAGTAACTTTTGGGCCAATGTTAGCCCAACCCATTTATTAACTCAGTCCATTTTGATTGGGCTAATTTCAGCCCAACCCGCCCATTTGACACCCCTAGTATTAACCTCTGGCTAGTATTCATATTGCAGTACATGTCAGTACTTTATACTATGAAATTGAGTTTGTTCCATGAGTTCAAAAAATTGTTTGCACTGTGCATAAAACTAAAACTATTCCATATGTATGAAACATCAGGAAATGTTTTTAGCCGGTACAGAGACGACAAGCAGCAGTGTAGAATGGGCACTAACAGAGCTCCTGCGCCACCCACAAGAAATGACCAAAGTAAAAACAGAGATATCAAAAGTAGTAGGACCAAACAGGATGTTTGAAGAAAGTGACATAGACAATCTCCCTTATATGCAAGCTATAATCAAAGAATCACTTCGTTTACATCCTCCTCTCCCTTTATTGATCCCAAGAGAGACAATTCAAGATACCAAATTCATGGGGTACGATGTACCTAAAGGCACTCAAGTCTTGGTAAACGCGTGGGCGATTGGAAGAGATCCTGAATGTTGGGACGACCCTATGAGTTTCAAGCCCGAGAGGTTTCTTGGCTCGAAATTGGATGTGAAGGGTCAGCATTATGAGCTAATCCCGTTTGGTGCAGGAAGAAGAATGTGTGTTGGCTTGCCTTTAGGCCATCGTATGATGCATTTCGCTCTGGGATCGTTGCTTCACGAATTCGAATGGGAGCTTCCCGATGGTGTCTCTCCTAAATCTATTAATATGAGTGAAAGCATGGGAGTAACAGCTAGAAAACGCTACTCTTTGAAAGTAATACCAAAAAAGGCTTGACAACTTATCGTAGTTAATCATATCGAGTCAACAAGTATTTTAGTTTTTATAATTATGTTTTGCAAAATTTTCTTATTTGTAGAAATGCAGTATTCCTGTTGTGTTATAAATAAGTTGCAGTGGCTAGCAGTGTGTTTGTTAAGTACTAAATTTATGTGAATGATGTAAACTTACAGATTTAGACCAACGTCATATGGGTTATGGATGTCCTGAAAATCCAACTATTTGCTTCAAGTTTTAATAATATGTTAAACTTCAACAAGTTGAGATATCAGTTATATGAACCATCATTCATCATGTCACTCCATTTAAACTCATCTCATGCCATGTCATGCGAATACAACTAGAAAATATTAGTACAAGTTTAATTCTTAGAACAAACAATTCAATTCTTTTCTACT
Organism: Lycium barbarum; assembly: GCF_019175385.1. Classification (NCBI taxonomy): domain Eukaryota; kingdom Viridiplantae; phylum Streptophyta; class Magnoliopsida; order Solanales; family Solanaceae; genus Lycium; species Lycium barbarum. The sequence continues at coordinate 124,966,827 of NC_083344.1, forward strand.
TTGTTTGTTCTTAATATCAAACAATAGCTCAAACCAATTCTTGTTTAATTCTGCCTGTCCTTGCCGTTTTGCAATCCAAAAAAGGCTAGCAATTATTTTAACTTTTAATGTGCAAAGAGTTGCAGAGAACAGTATGGTATCTCATAGTTGACTGAATTCCCAGGACTCAGACAGGGACTTCGCAATTACTCTTGCCATCTTGGCATCATTGGCAGGATGGTCAACTTAATGCAATTAAAAAATCGTCTCGGGAAATTGGCAGATACCGCGAGTTGCACTCATAATTTAACACTAGGAATTAATAGAGGACAAAATATACATATAAACATTACGTGTCTATAACTAATGAGTAACATGTTAAGTAGGGTGTTAATATATTGGAGTAGTTCTTTTGTGATTTAGCCAATTTCTTGTAGCCTGAGTCTGCTGATTGTAATTTGAGGAATCATTGCGGAGTTACTTCAAAGTTTTGAAGAATGGCATGATTACTTCAGGAGCTATTTTTCTTTGTTTTATGGTGTTTGTAACATCTACAGTGAGTTTTGTCCTTGAATTCTTGTATGAGATCACCTATAGGCTTATCGCATTAACAAAAATAATGACAGCATAAGTCATATAATATTTGTTTGGTCGTACAAGAAACAATAATAACTTCATATAACGTTTGATTAGCCTCATTAAACGTTGCATCGCTGATATCAACATAAGTTTGCAGGATATTATGTACAAGTAATATTTTATGTGGGATATAGCATGAAATAAGAATGCATGAGCTAGCAATTAAAGACTCACTTTCAAGGCTAGAAATCTAGACTAAGCTAGAAAAATGCTTATATGTTGGAGCGAATTGAATGATCAAAAGGATTACCCCTCTTCTCATCACTCTCCTTTCCCTAATATAAGAGTAACTAAGGGGCAAAATCCCTTAAAACAAGAAATCTTCATATAACAATTCCTCCTTATTAGTTAATCTTCACACAATAAATAATATTGCATTATAATTCATGGTACTTATATGACGCAAAAGACGCCTAATGGAGATGATTTAGATTAAAAGCTAAAGTTAACACCATGGGGATGTAGCTCAGATGGTAGAGCGCTCGCTTAGCATGCGAGAGGTACGGGGATCGATACCCCGCATCTCCATCAAGTTTCACCACTTAATTTTTCCACAAAATTTATTTTTGTGGACCTTCTGGATCAATATGCATCTCGCTTTAGCATCCTTATTGCTATTTCCTCTGGGCCTTTAGCCCTTGGCCTAATGACCTTGGGCCCAATGAACGAATGACCGAAACCGAAGGAGAACGAATATTACCGGAGTAGGGTTATTCGCGCAAATGCCTCTATTTTGGGATGGTCTTTAATTTTTATCCCTCAAATTTGTGGTCTTTAATTTTTGTTCTTTAGTATTTTTGACACGTCATAAACTAAATTTTAGCTGATATAGTTAGCATTTAATTTCGACATAACATCCCACAAGTTATGTAAGACAAGACAAAACTTTCAACATTCAACGTAATCTGAAAAAAAAAACATACGTTTAGATTTCGGTCGGCATAGTTAACATTTAGCTTCGACATATGTATCTCCATCAAGTTTCACCACTTATTTTTTCCCCATCCCGCATCTCCATCAAGTTTCACCACTTAATTTTTCCACAGAATTTATTTTTGTGGACCTTCTGGATCAATATGCATCTCGCTTTAGCATCCTTATTGCTATTTCCTCTGGGCCTTTAGCCCTTGGCCTAATGACCTTGGGCCCAATGAACGAATGACCGAAACCGAAGGAGAACGAATATTACCGGAGTAGGGTTATTCGCGCAAATGCCTCTATTTTGGGATGGTCTTTAATTTTTATCCCTCAAATTTGTGGTCTTTAATTTTTGTTCTTTAGTATTTTTGACACGTCATAAACTAAATTTTAGCTGATATAGTTAGCATTTAATTTCGACATAACATCCCACAAGTTATGTAAGACAAGACAAAACTTTCAACATTCAACGTAATCTGAAAAAAAAAACATACGTTTAGATTTCGGTCGGCATAGTTAACATTTAGCTTCGACATATGTATCTCCATCAAGTTTCACCACTTATTTTTTCCCCAGAATTTTTTATTTTTGTGGACCTTCTGGATCAATATGCATCTCGCTTTAGCATCCTTATTGCTATTTCCTCTGGGCCTTTAGCCCTTGGCCTTATGACCTTGGTCCAATGAACGAATGACCGAAACCGAAGGAGAACGAATATTATAGTAGTAGGGTTATTCGCGCAAATGCCTCTATTTTGGGATGGTCTTTAAATTTTATCCCTTAAATTTGTGGTCTTTAATTTTTGTTCTTAGTATTTTTGACACGTCATAAATTAAATTTTAGCTGATATAGTTAGCATTTAATTTCGACATAACATCCCACAAGTTATGTAAGACAAGACAAAACTTTCAACATTCAACGTAAACTGAAAAAAAAAAAACATACGTTTAGATTTCGGTTGGCATAGTTAACATTTAGCTTCGACATATGTATGATTACATCCACATAAGTTGCGTTGAAAAAGGCAAAACTTTCAACACTCAACATAATCTGAAAATTACTACACAATCTATGTCGGATAACTTAATTGCTACAAAACTTGTGCCGAGCGAGGCGAAAGTTCAGTTTCAAAAAAGAAATATATTACAGAACTTATACAGAACGAAACATATCTGAACATTTTTATTAAATAAACAGCATTAAAGACCACAAATATAAGGGACAAAAATTAAAGACCCGTCTGTATGAAGGGAAGCAGGTGCAAAAAGTTGATATTAGTAAGAGCCAGCTTGCTCGCTTAAATGTTTTTCGCCTAACTTTATAAGTACTTCTTTATTTAATATAATTAGTCTTACTCGGTACTGTACCATAATTTTTTTTTATTTTTTTTTATTATATAGGGGGTAGGAGAAGGAGAAATGGAGAAGAGAATTACAATGTGGGGATTCGAACCCTCACTAATAAGGTGAGAGTTCATGTAGCCAACCAACTGAGCTACGAGAATGTCACCTATGAAATTAGTTTTTTTGTTAACCCCCTAATAAGGCGGTCATTATGAATAAAGTATTAAATAATAATAATGACAATAACAAATCAATACTTTCTGTGTTTTAAGTATTAATTCTTGTTTATTTTGTTGTCCTCTGCGTAAAGGCAGTATTGAAAGTATTTGCTTTCAACTTCATTTAAGCATGATTCGCTTCAAACTAACTAATCAATTAAAAAAGATCGAAGATAATGACAGTTTAAGTAGTTCGCCAGTCCATATATATCATCTTATTTTTTCTTTTTCCAATACAATTTCTCTTTCTTTGTATAGGTAGTGGAGTGTGAGGATCAACTATTCCGTTTTGGACCATGTCACGTACAACCCACTTAGGGACTCAACGTCTTTATTGAAGTTTGTCTCTCGGAAGGGAGTGTTCTGCTCTATATCAAATTTGTCACAACCTAAACTTATGACACGTATTGTTCTCTTTGGTCGTACAAGCTTAACATACTTGTTTTTTGGGCTACGTCATTATCCAGCCTAAAATCGTGTGTATCATGTGAACTTGTGTTATGTTTACTTTTCCCTCTAATTTTATGGATTCGCCTAAATTATCATGTACACACCTTTTTTAGAAGTTTGTCAACCTAAAATTTTATTTGTCCTTCTCTGTGACTCGCCCTCATGTGTCCTGGGTGTCATGTTTTCTTAAAAGTTCTTTAGTATCTAATTGTAGCTATTGGCCCTTGCCCCTTCTCTATTCTGAAGTTTTCTGTTGATCTAAAAACTTAAATGATTAATTCTACTTACATGACATGATGAATTCACGTTTGCAATTGTCAAAAGACTCAAAACTATATAGACTATTAAATGTATAAAATTCACCCATATTTTTCACTTTTCATTTAGTATCTAATAATCCTATTATCACTCACAATTGAGGACATGAAGTCTGTTGTCCTATTACAATTTGAATAGAAGAAAATGATTTTTTTAGAGCTCTTATGTATTTTTTTAGACCTCTTGTGTGTGGCTCAGTTGGTTGAGCATGGGGCTTTCATAATGGAGGCCTCAGGTTCGAAACCCCCTTTCTATGACAGTAGGGATTTGCTTTTTGGGTCGAGCTCGTCGCACCGGGCTTGCCTAGTGCGGGTTACCTCTTCTGTGTGGTTTGCGAGCTATTGCACAGAAGTTGAGTTTACCCTGTGCGCACCCGAAGGGTAGCGGCTGCGGTGTCACGCCTCGAACCATGGCCTGGGCGAAACACGGCACTCGGTGCCTTACTGCATGTGACCGAGCGAACCACATGGCTTGCTGAATCATCATGAGGCAAAACATGAGCGGAATTTAACGTGAATGCATGATGAGCCTTTTTAAAATGCAATAAGTCATAATACTTAATCAAAATACTTGTTTAAACATGAGTGCGAAAATAACATGAATGAGCCAAAATGGCTATACGACTCCGAAAGTGTGACATGACATAACTGACTTGTCTAGTCTATAAAACCTCTAACATAAGTCTGAACACGGAAAACATACTCGCGGGGACAAGGCCCCCAACATACCTTAGATGCATAACTAATCATTAAATAAAGAGTTGACTAAACCCCGAATGAGATGGGGCTCACCAATAAGCTGATATGAATGCTGTCCTATTGAGCAGATGTGTCATCCTGTAAATCAGTACCTGCATCGTGAAATGTAGGCCCCCGGGCAAATAAAAGGGGACATCAGCACATTGAATGTACTGGTATGTAAAGCAACTGAAGAAATAACATGGGACATGAAAATAACATAACAGAGACTGAGCTGAAACATGATCATGAACATGAGTACATATACATATATAACATGTGTAAAGTATTGTGAGTAGGGAGAGCAGTAAATATAACCGACAACATGGTTTGGTACTTGCGTCCTACCAGCAGAACACTCATACCTTGCAGGGACATGAGATTTAATAATATTATGAAAATTATGAGAGATCGTCCAGGACATGGGTATGAGTGTTCCCCCTTGGGATCATTCGTCCTTGAATGATGGGTCTTGGTTAAGAATGGGACTGGACATGGCTTGAATACATGAACGTGAAGAAACATGACATGAAACATAAAAACTGAACATGATTACGTGGGAACATGGTCATGGATCATGAGAACTAAATATGTCATTACATAGAAACATACATGGGAGCATGAAACTGAGTCGTACCTACCTGAATGAGAATCGTGAAACAATTGTCCTTGATTTATGAATAGAGGTTAAGAATCACTACTAACTACGGAATCTAGAAAATTTTATGGTAGGACTTCCTTCATAATTTAGACCCTCACGACATTTCTTAAACGCCTACCAGCTAACTAAAGTACCAACACACAGCTCACAGGGTATCTTATTACGCATGCTGTGACTTAACGTGATTTCTGAATCTTGAATGTGGCTAACATGAATACTGAGCTAGCTTGAACACACGGATATTGGTTGAATGATTACATGATTACTATACATGGGGTTTGGAAGAAAATCCGTAGGCACGAATGACATGAGTACTGGAAATAGGCACGAACATGACATGATTACCTGGGCGTGAGACGCATGACGTGGGACATAAATACATGAAGACTAGATGACATGGATACATGAGTGCTAAACTGTCACGAGATACGAATACGTGTAAACATGGATATCATAACATGAGATCTGAATATCGAAAACATGATTGTTACAACAAGGGATTTGTATAATGAGCGGAGATGAATCTGAACACTTAGAGGCTTGATCATAGATATTCGTATATCACCATCACGATTGACATATAAGATATGAGTACGACTTAGGCTTTGAATGTGGGTGCAACTCGGTGCGCATGAGACAGATTTGAGTCATATAATAGGAATATTATCCTACTTACATATTCATAAAGGTCTAGCATAGGCATGACATGAATATGTCGAATCTGAGTAGAATACTCCTGAGATAAGCCCCATAGGGTGAAGGAAAGGAACTCTTGTTTGCTATGAAACATAGATAGGAATACCTTGGCATACCTTGCTTATTATCGTGAGCGGATCATAAAGGATTGAGAGCGAGGAATCATTCGTTCGAATCATAGGAGGCACTTTGTCTTAGAACATAAACGTGGCATGCGTACATCAAACGGAAGGACGTAACATGGAACATTCATGGTAACAGGATTAATATGGCATAAAACATGAATACGTGAGTAGCAGGACATGGGACATGGGTGCATGAGAAACATGGCATTTACATGGGTACTTGCATACCATGGCGTATGGACTTGAGTTTATGAGTATTGAAGTATGACTAAGACATAAGTGTGACTTGCATGGAGCACAATTTGTAGGCTTCACTCTTGAGTCAGAGACATAGGAATGGATAAAACATTACCTTTAGGATTTAGATATACCGAAATAATGGGACATGTTTCAACATAGCTTACTCTTATCACCGTGAGTAAACGCCCTTTTTTTATAAATAAGGTTCATGAAAAAATGGATTATAGGTATGAATACTTCGTTCTTCGAGCATCTAAGACATGGGTAGATAGTCACCTTGAACATAACGAGGCATAAATACTTAGCGAAAGGAGAAAGGGATCATGTCATCATGATCGTAAAACATTAGCTAAAGGAACATAAGCATGTGTTACATAGAATCGTGGATAGGACATCCATCATGACTTACTCTCATTATTGCTTACCAACATCATTTTATACTATTTATTTAGGTGGATGCTCGAATAATTCTATCGTGGCCATGAGTACGTGAAAACATAGGTAGTATACCATTGGAGTCGAAATAAGTCATTCACCTAAGACATTCTCCTCTTGTCCAAGGAATAGGTGTGCATTCCATAGGATTCTCAGTCTTTAAACTATTATGTTACCTTCCCTTCGATCCTTATCAATGTCAACACCATAATAAGAAATCACTTATGAGCTAGAAAGTGATCATGGGTATAAAATTAAGATAAATACGTGAGACATGAATGCGGTCTTTAACCTTGGACATGAGTACAACCTGATGTGAGAAACATGAAAGAACATTCCCTTGCATAGCTTACTATTGTATGGAGTCTTAATTCTTGTATCTTAAATATGGAGTGTAAAGATTTAACAAGGGCATAAGATAGGTATGCTAGGCATGTGTAGAGTACGTTTGGGCATTGGTACTACATAGTGCATGAATTATTCTGGAATTGGAACCATTATACCCTTAAAATCAGCTATTCGATCTAGAACTTTATCTCATAACATAATTACCTAGTACTTGATCGCAATAGCATGACAAAAATCACATTCTACGCACCTTATCTTGGCTACATGAAACTGTGATCCTCTGACATAATCTCCTTAACACCTATCAACTTATGAAACACATAATCTATATCGGCACCTTATCACACGATCTCCCCCTTAGTTTAAAAGCTGACGTTTAAAGCTTGGGGATCCTTTGAGTTAGCGATAAGTGGTCATCTAGTGGTTCCGCTAATTTCCTCCAACATACTGACGACTCATTTCTTCGACTTACTTCAAGCAAGTCTTACTTACTGGGAAAATTGGATTACTTAAATGAACGAGTTTCTAATGTACATAACTGACATACTAGCTTTGTCAGTCTTGAGGAAAACTCTTTCCTGATAACTCCTAAAGGTTATTCTTCTGTAGCTTGCTCTCTTACTGCTTAGATAGTTTTCTTCTTTCACCAATTTCTATACCTCAAATTTAACTTAAACCCTTTGGGTTTTAACACGCCTTCGGTGTATTCAGACAGTTACCCACTTAGTAGTGCTAACTTGACTAAGTGACTCAAATCGTACTTTTACTAACTCTGCTGAAAATTTCTAATTCACTGTATCTATTCAAACTTACTCACTATGCTTCTGTTAACCACATGCTAGCATCATATTCTCTAATTCTTCTCTGAGTACTAAAGTGAAGCATAAGGTTATTTCTAACTTTTCCTCCTTATCTGACTCTATTTTGGGGTTGTATACTATCTTTCTGAACTATAGACATGGATCGCACTTAGGAAAATTTCATCTGTCTCAAACAAGGAATTGGAACAACTAACCCCAAACTCCCTATACACTTTCAAAATTATATCATACTATTGTAACAACTAACCCCAAACTCCCTGTACACTTTCAAAATTATATCATACTATTGTAACAACTAACCCCAAACTCCCTGTACACTTTCAAAATTATATCATACTATACACATCAGGGATAAATACTTAATCACATAACCTAAGAGGGAATTGTCATATCTTTTATCTCATAGTAATATCTGCTTCTTGTAGTAACTTACTAACGCCATACTCTCTAGGTCTAATCTGAATAAGCTTAAATAATTTAAAACTAACCCTACAAAAAATTAAATATCGTCTGCTCGTGGTTTTCTTGTCGCATCAGTCCCTTCCTAGTTATGTACATAGATAATATGGCAAAAATATATATATCCTTAAAAAAAGTCGAGACTTTCTAGTATTACATGTGGTTGGCTCTTAGGCTATTTCCTGCTCAAAACTACTGTGGAAGTTTATGCCTGCTGCGGTTAACTTCATAACATATTACCTCGTGGGATCTTAAATCTGAACCATCATCCTTATATTATAGCTCTATGATCAAAGAGTCCAATTAAACTTATTCTATAGGGTATATAACCTAGGTGTACTACCATATCGAAACTTGCCTTTCAAATGGTACTATCACCTGGTAAACACACCATGCACTATTTAGCAAGTCTTGAGCCTCGAATTTCCTTCTCGCCATTTACGCATTCGATACGTTCAGAATTCGATGGAAAAAGAATGCTACTTACTGCTCTAAGCTTCCTGGCACGAGTTAGAATAATTCCTGATGACTCCATTTGAAAGCAACACATTGATAATGATTAGATTTACATTTCCTCATCCATTGAGACATGGCGTATTCAGTAGAATGGGAAAAAACACACGAGTCCGAGTGATTTATGAGAACATAGCTCTATTGCACGATCTAGAGTTGAAAGAAGTGAGACAATCTTAAATTTCTTGGTGGTCAACTATTTATATGTGTGGGCGCCACACACATATAAAAGTGATCCCACTGGACACGGTTTCATAAACTCCCTAAAGACACTTGAACCTAAGCTCTGATACCAAGCTTTGTCACGCCTCGAACTATGGCCGGGGGCGAAACACGGCACTCGGTGCCTTACTGCATGTGACCGAGCGAACCACATGGCTTGCTGAATCATCATGAGGCAAAACATGAGCGGAATTTAACGTGAATGCATGATGAGCCTTTATAAAATGCAATAAGTCATAACACTTAATCAAAATACTTGTTTAAACATGAGTGCGGAAATAACATGAATGAGCCAAAATGGCTATATGACTCCGAAAGTGTGACATGCCATAACTGACTTGTCTAGTCTATGAAACCTCTAACATAAGTCTGAACATGGAAAACATACTCGCCGGGACAAGTCCCCCACATACCTTAGATGCATAGCTAATCATTAAATAAAGAGTTGACTAAACCCCGAATGAGATGGGGCTCACCAATAAGCTGATACAAATGTTGTCCTACTGAGCAGATGTGTCGTCCTATAAATCAGTACCTGCATCATAAAATGCAGGCCCCCGGGCAAATAAAAGGGGACGTCAGCACATTGAATGTACTGGTATGTAAAGCAATTGAAGAAATAACATGGGACATGAAAATAACATAACAGAGACTGAGCTGAAACATGATCATGATCATGAACATGAGTACATATACATATATAACATGTGTAAAGTATTGTGAGTAGGGAGAGCAATAAATATAACTGAAAACATGTTCTGGTACTGGCGACCTACCAGCAGAACACTCATACCTTGCCAGGGACATGAAATTTAATAATATTATGAAAGGATCCAGTCATTATGAGAGATCGTCCTAAGCATGGGTGGAGCAATCCTCATTCTACGGTGGCTACGTAGTTTCAAGCTATTTGAAGCCTTCTCGGTAATTAATGCAACTCCCAAAAACATGAACATGTAAAATAAGTGGCACTTGCTGCCCATGGTTTTCATGAATATAACTTGTTTGTACATGGATATCATAAAATAACTTGTAAACGTGGTTTCATGAAATCACTTGTATTTAGCATTTATGTATCTTGTATCATAGCATGAAAGTAATTATATAATATAGTTGCATGAAAACTTGTAGACATGTAGGATATTCATGAAATAATCATTTTAGCTAAAACATGCATGCAAGAACCCATGGAATACAAGATATGGGTTTTCATGGATTACAGACTGATTCTCAATAATCATATGAAGTTATTAAGAACACAATGATAGAATAATAGCAATTCATACATAATATAATCATGGACATGGACCTAGGGTTATCATGAGCATGGTATAGAAACCATAGTTTTAGTAAAGAATCATAATTTATGGATTTTGAGGCGTGGGGAAGAACAATGATGTTCCCACACATAGATAGTAACTCTACATACCTGGTAATGCTCCAAACTTGAATTAAAGATTTTAACTTTGAAGAAGATTTCCAAAATCTTGAATTCTTGAACCTTGAGATGAGTTTTCTTGAAAACCCTAGTTTAGGAACAATGATTTCTTGCTTAGATTATTAGAGTATATGTTAGAATTGAGTTGGAAGGGTTTGGATTGACTTACCTTGATGTTTTGAATTGTTGCTAGGGCTTGGAATTGTGAATAATTAAATAAAAGAACTCTGGCTTGAATTTATACAAAAGTGAGGCAGAAATTATATGGACATATTATACGGTCCGTATAAAGTTACACGGTCCGTATAATATGATCATATTTTATCATGGGGCAAAACAGAGCGTCGGGTTGAGGTTTCGTAAAGTACGGAGGACTTATACGGTCCGTATAAAATTATATGGGCCGTATAAGTAGTTCATATAACATGACCAGTGAACGGACTGCTCTGTACTCCTTCAGTAAAATGGCCATAACCTTTTGTACAAATGTCCCCTTAACCGCCATAATATACCATTGGAAAGGTATAGCAAAGGGCTACAACTTTCAAGAAGGAAGTTTTCACAAATTCCTAACGCAAGTACCCTAAAACAGGCCATAAGTACAGACTATCCTAGACTTAGACGAATTTAGAAGGCCTTACGGACTTCACTTTTTTGTTTGACTTCAAAACAACTGTTTATTACCCGAGTTCATCCCAAATAGTTTCGTATAGCTAAAATATCACCTTTATACTAGATTCATACATTTATACCTAATTCGGATTTACGGGATATTACATGCGGGTTCCCATGTCATAAAAAAAATGAGATATCTTGTAAAATAATCATAAAACTAAAAAAAAAAAATTGTAATTGATGATATAGGTTCGTAATAATGTGACTTAGTTTCTAGTAATATGTACTTGCTATGAAGTATGTGTATTATTAGAAGGCATTGATAATATTAATTCCCTCGATTCTTTTTTATGAGATAATGTTTTAAGGTTGCACCAGACTGTAACTTAAAGAATAATCGTTTTTGATGAATAACAAATTAACAAACTATTTTTGCGACTGTTGACCAGTTTATAGAAGCTGGATATCTAGGAAGAAATATTAATTTTGTTTAATGTTTTTCACATGCCTTCACTTCGTAATTAATGTTCTGGTGGCACCGACAAGTTAACCAAACCCGTACGCATATTATGCCAACTGGGTTACAGAACTAACTTAGGAAGATTTATAAGTGAGATTTGGACGTGTATGATGAATTAAATTAATTCATAAGTTTGGTGCCTGTCCACAAAGACATCACATACTATACTATTCTTTTGAATGGTATTTATTATTTCTGGGGCATAAATTTTATTATAGTAACATTCTAGAATTCTATTGCATATTGAGGCTGATACAAAATTTAATGTTTAGGAGTTTCTATCGCTATCTTAAATAAATGTTATAATAATAAAATTCACAGTTAAATATTTTTGATTTATACTCCCTCTGATTCAAAATAATTGTGATTTAGCTTTTTTATTTTGGTCCAAAATAAGTGTTCATTTATATAATTAACAAGGAAATAACTTTATTTAAAAAAAAAACATTTGCCATCATACCAAACAAACTTCATGTAATTTTAGCTAACATTTGGTAATTGCTGAAAACAGTTCTTGATGAAAGAACAATTATAAATATATAGGGTATGATCAGTTCCAGAATCCATAACCCTAAGAAAACGAGATAGGGTTTGTATGTGTAGGCTATCCTTGGAAGTGTCTATTCTACCAAACCACGGGACGCAGCCGTAGATCGAGCCCTGGAAGTCCTCTCCTCGCGGCTCCCTGCGTTGATATTCGAGGAAGTAGCTCTCGACACGAGGGATATACAAGAAAGACCTGCTCTAGATCCCCAAGTCTCCATGGTCGTTCTTTTGAACATCTCTTTCGATTCTTCTAATGTAATGCTATCAGTCACCTCGTACTACCCCCCATTGCGCATCCTGTGGAACATCAAGGAAAGGGAAAGCTCATACTACCGCGGCGGGAGGTCGTCTCCCAACACATTCCCCCTATAGTTGATCTGCCACAGATTGAGGCATATCTTTAAGAGATGGTCACGTTAGCGGCGACAAGTGGATCATTCATGCGCAGACACCTTTCGGAACTGGTTAAGAATGGGCGCCACTATCCCAGCCCGAATCCTACCAGATTCTATTGATCATGTCCCATTCCCAACAGTTGTACCTTATTTTGGGGCGTCTTTGGCTTTACGATAGAAGGCTCGTCGGAGAAAGCCAGGTGCCGTAGGTAAGCTCTATTTGGCCCGGAGCATTGATTTCCCATAACGAATAGGCTAGCTCTATCTCTCAATTACCTATCCTATGCTCGAGAAGGTCCCTCAGTTTCTCGGCAGCACCTCGAGGTGCATTTAGTTGTCTTACATGAGACGAGGGCTATTCCCCACTCCATGGCATGACATCTTTCGCTCATCCATTCCGCCCTATGTTTAAATTAACTTCCTCCCCTTCAACCTGCCCCAACTCCTTATATTATCAAATAGAAGAGTCAAATATAAGAAATGCAGTAATCCTACCCATTGTGAGAGGCATCTTCCACTTTGTAATTGAAGGGTTCCAAACCTCGCTTCGTCGCTCAGTCCCTTGCTTCTTTCCTCCTCTTTTTCCTTTCTGGCTCTTTATACCAATGTAATTGAATTTCACGTGCATATTTCAATTACGTCTTCCATGATTCTTAGATCCAGAGGTAGCACCGGTCCATCAATAACAGCATCCCTTCCTCTCGCACCTGGTCTAAGCACAAATTAAAATTACTTCTTCTAGAGTCCTAATCATCTAATAATGAGGTTTTGATTGCTTAGAAGCAGTGGCAGAGCTAGGTAGGGTTGAGGGGGTTTATTCGAACCCCTTCATCGAAAAACTACACTGTATATATAAGGTTAAAAATAATTTTTATGTATATATAGCAGATGTTGAACCTCCTTGACTTCTTCGTATATTTACTTCCTCATTTTTTTGAACCTCCGTCAAGAAAATCCTAGCTCTGCCACTGCTTAGAAGATCTTTAGAGTAAAAAAGCATACCAAAATCGACACAACAAAATGACTGAAAGTTATATCGATCTTGTATTTAACTACAAATTTACTTCTTATTTGTGCGGAACTTTTTTTTTATACTGTATGGAATGTCTTATGGGGACTTATTGGTGATAACTTAGACTGGATTTGGTAATGGTTTTAAGAAAAACCTACCTATAAAGAAAGCGTCTCCACATCTACAAAATTGTTTTCCTTGACTGAAAATCTACTTCTGCCTAGCTTATTAGACAAAATTGTGGACTATAATTACTGTCGGATGGTGGCAAATGGCAATACATATATGTCATTTTGGATGAGAAATTAATGATTATTCATGTTAGGCAACCCCCCCCCCCCCCCCATAATATAATTCATAGATTAATAATTGTTGGTTAATTGGATCTTATCGCAATACTGTATCGACATATTATTTTCTATATATCACATTTTACAGAGTAAAAGAACATCTAGATAATATCTGAAAAATGTTTAACAAATTAAAAATTGTTTGACTATCCTTCAATAATAATGATAACATATAAAATGAGACGGGGGCATTTATTTTGAGTCTTTGATTTGCAACAAATTTGGAAAGGCTATGTTCACCTATTTCCTCGTTGAAGTCCTATTAAAGTAAAAAATGTCGGTAAGCGTCATGCACATAGTATAAGAGACCCCAATTGTGGATGAGTGAAATTATTTTGGGGAAAGATTGATTTCATGATTGATTACAGATTAACAATAAAATGAACATGAGAACGGTAAATAAAATACATGAGCTTTTAATAGGATTTTTTAATTTATATTGTAAGTACTAATCATAGAGGCCATTTTCTTATCATTTTAATTTATACTAAGCTCCTTTTTGCCTTAAAAATAGTACTTTTTTAGAAATATTATTTTACAGAACCACAATTCGAAAATATTTTTTCTTCATTTTTTTTTCTTTCATGGGGGTTGGGGCAGATGGGGAGTGGGTGGAACAAACCGTGTTTGTGGAGCATTTACACTAAAATGTCAAAGATAAAATCTAATACCATGAAACTTTTCCACATTCTTCCACTTATTTAAGAAAATTGACAAGTCTTCTGATAAATAGACAAACAAGAATCTTTTTTTGTTACTAATAATTAAACCTCTTTAACAATGATGATTATTGAGTTTAGGTTCCATGTTTCCGATCTGAGGTTGATATTGGAACTCTTAGTAAACTTAGACTAGATCTCAAAATGGGTTTAGTTAAGTGTAACTTACTTATAATGAAAGGTTATCAACATAGCCAATTGTTTACTTGATTGGAAATTCTACTTTAGCCTAGCTGGTTTGCCTTAATAGAATAAAACGCTAATTGACTAATTGTTGGATGGTGGCCATGTCATTGTGAAAGCGAAAATAATGACCATTCATATGTACAAATTACAAACTGGTTCTTTTTCCTTTTTGTTTTGTTTTGTTTTGTTTAATTTCCTTGTTTTAAGATTCAAAACTTTATTCCATCATTTTGAGAATAAAGGGAAATAATGCTACAATCTTTTCTCTTTATTTTAAGGAAGGGTGTTCTACATAAAGAATTTCAATTTTCCACATTGTAGAATGTGAGACTTCGGCAATTTTTGGGTACGGATTTTTTTTTTTTACTTGCACTCGATTTTACTTCAAGCAAATGCAAGTGATAAGACATGTTTATCATTTAATAAGCTAAATAAAAAAAAAAGTCAGTGGGGTCACCAAAAAAAGATAAGACATGTTTATCGCTTCATCATGATTAAATGATATGCACTTCCTTTTTAATTTAAGACTTTTATAGTTTAAAGTTACTAATTTGCTACGAATATCGTGCAGAAATAAGTATTGTTTTCATCTCATCAATGTAAATGTTGAAAGAAGTGAGGTTGGGTGTCTATTTCATCTCATCAGTTTATGAATTTAAGAAGTTCAAATTAATTGAACATGAGTTCAAAGAAATTATCAAATTTACTAGAGAATTTTGGAAGGGATAAGTTAGATGAGGCATCAATTCCATGTCCGCTTGGGGCATTTTGAACCAACCAACCACATCCCCAAAATCCTACCTGCCCCCCAAAATTAAAATACTAACAACATTTCCACTCGCATGAAATAAGAGGTTAGTATTTCCATAGATATACATGTGTGGGTGTCACAGAGGCAGAGTTAGGATTTTAAGTTACGAATTCTAAATATTAGAATAAATAATTTGATAAGTTCTCAACAAATTATTTATACATATTAATTAATTTTTTAAATATAAACTAAAGATCTATGCCAAAATTATTGGGTAATGCGAATCCCTAGATAGAACTATGGTTTCATCCTAAAATGTGCGCACGTGTGTTGAAATGACCAGTACTACAATGTACAATCTTTTTCTTTTGACCATCAAACTAAGCTGATCTACCATAGTTGTAAATACTGTCAATAGTAATCCTAATCTGATAACTCAAAATGCAATAAATATCCGATATAACCGACTAAAATACGTTATTTTTGTTAAAACTCAGGTAAACGGTGCATTTAGATCAATTTAATGTTGGGTGATTTAATATCTCAACTGTATTGCCAGTGTTTGGAGTTATTTAAGGAAAAATGAGCGGTCCATTATGCAAATGTGTAACCTTATGGACTGAACACCACATAGATAGCTTGTCCTCTTGATAGCTCCTCATTTCATGTTTTTTTTTTTATGTGGGTTGTAAACTATCGAGGTAACTAGGAAAAAGAAAAGGGTGCATGATAATAAAGGCTCTATTGTATCCATAATCTTAAGTCGTAACCAGGTGCAATTTATGTTATGTGAAAAATGATACCACATCTTTGTACGCGTTTAAAATCTATTACTCATAAGATACTTGTTTTTGGTAAAGCTGATTTCCATAAATAGTTTTACTAAAGGTTATGGCAGAATGATACGTAGTTACGTACTTCTTATTCTTACTTAATAAAAACTTTTAGGTTCAAGTCATGAGAATGGAATTTTCTTTGATAAAGAGTGGTTTTCAGCGTTAACCCAGATAAATCGAATCCGAAAAAACGACCACCAAATACCGAGTGAGAACATAAAAATAATTCATCCAAATTAATCAGACTCCAAAACAAGTACCGTACACCGAGTGGAAAAAAAGAAAAAAGAAAAAGAAGATCAAGATTTTGAACCTTGGGGAGGAGTCATCTTTGATAGAGGCATTTTCGTTCTAAATTATACATCTTTTACCTGATTTATTACAAATATCAAATTAACTAATTTCAATCTCAGTATAAAGAAATCATGTAGCGTTTTCTTTTGTTTAAAAGAACTTGCGCATTATATAGAACTAGCATAGGAAAAATGTTGGGTGTGCAAACAAAGTCTCAGATTGATAGCAGAAAAGAAAAATGAGTTATTTATAAGGTGTTTGGATACTCTTTATGGTGTGAAGCCTTTTGGGAAAATTGTGCGGGTTTGGTCCAAAGTGGGCAATACCACACCATATTAGGAGTATTTTTGGATTGTTTAGCCCAACAAGCGGTATCAAAGCTAATGATTTGGTGGGCCAAATATGAAGATGTCGGAGTGTGGCGTGAGGCGCGGCTCAGTGCCTTTGCCCATCTATGGGCTGGTTTACGACATTTACCCATAATTTTCAAGACGCATACACAACCTTTGGGCTTCAGTGACCGTAAATACTTTGACAATGTTGGTGGGCACACATACCCGTTGAGTCTCTGATGCATGGTAACGAGTCATATGGAACTTAGTTCCAGGGGGAGGTTGTTGGGCGTGCGAACAAAGTTCCACATTGGTAGCTAGTAAGAAAAGGAGCTACTTATAAGGTATTAGATACTCTTAACGGGGGTCCGTGGCATTTTGCACCCTTAATGTGTGCTCTTTTTTTCAACTTGCACCCTATCCTATTTTTTTTTATGATTTAAACCCCAATCTCTTTATTTCCTTGCAAAACAATAAATTCACCCTTTTTATAAATTTACCATGAGGGCAAAATAGGAATACAAATAATATATCTTTTTTTCCTTCAATTTATTTATTTTATTAGAACTGCAACAACAATAAATTTTATTTTCAAAGCTCTTTTTTATTTTTTTTATTTTAAGTGATATTTCTCTATCAATAGTTGCTAAACATTTGGAGTTCTTATTGTTACAAGTTTGTCGCTTTTCCTTTATAATTTAATTACTACTAATTTATAAAGGAAAAACGACAAACTTGTAACAATAAGAACTTCAAATGTTTAGCAACTATTGATAGAGAAATATCACTTAAAATAAATAATAAAAAAAAAGAGCTTTGAAAATAAAATTTATTGTTGTTGCAGTTCTAATAAAATAAATAAATTGAAGGAAAAAAAGATATATTATTTGTATTCCTATTTTGCCCTCATGAAAAATTTATAAAAAGGGTGAATTTATTGTTTTGCAAGAAAATAAAGAGATTGGGGTTTAAATCATAAAACAAAATAGGATAGGGTGCAAGTTGAAAAAAAGAGCACACATTAAGGGTGCAAAATGCCACGGACTCCTCTTAACGGTGTAAGACCTTTTGGGAAAACCGTACGGTTTGGCCTAAAGCAGATAATATTACGCCATGTTAAGAGTATCTTTGGATCATTTAGCCCAACAAAAGATACTATGAGACACATGACGTTGATATTGTATATCACTACTAACAATTAACATTTATTAATGCAATAA
Source organism: Lycium barbarum (assembly GCF_019175385.1). Classification (NCBI taxonomy): domain Eukaryota; kingdom Viridiplantae; phylum Streptophyta; class Magnoliopsida; order Solanales; family Solanaceae; genus Lycium; species Lycium barbarum. The sequence goes on from NC_083344.1 coordinate 124,985,163, forward strand.
TTGAATGCTTTAGATGTTGTTGCTACAAGATTAATTATATTCATGTCATTATCAATAATAACGAAAACAAAAAGAAAACAACATTCTGTCACTAATCAAACGAATAAAAGTAATTAAATTTTCCAATATTAACTATGCAACATACTAATCACCTTTAGTGGATTGTAGACACTGTCTAAAAATATGTTGTAATCATCATGAAATTATTTGCAAACAAACAAGTAGAGACTGCAGAGTTCTTGCTAGAAGGAAAAAGGAGGGATCCCCTTTATCATTTTATGTCAATAAGTTGCATAAAAGAAGAAATAAGAAAATACAAGAAAGTGATTATGTAAAGATCCACAAGAAAACAAGAAACAAGTATTATTTCCAAAATTTTAATATATATTTATGTGTTATTTATTGCTTTTTTTGGGAACTACTTGAGTGCTTGTTAATGTTCTAAATCTAGTAAAGTAGATGAAAAGTCTCTTAACCTTAACACTATTTAAAAAACTAAATAAGCAGCACGGGCCCAACATTTGAAAATCTGATATTTAATGTGGTTGCTATTTACTTGATTTTTCAAGAACAACGAATTTTTCTCCTCCTTCATATTACATCCACCGAGATAGCCATACAAATAACAATAAATTCTTAAAGAAGAGTTCATATGAATTTACTAACACATCAGTGGTGCACAATTTCATATCTAATGGTAATTTTAACATAGGAACACAAAAACAATTTTCTAACATGTACATTCAAGTGTAGTAAACCTTGTTCTCTGTTAGACACTACTTTGGGGAAGCAAACATCTCCAAATTAATCTACAACGATTTGTTGATGAGACATTTCTCAGGGGCAAATGAGGATATGAGAAAATTTTGTTGGAGTTGATCCAAACCTACTATTCCTGTGAAATGACTGAATTCTCTATTTTTGTTGTGGTATTCTCTATCTCTCTATTATGCATGTCATACCAGGATGACGACATTATTTGAATCAAACATATACAGAAAAGGTATAAGTTGTTAAATTATTCTGTCAGAAATCAAAAGACCATTAATTAGTTCTACAGTTCAAAAGACCTGAAATATCTTTTTAGATGAAATAAATGAAAGAAACTGTAGTGAAAACTTACATAGATAATCTATTTGAAACAATTAGATAATACAGAAAAATTAAGTACCTTTTAATTGAAATGCTATGAAACCGCATAAATTGAGAGCTACCACAACAAAATGCAAAAACTGCAATAACAAAAGAAGATAAAATGCAATAGGACAATGAAGTATCAGTAGCTGCTACAGCCCAAGAGGTAGAGAAAATGAGAAATTACACCAATCTAAGTGCTAGGAGCTGTTATGTTTCTGATGACGAAATCACTGCCAACATGGTCATGGTTATCCCTACCATTTAGAAAAAGGTCAAGCATTCATTTGCTTAATTAATACACGATTTATTCTAGACTAATAACCAAGCTAAGTATAAGAAAAATGACTGCTGCTACAACAACAACAATATACTCAGTGTAACTCCACTACTATTGTTGGAATAAAGAGAGTGCTTACTTAGCTTAGATCCTATGGCAAGTGAAAAGTCGAGGCAAAAAATAATATCATTCATTAGTAACTCTAATGAGATGACTAAATGCTATCAGTTGTAGCAATAAAGAAAATATCAACACTCATAAGTCATTCCCGCCAAGTCAAAACTAAACTAACAAACTGAAACGTAGGGAGTAGGTACTTTGATCAAACTACCCTTAATTAAATACTACCTTAATTAATATAGTTTCTTGATTATATAAAAACTCACTTATCTAAATAAAAATAAATTTTGGAAGCAAATAATTAATTCTTTCTTGATTATAAAAGTGGACACTTATTATGAACAAAAGGATATTACAAAAAGGACTTATGTTGGATTGACATTACAAATCTATTCCTAATAATATAGATACAAAAAATTACTGGTGTAGAAATTTCCCATATCATTTGCTACAAATTAAGAAAGGAAATAGAAACATAGCACTTAACATAAGACAAATGACAGCAAAACATAAAGAATGTTCTTTAACACTTAATTCATTGAGAAATTACTTAAACTCTAGATGGACAACAGGTAGATGCATTTGATCAAAGCCGAAACTTGTGAAAAGATATTATTTTAAAAATGTAGATTCTGATGTCATGATTAGGAGACGGTTGTTGTTAATATGTAGATCAGATTTCTTTTTCTCGTTGGTTCCCTAGTTTTGTATGACTTAAATTCTTGCGCACTCTAGCAGGGAAGCAGTAGAAGCACCATTGATTCTCTTCTTCTCTTTTTTCCCCTAGTTTTGTTTGGCTAAAAGCTTTTAAGCACTCTGGCACAGAGGCGAAGCTACAGCCAAGTAAGGGTGGTCAATTGAATACCCTTCACAGGAAAATTAGACCGTATATGTAGGTAAGATATTCTATATTTTCGTGATATATAGATAAATGCACACCCTTTTATGCAATTGAGAGTGACAGTCCAGCGATAAGGGTGTTCATTTAGGACATGGAGGTCTGCGGTTCGATCCTGCTTGTAGCACTTTTTTAGGTTTTAGTAGTCATCTTTAAGAAAAAAGAAACAAAACAAACACAACTTGACAATGTGACACGTGGATTGCTCGACCATATTGTACTAGAACATATTTATTCTCTGCCAGTTCTTTAATTTTGAACGAATTAACATATATTGTTTTCTACCTTTTTTATATTTAGTTCAGTCTATAAAACTAAGAAATGCATCATCCTCTAATTTATTGCACATCAAGTAAAAATGTTCATATTCTTCTTATCGTTTCTACTTTTTCAGTTGAAATCAATCAATAAAAAAGAAAAAAGAAACAAAACAAACACAACTTGACAATGTGACACGTGGATTGCTCGACCATATTGTACTAGAACATATTTATTCTCTGCCAGTTCTTTAATTTTGAACGAATTAACATATATTGTTTTCTACCTTTTTTATATTTAGTTCAGTCTATAAAACTAAGAAATGCATCATCCTCTAATTTATTGCACATCAAGTAAAAATGTTCATATTCTTCTTATCGTTTCTACTTTTTCAGTTGAAATCAATCAATAAAAAAGAAAAAAGAAACAAAACAAACACAACTTGACAATGTGACACGTGGATTGCTTGACCATATTGTACTAGAACATATTTATTCTCTGCCAGTTCTTTAATTTTGAACGAATTAACATATATTGTTTTCTACCGTTTTTATATTTAGTTCAGTCTATAAAACTAAGAAATGCATCATCCTCTAATTTATTGCACATAAAGTAAAAATGTTCATATTCTTCTTATCGTTTCTACTTTTCAGTTGAAATCAATCAATAAAAAAGAAAAATATTTAAAAGGCACACTTTCGTTCATTTCACCTACTATTTCTTTTTTCATGTTATCTATAGATTGTTTTGCCTATTTTTGTTTTACTGTACCGATTTAAAGGAGTAGGTACTGATTTTCTTTTGTGTTGCATGGTTATTCTTATTTTTATTTTTTACATTAGTTTTGATGTGTTTTATTCTTTATATAATTCAACTAGTTGCTAAAATTATTTTTGTTGATTTTTCTATATTAGTTTTGATTTATACAATTGACAGTTTCATAATTCTAAGTTTTCATATGATTTAGTTAAATGATAGTATGTAATTTGATTTTAAATTTTGAGTGCACCCACTCATCAGTAAAAAAAAAAATGTTTTGTACACCCTCTCGACTAAAAAAAAAATATTATTCACTCCTTTAAAACTTGAACACCTTTGGAAAAATTTCTAGCTCCGCCACTACTCTGGTAGTGAAGCACCAGAAGAACCACTATAGCGTAGCTACTTATACTAGAGCCGCTATAGTGTAGCTACTTATACTACTACTTTGTTATTCAAGAGAATGGTATAAAGCGGTAGATTATGAGACGTAGTGCCTGACATGACCACTAATTCAGTAGAAGAAAAAAAAAAGGGTTAGAGTTGGCAAGTGAGGACACACATGCCTAAATGGTTTACTAATCTTTAGTTGTGTATTCAACATTTCTATCTGTTCCCTTTGTTTGTAATGGTAGACAGGGTGTTACTTTGCTAAATCAAATATGGATGATTTATTCAATCACACCATCTTCTTACTATATTATATTCACAGTCTCCTGGCTTCACAGAATTTCAAAGTAAGATAAAAATCTCATACCTCCATTTTGGTGGCATTAGCAAACTTACAGGCTTTTTGACATATTCATTAACTACATAAATTCAGAAAATTGAAGATTACAAAACTGATTTCAAACTATATCTCAGTATTAGCCCTTCGAATTTCTACATCAAAAAAATTCGATCAGAGGTCTTAAAATCTAAACACTGCTTACCCCGTTAACAAATCAGTCTGAGATTTCACTTGGCTCGGAAGTCATAAAAGGAAGTGATGCAATCGCCAGTACAATCGAACAACCTACAACTATGAACTACATACCACTTCAAAGCCAAGAAAACTAAAATAACAAAAGATTTACTTGAAAAAGTTAGAATAAGAATCAACAATTTATGCCAAACAAATTAAGTAAAGATAAAACACATTATTAAATATGTGACACCTCCTTATGAACCATCAATGGACCAAAGTTTAGGACCACCTCCTCATCTTCTTCTTCACTTATCTAAAAAGGACAAAGGACTAAGTATGATTTCATGTTGTTATAGTATTTTGGGTCCTCAATTATTAAAAGTGTCCTTTGCTTAGTAATATTTGTTTCCTTAACATTAGAGTATTGCATACAGGTCATTACTATTGACCCAATGTTCAAAGAGTTTTTTGTTCGAAAACATCCCTAAATTATTCCTGAAACTTAAATGTCACCCTTTATTATCCTTGCAACAACAAACCTGTCACGACCCGACCGGGGGCCATGATGGGCACCCGGTGCTAGCCCATCCGGGCACCCGGTGCTAGCCCATCCGAGCACCTCTTATCGTACATTCACATTCCCATTTAGGTGGACTACATGGCTTACTCATAATTCCCATACATCAATAGTACTACTCTCATTGGGCAACAACACATTTATATCATCCTAAAAAACAATGTCCATATCCATATACACAAGCCGACAAAGCTATCAAAATAATATACAAAATATGAGCCGACAAGGCTACAAGACATCTAACCGTACACAACTGTCTACGAGCCTCTAAGAAGAGTATGTAACATCGTATAGGTGCCCGCCATGCCCATATGTATGTAAACAAAAGAATAATACCAAAAACGTTGTAGCTCCAGATGAAATGGAGCTCCTCTATGCAGTCTCTGAACAACTAATCTATAGATGAAGCCTGTCTCCGTGTCCACCTGTGGGGTTTGACACAGCGTCCACAAACAAAAGGACGTTAGTACGAATAATGTACTGAGTATGTAAAGCATAATCAACATCATTGTAGAAGCATAAGGGACAACATAAGAAATAGCATATGATATAGCATAAGATGGGAGAATCAGGAGGTATTAGAGTCATTTGTACCTCTAGTGGCCTTCATCATATCTACTTACTTGTCTTTCATAGGGACCTTCCATTTCTAATGCTTACTCATGTACATATATATATATATATATATATATATATATATATATATTCGTATTCGTATTCATATTCATACCGTACCCGACCACAAAGGTTCGGTGATTCACATACCCGGCCATGACAAGGCTTGATGATTATGCGTACCTGTCCCTACCAAGGCTCAGTGTTATCCGTACCCAACTGCAGTGGTTACGCGTGCGTTAGGTATCATACCCGGCCATATAAGCTCGATGTTACATAATAGTCATACATACTTAGACACGTATACATAAGAGCCCATAAGTATCATCAACATCATTACCATCATCGTTTTCGTTACGTCTATCCTTGGAGGATCAACTATCATATAAGGGATGCAATGGAGTCATGAAAGTATCGAGGATCATGAGCTTTAGTAACTTTAGAGATAGAATCATTTGGAGGACATTATAGAACTCATGAAAGGGTATATAACAAAGGAACCATGCCTTAATGAAAGAAGGGTTAGCCTTACATACCTCTTTGTCCTCTTAACTAATTAACGTTCACCATCAAGCTTGAGCAATCTACATTTAGAAGGATTCATACCATGGTTAAGCTTTAATGACACTCTTAAATTCAAACTAGAATAATTCATGATCTAATGAAAATTGGGCAGCATTTCCCCTATTTCGTCAACTTCCACCATCTTACAAAACAACTCCCAACATTCATAATACACCCACAATATCATAATCGAGTAATCACATTACTTTAAGCCTTCAATATTCACTCTCATATTCAACTCATACTAGCAACTTCATACCAACTTTTGCACATTTTCATACAACGCTTCCTAATCACCATTATTACCTTCCATAACAAGATTATATCAATATCATACTAAGAATCATGACTCAAGTTAGCTTACTACTCATAAACATCATAAAAGCTACATTTAGACTTCATTTCCTAATTTCTTTTTCTACCCAAGTTTTGCTACAACCAAGCATTCTCAATAACATGAAATAAGCATGGAAACTAACCTTTTTATCCCATAGGAACAAGCTTTGCAGCAACTATCAACTTCTGCAAAAACCCTAGCTACAATGCCCAAGTATTTTTGGAAATCTACCAACCCTAGGAAGCCTTTTAACACATGAACACTTTGATTCTTGCTATTTGATCTTTGTAATCTCTTGGGTTTGGGTGAAATATGTTTGGAGAAAGGTTTTGGAGCTTTGGAGAGCTTGGAAGAAATGTGGGAAATAAAAAATGAGCAAGGGTCGGCCTTGTATATAAAAAGAAAATCTGACTCGACCCGATTAATCAAACCGTACAATATTACTAGGGGACACCCTTATCTGGAAGGAATATACGGACCACTATACGGTCCGTACAAATGGCCGTACAACTGGGATTTCCGAATTTCATTCTCGTCGAATCGTTTGACTTCCCATCCTCGTAGAACCTTCTTGGCACTTATATCACACTACATTAACCATAAAATAGGCCCTGTAGCAGCCCCTCAAGATATTTCTAAACAAATATTAGCTCAAATATAGCGGAAACCTTCCAAGTACGACTTACATTTCACTTCCTTCAACAAACTAAACTTCACATATTCGTATGACTCGAAATCTTATGGTATGCTCCTTAAGTTATCTAATACCTTCCTTAATCTCGTAAGGATTTCATAATCGCCTTAAGCTCACATTTGCCTATCCACAAGGCAACAAGTCCTAAATTTTCCGAGGTGTAACATTCTTACCCCCTTAGGAACATTCGTCTTCGAATGTTAGGTTCTTGGGGATTCTATGAAAATTTCGCCAGAGTTTCCCCTATAATATGGCACTACCATCCTGCACAGCAACCCAAAATACATCGCCTCACAGGGCTACAACAACAATAACAATAACCGTGGTCACACACGACCAGGAAGACACTACATATCTGAGGATAATGGGGTCTCTGCCTGGGTCTCCTCTGGGGGTGAAAATAAATGCGGGTACCTGAACTTCATGTCTTCTTCGGCTTTCCAAATCATTTCCTCTCTATTATTATTCTTCCATAAAACTTTAACTGAAGCTACCTCTTTGGTTCTGAGCTTCCGTACTTGCCTATCTAAAGTGGCAATGGGGACTTCTTCATAAGACAATTGTTTGGTAACTTGGACATCATCTAGTGGTACAATTTTAGAAGGATCTCCAATGCACTTACGAAGCATCGATACATGGAAAACTGGGTGAACTGACTCCAGGTCAGAAGGTAGATCTAATTCGTAAGCCATATGGCCTACCTTGCGTATAATCTCATAAGGTCCGATGTACCGGGGGCCAAGCTTGCCCTTTTTGCCAAATCTCATGACGCCCTTCATTAGCGACACCTTAAAAAATGCCCAATCTTTCACTTGGAACTCTAAGTCCCTTCGACGATTATCTGCATAGGATTTCTGCCGACTCTGAACTGTTAATAATCAATCATGTATAAGCTTGACTTTCTCTATAACTTGCTGGACCAAATCTGGCCCCATCAATTTGGTCTTTCGTACTTCGAACCACCCAATCGGAGATCTACACTTGCGCCTATATAAAGCCTCATACGGTGCCATTTGGATGCTATAATGATAACTATTGTTATAAGCAAATTCAATAAGTGGTAAGCGATCATCCCAACCACCTCCAAAATCCAATATACATGCCCGTAACATATCCTCAAGAGTCTGAATGGTACGTTCAGCTTGCCCATCTGTCTGCGGGTGAAATGTCGTGCTAAGACTCACCTGAGTCCCCAAACCTTCTTGAAAAGATTTCTGAAATTGGCTGAAAACTAAGTCCCTCTATCGGAGATAATAGATACTGAAACACCGTGAAGTCGTACTATCTCTTTAACATAAAGCTTTGCATAATCTTCTGCTATATAAGTAGTTCTGGCCGGTAAGAAATGAGCTGACTTCGTGAGTCTATCCACAATCACCCATAGAGAATCATACTTACGTCGAGAACGGGGTAAGCCTGTAATGAAGTCCATGTTTATTACTTCCCATTTCCAAGTTGGAATTTCTATAGCTTGCAACAATCCACCGGGCTTTTGGTGTTCAATTTTCACATGTTGACAGTTAGGACATTGGGCTACAAATTCCGCTATGTGTTTCTTCATTCCATTCCACCAATATATAGATTTAAGATCATGATACATTTTTGTTGCTCCGGGGTGAACAGAATAACGGGAACAATGGGCTTCCCTCAATATTTGGTGGCGTAATCCTGCGACATCCGAAACACAGAACCTGCCTCGGCATCGGAGAACTCCATCTCCAGAAATCTCAAATGATGACTTCTCCTTTTGAGGGAGTGTATTTCTATAATGAATTAGCATGGGATCTTCGTATTGTCGCTCCTTCACTTCCACTACTAGCGACGAGACCGTTGAGTTTTGAATGACAGCTCCCATGCTACCTGAGTCCACTACTCGAACTCTTAGGCTAGCTAACTGCTGGAGCTCACAAGCTATATCTCTTTTCTCTGGCTGTACATCGCATAAACTTCCCATGGATCTACGGCTAAGAGCATCAGCCAGAACATTCGATTTTTCGGGATGATACAGGATGTCAACATCACAGTCTTTCAATAATTCCAACCATCGCCGTTGCTGTAAATTTAATTCTTTCTGCTTGAAGATATAATGAAGGATCTTATGATCCGTATAAATATCAACGTGGACGCCGTACAAATAATGTCTCCACAACTTTAATGCATGAATCACTACAGCCAATTCAAGATCATAGGTCGGATAATTCTTCTCATGTTTCCATAACTACCTTGAAGCGTACACAATCACCTTTCCATGTTGCATCAACACACAGCCTAACCCAACGCCTGAAGCATTACAATAGACAACATAACCTTCCGATCCCTCTGGAAGTGTCAGGACTGGGGCAGAAGTTAATCTATCCTTTAGCTCTTGGAAACTACGTTCACAAGCATATGTCCATTGAAACTTAGCTGATTTCTGGGTTAGCTTCGTGACTGGTGTAGAAATAGAAGAAAATCCTTCTACAAATCTCCTGTAATAACCTGCTAAGCTCAGAAAACTACGAACTTCCGTAGGGGTTGTGGGCCTTGGCCAAGTCTTCACGGCCTCAGTCTTTTGAGTATCTACCCAAATATCATCGGCTCAAATAATATGCCCCAAGAAGGTCACTGAGTTCAACCAAAACTCACACTTAGAAATTTTGGCAAATAACTCTCGAGTTTGAAGAACTCTAAGAACAGTACGCAAATGATCCGCATGTTCTGCCTCGGACCTAGAATATATCAAGATATTGTCGATGAACACAATAACAAATAAATCTAGGAAGGGCCTGAACACATTGTTCATTAAATCCATAAATACTGTCGGTGCATTAGTTAGCCCAAACGACATTACCCGGAACTCCAAATGGCCGTATATGGTTCCGAAGGCTGTCTTAGGAATATCTTTCTCCCTAACTTTCACCTGATGATACTCGGATCTCAAATCTATCTTTGAGAATCATTTGACGCCTTGTAATTGATCAAATAAAACATCAATCCTCAGAAGCGGATATTTATTCTTGATTGTCACCTTATTTAGCTGTCGATAGTCAATGCACATTCGCAAGGAGCCATCTTTCTTCCAGAAAAACAATACGGGTGCTCCCCACGGGGAAGAACTAGGCCTAATAAAACCTTTTTCAAGCAAGTCCTTTAATTGCTCCTTCAACTCCTTTAACTCCGCAGGAGCCATCCTACAAGGAGGAATAGATATGGGCTTTGTATCCGGTAGCACATCTATAGCAAAATCAATTTCCCGCTCTGGAGGGAGGCCTGGAAGCTCTTCCGGGAATACATCCGAAAACTCATTCACCACGGGGACAGACTAAAGAGTTGGCGGTTCAGCTTCTACGTCTTGAACTCGAACTAGATGGTAAATACAACCTTTTGTGATCATTTTCCTTGCCTTTAGATAGGAAATAAACCTACCTTTCGGGGACGCAGTATTTCCTTTCCATTATAAAACTGGTTCTCCCTGAAACTGGAAGCGAACCATTTTCATTCTGCAATCAACATTTGCATAGCGAGAAGCCAACCAATCCATGCCCATGATAACATCAAAGTCCACCATTTTTAATTCATGTAAATCAACCATAGTACGATGGTCACAAATCACAACTACACAATTTCTATATACTCGATTAGCTATTACTGGTTCACCAATGGGTGTAGATACCTCAAAAGGTTTGATCGACTCCAGTTTGACCCCAAACCGACCCGTAATATATGGAGTAACATATGACAATGTGGAGCCCAGGTCTATCAAAGCATATACATCATGAGAAAATATCGATAATATATCTATGATGATATCGGGGGAAGACTCAAGATCTTGTTGCCCCGCCAAAGCATAAATACGGTGCTGAGGACCACTAGAACTAGGGGCTCTCCCTCTACCTCTACCATGGCTGACTGGCGCCTGTGACCCTGGCCCCATAGGGCGTATAGATGATGAAGACCCGGCTGCGATCCTGAAGGCTGGACGCTACCCCTGCCAGCAACCGAGGGGCAATCACGCATGATATGGCCCAGCCGACAGTATGCATAGCAAACCTCTGAACCTAGTCGACACTGGCCCCAATATAACTTCCCGCACTGAGAACATCGTGGCACGGGTGGCCTTGCCTGACCCGAATCACCTCTGAACTGAGAACCTGAAACTCTGACTCGGCCCAGAATAAGTAGATCTATCAAAATGCCCAAAATACATCCTCCAGCTACTCCAATATTAAAAGCCAATGGTTGTCTAACCATACGTGCATTGCACAGAAATCCTCTCAAACTCATTACTACTCGAACCATCTAGGGCAACCTATGAACCAAGTTCTCTCAAGTCTGGAGCAACTGAAAAATTAGAGCATTTATATTCTTTTTTCATTCTGTCAAATCTTTTGTCGTTTCTCAACTAATAGGAATTGTATGCTATATGAATGACGAAATAATAAAATTATCACATATAACTGTATAGCCAAGCAATAGACTGGATTAGGCCTTTTGTAGCAACCAACAACAAAACTACCAATGAAAGCAAATAAGGAATAGGTATTCGCAAGTAAATCAAACAGTTCAGTCAGACATTTTACCAAAGGTAATAGGCATTTCACAACTCACATTTCAAAGAACAATATCTTGAATCAAACATCTGATTCATACAGCTAGAAGTGGATACTACAAAAGCAATGTAGGATAAAGATCGTCCCCAAAAATTACCACATTAAAACTAAAAGAGCGGAGAGAAGAAAGAAGAGAAGGTTATCGATTGGAGTTCTACCTAGTTAGTAAAGCATAGAAATAGCGTAGAAATCCAAGAATAGCGACCGGAGAATTTTGGGGAAAATGGAAAACCACATTGTCATTGGACAACCATTAGCTTTTAACGTTCAAGTACTCTACAGTGAAGAAAGGTCGAGAATCTGGTAGGATGATCAAACGTGGCATTGAGTTGCAGAGACACCTAAATTCATATAGGATAAAATTCTAAAATGCCCTCAACTGACAGGCATGTCGATCCTAAGGTGCTCACCCACTCTTCTATATAGTAGAATATATAGAAGCATCAATGTCTTAATGAGATTTAATCATTTCTAGTCATAGATGATTATTTTTCTTGGCATTGGAGTTTAGTTCTTTTTATGGTTCTAGAATCTAGACCTTTTATGGTAGAGTTTTCTTAATCTGAACATATGTTAGTCATGCTCTTTTCTAAGTATGACAACGGACGCGTAGCGTCAAAATATTTTCAACTTCAACTTCTCCATTTTCAAGTTAAAGTTGCAATAATGAGCAAAATTGCGAAACAAATATTTTGATAAGATAATGAACATCGGAGACCTAACTTAGCCCCAAAAGCTAGATCATAAGTGAAGGATTGCCTAAGACCATATAAAGAGACAAACAACTCATCACCCACCAATTAACAACCCTCACACGCATAGGATTGAACATCTGAAGTGTGGGCAACATAAGATGGGATTACACATCGAGTAACTCGTGAATTGAGGTGGGTCGACTCTGATACCATGCTAAAAAAATGGACATTAAACCTAACTCAATCCCAAAACTTAACTACTTAAGTTAAAATCGTTCACTACTATATCCAAAAACCAAATAATTCATCACCACCGATACGACAACTCAACAATACTATAATCTTCTTTCTTCAATAATACTATTGATTTATAAATAATATTTGAAAATCACGTATGTCCAATGTAGCATGTCGCAAATAAAAAACTAAAGAATTTATTTTTTTGTAAAACGAAAAAGATAAAAGACAATGCACTGGAACATTTGGGGAAATTTTAAATAACCCCAAAAAAATTGAATTATTTCTTCCCTTTTGCCCTTTTGATGTCTCATATATTTCTTCTTTGATCTAATCCCATTTCCCTCTTCCTTAGAAAAAAACAAATAAATGTATAAATAAACGAAGGCTAAAAAATTTGAAGTTTATGATTATGAACTCTGAACAAATCCGGGGGCTTTGTTTGATATGATTTAATTCCTCAACTACTCTGCAGGGTTTGGTACTAATTGTTTTCTTAATACCAGGAGAGAACTCAAGAGTACGACTTATAAAATTATACTTAAATCAAATCATTTGTGTCAGTGACTTAAAATTAAATAATGTACCCTTAATTCGAAAAATCTAAGAAAAAATCATTTTCATTTGCAAATAGATTTGACTTTCAATTGCATTCGTATATTAATTACTTAATTGTAACAAAGATTTCTCGTCAGCAATGAGACAATTTATATTATATTATTAAAAACAACTAAAGTTCTTAACTAATTGTCAAAAGGTATAAGCAGTTTACGTGTCCAACCAATATCATGATCATAGGATTCAGTTTGTCAACTGCAATCAGACATAGATTTTTTCAAATAAAATTTTAAAATATAAATTAAGAGATTAGAATATACATAAAACTGTTTCTCAAATATAATTCATATAATTAGATATACAGTAGTACGTGTTTTAAGACCCTCGTAAATCATTTAACGCATTCAGACTGAGAAAATCAATAAACGATCTCATGAATCACTTCTTTAAGGTCAAGTAAATCTACTTTTGACTGACATTTTAAGTTCAAAATAATTAAACTTAGGTGGTTGGTAGAGTTTATGTACTTCTAGATTAATAATTTTACATTCACAAGATAATGTCTATTTTGAAATTTGGTTAAATGGATCCCTCAAACTATTTCGTTAAAGATGAAAGTATTTTAATGAGGAAAAGGAGCAGACATGTCTATATCAATAAGATGATGTCAACAAATGCAAATGTAAGGATTTAAATTTCGTATGTTCGTCCTTTAAAATTTGAAGTATTGGATTTATTTTAATTATAAATTATGGTTTTAGAATTTATTTTGTTATCAAATTTTTGTAAGTTTTTGCATATAATATTTAATATACCGTGTAAAAAATATTCATCTACAATTTTATATTCATACAACTTATATTTCTCAACTCAAATCTAGATTAAAGATTAGCGTGATAATGATAAAGAATTAAAAGATACTTATCTTCTATGTAAATTCAAATTAAAAATAAGTACGATAATGATATATAATTAAATAATATATGTATCTTCAATTTAATTTTAGAAAAAAATTCAGCTTAAATTTGATTTGCAGATAATTTGTTTTAGCTTTTGGCAGTCCGTCATACTAAACATTTGCTATATTATTCATCTGCCTGCATAAAGGAATAAAGAAAATATCCTACTTATTCTTGATTTTTATAGGTTAACTTACATTTTTATTACTTAATGGCTCAAAAGCTGTTATGTTATGCTAACACATGGCTTAGTATTGATACATTTTTCTGGACAATTCTCTTAGAAGAAGGGAAAGGAGAACACTTATAAGGTTTTTTATTTTGGACGGGCTCTTAGTTGTAATATTATTTTTCAAATATATCTATTGATTGCTAATTAATTATTCACTTTCCAACTCTATTTATCGATTAGCTTGTAATGCTTTCATAATTTACTCAATTTGAATGAAATCATGAATATTTTTGGTCATATATAATTATTCCTTATATGTAATATTTAATCTGCCGATCTAATTATTAACTAATATCAATTAATAAGAAATTTCAAAATTAGTACGAATAAAGTCCAACAAAGATTCTCTAATAGTGCCAAGTTTCTTGTTCTCATACACCACTTGTCTTAATATCAAGCTTGACTGTCCTCTTTTTTTCATATTTCTATCAAAACTCAAATTAATTTTTTTAATCTCAATTCAAAAAAAACTTATAGAAGGGAATCCTTAGAGCAAAGATGAAGTTGACTCTGTGGGACCTATATGTCCTGGGCTCAAGCCGTGAAAGCAACCACAAATATTTGCATTAAGGTAGACTGACTACATCATATCTCTTGGGGTGCGGCCCTTCACAGACACTACTAACACATGATGCTTTGTGCTCTGACTGTCCTTTTAATTAAGAAAATATTATCTTTCAAATTTAAATATTCTACAAACACTGTAGTAATAAAATACATTGAGACTCTACATTTTCAAGCATCTTTATAAGTGTCCTTGCCTTTAAATCTTAATCAAATTGTACCTTTAGAGGAGAAAGCAATTTAAAATGTACATCCCATATATTTCACTAATTATGAATATTTTTTAAATCTTCCGAAACGCCCTTCATTATTCAATAGTTTTTGTTTTACTTTATCTGTTAAGACTTCAATTATGTGATCATATTCACAGTATAACTATTTTTTAATCATAATTCAAAGAACTCTCATCTCAAATTTACATAAGTCGTACCTTTCTCTTTTCTATATTGAACTTCACGATCGAAAATCATCTCATGATATCAAACTTAAGTAACCAAAAATCAATTCTGTTAGGATAGATATATCTAAAGATAGAAAATTTAGCATATACTTAAGTTGTAAATTTAAGCACTAATATATGCAAAGTCGAATACAAATTATAATTCATGATATATACATCTGTACATGCTTCTTTAAATTATTTTAAATAGGTTCTAGTTTAAATGTAGTGGTAAAATATTGTCAGTAACAAATTTTAAGACTTTTTTTTTCTTTTTTAAAGAAAAGAAATGTACAGGAGTTCATTGGCTTTAGAACGTGGTTAACATAATAAAAATTACCTTTTAACTTAAAATCAACAGAAAATAGATAATCAAAAGATTAAATTAGCCTCTTAAGCTCGTAAATAGAGAACATGTAGAAAGAGATTTTCCACCAAACCCATTGTAATTCCCAACCAACCCTTCACCGAATTTTTGATTTGGGCAATTTTCCTTTTATATATTTGAATTAGTGTGCTTTTATGTGATTACATGAATGAGAAACAACTGAGCTGACTTAATTGGATTAATAAGCCTCTTCTCGCCGTTCATGAATCATGATAGTCAAGTATGAAAAACGCATTCCAATTGAAGCTTGTTAAGTTCAAAGGTTAAACCCCTGTTCTGAAAGAGATCAACAAAGAAGCTTGTTGAAATAGAGAGGACATAAAAAAAATACGAAAAAAAAAAGACTCACAGATCAAAGCATACCATCATCCAAAAGACAGACTTCAAAGTAGGTAATTGGTTTTATCGAAGGATTATGAAGTCAAACTTTTTATCAAACAAAAAGCAAAAAGTGACTATAAATGATATGAAGGAATTAAAATTTTGAGGAGATGAGAAGAAACTGAACAGACACTTTAATAACATTGAATTGATTTCACTATAACACTCACCTCCAATTCTCTTCTAACGCCATCTTTTCCACCGAAATCAAAGTCAATCTGTGATCCCAAGTCCTATAAAGTTTAGAAATACAAATAAAATATAGTTATGATCGATGAATAAGCAATTACAATGGGCTTAAAAGCACCACAAAAAACATTAGTAACCGATATTTCAAAAGTTTAATTATCTACTATAACATAGGTCGATACACAATTATTTTGCCTCTGCAATTTTTTTTGTAGGAGCAATCTTGATGGGATTTGCCACAAAGTATGGCTTCCTTATGATAGTTCCAGTTTGCATGCCAAGGTTGCTCCGGCCTATTATACAATTTGCTCCAAAAGATTCTTATTTCCAAATATATGTATTATTCTTCATAGGTTTTTGCTTTTGAATTGATAGGTTAATATGTTAAACTCCTACAATTACTCCCTTTGAATATGAGATCTTGTTTCAAAACTAATATCCCACTAAAATAGGTTAATGCATATTAATTTCATTTTTATCTGTCATCTTTTTCGTCTATTTCTCCAATTAATATTCACCAAAATAGGTGAGTGCATATGACCATTAAATAATGCCAATCAGTATTATTTTTTTAAATAAATATGCTGAAGACAATTTTATTCCTTCTCGAAAAGATATTTTTCTTTTATTTACGTTTAGGATACTTTATTTTCCTAAAAGATTACTCCAATATTTTGACAAAAAAGGAAATAAGATTAATGAATATATTTCAAAGGAATCACTAAAGATAAAAATTAGTTAGAGAATCCTTTGCTACCATTTGGTTGTCATAAAGGAAGAGGAAAGTGTTCAAAAGTGCTTTGTTCTTCTGTTTGTTAAGGAGTAAATTTTGGAAAAATCTTTCTCATGGAAGAAATATATACAATTTCCTTCGCATGGAAAAGGTATGTATGTATGCATGCATGTAGATTGACCCCTCAACTATACCCCAAAAGTCGATATCATACTTAAATATTACTAGTGACCTAACGCCTAATATATGAAAAAGTGGAACTAATAACACCCTCTGAGCTGATGTGGCATAAAATTTAAAAATATTAAAAAATAGGCGCGTTCTGATTAAAATTAACTCATTTTTTTAATTGAAAAATTAATATTTTTGTAATCCCACCCACCCCCACCCCCATTTTTCTTTCATTTTTGTAATCTCACTTCCACCCCAGTTTCTTCTTCATTTTTCCGCCATTAATGGAGCTCCGACGAGCTCGTCTCCGGCGACGACACCTCTCTCCCCCCTCCCTCCCCATTTCCACTCCCCTCCCTCTTCTTCATCTTCACAAAGAACAACATCACTGCTGCCCTCACCGGAAAACACCATAGCTGCCATCACCACCACCGCCATCAATTTCACCCATTTCTCTTCCTTTCTTGAAAACAAATATCAAAATACTATAAGAAAAGGTTCCGATTTTGGAGCCATTAAAACTTGGAATTTTGTAGCCATGAAGCCTAGGTTACTACTAAATCTCTGCAAACTCCATTGGATTGTGGATTTTTTTTTTTATAATGAAATTAGAAAGTAACAATTAATTGTCCAATTAAACAACGTGATAAGAAAAATGGAGGAAAGGGGCAGGGGGCGTGAAGAGAGGGGAGGATTGTTGGGCTAAAACGGCCCAAGGATACTCTTAACATGATGTGATATTGTCCGCTTTGGGCGAAGACCGCACGGTTTTCTTCAAAAAGCCTCACATCATTAAGAGTATCCAACACCTTATAAGTAACTCTTTTTTTCTTTTCAGCTACAAATGTGGTACTTTGTTCGCACACACAAACAATCTCCCCCTCGAACTAAGTTCCACGTGGCTCAGTATCATACCACGGGTCAGAGATTCAATATGTTTATGTGCCGCCCACACTGTCAGAGTATTTACGGTCACTGAAGCCAAAGGCTGTGTATGCGTCTTCAAAGCTATGGGTAAATGTCATAAACCAGCCCATAAACAAGAAATGGCACTACGCCGAGCCCCACGCCGCACTACGCCATCTTCATACTCGTCCCGCCAAACCATTGGCTCTGATACCAATTGTTAGGCTAAAACAGCCCAAGGATACTCTTAATATGATGTGATATTGTTAGCTTTGGGCCAAGCCCACACGGTTTTCCCCAAAAGGCCTCACATCATTAAGAGTATCCAACACCTTATAAGTAGCTCATTTTTCTTTTCAGCTACCAATGTGGTACTTTGTTCGCACACCCAAACAAGGATGAGGAGAAGGGGCGGGGGAAAGGCAGCAGTGGCGAAAAAACAAAAAGAAATGGGGTGGGGTGGGGAATGAAGAAGAAATGCGGTGAGGGTGGGGATGGGAATGAAGAAGAAATGGGGTGGTGGTGAAATGTGAATGAGTTGGTGGATGCCAATTTTGCTAACTTGGATTGGTGGTGGTGAAAGCGGTATTGGAGGATTGGTGGTGGTGAAACTGGTGGCGATGGTGGTGGCGGATTGGTGGTTCCGTTGAGATGGGGTGGTGGTGATGAAGAAGATATAATTATTCGAGGATTTTAATGGTTAATTTGGGATTAATTAGTGTAAATATAATTAATAAAAATAAAATCAAATGAATAAAGAAAAGGAAATGAATATAAAATTAAAATTTAGGAAATTTCCAAGGTGGCGCTGGCGTGGTGCTGATGTAGCGAGAGACTGGGTTACACTTCCCATTGTGCAACTGGTCATCAGTTTACGGGGGTAAATGAATTCACTTTTTAAATGTTTAGGTGTATAATAGGTCACTGGTAAAGTTTAAGTGTGATATCGAATTTTGGGGTATAGATTAGGGGTCAATCTATGTCTTTTGCCTTATTATTATTGTTATGTGCTGATAATATCATATTATTCCTTATATAATAATATTTGAATTGCAAATATACTCTAATTTCCTCGTAAGAAATAACATTGTATGAGTATTTTGTTGTCATATAATATTATTTCTATATGGTAGTATTTGAACCGCAAATATCATAATGTCCATATAATGAATAATATTACATGGAGATTTTTTAAATTATATAACATTGTCCCTTATATGGTAATTATTTTTTTCATATCTTGATTTAATTAGTTAAGATGAAAAACATTATCATCCAATTCTAAATTAAAACATTGTATTTTGAATTTAGATGTTATCCTTGAATTTGAATTTTAAAATAAGTAATCTTAATTATTTGGGATATGGAATTGATAAATATAAGATGAATACGCCATCTATATTAATATTCACTCTTTGGTAATAATATGCCCTAAATGTTTTACCATATTTTTTCAAATTCATTTTTTTTTTGGTCAAAAGCAAAATTTTATTTCTAATCAAAAGTGGGTTTGTACATACTGCTGGTTCTGTTTATACTATAGAGCCAGACCTCATAATTTTAAATCTCTATCTCCTTTTAGAGCTCTACCTAATTGCATACAAAACAAAAATTCCTAGGTAGGATAACAATTCAAATCCTCTAGAATATGCTTCCACTTCTGTTGATGACTTCCTCTAGTATGCAGCTAGATAGCAATTTCTTTAAGCCTTCTTGTGCTATCTTGTTGAGTCTCTCTGAATCTTCTGTTGTTCCTCTCATTCTAGACATGATAAACAGTTACTGAGAAGAGTAATTTTAGTATATCTGCTCTGGCCATTGCAACTTAGTGTCCCAATTTGTAATTGGATGTGCTGCTCCTATCCAATTCAATAGTGTACTCCACATATGTTTTGCATAGTTGCACTCAAATCATAGTTGCTCAATTTCCATGAACTGCACAATATACAGTCTTTGTTCACACTAATACCCCATTTTTCAAGCCTATCAACAGTTGCTAGTCTCTTTTGGATATGAACTGACGTCTTGGTAGAGTGCCAACCCCCAGTGTTTTGCCCTTCCAACTCACCTTGGGAAATTGTGGTATAAATCCCTAGTATGCTTTCTTAATGCTAAATTTTCCTTTTGTACAGTGTTGTAGCAATGCAGTCTGATGTCTCCTGGTGGGAACCATTTTCTCACATCAAATATCTTTCTGACAAGCCAACTTGCTTGCTTGGGGGTAAGCATTTCATTCATATCCCTATTCTTTATATAGTAGCTATGCACCTATTGAATCCAAAAAGTGTCATTTTTTGTAGTTATAGCCCAAACTAGTTTACATATGTCAACTCTATTCTAGTCATACACATCAATGATAATCAGCCCTCCTGCTGACTTAGGCCTGCATAACTTCTCCCAAGCTACCATGCCCTCTTTGAAGTATCTGCACTACCAATGCAGAGAAAAGTTCTACATACACTAATTAGTTGGGTGATTTTCTTGGGGAGGAGGAATACTTGGGCCCAATACGTCTATATCTCAAATAAGATACTCTTGGTTAACTGTAATCTACCACTATATGAAAGAAATTTAGTGGACCAACATTTCACTCTAGATGTCATTCTCTCAACTAATGGCATGCTTTGTGAGATAATCAGTTTCTTGGAGGATAAGGAAACCCCCAGGTACCTGAATGGAAGCTCTCCTATTGTGAACGACATATCCTCTATGACTTCTGACTTAAATTCTGGAGGCACTCCTGCTAGATGGATAGAGCTTTCATCTGTAGGAAATCAATCCCTGATCTGTATTGATGTATGAAAGTCATTATATACAAAGCAGGTATCTCACTAGGAGCATAATACTAGGCTAAATTATAGGACCTAATTACTATACATAAGGAAGAGAATATTTACAATATTTACGTAGACTTATTACATAGTCTATCACACCCCCGCAGTCGAAGTGGGAGGTTGTCATACGCTTGGACTGTCCCTGAAATCATCAAAGAGCACGCACGGAAGACCTTTTAGTGAAGGTGTCTGCGATCTGGTAACGGGACAGGACGTGAAGAGCACGGACTTCTCCACGGGCAACTTTCTCACGTACGAAATGTATGTCCATCTCAATATGTTTAGTGCGTTGGTGCTGAACTGGGTTACCTGATAGGTATATGGCACTAAAATTATCACAATAAACCAATGTAGCTGTCCGGATGGGACAACGGAGCTCCAACAGAAGGTTGCGAAGCCAACAGGACTCAAAGACAACATTAGCGATGCCACGGTATTCGGCCTCGGCGCTGGACTTAGACATAGTAGGTTGCCGTTTCGATGACCATGAGAGGAGATTATCGCCAAGGAAAACACAGTAACTGGATGTGGATCGGCGAGTGTTCGGACAACCACCCCAATCTGCATCTGTATAAGAAACCAGAGAGGCAATGGAGGATTTGTATAGATGGAGACCAAACTCAATAGTACCTTGAATGTATCGGATTATGCGTTTAAGAGCATGCATATGTGCAACCTTTGGATCATGCATGTGAAGGCATACTTGCTGAACCGCATAGGAGATATCTGGTCTTGTATGTAAGGTACTGCAACGCGCCGGCCAACTTGCAATATTGTATGGGATCATCACAAGAAGGTCCGGCCGTGGCACCAAGTTTGTCTTTGGTGTCGACCGATGTCTGACTCGGCTTACATGCAGTCATGCCCGCACGCTCTATAATATCTGCTGCATAATTTTTCTGAGAGAGAAACATGCCGAAGTCTGGGTAACAGCAATACCCAGAAAATAGCTTAAAGGACCCAAATCCTTCATAGCAAATTCGGCACTAAGCAGAGACATGATGGATTTTCTGAGGGCATCTGAAGAAGCTGTGAGAATAATGTCATCACCATATAGCAGAATGTAAGCAGTGTCAGAACCTCGACAATAAATAAAGAGAGAGTGATCAGATCGGCTATGTGAAAAACCAATAGTAGAGACAGTCTGCAAAGCGTTGGAACCATGCACGGGGAGCTTGCTTAAGTCCGTACAACGATTTCTACAAAAGACAGACATGATGGGGATGCTTTGGATCCTTAAACCCAATAGGCTGATGCATATAAACAGTTTCATTAAGATTACCATGTAAGAAGGCATTCTTGACGTCCAACTGATGAACGGGCCAAGAGTGTGCGAGTGCAATGCTCAAGACATCGTGAATAGTAGCCGGTTTGACAACCGGACTGAAAGTTTCGTTGCAGTCAACTCCAACCTGTTGAGACCTGCCATCACAGACAAGACAGGCTTTGTGCCTCTCAAAAGAACCATCAGATTCCTTTTTATGACGAAAAATCCACATAGAATGAATCAAATTCACATCAATGGGACTTGGAACCAACTCCCACGTCTTATTTTAATTAGAGCATTATATTCATCAACCATGGCAGCTTTCCAATTATGGTCATTTAAAGCACTTATAGGATTTCGTGGGATAGGCGAGATGGTGGTAGTGTTTAAGTTAAATGGTTGTTTGGGCTTAAAAATCCCATGTTGGCTTTAGTGACCATACGGGTGGGCTGCTGGGCAGGCACGGGTGGGGCAGTGGGGAGAGGTTGCTAGGCAGTGGCCGTGTGGACTGCTGGCAGGGGGGGAGGGGGCAGACTGTTGGGCAGTGGGGGGGCTGCTGAGCAGTCACGGGTGGGGCAGGAGGGGGGAGGAGTTGTTGGGCAGTGGGGGGGTCGGGTTGTACCGAGGGAACGACGGGTGGAGTAGGCTGCGACAGAAAATGCAGGGTGTATGGAGAAATCCCATGGTCCAAAAAATCATAAGAAGTTTGGGTTGGGGAGTACAACTTTGAGAAGGGAAATTGAGTTTCCTCAAAGATGACATGCCTTGATATGATGATTTTGTTGGTGGATAAATCATAACATTTATATCCTCTATGATTCAATGGATAGCCCAAAAATACATACGGGGTGGATCTTGCTTGCAACTTATGAATAGTTGTAGATGCGAAAAGTGGATAGCATAGACGGGAAAAGTGGATAGCATAGACACCCAAAAACCCGGAGATGAGAATAGGAGGGGGTTCGTTGATAAAGAACTTGCGTTGGTAATTTATACCCAAGGACTTTGGTGGGAAGGACATTAAGGAGGTATGTGGCCATTTGGAGAGCATGATGCCAAAAGGAGTGGGACATGGAGGAGTGGACAAGAAGAGTGCGCACTATGTTGTTAATGGATTTAATTTTTCTTTCCTCTTTACAGTTTTGAGGAGAGGTATGGGGGCAAGAAAATCAGAAATTTAAACCATTGGAGGCGCAAAAGATTGAAAATGCCCATTGGCGAACTCCCGCCCATTGTCACATTGAATGTTTTTAATGTCTCTTTCGAATTGAGTCTGTATTAATGCCTTAAAAGATAGAAAAGTGGAATAGACTTGGGACTTGTTAGAAATTGGAAAAGTCCAAAGAAAATTACTATAATCATCAAGAAAGAAAACATAATAGCGGTGCCCATTAGAACTTAAAACAGGAGATGTCCATAAATCACTATAAATGATATCAAATGGCATAGTAGTAGATGACAATGAATCATAAAATGTCAATTTAACATGTTTCCCTAAAGGACAAGAGGAACAAAAAGAAGTTCGGGCCCTATTACATTCAATTAAGGCATTACTACGAAGAGAACTAAGGATAGCATTTCCCGAATGGCCGAGTCGGGAATGCCACAAGGTAGGTGATGCGGTAATGAAAGTGGATGGTGGAGTGGTCCGTTTTGTGGCAGTGATAAGATACAATTCCCCGATGCTCTCACATCTCATTAGGTGTCTCCCCGTCGGTAAATCCTTCACAGAAAACCCAAGAGGATCAAACTTAATAGAAACATTATTGTCCTTAGTGAATTTACGTACGGAAATAAGGTTTTTAATGAGTTTTGGAGCATGCAAGACATGTTGGAGACGTAATTGGGGATTAGGTGGGGGTCGAGATGTATGACCACAGCCACGAATTGGAATAGTGCTACCATTACCAACAATGATTCCAGAATTATTGCTCAAATTAAAATAAGACGTGAGAGTACCTGAGTTGGCAGTCATGTGGGAAGTCGCTCCGGTGTCCATGTACCAATTATCATCCGGTTGATACATGGACAAAGTGTGCATGGCTGCCTCCACATCTGTTGGAGTGTACCCAGAATACGTCGGACCATGCATGGAATAAGCCTGTTGAGGCCGTGGACCCGCACCGAGAATGCCGCTGCCAGGCCGCGGTGTGGTGGGACGCTGCTACCACGGTCTGGTCGGATACGGGCAGGGGGGCAGTGGCCACTCCTGGAGCGGCCAGGCTGGCCAGTAGTAGCCCCCTGCCGGTGGCTGTCCCGTCGGCCGCTGACCGTGGCTGATCTGTCCGCCGCCGCCGGATTTCCCGCGGTTGGTGTTGTTGTTGTTCCCCTTTCCCCTTGTTCCTGTTGGAATTCCTGCCACGATTATTATCACGACGGTTAGTTGAATTAGTGTTGCTGCCAGGTGGCGGGGAGGGAGTATCATTATTAACAAGCAGAGCCGCGGGACTAGAATCACGGGCACGTTCCTTGGCTGCGGCGTCTTCGAGCTTGAGTCTGGAGCACACTTCAGAGAAAGAGGGCAGCACATCCTTCTGCTGGATGGTGGTGACAAAGTGTGCATATGTCTCCGGTAAGCCTGCAAGGAGGCGCAAGACCAGACGATGGTCGGACACCGACGACCCCACGTTGGCAAGCTGATCCGCGAGAGACTTGAGCCTATTATAATAGGCCATAACTGAGCCGAAGTCGACCATTTTTGTGGTAGTGAACTCGGTTTCAAGGTACGCTGCCCTTGAGTGCTTGTTGTCTTGGAAAAGTTGAGCAACTCGATTCCAAGCCTTCTCCGCAACATCATCCGCCACGAGAATAGAGGTAAGAATATCATGGGATACGGTGGCGTATATCCATTGAAGGACCACCGCATCTAGCCGTTTCCAGAGCGGAAGATTAGCCGCCTTCGTTGCGTTGTACGCGGTGAGTTCAGTGGTGTCAGTTGGTGGTATGATGTGCTCAAGTACGGAGTGGACACGGGCTAGAACTTTAAATAGTGTCGCCCATTCGTGATAATGGCCGGTTTCCATGTCTAGAGTGATTGGGATTAAAGATTTCACATTCGTGACGGTTAAAGCAGAATGGAAATTTTTGTTGTCGGCCATTGAAGAGAGAAGAGGGAGGGGAAAGGAGGGGGGGCGGCTACGGCTAGGGTTAGGAGAGAGGGAGATAGACGGCTAGGGTTTTGGATGCTAGGGTTTTTAGGAGAAACCTAGTCTGATACCATGTAGGAAATCAATTCGTGATCTGTATTGATGTATGAAAGTCATTATATGTAAAGTAGGTATCTCACTAGCAGCATAATACTAGGCTAAATTATAGGACCTAATTACTATACATAAGGAAGAGAATATTTACAATATTTATGTAGACTTATTACATAGTTTATCATCATCCACATTAGCATGCAATCAAGACACCTCTGAGAAGTGAGTAAAAGCATTGATCACCAGTTGGATGGACAATTTGTCAGCCCTGCAGCACATTAGAAGATCATCAGCAAAACATATATGAACTTACTGTAGTTTTTCACACCTAGGATGGTAGTTGAAGTCAGGGAGTATTCTTACATATTTATATTTCTATGTTTAAATTTTGAATTATATCTTGGTCATAATATTCTTTTCTAAAAATATCTCTTAATTGATAATTGATTATTCACTTTCCAACTTAAAGGAGTATTTTTTTACTATAAATTAGATCCAAAATATCAATTAATTATATTTCTCCAATCAAATTAAATCCACCAAGGTGCATACAGTTAATAATGTCAATTAATTTCTTCTTAAAATTAATACAAATAGAAGTTGTTGTCAAATAGCTTGTTCATATTACGCCACTTGACTCAATATCAAGCTAGACTATCCTCCTTTTATAATATAGATAAATTACAAAAACCTGCACAAATATAAATAACTACTCCTAGTAACAGTATCTAACTTACACTATCATTCTTTCGGATTACTTTTGTTATTTTTTTTAACGTCATTCAGATTACCAACAGAAACAAATAAATTTACTATTTTTCTCACAAAAAGGAAAACTAAAAAATATACAAAAACGCAGTTAAGCTGTCACAGTCTTGCAGACCGTACAGAGTAAGCTGAGGCAAATTAGTCAATATACTCCTATTAATTACTTGAATTACTCTGCTTCATTTACTTAATTCAAAGAGTGTAAACGTTGATTACTGCTGTGTTTAGGATTGATTACCTACTAAGCTTGTTTTAGTTAGATAGCAGATTATATAATCTTCTTGCTTCTGCAATTTCGATATGGAGCTAAGTTGTGTATACTGACTGACTTGTAGTAGACTTGGATTAATTTTTTTAATTTTTTTTAAATACTTATTTTAGAAAATGAAGCTGTTTGGTCAAGTTTTTTTATGAAGAATTAAGTGTTTTTGAATAATAGCAAAAGTTATTTTTGAGCTTGAGCAGAACTGAAAAAAGTAGCTTCTCCATAAAGTAGGTGTTTTTTATTTTTATTTAAGGATAAAATGACATGTATCAAAAACTCATATTTACCAAATTAATTAATGGTAACTTCTTTTTTCGCAATTTGACACTTAAAAGTACCTTTTTAAAATATTGACTAAATACTAAAAAAAAAATTACTTAAATAATTTAGTCAAACACCAACTGCTATTCTCTCAAAATATTTTTCCATAAAGCACTTTCGAGAAGACGACTGTACTTTTAGCTTGGCCAGACAATAAAGAATTCTACACTATCAAGTAATTCAAAATTAAATATAAATAATTATATGAAAAAGTATATTTTTTTTTTAACGTGCAAATATGAATACATCATTGGCAGAAAAAGTATAGATTAATAACCTAAAATGTTAATTAGTTTGTTGCAATGCTTAAACCATATAATAGGTGATATACTGATATAAACATTATTTGAATCAATTTTCTTTATTTCATTTTACTCCAGTAACTCCACACACAGAAGCCAAATCATAAAGAGCTTCTATAAAAAGAGACCCTCCTTTGTCTCTCTCTCCACACTCTCCTCTTCTTTTTCTCTCCATTTTCTTCTATCACCTCTTCAAGCCATTAATTGTATCATCTGCTTCTGCTTACTCATTGATTGCAGAAAGCAGAAATCATCATTTCTTATACCATTTAATAATGCAAAACAAAAACAAAAAAAAGAACCATCTGGTCCTCATTTCATTATGAGTTCAATTTGAGCTATTTTTCTGTCTCTGACATTCCACCATTGTCTTGCTTCATCCAGAAGCAAATAATCTTACCCAAAAAAAACATTTTTTTTCCACTTTTTGCCTTACTTAAAATAGCTGTCTTTCTCTCAGAAAAAAGAAACTCCCCTGTTTCTACTCTGTTTTGCCTTACTTAAAAGAGCTCTCTCAGAAAAAACTCCCCTGTTTCTACTCTGTTTTCGCTAAATGGATCGATTTTCGTCCACAACTTTGCTTCCCGATGCATTTTCAAGCACCAGAGATGATTTAACGGAGCAATTGAGTATAATTTGGGAGCAAATCAAAGCACCATTGATTGTTCCTATTCTCAGAATTGCAGTGTTATTGTGCCTTTTAATGTCAATTTTGCTCTTCATTGAGAGAGTTTACATGGGGATTGTGATTACCCTTGTGAAATTTTTTGGTCGAAAACCAGAAAAGCGTTACAAATGGGAATCTTTAAAAGATGATATTGAGCTAGGAAATTCATCTTATCCTATGGTTCTTGTTCAAATCCCAATGTATAATGAGAAAGAGGTCTGTTACTTCTTTTTTTTTTTTTTTTTGTTATTACTACTATTCTTTTTCTACTTGTATTAATCATTAATTAATGGTTCTGTTTCATAATCCTTTGGTTAATGTGTGGATTGGCTGTTTTGTAACAGGTTTATCAGCTTTCAATTGGAGCTGCATGTGGCCTTTCATGGCCTACTGATCGTATTATAGTCCAAGTTCTTGATGATTCAACTGATCCCATTACCAAGGTATAAAGAAAAGTGTTTAAATTATATACCCTGACAATATAATTTATATAACATCAGTTCAACTAAAAAATAACTAAAAGTAATTGTCCAAAATTAGTAGAACTACTTAAAAGTGAAATTGGCAATTTACTATAACATGTTAAATGTCATTGGTAAATTTCAACTGTCACTGTATATATGTTAAATCCTAAAGAAATTTATGCTCTTCTGCTCTGTGGCTGAGCCACCCTTTTTCAAGATGTGTCAATTTTTGTTGAACAACTGTGTAATTAAGTAACCTTTTTGTGTACATATATTCTATGTTAAATTTCCTTGACCGTTATTCTCGTGATTCTCTTCTTGCAAAGAGAGTTCAAATCAGGGGGTTCATGTTCTTTCCAACTGGAGAAGCGCTTAGACAGAACACTTATGCGAATCATTTTAAGCATATTCTCCGGTTGGGGACATGACTTCTTTATATTTTGTCACTCGTTAATGAAAATTTTGACTCCGCCATTATGCAGAATTTGGTGTCAATGGAGTGCCAGAGATGGGCAAGCAAAGGGATAAATATAAAGTATGAAATAAGAGACAACAGGAATGGTTACAAAGCAGGGGCAATGAAGGAAGGATTGAAGCATCAATATGTGAAAGAGTGTGATTATGTTGCTATATTTGATGCTGATTTTCAACCTGAGCCTGATTTCCTCTGGCGCACTATTCCATTTCTAGTCCACAACCCTGAACTTGGACTTGTTCAAGCTCGTTGGAAATTTGGTATTTTCCCCCTCTTATTATTTTAGCAATCAAAATCACACTTACAATAACAAGAATCCTTAAGCAGAAAATTCAGCGTTTTAATTTATAAATAATACATGCATAAGCAGAGGGGCATCCAGAATTTGAATATGATAGGTTTAATTTTTAGGTTCATACCCCTGAACTCACTACGCTTTTGAAATAATGATTCGAAACTTTCTTATTTTTTTTTGAAATTATGACGATCTTTTACATGTATATCTATACTTTATTGAAAATATTGGCTTCGTAACTTACATATGACATCTGCAACTGTGAATAAAATAAGCAAATATTTATTCATCATTTTATGCAAAACAGAATGTGAAACAAATAATACCTATATTTACAACTAAAATTACTAAAATAATAAACGAACCTCATAACAGTAGTCTTTATCTTGAAAATAAATAAACACATATCTGTAAATTATAAAACTATATAGTAACTTGTAGAGTAGTATTTTCAACTAACCTAGACATCTAATAAAAATAATTTATACATCATATTCATATATTCCTACTTTATGTATTACAATACCTACGTTCTTAATGACTCCACAGCATAAAGCTTTTGTCACTGATTATTATTGTTTAAAAAAATCACGTGTTATGGTATCATCTTTCTAGCAAAAAAATAATACTAATAAACAAAAGGCCCTCTAGCTGTCGGTGGCTATAGACAGCTATTTTCTTATTGTGTGTGGACTACTATGTATATACTATATAATGATAATAACTAGATTTTAGGTAACAAACTAACAATCTTGGTAGGTCAATTTGGTTGGGCCACGTATACTCCTATTAACTTCGATGGATCAAGTAAGTGGGACCTAATAAGAAAATCATACCGAACACCATCTAGATCTAAAATTGGTATAATAATCTTTTAATGTTCTAAAAGTAATTTATTACCTACTTTAATTATTATTTACATTATTCTATTTTATTTTATCTGGCACAATTTTCTTATAATCTTCAGTAATTCATTTTAAGACTTAAATTTATGTCTTTTCTTAGAAAAGGAATAATTTAGTGGTTATTAAAGTACTTATTTAACTTTGTATTTAACTTATACAGTATATACTAACAACAGTGAAATTTTTTTTAAAAAAAAATCTTGATTCTATAATCTAGCATGATGAAGTGTATAAAAGATGATGAAAAGAAACATAATCTGGCTAACAGCTTATTGGTGAATCTCCATTCGTTTGTTTTTTCTCAATGACTGTTTAAAAAAAGTGAAACGGATCAAAGAATCCGTCGAAAGTTGGAGTATATTTTTTGGATCATTGGTTATCAAGGTGATAGTGTTATGACTTTTTAAGTGACAAAACAAAAGAATATGATTTTGGTGAAAAAACTTATAGTTATATTAGGGTTTACTCAATAGTGATTAAAAAAAAGTGATTTTAAAGTATTTAGGGGTTGTTTGGTAGCTGGTTAAGAGGCCACTTATTCATATATTATTCTCTACATAACGAATATAACGATTGGTAACTAGTAAAGAGACACCTTATTCATGTATTAATTTCTGCATACTTATATCGCGTTTGGTAGCTAGTTAGGAAGTAAGTTATTCATATACAAAATTAGTACGATATTTGATTTGCAATTTAGAAATCCACATAACTAATACATGTATAAGTTATGAGGGAATCTATGTATTATTTTATGCGAGGTAGAAAATGAAATTACTAATACATGAATAAAAGTTGAAATGACAATATTTCCCTCGTCACTTCCCACTTAAATACTTTCCTTTTCTAGACAAATATTTTTATATAATTTTTAATATAATATTTTAATATTTTGTAAAAAAATATATATAATATTTTAGCTTTAATTGTAAACAAATATTTTAACTTTAAAAAGTATATAATATTCATTAACTTTTAATCTAACAAAGTAACATTCAAAGAAATAATTTATGCATAACTAAATTATGCATAAATAAACACTGCATAACTAATACCTCTATTACTAATATTTGCATAATCCTAACGAGCTACCAATCGACCCCTTATTGTCTCGTGATAGGCACTTCAATGTTCAGTTGGACAACACAATACATACGACTATCCTTTGGGGCTGGAAAGCTTTTTTCGTACTGAAAAAGCTGCAGTGTACCTAAAAGTAACCCAATTAGAAATAGTAAGTGCTAGAAATTGGACCAGAAAACCTTTTACATTCTTGAAATGTAAGGCTGTTATAGAGTCTTGATGAAGACAAACGCGGAGTATAATATATTGCCAGCAATTGCATGTGTATAATATGAGTTGTGGACCTCAGTCCCCTCCTACTAACCGACACTAATAAGTGAACCTTCTAAAAACTTTATATACACGTACTTTCAGTATTTAGACTTAATAATCGGTTGAACGTCTAAGGTTTTTAGTTTTAAGTGCTTGAATAAAATCTTGTATTGGTAGATGACAAGAAAAAAAATATATACGTAAGGTGTAGAGTTACTCTTAGTGGTACGAGGTCTTTTGAGAAAAACCGTGCAAGCTTAACTCAAAACAAATAATATCGCACTATATTAAGAGTATATTTGAATTAGTTTAACCCAATAATAACTATTAGAACTTATGATTCGGCGAAACGAGCATCGAAATGGCGGAGTGATGAGATGAGGCTTGTCATGGTGGAGTTAGTGGTCATAATACTCGATGTGGATACTCTTAAACAAAATATTAAGAAAAATTGTGTCGGCTTGATCTAAAACGGACGATATCACACCATGTTAACAGTTTTGTCAGGTTGGTTTAGCCCAACACTTAGCGCACATTATATTTTAAAAATTCTAGGCTCAAAATTTAATATTTATTGAAACTTTAATATTTTTTCATACATAGTTATTTTCTGTGTAAAATATTGAGTTTAGTTGAGCTAGTTAGCTGCATCTGCTAATTTGTGATGTGTAATGTTGCAGTAAATGCTGATGAATGCTTGATGACACGAATGCAAGAGATGTCCCTGGATTACCATTTCACAGTGGAACAAGAAGTGGGCTCTTCCACCTATGCTTTTTTTGGCTTTAATGGTATCAACAATTTGCTCTCCCATTAATTATCTCAGCTAATATTATACAGTAATTAATGTTTTGAGATTCATCCTTTTGAAATCTCTAAGGGGTCAATCACGTAATGAACATAAAATAGAGTAGCTATGAGCAGTCCTACATTATTGAAATTGAAGAGGAGGGAGCTTAAAGGACATAATAATGATAAGAGAAGTGGTCCAAAAGAATGTTGATTTTTCCATTAATTGTATTCAAATAGAATCCAATGCTAAAGAAACCAAGAATTTCTAGTATTGGACCGGAACGGACTTAAATGGAACAAAATGAATACTGACAATTCATATAGTCGACACCAACTTGCTTAGAATTGGTGCGAAGTTATTATTGTTGTGGTGGTGCTTGAATAGACGTAAAGCTTACAATGTGTATGAAAAAAAAAAATACAGGGACAGCAGGTGTATGGAGAATTGCCGCAATAGAGGAGGCCGGAGGTTGGAAGGATAGGACAACAGTTGAGGATATGGACCTCGCGGTTCGCGCTAGTCTCAAGGGCTGGAAATTCTTGTACCTTTCTGCTCTCAAGGTAATACTTAAATTCTCCCTCTTAAAATGAAATACTACTAATTTTTCACTTAAGTCTAATGGTCACATTGAGTCATGAAGTGAGACAATTTTAAGCTCTTGTTTCATTTTGTATAGGTGAAAAATGAATTACCAAGTACATTCAAGGCCTATCGATATCAACAACATCGTTGGTCCTGTGGCCCGGCCAATCTTTTCAAGAAAATGTTTATGGAGATCATAAGAAACAGGGTAAATTCCTCAAGTCCTTGTTATGTAAAATTGTTAACCGCTTACAGTGGCAAAGTCAGAAATTTCGTCAAGGGTGATCAAAGTTAATATATATGTATTTACAAAAAAATCAATAAAATTTTCTGATGAATGGTGTTTAACTGACCACCTTCTTTCTTTATTTGCAGAAAGTATCTTTGTGGAAGAAGATTCATGTGATTTACAGCTTCTTCTTTGTAAGGAAGGTCGTAGCCCACATTGTCACTTTTGTGTTCTACTGTGTTGTATTGCCTGCAACTGTTTTAGTACCTGAAGTTGTTGTTCCAAAATGGGGAGCTGTTTACATTCCTTCCATTATTACACTACTCAATGCAGTTGGAACTCCAAGGTCAGTTTTCTTTTTCTTACATTTCATTTAACAATTAACTGCTATATGTTCTCATTCTATGTTAAGATTTCATTTCAAACAGTACTTAGGAGATCTGTGTTGCTCGGACTCTTCAAGAATGACACCGGGTGTGTGTCAAATCCTCCGAAAGTAGTGATTTTTGGAGGATCCGACACGAGTATGGTAGCTTTTTGGAGAGTTCAAACAACACAGTTTAGGGGTGACATAAACAGAAAAGGGTAATAGGAAAGACACTGTTACATTTAAGATCCATGCAAGATATACAAATATTTCATGAACTAGAGAGCAAGTACTCAAATACACACATTTCAGACGGTCCAAAAATGTGGTCACACTCCTGTTAGATCCTTCAAAAATATTGTAGCACCCCTATCAGATCTTCCAAAAATGTACTACTTTTGGAGGATCTGACACGTACCCAGTGACATTTTTGAAGAATATGAGCTATATAGGGGGAGGGATATGAAGATTTTATTTTGAGTTTGAACAAGAAAATTCTGAGAGCTTCGCACGTGCCTATTTGACAACAGGTCGTTACATCTGATAATATTTTGGATCCTTTTCGAGAATGTCATGTCACTACATCGGACAAAGGCTACGTTCATTGGCTTGTTAGAAGCAGGAAGAGTCAACGAATGGGTAGTCACTGAGAAACTAGGAGATGTTCTCAAGATAAAATCAGCCATCAAAGCGTTCAAGAAACCACGATTTAGGCTTGGTGACAGGTAAATTATTAATCCTCTAAGTCACCACGCTTTTGTAGTTTAGATCAAACAGGGCTATCAAACTAAATTTTCCTTTTGTTCTTTTGACGACAGACTTCATTTATTAGAGCTTGTCACTGGCGTGTACCTCTTCTTTTGTGGATGTTATGATATCGCCTTCGGGAAAAATCACTATTATCTATACCTCTTCATTCAAGCATTTGCTTTCTTCATCATGGGATTCGGTTATGTTGGCACTTTTGTTCCTAATTCTTAAGACAAACACTGCTTGTGGATTGATAAACGGAATGATTTTCATCGGGGAAGATACAGTGAAGCAGCACTTTCAGCATCCTTTTATTTTCCAGTTTTTACACACGTAAAGAGGAATTTGTTGTTCATTCTTTTTGGTTCTAGCATAAGGTATTCGAGTTGATGGCTCGAATCTGTTTTGTTCTCTGTGTATATTTCAAGAAAGAAAATTTTATTGTGAAAATGTGTATAAAGAATACATGCAAGAAAAAGAAGGATAATATCTTGTGCTAATATTAGGCATCAAGTATTAGCTGAATTTTGCAGCTTATTTTTCGTTTGCATTATTGTATTCTCAGTTGTCTTTTATATCATTACTAATACAGAATGAAGTTGATGAATTTTCCAGGGCTCTCTCTTATACTGTTCCAGCAGATCTTCTTTTGAAAGGGCCATATGAACTTTAACAATTGAAACTTGAAAACTGGTGAAAGGTAATGAAATCATAAAGATAGTTTTCTGTTATAGGCATTTGGTATTGGTATCCAAAATTAGCTGACGACTAATTCGAATTCACGTCATTTATTAAGAGAGGTAAAACAGGTTACTATGAAAAATGAGACTACCTCTTTCATCACATATAATAATGGCCAAATAAACATTTGCTTGTGGCAGACAATTGATGAATTGAATACAACAAGGGAAGTGAATGAATCAATTA
The DNA here is from genome assembly GCF_019175385.1 of Lycium barbarum. NCBI lineage: Eukaryota > Viridiplantae > Streptophyta > Magnoliopsida > Solanales > Solanaceae > Lycium > Lycium barbarum. Next base: position 125,020,093 of record NC_083344.1, read on the forward strand.
CTGAGTCAAAGCAGAAATCACTTACTTTCGGTGAACGAAATTGATGATGTCAAAGTGAAAGAATCATCTTAGCATTAAAGTTGAATGTAAACTATAAGCATAATGATATTTGCTCTCACATTCCGGCTATTTGTATACAAAAGATAGGTTAATACTACTTTTTGCTCACACGGTGAAAAACATAGTAGGTAAAAAGGTTATTGGGCGTTTTACCTCCTTACCTCGGGTAGGTGGAAAAAATTGTCAAAAAAATAGCTTTCTTTTCTCTTCCAACTTTCCATGCCAAGAAGTGTTGGAGGGATCGATCCCAGTAACCTTTTCACGAGGGAAAAGACCCATTTCTTATAACTGTTGCGAAAGCTTCCAAAGAGAAAAAGGTCTTTCATGCTGAGCTTAGAACTATTTATGATCAAACAAGATTAGCTTCTCTAGCATAGTTCAACACTCTGATTAGCAATATAATAGTAAATTGTCCGCGCTTCGCGCGGTCATCAAAAAATAAAATAAAATATTTTTTGCATGTAAAAGAAAATAATTCTCTATTGACCAAATATTTCTTCATGATTTACTATGAAATCATTATAATTATAACAGGTGAAGTGAAAATGTTTTTACACATTAAATTCCATCTATATTCTCTCAGATCTATACTTTTGATCATTATATTTAACCGATTGTAGTCCCAATTCTCAACTAAAGAAAAATAATAATTCTTAATAACTCAAAATCCAACCGAACAAAGACCAAAAAGTAGTTAACAAGGAGAGTGTCTCTGTATTACCGTAAATGCATATTCTAAATGTTTGAAATTAAATTACTCCAACCTAATTTGATAGTTCGCATCTAATTCTAAAATGAGAAAGCAACATCGTGAACTTAAAAGAAATTAGATTGGTATATTCAATTAAGAAAACTCATACTAAATGAATGATGAGAACAAAGTGAGGAAACAAAAAGAAAATCATGTACAAAGAAAATCAAGAGAAGAATAAATAAATAAATAAATAAATAAATAAATACCCTCGAACTATTGAAAATGGAGCAAAAATACCCTTCATCCACCTTTCACCCCCAAATACCCTTATCATCCACCTATTGGGTCTAAAATACCCTTATCACCACCTATTGGGTCTAAAATACCCTTATCACTAACAGAATCTTTTCATTAAACACGTGTCATTTTTCTATTGGTTGGATTATAAAATTAATTAAACTAATTAACTTTTGCAATATTGACCAGATAGTGCCCCCCCCCCCCCCCCTGAATTTTTTTTTTTTTTTTGAAAAAAAAGTTGACATTTTTTTTTGCACCCCACCCCGCACCCTACCCCCCCCCCCCCCCCGACGCAAAAAAAATTAATATTTTTGAAAAAAAAAGTTTTGACGTTATTTTTTGGGTTTTTTTAGCTGGGAGGGGAGGGGGGCGTAGGGTGCGGGGTTTGGGGGGTGGGGGGAGGGTGCGGGGTGGAAAAAAAAGTCAACTTTTTTTTTCAGCTGGGAGGGGGGGGAGGTGCAGGGTGCGGGGTGGGGTGCAAAAAAAATATTGTTACGCTTCTCAACTTCCTAGTAAAAAGCACAAGTACTGTGAAATGTCTTGATAAATTAAAATGTCTAATGTAATTGAGTTACCAAAAAAAAAAATATCTCACCCTAAAAAACATGGTATGTTTTCAACCAAAAATCTAAAAGGCACAAGTGTAGACTACAATATTTTTTTTGCATCCCACCCCGCACCCTACACCTCCCCCGCACCCCCCCACCCCCCAAAAATCTAAAAGGCACAAGTTGACTTTTTTTCCACCCCGCACCCTCCCCCTACGCCCCCCTCCCCTCCCAGCTAAAAAAACCCAAAAAAAACGTCAAAACTTTTTTTTCAAAAATATTAATTTTTTTTGCGTCGGGGGGGGGGGGGGGGTAGGGGGTAGGGGTGGGGTGCAAAAAAAATGTCAACTTTTTTTTCAAAAAAAAAAAAAAAATTCACCAGGAGGGGTCAGCGGGGGGGGGGGGGGGGTAGGGGGCACTTGGGTTATCTGGTCAATTAGTTTAATTAATTTTATAAGTCAACCAATAAAAAAATGCCATGTGTTTGACCAGAATATTCTGTTAGCAATAGGGGTATTTTAGACCCAATAGGTGGATGGTAAGGGTATTTGGGGGCTGAAAGGTGGATGGAGGGTATTTTTGCTCCATTTTCAATAGTTCGAGGGTATTTTAGGCCCTTTTCCGATAAATAAATAAAACTATGGGTTATTTGATGATGGGGAGATCATTGAAAATTTTGCTGAAAATGCATTTTGTTATGAAAAATTGACTGAAAAATGTATTTTGTTTCTATAATTTTATCGTCTTACTTCTGACTAATCCCGTTATCGTCTCTCTTCAAGAAAAAAGTTTACCGCAATTCCCATGCTTGCACTTGTACTCTGCCAAAATTCGATGTAAAAGAGGAAAAGGGAGAAGATTTAATACAGAAATACATAAATAAAACTCCAATAAAAATATGAACAATCGGTACCTACAGGTATTTCTCAAGAACGATAAATTTCTTCTCTAATAATATTGTTCAAGAAGTCAGCAAATGAAAGTTCAAATGTTCAACTTTACCCTCAAGAACTCTTAACGAAACCCAAATACGATAGACTAATAAGTATATGCAAATTAAAACAGCTAAAATACTAATATTGAAATTGCATTTCTCCTGATTATACTAACTATTACCGGAGGACTTGCATTTCTTCCATCAGAATAGGACATTGAGAAAAGTATCAAAAACATGAAGCAAAAGAAAACAAGAGGCAATGGAAGAACCTGGATTGAAAACATGATATGAAAACACTAAATTGGAACTCACCTATCAACACCATCTTAGTATTTATAATAGAACACTAAATGTGAATTTATGAGAATAAGGGAATATGGGGAGGTGAAAGGGTAATTAACTGATATGCAGTTATAATGTTCATTGAAATGCAATAAATAGGTTTAATGCTACGCGGGTGAGGCTTTTTATTAATTTAGTTAATTAGTAGATTATTGTATTGTTATATGGAGAAATGAAGGGGAAAATGTCAAAAAAGGAAAAAAAAGAAAAATAGGAATGCTGGTCATAGAAATGTGTCACATCACCTTACTTATGTCTGACTTTATATTACATATAGATAGATTGTGATTAGGGGCATCAAAGCTTGCCCAACCTAGTAAGAGGGGGGGGGGGGGGGGGGGGTAGAGAGTTTACTAGGGGAGAAAAAAATTACAAAATATTGAAATCAAAAAATTGTTTTGAAAAGAAAAAAATGGTATACATCAACGACCTCTTGAATTTGTCAGAATATTTCACTTAGACACTTGAATTACGACCCGTTTTTGAACACTTAAACATGTGATAAGGTGTTTCTATTAAGCACTTCCGGCTCAAAATTTGGAAAAGCTTCTATGCATATACTCAAGCGTCAATTACATAGATAAGTTAACAAATAAAAATATGTCACCTTCTTTAAGTATACGAATTAGCCTCAATAAGCTATAAACTGCAAGCATATTCCAATTGAGATTTGATGTGTATAATTAAAGGAGTGACAAATTTTAAGTAATTAACTTATCTACATATGGACGCTTGATAAAACGTGCATAGAGTTTTTCAAATTTAAGTTAGAAGTGCTTAATAAGAACACATTATCATGTATTGAGACGCTCAATTAAAACATACCGGAATCCTAGTATCTAACTAAAATTAGCTGATAAATACGAGGGGTTATCGACAAAAAATTTGGTGTGGTCGACATAATGGTACATTTGAAAACTAAGTGGGCTGTTCATGTGACAATAAACTAATAGATAGGATCAAGATTCTAGAATGAAAATCTAAACTACCCTAAAAAATCTTTTGCCCTCTTACCAAATTGACCTTCCATAGTTTGTTCCGTCCATCATCCTAAAAAAAGCCTCTAAAAAAGGCTACAAAATCCTCAAAACCAACGACATTTTCACCCTTCATTTCTTCCATCACAGTTAACACACACACAAAATACAACAATGGCTGCCACTACAGCCACCATTTTCACTCTCCCAAAGCTCTACAAATCCACCATTCCAAAACCCATTTCTTTTCTTTCCCCAAAACCAACTCTCTCTTCTTCATTTTCCATTTCTTCTTTCAAGGTACAACACCCAAAGCGCAACGTACAACAACCCCTTGCATACACCACCACTTCAAGAATCTCCGCTACAATCTCTGTTGGAGACAAATTACCCAATTCCACACTTTCCTACTTAGATTCATCCGATGAACTCCAAACCCTTTCTGTCTCTGACCTCACATCTGGGAAAAAGGTTGTCCTTTTTGCTGTACCAGGTGCATTTACACCAACATGTTCACAGAAACATCTTCCAGGTATGGGATGTCAAATGGGCGGATTGGGCTGAATTTGGACGGGTCAAAATGGACTGGTTTAGTAAATGGGCAGGTTATTAACCTGAAATGGGTTAAAAAGCGGGTTTTTAATTTTTTTTATATTTTTTAGTACCTAATAAAATATGTCTATCTGTCCTGTTTATGTGATACTTTTAGTTTTTTGAGAGAATTTGAGTAAGACTAAATTCGATTTGATTAATTCAATATTTTAAGATTAAAATTTATATATTTGAAAACTACACTGTAAAACAGTGCAAGTGGCAACTTTTCTTGTGTCAATTTGGTGAAAAAGTACGTCGTAAAATGTTGGTCAGTTCAGGAAGTATTTTATTTCATGACTATATGTAACATATCATATAAAAAAAATTAAAATACTTTTTAAATGGGTCAATTTGGGATACATATCATCCCAATTTTTTATGGGTTGAAATGGTTGAGTTAGTAAATGGGCGGGTCAATGACGACCTAAATTTGGACGGTTTGGGCGAGTCATATTTTCAAAAGCTAATTTTGCCACCCGTATTTTCAGGTTTTGTGGAGAAATCCAAGGAGCTAAAATCCAAAGGGGTTGATACAATTGCTTGTATTTCGGTTAATGATGCATTTGTGATGAAAGCTTGGAAGGAAAATTTGAATATCAGTGATGAAGTGTTGTTGCTGAGTGATGGGAATTTGGAGTTTACAAAGGCAATTGGGTGTGAACTTGACCTTACTGATAAGCCTATTGGACTTGGTGTTAGGTCTAGAAGATATGCTATGCTTGTTGATGATGGAGTTGTTAAGGTTTTGAATTTGGAAGAAGGTGGAGCTTTCAATGTTAGCAGTGCTGAAGATATTCTCAAGGCCCTTTAGAGGTTTTGTTTATTTGTTTTGAGGGAATGTTGATGATAATCATGTGGCTTAAATCTTATTTTCAAGTGTTTCATTTACTAGTCTTGTGATGAATAATACGGATGTTTTTAGAGATTATGGACCTAATTAGTGAAAGTAATGGTTTTTGTTTCCTGTTCTATATAATCTGGAGACTTGAATTGGGAGAAAATGTATTGTATTGGTGTTAGCTTGTTTAACCAAGTTTCTAGGAAGTCCAAAGTGTTTATTTTATTTTATTTTATTTTTAAAAAAGGGACTCTTATTTTAAAGAGTTGAGGCGTTTGACCAAGCTTCTAGGATAAAATAAGTATTTTTGATTAGTTAGTAGAAGCATTTGTGTAAGCTAAAAAACATTTGTTGCTCTAAAATTGGCAAGATTGGTTTTAAATTTATTAGTCAAACACAAATTGCTATTCTCCGACAATACTTTTTGGAAAGCAATCTCACAAAAAACACTTTTCAAAGTAAATAGATTTTGAAAGCAATTTTGAAAGCTTGGTGTGAGGTCCAGAAGACATGCTATGTTTGTGGATGATGGAATTGTTAAGGTTTTGAATTTGGAAGAAGGTGGAGCTTTTAATGTTAGCCGGTGCAGAAGATATTCTCAAGGCCCTTTAGAAGTTTTTTCGTTTTTTCACTTTTCTTGTTTCTTTTGTTTTGAGGGAATGTTGATGATAATCATGAGGCTAAAATCTTGATTTCAAGTGTTTGATAACTAGTCTTGTGATGAATAATACGGGTGTCTCTAAAGATTATGAAGCTTAGAGCTAGTTAAATCACTGTTTTTTGTTTCCCATTTTATCTATTTGGAGATTATGACTGTATCTATTTGGAGATTAAGTTGAGGGTATACGTGTACACCTCACCCTCTCCAGACTCCACTTGTGGGATCACACTGGGTACGTTGTTGTTGTTGACTATAGCTGATTAAATTTTAAACTGAATTAACTTGGAATTGGGAGTAATTTTGCAATGTTAAGATAGATTAGTGTTGTTTGATTTTGATGTATGATTGTGATGCATGTAAATGGAGTCGCCTTTTTTAGGAAGCGTTTTACCTCAATGTGGGACTTTCCAACCCAAATACGGATTTAGTCGGGCCCCAATGCAGGTGCCGGACACCGGTGGAAAACCAAGAAAAACCGCTTTTTTTAAAAATGAAGTTTAACATAAAAAGAACTGATTTTTGTAAGACTAGTTGTGGGTGAATAACTTTTACTGTTTGTTCCTAAATTACAGCAGTGTCTAGCCATTTCACTTGATTCAGTTAGTAAAAACATCTTTTTGAACTTAATCAACTTGTGAGTAAAAGAAAGGAACTTTGCACAATTTCTACAGAATGGTTTTGAAATTTTAAGCCGTGGAAATGCTTTTGCAAATCTACATTCATATTAGGCCAGTCAGAAATCTCCATTTTAGGTGAAAATGTGGTTCAGGGACACTAATGGGTGAAAGTTGGGTTACTGTGATGCTTGCAACTAATTGTTTAGTTTCAGAAAATTTTCTCTTCTTTATGACCAATAAACCCTTCTGTGGCAGCCTTAAAGGACCAACCGCAGCTCTCGAATCTCGAGGATATGGGTCTGCCCCTCTATCCTTCTCCATTTACATACCAGTTTCATTGCTTGGTGTAGGGCTTGAACCTCTAACCTAATTCATAAGTTCCTTAATCTTTGTCACTCGAACTAAGCCCTGAGTCAGAAATTTTCTGTTTTTAATTCAGTAATTTTTGCTTTCACATTGATGTAGATAAATATAAGCTGTTTGTGTTGTTTTTCAGTTGCAACAGTGTCTAACCATTGATGCTACATCTACATTGAATGCAAATGAACTCACAAGTGTTTGCTATTGATGGGGGGGAAAACATGTAACTTCTCTACTTATTCTCAAAAGAGGATACTTCAAGAACTTGATGCAGGATAAGTTTAAAGGTGGATCTTCTTGGTTGGTATTTTATTAGGTTGATAATCAAATTTGCATCTTGAACATGAAGTTTCTTATTACATTATAACTGTCTGATTTTAACCCACTGGTCCGACTAATCAAACCCACCGCATAGGGCCCATCAGAAGAGGAAGCATTGTCACATCAACTCATTTTAATCGAAATAGGGATTAGGAACTTGAATTTGGTCACAACTCATGAACAGTATTTGAAAATCTTGGCTTAGCACTGGGATCTAAGATGGTGTCCAATTTTAGCCTGTCCAACCTCTAATTCATTCTAGTCTTTAGTTGATACTTTTTGTTAGGGGTTCACAAAGTAAACCACCAAACCGTACCAAATCGAGTCAAATCGAGAAAAAAAAACCGGCTAGTGGTTTGGTTTGACTTGGTTTGGTATTGAAAAAAAAAAAAACCCGACCATAATTGGTTTGGTTTGGTTTTAGCTAAAAAAAGTCAAACCGAACCAAACCAACCCGACATTACATGTATTCAATTTTTAAAATATTTTATACATAAAAATATTTATTTGTAATGTAATTTATAAATAGTTCTTAAATTTTTTCGTAGTTTTTAATCTATTATCATATTATTCAAGCTTGAACTTAGAATTTTGAATGCGAATAAGTTTTATATCCTATGATGTTAGTAACTCATATAAAATCCAAACCAAAACTAACTCAACACTAATACTAATAAAAGAAATTCAATTTACCACTACAAATGACAATAATGTTGGATATCTATTCTTTAGTTTTGCACAATTGGTTTAGAGAGTGAAAATGCATAACTTAAGTTTTTTTTCTTGTCATGTAAATAATACTAATTAGCCGTTCTTATTTTAGCATGACTTAGTTGTATGCGGTAAAAACCGGATGCGAGGCAAACCGATGGAGCGGGAGGGCCGACTGATCTGCCTTCTTCGTCATTGGAACGACCAAGCCCGGTGACCCGAGCATTCGTGACCATTGGTCCGTATAGACGTCGGTCCGTACGGCTGCTGGTCCAAGTAGCCGTTGGTCCGGGTGGCCGTTGCACGCGAGTCACACGCCAGTAACGTCCTGTCCTGGTCAACTACCCATCATGCGTGTGTCAGACGGCGCCGTCAGTCTAATCCCACCAAATCCGTGCAGAGCTGTCCTTGTTGCTATTATTTTATTAGTTCACATCATATGAGACCCATGGAGGTCACACTATAAATAGAGCACATCCCCCTCCTTTGTAAGGGTTGGCTTCTTCATCCTCCAAGAACACTTGTAATAGAAAAATATATATGCAATCTCTCTCTCAATATCTGATCCGGCCAAGGCCGTTTGTTTCCATTTACGTTGTGTTTCTTCCATTAAGTATTCAACATGGCTTCTAAACGTTTATGTCCGTAGCAAATTAAGCAAATCACCGGTACTAGCCGTTTTATCGCCAAATACTCACACGCTTATTTTCCGCTATCAAATATACATCAAGATCCAAGCACATATCCTATACCCGCGTACAAATTCAATTGGTTTTCCAATTTCGGGGTAAATAGTTTGGCGCCCACCGTGGGGCTAGGATAATAGTGGTCTTTCATCTTGATCTCTATCTTACCCATCAAAATCGGAAACATCTGTTGTCCGTCTCGGAAGAAACGGACCAAATGGCTAACAGTGGGCAATCTGGTCACGTCAACAACAACGAGATCGTGGCCGAAAATGAAGGCAGCGGGCCACGAGGATTGCCAAACCCCACTGACCCTTTAAATACTAACAATTCAATTACTTTGTCCGGGACACAAGTCCGGAAAGAACCGGATACCCCGAATGATAATATTGACTTGCATTTAATTTTTGAAATGTTGCAGGAACAGAGAGCGGCGATTGCCGAACAGGGAATCGCAATAGCCTAGCTGCAAAACGGAAGAGGCAAAACGACCCCGGAAAAGGCGAAGAGTGTTGCTGAACCCAGAAGAGATGAGGCACGGATGGTTGAAAGCAATGGCTCCGGAGCTGGTCTATCCACCGAGGTTCTGAGAATGCTCGAAACGTTGGCGAAGCGGGTGGACTCGACCGAAAAAAGGGTGGAGACATACAACTCCCGGGTGGATCAAATCCCGGGGGCTCTGCCTATTTTGAAATGGCCGGATTCAAAGAGGTACATCCAAAGGCCTTTTCCTCCGAGTGTCGCTCCGAAATTGATCCCGAAGAGGTTCAAAATGCTGGATATCCAAAAATATGACGGCACAACGGACCCTCACGAACACGTGACCTCATACGTCTGTGCTATAAAAGGCAATGATATGGAAGATGATGAAATCGAATCCGTGTTGCTGAAAAAGTTCGGGGAAACTCTGTCAAAAGGAGCATTGACTTGGTACGATCATCTGCCCGAGCATTCAATCACTTCTTTCGAAATGCTCACCGATGCCTTCATAAAAGCACACGCCGAAGCCAGAAAGGTGCAGGCTCGAAAGGCGGATATTTTCCGTATAGCCCAAAGAGACAAGGAGCTATTGCGTGAATTTGTCAACCGGTTCCAAAGGGAACGAATGGAGCTCCCCCCGGTTCCGGAGGAATGGGCCGCACAAGCTTTCACAAAGGGGCTCAATGTTCAGAGCTCGACGGCTTCGTTCAAATTAAAGGAAAGCTTGCTGGAATACGAGGTTGTGACCTGGGTGGATGTCCATAACCGATACGAGTCAAAAATTCGGGTAGAGGATGACCAAGTCGATCTTCCCCCGGGGCCAGAAAAAATAGGCAAAAGCTCGGAGAGATCACGAAAGAATTACGAACCGGAGGTCGGACCATCGAGGGAAAGGTATCGGCCATACTCTCGAAAACCAAGCATCAGGTCGGAAAAATCAAGGGATGGCCCGAGTCATTTCTCCGGGCGGGGGTGATAAACGGGCTGAATCCCCGGTTCAGGTATACCACCGAGGAGTCAAACGAGGAGGCCACGGCTGTGAAACTCGATCTCACAGATGAATTTCGCGAAAACGCGTTGGTCCGAATTGCAACTGTCACACCCCGACCTTACTAGGGTGTGATGGGCACCCGACCCTTACTTAGGGCCGAGCGAACCCTCAGACTCTTGCTGCACATAAAATCACGTCAAACTTTTTAAATCAAATAAGATAAAATACATAGTAATTTTTTTTTTCAGAAATATTCTTTCTCGAAGTTTCCAAGCCGAACAAATCTAAAATCATACAAAATTCAGTACATAACACAGACTGACATATCGGCTGACGGAGCCGCTTACAGACTGACAACCAATACCCACGACGCTGTCTGCAAAGTCTCTAACATCAATCAGAAACCTTTACATATGTACTCCTCGGCAACGCCCCAGGAGCAAATGGAGCTTGCCACTCCGCTGGAACATCTTCTATAATAACTTGAGCTCACCTGGGAGTACCTGCGCGGCATGAAACGCAGCCCCCGAAGACAGGGGGTCAGTACGGAATATGTACTGAGTATGTAAGGCATGCATCACAAAGAAACAGAACCATAACTAAAACAGACAGAACTAACAAGTAAGTATATTATTCAGAGTACCAGACGCTTATTTTCCAGACACAAAGCATACATACCTGTCTCACATGTCAGTGAGAGTACAGAGAGTAAGTGTGTTAACCAGAGTACCAAAATGCTTATTTTGCAATTACATATCGCATGTGAAGAACATTAAGGCTTACAGAGAATACTCATATCAGACTACTCGGATCAGAAGACTCATATCCAGATACTCATAACCGAATACTTATATCGGAATACTCATATCGGAATACCCGTATCAGAACACTTATACCAGACACTCGTACCAGTATACCCAACTCGGAATACTTATATCAGAATATTTATATCGAATTATTTATATATTGGAGTGCTTATATCAGAATACTTATATCGGAATATTTGCATCAGGATGCTTATTTCAAAATATTCGAATCAGATCGTTCGTATCGGAGTGTTTATATTAGAATAGTCGAGTCAGAACGCTTATATCTGAGTTTCTAGGTACTTATAGCAAACTCGGAACATTAGCCAAAGTTTCCCTTAATTATCGTACGGAAATAGGGCAAATAAAACAATATAAGTAGGTCTCGGGAATTGTGGGCCCACCTCGGGTCAAGTCGAGGTGGCATATGTAATTTATAAACATTTGGTCTTATAAAGTCATCTACGAAAGTTTCAGGGCAATCCAGTTCCGTTGGTGGAAGTTACATATGTTCAAACTACCTTTTTCAACTAAACATAATATACCTAATTCAATTATACTGAATGAAAAAGGGTCAAACATAAGCTCGGACTTCTAAGAGTAGAGTCATCCCCGAGGCTCGAATCATAACCTATCACATCTAGGACATGCCAAGAGAAAGAGAGGGTAAGCCTTACATACCTTATTTGTCTTTTACGCTTGTCCAAATTCAAGTCCCGTTTCCTCCAAAATCTACAATTGGTCATGTTTACCAAATATTAATTAGAGCTTTTAGGAATTCAATCTTGAAGTAACATTTGTCTATAGAAATTTCGGCAGCATTTCCCCTGTAAATGCGCCATCCCCGAGAATTCAACTCGGCCAAAAGTACAACAGCAAACCCGAGAATTAAACTCGGCCACAATATCAACAATTATTCCAATAAATCCAACAACAATACCAACATTCCACATATTAACAACATCCTTCCTATAATCATAAGAAACCACACTCATGTCACTTTAACTCCTTCAACATTCCCATAACAATTACAAATTCATTCTAAACCATTAAATCTGCATTTTGCATCATAGAATCCACAACTGCACAACTAGAACATCACATAGAATCAATTTACCATAACTTGCCAAACCAACCTCTATTTGGCCACAACAACAACATAGATATTTTCATGGATTTTTCCATCCATTTCTATACATTACAACAACAACCAACATGCTACATAGAATTTATACATTCTTCCTACACATCACACACACACCCACGGCTACTATACAACACACGGCCAACAACACAACATGCATAGTTTCATATATTCCATCCATTCCTTTACTCTACAACATATACAAATCATCCATAACATCAACAACAATCAAAATACTAAATAAAACAATTGAATCATTGCCCTTGCAAACCATCCATGCATACGGCCACAACCCTATATCCATTTCTACATACTACAACATAAACAAACCCTTCATGACATATAAAGGATGATAAAATCTTACCTTTCTTCTCCAACTTCCTTACTTAGCTAAGGTTGGAATTTTGCACCAAAGAGTGGTTCTCTTACTTCAACAATTATACCATGTTGAAGAGCATCCTTGAATTAGTAGAAATACATGAAGCAATAAATTTTTAGGACAAAATTTCATGGAGTTAGTTTTCCATGACCTTGGCCGAAACTCTCCATGTCCTTTCTCTCAATTTTTGTTTCTTGAGTCTTCCAAACTTTGAAATGGAAAATATGATGAATTCTTCCATGTGATCCCATATATTAAAAGGTCATGTGCATGGCACATGCCCTCCTCTAGAATTTTCTTGAATGGTGGCAAAAGATGACTTATTTGTCATCTTTGCTTATTCTTTCTTTCTCCTTTTTTTTTTCTTTTCTTCTCTTTTTCTAGAATTTTGTGAAATTACCATCTTGCCCTTAGTCTTCCACATTATTTCCATTGGCCATTTTGCAAATTTCTCTTTTTACCCTTGGCCTTTCCCAATATTTTCATACCACCAATGCTCATAAATAATATTCCTAACCACTCGTACATTAAAATAACTCTTGAAAATGATCTTGTCCTTAACTTGCCACGACTTTCTCGGATTATCCGAATGTATGAGATACGGGATATAACAGCAACCCAGAAGCAGAGAATGGGAAGGTACTACAATCGGAGAACTAATTTTTGACATTTCTAAGTTGGGGACTTGGTGCTTCGGAAAGATACCTTGAGCTCCAAGAATCCCAACGGAGGAAAACTGGGTCCGAACTGGGAAAGACCGTACAAGATAACCAAGGTAACGAGCAAAGGTTTGTGTCAGCTGGAATCCGTGGACAGGCAGCGATTGTGCAACAACCGGAACGTGGCTCATTTGAAGGGATATTACTGCTAAGGTATGGACACCTCATGTTTAACCTTTTTCTTTTTTGCAGGAAGACAAATACCGGATAAAGTTAGGATCTAGGTCTGAAAACGCGTGTTGCACTCTTTTCCTTAGTACGGTTTTGTCCCAAAATGGGTTTTTCGACAAGGTTTTTAATGAGGCAACAAGTACAACGTGTTACTTAACAAAATAAGGATAAACGGCCGGGAACTCGGGGTCACGGCCTACGAGTGGGGGCTTGATAGCGCTCGCCTGATCTTGCAGCTCGGATAAGCACTAGGGGCTTATACCCACATCGAGGTTTACCCCGGTTAATGGGAAACGGAGGAGCTCAACAAATCAAGACCGGACCTTCTGCATTAGGTTTCGGTGTAAGGACCAAACGATCATAATGAATCGTGTCCCATTCAACATTTGCTACGGCAAAACTAAGGCCCGGCCACCGGCCACAGCCTCCGATGTAAGGACCAAACGATCATAATGAATCGTGTCCCATTCAACATTTGCTACGGCAAAACTAAGGCCCGGCCACAGCCTCCGATGTAAGGACCAAACGATCATAATGAATCGTGTCCCATTCAACATTTGCTACGGCAAAACTAAGGCCCGGCCACAGCCTCCGATGTAAGGACCAAACGATCATAATGAATCGTGTCCCATTCAACATTTGCTACGGCAAAACTAAGGCCTGGCCACAGCCTCCGATGTAAGGACCAAACGATCATAATAAATCGTGTCCCATTCAACATTTGCTACGGCAAAACTAAGGCCCGGCCACCGGCCATAGCCTCCGATGTAAGGACCAAATGATCATAATGAATCGTGTCCCATTTTTCATTTACTACAACAAGGCAGAAGGAATTAAAATTCTCATATGTACAAACATTTTGCAAACGCAAAGTCATCAAAAGCTGGTATAACAAAATCTTGGGTGTCTTTCTGTTAAAAGGACTTCGCCCCGATGGTAACCGCCGTATTCCGACACTGCCCCACTCACATACTCTATATCGAGGATTGTGCCCGAAATTCGACAAAGGCGACAAGGTCACAATGACCCAAGCCAAAGCTCGGCAAATTCCCCCAAAACGGGGACTGCTACATCAAAAACTTTGCCAAGGTTGAAAAAATACCGACCCTGAAGAAAATGCCTATCGTAATTCGGAGACATCTGAACTTATGAAGCATCGGATAAGTCCCACGGGCACGGTGAATTAACGATTATGAGTCGACCTGTCCTAAAACGGACCAACGATCATGACCAAAATAAATGGCAAACATTCAAAACGAAGAAATAAGAAGGTAACGACGAGCTGACAGGGCCACCGGTTTCGGAAGTTATCCACTCCCCGTTACTCCGATAGATCGGAGATCCGGGAAGTGTGGGGCTATCTGTATACGGTAAAAACCGGATGCGAGGCAAACCGGTGGAGCGGGGGGGCCGACTGATCTGCCTTCTTCGTCATTGGAACGACCAAGCCCGGTGACCCGAGCATTCGTGGCCGTTGGTCCGTATAGCCGTCGGTCCGTACGGCTGCTGGTCCGAGTAGCCGTTGGTCCGGGTGGCCGTTGCACGCGGGTCACGCGCCAGTAACGTCCTGTCCTAGTCAACTACCCACCATGCGTGTGTCAGACGGCGCCGTCAGTCTAATCCCACCAAATCCGTGCAGAGCTGTCCTTGTTGCTATTATTTTATTAGTTCACATCATATGAGACTCATGGAGGTCACACTATAAATAGAGCACATCCCCCTCCTTTTTAAGGGTTGACTTTTTCATCCTCCAAGAACACTTGTAATAGAAAAATATATATGCAATCTCTCTCTCAATATCTGATCCGGCCAAGGCCGTTTGTTTCCATTTACGTTGTGTTTCTTCCATTAAGTATTCAACATGGCTTCTAAACGTTCATGTCCGTAGCAAATTAAGCAAATCACCGGTACTAGCCGTTTTATCGCCAAATACTCACACGCTTATTTTCCACTATCAAATATACATCAAGATCCAAGCACATATCCTATACCCGCGTACAAATTCAATTGGTTTCCCAATTTCGGGGTAAACAGTATTTTTAGATTATGGTCATTTTCTTTATGGCTTATTAATTAGCAATATTTATTTTAACCGATTTTATTATCTTTTGTTGAATCTTTTAATACAATGTCATCACTCTTCTCACATTTTGTGTTATTTTCTTATGAAACACCTTAATTACATAGTTGTATCTTACTGGGACTAAAGAAATATTTGAAGTAAAAGTTATATGTTTTGTATCAAGATTAATATGTTTTGTATCAAGACTACTCCGAAAAAAACCCGAATAACCCGAGACAACCCGAGGTTGAAAAACCCGAATTTTATTGGTTTGGTTTGATGTATAAATTTAAAAACCCGACACAATTAGTTTGGTTTGATGTTTAAAAAATCTGAACCAACCCGGTCCATGTACACCCCTACTTTTAGTTGAAGGAGGGCTAGTACCCAACAAGAGCGATTTTGCGTAGGTCTGGTCGATGGGCTTACATTGCTTCCAACACAACTCATATTCTCTACTAGCTCTTAAATAGAGAGGGGAGGTAAATATATTAGGTGATTTTTTTCTTATCTGTTCAAGTTTCGGTGGACAGAATAGTTTGTATTGGTGGAAGTAGCAGGTGTTGCAGAAGCTACCTGGATACAACAACTATATAAAAAAAAAAAAAAAAAAAAAAACTCGTGTTCTCTACCTAGGTAAACCGTTTACTTCAGGCAAACTGATTAGAAAGCACTCAAAGGATTTTTTTTTTCTTTCTATTTCACGTTGTATGGATAGGCGGCAGGCTTGACAGATGATTGTAGATGACTCTCTTTGAGTGACGTACACAACTTTTACATACCTTCAACACTACTTGGTGTCTAATAGCATAAAAATTCGACTTGAAAACAAAAATATGCAAAGGATTCATTAGTGTTCAGAAAATCCGGCATCGAGTGGAATACCTTAGGGACTTAGGCAACTGGCAAGTCTACTGCTCATCAAGGACTCTATTGTTGCTTTGGTTGGTAGAAGGGATTATTGGAGTAAAAATTTATTCTCATATGTGTTTACATCAATCTAATAAATATAGTATGATGTATGTCATAATCCATTTACACTCTTATTATTGAACCATAGTTCAGTATTAATATAGATTTTTACCTTAATTTATGACTTATCATGATAAGTATGTTTGGATGTAAGCAATGAATACAGTTTTCAGCAACCAATACTGTGTAAGTTTTCTTGATAGCCAACTTGAAGTATGCCTCTTCATCTGAAGCGAAAAAAAAAAAAAAAGTATGCCTCTTCGTTTCAAACAACAACGTGCCCAGTGAAATCCCACAATGCGGAGTCTGGGGAGAGTAAAGTGTAGGCAGACCTTACCCCTATAATGTAGGGAGGCTTCTTCGTTTAAAAAAAATAAAATTGAAGTATGCCTCTTCAAATTTGGATATTTCTTGTGTTTTGGTCCATTTGGTTAAGCACAAATTTTCCCAATTCTATTGGGCTTTGGGCTGTCTCTAGGAAGAGTTATTTCTAACTGTAGTCTATTTGCAAAGCGCCATTTAAGGGGCGGTCATTTCAGAAAACTTTGTATTGTCTATGGTTTTCAGCCAAACACCATTATTGCAAATTTGCAAGCTTGAAAAAGTAGATCTTAAATTCTGAATATGAAAATTAATTTATCAAGCAGGTGGAAAGCAAAGCTTGAAAACATTCGAGGGATGAAAAGTGATAATTCATACTTCAGAAAAACTACTTTCAAATATCGAACATATATGTTAGAAACTTCAGACATAGAAAGTCTTTTACAAAGGTCAAGATTTAAATTGAAAATAAAATTTATCTAATGTAAAACATGTATCCTAAATAAACCAAACATTTAAACAAGGGGTACCCATCGAATAATTTTGTTCTTATGACACGCTATATTAGATATATTTTCATAAGCTATCTCTCTATTTCTCAAATACACTGAATTCAGAACAACAGTGTATTAGATTAATCTAATAAACCAAACATTTAAACAAGACATACCCACTAAATAATTTTGTTCTTATAACACGCTATATTCAAAACAACAAAGCATTAAAATAAAAGAATATAACTCATATTCGAGAACAACAAAACAACAATGATTCAAATAATGATCTTGATTTCCATAGATGTATTAGCACAATTTAAACTCATATTCGAAAATAAAAGTTGACTTTTTGCTAATATGCTGACACATTTATGATGCTTATTCCCCTAATATCGTCATTGATTCGTTTTAGAAAATTAAAGAAGTTGATGAACCCTGGGGCTTTCTTTCATGAAAAATGCCTAGTGGCATCAATATGGTTATGCTTCATGTTGTCTACTTCACTACAATTTATCTGCTCATCAATAATTGTTGTTCAATATTGTATGATATTCTTTCCCTGAGAACATCAATAGTTAGAGTGTAGAGAGTTTCTTTGTACAAGGCAAAATTCAGACCACCTATCCTCCTTTAATATCAAAACAAACAAGAAAACAACAAGGGAAAATAGAGCAGCAAAAGATAGAGTCCGGAGCCTAAAGGGTATAAAAATACACGTAGAGTCCGGAGCCTAAAGGGTATAAAAATACACGATATTTATCAAAAGGGGATGACCAAAAATTTATATACCAAAAGGGGTATATCGTGGATCAGCCCACGACATACCCCAAAATTTTTTTGAGGCTGTCAGAACCATCAACGAAAATTAAAAAAAAAAAAATTTAAACGTATAACGTGGAATGATCCATGTTATACAAAATATATTGTATAACGTGGATCAGTCCACGTTATACCTCTAAAGTTTTTTTTTTTTTTTTTTTTTTTTTTTTGCGAGCACTAAATTTGCAACACTTAGTGTGTTTTTTCATACTTTGACCAATGATTAGTCGTGTGTGAAGACTCCGAAACGTCAATATTTTATATAGAACCTGATATTTTTTTCTGCGTACAATAATGTGGGCTCAATACATCAAGGATACGTAAACGTTCAGATCGTCATTTTAGGGGTTGAAAAGGTGCCCGAAGTAAGTTTTGTTTGAAAAAACTTAGTGTTTTTTCATACTTTGACCAATGATTAGTCGTGTGTGAAGACTCCGAAACGTCAATACTTTATATAGAACTTGATATTTTTTCTGCGTACAATAATGTAAGCTCAATACATCAAGGATACGTAGACGTTCGGATCGTCATTTTAGGGGTTGAAAAGGTGCCCGAAGTAAGTTTTGTTTGACAAACTGCCACAAACTGCCACAAGGCGGTTTGGCCGAGCCGATTTTTAAAAAAACGCCTTTTATCCCATTCAATTTCGATTTTCTCCCAAATTGGCGTGAAATTTTCAGTTTTATTTACTTATAAGATGATGATACGCAATAGATTTCAACGTAAAAATCCCGGGGTAATGTAGCTGTGAATGTCAATTTCACTTCTACGGTTTCAATTTTTGAAAATAAAGCTGACTAATTTTCTCGACATATAAAGTTGACTAAAATAACCTTACGGTCAAACACTAAGTTTTTTCAAACAAAACTTATTTCGGGCACCTTTTCAACCCCTAAAATGACGATCCGAACGTCTACGTATCCTTGATGTATTGAGCCTACATTATTGTACGCAGTATTGACGTTTCAGAGCCTTCACACACGACTAATCATTGGTCAAAGTATGAAAAAACACGCTAAGTGTTGCAAAAATAAAAAAAAAGTTTACCAAATTTTTTTTTTAGTGCTCGCAAAAAAAAAAAAAAACTTTAGAGGTATAACGTGGACTGATCCACGTTATACAATATATTTTGTATAACGTGGATCAGTCCCCGTTATACGTTTAAAATTTTATTTTATTTTTAATTTTCGTTGATGGTTCTGACAGCCGCAAAAAAAAATTGGGGTATATCGTGGGCTGATCCACGATATACCCCTTTTGGTATATAAATTTTTGGTCATCCCCTTTTGGTAAATACCGCGTATTTTTATACCCTTTAGGCTCCGGACTCCAAAAGATACTTGATAAAAATAGCATTTTCGTTCTCACTAAAATAAGCACTAATCCATTGACCAATTTGCATCGCTAATAATTGAAGCTGATAAAATTACAAATGAAAAAAATAAGAAGGCTAAAGCATGACCTTTCTACATTTTC